>NW_027412556.1:6593750-7912500 GCF_025532065.1 Leptinotarsa decemlineata | reverse complement strand
AATGAGTTTTTAGTATTAATGTAAGTTGAGTTACAGTTTTCATGAACGTATCAATTTGGAAAATGAATTTTTTTCTTCGTGAAATTGACGAATACTTCCAGTTGAACGCATAGTTATAATTCATGTTGCTCATGTATAAGACAGTTCAATTCATAAAGTAGTTTTGTGGATTTTTATAAACGCTTTCGTGAAATTCATAACCAAGAGTTTACTGTAACCATGAAAATGTTCATTGAACAAATGAGCATGAATTAATTTATGCTCTCAATCAACGTTTTGATGTATAATACAGAGCTTTTCGGTTGAATGAATGAACGCACTGTTCGATCTTGGTTTGCGAAATTTCGTCACGGAGATTTTAACCTCGAAGATGAGTCCCGAAGTGGTCGACCTACACTCATCCAGAACGAGAATTTGAGGACCATGGTGGAGACTGACCCATCACCAACGGTGCGTGGGATGGCGGAAGAACTGGGCGTCAGCTGCCGTGCGGTTTTTGATGGTTTAAAAACTTATTAAAATTCGAAGAGCTGGAGATTAAATCCAGGATCTCAGGAAGTTTATTCCACAAAAACGCAGTTCTCCAAATGAAAGAGTTCCTGAACAGTGAAGTTTGAGGTGTACTGAGTTGAACCTCACAACGATGAGCAGCCACAGTCCGTCGTGTATTTCTGATATGTATCGCTCTTGGTGGAATCAGATATGCCAAGTCACTTGAACACTTCCGGTTTACCATCCTGCTGCTCAGTGGAAGTTCATCAGCATGTCAGTTATGAAATTGTCTGGCAGCTTCTCTTGCCGAAAGACCATTATCTCCGACAAGGCGCACAAGTTCTATTTTATCTCGCACACTCAGCTCTTCCATGATAAATAACTAATTCCTACCGCTGTTTCAATACAGTTTCAGATAGCAGCATTAATAATCCAATGTCAATACCAAATGAAAAGAGCGCAATTTTGTATATCCTCACGGTGTTTCACAGCCAACTCACCAATATTTGAAAACCATTCAAAATGTGTGCAGTTATCGTATAGGGGTTGTTTGAAATTCAATGATGAGTACATACAAAGGAAAATACTGTGTGAACCGGGTAAATTCTACAACGTGGAATTTGTATTGCTGAATTCAACTTCTTATAATAGTAATCAACGTAGCAATTTTAATTTTTTCTCAAGGATAAAACACAAGCACTACAGGAAAATCCTCAAGGCGCTATCAAAGAGGTGCCTGTGCGAATGTAGCGATTCACATTGGATTTGAATCGCTGGAGATTAAATATATTTGGAAAAACGTTCTCAGGAAGTTTATTCCGCATAAACGTAGTTCTCCAGATGAAAGAGTTCTTAAACAGTGAAGTTCGAAGTGTACCGAGTTGAACCTCAAAACTAAGAGCAGCCACAGTCCGTCGTGTATTTCTGATATGTGTATCGCTCTTGGTGGAATCAGATGTGCTAAGTCACTTGGACACTTCCCGTGAAAGTATCTGTAGAAGAGAGACAACTAAATCTCCAACCTTTCTTCGATGTTCCATACTATCAAGGTTGCGTCTCCATCAGGCGGGTGGCTCTTTTCTGGATGGAATCCAGCAGCTTCAGGATATCACAATTCAAAATAGACTTACTGAAACGGACAAAATTTTCAAACAAACTAATAATTAGACTTTGAGCAACTACGGTTCAAACATTGATGCACCAGACTACACGTTGGGTAGAAGATACCGTATTTATTTTCATACTGTTATTTAATCAAAGCCACGGAGTGAAATCCCTACGGCCACGCTGTTGTCGAGGATTTATCCTGATCCCCAAAGGATCGTCGATCATACGTATGAAGCAAACTCTCACAAAAGGTAATACAGGCAAAAACCGCACCGAACTCCCGATAGCCATTGTTCACTAACACCGATGAAAACGATAATTTAACCACTGAATTGAACGTCCCGAAATTCGAGAATATCCACACTCATTGTTCAGGATATTAAAGGACTCAAATATTTCTGGATACGGCAGTTCACGGAATCCCTTTCGACGGAATTGCGGACAAGTGTAGAATCTTAATTGGCGACTGTAGTTTTAATTGAAAGTACGAAGATATAAAAAGACGTGACCGGTTATTTATTTACACCGGGGTTTGAAGTTATTTTATTACTTGTTCTCTGAAACGTGACTCATTAAAAGTTTGAGCTCACAAATTAAAACGTATCCCGGAACATGTATATTTTTATTGTCTGACTTTCGAGATACATTTTCATCAAGTTGTTGTACGTATTATTTTAAATAACAAAGCAAGGTCAATGCAACATTGCCTTATATATACAATGTGATCCACTTGAAGGCTGGACACCTCCCTAAATTTTCCATCTTTTCTCCGATTTCGAAGAACTTTATTTCGAATTGTAGAACTCAAATAACTGTACTTTGGAACCGAATATCAGTTTCTTTCTGCAAAAAACCGAGGCCTGCTGCGAATATTTTAATAGGTCAAAATACAAGAAATGTATGGTGATTTTTGTAGACAAGTATCTGATGAACTGTAAAGTAAAATAAACATCGAGTAACCGTGATAACTATGTGGGAAATTGAATGGACGAATGAACATATTCATTCTAATCATTTTATCACTGGACAAATCGAATAAGTGAAAAACAATATTCAACAAATAATTGTGGACGGAAACATGAATGAACGTTCATCAAATTTTTGTTGAGTCTCCCAGTCTATAATTTGTGTACAAGCTGCAGATATTTTGATGCGTGGTTCTTCTATTGACTGCGGTCTGGAGTTGTAAACCTTTTGCTTCACAGTACCCCAAAGAAAAAAATCTAGCGGTGTCGGATCCGTTGATTTTGGCGGCCACTCAAAGTAAGGACTATTTAGACCTATCCATGGATTATTTTCAGCCAGTTTCTTACAATGACTGAATTATGTACAGATAACCGATCTAATTAAAACAAATTCAAGCGATGCTGCACTGGTAAGTTATGTATTGTGTTCCAAAACTCATTTTTCGAAAAGTCTAAAAATATAATTCAATTCAGATTACTTTCGAAGAAAAATGGACCAATAATCTTATCATGGATTTTTCCACGCCAGACATTTACTTCATGAGAGTATTGCTTTTTGCGTTTATAACCCAATTAGGATTATCCGCAGACCAATGTCTTGAGTTTTGGGACGAGACTACTCCATTTGTAGTGAACAGAGCTTCAATACTAAACAAAATTATTTTAGGGATATTTATTTCATTTTCCTTGAGCCAACAAACAGAATACTAACCTTCTTCATCCATCTGCCGATTCCAGAGTGTGTAAGATTTTTGGCTTGAATGGTTCAATTTATTTTTTCACGAAGTATCTCCTGATACTTTCTCTAAGGATATTTGAGTTCAAACCAACCGTTCGCAAGCTTGAATGAGGATTATCTCGAAAATACATATTTCAATATTCGCACACCATTTCTATTCTCGCGTATGGATTGTTTCTGTTTTCGACATCTGTATCTGTAGAGTAGGGAGGGTGAGTGTAGACCCTCAGCACTTAGGTCACATGTGACCCATTCTACATCCTCCTGAGGAGTTGTCCTCCTAGGTCATCGTCCATCCTGTCCTTTCCAGGAAGGTGGACAGGTCGCTGGGAGACATCTCCTTTATATCGGCAGGTGTAGGCCAAGACTCGCCGAACACACACTCTCTTATTGACGATAACTCCGGACACTCGCATAGGACGTACCTGACAGTTTCATCTTCCTGTTCACACATCCTGCATAGAGGTGGGTCCACTAGCCCCATATTATGGAGGTGTTTCCTTTGTTGACAGTGGCCAGCCAGAAATCCTACTGTCAAGCGTAGATTTTTCCTGGTCGTCGTCAGATATTTCTTCGGCGCCAACTTCCCAGGGTCGCCCAGGGTGATCCTGGCAAGATTGCATCCTTTGATTCCATCCCATCTAAATAGGGATTCAGCATGGGTGTGACGTTTGGCTAGTTCCGCAATTGTCGAAGTCATCAGGCCGTAGGTGCCACTGGGTCCTAAAATTCTTAGTCTAGCCGCTTCCTTGGCTAAAGAGTGGGCAATGCAATTACCTTTACTCGTGTCGTGCCCTTTAACCCACCTCCGGATTATGTTATTTCAACCGGGGCTTTGGCTAAATCTTGGAGACACTCTAGTACTAGCCCTGAGGTTATACGTTGTCTGTTCAAGGCTGATAGGTCTTGTCTGCTATCAGTGCAGACTGTTACGTTTTTGCCAGAAATTCCTTTCCTGGTTATTTCTTTCGTGGTGATTGAGATACCAGCCAGTTCTGTTTGAACCACGCTAGTATTTTTCCCATTCCCCACTTAATGGTTTCTTTTTGGTTTCTGAGCCGTCTGTATACAGGGTGTAACTGAATAAGTGTAAAACATTCAAGGAGGTGATTCCTCATCGAAATAAAGATAGGATCTTTCATATAAAGAAATTTCATTGGAGCATCCCTTGTTAAGATACAGCCCCTTAAATGTGATACATAAAATTTGTATAACAATTTTTTTCACAAGCACTAAAAAAGTTACGATATTGAAATTAACCTGACGTTTTGTACTACCAAAAAGACACTTAGCCAGAAATTTATTTGGTTTACACCATGGTTGTAAGGGGTGGAAAACGCAACCTCTAAAATTTATTTCCAATGTAACTTTTTGTGTTATTATTTGTTTACCATTTGAAAATTTATTTCCGATAGCCTGTTTCATTCTAAACAAAAAATGTCTCTTGGGTGTTTTGCCCAAAATAAACCAGTTCGCAACAAAAACTTATTTTATGAACAACTAATGAGATACATCGTCCTAAATGCGAAAATACGAAACTAATATATCTAGTAGGTCGCTATTAGCGATAGTGACAATTAAATTGGTATGACGCTGTCAATTTGTGAATTTTCGAAATTGAATCAATACTAATTGCGTGTTATTGTTCTGTTCTTAATTTGTTACTTTAATAATTCACTTGTTAATTAAATGGCATACACAAATGAGGAAATGGCTGATATGCATTACGTTTACGGTCTGTCGCAGGGGAATGGGTTAGAAGCTTCTAGAAGATATGCTGAAATGTATCCTCAACGGCAGCATCCTTCACATACAATATTTGCCAAACTTCATCAACGATAACGATAATATGGTTCATTCGACAAAAGAACGCAGGATTGTGGTCGCCATTGAGAAGTACGAACACCACAGCTTGAGGAAACAGTACTTAATTTGATTGAAGAGCAACCTACTACCAGTACTAGAAAGATTGCTTTCCAGCTAAATGTTGATCATATGACGGTATTTCGAATTTTAAAGGAACAACTCTTATACCCTCGCCATCTCCAACGAGTACAGACACTGTAACCGCGAGACAAGATTAT
Organism: Leptinotarsa decemlineata; assembly: GCF_025532065.1. NCBI lineage: Eukaryota > Metazoa > Arthropoda > Insecta > Coleoptera > Chrysomelidae > Leptinotarsa > Leptinotarsa decemlineata. The sequence continues at coordinate 7,907,113 of NW_027412556.1, read as the reverse complement.
TAATTTTCATAATTACCACATATGGGCTGATGAAAACCCTCACGCTATTGTCGAAACTAACCATCAAGAACAGTTTTCTCTTAACGTGTGGCTCGGAGTTATAGGGAATGATTTAATTGGGCCTCATTTTGTACCTCCTCGATTAAGTGGTGAGGCATACGTTCAATTTTCAAGAGAAGTGCATCCAGTACTGCTGGAGGAGGTTCCTTTGGGCGTCAGAAGGGATATGTTTTTCATGCATGATGGGGCTCCCGCCCATTTTAGTCAAGTAGCACGTCAGCATTTAACTGAAACATATGCAAATCAATGGATAGGTCGAGGAGGACCACAGAACTGGCCCGCTCGATCCCCGGATCTCAATCCCCTCGATTTCTCTATTTGGGGTCATTTACAGCATTTGATTTATCGTACTCCTGTTCGCGATGTAGAGGACTTAAGAAACCCCATCATCGATGCGTGCAGGGTAATCAGAAAGCAATATTTGAGCGAATACTTGGCTCAATGCGCCGACGTCTAGACGCATGCGTAATGTCTGAAGGTAGACATATTGAACATTTACTATGATTTCTACATGTTGTGTGTTTTGTTATTAATTAATTAGTTTTGTTTATTACCCTTTAATCGTTCAATGCAGGTACTAACTACAAAATAACAATAAATCCAGTTCGCATTTATGACGATGTATCTTTGTAGTTGTTCGTAAAATAATTTTTTGCTGCGAACTGGTTCATTTTGGGCAAAAAACCCAAGAGACATTTTTTGTTTTGAATGAAACAAGCTATCGGAAATACATTTTTAGATGGTGAACAAATAATAAGACAAAAAGTTACATTGGAAATAAATTTTAGTGGTTGCCGTTTCCACCCCTTACAACCATGGGGTAAACCAAATAAATTACTGGCTAAGTGTCTTTTTTGTAGTACCAAACGTCAGGTTGATTTCAATATTGTAACTTTTTCAGTGCTTGTGAAAAAAATTGTTATACTAATTTTATGTACCCCCTTCAAGGGGCTGTATCTTAACAAGGGATGCTCCAATGAAGTTTCTTTACATGAAAGATCCTATCTTTTTTTCGATGAGGAATCACCTCCTCAAATGTTTATTCAGTTACACCCTGTATATGCTTATTGCATTTCTACCATATGCTTCAATACACAACCTGTTTCGTTGTAAACATAATTTATACGGTTCACCGTACTGCTGCTTACTGGAAGTTAGTCAGGTTGTCTGTTATGAAATTATCTAGTAGCTCCTCATGCCAAATGAGCATTTTATCTCCGCACACTCAGTTCTTCCATGATAAATCACTAATTCCTACCGCTTTACAGAATATTTTTCTTAATAATCAGGCATAATCTGACGTTACTGTTTCAATACAGTTTGAGACAGCAGCATTAATTATCAACAATAGTCTTTTGTGTCCAATGCCAAATGAATAGAGCGCAATTTTGTATATCCGCACGGCGTTCCACGGACATCTCACCAAGATTTAAAAACCATTCAATAGATAACCAAACTTTTATGGTGAGCTCAGTAATTTTTATGTTGGTCGTTTGAAATGTTTTCAGTTTCATTTGAAATTTGTGTTTACAAAAACATCATCGTATTCAAGAAATTCGAACAAGGTATGATAAACTGGCGAAAAGAATAAAAGACACTGAGTGGTCGTTCTTTCGTTATAAGTATTCAATCCATTCGTTAACAGTGTAACTGATTGCATTATATCTATGCGTTTTATCTATCTATCTATGCGTTCAGCTATAATGTTTCAATACGAGTATTGCATTTGTGATGAGGAAGATCAAACTTCCTCTTGAAGATGATCAATTGGTGATCGAAACACATGTCGAGGTGTTAAAATAACGATTTGGTGTTGGGAAAAAACTACAGTAATTTTCACGAGTATTTCATATCATATTCATTCATTATTTCATTTCATGCCTCAATGATAAAATAATTCTCATTCCTCTAATATATAAACTCCATTTAAATACAGTTACCATTAGCATAATGAAATTTTGGAGGGTCATGTTTGGATTGTTTGTATAAACAAATTCAATTCATTTCGTTTGATGCGTGAAACATCGATTTCAATTATTGATGACTGAGTACATTGAATATTCATACTATTATTACTGTAATTTTACTGTAATAGTTTCAATGCGGTCTCAATTCATTCTGATACATTCACAAATCAATTACAAGTTTAGTTCAAATTCTCAAATATTCATTATTGTCAATTTGTTTTATGCAAATAATCATCAGTTATCATATTCTGTTGACGCCAAAACGTGTATCAAAAGAAATGATTCCACAATTTTGAAGTTGAAGTATTTGAAAACAATGAAAATCCAATGGAAAATCGTGTAAGTTCAGTACTTGCATTGATAATTCTAGAAAAAATGGTGAAAGAGCAAGCAGAAATTCAGTTGTTTCCATCTAGTTTAAATAATGGTGGATTCGCTACGGATAAAAATACCATGGCAACCAGAAAAGCGATAGGAGCAACTAGAAAAAGTGGAATACTCTTATAAAATGAATGTATCAATCAAATCATCTGAACAAACATTTCGTTCAAGCCAGTCTCAACTCCCTACGCTGTAGGTTAATGGACTGACACCTATCAGAAAACAACTACTTTCCTGGCTAATACCACGAAGGGTGTTGGATTATATCCGACAGGTGTCAGTGCAGGATTCTTCACTGAAGCTATTCCTGCATATGATGTTGGCGATAAAACTGCCGCAATAGATTTTCAATGATTGGTACACACTTGCAGAACGGTTTCGGGCTGTTCAGCCACTCGTCAGTGCAAGGCAGTGTCTATCATCAACATTAGGTCGATGATTTTCGATAATGGAAAATCGAATTCCTTCAGAGTATCATTTCTCGAAGTATGCTGAAGCGGACAACAAACAACAGGTTTGCCATCGCCCCATCTGCCTGTGTGCTCAGTTGTATCGCCAACAGCATATGCAGGAATAACTTCAGTGAAGAATTCTGCACTGACACCTGTCAGATATAATCCAACGCCCTTCGTGGTATTACCCAGGAGAGTAGTTGTTTTCTGATAGGTGTCAGTCCATTATCCTACAGCGTAGGGAGTTGAAACTGACTTGAACGAAATGTTCCTTCAGATGATTTGATTCATAACCAGTCTTCAAATATGCCCACTGATGTGGAATGTATCAGTTTCCAGAACAACCTTAGAGAGTGTAATGGTGAGGATTCTCGTACATTTTCCTTCGACTACTGATATCCTTAAAAACAATAAAGAGCCGAAGATTTTTTGTATTCAGTCAAGAAGCTTATACAGTGCCAAAGCCTTTGGTTAATGGTAATGTGGTTATCAGATTTGGAGTACCCTCGAAGCAGCCTTCTGATCTAGAAAAGAATTTCAAATCCTGGTTGTGGTAAGAATTGATGCAGATATTAGCCAGAATCTGTTGGTATCGATTTCAGGAAACTAGAAAAAGCTGGTGCCAATATGTCTTTTGGCATATAGGATTGTAAACAACTGGCTCTGCTCCATCCATACTTCAGACTGTAGTGGAGATGAATTTATCGTCAGATCTTATGTTTATTCTGCCTCCCAATTGCATGAGCCAGAGAAGGCTTGTTGAGTTTGCCGAAGAAAACAGAAAACCGCTGAATTGAACAGGAAGTTAACAAATACCATGAAACAACAAAGGAAACAATATAAGAAAATCTTTAAAAAAAGACTTAGTGTATACCATTCAACTAATTCCAAGAGGAAGATCAGAATCAATCAGAATAGTAATGAGGGACGGAATAATATTTCAAAGAGGGGTAATACGACCATGTCATTTATGGTTGTTGAAGAAAATCTGTTGAAATCTGTTTTTCCGTTAACCAGCTGTCGTCCCCCATGAAAGACAACCCTCAGAAGTCGAATTTTGTGCGACTGAAGGATTAACGAAATCTTGCCTTCTAACGTGAGATTCCTGTTATCTCACATAATATTGCCAAGTGCGCGAATATACCTAATTCTGATTGTTTGCATCGGGTTCAAATAATGCTGAGTTAGTTATGAATGAATAATTTATTGGCAGGCCAAACGATAGAGTGCGAAGTGATTATATGAAAAAATCTATTAGTTGTGTCGTGAATTGATATTCCAGTTAATTGACGAGATACGATTAGCAGGAACTGCTACCCAACGTAATAAATAAAAGATTATTGGTTCGTAATTTCACTCTCGGTGTTATTACTCATTTTCGACTCCCCATCAACCCTATTTTCATATATCTACCAGTCAAGTTACTTATGTCATGCATATAGTTCAACCAATTTGGCGTCATAATGAAGTGAACTGGGCTATACAATACAGTTTATCTCCCAGTGACGCCAACTCAATGGGTGATACGCACGTCGAAAAGAGTGTTTCAGTTCTAGTGTGTGAGAGCAGCATTGGATTGATTCGCACCAGAAGTTCCAGTTCCACATACATTTTTTTAATATTCCATACTTTAGGAAACAAGTTTTTCGAAACTGTGCCATTTTGATGGGATCTGTATGAAATTATAATTGAATCATCAGGTAGGTAGGTAGGTAGGTAGGTAGGTCTGAAGTGAGTGGGTCTATTCGACCCTCCACCGCAACCCGCAAGGGTTTATTGTGGCTCACACCTATTCACATTCGACCAAATAAACCCAGCTTCTTAACGAAGCCGATTAGTTTGTATGGTGAGTGGTCTTTCAGGTCAGATGGTGAGAGTACGGATCTGCCGAACTCAAAGAACCTGAACGGTCCCCAGCGGGGCAGGCACAAAGTATATGCTCTGCAGTTTCATCATTTTCCAGGCAGAGGCGACACACACTGTCTTCCGACAGTCCAAGTCTCTGCATGTGATGATTCAAATGACAGTGACCTGTAAGAAGGCCTGTTAGACATCGTAGTTCATCCCTACTGTAGTCCAACAACTGTTTGGAATCAAGCTTCGAAGGGTGAATAAATGCCTTGAAATGAGCCAATCCTGGATGATTCTGCCAGAAGTCCATAACTCTTCTTGCCATCCAGGTGTTAAGTATTTGTTTGGCAAAGCCCAAAGCGATGCCAATGACAGGTTCTGGTCCAATGGAGCCGCTTGCAGCACCCTCCTTTGCAAGAGAGTCAGCAGCTTCATTGCCTTTCAGGTCAGTATGGCCAGGAACCAAACCAGAGACAATCTGTTTAGTCTTCCTATTGAGGAGAGTCTTTTTTTGGCAGTTTGCTACCAATTTATACGTTGCTCGGTGGGAGCCAAGAGCTTCCAACGCCGCTTGACTGTCCGCGAATATTTTTATTGACTTGTGAGTGAGGTTGGATTTATCCAATCTCTCCGCACACAATTCAATAGCGTAAATTTCCGCTTGAAATACAGTCGCATAAGTTCCTAGGCGGGTGGATAACTCTGTCCTGGGTCTGCGACTGAAAACACCTGCACCAGGTACTTCAATCAATCATCATTCAATCATCAGGTACTTCAATCTCAACCCTTGGAATGGGAATTTTTCGAAAAATAAATTTTTGTGGTAAAACTTTTTTGCCTTTTCACTACTTTATCAGCGTTTGAAGAACGGTATACAAATTGTGGAAGTGACGTTATATAATTCAATTTTCATAAAGGAAAGTAGTTATTTCAGAGGGACTTTTCATTGCGATCAGTTTATGTACAAAATATCTATGTGAAATCTATATGAAGAAAAGAGAAATGAAACTTTCTATGCTTTTTACCACTTTTATTTGTAACTAACGTTATTGCAGTTTCGTCCTATACGGACATTTTCAAACTTATTGTATAAGTTATTGTATAACTTATTGTATAAGTTTGAAAATGTCCGTATAGGAGGAAACTGCAGTAACGTTAGTTACAAATAAAAGTGGTAAAAAACATGGTTTCATTTCTCTTTTCTTCATTATGATACCACGTAGTAACGGCTACATCCATCAATTTATGGAAATCTATATATTTTTCCAATAAGTTTTCATTTATATTTTTTATTTTTTTCTATTTTTTGGAAATTTCACCTTGTTCATACATTGATGAGAAGGTTGAAAAATAATGAGGTTAGTTTCAAATAGAGCAATGTGATAGAGTATCACAGAGGCAATAATTTGTCTGTCAGAAGAACTGTCTACCGTTTCGAAGAATAACAGTAAAAATTGAAAACAATGAATAATTCATAGCTAAAGATGGAACTACTGGCCTACAATGAATTCGATGAGTATCACGTTTTCTCAACACAACTGTTCGCAACTGACCATTTCATAATGCACGTTTAAGTTGTTATTATCAAATCATTAATAACATCTTCTGAACGTGATTTTTTATTAAATTCGGAAATAAATGTGTATTTGTATTCGACACAAATATATTTTAGAAACTTCGAAGACGTAATATAATTCATTGGTTGAATAAATCAGTCATATTCATCTCTGACAGTTTAAATTTCTCAAACCCAGTGGCGTATATGGCGGGAGGCAAGGAACCTGCCTTCCATTTTCTGAATATTGAAAGAGGTGATGATAACACAATTTTTTAATCATCAACTTCATAATTCATGCATATTTAATGCATATATAATCAATGCAACTGAATTCCCAAAGTTTTTGACCTCCTTCTGCGACAAATAAAACCGCAATTTGTTAGAGAAATAAACCAGCCAGCTGAACATTCTGCTAATCATGAAATGATGTATTTTACAATTAAAATGCGATATATCACGTACTTGTTTACAACTGTCAAAATATTCATTGTATTCACCAACACAAATACAAAGCAATCGATTTACTATTACGGTCCTCCAGGAATGATGTTAGTTTGGGTACGTTGATGGCCCTAGAGAAAAGATGTCATTTTGATTCTGTTCAATCTGTGCTGATTTCTCTGAGGCATTTCTCAGAGTGTTGCGAAGACGATGTATTCCCCCCAAATATCAATATGATATGGAATCCGCTTCTTCGATAATCTGATCAACGATCACAACTTCGTGATCAAGGGAAATAACATCAATGACTTACTTGATTTACTTAGCTACTGACTTGAAATAGGAAATATAAGCAATTTATGAGGAAAACATTTCCATTTCGATTCAGTCAAATTTCTGTGGTGAAGAATTGGTGAATTAATACAAAATATTAATGTATTTGTTGGACCTACCTTCATTTTCATGTACAAGGTGTCAGGATTCTGTCTTGAGCCTTCAACTAAGTTAGAAGAAAGTTAAACATGTTTGAAATCATGCTATTTTCCGGCGTATTGCAACTTGACAATATTCTCTGCTCTCATTGACACATTATTCGAACGGATACATGAGCGTGCAGAGTCGCAGAGAGGGGTCCCTGGATGAAAGTAAAACTTACTCGTTAAATGCTGGACTCAGTATAGTATAAGCGTAACTTCTGAAGCCTATACAGTTTACCGCAAGGCATTTGTACCAGAATCGTACGAACTAAACGCGCACTAGCTCAGATACCTTGCAAAGCAAATTGATCTGTTAGGATCTGATTGATCCGTTAAGATTAATTCCAGAAACGGTATAGCACTCCAGGTTACAGGAGGCTTATATGGATGACTACGAAAAAATAATCTTCATTCATTTACTCCTGAGTCCTTGAGACTCATTGGAAGAGTACAAGCATTCAAAGGTCGGAAGAAAGTTGTTGCTACAACTGTCTATTCTACAACTACAATCTCACTCTATTTCTTTGAGATTGTGAAGTGGATCCATGAAGAACTAATTGCACCAACTCGTTTACATCTCAAATCATCTATTTCATGGTTTTCCTTTCTCCGACAACTGAACTTTCCAGTTAGCAGAGCAGCCGATGTACTTTCAACTCTGAACGACATGACCAGATCTTCGCCACTAAGTTGAAACCAATTCAGCAAAAAGCCACAGAGATAAATTAATATCTTTCATTGAATAAGGATTGTTCAATGCTTGGGGTGGTTTCTGGAACAAAAACAAAACTTTTTGCTTTTTCAGCTCAAGTGGACTGAAATCAGGATAAAAGAATGGTGTAGGCATGGCCTACCAGGATGGTGTCTTCAACACCTTGTTCTACAGTAGTTGCTATGCATCTGGTGTGATGTCATAAATCTAGATGTATGGTCACCTTTGAGGTTCCGGAAATCATCATGTATTTGTACACAAAGCAGGAAAATCTGATACTTCAACTCCAAAATATACAGAGTGTACCAAATCGAGGATTGTTCAATGCTTGGGTGGTCTCTGGTACAAAAATAAAACTTTTTGCCTTTTCAGGTCAAGTGGACTAAAATCGGGACAAAAGAAAGGTGTAGGCATGGCCTACCAGGATGGTGTCTTCAACACCTTGTTCTACAGTAGTTGCTGTGCATCTGGTGTGGTGTCATAAATCTAGATGCATGGTCACCTTCGAGGTTCCGGAAATCATCATGCATTTGTATACAGAGCAGGAAAATCTAATACTTCAACTCCAAAATATACAGAGTGTACCAAATCGAGCTTGCAGTAGAAGTGAAGTTGTTTCTAGACTACTACCTGCTACTATTAATATAATAATTTTTTTTTGTAGAATCTCGGCAAAGTCCATAGAGTTTTGCCAATATTTGTAAGACGCATTTCTGCAGAGAAACGTAGTATAGAAACATAATTCCTGGAATTCAAAAAAGCAAACCCTGTAGTTATATCTATAATTGTTGATAAAATCACTCTGGTTTCATTTTCTTCAAAACTACCTCTTGTACAGACAATTTATGGATGGTTTACATATTCAAAAGAAACTATGTCAAAGTATTCTGAAAAGTGTTTGGACCTCATATCACTTTGAAAACTGCTCAAATAAAATATTTTAATTTGGTTACTCCCCTCATCACTTATGAATTGAATTTTGATAACAATCATGAGAGTAATATGAAAATGGCGCCCAACGTGGGGCTTCCTATGTAGTGTCAATGTTATTGTACAGGTGCGTTAAGTTGGCAACAGTGGACAGTTACCAGCAATGTGTTTGATTGAACCGGTATTGGTTCACCTCTTTCTCTTGCTAGATGTTGTTGGACCAGTGCAGTTGTTCTGAATTATTGAATGATATGCTGAATGATATATATGTAATCTCGAAGACGTTACAGACATTGAATTTATTAGCTAATGCATTTTCATCTACTAGCAAGTGCTCTGATAGTGGTATTTCATCCTGATGAGTTTTACTTTTTTGTAATATATCGATACTCTGACAATTATTCCAAAAAAAGATCTGATATCGTTCATCTAGTATCAAACAGACATTTTTGGCAGTGTTTTCACTGCTTGTTCAGTTAGTATGAACCTTCAAAAGAAAGCTGATGGAATTTTATGATATTCTACTCATAAGTTTGTGAATTATTGTGCTGAGAGTGACACCACTTCTGTTATTTTCAAAACAATTGATCATAAACAATATCGTGTTTTGATTTCACACTGCTTCTCGATGGGAAAAAATATCGTTCAAGCAAAGCAATGGCTTGAAAAGTATTATAAGGACTCCGCTCCATCAGAAATAACAATTCAACGTTGGTTTACTGACTTCAAACATGGTCGCAGAGACTCCGATGATGCAGAACGGAGTGGACGTCCAAATGAGGAAATAAAAAAATCTGTTTAAAATCTCTTTAAAATCTGTTTTTCCATTAATCAGCTGTCGCCCCCATACGAACAACAACTCTCAGAAGTTGAGAAACTTCTAGCTAAGGACTAACGAGGTCTTACCTTTCAACGTGTGATTCCTAACACGGTAACATCAGATAACACCAGAAACATTAAAAATTCCACAAAATCGTTTCAAATTATCAAAAAATGAAGTTATGTGAGTCAGCTAAGTTTGTCAAGATATCAAAACAATATGTTGGCTTAATATTGCATAAGCATTTGACCATGAGAAAGCTTTGTTCAAAGCACATTCATGGTTCACGACATATTTATCTGGCCGTACACAGGTAGTTAAGACAAAATCAATGTCAATTTTAGGTAATATACAATGTGGTGTTCCACAAGGATCAGTCTTGGGTCCAATTGTGTTTTTACAATATGTTAGTGACCTGACGACGCTCGACATTACAGGAAATGTCACCCTGTTCGCCGGTGAAACCACCACACTATGGCATAATGATAAACAAGCTGATCTTAGTCATATCATTAATTCAGATATAATAAAGGTCAAAGAGTGGTGCGACTCGAACCTTTTATCCATCAACAAAGTGAAAACTAAGATAGTGTCTGAAAACGGTGTTTTTTTTCTAAATTTCTAGGACTATACATCGACAACGGTCTCAAATTCAATCAACATGTCAAAAACTTAAATAAAAAATTGTCCGCTGGTTGTTATGCTGTGAAAATTGCTGCAAACAATCTGGGATACCAAACCGCAGTGACAGTATTACTACTCCTTGATAGAGTCACATTTGCGCAATGGTAATGTTCTTCAAAGTGTTTTTGTCTTACAGAAAGATCCCTGATATACTTCTGTAAAGTAAAATTTCGCGATTCGTGCAGATTTCACTTCAAGCAACACAACATACTCACGGTAGAGTCTATATTTATACTTGAAACAGTTTGTTTCATAAATAAACACAAACAAAATTTCATTACAGGAAAAGATACCCCACTCGTCAAAGTAACCAGCTCAAACTACCATTACCATCTTCCACTCTTATTAAGGATTCAATTATATATAACGGCTACAAAATGTACAATCACCTTCCAAATAGTATGAAACATATACCGTCCAACGCCAGCTTCAGAAAAGCAGTCAAAAGAGTTCTTTCCGATAGAACCTATTATAGTTTGGAAGAATATTATGCGGATAGAATAGAATGATAAGTAGACCAAAACCATACTCTTTTTTTGATTTACTTTCTTTTAAATGAACATTATATTTTTTATTATAGTTTTCTGTTTTGAAGTGAATATTAGGTTGAGGAAGTATTCCTCTTAAATTTCTGTTCTTTGTCTATAGGTGTATTCCTTAATTCTAAAAGAGCTAAATATGGATCTTTGTCATCATAATAACATTTTTTAACATTTTTTACAGTTTGTATGGCTTGTTCAACTTGACCATGAGAAGAGAATTCTGGTTCTGAATCAGAAACAACAATTTTTGGGATTCCAAATCGAGCAAAAATTGTTTTCAATTTTGAAATTACATTATCATTAGAAAGATTCTTCTATAAATTTGCATTTTCTACATATTTTGAATAGTATTCAATCACGAGTACATACGATTCATTCAGTAAGTGAAATATGTCACAAAGTACTTTGTGAAATGGCAATTCTACTACCTCATGAGATACGAGTGGTTCTGATATGTTTATTCATTCCTGGTCAGTAGAATGATAAATTTGCTTCGGCTATAGTTTTGTTGATGCCCATATGGGTATAATGTAATTTTTTCAATATTTCTTGCCTATATGCATTTTGAACTATGAATTTGTGTCTTTTATACACCAAACCATTTACTTCAGATATATCATGTTTGAATCTATGATAGAATTTTTGTGTTTCAGTTAAAAGTTTTATATTGTTAGGCCAGCCGTCTTTCAGATATGATTTCAGAATCACTAACTCATTGCTTTCATTTGTTTTTCTTACAAGTTCTTTTCGTTCATTCTCAGTTACATTCAAATTTATTGAAATCAAACATACTTGTGCTTCGATTTCAATATCAAGGTGAGAGAGAGAGAGAGTGAGAAAGTATTATAAATTCTCATACCTTGTTCACCAATTAGTGTTAGAAGCTGAGCACATTTGGTGGAGTCTTCTTTTTTGCTATTTTCAGTAGCTTTCAAATACGTTAGAAAACGTTGCTTCCAGAAATTCCTGTTTTCTGAGAGACTTCCAGAGTGCAGCATCTCTAAAATCGATAATTATATCAAAATATCACCATCAATTAATAATAAAATGTCCTTTCACTAAGAATTATTAACATAATTTCAATTGTTTCAAGATGTCTGACCACATGTGACTGTTCGACTGCGCCATGTTATATTTTGAAGGAAACTACTTGATATATTCTAGTCGCATGTCGATGAGCAACTGCCTTTATTCATCTCTCTCGACTTACAATATGACAGGTAGGTTCAGACAGTCATTGTAGCCAATCTATCAATGTTGATATACATAACTTGTGTCACAAAACACATCACAAGATCACTGTTGACTAAAAACAAGAACGTCTTGATGACTCTGAGCAGTGTTTGCCAATGTTCAATCATAACAAACCGGGATGTTTTCGTTGATATGTGACAATGGATGAAACGTGGATCCATCACTCCACTCTAGAATCAAAACGATCGTCATCTGAGTCGAGGCCAATTGGTGAACCTCATCCAAAGCGCCTGAACCTCGGTATTTTGACATGTGCGTAGTGTAATATCCATCAACTATCTTGAGAAGGAAAATACCATCAACAGTGAATATTATATAGCGTTATTGGAGCGTTTGAAGGCTGAAATTATAAAGAAACGACCGCATATGTCAAATAAACAAATTTAGTTCCACCGTGTCACAAGTCAATCAAGACAATGGCAACAGATATGAATTGAACCTAGAATTGCTCCTACATCCACCATATTCACCAGATTTGGCTCCTAGCGACTACTGACTGTTGCAGACCTCAAAAAAATGCTCACCAATAAAAAATATTACTAGAATGAGGAGTTTATTGTTGAAACTGCGGCCTATTTTAAGGCAAAAGATCAACCGTTCTACAAGAGTGTTATTGAAATGTTAGAGCGGGACTGTAATGATTGTGTGGTTCTTGATGGAGATTACGTTGATGGAAAAAGTCAATTTGAAAAAAATACGCGTTTTCTTCCTTAGGGCCGGGACTTTTCAGTCCATGTGTACAAACACAGTTGCCACTTCAGTCACTTCTAAACTCTGAGAATTTGTTTCAACTTCCCAGCTCCCTAGATATGAATCCACTTCATTGGGCCAATCTCATAAACTTCCATAATGGACCGTTTTATGTACCGAAGGAACCAGTGAAAATTCAAAAATCCCTGGATATTAGAAAACTCGAGATGTTCTTAAGGAAGGCAGCACGACCCGCCATATCGTTTAAGCATGAAATATTAGGAAGCATGCAGATTCATAAAGTTTTGTTAAGTAGTTCGCCAAGCCAGAGTATCACTGGGGAACATATATGAAAGTTCACAGGATGATGAAAGGGAGTGACGGAAATATATGAGGCAATAATGGGGAATTTTGTTAAAGCTGCGGAAAATTGCTCGTTCATTAATAATGACGGCTACAATACGTTCCAAGCTGCTGATAACCTGAAAGGAAACTAATTTCAGGTTTACGGGGGTAAATGTTCTTTCAGGTACTCAATAAAGTTATTTTCCAATAATGCTTTCAACGTTTGGTTCATCTGAATTTTTGAGCTGCGAAGCAAGAAATGTCTTAATTGACTTGATTATTGTAGAACATAAAGATGGAGTTATAGAAAAGGACGTCGTGGATGTACACTTTTTCGATCACCAATTAGTATTTTGTGAATATTGTCTGAAGAAGCAACACAGAGAATCTAGGATGGTTACGGGTCGCGCTTTGAACAACAATTTGGTGAATTTTGATTTTGATCTTAATAGAATTCCATTATTTTCCATCTATGAGAAAGAAGACGATAAACTACATATACTTGTGGATAGTATGTTATACATGCCCCTGTTAAGACACGTAGAATTACAAACCATCCTGCACCTTGGTTAACGGGCACTATTTCACAAATGATGAAAGTTAGGGTTATTCCTCGTGATTCAAAATCACGAGGAATAACCAGTACTGAATTTTTTATAAGGAACTGCGAAACTCCACCTCTAAAGCTATTTTGAGGAAAAATGGTTTTTTTCAACTCGAAGCTCACTGTATCTAACAATAAACAATGCTGGAACTTATTAAAAAATAATACAGTTCTACCTGTGAAGGCTAAAGCTGATATTAAACCTTATTTACAAAATTTAGATGAAATCAATAATTTTTTTGTTAATACCTTACTTATTATCTCTCCATCAGTTGATATTATATCCCATTATAATAGTAATATACTTTATGACTCCAACTTTAAACTATCCCCCAGTTGACCAGTATTTGATATCCCAAACTCTTTGTCAAATAAAAACCAATGCAATTGGATATGATGGTTTGAATATCAAAATGATTCTTCTATGCTGTCCAGTAATTCTTCCTTATTTCACCCATATCATCAATTACTGTCTCACCAATAATGTATTTCCTTCAAATTGAAAGAAGGCTCTAATATTACCACTACCAAAAACTACTAATCCTCAAGAACTGAAGGACCCCGGATGTCAAAAGTGTTAGAAAAATGTGTTAATCATCAGCTGACGAATAACCAGAATGAAAAATCAATTTTACCGCCGACACAATCTGGATATAAAAGAGGACATAGTTGCACTACCGCCTTGCTACATATAGTCGATAATATTTTCTCAGATTCAGATGAAGGTTTATGTACAGCCCTGATACTTCTTGATTTTAGTAGAGCATTTGACACTATAAACTATGACGTACTAATGTCAATTTTGCATCATATAGGAATATCGGCAGATAGTGTTGAATTTTCCAATAATTATTTGAGGGGAAGATGAGTGTTACAGTAGCAGCCAGTAAGTCGAATTTGCTAGAATTGAAGTCGAGAGTGCCACAAGGTTCAATCCTAGGTCCAGTACTCTTTTCTATTCATACCAGCCAGCTCGTTAACTCCCTTGGACATTGTTCTTCTCATTTATACGCAGACGACACACAGATCTATATCTCTTTCAAACCTGAAGACGTTGATTAGGCGTTGAAATTGCAACTGATCATTGTCTAGTTAACAACCCAAAAAAGTCAAATGTTTTGATATTTGGGCCAAAACATGTCAGAGAGAAGATTGAAGACAAAATAAAAATAAAAATACTTGAGAAGGACCTGTTCATTGTAGATCAAGCGAAAACTCTGGGACTTATTCTCGAAAGTAATTTAAGATTCGAAATACACGTAAAAAAACTTATTCAAAAGGCTTATGGAACTCTTAAGATTATTTATGGAAAGGGAAATTTTGTTACAAAAGCAACAAAAATAATGTTATGTGATAATTCAGTTTTGTCTACCCTGAATTTTGCTGATTCAGTGTACGGTCCCTGCTTAACGAAAGCATATGAGCAAAAAATTCAAAAGATTCAGAACTCATGTTTACGTCTCATTTATGGGGTTCAAAGGCGAGAAAGTATTTCCAATAAATTGGTTGAAACGGGTTGGTTAAATATGGCAATGCGTAGGCGGTTGCATGCAGCGTGCTTATTTCACAGAATAATCATAACGAAGATTCCGATTTACTTATATGAAAAAATTTCATTTCGAACCGATGTTCATACAATCAGTATTCGATTTAAAGGTATTTTAACACCACCAATTCACCATCATGAATTCTTTAAACGGTCCTTCAGTTACCAAATTAGCTACGTGTACAACGACATTCCAAACGAAATTAAAAAAATGAATGTGATTAGTTTCAAGCACTACTATAAGAATGTTTTGTGGAAGCAATAAACCAAATAATACATTTCAGATCCCTAAGTTGTTAAGAGTCCCTATTATTTTTTTTGAAATTCTGTATTATAGGCATATTCCATAGGCTTGTGTGAGGTTAAGTGGTAGAACAAATTAGTAATTTTGAATTATTGATTTGAACTTCGCCTTTGACGTCAGCCCTAGGATCATTAATGTTCCAAATGTAAAAAAACTATATGCATCGTAGAATGTCAGAATAAAAAACATTATTATTATTATTATCCCCGTAGCGTGCGCTGGTCAGGCCCTATCCCCCGAAGCCCCGATACATTCGGGAGGGCGCGCCAGCGTTATCAACCAATGAGCACTCCCCACACCGTGGGATAAGTGATAATTGTGTCCGAGAATCATGTGCCCTGAGCAAGCGCAGTGAGCCAAGAGACGATATTCGTCTCGCCAGGAGCTGAAAACTCCACGACAAATATCTTTTTGCTCTGGTGGTCGAGAAGGACCACATCAGGTTTATTAGCTTGTATGAGCCTAAGGGTGGCGAACGAATAGTTCCAATAAATTCGGCACTTCTCGTTAGTCACAACGGATTCAATATCCCCCGGAGTGTAGGGCAACACCGGTGTCTCATCGGTACCGTAAGAGTGCCGTAGATGGGCATATAGCACTCTTAGGGCTGCGTTATGTCGATGGATATAGGCTGAGACCGCATATGCTGAACATGCTGATAGCAAGTGCATTAGGGTCTCGGGCGCCTCGCGGCAGGCCCTGCACCTTGTGTCAGGAACCTCTATACCTATCACGCGACTGCGGTAGACTAAGGTGTTGAAGACACCATCCTGGCAGGCCATGATGAACTCCTCAGTTTCTGACTTCAGCCCACTCGACCTGAGAAAAGCGAACGTCAGGCGATTTGATAAGCCAAAAGGTCTCCAATGTTATTGAAGGAGGCCCCATGCATTGGCTTATCCACGTGTTTCCGTAGAAACACAGAAATTATTATTATCATTATTATTTGAACAGTTCACGTACATTGCCATTCAATCGATTGCGATTCACTAAAAATGTCTATATCAAAACATTATTCCCAAGCTTTCGATACAATATGTCCTCAACTTTTGCTTGTCTTATCAAGCAAATTCTTTTGCAAAATACTTCAATAATTATTTGGTAACCGATTACAATGTATAAATTTGAAATAATCAGCCTCCTTAAAACATATGTTGTTGTACTGTAAGTAGCGATTCTTCAACTATGTATTCAATTTTTCCGATGAACAATTGATCAAATTGGAAATAGTCGTATGACCATTCGGAGATGTCATTTACCGAAACTGAATGACATAAAAACTAAATAGTTACCGAACATTGGCAGTTTCTTTGTATGGCATAGGCGGCGTGGTCTGATCATTATTTTCATGTGGGAAGTTTTATATGGTATTAACACGTGAATTTATCAGACCCGGTACCTTAGTCAAGAACAACTTGAAAGTGATTCTAATTTCATTCTAATTTCTAGGTTCGTAGGAAATTGTTCATTCGGCCTGATCGTTGCGTTGAATATTGGAAATGTTATCAAAAATAAAAATGGAATTACACTTGTTTTGTCAATTTTGCTTGAGCGTAAATCAACTCATTTAAATTTCAACTGAAATGCTACCAGTCATCAAATCAAATTTCAGAAGCCATCGTTTATTTCTGTACATAAAACATTCAAAGGGAAATTTTCCGTTTTCAATTATCGTCCACATTCATTTTGAATAAAGGTGATCTCCCCTCAATCCCTCTGTGGAAACAAACATTGCGTACGATAATGAAAAATCTCCTTGTGACGTCCACCCGAAATACCGATGTGTAACGAAATTAACACAATCAATCTTTCACCGTCCGAGAACAAACCTATAAATAAATCAGCAATTTCACGAAGCCACACACTGATAATACAACAAAATTAGGAACTTCGAATTTTGGTTATCCGGGCTAGGGGTCATTCAAATATGGCGTATCGCAATTTTTGAAGATGTTTGACCGTACCTTCCTCCTATATAACGTGGTGTAGACCCCTCCCCACCCTAAACGTTACGTGACAAAGTCACGTAAAAGTCACAATTATGTTGAGCAAAATACTGGCAAGTCGCTGAAATACCTTTGTTATTGTTTCATTTGCGTTTGAGAATAATAAATAAAACAAAAGATTATTTAACAATCACATATATTGCTTTGCTGACAACAACACACGTGTCTCGCATTACATTTGGATTCCGGGACATCGGCTGTGAATGCACATCTTCACCGGCAGCAGGAAGTTGCATATCTTAATGAGGATCTAGAAGTAATTTGGAATTGAGATGAAAGTAACCAGGTACAATTCAATGCCACAAAACCCCAGGCATCCGTTTTCTCCAAAAAGATTAATGTTTCCGAACCGGATATAATAATGTCAGGTCAAACAATTCCGCTTTCTGCTTCGATAAGTTTGTTATGGGTTGAAATGGACACCAATATGTCTTGGCTCAATCATGTCGCTGGAATTGCAAAGGCTGCTTCTCAAAAGCTTGAAGCACTGTTCCGATCCAGAAAACTATACGCACCTCAGCAACTTTTGAAGCTTTATAAAGCTCAGATCAGACCTTCTTTGGAGTATTGTTCTCATGTATGGAGCTTCGCCCCCATACATACCCTGAAGCTGCTGGATTCCATCTAGAAAAGAGTCATCCGCCTGATGATTGGAGACGCGAACATCACTTGCAACATTGATAGTCTGGAACACCGAAGAAAGGTTAGAGATTTTAATCCGCGTTTCAAAGATTCAAATTTTTCCTTCCGCAAACTTCCTGTATACTTGGAGTAACTTTGAAGATGTTTCGATTCATAGTGTCGTTTAATGTTATAGTCTTTGAGAACAGCTACGGTTTCATTAAAAATTGAACATAGCGCCTTATTACTGGACTCAATCACAAAATACTGAAAGTTCCATTTTTCTTGGAACGTTCTGCATTCACTGTCGATTTTTCGCTTCTTTGCCATACTAACAAATCAAACATAAAAAGAATAAGTCAAATCAAAATACTTTTATTGACGGGTGTTACTTTATTTCACAATAGACAGTTTCGCTTCCTTCGCCTTTCCTACGCAGACTAAATCGCAGTTGCGCCGCTAGCCTTTTTATATGCAATTATTAGTGCCATCTCGAGGTGATCGGAATACACTAGCTAGAACCAGAACTTTCTCGAACCAACGCGGTAATTCCAAATATTTAATTATGCCCAATGCCACCTAAAGATAGTACATAGTACCACTACTCGCCACTAGATGTCGTTAAGTGTCACAATACACAATAATAATTTAAATGCAAAAAAAGCGTAAGTCACGCACTTTGCGACTATCCTAGTCTAGAAATATAGTTAAGGGCAGAAATTGGCCTTTGGAACAAACTGAAAAAATTATGGCCCGAAGGCTTCAAAGTTTGGAGACCCCTGCTCTAGATAATCGTCAGATTATGAGACAGCACGTCTAAAACATAAAGATGAATCATATATATCCCAATCTGACGCGCTTGACTATTTCAAAATGGCGAATTTTTTTTACACATTATAATAATGGCCGCGAACAGATCGAAATCGTCAGATTATTGAATGAGAGTTTTTTTTTTGTTGCACTCAACACAACTCACTTTCAACCCTTACGTACAACCACCCACATCATGCAAACGATCAAATTAACATATCAACATTTTCAAAAATACGTAGGACATTGATGCTATCAATATCTGACGCGCTCGAGTATGTCCATGTAACAGTATTTTTTTACATATTTAAAAATCTATAGCCGCTTTTCCCACCGATGAAAAGGTATATATTATATAACATTTTTTTCTTCTTATCCTCTAAGCTTTGCAACCTAATATGTCTCAATGACGCTCGAGAAAATCCCCATTCTGCATCGTTGGCTCCCCTGCTATTATAACCAGGCTTTATTTTTATTTGTGTAGTTGTGAAATTTCAGTTACAAATTGAATCTTTCCAGAAATTGGGAAGAACGTTGAAAATTAAGATGTTATACATGTTTCAGTAACGTTGATGTTTCGAAAACCTGAAACTGGTCAACATTGGAATAAGTACAGTTGGGCTGATTTGTCTTTGGCCTCAAAACTGGCCTCAGTTTCGACGATTACGAAGCCAATTTTTTTCCAGCGAGCATTCTCTGGAGGTTTGAAGTCAGGAAAAAGTCACTGGGGCAGATCTGGAGAATACGGTGGATGTAGAAACAATTCGAAGCCCAATTCAGGCAATTTTGCCATTGTTTTCTTCGATTTGTGACACGGTGCCTTGTCTTGATGAAGCAGCACTTTCTTTTCCTTCAAATGGGGCCGTTTTTTTCCGCAATTTCGTCCGTCAAACGCTCCAATAACGCTATGTAATAGTCGCTGTTGATTGTGCATCCCAAAATACTGTTTATCAAGCCAAGCCTCGGCTTCAACAGTATATTTTTCGCCAAAAACCAATGCTTTATCAACACACGAGCTGGACTAAAATCATAACAACATCCTTTGAGAGTCAGTCCGAACTTTTTTCTCTAATTCTCCTGGAGTATAAATAAATGAGCGATTCCACGTGAAACTTCAAGCCGTTCGAAATGAAGGATGTAAATGCGGTGTGAGTGACCGATGGGTCCTCTAATGAGCACTCAACCCATCGCATACGTTCGTGTCGCGCTGAAAGGCCTACATTGATTGATGGGCAACATAATTGCAAATACCTATCTACCTTCTTCTGATTATTATACGTATCTACTCTATTAAAATTCCTCTCTCGGAATTAACTCCGCTAATTGACTGTCCATTACAGCACTTTTTTATCTGTGGAAGTGTTCCACTGGTACTCGCTTGCAAGAGATTCATTACTTTTTCAGTGATTACAATGTACTACATTTCAGTTTGGTGACGATAGTTTCTTTTGGGAGTGTTCGGTTGAAATCAGTGCGAAAATTAACTTGCACCAGTATTTTGCAGACTTCTCAATCTGTCTTACAAGGAAGGGGTTTTTCCTTCTTGTTGGAAGATTGCTCGCGTTCAGCCTATTCCCAAAAAGGGCAAGAAAAATCTTCCAAGTAACTATAGACCAGTCGCTTTACTATCAGTGGTATAAAAAAGTACGGGGAAAGCCGCAAACCACCATATTCTTGAATATTTGGAAGGCTTTAATATCTTAAGCGATCATCAATATGGCTTTCGAAAACAAAGATCAACAGGCGACCTTCTATCGTATATTACCATTATTTGGAATAATGCAATCGAGAAACATGAAGAGTCAAGAGCTGTTGCGCCTGATATTTCTGAGGCCTTTGACCGTGTGTGGCATGAGGGTTTGCTGGCCAAACTTCGATGCTATGCCTTGTCGGATAATTTTTGTGTAAAGCACTGCAGCTTCCTGCTGGCCGTCGATGGATATCTTTCCAATACTTTTGCCTTCAACACTGGTGTTCCACAGGAATCTACAGGGCTATTCAAATTCGTTTCTTTACATGGGGATCTCGTAAACAATAAGAGATAAAGTGTCGGTTGAATTGTGGCAAAGTTGTGTATTTCAGAGACATATTCAATGATGTAAAGAAATCGAATATACCTAGGTCTTTTGTTTTTGGAGATATGCAGGAAAAACCAAAAAATCCCAAATAATGTTTTTGCCTATATCTTCTTTATTCGCAGACATATTGTAAGTCTGTCCACATTTTGCTATTGGCACTTGATGTGAGCTTTCAGAATATATCCATGAATCTTTTATACAGGGTGTTATCTGACTGGGGCCATTCCCATCTTTGAATTTTTAAATACGGACCTGTATTTTTTGTTGTATTTTTGGATCGTAGACGTTCACTTCATACTGAGAAATTAAATTAAATTTCACATTTCGAGATTTTCCGGTAATATTCGATTATAATTTTGTGAATTTTTTTTTCTTTTTTTTGTATATTAGGCTTGCCTACTTAATAAATAAATGCAATACAAATTATTCCCTTTTAAATTACGGCCCTGGAAATTGGTTGACTGAGTTGAATAAAGACATAATAGCAACTTTCACGTCTCCCTATGTATCGCAGAGTTTTTCTAGAGTTTTTTTTCATTTTTAGGTACCTATTCATATTCCTGATATAATAATATCAGGACAGGCAATTTCGCTGGTATATATAAGAATTACGCGACGGACTGTGGCTGCTGATCGTTTCGAGGTTCAACTCAGTACACCTTGAACTTCACTGTTTAAGCAGGACCGTCTTTAACCTATTGGAGGCCCTGGGCATAATAGGATAATGGGGCCCCTATGACTTTGACAGAACACTATTTTGTTAGAATAGACAAAGAAAGCAGATAAACAAGGTTGAATATTAATTTTTATTAACAATCATATGAAACGAATAGATAAATGTAATATAGTCCACAAAAGTAACTTAGCGGTGTGGTAAAATTACTTTAACAAGTATTTTATTGAATTTTATTTATAAAAAGAATACAATTAAGTAAGAATTAAATATTGTTGCATTAGAGATTGCTCTAAAGATAAAAACATATTCATATATTCAATTGTATTTTGTAACAGTGAATAAGAGAAATGACGGTCGGTAACAGGAGTCCCTAGTGAGCTGGTCGAGTCCCCATTTTTTTGCAGGTAGCGTGGTTGTAGTGGACGTCTGGGAGGGTTGTTGGACGCGAGTATAAGAAGTGGAGGCCTCGTAGATTTTAGTCAATACGATACGATGTTCAAGCCTGTCATCATGTATGCTTCAGGCGCTTGGGGACAAACCGCTCCGTCAAACCTCTGCATTTTGGAAAAGTTGCAAAACAAACCAATCAGGATGCTGGTGAATGCTCCATGGTTCGTGTGTAATGAAGCCATCCGCAGAGATTTGAAGCTGTTAACTATATGGCAGTCCATTCAGTCGAGGAATCAGAGAGTTTTCTAGTCAGCGGAAACTCATGATAACCCATTAGTCAGGGAAGCTGTAGATTACACTATAGAGGACTCCACTCGTTTCAGGAGACCCCGTCGCTCGGTTGAGTGAAGGCCCCACGACGTCTGTCAAAATGAACAGTTTGTTCATCAAATACCCCAGTCAGGAAGGGGTACGCAAGGCCAGAGCGGCATAGATGTCCCTCACCTTCATGTCGCCACCAAAACACCTTATTAGGTTCGTTCCAACCAGCGTCAGAAACAGTTTCTGACAGTCACGATTCTGCGCAGTAATGTTCTATCCAAGATTCAAACCTGTTCGAAATCTGTCAGAATGGTTTGAGGATTATCTTCTAACCATTAATCTGACGCATGCGTATTCCGTATTACTGTTTCTGTTTTACGTTCATACAACTTGCAAACAACATAACCTGCAAAAATTGTTACAAAATAAATTATGTATTTGCTGGCGCAGGAAAAATTAGGAATTCTTTAAGTGAACCTAAAATATGAACATCTTCAATTACACAAATAAATTATTGCGGTGACCTACTTACCTCCCAGTTCCATGTCGATTAGTAAATAGAATAGAGATATAAAATACTGCAACCTTCTTTTACTCTCCAGAAATACACTTGATTAGATTTATTTTTAAAGGTTATGTTGAAATTCCATGCCAAACTTCAGTTGAACTATCAGCTGTTCCAATCAGAAATTTAAAACTAATCAGAAACCAATATTTACCAGACATGCGCGTTGACAACGATTTACAAACTGTTGGAAAACTGTTTGTGACTCAAGGTTGGAACGAACCTGTTATAAATCACTCGTCCTCCTGACGAACCTCAGTTGAAAGGGTAAGGGAAAATTTCCAACCTGAAGAAAATGAAGATGACACGAACATTTTAGTCAGTTAGGTTGGAGAGTTGGTTTGGAGAGTTTGGTTTAATTTTTCTATGTAAATTCTCAATTAATTTAATTGGTTGATTCAAACTTGAAGCTCAATTTGAATGGAGCGAGTCACACTGATGAGTGTACTACTGATAATGTTTCTTTAAAATGTGTATGTGCTTAGTATGTGCTTTGAATATATTCAAATTTATCTAAGCATGCTGAAGTCGGAAAGCCTAATTTTTGGGCGAGAGTAGAATAACTTCGCGCATGTAAACGCTAGTAAGTTGGTGTTGTAGTCAGTAATTTAGGTTCGATTTCTTCGAATTATATAAGTTTTTTGATAATGAATATTGGTTGTCGTTTGGTAATGACAAGAACTATGGATTTTGTATTTGACCTGAGGGGGGCCCCTATCAATCGCGGGGCCCTGAGTACTTGCCCAAAGTGCCTTTTCATCATAAGACGAGCGCAAGCGTAGCCGTCATATTGAAATGACGGTATTTCAAAACATTCGTACTGTTTCAATCAACAATGACTGGGCAAGGAATATTATCTCTACAAACAAATAAATTATTGGAAAAAACCATTGATGGTGCTTCACTTGTTTATAATTCAGTTGAGGCTCATAATTGTGAACAATTAAAAAGGTGGTTAAAACGTCATGGGCGTCCGCAAAAAGGAAAAAAACTGAGCTGATTGAAAGGTTAGTATCAGCATTTGTTTACTATCGAAAAAAAAAACATATAAAAAATAGTATTTTCAGTTTTATTCTTATTAATAATGTCAATTTATTTGATGTAATTGAAAATATATTTCAGTTGACAAGAGTATTACTTATGGAACTAATAAATAAATCAAGCCATTAATATTTTGAGGCTGTAAATATGACATTATGATTTAAACAAATATGTTTAGTAATTTCTATTAGAGGGAAATATTCAATACAACATAATATATATGAAATGTATGAAATTCACAGTCAAAAATGCAATAAGGAATAATGTACGTATGTTGAAACTCCTGATAGCTTAAAGAATCAGGGTTTTGTTCAGTTGGACCACTTTCTCCAATGAAATGTAGTGAGCAAATATAAGTATCCTTGGTAACATCATCAATAGATTTAAAGCCTCGGTCACTCCTGCCACATTTTTTTCACCCATAATTGACATTTCGCACATTTTTGCACATGCTTTAATATGTAATTTGCTTGATAATTTGGTTTTTTGCGATATTCAAGACAAGGCTTTGGAAAATTTATAAAATAGTATATATTGCTTTTGAATGATTTGTATCGTGTATCACTTTTACATACTCCATAACAACACCGTTTTGTTGTTTCTTTTCGTACAGATAAAATAATTATAATGGAGTATAAAATTTTTTTCCTGATTATTTTGACTTACTACTTTTTTTTGAACCTTTTTACAATTAATAAACTTCAAATTATATTTAAACTTTCAAAACATGACTTGCGGGCTCTTCAACATGGTTGTTTACAAAAAGATGGCTGACACTGACGCATGCGCACAAAAAAAGTGAGATGAAAAGGCCTATTGGGAAAGAGGGGTCTGTGTTTAAGAACTCTTTCATTTAGAGAACGGCGTTTATATGGAATAAACTTTGCGAGAACGTTTTTCCAAATGGATTCAATCTCCAGCGATTCAAATCTAATGTGAATCGCCACTTTTACACAGGCACCGCTCTTACAGCGACTCAAGAATTTTTCTGTAGTGCTTGTGTTTTGCCCTTAAAAAATCAATAATGACGAAAATGTCCATCAAGTTACGGCTCTATGTATTAATGATTATTCATTGGATAATTGAATGAATTAGGCCATCATGGTAGATTGGATCGTTATTTAAATCACTTCGAAACTGACGACTTCGATTCATTCGAACGAAACGTCAATAATTACATTCCTGAAAAACCCACCGCCATTGTACACATCATCCCAGTCTGAGCGAAACTTCATCGCACTTGGCTCTGACGATAACAACCGAATGTCACTCCAATAATTGAGATAAATTAATTTTCTCCGCCCGTAGATCCAATGAATCAAATCCGACGATGAAGTTCCCGGAAGCTATAACACTTCGATAGAGAAATTTGCAAGTGTTTTCACAAGTGCGATCAATCATTTTATCAGTCAAGAACACCAGGACGTCTTAATTCACAACAAGAGATGAGCTGTAGCGTATAATGAACGCCGATTCCCAAGTTTCTGTCGGAGTCAGAACTCTCAAAAGCGCCGATATGAATTTCCTCAAGGATTTCCGACAATGGCATTCACGTTGAGGTGTGCTGAATCCAGATGCATCTCAGATATAACTTGCAGTTTGACTACAAGAATGAGCTCGTCCAAACCTAACATGAATTTTTTATAACGTCTCAAAAAATGCAGAATCGTTTCAGTTGGTGTTTAAAGAAAGTAACATAGATTCACCTGGAAATCACCTGCTGCATAGCATAATACTATTTTTCATTGGAATTTTCGAAGTATGATCGATATGTTTTTTAAAAAAATTGATTTTATCATTCAAAATAGTTGCCTTTGAATGCGATACTATGATCATAGTGGTCATACCATTTTTCGATACCAATTTTATAGCACGATTTTTCTTTAGCCTCAAAATAGGCCTCAGTTTCGACGATTACTCCTTCATCGGCGTTAAATGTCTTTCCAGAGGTCTGAGAACAGGGAAAAGTCGCTGGGGGCCAGATCTGGGTAATACGGTGGATGTGGAAGCATCGGTGCTCATTTTACCTCGTTTAAACTCAGCAAACCACTCCTCAACGGTTTATTTTCCTGGTGCTGAGTCCGAATAATGTTTATCAAGCCAAGCCTTGGCTTCAACAGTATTTTTTTGCCAAAAATCAAGGCTTTATCAAAACACGAAATTCCTTTTCATCCATTTTGTTCAAACTAACAAAAGTTGCGTCACCAAAAATGTTCTATCCCACAAATTAATAGTCTGATAGCTGTGAAATTTGTACAACTATATTTTGAAGGTTAGGGTTAACTAAAAATCATATATATTTTATACTAGTGGCGCCACCTGTGTGTTATCCTACGAACTACAGTTTTGTTTATGTTCATTTAAGTGAGTGATAATAAGTTAACCATTTCTGGGAAAGATGGAGCCACTATGTCCTTTCCGCATATAAATTCAAAGCTATTTTTGCAGAAAAATCATCCGATGTTTCTGGGTTCATTAGCCGTGGTCTGCAGGTTTTAACATATTTTTCTTTTTTGAACGAGGCGATCCTTCGTACTCAGATTTATAATTTCACACTTATTTTTAATCAACCGTGTTTATACAACTGAAAACTATTTTTTTATCTGCAAAAAACCCCAATAACTTCGACCAACGTTTTACTGTCTGCCATTGTTTCCTTGCAATATACAATTATTGAATAGACGAACTGTCGATTGGCAGACGAATAAACCGTGTTTAGACGAGAGTGGTAGACAATATTTTTTTTTGATGAGGTGGGAATAAATAATGATAAATGTACGAGATTCAGAAATACATAAACAATATTTTTATTTTAATATCGACATGAAAACTAATTAACTTTCATCTGATTCAATGGTTTCTTGAGAAATATTCAAATCAACGCTAACGTGGCTCGTTATACTACCTTCTGAATCATCATCATCATGATCTTCAGCAATATTTTCATTTCCCAAATCCAAATTGTCTACCACTTTCTTCTAAACACGGTCGATTTTTCTGCCAATTGACAGTTTGTCTACTTAATAATTATATATTGCAAGGAAACAACGGCAGACGATAAAA
Source organism: Leptinotarsa decemlineata (assembly GCF_025532065.1). Classification (NCBI taxonomy): domain Eukaryota; kingdom Metazoa; phylum Arthropoda; class Insecta; order Coleoptera; family Chrysomelidae; genus Leptinotarsa; species Leptinotarsa decemlineata. Next base: position 7,879,925 of record NW_027412556.1, on the reverse strand, counting down.
CGTTGGTCAAAGTTATTACTTTTCTTCTGCAAATTAAAAAATATTTTTCAGTTGTATAAATACGATCTATTCGTCTGCCGATTGACAATTTGTCTACCTAATAATAATATATATTGCAAAGAAACAACAGCGGACAGTAAAATGTCGGTAAAAGTTATTACTTTTTTTAACGAATTGAAAAATAATTTTCAGTTTTATAAACACGGTCTATTCGTTTGCCAATAATTTTTCTTCGTATTTTTAATACTGAAGTTTATATCTTACCAAGTTTTATGCGGTGAAAAATGGTTCAAAGACACTGTAAAAAAATTGTTAATTAACTAATGCCTATAAATTATCAATACACCGGCAAACCGTCTGCCTTTTGAAAATTCGTTCATTTCATGCTAGTGTTAGTTAGCATGGTTAAATAAAAAATTCATACTTCAGCCAGAACACTATGTAACCGTCTGCCAATTATTTTTTTGTGGGTTGCGTAACCTAGCCTTCCGGTCGCATGAATGGCAGACGGTAAAATGGTGGTCAAAGAAGCTTTTTCATGCAAACTGAAGTTGATGTTAAAGCATGTGTAACATGGAAAAAAATTCGTTCAACGCATAATACTGTTGATTGTGGCCGTAAATATGTCCTCTGAAAAAAGCAGACGGTAAAAAATGGGGTCAAAATTTCTGTCACGGGCTCCCGGTCTACGTGGGCAAATTATCGTAAATGAGGTTTTGTCTTCTCTTTTTTTATCGTTCTTCTGTTCAAACGATAAAGTAAAGGATATTTATATTACAATAAACTAATAATAAAATAATTTATGTACAATCCGTAATGGATCTTAAAAACTGAATTCCTAATTTCCTTTCTGAATAGATTGAACACGCTGTTTAGGTTAGAGGGGAAATTTACGGAAATCTGCTCGAACAAAACAAAAACTCCAATTACGAAACCGTCGTTTCTAACATACAACATTAATCATCCAATAATGAAATTCAACATCGTTTATCATAATCAACCATTATGTTTGTACAAATTGTGATGATCTTGAAATATAATAGGCATTCAGAAAGATTAAATGAATTTCTTAGCATAATTTCATTTAATTGCAAATTTCATTCCAAGTGCTTCCGTGACCTTTGAGATATCACTCACGATTTCACAGATCCATTAGAAATCAATACTGAGAACTGAAATGACTTTTACTTTCATGATGATGACTAGGAAACCATAGTTTCATTTAGACAGTGTTTCATTATTAGGAAAAATTCAATTAACATGCCACCAGTATAGACCTGATTTGGTGTCTGTGCAACAAATTACTTTTTTTGGCAACTTTCCGGGAAGTACCTACTTCTTTGGGAAAGTAGCATTTTTCCATTACCATTGTAACGAATTAACGACTGACAGCTAGTTGACTTTAAAATTATTGACATTTTGGTTTTTGAGAGTTTGAATGGGTTCGCAATTATCGCAATAAAACATGGAAAGCATTAGCGAAAGTGAGTTTGAAAATGTCTGTTTATAATTTACTCTCGAAATGGATGTTTGACAAATCTCTTTAAAATCTATTTTTCCGTTAACCAGCTGTCGCACCTCTACGAACGACAACCCTCAATAGTCAAAACTTGTGCGAGCTAAGGACTAACGAGGTCTTACCTTCTAACGTGGACGATAGTAAGTGAAAATCGATCGTTCAACCTGGGGCTTGAATCATCAACCAACACGTCGGCCGATTTGACTGAGTGAACAAGGCACCCGCGTCGAACCGACCGGCCACCGACCGACCGATGTATATGAAGAAATGCAAAACTATTAAGAAGGATGTAATTTTGGCTCATTTGGCGTAATTATCTGATACTGCATGTAGTTATATATTGAAAAATACCATAGTAAGGGTGGCCGTACTTGTAACTCCTGAAAATGCTATCTTATCGCGTCATGATACTCATCTTCGGGCGTCATGATACGCCCGAAGATGCTATCGTATAGCGTCACAATACTCAGTATTGTAACGCCCGAAGATGCTATCGTATAGCGTCACAATACTCAGTATTGCAACTCCGGAAGATACTATCGTATACCGTCACAATACTCAGTATTATAACTCCTGAAGATGATATCGTATAGCGTCACAATACTCAGTACTGGAACTCCCGAAGATGCTATCGTACACCGTCACAATACTCAATATTATGACGCCCGAATATGCTATCGTATAGGGTCACAATTAATACTCACCATTGTGACGTCCGAAGGTGCTATCGTATACCGTCACAATAGTCAGTATTGTAACTCCCGAAGATGATATTGTATAGCGTCACAATACTCAGTACTGTAACTCCCGAGGATGCTATTGTATAGCGTCACAATACTCAGTATTGTAACTCCCCAAGATGATATCGTATAGCGTCACAATACTCAGTATTGCAACTCCGGAAGATGATATCGTATAGCGTCACAATACCCAGTACTGGAACTCCCGAAGATGCTATCGTATAACGTCACAATACTCAATATTATGGCGCCCGAATATGCTATCGTATAGGGTCACAATTAATACTCACTATTGTGACGTTCGAAGGTGGTCTCATATACCGTCACAATAGTCAGTATTGTAACTCCCGAAGACGATATTGTATAGCGTCACAATACTCAGTACTGTAACTCCCGAGGATGCTATTGTATAGCGTCACAATACTCAGTATTGTAACTCCCGAAGATGATATCGTATAGCGTCACAATACTCAGTATTGCAACTCCGGAAGATACAATCGTATACCGTCACAATACTCAGTATTATAACTACTGAAGATGATATCGTATAGCGTCACAATACTCAGTACTGGAACTCCTGAAGATGCTATCGTATAACGTCACAATACTCAATATTATGACGCCCGAATATGCTATCGTATAGGGTCACAATTAATACTCACTATTTTGACGTCCGAAGGTGCTATCGTATACCGTCACAATAGTCAGTATTGTAACTCCCGAAGATGCTATTGTATAGTCACAATACTCAGTATTATGACGCCTGAAGATGCTATTATATAGCAAAACACGTGTCACGGTTTTGTGAACTTTGAATTGGAAATCTCACATTGAAGTGTATTTTTTGAATACAAATGAAAATATTGTTCACTTTTGATCGAAGTAAGCCATGATTTGCTTCAATAATCTTATTTTGTTTCATAATCAAGAACGTATTTGAACACTATTCGTGATAATAAAAATGTTTTCAATACAACTTCAAATAAAAAAGATACAGGTAGAATCGGGGTTGAAGTTACTCAGTGCAAAAAGTCTGTGGTAACTGCTGAATTGATAGAGCTTTTTTGTTACAGACAAGCCGTTCACCATCCTGGCGCCTCAAAATTCAGCCACCAAACGCGCCGAAAACTTGCTGCACCAGCCGGAGCTGGTGAAAAAGTTACTACTCGACCATGTGGTGCTCGGATCCTTGATCGACTTGACGAACATCACGTCCGACATTACCTTCAAAACTTTGGGAGGAAACACCGTCAAAGTGAGGCCAACTAAAGAGGACAACAGCAAACTCAAGGCCAACGATGCAAACGTTATAGAAAGAAAAGTTTTGGTCCCGAACGGTTTATTAGTAGTCCTCGATAACTTCCTCTTTCCGCAAGAGCAACCAATAAAAAGAAACGCGTCGCAGGGAAAGCTCAGCGATGTGACGTCGTTCGCAGCGACGAAGGAGAGCAGTAAAAATCAATCGAACACCACGTTCGTAGAGAACATTATGGAGGTACTTTCGTTCCTGAAGAGCGGCGTCAGGGTCTTTCAACACTTCTTATCGAGATCGAATGTTTCCAAGTTGCTGCATGAAGGTGGGTAATTGAAATTTAATCTGATTTAATTTCGTCCCGGGACGGGGGTCTCGCTTGTCCCGCTTGAAGAATGTTCGAATACTTGAGCGGTGGTTACTGGAAAATGTTTTTGTGGCAACCGTGACAGAATTTTATCGATTGCTGCGTTTCGTGATCCAATATTCGAAAGAACCGCGCGCGGAGTTTGAACTGAAAGGAAAAAAGAGTAGCTACCTTCTATTTTATCAAAAGGTGATTGTGAATATTTTCATATATGTGGTCTGTTCAAAGTAATCGATTTCCAATAATTGAGAATCGATTGCGTCAGTTGTATCGCCAACAGCATATGCAGGAATAACTTCAGTGAAGAATCCTGCCCTGTCACCTGTCGGATATAATTCAATGCCCTTCGCGGTATTAGCCAGGGGAGTAGTTGTTTTCTGAAAGGTGTCAGTCCATTAACCTACAGTGTAGGTAATTTGAGACTGACCTGAACAAATTGTTCTTTTATATAATTTGATACGTAGATGTCTTTACTTTTACTCTATTGGTAACTTTTCAAAAAACTAAAATGCAGACTAGCTAACTTCAGGAACTTCCTTAAAGATGGCACGTGGATGTCGTGGTCGAAGTGGAGTCCAAAAGTTAGGTGTTGTCAAGTCAAATAAATATTGAAGTAAAAGACATTTTGAGAGGACTTGCGGCCTCTTACGCCAGTAACCAGGCTGGATGTCGACGGATTCGACGAGGTCGTCAGTGCGATAATAGATTTGTTATTTGTGAAAGTCATATTGAGATGACTGGTGGCCTCCTAGACGAAAACTGAAGTAAATTGATGGATGTAGCCATTACTACGTGGTAGGAAATCATAATGAAGAAAAGAGAAATTAAACTTTCTATGTTTTTTACCACTTCCATTTGTAACTAACGTTAGTTAGTTAGTCAGTTTGTCCTATACGGACATTTCTCTTTTCTCCATTATGAAAACTGAAGTGTTTTCATAAAAGAAAAAGTGAATGAAGAAACTCAGGATGGCAGTATTGCTTCGAGAAAGATAGCTGCGCCCCCGAACGGAGCTTCTGTTCACTATGGGTAGGAGGAGTCTGGACAAATACGTTCGACTGAGAAGCAATGGACATATGCATTGAAGAAGAGGAAGCTAACTTCAAGATGTCGGTTTTTTTTAACGGTATGCACGCGCATTTGAACAATTTACTCTCATAATTTTTCCCTAACGCACCAAAAGAAGTTTAACTTCGAAAAAATGAAATTTGAAGTGGACTTCGGCTCAGTTCAAATAGCCCAGGGTATGAAATAGACAGATCCATAATATATTAATGAAAAAATATATCCTTACCAAGTGGTAGGAAGGTTTCAAATTGTACCATTGAACAATTTTTTCGAAGATTTTAAAAATTTTGTGAAGCAGTCGAATTGCTTTTCAAAGAAAAATCTATCGAAGAAGATGAATTCCAACAGAATAACTAAATTGAAAATTCCCGCTCATATTGAATATTTTTCAACTATTCGTGGATTTTTCCATAACATCAAACTTGTTAGTGATGCCCTTATTTTCAGATAAGGACTATACCGTGTTCATTCCAACCGACTACGCTTTTCAGAGGTGGCATCCTATTGATTGGGGTTTTTATCCATTCAGCGTTCCGGAATTCACGGAGAGCATCATCGTTAATCACTTCGTCGAGGGCCGATTGAAACAAGACATGATCAAAGATGGACAAGTCGTAAAAACTCTGGGAGGAAGAGAAATTGTCTTCAGGAAGACTCGTAGGTATTTCTCAATTAACTTTTTCTGTTAAAAAAACCAATAGTCCTAAGTATAAGTGATTTTTATTGTAGTTGGGCATTCTCGTGTCACAATGCTATTTCTCAATCCATTATAAAACCAAATCTTAATGTTTTTTCGAGTAAACAAGTAAGTACCTACTGTATGATAGAATATTTTTCCATCAGAATATATTAAACGTCTTCAAAATTCAATGAAAATGCATTTTATGATGTAAGATTGATATTTAAATATTGTAAAAATATATAGGGTCTTTCATTAGGCGCATTTTTTTTCGTTTGAAAGACCTATTGATGTCATTGTGTGTGGAACATAACATCATTAAAATGTCCGCCAGGGCTTCTCTAGGTGGAGGGCATCTGAAACGTCCCCAATTCTCCACGACTCTGGCGCATAACTCAGGCTGAATTTGGCCGATGGCATGGGTTATGTTGGCTTTGAGGACCGCTGTGGCTTGTGGCTCATTCGCATACACCTGCGACTTGAGAAAACCACCATAAGAAAAAGTCTAACGGAGTCAAATCGCACGATCTCGGTGGCCAGTTCACATCACCTCCACGTGAGATGGCCATGGCCTCAAATCGCTCGTGCAGAATATCCAATGTGGCATGAGCTGCTGTGTGGTACGTAACGCCATCTGTTGAGACCACTTGTCGTTGATGTTCAAATCATCCAATCAGGCCGAAAGCAGTTGGTAATCATCGACCTATAGTGCTCGCCGTTGACAGTGGTGGCCTGGCAAACGTTGTTCTCAAAGAAATATGGACCGATGACAGCAGCAGTCCAATATCTACACCAAACAGTGACTATTTCGCCATGAACTGGACGCTATTGGATCTCATGTGGATTGATGTCGTCCCAAATTTGACAATTTTGTTTGTTCACGTATCCATTCATCCAGAAATGGCCTCGTTGCTGTAGATGATTTTCCGATGAAAATTAGGGTCAGTTGCTAACTGCTCCAGAGACTATTCAGCGAACACACGTCGTTGTCTATAGTCGTTTGCCTTCAGTTCCGGGCTCAGTTGAATTTTATACGGTAGCAGGCCCAAGTCACGACGCAAAATTCGCTAAGTTGTGGTCTGCGAAAATCCGAGTTCTTGTGAGCGACGCGAAAGCGACTGCCTCGAATTATCCTGCACACTCTCGCAGACAGCGGCGATGTTTCCATCAGATCTTGCGTTTCGATCGGGTGTTGGTCGATCTTCTACTGAACCAGTGGACTCTGATTTGTCCACCACATTGCGAATAGTCCCCTCTGTAGGACAATTATGGCGAAGCGTGAAAGGAACACGCATTTTGATGAAACAATTTCATTATTTGCACATGTAATTGAATGTTATATATATCCATGATAATTGGGCAAACCATACTGAATGAATGACTATTAATTTGATAGATGTAGCTTCTTCAACAAGATGGCCCAGATGGCGTTATCCATTGTCAAGGCTCTGAAGTTCCCGTTGGAAGACCCTATATTTTGTCCCATTTCACATAATCGAAACCTATTCAAAATGCCTACAAAATCAATTCCGCTTTTATTTATAGATGATGATAACTATAAAAATGTCTAGATCTCGCGAATCTATTTATAACACAAGAAACAAAAGTCACATCTTAAGAACCTTTCAAAAAGAAATCTAATGATCGAACTGATTTTTCGGGATTTTTTCAGAGTAAGTTTCTCTTGTCTTTCATTTCGGGGTTCTTTGTTAGAGAGAGTTTTTCTCACTTTCTCATTTGACCCCTAAAGATTTCGCAAGCCCTTGACCTTGATACATAATAGAAGGTGAAATTTTACCTTCAAATGCATTGTATTGAGATTATTGTTCTTCTCAAAACATATAACCTGGTTTAATTATGTTTCAGCTGCTCTTGTCGTCAACGGAGCCATGGTCGTCAAAGGCGATACCCCCGTAGCCAAAGGAAACATAATGTTCATAGGGGAGGTGTTATTCGTTAGCGAGTCCATAGTATCGAAATTGCACCAACAGCATAAAGACAAGGAGACCCCTCCGCTTCTGGCATTCCCTTGGTTCGGAGCTCAATTTTTGTCCCACGCCTTCCTAGCACTCGAAAGAGATAAAAGGTTCACCCATATAACCAGGTTTTTGAATCTCGCAGACCTAGCCCCGCATGTGTCTGGTACCGGATATACTTTTTTCGTACCAATAGACCCTGCATTCGAAGAACTCGGACTAGACAAGATGCCGGACAACTATTTGTCTACTGGAGACGGTTTGCAAATTCTACTTAATCATTTCGTCAAGGGAAGAATGTACGACAGGGATTTAACGGATGGAAGCAAGTTGAACACGCTGGGAAATAAGACCATTGTTGTGAAAAGAACGAAAGGTTTGTCTTTTTTCTGGTTATTAGCGTTTTACTTTAGATTCGAGGAATGAAAAACTACACAGTCTAACCAGTTTTTCACCATTGGTTACGTTAAATAACTATTATTGATACCAGCATCAAGATGTTGTATTACTCACATCAAATACCATTAATAATAGCCAATATCGATTTGACTGTATGAAAGAGTATCTCACAAGTATTAGATAAATAGTAAAAAAGTGTCAATAACAAATAAGCCTAAAGCGGCGTTCCCACGAGGCGTTAATCACAACAGTTAACCACGCTAGTCAACTTTCTTTCGTGACAATCACGAAAGTGTGAATTTATAAAACGTTCACACGGTTGGGGGGTTCGTGCCGTTCACGCCTCGCGTTTCGACTAGTCACCATCGAAACATCGATCATGAATGATCTAGTTGTTGAAAGTTGTGCTGTTCTAAGTTCGTTTTTTGCTACTACCTTAGCAAAAAAGATGGAGTGCTTACAGGACACAATTACAAGAAAACGAAAAAAAAGACGTTTTTGGGTTAGAGAATGGATACAGCGAAGAAATATGTTAGGAGCGTCAAACTTGGTTAGTATGGAACTAAAAAGCAATTTTTCAGAAGATTTTAGAAACCTACTGCGAATGACTGAATTTCAGTTTGAATACCTCTTATTGCGTGTTACAAATAAAATTTCAAAATCTAACACTAACATGAGACAAGCAATTAGTGCAAAAACAAAATTAGAGGTGACGTAACGGTATTTAGCTACAGGTGATTCCTTCAAAAGTTTAGAATTTTTGTTCCGTGTTCCAAAAAACACAATAAGTAAATGTCACGTTGCTGTGACGACATCTTGGCTTCACGAACGGTATATCACGACTGAAAATCAAACAGGTTTGATCTATCCACGCTTGAGTCGTGCGCCGTTCTTCACGAAAGCAAGTTTAACGACTATGCGTTCACACAGAAGTGTATTTCACGAAAGCGTGGTTCACTGTCGTGATTAACGCCTCGTGGGAACGCCGCATAAGGCTTGTAAAATGTTATATTCACGCCCGTCCACTATCAAGACCCCCACGGAACCTGAAATCAACAACGTATTCGTTGTACTTTCTCAAGTATAATTTACAATGCGCCAGCGGACGCGAATGATTGATGTAGCCGTTACTACTTTACTACGTGATAATCATCATGAAAAATGAGAAATAAAACTTTCTATGTTTTCTACCACTTGTATTTGTAACTAACGTTACTGCGGTTTCGTCCTATAAGACATTTTTAAACAATTTCAATAAACTCAGTTTATTGTATTGTAACGAATTAAAGAATCAACTGTTTTAAACAAATTCATTTCTAACAATATTTCACTAATCACAAACCAATTTATTTACAATACTTAGCAACTAACGCTTAATTTATTCCCACTATTTAAATTTCTTATTTAGCCGCTCGATTCACTTTTTGAGCTGCCCTCTTGGGTCGGGAAGGCATGCTTATATCGGTAAGGGTCCTTTCTTGAAATCTGTAGTCGGTTCGGTGCTAGAGTTTTACCGGGAATTCCCGACTGCATTCTTTCGCGGTGATGTCATGTGTTTGTTCCATGATTCGGCCGGGGTACTGGTCAGGGGCGGCTTCAGATTCGTTACAGTAACTTACCATTTAACAAACATATAAATTCAAGTTCTTTCAATACTCATAGACCTAACTTTTTGATTTCAAATTGTTTCAGATCAAGTTCGAGTAAATGATGCAATAATTGTGAAAAGTGAAGTTTTTGTATACAATTTAGGAACGATGTTTTACATAGACAAAGTTTTGTTCACAAATTCCAACACCCTGTCCAACACGAGCACACAATTCAATAAAACCACGAATCATGGATTCACTACGGAAGCAAACGTGGAAAAGGTACCAGAAGAGTTGATAGAGGAATCAGGAACACTGCCAGATGTTCTGTTGGCTGACAGCACCAGCATTGACAATGAAACAGAAGTTGTAACGATATCGACACGAAATAACACGATAAAATAAAGTTCATTTTTGTCAGTAACCAAGTTGGATAGTCTGGAACCGTGTTACTTTGAAAAAAATGTATTAGTTTCCAAGTGATATTTAATTTCCTCAAATTGATTTAACTATATCGAAATGTTTTGAATATAAAAATAGCATTTTCTGTTTTGAAGCTATTTTCCAGGTTTGTTGGTCATGGTCTGCAGGTTTTCATGCATGATGTTTCGTCTACAACTGCGGCAGACACTGATGAAGATAATGAGTCTACGAATTACTCGAGTTGCTCTCATAGCGGATAATACGTTATTAGAATTCGACTTCAATTTCATTCCATCAGTGGTGGTCGTGCCTTCATTTCTACTGATTGTACTGAATGGCCTCATTTATGTGCAATTATGAACGGGTAGCGAGATTCTATTTATGTTAATTCCCTCTTCCTTTCTGTTGAAACTTTTTGTGTTTATGAAACGTCAATAGAAAAGAAGAGAGGTTTAACATGAATAAAATCTGGCTACCTGTCATTAATTGCAAACAAGTGAGGTCATTTAGTGCAATCAATAGAACCGAAGCCGCGCCGATCACTAATGAAATTAAACCTGAGAATAATTCCGAAAACGTAGAGTCTGCCGTGTGAACAACCTGAGACTCTGTATTTTACCTTATCGCCTTTGATAATATCGACCGCAGTAGTAGACGAAACTTATCGGGAATAAACTTGCAGACCACGGCCAACAAACCCGGAAAATAGCTTCGATACAGTTTCTCCTGCCGTGAAAGTTTACACTCTGATTCTCTGTTTCAGTTTTTACATTAAAATTCAAAAAGAAATGTCTGCTAATTGTTGAATACCCCTTTTGATAGAAGGGTAAGCTCAAGTTACACAAACAAAATACATTTGAGTAATATTCATATCTTTATTGATAAGGCTTTATACGTTAAGTAGATTTTAATCGATGTGAGACAACTGGAGACTATATAAAAATATGTAAACAGAAATAAAAGATGTCCCAACAGGTAGAATGATGTTAATATAAGAATATTTTACTATGTATATATGGTAATATTGAATTATTTATGTATTTAAAAAATAAATTTTAGCAACAATGACTGATGAATGTTAAAGTAACAATTTGCAAATATTTGAATATTTCGTGAATTGATTTATATTTCTATGAAAATAAAAATGTCTGTTAAACTAGTACATAGTTGTATGCTGTGAGTAATTCTTTTTGAAATATGAGAGTACAGTCAGTAAGAAAATGCATGTGTTAAGCGTGATTTTGGTTGAAAAACCTTTTATTTTTGATCTTGAATGTTTGTGCTTATTTATTCGAAATACTACACTCCTTTCAGTTTCTCTAATAAAACATTTTGATTGGAAAATGATTGCTCATGAACATAAAGATACGTCAACATTCTTATCATTTGAAACAACCAATTCAATCAACTTTGATACTGTTACTTTGAATCGTTGAAATTGGTTTCAGGTCAGCCAGTTCATTTTTCTCATTTCGAAAATGACTGTGCATGGAACTCATTAGAATACTAGAAAAGAATAAGTAACCTCATTCAAGTCATCCTGTCATCGAACTGGACAAAAATATGAGGCTGTTCAAGGTCAGATGAACGTGACAAAAACTCTATTCGACCATTTCTACAATTTTTTGAATGTAAACTAGTAATTATTGTACAAATATTCAGTAAGAAGAATTATTTCTCTCCATTTACTAAGTACTAATTGTGTGTACCATTTTATTTGTGTCCGAGAATATCTTATTGTTAATAAATCGATTCTAATTTATTTGTTTTCTTCATGAAAACCTGCATCGCCTACCATCAGGTTGCTTCAAGAGTTCTGTCCGTTTGTATGAGTCTACTTTGATAAATACTTAATCAATTGAATCAAAATAAGCTCCATTTGAGTCAGTCCACTATTTCCAACGTTACACAAGTTGATTAATTTCATCAGCATAGAAATTGAAAGCTTGGGATTGAATGAAGTCGGCCTGGTCCTCAATTCGTTTAATTTTCGGACCGTGATTTGTGAAACGTACGGACGGGTGTTGTTGTGTAATAGAATCATACCTCTTCTGATGACCAGTCCCGACTGCTGCTGACGCAATTTTCGGTATATTTCGTCGATTTCCTTACGATAAGACTATGCTGTGATGGTTTGGTCCGATTGCAGAAAGTCATAGTGAATCACACCAGTCGCAGACTTTTGAATTCAAATTTGAAAATGGCCTACAATTTGAACTCGATTCGACCTTCAATTTGGATAATTCCCCCGAAAAAAACCCACTACAATCATGATCGTTCGTCATTCATAATGCAATTTCAGTCATGATTAATTACCAATAATGAAATGAAAAAATTACCTCCTGATCAACAATTTAATGTGTTATTTGTAATCCCAAGCAGTTTTCGCTATCTTTACGGACCTCTGCAAATCATCGAAAAATAATCACTTCGGATTTCCCACATCGAGACGAATCTATCGGTGCCAAAATCATAGAAATCGGACGACCACAAGTGGTCATTTCATTGCAGATTTGGATTCTCCTCGATGTGGGAAATCCGAAGTCACCATTACTTTTTTTCTGTTTCAATTTCTATAAACCGGAAGTGCTTACTTTTCGAAGATCCGAAATTTCGTTGATCCACACATTGGTCACCTTCTTTCATTTCATGTACTACACGCGACGATACGACTATTATTAACCAAGACACGACTTAATGCCTTTCAGACATGTCGCGTCATCTTTGTTTCTTCTTTTGTCAATAAATTCCACATTCCTTACCCTTATATTAGGTGTGCTGCACGCGATGATCCGACTCTTATTAACGAAGATACGGCTTAGTGCCCTTTTGGCATACCACGGATACACTTCATGTTTCTTTTTGTTACGACTCTTTCATTTTCACAGATCAACATACATTTTCTACTACGCCGACGACTCACCCTCAACGTTTTTTCAATGTTTTACTATGATTATTATTCAACCCTCATTCCCGAGTTCAATTTCATCTGGGACGGTAGCCTGGTGGATGGTTCGCTCCACTCACTCAATCGACCACTGTGTGAACCGGTGATTCGAACCGCAAGGCCGGACTAACGATTTTTGCCTCTATCGTCCAATAGGTGTTACGAATCACACTTCAAAACATAAGTCCTTAGCTCGCACAAGTTTCGACTTTTGAAGGTTGTCGTAGTGGGGCGACAGGGAAAAACAGATTTTTTATCAACAGATCTAATGCAACCACCCAACCAGTTTACCTCGGGTGTTCTACAAGGTTCTGTTTGGAGGTCCGGAAATTACTAAAATGAACCTTCATAAAAAAAAGCATGGGATTTGGACGTAGAACCGACCTAGCATATATAGTACCAAAAACTTTATATTGGTCAAACAGAAACATCGACTGAAATTGAAACATTTATTTTAAGAAATAATTTATTTGAAGCCATCCATAATAAAATAAAATAATAAATATGTTTTACTGTCCCAGGCGTGACTGTGCCATATCACTCAGAGGATTCTTGTGATCTGTGGGCATTGGTCTTGATTCGTAGGTACAAATTGTTACGCCATGGCGATGAGCCTCACTAAATTCTCCTTTGAGGCCAATATAATATATCTTGGTAGTTTCATCTCCGAAATTAGACGGAAAATGTATGGTTAGGTGATGCACATTATTGAAAGTAACGACCCTGTAAAAATAAATATTGATAAATTTGGTAAAATTGTTGAATCTTTATATTCCCAATATTTTGAAGGTTTTTTTTTTTGATAAAACTCAAGTCTAATACACAGTTGGAAAGTAAATGATAGAGATTCTGCAAAAAAAGGTCCAAATTATGATAATTTACAATTTTAATTTAAAGATATTTATAAATTGAATTCTTCTTTAATTCCTTATAGAATTCATGAAACAGACATTTCATAAAATAATTTGCTGCCAACTAAATCAGTTGTGAAATAATTGTTCCAAATGATAGTAAAATATATATTGAAATTGTGTTTTTCTCTTACTTTGTATTGTATTCTGCAGTTCCAGTCGGATCTTTAACTAATTCAAACTCTTGATCTGCTACTGCGCTTACATCATCGAAAGTTGCTGACGGTCTATTCTTAAACCTTAAATGAATAGAAAAAATATAAAAATTAAAGAACAACTGTGTCAAAATGAATGAATTAGGTATACCCAATTACTGTCTATCAACTAGAATTATATATCCTGTAAATAATAGTTACTGAACTAGAATATTATCTTTCTGAAAAATTGCATGGTCTATACAAAAGTCAAGGACTATGTTTATGTTGACGACTTCAAACTGCTAGAAAAGTCAAGGACTACGTTTATGTTGACGACTTCAAACTGCTAGAAAATGAGATTCAAAGTTTATATGAATTCTTTCAAAAGTTCTAATTTAACGATGATGGAAACAGTTTTAATCTACTTTTCAAGAAGATGGATGTTGTCTACAAGAACAAAGTCAATGAAAACATTTAATTTAAAAATGAGTTCAACAGAACACCACATTCTTTGATACTAACAGCATTGAGACATCCTTTTCTGGAAGCAGATGACAAGAATGAAATGTCTAGTGAAGGTTCATTCATTACTATCTAAAGGGAACAGAAAACTGTAGGAAAATTACATTTTTGAAACCAGAGCCACAAATTCACCAGAGTTAGAGTAGATTAAACAAAAAATGTGAGAACCTTCCAAGGAAAGGAAGAAATAAAATTACTACAATTGAAAATCTTGTAGAGATATTTGAGAAAATAGTTTTTTGGCTTTTCACTTCTACATCTTTATACAATAATCGTGGGAAACTAAATATAAAAAATTAAGGTAAAAAAAATCTTCTGAAACATCTACTTTCACACTAATATCTCTCCTCCCCTTTTCAATTTAGGAGGAACTATTTTGTTCAAAATGTAAAGTAATAAGAAAATACATACATTTTTCATAAATCGGTGAATTCCCTAACATCCAAAATGATTTTTAGTAACAGAAGGACTTTAAAGAGAAACTGAATATCACCATACATTATCCACTAAAAGGACTTGATATGAATAAATATGTTGCAGCCAATCTAGTCTAATCACACTGGAAATACCTACAGTACACATTAAACGGCTTACTATGAACACCCTTATACTAGCACGTAGTACAACTAGGATTTTCACAATTCGCTGCATGGAAGTCTTTGGTAAGGACGGGGTATATATCCTTTTTTTATATATGTTCCATTTTTATTGTCCATATATTTTTATGATGTAATAGAGTTTGATCTAGAATAAAAATGTAGATCTAATAAGATATCCACAAATATAAAAGTATTGGAAATGTATCTACTGGTGCCTTAGAATTTTGCAGGTGCACAGTTATGGTAATACAGGATATATAATTGTTTCGAAATTATTTGTAGTAATTTACCTACAGCCTCATTTTTGAAGGATGATTGTCAGCATCTTCCCCGATAACTTTAATACCTTTCAGTTTAACATTTCCAGTAAAAGGTATATTGAACAGCAGTTCCTCATCAGCATCTGATTCCACAAACTATTGAAAGTTAAACATGTAAGTAAGAGTGCATGTTGGTCATCAATAAAAGGGAAGCTAACTTGAGACAATCTGAAAATTCACATTCTTCTAGAAATACATTTGGAATTACTTTTCATGGCAATATTCTTCTCAGTTTGTCTCATTACTGACTATATTCTCAAGTCTCACTTACAGCATCAGAGTTAAAACGGTCTTCCCATGGTTTAAAGACAGTTTGACCAGAGCCTTCAACAGCTTCATTAAGGCACTCCAAATTATTTTTATTGATTTTGTTATACAAACTGTATTGAATTCCTATCTCATTAGATTCTTCATGATCGTGGTGATGATCTTTGTCACCACTACAGTTACCGTGAGGTGGCATATTAATTATTGAATTTTATAAATACAAATTCGAACTAGAGACGTGCTTTACAAGATAGTTCTGTGTTTGGAATCCATAAAACAAATCTTTCCAGAATGTCTATCCTGAATTCTGATTTTGACACGGAACACGAAATAATGATGCACGTCAAAACTGAAATAGCATTTTGTTTTATTGCTCTGAGATGCATATTTTACGTTCCATTGGTAAAATGAGTATTAGTTCACATGTTCTATTGTGAATGCAGATCAAAGAGAAATGCAAACAATGTATATGTATATTTTTCAGGTCGAACGGTTTCAGTGATTACTGTTAGCTTCGTCAACAATGCTGCTTTTTAGATGCAAAGGCATAGCCAGATTCAGTGCGAAGTGCATCGTCGTTATTGAGTTTGTGTTGTTTAAATTGCATCTTTTTGAATACCATACTTTTCAATTTGAAGTATATTATATTGCTCCTCTGGTAAAAGGGTAATTTTTTCAAGTATAGGTTGGTTTTTTGGGAAAAAGTTTTTTCATAAATAGCTTTTATTGTACCTACCCAAAAGTAAATTCACCCCCATAATGGGTCTACTCAACTTTTCTCATTGGTGTCCATATTAACATGTCAATGAGTTGTAAACTGATCGAGTTTGATCGAAATATTCTATTGGGGCGAAAAACAAAAGAGTAAAGAGTAAACGACCCATCAATAAGAGTAGATTGAAGTTTTCTCATTAGTGGCAATAACAACATACCAAGAGAGAAAAAATTATGAAGTTTGATCAAAATATTTGAATTGGAAATCCTCGGTGCGCAAAATATAAAAAATCACAAGTTATGCCAAAACATTTGACAAAACTACTCATATTTCAATATTATGAAATATATAAACACCACACATCTTCAAATCATTTATTTTGAAACAAATTGTGGAATGTGTAAAAATTTATGTCTGATACTGTTAATACTTTCAGTAATAATCTGGGACTGGGGCACATGCAACTTTAGCAAAGTCTTCATATTTGACCATACTGCTATTGTTTACATTGGCTTCTCTAAAAATTCTGTCGACTTCCTTTGGAGACAAACATTCACCCCAGTTCTGAAGCAAATGACGCAAGTTTTTGGCTGGAATAACTCCTTTTCCATCAGGATCATTTGCTCTGAAGGCTTCAATCACCTCGTTAGGAATGTTTTCCACTCGTGAGTGTATATGCATCACCTCCAAAAAATCAGCGAAGGTCATTTTTCCTCCCTAAAATGATTAAGCTGATGAGTTAATACTACTTTTGTCCAATGAGAAAGTATAAGCACTTGGTATTCAGTGCCATGTTGAATGAGTTTAAAATGTGAAAGTATACTCAAATGTAATGAAAAAAATGTGCAAATAATGTACCTTCTTTTTCAAATACGATGCTATTTCCAAGACCGTAGGTGACAGACCAAGACTTCTCATAATCATACTGAGTTCGTCCACAGTTTTTATGCTCCCAGAACGAGCAAATAAGTAGAAGCACTCCCTAAACTCTAAAAAAAATTCAAATGTCTATTATCAAAAATAGTTTTTCACATCTGAATGAAATGTTTATATTGACAATGTCGATGTCTTTGAAAAGTCTGATCCTCAGTCATAACTAGTACCGAGAAAGAAGGGCTGAATATTCTATCGACCATAGTAGCATTCACCAAGACCACTAAGACAGAGGGCATAGTACCTTTAAAACCTCAAGGTGAAGATATACAACTGGCGGAAAAGGTCTGATACCTAGGAGTTACACCAGATCCCAGGCTCTCCTGGATAGAGTGAAAATAAAGTAGGAGGTAGCACTGATGCCCGTCAGACGCACCTGGCGGAAACCAGACATGATGTATTGACTCTACACCATAGTGGTTAAAACCATGATAAAATATGCGTCTATGGTCCGGTGGCCAAAGAAACAAACGACCGCTATTAACACACTAAGCAGAGTGCAAAGTTTTACATGTTTGGGAATAACGGGAGCATTGAAAACCACTCCAGCAGCTGCATTGAAGACACTCTTGAATCTTCCTCCCAAATTGGGTCGGGCGAAACAGTTATGTCGGAATATATGAAGGACACCACGACACCGAAATAGATGTTTCACATGCTTGGCAGAAACACTTGGCATACAGACTGTTCGAAAACCGAACATGGGAAGGAAGCTGCGAGGAGAAATTCAACCAGTCTTCTAGGCTGAAGTATATGCAATATTGATGAGCACAAGGAACACTAATTTGAGGACTCTAAAAAAATGAACTGATCAATATTTCAAACAGTCAAGGTGCATTAGGGGCAATGACGAACCCAAAAATAGTCTGGTCTGAGAAATGCGTGAGAAACTGATGAACAGGAATGAATTAACTATATACTGGGTGCCAGGACACTCAGTTCCATGGGCAACGGAAAAGTTGGCGAGTGTGCCAGACGCGGTTCCTCAACTCGTGAAGCAGCTGTCGGGGCACCAAAATCATACAAAACATAAGTACTAAGAAAACACACCCCGGAACACATATCAAAAACCGAAAAACTAATTCAAAAAAGCAAGGATCGACTCTGAACAATTACAATCGTCTCACTGGATACTGTCCATTGAGACGACATCTGACAAAAATTGGGCTGACCAATGGAGACCTTGGCTGCATGCCATGCAACAAAGGGCCGAAACAGTACATATGTCCTATTTTATGCGAATGTAAGGCTTTGGATCATAAGATGCAAACAATTTATGGACAACCCAAATTGTGTCCAGGAGAATATGAAATACGCCCAGCAAGACAACTGTACAGGAAACAAGAATGTTGGAATGGGTGGGATTGAGAAGAAGAGGAAAAACGCAATGAGTCCTTAAGGGCGTCCTGTCTGTTTTCAGAAGTCGTACCTTGTGCGAGCTAAGGACTAACGAGATCTTTCCTTTTACCCTGCGATTCCTAGCATGTAGTCCAAGACAATTTCAACATTGAATGTTTGTTTTCATTTGCAACTTTTACATATCATGTAACATTGTGGGAACAGAATTATTCATATTAAATAAACAATATATACATTTATATTAACCTAATAACTATGGCATCGACGCAACCTGTTTTTTTATGAATATAATAATTAACAGAAGTCTCTGAGAGAAATCGATACTTCTACTGATTATTTATTTGTAAAATATATGCTTTTGATGACAAATTTTGAAGAAAAAACGGCTGCAGGTTGCATCATTTTGATTGATTTCAAGTCGTTATCTTTTTGTCAACCCTATTATTCAGGAGATATTGGAGCTTTATTTTTCCATTGTTGAACTTTCAAGTAAACACTTAAATATTTTGCTGCATCCACTGTCGGAGTCAACGAATTGAGTTGTACAGTTTTTTCAGAGATAAACCAAAACCAAGAAAGGTACTGCGTTTGCAAATGGTCTATCAACAAATCACTCCTGTCAAATACCTACCAGCTAGTTTCAAAATTCAGGATCAAATTGTCAATTCCTTATCGCTCTGAAAACAGTTTACGCTGCTGTCCTTTGAAGCTAGTTCTATTAAACGTTTGTACAATGTAGGCACATTTGCACATGTTATAATGACACACCCTATATAAAAGTATAATTTTCATCCCATATTTTATTATTGATGCATGTGTAATCTTTTGATGATAGCAGCAGTGGATTGTAACAATATTTATTGTGCAAAATTTTGAAATATCAGTTTATGGTGAAATGACTACAACTTTATAATACAGCAATCGCACCTACCGATAATAATTATATTAGTAACACATCTAGATAAAAGGTTTAAAAGTGGCAATGTATTATTATCTATTGAGTATCAATTATACGTAGAAATCATTATTTTATCCAAATAACTATATTAGTTACTGGTCTGTATGAATTAATATACCAAGATTTAGATCAATTTTATTCCTTACATAAAAATTAGGTCAAGCCTGTTGAAGACAAACTGATAAAATTTTCTATGATGTGCAGAGGAAATGTTGATAGTATGTGACATTTGTTTTTCTGATAACTCACCATCAATATCTTTTTCTTTGAAGTACCGTGCCTAAAATAATAAAAGGTAATGCAAGACAATACAAATCAAATAGATAACTTACCATTTTCTATTTTCGAAAAAGGAAAATAAATGTTTCCAGCGATTACGAAATTATTCAATTACAATATGTACTTATTTGCTTACTAATGATTAATTATCGGTCGATCAGTGACAAATATCTATTGAAATTTTGCAATGGATAAAAATGATTAAATATAATAATAGTGATCAGGTTAGTACGTCAACAGGTGTCAGAATTACGAGATCAGGGCAGGCTTTAACCGTTGAACCAACTCAACGTCAGACGTTAGATGCAAGTTGGTAATAACTAGGGGAAAACCAAACAAGCAGATGGGCAGATGGCAGATGATCATTTTATGGCATCAAAGTACGTTGTCAGTTATTATCGACACTTCTTTCAACTAGCCCATATGTGGAGCCAATATGGAGAAACAATCTTTAGAGTCGTAGAGAATCAATCATTCCTCAGAGCCGTAGGGGACTGTGTGGTATGGTTAAGTTGTTAGCCGATATTAATGATTTATTTTTCATTTCTAATATTGTGTATCTAGCTCAGTTGTTGTAGCTGATTAGTGTCAATGAAATAATTATAGTTTGAATATTACTGGAGTTTTTTTCCCAACACCAAATCGTTATTGTAACACCTCGACACGTGTTTCGATCACCAATAAGTGATCATCTTCAAGAGGAAGATCAAACTCAGTTTTCTTTTTCGTGGTGAATAACATACTGAAAATTAATTCTTCACTCTAACTTTTATATACCCCACGTGATCACTAGTGACAACTACCTGATCAGGTACACATACTCAATTATAATTACATAGAGCATATATTATTTTTACATGCAGATGTAGATATACAATGAACACGCTGTTACCATGCACAAGGATTTATGTTTTTCTCTGAACATAAGAAAAAATTATATCTATTTATTTATTCATGTATAATAAAAGTTATTGCAACAGGGTTGACGACATGAACACTACGCAATGCAAATACTAGACTTGGTGAATAAAGGTATATAATGGTGATTTTCTTGCAATTTATCAAAATAAGATCGGCACTATCATCTAATTAAAATTTGAGATCCTGCTATATGAATAACCGAGTCATTGGTTTTGTATTTATAGTAACAGTCAATATAAGAAATATGGTTGCATGAAAATTAATGAGATTTTGCTGCTGATATTCTAAATATAAAAAAAGCTATAATATAAATCATAATGGTTATTGATGAATATCTCACTGCAGTTGTTTATATTTTCGTTGTAATGTGAGAGAATAAATAAAAAACATGATTCATCTAAAAAATATTTGTGAACTTTACTAATCTCTCGACATTGGACCTGATAATCAACAACAACTGCTTATAATACTGGTCTCTACAGTGTTGGAGTTGATGTTCTTGGCGGTAGGTCCTGAAAAGAATTAATTTAATGTTAAGTGATTTAATTAAGTGATTGTGCTTGATATTGCAAACTAGAACGTTTCACACCCCGCTTTTTTTTATCAAGAGGGGTCTCAAGAGAAAAACCTCGATATTTACTCCAGGAGGAATGGCTAAAACAATATGGCTTTTCGATGTATGTTTTCGGTGTATGAGATTGAAAAATATTTTCTAACCGAGTTAGAAAAATAAGTTTTCATTCATTTTATTGTAAAATCAACAAGCGACGACATATTATACGAATCTCGTTACTAATACATTTGGAATAAATATAAAAACGGTCCTGTGTTTTTCCTACATAGTGCTCTATACCATAGTAAAATTCAACTCTACTTGAATTGAATCACCAATCGAATGATACCATATCAACATATCCACAGTAAATAGTTCTTACCCTTTTTAAAGCCCTAAAGTAAACAGTGATAGTTACATTAAAGCTCAGACTTAGACAAATAGACATCTTTAAAGGCAGTGCGCCTGAATAGAAGCAAAAGCCAGGTACAGAAAGAGAGAGAGATATTTTCTTTTTTTATGAACAATGTAGGAACTATTTGATGTTTACACATGCTCAAGCAGCATAGCCAGATTTCGATATATCGGTAGGATATAATATGAGTGAATTTGAAGTAAATAAAAAAAAAGAATTGAACAATATTTATCATTAACATATCTATTTTTAACTTTTTCGTAAATAGAAATTAATTTTCGTTAAAGTTTATATCATTAAGAAAATTTAATATAAGTAGCATGTTCTCCAAGGTTCCTCAACAATGTATTGAATATTGAACATTTCGTGAAACATAGCAATACCGCTTTTGTTTACCTGAGATTTGTGACTTTTTCGTGGACTTTTTTAAATATAATTTTCCATTTTAAGTGGAAGTGGTGTAGGTGTTGAACATCATTTTTTATGAAATGTGGTAAACTTGACTCTAAAATATCCCAATATAATTATGTAACGTGACAGATACAAAACTTAGTTGTTTTTGTTGTGTATTTTGTTGGAATATGAACTTTGAATCTCTTCAACTCTTAGCTTTTTATGGTTATATCCTAAAGTCCTAAATCGTTGTTGATTCAAGAAGTTAGTGCTTTCGTTATTTTCAAACGCACTAAAATGCCTTGAGATCATAGTTTGTGAATATGGCAAAGTCTGTCCAGCATGATAACAAGGGTTTGCAGAACGCTCAAATAATTTTAACAAGCTTGGCTGCTGGTGCAATTGCAGGAGCCCTCGCCAAAACTACAATCGCACCTCTGGACAGAACGAAAATCAACTTTCAAGTTGGGTTAGTATTGCGAATTTTGACTTATCTAATTTCATGTTTCACTTTTTCATTTTGTAGACATAAACCTTATTCTACGAAAAAGGCCTTGAAATTCCTAATCCAAACGTTCAGAAAAGAAGGACTAATTGCATTATGGCGAGGAAACAGCGCAACGATGGCTCGAATTGTTCCTCATGCTGCGATACAATTCACAGCACACGAACAATGGAAAAAAATTCTCAAAGTGGATGAGAAAGAAGGGTATGCTAGAAAGTTTTTGTCTGAATTATCACGTGATTATCTTTTAGTAACCTATTGCTTAAGGAGATTAACATAATATCTGGGAGCCGACTAGGACAATTTCTGTTTAAATTTTCCATGAATGACGTGAAATAAAATATAGTGATATAGTTTTTCTGGTGTTCATAAAAAGTTCACAATGCTACCGCTTAGTATTATTACAGACTTAAGAGTAGTATTCACAAAATATACACATTAATAAATGTAAATATAGACATATTTCCAAGAATACAACCCATAAAATATGATTACATCATGTCAGAGAAACTATTGAATACTTTGAAGAAGAGCAAATGCTAAGCTTTGTAAGTAGTGCATCTTAACATTTATTGATGAGCAAATTATTGAATATAAACAAGAGAATAAGTTCTTAGTACTTTATACTGACAAAAATTGAACTTTGGATAGCCAATTGTGTAATAATCTATCGTCAGGGTGTTTTGCTATATGCTATATCCAACTCAGTTGGATATCCTTCAGCAAAGAAAGCCTATTTTGCCCTCTGTGAGTCACACCTGCGTTATGGAATTGGTTTCTAGGGGTTAGTTCCCGAACAATAATATATTCAATTTTCGTCCTCACGGGCTGTGAGATATTTGTGCAGAGTTGAGATTCTGTAGACCCCTTTTTTCAATAAAACGGAATATTTTTCCTTGTATGAATCCATTGTTTCTAATGCCTGGGGACATGCGACAGACTGTGATAAAATATTCCAATACCAATGGAAAGCAATTAAAATATTAGACAATATCGACTACATTCGTTACATTAAAAATACTAACCTTTCATTTTCTCTGTTTCATGGAAATTTGATATACAAAAATAATCTATCTTAATATGAAATTTTTGATTATGTGCATGACCACAACACTAGACATAAAAATGATTTGAGTATAAACTACTACGGCTTTAAAATGTTTTCAAAATGGACCAAATTTTTGGGCTGTGAAATTTTATAAATTACCACAAAAAATAAGATCTCTAACCAATGATATATTCAAAACAAGGATAAAATATTTTTTAATAAAAAACCGCTGAAGAATTCTTGCACTGTGATATAAGTTCTTTAACCATATAGACATTTGTCAGTGTTTTATAGTTCCCAATTTTGAATTTTACTGCTTTGTTTTTAAATGTGGTCATCGACATAACTGTATAAGACTGTATAAGATATAAATATTTTTTGTAAAAAAACCTTGTTCTTTGAATTGTAAGCATCTTTAGTTTATGTAAATATTAATAGATCCCTGACATATGCTGATTTTGTTAATATTTATATATTGACTTGTATAAATACTGATGAATGTATAAAACACCAATAAATTATCTATCTATATTTGCGTGTACGTTTGTATATATGTGTATGCATGTTTGTATGTATGTGTATGCATATTTGTATATATGTGTATGCATGTTTGTATAGTTTCACAAATGAAGGAAACAAATATTTTTTCAATTTATAGAGTGAAGGAATACATTTTCAATAATATTTTAGTAAATGTTGATACAAATAATAATGTAATACATTTGTACTAAACATTGTCTTTTGGTAGCTGCTCTAGGAACAGAATTTAAAAAATTTCATTATAAATTATCTTGCAGCTCTCAGTGCAGTTATACTGTTAATAATTGGCCATGCTAATAGTTTTTGAGTTCTCATTTTAAACTTCATTTTCGCAGGAAAACTCCTGGGAAGTTATTTTTAGCAGGTTCTCTTGCTGGTGCTACCTCACAATCTCTCACATATCCACTTGATTTAGCGAGGGCTCGAATGGCAGTGACTCCAAAAGAGGAATATGCAACTTTACGTCAGGTTAGTATTATTATTAGTTCACTTTTATGGCTATTTATTCTTAAGAAAAACGTATGGAATGTTTTATTTCAGGTCTTTTGGAAGATATACTGCTTTGAAGGGGTGAAAACCTTCTACAGAGGATATGTACCAACAATGGCAGGTGTGATACCATATGCCGGAGTGTCATTTTTTACGTATGATACGCTGAAAAGACTTTATAAAGGTGAGTTGTGTCGAGAATTTGATTATTGTCTGGTTGACTGTATCAGGTTTAACATTTTCTATTTGTATGCCATTTTCTATACATGTGCACTTGAAAAGAAGGTTTCTGCTAATTTTCTGGAAGTTGAAAAAGTGATTTAACGCTAATTAACGGGTGCTTGATGTTTTTTGAATGAATTTAATGAAGGAAATTTTATTGTCTGTTGGAGGAATCAGACCAGCACATTCCATTGGCAATGAATCCTAGAAATTTTACACTTTTAATTTGATACATGCAAGGTTGGAAGACACAATTGTATTTTGAGTTTTTTTTCAGTATTAATTCATTAGGGGCAAACCGTGTTAGGAATCACACGTTAAAAGGTATGCAGCGTCTTCAAACTTGAAACACTTGTAGATTGTGTACTTTCTAATACAGTCATATTTTTCAAACAACTACCGCCATCTCTAGATCAGGCCGGGTACCTCTGGGACCACCCTCTTATATCTTGTACACTTGTACCACTATACAGTCAAACACCCGGTATACGAGGTCCGGCTATTAAATAACGAGACTGGTTACGGAAATGGATTTTACTATAAAAATTGTTTTACATTCGAATGCTCCTTCAGTATACTTCCCTTCCCGCACCACACACCTTTCCATGCGTTTTTTCCATTGATTGAAGCAGTGCTGGAAGTCTCATTTGGTGAGGACCTTTAGGAGCCCTGCCGTTTTTTGCTTTACCGCTTCCATCGACTCAAATCGGGTCGCTTTCAAATCAGATTTTATCTTCGGAAACAAAAAAAGTCGTACGGTGCCAAATCTGGCGAGTACGGCGCATGTTCGAGCACTAGAGTGCGTTTATCGGCCAAATACCGCTTCACAGATAGCGCCTTATGTGCAGGTGCGTTGCACTGGTGCACAATCCACGAGTTGTTCTTTCACAACCCGTGCTGTTTCTTACGAACTCTTTCCCGCAGTAGTGCCATAACTAACAAATAGCAAGTCTGTTTGACAGTCTGACCCTCTGGAACCAATTCGGTGATCACGATACCGTTAATGTCGAAAATAACGATCAATATTGCCTTGAATTTTGATTTGGACATCCTTGCTCTATCGGAGCCCTATCGGGCTAGCAAGGCGAATCCAGCAAAATTGCAAAAAAATACACCAATTTGTAGCTAATTAGTTGCTAATTAGTTGCCAGAACAACGATTTTGTTGCTCGTGCCAATCCCTAGAAATCGCAAATAATGCTATCGTGATATCAAGGTAGCAAAGTAACTCAATAAATTATATACTTTCCCTTTGATCTTTACAGAATATTTAGTTGCTAAACCTTGGATATAGCGAAAAAAATTTAAATAATTTATTTTTTATGATCTTGCTATCTTGAAACTGTTTTTTTCCTGGAATTAAAGATGTTCTAAATTTGTTGCTCACCAATTAGCTAAATTTTCTAACATAGCAATTATCAAACAAAAATATATACAACTGAAGAACTTATATACAGAAGAAGTAAAACGGGCAAATAGGGATATAACAACAACAGAATTATGAATGCAGAAAATATTAATAAGGAAAGTTGGAAAATTATCAATGAAAATAGGAATAAAATAAAAAATAATGATACTTCAGAACTAACAATCAATGGTAATACTACTACAGATAAAACAACAATAAGTAACCTTCTCAATACATTTTTCATTTACATAAAAACAAATCAACCTAATACAAATGAATTGAAATTATCTTCTTTCTCATTCTTATATCCAACATCACATATAGAGATCCAAGAAGTCTTTAATAAAACCACTAAAACTACAGCCTCAGGAATAGATGATATACATGGTAAATCTCTTAAAAGTGTCAGTGACATAATTTGTCAACCTCTATCATTTATTGTAAATAAATCTTTATGTGACGGCATATATCCAGAATCACTGAAAACGTCAAAGTCTATACACATATATAAAAACAAGGGTTCCAAAAATAACATAACCAACTATAGAAATATCTGTTTTGACAAAGTTTTGCCAAAGTTATCAACTATGCCTATTATTTGTGACTTCGTAAATTTGTTGAACACTATAAACTCATACCAGAATGTCAACATGGTTTTAGACAGCAAAAATCAACATCATCTGTCATATTCGAAATGTGTGACAACATCTACAAAAACCTCAATGATAAGAAATTTCCAATTGGTTTATTCTTTGATCTATCCCGGGCATTCGATACAGTTGACCACAGTTTATTACTTGAGAAACTGTATAGAATGGAAATAAGAGGAGTACAGTTGACCACAGTTTATTACTTGAGAAACTGTGTAGAATGGGAATAAGAGGAGTAGCCAATGAATGGGTAGAATCATATTTATGTCAAAGGTCGCAAATAGTGGTAATAGATGAAATAAAATCACAACCAGCTTCTTTCTCATTAGGAGTTCCACAAGGCTCAACATTGGCTCCGCTTCTCTTCATAATATTTATGAGTGATATTGAAAATTCATGTCTATCTCCACAAAAAACAATAATATATGCTGATGATACCTATCAAATAGTAGCAGAAAATGAACTTCTCCTCTCTGTTCAAGCTGCAAATAAAACTGATGAATTTTCACAATGGTGCACAAATAACGGTCTACTTGTTAATGTGAATAAAACTGTTTTCATGAATTATCAACAAAAGGATCTTACTAATGATCTGTTTACTAATAAAAATACATCACAGATCTATAAAGCAGGTAAATCAATAGTAATTGAAGTTAACTTGGCGAAAACACACAGATTATCTAATAACTAAACTGAGTAGAGTCTGCATCATAATAAGACAATTACATGGAACAGTATCTCTAGAAGTACTCAAATTGGCCTTTTTCGGATTAGTATAATCTAATATCTCAAATGGGTTAATATTCTGGGGAAACTCAGCATACCTAACAAAAGTGTTTGTTATCAAAAAAAAAATAAATAAATAGATGTATCAATGGCATAGGTACATTGTAGACAATCATACAAGACAGTTTTTAAAGATCTAGCTATTTTAACACTACCGTCTTTATATATTTTGCTCATAACTATGAATATCAAAAGAAATTAATCACACCATACAAAAAACAGTATGATACAATACTCGCAGAGGAAATGAACTGAGACTACCTTACTCACGATTAGCCCTTGGGCAAGACTCGGCAAGCTATCAAGGAGTCATATGTTATAACAAAGCAGCTAGGTTACTAGGAAATATTGAAAATTACAATACATTCAAAAAAGCTTTAATAGATCTTCTCCTAGAAAATGCCTTTTACAATGTCAAAGAATTTTTAGATTTGACTGTATAAGCTGCTTTTTCTTCAGTTTGTGTGACTAGTCTGATAAATATTGTAGGTACCAGTAATATATATGTTATATGTGTATGATATTTTAATGATGAATAAATTCTATTCTATTCTACGACAATCAGTGATAGTAGAAAAAGTTTCGTAATACGTGGGTCGGCGTAGCCGGAACTCTATAACTAATCTTCATTTTCTCCCTTATATTCACTTTTAGATCCTATACTTTTTAATTTTTTTTATGTTTTAAAGTTTACAAGTTGAGGTGAATGAAAGTTTGAACCAGAACAGTTTGTCAACCATACCGAATAACTCACTTGTATATTTTCAAAAATATTAGTTTCGTTGACATCTTGCATTGAGAAAATTACAGCTTGAAATTTGGCTTTCAGAACACTTTGTTTCTGGTGAGAGTCCACACCCTCTGGCATCTTTAGGATTTGGTGCAATAGCTGGAATGTTGGGACAGTCCAGTAGTTATCCGTTGGACATAGTAAGAAGGAGAATGCAAACCGACACTGGTGGAAAATACTCTACTATTGTCAGCACTCTCAAATGTATTTACAGGTACTGTAAAACTCATTATATACGAGCTTGAATTTGATAGAGCAAATGAAACTTTGGTCAAGCTAGCAGTCTCATTCCAGTGAATGATAAAAATAACAATATTTATTTCTCTCATTGAACAGTATAAAATTTCTTGCACAAAATAGTACAAAGTAACAAGGAAGGCATCCATAGGGTGTATTATAAATATATAAGAAGTCAATTTGAATGACATAAAAACTAAGTAGTTACTGAACGTCGGCAGTTTCTTTGTATGGCATAGGCGGCGTTGTATAATTTTTTTGTCCAATCATTATTTTCATGCGAGGTTTTATATGGTATCAACTAGTAAATTTATCAGCTTGGTATCTTTTATTTAGCTGTTCAGATTAACTTCGTATAAACTAAAGCGACTAAAGACTAGAGGATCCACTTTTCATCATACGTGATGATCCGATCCGAAAAAGGACCGTTTTGGTTGCGCAAAAGCAAAGAAAAACAGACCTAGAAACATGACAATTTCTGTCGATCGTTCAAATCGTGGGGCACCCACTTTTCAGCTTTCTGACCTTTCCAATACGTTTCAAACCACCAAAAACCGCATGGAAGCTGACTCCCTGTTCTTCCGTCATCCCACGCACCGTTTATGATGGGTCAGTCTCTACCACGGTCTTCAAATTCTTTTCCTGGATTACTGTAGGTCGACCACTTCGGGGTTCATCTTCCAGGCTAAAATCTATAACTGCAGGAAAAACGGCTCTGCAGACCGCCCCCACTAATCTACTTTTCGCCATCAATCAGTCGACCAATCAGAAGCTACCGCGCATAGCAGCGGGAAATTCAAATTGTTCTCCGTTGCCCATGCTTTTTCTTACGGTGCTTCATTTTAGCCATTTTCGGAAATCCAAGCAGAACCTTGTGTAACATGCTCCGAATCTTCTCGTTTGCCGTT
Source organism: Leptinotarsa decemlineata (assembly GCF_025532065.1). NCBI lineage: Eukaryota > Metazoa > Arthropoda > Insecta > Coleoptera > Chrysomelidae > Leptinotarsa > Leptinotarsa decemlineata. Next base: position 7,850,102 of record NW_027412556.1, on the reverse strand, counting down.
GTTTTTCAATTTCAATATCTTCGTGTACCACACTGAACTGACATACTTAGTAGCTTTCGAATCTTATTGTGCGACTTGTTTCGGGATAGAAATTTACAGCTAACTATGTTCATAGGCTCTATTGGTCTGGCCAATACTCTTTGTGTAGACTGCATTGATTCTAATTTTGAATGTACTTTTTTTGTTTCAGAAATGAAGGTCTGAGAAGAGGTTTATATAAAGGACTTTCTATGAATTGGATAAAAGGGCCTATAGCCGTGGGTATCAGCTACGCTACTTATGATAATGTTAAAGATTTGTTACGTAGTATTATGATAAAGTACAGGAGGAAAAGTTTATATCTTGAATGAACCAGTGATTTTAATAGATTTGTTATTTTTTAGATATAATAAACATAAGATAGTAGACATATTATTGTGAGGACCGGACAATACTCCTAGTCAATTTTTACGAGTCTTGTGAATTTATCAATGCAGCCTGAAAATTTTCGATCAATTTACTGTAGGATGTTTCATTTTATAACTGTTATTACTATTGGGTTGTTGAAAGTGTCTTGTTGTCAATTTACATTCATTTTGCCATTAAAAGTTAAAGGAAATATTGTGGATTCATTTTTAATGGTGTTGAATAATGACCCCATTTGTTCTGCTTCTTAAATTTCTAAGGTGGGGTAAACCTAGTCTTTTTCAACCTGCAAATGATTGGAAATACTATATTTTTCCTTATCCCAGATTTAAAATCTCAACCAGGGTTACAAAGGGTCTTCCGAACTTTGACAATTGATAACGACTATTTTGTTGAAGCTACATAAAATTGTTTCATCAAAATGGGTGTTCTGTCAGGGCAAAGTACTGAGCGCTTCGCCCATTTTACGTTCGCCATAATCGTCCTTCCGAGAGGTCTATTCGCAATTTGGTGGATGAATTTGAGTCCTCTGGTTCAGTAAACGATCGACCAACACCCGCACTTCGATGAAACGCAAGATCTGCCGAAAACATAGCCGCTGTCTGTGAGAGCGTGCAGGAGAATCCGAGGTAATGGATATCGCGTCGCTCACGAGAACTCGGCCTTTCGCAGACCACAACGCAAATTTTGCGTCGTGACTTGGGACTGCACCCATACAAAATTCAAATGACCCAGAAACTGAAGATAAACGCCCATAGACAACGACGTGTGCTTGCTGTTCTTTAAAAGCGTGTCTTTTAGTTTTTTAAACCATATTTATTTTTCATTTTTTAGTTTCGTATGTGATAAAAGCGTGTTTTTTAGTCTTTTTAAACTATATTTATTTTGTCTAAACTTTGCGATCAATCAGCCGTGTATTGTTTAGAAAAATGACCATCAATATTTTCCGATTCCGGAGAGAGAGCCTGAAAATCAGCTGCCAAGCCCAAGGAAGGCAGCAGGCGCGCAAAGGAGGGTTACAAATAAGGCAGCAAGCGCACGTGGTAATAAAACAAAATACTTTTTTCAAATGAAGAAATACATGTAAAGTGAGTTCGAATTATATCAAGGAGGTTACGAACAGCGCTATCTGCCTGCGAATAGAAAGCAATAATGTCGATAATTTTGTCACATACAGATCCCGAGCTTAAGAGTTAGAAACTGACAAACATATATATATATATACAGGTGAAGCTATCAAAAGCGTGGTAAAAAGGATTATGGTTTTATTTTCTATAGTAATACAGTCCGCTAAACCTTCCTGAAAAATAAGATGGCCGAATTTCTTGGAGTGGTTATTTTTACAAACAATTAGTTTGTAATGTATTCAAGAAACACTTAATATAATAATAATAAGTTTAATGCCAATCAAAATAACAGAATAATCACAAAATACAAGAGAGAGGAAAATAAAAACACTTTGTATTTGATTGCAAATGGCTTTTGGTTTAGATCATGAATTTGCATTCGCATCTACTCTTCCACCAATGCCGAAAATGTGTAAAAATAAATAAATGAGGGCTTGAAGAGAAGAAAGAAAGAAAAAAAAGAAAGGAGAAGATAATTTAACCTACTTATTCTGAATGCTGAACAGATAATGTTTGAACCTACTTTTAAAAACAGTTTCTGACATGTTAAAACCATTGTTTTCCCATTCATGGAGGTAATTTATTGTGGAGGAGATATAAGAAAAAGAATGTTTGAATATTTCCTTTTTATGTACAGGAATGTTTAGCACTGTCTTTTTACGCAAATTCAGATTATGGATATCTGTTCTATGAGACAAATGTTCATATAAGTAGGGAGGATTCCTATATTTGAATATTTTAAAGAATATGCATGTTGCATGAAGACGTCTACGATTAATCATATTCAACCACTTCAAATCTAATTTGTGTGAAATTCTGGACCTTCTTTTGGTACCAAATATTAACCTGATACAAGAGTTTTGAACTTTTTGTGAGATTTTCACTACACAGTTTTACAAAAACGCAACACGTGTTTCGCTATACAATAGCTTCTTCAGGCGTGTTTACACTAACTTACTCAATCTGAAAGATATTTGTCTAATATCAATAAAATCAGCAGAATTTGTCCTTTCTTTGTGTGCTTCTCTTATTAACGTGCCAAGATAGTGTGTGTTCGGCGAGTCTCTGCCTACACCTGCCAATATAAAGGAGATGTCTCCTAGTGACCTGTCCACCTTCCTACAAAGGACAGGATGGACAATGACCTAGGAGGACAACTCCTCGGGAGGATGTACATTGCACATGTGGCCTATACTCATCCTCCGTACCCTACAGTTACAGATTGTGTCCTTCTCTAAAGTATTCATAGTAACAAATGAAATAGGCCCATTTATGATTCCCTGTGGAACACCTCTAATATTTTTTTTTGCACAAGCTTTCAAATGCTTTATGAATCAGTCTGGTTTTACTGATATTTGTGAGGTGTCTGTGCTTTGGTATCTAATTCAAATAGCTCCAAACAAAAAGAAACTCTGATAATAGTAATGATGAAATTTTATTTTGAGGAATATTAAAGTACATACAAATATAAAATAACAAATAACCAAACAGTACTTATGAAGCAGATAGAAATAATCCGAATATTTTCCAAATACGGTCCTAAACCTACTAGTACAACAATTTTTCTTCAATATTTTGTAGCCATACTATATAGATTTTAAGACTACGTTAATTCCGGTCATTGAAATCCCCTTGGAAAGTTGAATAAAACTGCGAGACGGATTTTCAATCCTCCATTCGAGAGGATTAAAGCTGCCGAAATAAATGTAGTCATTACCTTTGTAGAAGTTTGATAGAGTATTACACTTGTTTTTTCTCCACGTCCAAAGATAGAGAACAGTGTTAAACTTACAATCCAAGATGGAGCCAGTGGATACTCCTAAAAAAATTAATCATACAATCCAAGAGAAGCCAGTGGATACTCCTAAAAAAATTAATCATAGCATATTGTGGAAATCCCGAGAGTGTAACATCATGTTCTTTCTCTGGACTGGGGACGAAATGCTCCTATTCTAAACTCCAATTTATTTATTTGAATATGTTGGACAACCACAATAGGCATGATGACAGACACTTTCGAATACATATTCAATCATGGTTATCATCAAATTTATGAAAGAGCTTTTAGTGGTTACATGTAGTCTACTCGAACGTGACGTCACGCGCGACGCCATGACACTTTCAAGTGTTTTGGCGCGAATTTCAAACATTCAAATCAAAGCATATCAATTTTGTAGTGAACTTTTATGTTTTGGGAAAATAACATATACGTTGTAGTTATGAAATATTTCCCAACATTATAGAACAGTGTTTCAAAATCTGTCACATGCCTGTTGTTGAGCTGCAGATCTGTTAGATGTCGAGTGAAATTCATACTATTATTCCCACTGGAGTCTCCAAAGTTTCATCTAACAGGAACATGGAAATATTCAATGATGCCGATAAATTTTAAAAGTATAAGAAATAACATGATACATTATAGTGCGTAATAATATATCGCATACAATTTTGACACTTTGGCGATTATACCTGGCGATACATCACATAAAATTCAGATTTCACAATATAAAATTTACCCTGAAAATTCAACCAGAAACGAAGACCCTTCTTTCACTCGAGTTCTTTTTCCAAGGATACCACTGAGCGTTATTCCAATCATTCCTTCTTACTATATTCAAGTGTAAATAACCCCGTTGAGCAGAAAGCTGTTAAAATAAGACACCCTATGAAACGCGGTGGTAAATGAGAAAAAAGCCAACAGAAAATTTATTAGCCATCGCAGTATAAATTATAAATCTGATCTACCGAAAAACGATTACCATATCAATCTTTATTAACAGAAGTGTCCATTGGACTAGCTGGTTGCAGAGCTGGGATTGCGGGCTTAATGAATCTATCGCTAGTTCTACGATGAGGTGCTGGAGGGCTGCTCGTTCCGACAGGATGTAAAACTGAAGACACGCAAGCTGGATTAATAGGATTAATGAGTTGACCGCATGAATGGCATCTAGGTGGACCAACCACTAATGAGTCTCTGGGAGAAGGAACTTGCATAGATGAACCTGAAATTTTATGCACTACATTATGCATCAGTTTTGATACTGGACATAGTTGGAAAACATGTGGCTGGATTAAAATAAAAATTATGGCTAATTTTGAAGGAAAAAATTCCGTTCCTTATGTGGCTTTGAAAATATTACTTTGGTCCTCGTAGTAAACGCACATACCACTGATGATGTCTGCCGCAGTAGCAGACAAAACGTTTGATACTAGAAGTACAGCCAATTTTGCTCACTTTATACAATTAATGTCTACTTTTTTATGGCTTACTCTCACATCAGCTTTAATATCACGTCTTGGGGGTGTTCTCAAGAAAACAGAAAAGACTTATAAGATTGATATTTGATTTAGGATTTCAAGATAGTTGTAGACCAATTTTCCTAAGAGAGGGTCTCTTTACTGCACCATCCATATTTATCTTTCAATGTGACACTGTTGCCCATAAGAATAAATACAATACAATAAAACATTGAACCTCAATAGAAAACATATTAATACAATGGTAAAAAAATAACTAGACTTTGTTGATTTTTTAACAGCTATGACTGATATCGGTGCTGGTAACGAATTCACGCTTCAATACTCCTCTATCAACGGTTCTAAAAACAACACATTTCATTTATAGCAATGTATGGCCGAAGATCGACCTGGCGCACGTCTATACGGATTCTAGTTATAGTACAGTTAAATTGTATTTTCGATTTGAGTTAGCATATTTATTGTTAAAAAATTGTTAATTAATCCTTCAGTAAAGTAGTTAGTTGGACTTGTTTCCTATCTACAAGATACAGTTTTCAATCAAATAATTGTGCTTCTTACCACAGAAGCGACGATGCAGATATTTTCATAGAAGGTAAGAAAATCAAATACCTGTAATACATATACAGGGTGTTTATTAAACATGCGACAAAAATTTAAAGGACTATTCCAAGGATATTTTGTCCTTTGATGATTTTTGATAGGGTGCTTTGTTTCGAAGATACGGAGAATTTCGACAATAACAATTTATTACCAAATATAACATGTAATGTTTTTTAATGTACAAGAACTGACTTAAGATCGTAACAACGAAAATTTTGGCTGCGAAAGCCTGAACCAATTTATCAGTCCCTTAAGTTTTTGCCGTATGTTTAACAAACACCATGTATAGATGGGACCAACATCAATTGTGCAAGACATTTTAGGTTCAAGATCTCCCATGCCATTAATTGAAAAGTTTACATATAAAGATTTTTCCGTGAGTGGTACCTAAACTGTGTTCAAGGAATAATCAGGTTATCCTTATTTCTAGTATTGTGACTGTGTATCGGAAATAACAGAGTAGTTATGAATGTTTTACTCAACAAATATTATCATAGAGTAAAGTGTCATTATTTTCAAGTTTTTATAGATTAGCATAAAGGAGTCTTCAAAATTAGCTCCCACAATAGTTCCTACAGATAGATTAACCAATTTCACTCACCTGGACTGAGAGGTCTACTTTGACTTGGCGAAGGACCATAGGCCGGTATTGGCGAAGCAGTTTGTTGTATAGCTCCAAGTACTTGTTCATTATAATGTCTTTCCTCTTCCATTTCCAATGAGCTCTCACTTTCAGAAAGGTGTCGACAAAGAGCTTCCCTCCTTTCAACTTCCAATTGCAACTTCCTCTGTAATCTACGATAGAAATCAAGTCAATCAAATATTCAACAGAAGAATATTCACAGTTTTTAACTAACAATAAATCAAATTTATTTCCTGCACAGACAACACCGGATACCCTATGGATATCCAATTCATGTCCAATTCAGGATATCCATAGGACATCCTTCAATGGACATGGCATGGATATATTCCGGACATTGACAAGATATTAAAAAAATATGAACAAATTATAAAATTTCATTTGTTTGTCAGAAAAACTATTTTGAAAATCAATGTGTTTGCCTTTTTGAAAATTATTAGCGGGATATTCTTGGACATCAAACGGATATTCATAAGATATACCTCAAAGAAGATGGGAAGGATATCCTTTGGATATCTTATGGACATCCATCTGATATATAAACAAATTTTGAAAGTTCAATAGTTCATCTGAAGATCTGTTTAAAATTAATGTGCTTGTCGTTTTGAAGTTATGTATTATTTTAATATTGAAAATGATTAGCGAAATATTCTTGGACATCAAATGGATATCTATGAAATATCAAAAAAAGGTATATTGCTAAAGATGAATTGTGAAATAGGCAAATTGTTTTCCTCAATTATGGAATAGATACCTCAAATTTTCTTCTTTAATATTTCGCTCTTCCTGGGCAAATCGTTGCATTTTTTGAGTGTGTTCCTGTTGACTAGTTTGTAAAAATGAGCGCAACCTATTGACTTCACTGCGAAGGGTTTGAATATGAGCACTCAAGTTGGTAGCAGTGTCACCATTGTTGATATCTCGTGGGCTAGCCGGATCCGACACTGGCTGATCGAGTTTAATTTGAAGCATGCGTTTCTCGGCCTCCAACTTATCCATACGTTTCCAGAGTTTGTTTACAAGAGCTTCCTGTTCTTGTTCCAAAGTGTTTTCTAATTCAACCTACCAATAACATCAATTGCATTCACAGGATATCGATAGGAAACCCAACAAGAATCAAAAGTTTCAATTTGACCTCCATGTCAGTAATAAACTAATTTTATTTCATAGAATATGGAGAAAAACATTCACAAAAGTGATATATTAAATGACACAATAGCCAGAAATACTCTACAAAGCTGTATCTGAAAGGAGTAATAGGTTAAGAACAGATATAATGAGTGGACTGTGATATTTAAAATTCCAAATTGAATAAGTTTTAAATGAGACCATAATGTCTATAAAAATGAATACAGCTTATAAAAACAATCTGATACAAAATAGTTGATTTCATCAGTCTTTCCTTATCTTCCACTTTATCTTTATATTTGGCTGTCTTGTTGCAAACAAGTGTCCTAGCATTTTTCAAATTTACTGAATGATCGACAGCATGAAGAAACTCCTCTTCGATGAGTAACTCAATTAAGAATTCACGATTCGTCGTAAAACTTAAATGATAACAGTTAAAAGTTTTGTGAAAGGTATGTTTATGAAAATTAATTGTTACAGAGCCCTGAAGAAGAATTGAATTGAATAAGAAACGTTGGAAAGCTGACAATTGTTTTTAAAAAAATATCAATCAAATTTGAATTTGAAAGTACGAGTCAATGCAAAGTCAAACATCATACATACTTTTTCTCTACGGAGTTGTTCCAGATTAGTCTGTTTCGCTAGAGTTTCTGCTTCAAGTTTTTCAATTTTTCTCATGAGACGATTAACAAGGCACTCTTGTTCTTGTTCTAAAGTTTGCTCTAGGCGGCATTTTTCTTGACGAAGCTGCGTAAGTTTTCTAGACAAATCATTGGTGAGACATTCTTCTTCTCTCTCATAGTGGTGAGCAAGAGTCTCTTTTTCTTTCTTGAGCGCTTGGATTTTTTTCAGAAGAGTGTTTGAAATAAATTCTTCCTCTTGTTCAGCTTTCGCTTGCTGGAAAAAAGTAAGTGGTCAACCTTCACAACAAAATTATACGATAGTGCTGATGAATGTATTACAAGAACGATTTTTAGCAGAGACACACACACGCGCGCGCGTGCACCACACAACACAAACACGCGCGAACCACACAACAAACGCGCGCCATACAACAAAACAGACACACCACACAACAAAACAGACACGCCACACACAGACATGCCACGCAAACAACACACAGACACGCCTCACAAACAGACACGCCTCACAAACAGACACACCACACAAACAGACACGCCACACAAACAACACACAGACCCACCACACAAACAACACACAGACCCGCCACACAAACAACACACAGACCCGCCACACAAACAACACACAGACCCGCCACACAAACAACACACAGATACGCCACACAAACAACACACAGATATGCCACACAAACACCACACAGACATGCCACACAAACAACACAAAACATACCACATAACACAACACTCAACATACCACACAACACGCACACCGATAATTGTATTGTATTTTCAAACATTGAGTAGTTTTTTATTGTTTTCTATGCATGTTTCTTGTTTGTATTTTAGTATTGTTGTATAATACCTTTTATTAATTTGTTTTTTTATTGTATTGAAATTGGTTTTGAACCCCTAAATAAATAATAATAAAACCCTTCGATGTATCACTCAATTTATATGACCAAAATGATTTTGTCTGGATATTTACCTGTGTAGATAAATATAATACTTAATTTTATTTATAAAAAAACTTATGTTTCATAAAATCTAGTGAATTTCCTGATTAGCTTTATTACCATATAAATTTTGTTGTGTAGTAAATTGATGTGATGAATGTATAATGTTCATCGAGTAGCCCTGTGAGTATTCTGTCCCTGCTATGTCGAAGCAGTTCTACAGCTCCGTTCTTTTTTCAGGTTGCTCCTTTATTAGGCTTTTCCCATATGCGGACCCGGGTAACTTTCTCCAGTACTTTTTACCAGTACCATTTCCTGATTTGATCCCAATTCATGAATTTTAGTAACCCTAGAATTGGTCAAGGGGCAATATATGAAGCTTATGATTTGTTTTTAGCAATCATCAGCTCCTCTATGTCTGTGATCCCTGAATGCCCAGACACCCAGTAGAGTCAACTTATTTCGTTCCGTCAGTTTCTTCAGTTCTTCACGGCATTTATATACCAGTCTCGTTGTCCCTCAATGCCTCGAGTGTACCCTGGCAAATAGTCATAATGCTCCTTAGGTGCTTCTAGAAATTATCAACACAACCTACCCAGAACATGAGCCTAAAGAACACCTAAAGTAAAAATGATATTTCACACTATTCATTCTCCTGAACTGTTTGTAAGTAAAACAATTTAACAGGGAAAACATCCACTCACAAAGGTATAAAATTCAACCATTCTAAATACAGTGAAATTGTCACTTACAATAATAACAGATGCCTTTCGAAGATCCATATTTTCCTCTTGTAATGATTTCACCCTCAGCTTATATGTTTCTAGCTCAACTTTGAGAACCCGATTTTGCTGCTGAAGGCTTTCAATACGTTTCTGTAGTTGTTCTCTAGTAATAGGACTTGGTGGCATCATGATGGGACCTCCGTCAATGCTACTGGAATCTGATTCACTAGCAGAGTCTGCCATTTCTTTATTAATATCGAAAACCGGCACAAGAATGCTATATTTTCAGCATGAAGATATCAATCACAACCGTAGTTTATGGGGAATAAAAAACATTGACAGAGGATACAAAAAAATTAAATAAAATTTCTACATCATCTCGAATCAACGGACTACGAGAAAAATATATTGTAAACGCGACTAGGTTTTTCTTCGGTTTCAATTTCAACTACACTGATGAAAGAATTGAAAAAAATATTTTTTACTGATTTCTTTTTTATTTCTTTTAAAACCATGCTATTGAGACTGTCGTTTGTCGAAAGTCAAATTCCCAAGCTGCGTTCTTGAAGGGGTTTGCTTTATGCCTTGATACTATTGTGAATCTCCAGTTTCTAAATGAAATGAACATGGATTTTTTTCTCAAGAAATATATCAATTTGTTGATAATAATACGATTTCTAATCTTAGAAAACGTTTCGTTATTTATTATTAATGGCATGATCTAAAACTAACCTAAATCTTGGGTATGCGTTCCAGTAATACCTAACTGCTGCTTTTCATGAAAACGTCAACCAACACACCGACAAATACAGTAACCAAATGCCAATATTGAATATATTAGGATTTAATAATGAAATGTGGACCTAGATCGATACTACTATATTCTGAAATATCTGTTTCAGGACAGATATATTTAACTTTGGGGAAGTTTCAATTTGGATACTCAACTCGAATAGCACGATTATGGACCTCATAACTAGCACTAAAAAAATCCTAAATTATTATTGGAACTGAAAAAAATCGTAAATCGTATAGGCAGACGATCTAGCAAATACTTTCCACCACCTAAAGCAGTACCAATTTTAAAAGAAAAGATAAATCTCACTTCTGACAGACACAAAAGGGGATCCATCGTAAGATTACTTCTGGAAACATGTGCACAACACAATACGCTACATAAAGTGCTAACATATATTCCTATCAGGTTCTCATAATTCACTTTAGAAATATATCAATTTCTAATCGACTAATAATTCTCTTGAACTCTCGGTTAGGTAGTACTCTTTAAATATTCATAGAAAATTGAATTAAACAAATATCGGATTTATCACTTATTCAGTCTTTTTGAAGATTCCAGGAAAGTGGGGAACGGTTTTTCTGGAACACAGTCGCTAGATGGGTGAAAATTGATAGGTAGGTATACAAAACATTTTTGAAATCAAGCTCTCATTTACATGCTCTAAAAAGAAAAAAATAACCGTAATCAATTCACCAACTCATCGATTCATTACATTGCGACATTCAGGTACCTATTTTATCAAAAACATAACTTTTTCTTGAAATTACTTATGTTAAATCACGTATTCCTGTTGATGTACACAGGTAAAATCTCGCTACAAGCTTCTACATTGTTTTACATTGATGAAAGTTTGTCTGTGTCGTATTTTTTACCGTTACGAAGGCAGCTACAGCGTGCAATTCATGATGATAATAAAAACAAATCAATTTTGGACATTCCACCCCGTAATACACTGTTTATGTTTGGATTCAATCTGACGGGATACCGATTATCCCTTACAAGACAAAATCAAAAGAATTCGTTTATGCACACAGACTTGTGATACACGTCGACTTCAATAATTCAGAAATAATAAACTGATATTAACTGAGTAATGGGTAGTAAACTAGTAACGCTGCCACGTACAAGAAACATATTCAACTATACCTATTCTACTACAAATCGACCTTCAATTATGACTTTGCAGTATCCTGCACTCATAAAATTGATCTTCATTAGTACTTCAAGATATCAGTAGTAGATGCCGTCACAAGTATTGAATTGAATACATTTTTTAGAATACGATAATACAAACCATAGGTGTAAATTGAAGGGGGAAACGAAGGGCGGTGGCCCCAAATGTATATCATTCAGAATTCAGACTGATTTTAACTGGTAGGTGCGGTAAATTATCTAGGAGTTCTTATTGATTATGGATCATCATTATGGAATATGTACAAGAGGTAATATAAACTCCTATAAGAAATGTCAGTTTTTTTGGAAGGAATACTCACCTATAATCCCGAAACGGACGAAAAACACAGTATATTATCATGTTTTTCATTTTAGTCCGATTGTATATCGCCAATAATAACGAAATTAATCAAAGCCATAAATTCTCATTCTGAACAACTTTCCACAGTAAAATTTCGACTTTTAAAAAACAAAAGGCTATATTACCTGAGAAGAAAATGGGATTAGCATTACAGTCGAGGGAAACTAGTTTTTCAAAAACTGAAAATATTCTCATTTCACATGAAACAGAGCCTAATCTTCAAATGAAATTTAAAAAAACAGTTCATCACACCCCTTGTCTGTTACATCAATATTGGGACGCCGTGTATACCATCCTCAATAAATTCATAATCATTTTAAAATGTTGAGTATTTCAAATTTGATTCTTATCTGAGATTGTATTCAATTTATTTACATTAATATTCCGCGAAAATCGTTTCTAAAAGGTTTGTAGAGTGTTGAAAATTATTTGTCTTCCCATAATAAATTGAAAATGATTCGATCAGTGATAAGATTCTTGAATTCCTACCTCTATACTGTTGACAGAGTCAAACTAGACGTACGAAAATAGCTTGTATTTAATTTATTCAAACGGGATACCGATTATCCCTTTCAAGACAAAATTCAAATGAATTCGTATATCTAACCTATGCCCATGGCATATAAGATAATTTAATCAATGAATCTGAGATCATTCATGGGTTTCAACTGAATAACGAGTAGTAAACTAGTAACCATGACACATATGAGAAATATATTCAACTATATTTTACAACTGGAACAACGAATATAATACAGAAACCTGCAACAAACCACATCGATCGTCATTCGTACTTTGAAAGACCACCACCAGACATCACAAGTGGTATCAATTTCAATATTTTGGAATGTTTGTCGCCGTATATTTCAGTCCTATACTATTGTCTAAGAGTCTAAGGATTTAATACTATCATTTATCGTTGAGATGGAGTAATTTCTCTGGTTTACTACATGATGCTTTAGGTAGCCCCTGATGCATGAAGTATTAACTCAAGATACCAGATTTGCAAGACCTACGCCTCTTTTCCAGAAATAATTAATAGTCTAATGATAAATTTATTGCCCATCAAAATTAACAAGAAAACAAAAAATGAAAGAATACACTTTGCATTTGATGTGCAAATGGCTTTTGGTTCAGATCACGAATTTGCATTCGCATCTGCACTTCCACCTATGCCAAAAATGTATAAAAATAAAATACTATATTATATTAGGACTTGAAGAGAGGGAAAGAAGGGAGAAAAAAAAGAGAAGTTAATATACAGGGTGTTCATTTGAAAACTTCCCACCACGGATTTATCGAAAACTACTGATTGAAAGAAAAAACGCCGAGACACGTCAGAAGATACATCAAAGGGGACAACTTTCAAACCAATAACTACTTCACCCCCTTTCACCCTCTGCACCCCAGGATCATTTTCTTGAAAATTTTAAATGACAAGGGGTATCGAGTGATAGCTTGTTTGAAAAGTCTTCCGAAGTCCTTCATTTTGACATTTATTTTTTTCAAATCGGTCGATTCTATATATGAACCGCTAAAACATTTTTCAGGATTCTCGCCACGAAGCTAGTTTTCTGAATTGTGGACAGATGCTGTTTAAACATACTTTTAAAAACAGTTTCTGACATGTTAACACAATTAATTGTTTTTCAACATTTTTTATCATCAATTTTGAATGCTCACATTGAATTTGAAAATTGGAGTAAAGTAGTTACATATATTATGAAGCAAATGTTTTTTTTGACGCAACTACTATTACAAGAATTTTTGTTATTCCTAGTTCGGAAGATGAATTCACATAGAAAATGATCTCTATAGGATTATGTGACGTTTTATATTTGAAAGCTCACAAGTCAGATGTATAATATCGTCATATTTCAACTAATTTGCAGAAACATTGATGATTCAAACTTATTAAACCGTCTTTTTGAATCACTCTAACCAAATTTTTTTAACCTCTAGTGTCTCATAAATCATTTACACATAAATTTTAAACACTGCGTTTATATTTAGATTAAAGAAAACGGGGTACCGAACACCCCTTACAAGAGAAATTTAAAATGAATTCGTAATGATCCACATGGTGAATCATAACAATTCAAGTTTATTAGAAAATATAAATAAATATTATCTGAGTAATACATAGTGAACTAGTAATGTTGCCACATATAAGAAACATATTCAACTATTTTTTAACTACAAATTGGATGTATTTACAATTTTACAGAATCCTGCACCCATAAAATTGATGGTCATTTGTACTTCAAGATATCGATACTAGATGGCGCCACGAAAAATTAAGCGTATTCAATAGTCTAGAATGCTAAAAAGTTTGGAGGTATGAAAACCATTTTTTAGAATATGATAATTGATACAAATAACAGGGATAAACTGAAAGACACGCCCAAAGAAGCTATTGTATGGCGAAAAAGTGTTGCGTTTTTGTAAAATCGTTTAGTGAAAATCTCCCAATAAAGTGTTTTTTGAATACGTTAGTTATAGATTTTCATCAAGTATCGGCCAATTCTATCATAGGTATATACACCTTATAATTTTTTTCTGAAGTTTCTGAATTGATTTCAATAAGGATTTTGTTGACATTTGATGAAAATAAGGACTTTTGAGAACAAATAAATTGGAAACCGTTTTATTTATTATTTATTTGAATGATTTTGTACCTATATGATAAAATAGGAAATAATAACGTTTGACGAAATATATATTAGAACAAACAAACATTGACTAAAAGGTTTTTGAAATGAAATACATATATACAATTTTCTCATATGCTTATGATTCGTTTAAAATAATGTTGATAAGCGAATTGTTTTTCACCTAGTACTGAACGAGAAAATAAAAATACTCCTCTGAAAATTATAGACTTGAACATTTATATCCTCACATTATTACAGAGTAATGATTTAAAATGAGGAAATAAAACCTAAAACCACATTATTTCTCTGATTTTTTAAGCGACGTAAACCTGAATATTCGAAAATCTCGTTTCATACAGTTTTATTATTTGAATTTTTCTCATTGATACTGAAATGAACACAAAATTTACATTCAAACAGTCACACACATTTACTTAAAAAAGAAACTTTCATAGTTCAACTCCTTTTTCAGAAATGCGCTAACTGCTTTCAAAATATTTTTCTCAATTTGAAAAGAAATCATGGGTACATTGAACTTTTCATCTGCATTTTCCAGATCCAATCCCTCTTCTAACACTGAACGGAGTTTATCCGCCAATAAGTTTTTCTGTTTTTCTGTCAACTCATTTCTGACTACTTTTTCAACGTACCTTATTCTCAGTGTTGCCATAATTGCTATCCACAACAGCATTGCTATAACTGCAAAATAAAAAAGGTGAAGTTAATTCATAGTACATCATATACGGTGCATTTCTTTAATGCCTCTCCCCCTTTTATTTTTTGAACGGATCAACTCAAAAAATTGAAATTTGGGATAATGAAATAATTGCATGAATACTTTATTTTGAAGTGAAATTGACAGATAAAACTTTCAAGATGGCCACTGGGCAGCATCTGGGAAAAAAATTAAATGGAAGGGGGGGTCTTCAACTGCTACAAAGTGTCAATTTCACTTCAAAATAAAGTATTCATGCATTAATTTCATTATCCCAAATTTCAATTTTTTGAGTTGACCCTTTCAAAAAATGAAAGGGGGGACATTAAAGAAATGCACTGTACACTTGTAATGCACTGTTTGGAATCTTTGGTGTAGTAATGCATATTACTGGAATTTTATCTCAACACCAAACAGTTATTTTTAACACCTCGACATGTGTTTTAATCACCAAGTGATCATTTTCAAGAGGAAGAAGAAATTTCGTTCCGGAAATTTTAGCCTCGAAGATAAGCCCCGAAGTGGTCGACCTACAATAACCTGGCAGAGACTGACCCATCACAGGTGGTGTGTGGGATGGCAGAAGAACTGAGCATCAGCTCTCATGCCGTTTTTTATGGTTCGAAACGCATTGGAAAGGTCAAAATGCTTGAAAAGTCTCACGATTTGAACAATCGACGGAAATTGTCAAGTTTCGAGGTCTGTTTCTCTTTGCTTTCGACTAAAATGGTCGTTTTTTGAATGGGGTCGTAGCGTGCGATAAAAAGTGAATCATCTACGACAACCGGAGTCGTTCAGGACAGTGGTTGGACATCGATGACTACCCAGGCACTTCCCAAAGGCGAAAACCCACCAAAAAAGAACATGGCTATTGTATGGTGGTCAGCGGCTGATGTGGGTTTACAACAATGAGTTGATGATTCTGAGCAGTGTTTGAAGTTGTTCAACCATGAGAAACTCGAATTGAGGCGTCGATATGTGACAATAGATGAAACATATCTCCATAATTTGTCACCAGAATCAAAACAATCGTAATCTGAGTGGACTGCACGTGGTGGACCGACTCCAAAGCGTGCAAAGACGCAAAAGTCGTCTGGCAAGGTTATGGTATGAGCTCATGGTATGAACATCTCAAAATACTGATGAGGCGAAGTTGCAACTTCTACCTTCTGTGCTTTTGATTGTGTCAACCATGACCTTGGTAAGCTTGAACTCACGGGATTAGGGGAAACTCACACAATTTCACAGAGGCTTACTTAAGAAACAGATCACAACTGGTAGAACATAATGGTGTTAGATCGTCAATTCAAAATATACTGGCAGGTGTCCCTCAGGGCTCAATCATTGGTCCTTTACTATTAATTTCAGGCGTGAATGATTTTTCAAGCAATATCAGTAGAAAATCCATTCTTTATGCCGATGACACAACTGTCTTTCGCTGCCACCGTGATCCATTAAACTCGAAAACCATAAAACAAAATATAAGCAAAGTCTCAATTTGAGCAAAACAGTCACTATAGATTTCACCCTCAAGGATTTCAATGCGGATATAGATAACATAAAATTCCTTGGACTCTTTCTTGACACAAAACTAACTTGGAAACACCATCATATTCAAGCACTATCCAAAAAACTTGCTACCATAATTTTTTTATTGAGAAAACTCACAAAAAGCTACCACAGAAATATGCAGAGTTGCCTATATGGGTCTATTTAAGAGCCAAATTTCCTACGGAATGGAGAAACGTCACAAACTGGAAAAAAATTTTTAGCATACAAAAAAGGCTATTAGAGCAGTAACAATACCCCCTACAGTGAATCATATAGATAGTCCAGTCATTATAGTAAGTTCACCTCGGAATTCGAGATACCCAGCTGTAAGTCTGTAAATACTTGTATATTGACACCCTAAAAGTTGTCTCAAAACCTACATATGGTAGGGTGTAAGCAACTATTAAATTTCAAGATCAAAGGTCACAAAAATCGGTTTTTTGCGCTTTTTTTGGAAATATCTCATTTCCTATGGGTTTTTTGTTATTTGTATTTATTATCAATATTGTAGAATACAGAATTCTCTACAAATTTAGTTGAAAAAAAATGTTTATACGGTGAACCGTTTTCGAGATAGAGGGCGGAAAGCACGCGGTCACAGCATCACTTCAGGTCAACGGTGCCTCCGGTCGAAAACGCGCCATATATAGTTGATGAACTATCGATAAATCAATGATTATAAATATTTGTCAATTTTTATTAACTATTATATTATATTTTATCATTTTTTTCCTAACTTATCCACTTTTTATTCAGTATTAATTTATTTAACAACACTTACCGGCCCATGTAATTGCAGAATTGTTAATGAAAATATAGGAATTATATTTGAATTTTAACCTAATTAATATTTATAACTTCTCACATGATGAAAAAAAAAACAAATAAATTATGAATTAATCTTTTTATTAAAGAATATCATTGAATACATTTATTTTTATTGAAAGTAAAGAAATGGAATAAAGGGTACAAAAACTACAATTTATAATTTTAATCATCTTCTTCCTCTTCATCGTCGTCTTCTGGCTGCTGGTAAATTTCAAACTGGTCTTCATTATCGTCTTCAACGACATTTGTCTCAAGTTCTTCCATGATTTCGGGGTCAAAGGTTCCATCTTCGTTAATGTCGCTCTGATATGGTAGAGCATTGAGACAAGCTTGCCCATTACATTGGCCACAAGCTAAAGAGCATTGCAAGCCCGCTTTCCTGCATCCGCATCGCGAACCACAACCACTCTTGCAGTTGCAGAAAATTGTATTTAGCAAATCTTCTGGAGCAGGTAGGTGGTAAAATTGTCATGATAGGCTCCAGAAAATCGTTTCGCATTACCCAACCCCATACCTGGGGTTCCAAATCATGTCCTAACCAAGTTTGAACTTGATAATATACATGGTTGAAATGTTGATGAGCAGCTGCACTTGTTGGCGGAATATTTGAAAGCTGCACAGGTTTATTAAGTTTTGTAGACTTGACGTAATGCATATAACGAAGATGATCGAGACTTTTCACAGATTTCGGAGCATTATAGACTGCCAATGAGGTTTGAGTTTCACTCTCTAATAATCTCTGGGCCGAACAATTTTCTTCCTCAAATGCTGCAGCTAGTTCATCCAAATTTGTCAGTTTCTCAAAAACTTTCAAAAATGATTTTTTTCCTTTTTAAAAAGCGCAGAAGTTGTGTCACAGCCACTTAATGCGTGCAGAAATAAAATATGGCGCTCTCCGCCCTCTATCTCGAAAACGGTTCACCGTATAAAAAATTTTTTTCAACAAAATTTTTAGAGAATTTTGTATTCTACAATATTGATAATAATTACAAATAGCAAAAAACCCATAGGAAATGAGATATTTCCAAAAAAAGCGCAAAAAACCGATTTTTGTGACCTTTGACCTTGAAATTTAATAGTTGCTTACACCCTACCATATGTAGGTTTTGAGACAACTTTTAGGGTGTCAATATACAAGTATTTACAGACTTACAGCTGGGTATCTCGAATTCCGAGATTCTTACCTAATTTAAGCTTAAATGACTGGATTAAGACTGCTTTCTAAAAACCGTAACATTCTTACATTCCCAGCCTTATTTGTTTATCACTGTCTTTATTACATCAAAGCAGACGAGACCAAATTCAATAAACAATATACCCTACACTTACATAACACAAGAAATACAAATAATTTGACAATTCCCCAACAACACACAGAAGCCTTATTAACATCTCGATTAATCTCTTCAATAAACTCCCAACATAGATTAAGGATATCCAAAGAACAAATTTCAAACTGAAAATAAAAAAATTCTTCTAGCACTGAACATCTATAGCATTGAACAATTCATGGAAGCCGATATCTCCTCAGTACTGAGTTTTCAACTGTAATATTTTTCCTGCTATTCATAAATTCCTATACATAATTGTATGTCCATGCGTTTGACAGACGAAATCGCCGCAAAACAGCATCATTCAAAGAAAAAGAAAATGCTGTTCTACCAAGACATTGTACCTTGTCATAAATCAATGAAAACGATGGCAAAATGGCGTGAATTGGGCTTCGAATTGCTTTTGCATCCACCGTATTCTCCAGATCTGTCCCCCAGTGATTTTTCCCTGTTCTCAGTTCTCAAGAGAATGCTCGCTAGAAATAAATTTTGCTCCGAAAAATTACATGACCACTATAATTGTTGAATAATAAAATCAAATTTTATAAAAAAAATCTCTGCCAGTCTACAAACTTTTCCGCCCAACTCAGTGGCGTTAAGCTTTCATGTGAAATCTACAATGAAGCGTTTTCGATATCAGTTTAAGTGTATGTTTACCTGCGAAAAATTTTCTGTGCCGTATCCTTTCAGTTAGAAAAAATGTCACAGCCGCAATTATTATGAACGATGAATATTCTGCTACAATATCTCTGGGCACTAATGTTTCCATATTATATTTTTTAGCAATATTCGCGCACATTTCTATCAACGATTCTGTAGGAAACTCCATTGCGTCGAATTCGAAATGAAAATTTTGATTTTCGCATGTATTTCTTTGTGTGAACAACTTGAACACACTAAATCAAATCCTCGGACGAAAATGAAAAAGCTTATCGGTTTTTTCATGCTTTTTATCTTACCCATGGGCGTCACTTGAATTTTGCTTGAAGGTAGGTACATCAAATTTTCCTCGTCTTTTTTGATATCGAAAAAAAAAATTAATACGTTATTCTTTCATCAAATTCATCTGATGATAACAGAATATTTTTCAATTAGTGGATCCTGGTAGGTGAAAAGAAAGGAGATATTTTGATTTCATGCTGAATTCAGTTCCATGCCTGAATATTTTTATGGACGCGACTTTTTCCCAGCGGTGGCGCCCCAGTTGAAATATTTAAAAATCCTTTCTTATTGCACATCTACAACATAAAACGAACTTGCATACAAAATATCAGACTCCGAAAATGTAGCGGTACAGAGTACCGCTACATACCGGAGTATTCCCCACGGGGAGTGCCCCAGTCAGAATATTTGATAAATCCTTCTTTAGTGCGCATCTAAGATCTAAGAAGCATCTATATACCAAATTTCAGCTTCCTAGTTCTCACCAGTAGGGAGAAACAGAGATGAATGTGTGTTGAGTAACTTTCACATTTATAAGTACACACATCGGAAAAGTCTGGGGATATTTTTATAACATACTAAATATCATAAAAATAAATGCATGAGGTCGTTTAATTTCGATTAAATTGGTACACTCGACCACCCTGTAGATTTCTATGGGTTGAACAAAGCCTGCAAAAACGGTAACTAATCTTTTATCAAGTTTTTTACAAACTGTAGGTTTTCGGCTAAAATGAATAATCGAGTGTCGAGTTCTTCTCTTCTTTATTGGCCGATGCCAAGTGTCGAGTTTGTACATTCTATGCAGTTCTTGTTCAGCAATTAAACTGGAAATATTGTGCTTCAACATGGAACGCCATCAATTACCATTGGCTGAGATGAATAGAGCTGTAGGGCTTCTTCAAGGTGGCATGCGACAAAATGATGTAGCTCTTCGTTGGGGGTCTCCCAAAGTGTTATCAGTCGATTGTGGCGGCGTTTCCGTGAAACTTCGGAATCCAGATGGTGTAGGATGCTTCCATCTACGAGCTGCACATCCTCTCCGTAATCCCCGCACCGTCCTCTTTTGAGATGAACCATTGCACATTTATCTATCCCGAATTTCATACCGATAGCATGCGTGTACTCTTCCACCACCCTCAAGGACTGATGGAGATCCTTCTCTCCAGAGGCATAAAGTTTAAGATCATCCATATAAAACAAATGGGTGACCTTGTGCCTCCGGTTTCCGGGGATGCCACAGTTATACTCTCGAGTATTTCTGCGCGCAACGGATAATGGCAATAGTGAGATGCAGAAGAAAAGGGGACTGAGGAAAGCACCCTGAAATACACCCCTTCTGAAAGTGACCCACCCTGTTTGGATTCTTGCTTGACCAGATGTTATAGTGAAGCGAGTTCGCCGAAGTGTTATCAGTTGTTAAATGCATCTCACTATTTTGTCGGGTACCGCAAGGCATCTGAGCAAATGCAAGATGAACTTATGCGAAATTCTATCAAATGCCTTACGGTAATCGACCGCGGCCTTAGAGAGATTACGCTTATATTGTATCGAGTCCTACGTTATACATCTATCGATGAGCAGGTTCTCTTTACATCCAGCGACTCCTCTCTTCGACCCTTTCTGCTCATATATCCGTTCGAACACTCGGTGTGTATAAGATTATTGTAAACAACTTATAACACGAATTCAAGCATGTTATCGGTCTGTAATTCTTAGGAATCTCCGCTTTTGGGGATAAGAACGGTCCGCCCCTCGACAAACCAATCCGGAATTGGCTGCTCTCCGTCCAGCCATGAGTTGAAAACTATGGCCAGATGGCGGTGGGTGCTTGGTAGTTTTTTCTGATGCTCAGCCCATCTGGGCCTGGAGCAGCAAAGTTCTTGGAACCCACAAGGACTCTTCGAACGTCATCCGGGGTTATCGGATTGCGCAGTTCATTGAGCTCAGACTGCCGAAGCTCTCTCTGCTTCGAACTGCGCTAGGGCTGGAATGTCTAGGTTGAGTGGCTGCAGGTGTTCATAGATATCTTTCCAGAAGGATTCCACCTGATCAGCGGTCGGCGGATTATCGGCGCAGGCTTTTGGAATAAGCGAGAAGGTTTCTCTCGGAACCTAAGGTTTTCCGCGATACTTCTCGCTCCCCTCACCAGTGACTTCTTAGCAGCTCTAGCATTCGTATCCTATCAAGGCAGTGCTGTTTGATGGTCAGCAGCACGCTTTGACTTGAAGTGTGATGGATATTACGTAGATTGGCGGCTATTCGCCGCACTACGGGCGTGAAAGGCCTATTGGCCGCCCTGTAATCCATCATACATTGGATACGAGACGCGTGTTGTCTCGCCGACGTGATCTTCACCATCTTGTGTACACGCCGTTCAATCTTCCGAACCGCAAGGCCGGGATTTCATCCTTCAGATTCGGAAAGCCTCTTCTGCGTGTTCTGATTGACTCCATTGGTGGCATGATGCGAGTCTCTTCTCCAGCCGTGCCAACGGGTGGTACAACTGTCATTTCTACCACTTTGTTAGCAGGCTGGGGAGGAGATATATAGCCCTGCCGCCGAAGATAGGATACGTAATCCTTAAATTTTTGGGCGGAAAAGGCGGCATGCTCCGGATGTGTTATTATTATTATCATTATTATTATATTCTATTGTCATCAAAACTAAATGTGTGTACCAAATATCAGATCAATCTGTCAACAAGAAGAGGTCAAACTTCAATTACTGAATTTGAAGCAAATAAACAGGGCAAGCTAAATAAAACCGTTTAATTGATTACGGAAACAATTTGAATTTAATAGATTCACAAGTTTGATTATTCTGAACATACTTGAAATGGGGGAGAGGCATTATGAGTTGTGTACTTTCTATTGGGTTAGTGGGAATTGAATCAAATTGAAAATATAAGTCAACTTCTGATAAATATATAGTAATCTCAATCACAAGAATGGCTCAGACTCGATTGGTCAGCTGTTTTTAATAATACTATCATTCATCATTTCGTGTGTGGGAGAAACAGAAGTTAATCTGTCCCATGTAGATACAAATCTATCCGCTAGGTTATAAATAAAAAAGCACATGTGACGAATTCATTAAATTTAATTTTGTCATAAACATATATACTATGTAAAAAATGTCAATTATGGAACTGATCTTTTAAAAACGATAAAAAGTATAAACATTTTCACAAAACAACACATACACGTATTCGATTTTGGGAACAAAATGGAATGTACTAGACTAGTTGTCCGATATTTTAAGTGTAGGTACGTTTGAAATTGGCCTTCATTGAAACCTGTTTGATTTTAGTTTCAGAAAAAAAAAATTGAAAAAATTTCAAGGTATCCTTTCAATATTTCATTCAACGCCAGTAAATACAGAACTCAATCCCATTGATTTTTTCTGATTAAAGAAAAATTATGTATTGGGTTTCAGAATTTTGTTGACTGGTCTAGTAACCCCAATTGAAGTCTACATGTAAATAAAAATGATTGAATACCGATAATTCGAGAATTTATGGAAATATATTCGATGCAAGCGCCGTAAAATCATTATAGTTTGGTAGTCTTCTCAAAAACTCCATTACTCCTCTCATCATGGCATTTTTACATTCCGGTGTGAGCAAATCCATTGCAGAATCTACATCGATGGGTTGAAAATTAGGTACATGCTTCAAGATTATGGAAAGGATTTTACTGGCCAATCTTCTCCTTTTTTCTTCTGATAAAATTCTACTGATGATGTTGTCGACGCGCTTGAATCTATTACTGACCATGAATGCTACTTGTAGAGACAAGATTACAGCTGCAAAAAATGTTGGATGAAGTGAAGATAAATGTTAGATATACCGGGTGTGAACGAAAAACTTCTAGAGTATCAGGTGTATCAAAATCAAAATGAGATTGACCTCAGTTAAAAACCCTTTTAGGATTGAAGAATAGTTTTGCCACAATCACTACTCAGAAGGTTTCTTTCAACTATCAAAGTGATTTTTTTGTGATATATGATGGAATTGGCCGATACTTGATGAAAATCCATAACTAACGCATTCAAAAAACACTTCACTAACTATTTACTAACTATATTCTACATATGCAATGCTTAATATACCTAATTTTACAATTTGAAGTACCTACATTTCAAGTACTTGAGTTTTACCTGGGTTTGTAATGAATTAAATTATCTGAGCTTGTGTCTCAGTACATAACAGAACGAGTAATGGTCTAAACAAATTCATTAAAAACAATGAAGACAAAACTTTGGTGTCAGATAGATCAGGAGAATATAAGCTGACTTGTGGCTCTTGCCCAAAACTATATATTGGCCAAACAGGGAAAACTTTTTCCCAAAGAATTAAAGACCATAAAAGTAGTTTTCAGCAGAAGGACATGAGTTCAATATTGAATAGGTCGTGTTACATTTAGAAGAGAAAAGTTTGAAACTTAATCTTCTAGAATGTTTAGAAATCAATAGATTCAAGAATTCGGGTAATTTACTGAATGATCAATTAGAATTGAATAATTCCTCGTTACTGAATATTTTTACAATGTGGAAACTGGGACATAAGGTGAGGTAATTTATTTCATTACAAATTCAGGTAAAAGTCAGGTACTTGAAATATAGGCACTTCAAATTGTAAGCAATGAATATGAAGAATAAAGACACGCCCGAAGAAGCCATTGTATGCGTTTTTGTAAAACTGTTCAGTGAAAATCTCACAATACAGTGTTTTCTGAATACGTTGTTTTTTTTATCGTTTTTTTCATATACTTGTGAAATGGGATGGAAATTTCAATAGCAGATTCATCTCACACACTCTGTCAAGAGAATTATGTATTAAAATATACAGTGCATTTCTTTAATTTAATATACATTTATTTTTTGAACGAGCCAACTCAAAAAATTGAAATTTCAAATAATGAAATTAATGCATGAATATTTTATTTTGAAGTAAAATTGACAGATGAAAGTTTCAAGATGGCGACTGGGCGCCATCTGGGAAAAAAAATTAAACAGAAAGGGGGGTCTTGTGACACATCTTTTTGAAGCTCCCGACAAATGCTTCATAACCCTAGAATATAATGTCAATATCTTCAACTACTACAAAATGGCGGAACTTTTAATAATTGCCTGAATACATTGACATTCAACTACATATAATGAGGTAATAAGCTTGAGGTCAGTTCAGAAGTCGGTTCTTGAAATATGAACAGCCTATCACGCTGAACATTTTTGAACACAGTAACGTCAATTATTTCTACAAATATTTACTATTCTCTGCCGTATGTCCAATATTGAAGCAGGTTCAGTTTCGTACATCTTTTGCTTGAAATATCTCCATTAAAAAGTCCAAAGGTGTCAAATCTGGCGAGAGGGCTGGCCATTCTGTAGGACCTCGACAGTCAATCCAACGACCGGGAAAAGTAATATCTAAATAGTTTCTTACTTGTCTGGAGTAATGTGGTGGTACTCCATCTTGTTGGAATACAATATCCATATCGAATTCATTAGGATTCGCTTCGACGATATCAGTGATGAAAGGGTCAACAGTAGTTTCCAGCATATTCAAATACAGTTCCCCTGTTGAATTTTGATCAATAAATAGAGGTTCTACAACATAATTTCCCAATATTCCTGCCCAAGCGTTAATTTTTTCTGGATATTGGGTATCTTTTTCCCGGAAAACGTGAGGGTTGGTATCACTCCAATAACGGCAATTTTGTCTGTGAACATTGCCGTTTAAAAAAATGTACATTCGTCACTAAACAAATATTGTGGAGATAGGTAGGATGCCTTGCAATGGTTTCCATCATGATTTCACAGAATTCTGTTCATCGATCATGGTCATCTTCAGTTAATTGGTGTACCATTTTAATTTTGTATGGATGATACCTATTCCTCATCAAAAATCTCCATACTGTAGAAGGAGACACCTCACAAACATATTGACTTCATATTCTAGGGTTGTGAAGAATTCGTCAGGAGCTTCGAAATGATGTGTCACAAGACCCCCTTTCTATTTAATTTTTTTCCCAGATTTCGCCCAGTCGCCATCTTGAAAGTTTCATCTGTCAATTCTACTTCTAAATAAAGTTTTCATGTATTAATTTAATCATCCCAAATTTAAATTTTTTGAGTTGACCAATTCAAAATATGAAAGGGGAGGGGGACATTAAAGAAATGCAGTGTATGTAAGTTTTAGGATGTCAAAGTACAAGTCTATACAAGTTTATAAATAGGTGTCTCGAATTCCGAGACAGAGATAACCATTATTAAAAATCTCATCAAGTATCGGCCAATTTCATTATTTGAATTGTTATCAACTTATTTTCCGATTACCTGCAGATATGTCACGCACTTCCAGCCTTCCAGTTATGTTACATATAAGTATCGAAACAGTCAACATTGCCAGGAATACTTTTATAGGGGTCTGTTGGATAATTGCTTCCAATTTCCACTCTTCGGCCAACTTGCAACACATTTCCAGTATTATCTCGTCAGTAGTCATTTTTAAAACCAATATATTTATTCAATTATTGTTCGCTTTTCTTCACAACGAATTCCCACGAAATTCTATTGAAAGTCATGATCTACTTTCTGAAAGTGTAAAAACTTATCGGTTTCCTTGAAGATATGTTTTTTTGCTATGGAGCATAGTCGTCAGAAAAATTGGGCTTGGGGAATTTACAATATATTGGCATCTAATATCATTCTACAAAATGGTTATTGAAGAAAACATTCGCTTTACATGGGTGAAAAAAATAATTCCAATGGATCCACAATAAAACACTTTGAAATTTCAACAAAATCAAACTATTGAAAGCATAATAATATATGAATTATCGTATACCGAAAAATGTTATGATTTCAACACACTATACAAACAAAAAAAATTGTTGTTTAAATCATTCAATAACAAATATATAAAAAATTTCAAACATGAATTTCATTGAAATCAGTAATATTCATAGTTATAACACTAGACAGTTAGTAATTTCAAATTTAATTTTGGACAGAAATGTATCATGATCGAATTATAAAATACAATAGGATTCTTGAAGAATTAAAAAAATCAAAAAGTGATCTCGAATTCAAAAATCAATTAAAGAAGTATTTAATGAACTAAATTTAAAATACAGGATCATACGATTGTCATATAGCCAGAATCATCTGTATATTTTTATATTAAATATGGATAATTTCACATTTGACTGTTTGCTCATATTAATTATTCTAGTCGTGTTTTCTTGTTCAATATTTTATTATTTCGTTAAATTTATATCAGGTTATTCTAGTTAATCCCTAATCATAAATATGTAATGTTCCTTGGGATAACGAAGACAATACAACGCTGTATATAACTATTTTGCCCAATTCGTACAAAACGTTCCTAATAATTGTGATGAAAATATTGAATTTTATAGCAATAATTATTTAATCAGGCAAGATAACTTCTCATTTCGATTCGCTACTGAAGAAGCTATTCATGAAATCCTGAATGATATTAAAAGTCAAGCTTCAGGGGTTGATAATATTTCAATCAGAATGTTGAAACTTTGTAGCCCGTTTATAGATAAATATATTACGCATATCATGAATTGTTGTTTTGAACGTTCATATTTTCAAGACTTGTGGAAAATTGCCATTGGGAAACCCATTCCCAAGAATAATGATCCAGCTAGTTATTCTGATCTCAGAATTATCAGTATACTTCCAACCATGAGTAAAATTTTTGAAAGAGTTATTTATTTAAAAATTAATGAATATTTCAATAACAATAATCTATTATCACCATCGCAATGTGGTTTTAGGCAGGGTTTCAGCACGGCTACAGCTCTTGCTACTGTTACACAAGACATTGTTGAGGGATTTGATAAGGGAATGATTAGCACTCTGGTACTACTAGATTTTTCGAAAGCATTCGATACCATCAATCATGAGCTGATTTGCATGAAACTCAAATATTATGGTTTTGATAGTGCTGCCTTATTTCTCATCTTATTTACTTGGTCGATCTCAAAAAGTTGTTGTTGATGGTCATCACTCCTTCCCTCTTGATATTCTATCAGGAGTACCACAGGGTTCCATTTTGGGACGTTTATTGTTCATCATTTATACTACTGACATTATCTCGTCCATCAAGAAATGTAAAATACAGGCGTATGCTGATGACATACAATTATACATGCATTTTAAAATCGATGAGTGTGCTGAGGCACAAAATCTCTTCAACACTGATCTTGATTTGATCAATGGGCTATCAAGTGAACATGATTTGAAAATTAATCCTAATAAAACAATGATGATGCACTTTGGATCGCAGAAGAATCGTAAATTTTCAGAAAACAATTTCCGTTTAGAACTAGGTTATACTATCTTGATTCCTGTCAATACAGCTAAAAACTTAGGGGTCATGCTTGACACTGATCTTAGATTTACTAGTCATGTTAAAAATTTAATGAAAAAAGCTTATATGTCATTGAAACTGTTATACTGTAATCATTTTATTTTGAGCCAACCTCTCAAAAGAATGCTCTGTGATAGTTTGGTGCTAAGCCATTTCAACTACTGTGACTTCATATATGGGCCATACTTATATGATTCAGATAAAAAAAGAATACAAAAAGTGCAAAATTCTTGTTGCCGCCTAATTTATGGACTTCGTAAGTATGATTCAATTTCTGAAGCCTTTAAAAACTCCCGCTGGCTCAATATGAAAAACCGTATGATTCATCATTTGGGTTGTTTTGTCCATAAATTGATCACCCTTCCCCATTCTCCTCTTTTGATACAAAAACTAATTCTGCGTGAAAATATTCACTCAAGAAACATCAGACATAAAAACAAATTAACTATGCCACAACATCGCACTGCACAGTTTCAGAGATCATTTCTTTTTGGTGCTGTAAAACTCTATAATTCATTGCCTGAGCAATTGAAGAGATTCAATATCAGGAAATTCAAATACAAATATAAAAATTATATCTATGATAGTCAGTAATGTCAACTTTTACTTTCTAGACAACAGATCAATTCAATTAAATTATTTATCAACTATCTTTAGAAGGTAATCACAAATTATTATTTTATTTACGGTTCTCATTTCGTGGTACCATCACTGTTAATTGCTTTTATTTTTGTATGTTTGCGTGCATTATGGAGTGGTGCTTGTTGGTTGAGTTAGAGTAGCTTTGAGCTAGACTTCGCCAAGGAGTACCAGAATCTCCTGTAAACTATTTTCATTTTCAAATATATCTTTGTATTGTTTTTTTTGGATTATCAATAAAGCCGATTTATTATTATTATTATTACATTTGGTAAAAGATGGAGGAAAGAAATCAAAAAGTTATTGGTAAGAATAAGTACCTATTCGAATATTGGATTGGTTACGTTAGGTTAGATCTAAAGTGAGTGGGTCTATTAGACCCTCCACTGCACCCCGCAAGGGTTTATTGTGACTCACACCTATTCATCCTCGACCAAATAAACCCAGCTTCTTAACGAAGCCGATTAGTTTGTATGGTGAGTGGTCTTTCAGGTCAGATGATAAGAGTACGGCTCTGCCAAACTCTGAAAACCTGATTCGGTCCCCAGCGGGGCAGGCACAAAGTATGTCCATTTTCCAAACAGAGGAAACACACACTGTCTTTCGACAGTCCGAATCACTGCATCTAGCCTCTCTCTCCAGAAAAATGTGGAAAGGAGGTAGATCTAAAAGGATCTCCATGGCCGCTGACGGTGTGGTACTAATGGTACTACTGATGGCCAAACGAGCCTGTATCTGTAAGCCAGATAGCTTCGCCTGAGCCGTTTTCTGTAAAGCCTTCGGTTACCAGGCAATCGCACCATAAGTGATCATTGGTCTGACAATCATCACATAAATCCAATGGATTTGTTTGGGACCTAAACCCCAAGTTTTGCCACAAATCCTTCGACATGTCCATAGGGAGAGTCTGGCTTTGTGTAAAACTTTTTTCAAGTGAGCGTTCCAGCTGAGTTTTTTATCTAGGTCAATGACAAGATATTTCACCTCCGATCCAAATGGAATGACTTCACCATTGAGGAAAATATTGCCCTTCATTAGAGCATTACTTTCAGATCCAATTTTCAGTCATTACTCAATATTTTACCTTAATAAAATAATAATTTTATCTTCACACAAATAAATTGTGAATTCTAGTAATCAAATTTAAAGTTTGATACAAATGACTTGGGTTTTCTCATTGCTAGGCATACATTACTAGCAGATGGCTCTCATCACACTTACACCAGAACTGTTCCAATTGTTCCATAGTTTCAACATAGACAAAAATATTCTTAAACTGAATTCCATGACAGATGTCATTGTCGTGTTCCTTTTCTCTCTCTCTTTGGTACTAAGCACATGGTCTTATACCGGTAAATATATTTTAAACAAATTTGAATGTTTTTTTAAACTCAGTGTGATTTGTTTTGATTACATTGACATGTATTAATTTTATAAATTTCGCATATTTTTTTACAAGTGAGTTTCAACCTTGTTTTGTAAATTTCAAATTTTACCATTACCATTATATCCGTCACTACGTGATTAAGTAATAATGAATTGAAAACCACAATCGTTATCAATTTTTTATTAGGCATCATTAGTAAAAACAAAATACATAACATGAAAACTTAACCGCAACAAGAATAAATTTTGATAACAAACTCATATTGTTAAGAAGCAGAACTCCAAACTTATTCACCAACCAATAATAGCTGCTGTTCAAAATCGAACCTTTCCACAAGATTAAGCTTACAAAACACCTAGACAATACCTAATTGTTACATACTTATATCTATATCTTACGATAAACCCATTTTGAAAAAATCATAACTCATCACAGAAGCCAGTAGAATAATGATTTTGGGAAAATTTTGTTCATTCACAAGAAAACGAACAGGACCCATTTTGAATTTCACCTATGAATTTATATTTAGTTGTGACGCACTGTTTGGAACTTTTGGTATAGTAATAAATATTACTGAAGTTTTTTCCCAACACCAAACCGTCATTTTAACACCTCGTCACGTGTTTCGATCACCAAGTGATCATCTTCAAGAGGAAGATTAAACTAAAGATGATCACTTGGTGATCAAAACACGTGTCATGGTGAGTTTGTATTGTTTTAGTTTGAAAATGGTCATATAGAACAAAACTGCAGTTACATTCTTCATCATGAAATTGTTTTAATGTTACACTATCTGAAAATTGCTTCTCCAAAAGTATTTTGAACAAAATTTTCCAAAATCTCCACAGCAAAAGCACATATCTTCTTTTCAGTCACCACAAAAGTTTATAAAAAGGCAGCATTAGGCGGTTGTATTATCAATATTACAAATACTATATTTGATATATCGCACTCCTCTTCAGAACTTAAAAAAAATGTTTCATAGTTAGCTAAGGATGAATGTCTTCAAAATAATTTCTGGTTCTACTGCAATCACTTGATTGAACAACAAATTGATTGTGATTGAAGAAATATTTGGTCATAGTGACCAAATATGGTAAGTAGCCATATTGACCAAGTAGTGTTAGGACAAGGAGTAGATCAGAATAATGTAATAGATCCACACACAGGTTGGGAACCAAACTTCTCAATTAAGAGCTTTTCATTCATTTGAGTAAACTCCTGTTTAAGAGTTATGATTGTTTGGATCCAATTCTAAAAAAGAGCGATCCTTGCAGTGAATTACTACAAAGATATTTCTACAATCTACTTCAATATGGTATACATATGTGTGCCCTCAAAATCATCATATCATTCATTTGTTCATTTTTGAATGTAATGCAAAGTAGGTGTAATTTTGCAAATTCATCAAAACCATAATTTGAACCCAATGTAAGTGGAGAAGTGCGTTAAATTATCGAAAGCTCAGTTGGTTTATCCACACTCTGCTAAAGCTAGCTGGTCATTTTGGAACATATCAATTATAATATATTTCTCCTATCTAAAAATAAACATTCCGTTTCAAGAATAAGTAAAGATTACAAAAATTGTGTTGACCCAATAGTCCGAGTCACACTGAAAGTATAGCATTTCGCTATCGACGTACCTGGTAAGAAAATAAATTCAAGGGTCATAATATTGAGCATCTCAAGAGTCAAGGGTTCGAATACTTGATTTACAATGTGTTTCAGACTATAGAAAGGAAAACACCTTCACCAAGAGGACACCTCAAAGCAAAACTTGGGTTAGAGTGAATTTAGTATAAGCAATGATATTGGGTGGGATCCAAACTACAATTTCAATTTCTAACCAGAAGATGGGACCATCTTGTTGACGATCATGTTGGCTTTGTTCTGGCGAACAATTTCAGCTCGTTTCTCCTGAAACAGAAATAGTCATCATCAGGGCATATTTCAGTTACAGATAATCACTCCTCGTTTAGAGTGCTTCTCACGTGCTGGTATTAATTTCTAGGGGGCGGTTTCTCTCTTTCATTTTGAGGAAATAATGTGCTGGGTGAAAGTTCAGATATAAATTTTTCTTCAAGTGGAGCAGGTAAATATAAACTTTCATTTTTTTTCAATGAGAAATCCACTGTTTCAGTAATATTGAATTTTTGAATCAATACACTCCTATACGGAAAATCCTGTGGCTGTTTAATGTCAAATGAGGTATCAATTTATTATCTAAGTATTGCTGACCATCAGTTGACCATCAATTGAAAGAGCCCAAATGCATTCGGTCAATACATTTCACACAACTGGTATGAAAAACTGTACCAGGCTTTTTGAAAACGTTATTTAATTTTGATACGATTGGGAAAAAAAATCTATGTCAAGGCAATTGCATTTACTAAATCCCAACTGTAGTAAATGATTTGCTCACATTTCTAAGATGTAAACATTCTTCAAAGTTTTGTTGAATAGTTTGATGTACCACTAACTGATGAAGCTACCGCATGGCGAAACGCGTTTTAAAAAATTGATTGAGTAAATTCTATGATTACTATCATGGAAAGTGTTGATAATATTCAATAATCTTCATCAAGTAGAAGGTCAGGGTATTCATTATTGTCTAATATGTATTCGAATGTGGATCTAATACATCACAGATCATTTGAATTGAAATATTACGTTGTATCAGAAGTTTTGTCCGTTTTAATGTCACGTTCTTTTGTGTGATGAAAAGTGGATCCTCTACGACAAAATGAGACATTCAGGACAGTGATAGGACACCGATGAGCCAGCCAAGCACTTGTCAAAAGCAAAAACTTTCTATAATAAGACCATGATCACTGTATGGTGTTCAGGCGCTGGTGTGATTCATTATAACTTTCTGGAAACCGGCCAAACCATCACAGCAGAGTCCTGAGATTGACGAACAAAATCAATGTAACACACTGGATGATGCTGATGAAAGAATAATTACTGAAGTAATAATGACTGACACAGACTCCAGGGACGAACAGGGAATAGAAGATGGAAAAGGAGATATAGATAGATAGATAGATATATAGATAGCACTTCATTTCCAACAGGTGTACACCCAATTACAGGAAATGTTAAAGTGAATTTCTGATCAAAATTAACGCCAAGGTCTTCCATTTCATTAAGTCGACTTATGGTATTGTTATCAATTTCGTAAGTAAATTGTATGAGACTTTCCTTTTTGGAAAAAGACAATACGTGACATTTAGCAATGTTGAAATTCAAACGATTATTGGAACACCAATCATATATCAGATCTAATTCATACTGTAAGTCTAAGCAGTCTCCATAATTTTTTATCACCTTGAATATTTTAAGGCCAACAGCGTAGAGCAGTTTTGAATTGTTTATTATTTTAGTTGAATCATTAATGAAAATCAAGAACAAAAGAGGTCCTAAATTCGAGCCTTGGGGCACTTCGGAACTGGGAGTATACAAAGCAGATTTGAAGCCGTCATACTCTACATATTGTTTTACATCAAGTAGGTAGTTTGACATGAGTTTCACCAATTTTGCTGAAAAACCTAATTCTGAGAGATGCTTGAGAAGAATGAAGAAATCTATTTGATCAAAAGCTTTTTGCATGTCTGTATAAATGACGTCAACCTGCAATTTTCTATCCAAGGCTTCAGAGACACATTGTGAAAGACATGCAAGATTAGTTATGCACGACTTGTTTTCTACAAACCCATGCTGATCATCTGATATGATATTTCGTATTGGATTGTAAATATTAGTGTACAATATTATTTCAAATAATTTGGAGAAATTGCTCTATATTGAAATGGCTGTATAGTTTTTTATTGATGTAATATCACCCTTTTTAAAAATTGGGCATACTCGAGCTTTTTTCCAAAGGTCAGGGAACTCACAAGTTTTCAAACAAAGATTATATATGTTATATTAGAAAAATCAATGCACCCTTTGTCCAAGGATTGCACCATAATAAACAAACATTGCATCAGCCACTACGCAGTTACCCAGGAAATGACTCAGCATATTCAGCACATTTCCAAGGTTTTTCTAGAACATTCGAAGAAACGCATATCTACATCAGCAGTTCCTGATCCTATAAATATGGGAAAACAAGAGGACGCCTCATTCTTGAACACTTTCGCGACTATCCAAGTTCGTCGATGTCTTGAATCATTATTTAATCAAATTCTTGAATCACTTCGCGACTATCCAAGTTCGTCGATTTCTTGAATCATATTTTGTAACATTAATACTTTATTGTAAATATTATATTCAATAAAGTTTGTTTTTAAAAATATAAATTCAGTGTGAACCACATAACAAATTGGCGCAGTCGGTAGGATCTTGAGAAACGCTGATATCCAAACAGCGGTAGTCTCCAGACTTTCGACAAGAAGAAGAACAAGCACCAACCCCAGTGGACAGGACGGTCTCTTCAGCAACAAGAAACCCGCATAAGTCGTCGCCGTTGCCCATCCGTTGTGAAGAAATCACTCCAGGAAACACGCGTAAGTCGTCGAACGCTGCTCATCTTGCTGTAGCCAGAGCTCATGAAGTAGGATTTCATCCCGCCACACCAAGCAACCAGAAGCCACAACGAAAAAGAAAAACAAAGAAGAATAGAATAAGAAACTAGGATAAGGAAAAGCGTGAGTACACTTTGAATTATCATCACAATTGAAGTTGAAATTTTGATTAACCCTTGTTCAAATTCTGAATAACAATTTAAAAATGGCTGAAAATGATCCAATTGAACCCTACAAACTTTCTGAAATATTTTCAATTGTTCCCGAATACGATGGTGATTCAATTTCGCTAGGAAATTTCATAAATGCTTGCGATCATGCCGAACGCATGGCCGTAGATCAACAAAAAACTTTACTTACAATACACATTAGAAATAAATTAAGAGGAAAAGCTGCTCAATTGATAAATTCCAGAAACCCAGGAACTTATCAAGAGATCAGAGGTTTATTAAATTCTCACTTT
Source organism: Leptinotarsa decemlineata (assembly GCF_025532065.1). NCBI lineage: Eukaryota > Metazoa > Arthropoda > Insecta > Coleoptera > Chrysomelidae > Leptinotarsa > Leptinotarsa decemlineata. The sequence goes on along the minus strand of NW_027412556.1, from coordinate 7,814,838 downwards.
GGTGATACGCGAGATCTAACGTCACTAATTCAAGATCTACAGAGAATAAAACAAGGAAATGGAGAAAATGCACTGACATTTTTCTCACGACTACAAAGTCACAATGCAAAAATGTTATCTTGCATTCAAGCTTCAAACTTGACTCACGACCAGAAAATAGCACAATCAGCATTAATTGAGTCAATGATATTAAATACTTTATTGACAGGACTAGAACCCAAACTAGGTCACATAATACGAGCAAGTAATCCAACAACGATGTTAGAAGCATCAATCAGAATAAAACGTGAGATACAGCTCTCATACTTTGAAAATCAAAGATTGAATACACGTTTACCCCCAAATCAAAGTCAGAACAAACCAAGACAAATGGCAAACACCCAAAATAATTTCCAAAGAAATTATATGCAAAGCCAAAATCCAATAAGACCCATTGGAAATCAAAATCAAAGTCAAAGCTTTCAACAAGGTTTTCAAAGACCTCAAAACTATCAACAATCATATATTCCAAGACCCAACTTTCCAGTACAACAACGTACACAACCTAATCAAACAAACCAATTCAGACAACAGAATTACGGTCAACCACAAAATAGGCCCACAGTAATTCAGAAAAATCCAACAAATAATAACATGAGAACCCATTATCTTGATTACAATGATTATAATTATGACAATGAGTATGACCAAAACGAATATCTTTATAACCAAAACGAATATCTTTATAATGACAACCAAGACGAATACAGTTCGGAAAATAATTCATTTTATGATGAAAACAATTATTTTCAAAATCAATATGAAGAAGAACAATTCTATGAGGATTTTCACAATACCCTGTCTTTAGACAACCCTCCTATAGACAACCCTCATATAAAGAACCCATGTATACGAACTACCAACAGTCATTCAGACAATATCAAGCCCCAATTACGACAAACCCAGTATATAGACAAGCTATTAATAGACCCATCATGCGTAGCACAGCCGATAACCGAGAAATTTGCGGCAGTCATCAAAACGAATATCAGTCCCGTTCGAACAATGAACAAAGAACAATTATTCGTATAAGTCCGATCCTAAGCAATCTTTATTACATAAACAGTCTAAGTAACTTTAAAATACTAATTGATACCGGTGCAGGAATATCAATTTTCAAAAAGAAAACTGTAGAAAATTATTCAAAACGATTTAAAGAAAATATTCAAATAACAGGAGTAACTGAAGGAAAAGTAACAATTAATGAATCTGTATTATTACCATTTGGAAAAAATAGAGTTGAACACAAAGTTTATATTCACGATTTAGATATCGATTTTGACGGAATTTTAGGATGTGATTTTTTGGAACATTTTGAAGGAGTTGTAGATATAAAAGAACAACAATTAAAATTAAATTATGGCACAATCCCGCTAATAAAAGCAACAGAAATGATTGATGACCAAAAACCGGAAGAGAAACAAAATCAAAATAAAGTCACTCTCAACCCTGAAACATCAATGGCTGAAATAAACGATATATTTGAGTATGACCCTGATAATTATTTTTTCGAAAGTAAATACGACTATAATAAATACTTAGAAGACGAAATTCCCATCAATAATATAAAAATCGAACCAAGAGTAGAAAAAGTTTTCAAATTAAAATCAAAACTTAGAAATACAGAAGCTATACTGTTAGCTGCTGAAAAAGAAAAAGTAAGACTTCCAAACGCTCTTGTAAAAATAAATGAAAAAGGAGAATTTTTAGTAACAGTTGTAAATGGAAACGCAATTGAAAAATCCATTGATTTCCCAGACTTACAATTTGAAAAATTTAATGAAAATGAAATTCAAAATGATTTTAGTGAAATTTTTCCAAATCGTTCAACAGAAATAAAAAGTTTGCTTCGTTTAGAACATTTGAATGAAGAAGAAAAAGAATTAATTGAGAACCTTTGTTTAGAATTCTCAGACATATTCTATATAGAAGGAGATCCTTTAACATTCACGAGTGAAATAAAACATTCTGTAAAACTAAAAGAGAATGCCCAACCCATCTCAACAAAATCTTATAGGTATCCACATATTCATAAAAATGAAGTGAAAACACAAATTTCAAAATTATTAGAACAAAACATAATACGACCATCAGTCTCACCTTGGTCAGCCCCAGTTTGGATAGTACCTAAAAAACTTGACGCATCTGGAAAACAGAAATGGCGCGTTGTAATTGATTACAGGAAATTAAATGAAATCACAGTAGACGATAAATATCCTCTACCTAATATCTCAGACCTTTTAGATCAATTAGGAAAGTGTCAATACTTTACAACACTTGACTTAGCATCAGGATTCCACCAAATTGAAATGGATCCTAAAGACATAGAAAAAACTGCATTTTCTGTAGAAAATGGCCTCTACGAATTTCTGAGAATGCCATTCGGGATGAAAAACTCACCCTCCACCCTTCAACGAATTTTAGATCATATATTAACCGGACTTAGAAACGAAAGATGTCTAGTCTACATGGACGACATAATAATTTATTCCCCAACAATTGACGACCACTTGCAAAATTTAAAACTAGTATTCAAACGCTTAAGAAAAGCTAATTTAAAAATACAACCCGACAAATGCGAATTTTTAAGACAAGAAATTGCATACTTAGGACATCTTATAACCAAAAATGGAGTAAAACCAAACCCAGAAAAGGTGAATTGCATAATAGACTTTCCAGAGCCTATAAACATTAAAGAAATAAAACAATTTTTAGGTTTAGCAGGTTATTATCGAAAATTTATCCCAAATTTTTCCAAAATATCTAAACCAATGACACATTTATTACAAAAAGATGTGAAATTTAATTTCGACAATGAATGTAAAATTGCATTTCAAGAATTGAAAAAAGCATTAACGTCAACCCCAATTTTAATATACCCTAACTTTGACGAACCCTTCATTTTAACAACAGACGCATCTTCCTTTGCAATAGGAGCAGTATTATCTCAAGGACCCATAGGAAAAGATTTACCTATAGCCTATGCATCTAGAACATTATGTCCAGCCGAGACAAAATACTCTACCATAGAAAGAGAATTATTAGCTATGGTATGGGCAGTTAAACATTTTCGTCCCTACCTTTATGGAAGAAAATTTAATTTTATAGTAGACCATCGCCCTTTAACGTGGTTATTTTCAATTAAAGACCCTGGCAGCCGATTAGCCAGATGGCGATTAAAATTAGAAGAATACCAATTCAATGTAATATATAGACCCGGAAAAATACATAAAAACGCAGACGCTTTGTCTAGAATTAAAGTAAATTATTTCAAAGAATGCGCAAAATTTCATTCAAAAATTTTCGCAATTGAAAATGAAGCAATCGAAAATGAAAACCAAAATGAAAATGAAGAAATTTCAGATACTGAAACTGAAATAGGTCAAGAAACAATTTTTGAAGAATTGAAAAACTTTACAAAACTTTATGAATCAAAATCACTAATTGACTATTCTAAATTCATTTTTACCAATGACCAATTTTTAGACAAAAAACATAAAGATATAATTGTCTTTCTGCAAAGAAACAAACTTACAGAAATCCATGACAAAATACTCGAAGACATTTTCGAAGAATATCCCGATTTCTTCTATAACAAAATCAATGTTGTATCCAGCAAAACGGTGAAAGATCGAAAATATTACTTGATCCCATTACCTTTTGATCATGACGGAGCAATAGAATATTTGTTTAGCTCCCTATATAAAGACCAAAATTTATTCGTACCAAATAAAGTATACCAACTCGAAACAAATGTAGGATTCCCAATACAAGAAATGTTATCCTATATTTTAGCTGACAAAGATGACATAAAATTCCAAATATGTCAAAACATTGTAACGACCCCTGACAAAGATCAGATTCCAATAATATTAGACCAGTTTCATAACGGTAAAAACAATTTACACCGTGGAATAAATGAAACTCTACGAAGAATAAAACAAAAATACAACTGGAACGGTATAACAAAAGATGTTGAAAATTTTATTAAAGCCTGTGAAGTATGTCAAAAAACAAAAATCTGCAGGAAAAACTTAGAAAATCCGTTAGTAATCACGGAAACCCCCAAAACAGCTTTTGAAAGAATAAACATAGATATTTTAGAAATTCCAACAAAGAATTATCTTCTTACAATTCGAGATGAACTTACAAAATTCACTCAAGCATACCCTATTTCTGATAAAACAGCGAAATCAGTTGTAAACACATTATTACTATATTTCCAACATTATGGAACACCACTAAGAATCCATGCCGATTCAGGAAAAGAATTTAACAATTACCTACTGAAAGACATATGTTTACTCTATAATATTAAATTAACATTTTCCAGTGTTGACCATCCACAATCAAATGGCTCACTTGAAAGATTCCATGCCACTTTAATGGAAATGATAAGAGTAAATCTAGCAGAAAACCCCAAAGACCACCCATTTTCTATTATACCCTATGCTGTTATATGTTATAACAACAGTATTAATAAAACCCACGGATTTAGTCCTTATGAATTAATATTCGGACACACATCCGGTAGACCCCCAGAAACTTTATATAATCAAAAAGACCTTATGACGAAGTATGTCAGAGATCTTAACAATCGTATGGAATATTATTACAAAGTAGCACGCACAAATACTGAACGAAAGAAAGAAAAAGCTAAAGTAAGATTTGATAGTAACTTACATCATGAACCAAAAACTTACAATATAGGTGATAAAGTATACGTAAAAGAGTCCCAAATCAAAAATAAGTTAGAAAATAAATTCAACGGACCTTTTGAAGTAATAGAAATTTTCAAAAACTCAGCATTACTGAGAAATCCTGAAACTAACCAAACAACAAAAGTCAATTTCGATAGACTGAAACCAAGTTTTGTTTCAGATCAAGAATGATTCTTCTACTGGCACTAACGATTCAAATAATCAACGCCCAGTATATGCTAGTACCTGTGAACAACACTATAGGTATTTATTACCATGAAACCGGAAGCATGAAAATATCAAATGAAAAATGGACTTTATTAGTTGTAAAAGACATGGCACCTGTAAAACAAGCCATTGCCCATAATCGAAACATTTTAAGTAATCTCATTCACCTACTTGAAACAAACAATTTAAGAATGAAAACTTTCAGTTCAGAGATAAGCACACATATTAGCCTTTTAAATAAAGTAGCTGATTCAGTAGAATTGAAATATGAAGAGACGCAAATAGACGCGAATGATTACAATAAGAATAATAAGCGATATAAACGAGGACTTTTAAATGGAATAGGTTCCGTATGGAAAGCAATAACCGGCAACCTTGACGCCAGTGACGGCGAATATTTTAATGAATGTATTAACAAGATTTATAAAGATGAACACCAAATTGAAAATTTATTAAAAAACCAAATTTCAGTCACAACCTCTGTAATTAAAGAATTTAATACTACAATACGACAATTACAGGTTGATGAACAAGCATTTAATGAAGATATAGTTCAAATTGAAGCATGGATATATACGCTATCCGACAGAGTATCTTTAATAAACGCAAGGTTGAAAGCCATCCAAATTTGCGAACAACTTTTAGAAAGTTATGTATTTCTAGAAGATTATTTAAATGATATGCTGAACGCAATTACTTTTGCCAGACTTCATATCATTCACACATCAATCATAAAGCCAAACGATTTAGTTTCGTCCCTTCAGGAAATTGCTCAAACACTACAAAGAAACAATTTACCTTTACCAACAAGACTTTCTTCAATATCAAAATATCTTGACATAATTGAATTACAAGCTTTTCAAGCAGATTCAAGACTTGTCTTTATTTTAAAAATACCACTAGTAGAACCTGAATTATATACTGTCTATAGATTGTACCCCATTCCAATTTTGGACAATCGAACAGGGTTACATCACATTTTACCCACAAATAAGAAATTTATAGCAAAAGATGATGATTCAATGCTGTATGCTGCATTTGAAAATCTAAATTCATGTAAAAACTTAAACTATAATATTGATATATGTCAAAATGTAATTTCGTACCCAATTGATAGTAACGCAATGTGCGAAGCTCAAATTTTAAGACCACTTTCAGAACTTCCTAGAATGTGTTCAATTTCACTTTTATTTGCAAAAGATTACAATGTCTATGAAATACAAAGTAATACTTGGCTAATCGCATTATCAGACCCGTTAGCTGTAACAATAAATTGCCAAAAACGTGAGGTTGAAACACGAATTATAAAAACCAATTCAATCTTGAAACTTCAAGATAATTGTAATGCTTTCATTGGAAACACAAGAGTGTATTCAAAAATACTTGCAAATGAACAAAATGTAACTTATAAAAGTCATCCAATTTTGATACCATATCAATGTTGCAAAGATGTACCAGAAAAAGAAAGTTTACCACATTTAAAACCTTTGAAATTGAGTAAATTGAATGTAGACAATCTCAATATTGCTCAACATAAATTAGATCAATATTCAGATCAGTTGGACCAAATTATAAATGAACCATTCGTAAACCGACATGTTTCATGGTTTACTATTTTCACAATTGTAATAATTGTAATAATAATAGTACTTTACATATTTTGTAAATGTAGAAAAAGACGTTCTATGCAAATTGGTATAATGACATCAAGCAATGATGATCAACCACCTGGACCCAGAAGAACTTTCGCTTCATTACGAAGACTACTCCCAGTTCCAGGAAGAAGACCCAGTATCCACCTAGAGGAACCCATTGAGGAAGAAATTGAGTTAAGCTCAAATAAAACATTTGCTTGACTGAAAGTTGCAGCACCGCATCAACTTTCTTTTCAAGGGGGAAGTTGTTATATTAGAAAAATCAATGCACCCTTTGTCCAAGGATTGCACCATAATAAACAAACATTGCATCAGCCACTACGCAGTTACCCAGGAAATGACTCAGCATATTCAGCACATTTCCAAGGTTTTTCTAGAACATTCGAAGAAACGCATATCTACATCAGCAGTTCCTGATTCTATAAATATGGGAAAACAAGAGGACGCCTCATTCTTGAACACTTTCGCGACTATCCAAGTTCGTCGATGTCTTGAATCATTATTTAATCAAATTCTTGAATCACTTCGCGACTATCCAAGTTCGTCGATTTCTTGAATCATATTTTGTAACATTAATACTTTATTGTAAATATTATATTCAATAAAGTTTGTTTTTAAAAATATAAATTCAGTGTGAACCACATAACATATATATGAAGTAGGGGAGTCAGTAAAGGGTAAATACAATCTTAAACTACGAAACAATCAGTTTATTTTTCAGTTTTCTCGCTGCTTCGATAACATCTACTTCATTCACCTGATCGATAATTATTGTTGGTAAATTATTTGTGCAGTTATCAAGGGAGAGACATCAGATATAATATAAACATTTTTGAAGAAGTTTGCAAATGCATCCATAATTTCCTGCAGTTTGGTGAAAATTTTAGTTTCATCCTTCATAACTCCAGGAATTTTTGAGTTACCTCTTTTGTTCTGCATGAAATTCCAAAATGCATTTCGGTCTTCGTTAATTTTGCGTTCACTTTCATTAAGGAAGTTTTTATAAACATTGTTTATTTGTTTTTTTACTTCACTTCTCAACGTGATAAATTGCTGCTGATAAAAATATGGTTTATGTTTTTTCAGGTTTTTGTGGGCCCGTTCTTTCTTATGAATGTTTTTAATTATATTTGGTGTGAACCAGGGCGGGTATCTACGGGTTCGATTAATTTTCAGGGGAACGATTACATCGAAAACATCATAGAGCCTACTGTTTAGATAATAGCATGCGTCATTAACATTTGTTTGTTCTAAGATATGAGACCAGTCTATATCAGAAATGAGTTGATTCATCACAGGAAAATTTGCTTTTATGAAGTTATAATTTTTTGAGATGTCATTGGTTTTTGAAAAATTATTGAAATGGTTATGTGATGTTCTGATTTCAAACAACAAAGGAGGGTGAGACTATTTTCCTTTACCAGAGGTTCAAAATCCCTATTTATAGCACAAGTGATTGTTGATAGAACAAGATCTAAAGTACGGTTGTTGGTATTATTTATATTATTATATTGTTGTAGCCCAGCAATTTCCATGAAATTTTTCAGAATTTTTCCTTTACTATCGCTCGCGTTTGTGTTCAAAGTAGAAACATTGGAATCTCCAACAAGCAAAACATCATTATCATGAAGGTAGTCGAGCAACATGAAATTATTGAAAAACTCTCCGAACCCTTCACTAGACACAGATGGTGGAATGTAAATAACAAATAAAATCAAATTCGAATTATTAAGTAATTTGCAACCAACTATATCTATAAAAGGTGTTGCGGAGATCAAACACGTCAAGTCTATGGGTTTGAATTTTAAATCATTTTGAAGAGCGAGCATAACCCCTCCTCCTCTGGTTATGTTTGTTTGGCTGAAATTTCTGTCACATCTTAGGATATTGTAGCCAAAGAAGAAAGAACAAACGGAGTTATCTGTGGAAGTCAGAGACCAAGAAGAGATAATCGTTTTTCAGGGCGATTTAGAAACGATTTTATTATATTCGATTGAAATGCTATTTTTTTATTTCATTGATTTAGTTGTTTCCTAATTAGTTTGATTCATTCAGTATAGAATTTGTTTCATTGACTGGGTCTCCCAATTTTGTCAGGATAGGCCAAGTATTAGATTCAGATAGGTTGTTGCCTGGAAACAGAGTAGGAGATGGTTCTCAATGAAAATAGGATGGTTCTCAATTCTATATATATATATATATATATATATATATATATATATATATATATATATATATATATATATATATATATATATATATATATATAGAAAAGTGTTCTTTTTGGAGCTTTTGTGTCATCCAAGTGACCAAAAGCTAACACTATTATGAGGAAATCGACGGAATGTACCAAAAATTGCGTCAGCAGCAGCCAGCACTGGTCAACAGAAGAGGTCCTATCGTGCTCCACGCCAACGCATTTTCAGACGTTTCACAAATCCTCGTCCAAAATTTAATCAAAGTTCCGCTTCGCCCACCATACTGCCAAGATCTTTCGCCAACCGACCACCATCTTTTCAATTACTTAGATAACTTTCTCACCGGTAGAACTTCGCCAATCAGGAAAAGTCAAAAACGGACTTCGTCGGCTTTATCGAATCCCGAGCACGCACTTTTCATGCTGGCGGAATTATTCGAATTGTGTTACGTTGGTAAAAGAGTCCTGATTCAAATGAGACTCACTTTGATCAAATTCACAGGGATATAACCGTTATATGTAGACTCATAAAAAAACAGACGAAACTTTTGAAACAACCTCATACAAAAAAAATCAGATATAATGCAGACCATGAAACTCTGACACTAGATATTGGCAAAAAAATTTGTACGTTACTGCCGAATCGACATAAAAATTGTACATACTTAGCAGAGTATTTCAATTGTCCATGTATAGATAGATAGATAGATTTTTATTGATCCTTTTTGCTTCATAATGTGTAGATGGGATAAGTCATAATTGTAGTTAAGTTATGAACATGCATACATATAAACATACAAAGGTATAAACAAACATATAAATAAAATTCTAGGTCTAGATCAGCAGATCAGCAGTGCTTTTTGTTTTATAAAAATCCTGTCTGATTCAGTAGCTAGTCCCCAGACCGAAATGTTCTGATACATGATCGAGTGAAATTTGGCATAATAAACTGATATCAGTGAATTTGTATCTAACTTACTTAGGAGATTTCATCAGATAGTATGATTGATTCAATTTCTTGCATAAATAATCTATATGTTCTTGCCATGTGAGGAGTGAGTCAACCATAGTTCCTAAGAATTTTGTCGAGCTGGTCAGTTCTAAAGGTTTATTTTGAAAACTGAGATTGAAATTATGTTAACTTCTCGATGAATTCGCGAATTGCATGTATACCGTTTTGTTCTGGTTGACAATGAGTCTGATCTTGTTACACCACCCATTAAATTCGATTAGAACATCATTTACCATTTGTGTCATATCGTCAGATGTTTCACTAGAAAGAATGATAGACGTGTCATCTGCATAGAGAAATATTTTTCCATGACTTATACTGAGAGGAAGATCATTTAGATATAATAAAAATATTAGTGGCCCAAGAACGCTGTCCTGAGGGGTACCTGTTGTAACTGAAACTTTATCCGACTTGATGTTATTCTGCTTTACTTGGAAACATCTATTCGCCAAAAAAGAAACACTTAATTGATTTACATTACCACGAAACCCAAGGTTGAAGAGTTTGTTTGCTACAAATTTAGTGTTCAAAATGTCGAAGGCCCTGCTCAAGTCAAAGAAGACTCCAACAACAATAATTTTTTCGTAAATTAAATCATGTATGTGTTGTGGTGTGAAATTTAGCGTTGCGGTTTCTGTTGAGTAGTTTTTCGTGAATCCATGTTGGCTCTCTGTCATCAGATCGAAGGTTTCGAGGTAGTCTATACGAAATCATACCAAACAGATAAATGAAAGACTAATGGAAAAACTCTTCACAAGTAATAAAATAAATCCGTGTAGGTTTATGAAAAATTTAATTACACCATATTATTTCATTATACCACGCCGCCCATGCCATACAAAGAAACTGCCGATGTTCGGTAACTATTTAGTTTTTTTGCTATTCTAATTGACTTTGTATATACTATACTCGTATTTCCTACTAGTGTCCCGCCCCGGCTTCGTACGGGTGCAACGCTAATACTAAATGTAAATTCACCCACCGGAAATTTAAGGGCATGGAGAAACAGTGATGAAAAGATCATTTTGTTTTATGGGCGCGCTTTTTCTCCCGCAGCTGGCGCCCCAGTTGGAATATTTGAAAATCCTTTCTTATTGAACGTCCACAACATAAAACAACATACAAAAGTCAGTCTTCGAAAATATAGATGTACGGAGAAAAAGTGATGAAAAGATAATTTTCAAATGTAAACGCGCACTTTTCATCCACAGGTGGGCGTCTCAATTGGGATATTTGAAAATCCTTTCTTAGTGCGCATCTGCAATATAAAACGAACCCCAATACAAAATTTCAGCCTCCGAAAATATATCGGTACGGAGAAAGAGTGATGAAAAGGTAAGAGTGATGAAAAGGTAATTTTCATATGTAAACGCGCCCTTTCATCTCCAGGGGAGCGCTTCAGCTGGAATATTCGAAAATCCTTTCTTTGTGTGCATCTACAACATAAAAGGAACCTACATTCAAAATTTCAGCCTCCGAAAATATATCGGTATGGAGAAACAGTGATGAAAAGGTAACAGTGATGAAAAAGTAACAGTGATGAAAGAGTAACAGTGATAAAAAGGTAATTTTCATATGTAAACGCGCCCTTTCATCTCCAGGGAAGCGCTTCAGCTGGAATATTTGAAAATCCTTTCTTTGTGTGCATCTACAATATAAAAGGAACCTCAGTACAAAATTTCAGCCTCCGAAAATATATCGGTATGGAGAAACAGTGATGAAAAGGTAACAGTGATGAAAAAGTAACAGTGATAAAAGAGTAACAGTGATAAAAAGGTAATTTTCATATGTAAACGCGCCCTTTCATCTCCAGGGGAGCGCTTTAGTTGGAATATTCGAAAATCCTTTCTTAGTGTGCATCTACAACATAAAAGGAACCTACATACAAAATTTCAGCCTCCGAAAATATATCGGTATGGAGAAACCGTAATGAAAAGGTAACAGTGATGAAAAGGTAATAGTGATGAAAAAGTAACAGTGATGAAAAGGTAATTTTCATATGTAAACGCGCCCTTTCATCTCCAGGGGAGAGCTTCAGTTGGAATATTCGAAAATCCTTTCTTAGTGTGCATCTGCAACATAAAAGGAACCTACATACAAAATTTCAGCCTCCGAAAATATATCGGTATGGAGAAACAGTAATGAAAAGGTAACAGTGATGAAAAGGTAATAGTGATGAAAAAGTAACAGTGATGAAAAGGTAATTTTCATATGTAAACGCGCCCTTTCATCTCCAGGGGAGCGCTTCAGTTGGAATATTCGAAAATCCTTTCTTAGTGTGCATCTGCAACATAAAAGGAACCTACATACAAGATTTCAGCCTCCAAAAATATATCGGTACGGAGAAACAGTGATGAAAAGGTAACAGTGATGAAAAAGTAACAGTGATGAAAAGGTAATTTTTATATGTAAACGCGCCCCTTTTACCCCCACGGGGAGCCCCCAGTTGGAATATTCCAAATTCCTTTCTTAGTGCGCATCCAAGACCTAAGAAGCAGCTATATACCGAATTTAAGCTTCCTAGGACTCACCAGTAAGGAGAAACAGAGATGATTGAGTGCGAAGATATTCATAATCATGATTCCAAAAAAATTTTACGAATTCTTGTCAGGCAAGATGAATTGTGGAAGAAATGATTCTACGATTGCTTCCACCTCTTGGTGGAATGCATGAAAAGCAACATGGAGAAGCGTAGTGACGTGATAATAAGTGGAAAAGATACTTACGAGACTCCTCAGTTTATTCTTCTGCTCTTGTTCGATTTGTTCTTTCCTAATTTGAGCCTGGACCAACTTATCGTGGATAGTATTATCCAACTGTTGGAGTTTGATGATATTTTGGACACGTACATTCTCAATCTGTTTTTCCTGTGTGACGAAGTATTCACATAAAAAATGCATGCATTATGAAAACAACAAAGAGCCAATTGCACTTTAGGTGTTGAAACTTTCTCTTCATGACATGGAGAATTTAGAAATCTAACATAGAAAACGGTTACTTGACTGAACTATATTGAAAAAAGTTTCAACACTTAGATCATACCCTGTTTTTCTACAAATATCATCGTAAGAAGCCAAATACATATTATAGTAACTTAACGAATAAGTTTTACAATAGCATTGCTCGAAGTATTCCTGAAAAATGTTCCTCCTGGTTTATTTTCAAAATTTTCAACCATCGTTTTTTTCAACTTTCATCAGGTGCAGGTGAAAAAGTGCAATTGTTATTAACAAAATAAGATTTAAAAAAATGATAGTTTTTCGTTAATAACTCAAAAAATATTGATATTTAAGCAATTTTGAAAAAAGCTCGTTATCAAAAGAAATAATTTTTTTATAACATAAAATGTCATTTTGAAAATTTAAAAAAATTCTAATATCTTCTCAACACTTGAATGAATCGAGTCCCGTAGAAAAAAAAGTTTTATTACCATTTTTCAAAAAGTTATTCAATTGTTAACTAACAAATTTTTGCCCAATCTCCGTTGGCATAAATAATGGGATAAAAGGTATAATATATAATTGGCCTATAAATTTTAAACTTCGTGGAGCCCTTTTGATATATATACTCCATATGATCCTGCGATAAAAGTTCATAATAATTTATTAATTTGTAAATTATGATTTTTTATAATTATTGCAAAATTGTCGATACATTTTTTTTCTCAATTGATATTTAGGTATGTCTGTTTTCACATTGAACAATGGCAGTTATTAACATAGGATATGAATTTTTTACGTAATTTGTTTATTAAATTGTTTTAAACCAATAGAGAAATTCAATATTTTCGAAAATTTTTTTTTGCCTTTCTGTTGTCTAGAGATAATTATGATTTCTAATAAAAAAAATTCTCAATTTTAATTTTTAATTGTTTAAACTCGATTTTTTTATATTTCTATCGTTTAAATAATTAGTTAAGAAATAATTTTGCTTTTGGAAATCATAATTTACACTTTTAAATAGTTTGAAAAAAAAACTTTTCTTTATTTATTACGCAATTGTTTATTAGTTTAACAATTTGTTGTAAACAAATATTGACCAACGTTATATTTTTTTTCTGAAGCAGAAAAAAATTATAAAAACCGCTATATATAAAAAAGTGTCTTATAAAAAGTGTTATAGTAAAAAAAATATATGACTATATATAAAAAACTATAAATAAAAAAGCATTATAATAAATAAAGAAAAATCATGTCACTTTTTTATATATAGCTGTTTTTATAATTTTCTTCTGCTTCAGAAAAAAATATAACGTTGGTCAATATTTGTGTATAACAAATTGTTAAACTAATAAACAATTAAATAATGGATAAAATTTTTTTTTTTCGTCAAACTATTTGAAAGTCCAAATTATGATTTTTAAAAGCAAAATTATTTTTTAACTAATGATTTACACAATACAAATATAAAAAAATCAATTTTAAACAATTGAAAATTAAAATTAGGAAAATTTTTTTATTCATAAATATCTCTAGACAACAAATTAACAAAAAATTTTTTTTTCAAATATTGAATTTCTCTATTTGTTTAAAACAATTTAATAAACAAATTACGTAAAAAATCCATATCCTATGTTGATAACTGCCATTGTTTAATGTGGAAACAGACATAGCTGAATATAAATTGAAAAAAAAATTTATCAACAATTCTTAGATATTTCATTTTGCAATAGTTATAAAAAATCATACTTAACAAATTAATGAATTTTTATCAACTTCCATCACAGGATCGTATGAAGTATATATATCAAAGGGGCTCCACGAAGTTCAAAATTTAATGGCCAATTATTTATAACTTTTATCCCATTATTTATGCCAACGAAGATTGGGAACAAATTTATTTATTTATTTATTTATTCACCCTAACAGACCACATAGGTCTAATTACAAGGACGACTTTATTACATACAATATAATACACTTAAAATAAAAAGAAGTAAAAATTATAAATCAGTTACTGACGGGGTCGATTTGTTGGGAACAATTGAATAACTTTTTGAAAAATGGTGATAAAACTTTTTTTCTCTACGGGACTCGCTTCATTCAAGTGTTAAGAAGATACTAGATTTTTTTCAAATTTTTAAAATTACATTTTATGTTATAAAAAATTATTTCTTTTGATAAACTCTCTTTAGCGGCAGCGCGCGCATGCCGTAACAGCCGCGCGGAACCCTATTTCCAACGTCAAATTAAAATTATAAATAATGGAGATAGAGTTTCGGAAGTCGGGACTTTTTTATCGGAAATTTCCTGCTCTTTAACAAGATTCTTTCAAAATTGCTTAAATATTAATATTTTTTGAGTCATTAACGAAAAACTAAATACCATTTTTTTTAATCTTATTTCGTTATTAACAGTTGCAATTTTGCAATTGATTCCGAATCGAATGAGGTATCGTTCATATTTTTAGGACCTTTATCTCTATTTTTCATGTTTTTGAACTTGTTCATTAGACTAGATATTCAACCTCCTGCTGCCGGTGAAGATATGCTTCCGGAGCCGATGTCCTGGATCCAAATGTAATAACGAGACAAATGTGCTGTCGTCAGCAAAGCAATAAATTGAATTTTTGTTGATATACAATAAAAAGAGGATTGGAGACAATATGGATCTCTGGGAAACACCAGCGTTGATGATAAAAGTATTCGAGAGATATCCATCGACAGCCACTTGTAGGGAACATTCTTTCAGATAGCTGAAGAGCCATACACAAAAATGACCCGACAAGCCGTAACTTCGAAGTTTAGACAGCAAACCCTCATGGCACACACGGTCAAAGGCCTTTGAAATATCAAGCGCTTGACTTTCCATGATATTCCATCGATTGCGTTATTCCAGATATGGGTGACATACGATAAAGGGTCGCCTGTTGAACATTCTTTCCGATGATCGCTCAAGATGTTGAAGATGACGGGCACTTCATCAGGACCAGATGATGACTAAACGCTGTCGAAAGGTAATTGACGTTGACAGTTATGGCCTGGCCAATGTCGTTCTCGAAGAAATATGGACTGATGACGCTGCTAGCCTAAAATCCACGCCAAACAGTGACTTTTTCGGGATTCATTGGACACTCTTGGATCTCATGTGGAATGGTATTGTCCGAAATTCGACAATTCTTTTCGTTCACGTAAACATTAATCCAGGAATGGGCCTCATCGCTGAAGATAATCAATAATCTGCTTGTTGAAAAGTTTGTAATTATAATAACGCTTCATTTTCAGATGAAAATCGTCTTCCTACAGCAACTGATTGAAGGAATCTTGAAACAGCTGAAGCCCTAACGAACAATGTAGTAATAATCACTCATTTCAAGTACTATTTATTAGGTTAACAGACCTATTCGCAACTCTCAGCGATATCGTTCATCAGTTATTTTCCTTAAACCATCGTGGAATTAATTGAACATTTCAAGTCATTAATATGTCAAAGGAGAGTTAGTGGATTTTCTGAATTCGAATTATGTGACATTTCTAGAATGATTACTTTGACATGTCACTCACAACCCCAAAATTATTGGCAGGATTCAACGGGATTCAGTAGATAAACTCATTGCAAATAACATTATTGAATAGTTTCTATTTCAAACACTGGCAACTTCGTTGAAACATTGAAAAAACATTTGAATTGAAAAGGGTATTTCAACTCAAATCAGATTTCTATGGCTAGGATTGAATCAAATAAGTATATGAATGTATTTGGGTACTGTCATCGAGATATGAATAGGTTTAACTCATCCAAGACATAAAGTCGTGATGCTATGAATAAAATGAGAGCTTCATCTCATAATGTTCCTAAAACGGTGCTGATGAGGAAGACAAGTATTTTATCCCGAAACTTCGATGTCCGCCTTCGATGACAGGGTTCCATCTGAGATAAAGTTCATATCGTATCTCTATTATACTGATATATGATATCTGATTCAATTCTATAACGAACGTTCGGAGTAGAAACTGAATAGGAAAAAGTGATTTTCGTATAATTTAATGTTGCTATGGAAGCAGTTGTGCAAAGGTATTTTATCTTTCGTGCAATTCAATGTTTATATCAAAGTAGCTGTTTCGAAAGGGCGTTTTCTTCCAGTTTGTGTATGAAAGTAACTTCTATGCATGATCTTCACATTTTCGTGATGTTTCGAACGGGATTGCTTTCTATCCTCTTCGGGAAGTTTCCCAAAAGCCATAAGCTTTTTTCTCATGGAAAACAATATTTGGGTAAAATGGAAAAATGGTTTTATGAATGTTGTTCCGGCCTCTTTGCAGGTAGCCTTGTCAAAATTTCAGGATTTGTAGAACTTTTCAAGATGGTCTTTTTTCATATTCAAGTATGGCGTGGATAGCTATTTGAAAATAGGAATGGTTGTGTTTGAGCATTTTGCTGGAATATTTTTGTCAACAATTCAATTGCAATTTTTGGAAAGCACAGTATAAAATAAAAAATTTCAACAGTACACAATTGGTTGTGAAACGTTAATATAATTGTTATAATATTATTTTTTGCGATTGACAGTAAGTCGTATATTGAAAAATTATATTTCTGATACATTCGAACATTCAAAAAGTTATTTGCGATAATATTTGTAGAAAAGTGTCAACAGTCAACATTGAAAGCTTTATTCGATACGATGATGGTCTGTGATAGTGTAATGAAAAATGAATCGATGAAATACGGTGCATAATCTGAAGAAACGAATTCCTCACCGACCAATTATTTTGCTAATAATGTTGCTCATTATATTTCCTGAGGCGAATTAAAATTCATTCAAGAATGCACCTCTACAAAATCAGAAAATTTCATTCTTCAGTTCGTTATTACATGAATCCAATTAAGGCTCGTTATTAGTTTTCTCTGTACATAAATAATTTGCATTACTTAATGTTACAACATACTCAATAACTATTGAAAAATCGACCTCATCCTATAAATTATTGGGTTCCACAAACATTGGTTAATTTCTCAAACAAATCATTTCATGGAAGTTTCAATTTTCAAATGACAGTTCGACCCTAAATACCCTAAAATTAGAAAGTGCAATTCTTTCAATAATCTTGAAGTTTTAAAGAATGTTGACCCCCTAATAGTATTCGAATTATTCACCAGGGCGTTAAACATGCCATCTATTACTAGCTGTTTCAAAAATCAGGCAGATCAGTTTGGAAATTAGTCCCAAGAGAAAGCGACGAGTGAACGAGTGAAATAATTTTGAAGAGTAGTTGAAGTATGGTGTTCAGTTGTAATTTGAGAAGGAAATAACGCAAAAGCAAAGAAAAACTGAAGCAATTACAAAAACAAGAACTGATATAACAATACAAAATGGGGAAATGAAGAGTAGAGTTTCAAAAAAAATCTTCCGGAACAAGATACACAGAGGAGGAACGGCCAAAAGAAACAGGATAGTCAGACAAAAGGATAGTCAGTTAACTAAAGGAAGTTACCCAAGGTTTAAAGTGGGAAACGACAGAATAAGTCCAACAAGGTAGGATATATGATGTAAGATATGTAGGCGAAGAGGCGAAATTAGGGACATCTGGGATTATATGCAGATATTCAGCGACCAAGTAGGATGAATCCAAAATGACTTCATAACATAAATGAACGAATCATGGAAGAGATGAAGGGGCGAAATTAAGGACATCTGGGATTTTATTCAGATATTCAGCGACCAAGTAGGACGAATCAAAAATGACTTCATAACATAAATGAACGAGTCATGGAAGAGATGAAAAAAATTGAAGGAACATATGAACAAATTCAAAGAGCAATTTCCAATTAATCGATATCCATTGAACAGACTACAAGAACATCGCAAAATAAATACTGAAACAATCTATGGACGATCATCATGGTCATCTTCCGTCGACAATTAAGGATAAAAGCTAACGTCAAAGGATGGTTAGGGGAGTGAAAATCTACTACGCCAGAACAACGTGAGATAAGGTATTGAAAATACTTCATAATTTTCCAAATAATAACCAAAATGACCATCCATTGCAGGACTGTTGGAAATGACCAAGGTCTCAAGATATTTGAGGAAAGAATCCGTCCACTGGAAACTAGAGGAGGTTACTATCAGCTACACTTGGAGCCAGGAACCAACACCAGGAAGAAGACACTGATATCCAACCATTCAAAGAAGACGTAGCCAAGAAATGGGCAGCAAGAAGTATATTCACCGCGATGTATGAGAAATGAAATGCTAGTATACTTGTAGTGGAAAAACCATAAGATTGATTTCCGAAAAAATGGACCTATGGATTACACATCAGAAAAGAACAAACCAGAAGAAAGTCAAGGATGCGAAGTTGGTTCGAAAACTACGAAGTTTCAAAGTATAGTTCAGTCGACAAATATTACTCTATCATAAGTGGGAGAATCTAGACGAGCAAATTTGAACCAGAAGATCTTACGAATTCTTAGGAATCCACCAACTCCTAAAGATTACCAGTAACTGGATAAAGAAGCAGTTAGGAAAATTGCTGATAGTTTGTTCATACGAAGATTTGTCGTGTGGTTATATCAACTACAGAGGAAAAATGAAAATTGACTTGAAAGAAAAGTAGATGGAAATGCCTCTACTTGGTGACCAAGAAGATTGAGGATTTGGTCCATTGCATCCAGCTATCTCTAAGGGACAAACCACTGGTCATTCATGTCGAAAGACGAACTCCTTGAAATGGTTATATCATAATCAAGCAGAGTTACTCGGAAAGGAATACCTAATGCATTTCTATATCTGTATCGTGATACCATAACATCACCACGACAAAGACATTTTTCCGAACATAGGAATTTAGGTGTCAATGTTTTATGGCTATTTAAGTTGGTAAATATTTTTCTGGTTCTACTAGATTTGATGTAGTACTGAATCAACTTGAAGTTTTATAAGAAGAAAAAAATTTTCTGAAATATTGAAAAAATATACAGTGTATGAGTACTGGGAATACTTAATGAATACAATTGTCATATTCATCACAAATGAAGTTAGGAAGTTAAATATTGGTCGATGAGCAATTATTATTCCATCTCACCTTATAGCGAACCTCTGAAGAATATCAAAAATTGTAGGTACAATAAAAAATATGGTTTTGACCAAAAAACTTACAACAATCACCTAAATTACCATCCCAATATAAGACATACCTTATGAACCTAGTGATTGAGACAACTTAATTCAACTTACATGCTCCTTCAAACGATCCAACATCTTCTTGATGTTATCATTTCTTTGTTGAGAAGCAGACTTCAACTTTTCTTCAATCGCTGTCCTCACCTCGTCTGTTTGCTGCTCGAGTGTCAGCCGTGTTTTCTCTACATTTTCAATGTGATCCTGAAAAGTTGATGAAACAATCTTTGAGTCTCTCATAAAAATTAAAGTGGTAATTTCGAGTTTGAAGTTAGAATTTCGAGAAAAACTGACATCTCCCCTTTCGAAGGGGAATAGTATCACTAAAGATACTATGCTGCTTCAACCTCAAAATCCCATGCTTTGTCTCATGGAGATCCATTTTGGTAATATCCGGAACCTTGTGGAACATCCACTTCAAGGTAGGTGTGACGTGAGTAAAAGTGAGACCAGCTGCAATGTGTGTGCATGGGGTAGAAGGTGATGACGACAGTGTGGACTAGAGGAAAAACAAATATGGCGGCATGCCAAAAGGGCACTCAGCTGTATCTTCGTTACTAGTGATTTGCCAAGGAGATAACAAAGAAAATCTGAATAATGGGTTCGTTTACATCGGATCTGAATATTTTCGCATCGAGACACGCCTGACACGAACTGTATAGCGAAACAGGTGTTGCTTTTTTTTGTGAAACTGTTATAAAGAGAGATACGTCATGGATTTTCATCAAGAATCAGCAGATTCCATATGGAATAGTAGTATCTGACTTTTTTTGATAATCACTTGGTATATAGGGAAAGTTAAGTTTTGCTTCCATTAGAGTGATTATCACGGCCGTAATGAACTTTAAAATTTTCTCAACTTCCAACGAATGAGTTAGTTGAATTACTTATCTATTATCTACTGAAACTGCTCTATTCCACCAGAAAAACATCGTCAGTCGTTTCATACACTTGGTATTGATTACTTCCCGAAGGGTGAGTATGACCAATAGAAAGTTGATCTGGATAAAATAGTTTGGGGGCTGGGGTTCGACAATCTCATTACAGTTCAGGGTAGTTCAGAAGGGGAAAAGGAAGGAAACTTTCCGAGTGGATGTTTCGAGAAGCGATAAAAGTTATTCGAGTGGAGTATTCTGTTTATGATATTAGTGTTGATAATGTGATTTTGTCGGAAAAAATACGAACATAGAGGCAGAAGGAAAAAATTCACGAGAAAAAATTCCGGTCAATAATTATATTTTATCCAGTCCTGAAAAACAACAAATTTGAACAAAGCTTCCAACAAATCTAACTTTCGAAACTACATGATACATTCAAATATGTATGAGAAACTCATTTTCATGGCTTTACTCAAACCGAACATTTTATCTTCTTGTTTGTTCTTTTATACGGTTAGATTGCCTTAGTGAATTTGTTATTCTTGTTGATGGTTCATTGATTAGGACTTCGGCAGATATTTGTCCTCCCCTTCCATCCGGATGTCTCATTGAATTTGCCTATAATTGGGCTATATCAAGTAATATCCTTTATGTTCGTGTTTCTCTAGGTTCATTGATTCTAGGAATGTGTATTGTTTTGTAGAGTATATTTTGAATGTTAGGTCTTATAGTGTTTTGATTCAAAACAATACACATTCCTAGAAACGATGAACTTAGAGATACCAACACACAGAATATTACCTGATATAACCCAAGTACAGGCAAACTTAATGAGAAATCAGGATGAAAGGGGAGGACCAATACCTGCCCAAGCCCTAATTAATGAACCAACATTAAAAATCGAACTGTATGAAAGAACAAACAAGGATATAAAACGTTCAGTCTGAGTATATATATATATATATAGTAGCGTAACCAATAGCGTAACCATAACATCGCTACTATATATATATATATATATATATATATATATATATATATATCTATATATATATATATATATATATATATATATATATATATATATATATATATATATATATACACACATATATTATGGGAGACGTTGCACAAATGCCTGATGGTCTTCCTTCAGATTTCTGCGCGGCATTAGCTAGGTTAGTTATTGTTTTTCCGTTGGGTGTCTACCACACGTACCTACAAAGTCGTAGGTGTCTACATGAGAGAAAAATGAAGGGGCAAACATCATTAGCACGGTGTAGCCAAGTGCAAAGATAGGCAACACTCAGTTGCCGAACACGGCAACGAGTGTTGCCCATCTAGAATTGCTAGAATGTCTTAATATTTCCACGGAAGCAGCTACAGCTATTTGCGTGACTTGGCTACACCGCGCTGACGAGGCCAATAGTCAGAAACACGTGTCCGCGGTTTGACCCTCAATTTTCTATAGTGGTGTTCCGTCCAATATCTTCCTTTTTGATTTTAGTCGTGCACACTTAACAAAACCTATTTTTATATTTGTATCCTGGATCCGAAAGTCACGCGGGTATCTGGAGCTCCGTGATAATGTTAGGACATCCTAGAAATTGTAGGTCTCCTGACTGTAACCAAAGAATACAAAACCCATAGAAGCACAGAAGTGACAATTTTGTGCCACGTGAAATGTTTAGTACATACCCTGACCACGAGAGGGCGTTGGCAGTACGATGTCAGTATTTAATATGAGTATCAACAGAATTGGGATGTACGCCAAAATCAAATTAAATCAAAAAGCCGACTGGTTTGTCAGCGACTAATGCCCAGTTCTGTTGGTGATCACACCGTACTACCATCACCCTCTGGTGGTCAGAATATATGCTAAAAATTTCACGTGACACAAAAATGCAAATTCTGATGTTCTGTGGTCTTTGTATTCTTTCCTGTAACCACAAATGTGCGGTAGACTCCTGTTGGTGACTCCGTTCGCTTGTGCTGTTTTGCTTGAATATGGAAATGAAAGTTGAACACACTTACCTTGAGCTTGGATTTCAAATCAGTTATGTAGGCTTCCCTTTTCTCCTCGTGGATTTCCATTTTCTGTTCTAGAGCATCACGTGTTGTTGATATGAAATCACTGGTTTGTTCGTTTTTCTTACGGCTCGCTTCTTCAATTTTCAGGATCTTTGCAGACAGTGCAGACATTTTATTATACTCCAGTTGCTGTAAAATATTTTTGATCAATACCGTAACCATTTGAAAATTGAACAAAAAATTTAGCTTTTTGATATCAAAGCTCTATCAAATTTAACCGTTGAAAAAATGAGAATGCAAAAGCAAGATCATGCATTGAGCAGCTAAGAAAACAAACAAAAGATAAATCTGAAATGAAAATGAAATCAAATATGAATTAAAAGATTATTTTCAATAGAGAAGCCTTTTATTGCAAAAATCATTATCATTGTATAACCATAAGTTGTACAAAATAATTATTTTGCACCAATTTTCTTTTTAGTGAGCATATGGTTACACATCCTTTTCAAATAACTCACCTGTCTACGTTCTTCCGCGGCTTTCAGTTTATCTTTGATATCCTGAACAGACAAAGTTCCTTTGGATGGAAACAGTTTCTTTGGAGGACTGATTTTGACCTCCGGCTCGCCCAAAATCACCTCATACCGCAAACCACCTCTTGTTTTTTCCTGACACCGTACTTCGGTTGCTGAAGAGAATGCTGATATTAATATCATTTCTTTTATGTCATAAACATGGAATATGTTCGATCGATGACCTATTTACTTTGTAGAAATTCATATTGAATAAAGAAAATAAAATCATCTGAAGGAAACATTGGTTCGAGCCAGTCTCAACTCCCTACACTGTAAGTTAATGGACTGGCACCTATCAGTAAACAACTACTCCCTTGGCTAATATAACGAAGAACGTTGGATTACATCCGGCAGGTGTCAGTACAGGATTCTTCACTGAAGTTATTCCTGCATATGCTGTTAGCGATACAACTGCCGCAATAGCTTTTGAATTATTGGAACACACTTGCAGAACGGTTTCGGGCTGTTTGGCCACTCGTCAGTGCGAGGTAGTGTCTATCATCAACATAAAGTCGATGATTTTCAATAATCGAATATCGAATTCCTTCAGAGTATCATTCCTCGAACTATACTATAACAATTTTCAATTGAAGGTAACTCATATACAAATTGAACTGAGATCTAACGGCAACAATGTTGAATGTTAGAACTAAATTCTTACCGGGGTCATTTTTATTGTCTATGCATCGCCATTGTAAATAATTGAAACGTAATATGATCCCATAAAATTTGACCCCCGTAACAAGATAGCTTCTACATATCGATAGGATGTACGAGCGAATAGATGAACCACTTCGTTAAATACTTTGAAACATCGGTAAACTGATCAACACTTCGCAGGTCTATTATATTTGCGTCCTCAAATTGCCATAACTAGTCATTCGGTTTCTTCATTATCAAGCGTCCTTATCTGCATAGGCGTAGTGTGTTCTGTTTCTTGTGAAGGTGACTTTGTTTTGTATTCATTAAATATATTTTATTATATTTATTAAATAGGCTGTTATATTTATTAACTTTGAAATATAAGATAGAGTTGGCCGATACTTGTTTTTCAAAATACATTATCATAGATTTTCATCACATTCATACTTTATTGTGAGATAATTAGTTGACCTAGTCATTAACTCAGGTATAAATGTTCGTTAAACTCAAGTAAAATTGTCATTAATTCATAATTAATGTCATAATTCAAAAAGTATATATAAATCACAATGTATGTAGAATTCAGTTTGATAGTGAACACGCTTGAAAAAGCTACTGTGCAGCGAAACACGTGTTGCGGATTTGTGAAAATATCACAATAAAGTCTTTTTCAAAATACATCAACTTTAAAATAGTTTTTGAGGTAAGTAAACAACTGACAAATAGCTGAGTAATATGATTGAATTTTATTATTTTTTTAGTATTAAGATGGATGCCGTAGCAGGTCCAAGTAATGTACAAAGAAAGCGGAAGTTTATGTCGTTAGAAGAAAAACAGATTGTCTGTAGAGTGTACGAAAATTTCAAAAATACACTCCGTACAGTGGAAGCTGTAGCCCAGTGTTCATTTTCAACGGGAATATACGTGTCGACAATTGAACGCATTGTACGTGAAAAAAAGGTGATTGGGATTGTGCAAGCTCCAAAAGTACATTGTCGTGGTAGAAAAAAAATTAATTAGACGAGTACCAGAAACATTTTGTACGCTATATCATTCATTCTTTCTTTTTTGAGAATAAAGCGCCAACCCTCGGATCCATTAGGACAAAGGTAATGGATAATGATCTCATTCCAAAAATGAGCAAAGAGAAGTTGAGGAAAATAATAAAAGAAAATTTAAAATTTATATATGCCAAATGATCCGGTAAGTCTGTCTTAATAGAAAGAGAAGATATAGTCTCATGGCAACGGAGATATCTTCGCTATATTAGAGAAATGCGTTCTGCTCACAAAAAGATTTATTATCTGGACGAAACGTGGGGAATGCTGGTCACACAGTATCTAAGATCTGGCAAGATACTACTGTAACTAGTTATCGTCAAGCATTTGTGGACGGTTTATCAACAGGGTTATGCGGACCAACGGGTAAAGGGCAACGACTAATTGTCGCCCATATAGGTAGTGAGAGTGGCTTTTCAGACGATAGTGCACTAATTTTTTTTATCAAAAAAAACGGGGGATTATCACGAAGACATGGACGCCCAATGCTTTGAAGGATGGTTTGAATCCCTTCTTTCACGAGTCGAGCCAAATTCGGTAATAGTAATGTATAACGCTTCTTATCACAGCCGATTAGTAGAACAGCTGCCAATTATGACCACCAGAAAAGCAGACATGCAGAGTTGGCTAGGACAAAAAGGAATTCCATTTTCCAAGGACATGGGCAAGGCCGAGCTTATGAGTGTCATTAAACAGCATCGTGACAGATATCGCCAGCATGTGGTGGATACAATAGCTCGTGCTGAAGGCATCACCATTTTGAGACTTACCATTGCGAGTTAAACCCGATATAATTAATCTGGGCTCAAATTAAGGGTTATGTAGCTCGTAAAAACGTATAAAACGTATAAACATATAAAATTGCTGATGTCCAACATTTATAAGAACTCGCAATGAAACGGATACGGAAAGAAGATTGGGCTGATGATGTAGCCCATGTGATCAAGGAAGAAGTGAAAATGTGGAGATTGGACGAGATGTTAGACACTGTTTTCGACCAAATAATAATAGATTTAAGTGTGACTGGGGATTCCTCTTCGGACGAGTTAATGGATTCTGAAACTTCACAAGCATAACATAGGTAATTATTTCTTTGCTTTGTAGATAAAAAGAACATAAAAATTATTTTGTAAATTTTTCTGTTTTTTTGAAGTACTATATTAGGCATAATAAGAAAATGTAATCAGTTTTACCATTGACACCAGGTACTATAACAATTTTTACGTCATTACCTATGTGTTTAAATAAATAAAAATATTATTTTGGTACGCCCCTGCAGAGTTGATAAGAGGATTATCCGTTGGTCACTTCAAGTACGACGTTGCTAATGAATCACCTTCAATTGAAAATTGTTATAGTAATGGCTGAAGCGGACAACAAACAACAGGTTTGTCATCGCCCCATCTGCCTGTGAACGAGATAACCAAGCGAATATCCGAAATTTTCCCAATTGCCCGTATACTGAAATAAAACTTTTCACATATAGTCAGTGGGCATACTTGAAGACTGGCTGTAAATCAGATCATCTGAAGGAACAATTCGTTCAGGTCAGTCTCAACACCCCGCATTGTAGTTTAATGAAATGGTTTGTGCAACTCCGCACTCCGCATCACATAATTTTTTTTGAAATACCCTGGTTTATTCTTACCGTTTCGTAAATAATGACATCTCAGGATATGTTTATGTATTGAGAAAGAATACATCGTCTACCATCGAATTCTTCAATTCAATCATGATAACTCAAATTCACTCACCCACAAATTGAGTCCTTTTTGGTTGTTGTATCAATGCTGTTCTTGATTTCGTCTTCACTTTTGTTATTGGGATATGTGTTCTATGAGCTGTAAAAGAAAGTTCAAGTTGAGAGTAAATAAAAATTTTATAGACGATAAAATATATACGACCAACTAGAAATAACGAATCAAAGTACTATGAGTTATTTTTATGGGCTTCCGGTTATTGTAGATTTTTTCTACTTTCCTTCTATTTTGCTTTTCTGATAAATCTTCATCTTCTATAATCTTTTCACGATTTTCCACATCATTACTCTACTCAAAAATACCATACCTCTGGTATGGCTGGTATCTCAATCGCCACAAAAGAAATAACCACCAAAGGAATTTCTGGCAAAAACATAACACTCTGCACTTACAGCAGACAAGCCCTATTAGCCTTGAACAGACAACGTGTTACCTCAGAGCTAGTACTAGAGTGCCACCAAGATTTAGCCAAAGCCTCCGTAGATGATAACATTATCCTGAGGTGGGTTAAAGGGCACGACAGGAGTGAAGGTAATCGCATTTCCGACTCTTTAGCTGAGGAAGTGGCTGGACTAGAATTTTAGGACCCAGTGGCACCTACGGCCTGATGACTTCGATAATTGCGGAACTAGCCAAACGTCACACCCATACTCAATCCCTAAAGAGATGGGATAAAATCAAAGGATGCAATCTTGCCAGGATCACCCTGGACGACCCTGGGAAGCTGATGCCGAAGAAATGTCTGGCGATGATCAGGAAAAATCTACGCTTCACAGTAGGATTTCTGAATGGCCACTGTCAACTAAGAAAACACCTCCACAATTTGGGGCTAGTGGACATATCTCTATGCAGGATGTGTGAACAGAAAGATGAAACTGCCAGGCAAGTCCTATGCGAATGTCCGGAGTTGTCAATAAGAGACTGTGTGTTCGGCAAGTCTTGGCCTACACCTACCGATATAAAGGAGATGTCTCCCAGAGACCTGTCCACCTTCCTGAAATGGACAGGATGGACGATGACCTAGGAGGACAACTATTTGGGAGGATGTACAATGGGTCACATGTGGCCTAAGTGCTTTGGGCCTAAACTCATCCTCCATACTCTACAGATACCATACCTCTAGCTAATTATTTTTCAAAATCCATTATCTTGTTGGTCATAGATATCTATTATCTGGTCCAACTTATCACCAACTGAAGGAAACATTGACCGAAAATTTTCCTTATTCTAGAAATTTTTATGGTTTGCAATTAAAAAAAAACTCTTCGGAAAGTATATGGAATTGGCCGCGGTGGTAGTGCGCCCGACTCACGATCAGAAGACCGTGGGTTCGATTCCTGCCTCGACCAGATATTTTTCTCGAGAGGATTTATCTGGTTGAAGCTGGGATGATTCTGCAACCGTGTTAGGAATCACACTTTAAAAGGTAAGATCTCGTTAGTTTTGTATTTTGTACCAATTTTATTTAAGTATATTGACATTATTTCACAGGATAACAATTCATACATTTGGTATAGTTTACTATTGTATAACTTACAATTCACGAAGTTGATAGCAGTACAGTGGCGTATACATCTCATACTATGGGGAGGGGTAAAGCATATTGCAACGTTTATTGCATTTTTCACTCTCATGGATCATCTTTGAATGTGGTGGTTCATATTATAAATATAAGGAATATATCGTGATGAAATTTATGTGATCATGGATGTTAAAAGACTTAGCGCCCAGTATACATTTTTTACAAAAGACAAAATATCAAAAGCAATTTATACGATGTTGTTGGATTGACTTGTCAGATATTGAAAAGGTATAACTGTCAAACTATACAAGTACATTTCTATTGAAGAATTAATCAGAAGTTATATGCTAACTACAAGTCCTTAACGGCGAAAACCGTCAAAGATATTGAATGTTACAGATCAATACCCCACACATTAGGGATTAGGGGTTGCTATTTTCCTTCTGCAAAACTGATTCTCGAGTTTTCGTATATCGGCAATTGTATGTGTCTGAAATTGGATTGATTGGATAGAAGCCATACACGCAATCCAAAAGGTAGACATCTGTCTCGCAAATCCCAAATCAATTCTGTAACGTAAACCGATAAAATATATATTACTGAATGATTAGTCGCTACTGCAACTAGTTAGGTCATCAATAAATATTCTTTTTTCAAAGCTGATAATGAAAGTTCTATTTTTCTCGAAAAGAAATGGACCTGTGTTATTGTAAATCCAAGATGGCCGCAGCTACAAAATGGCAGATTACATATTTTTCCACAACTACCTCAATATGGGTATCGCATGACAGGACTCGACTTGTAGAATAGTAGTACACTTTGAAAAAGATGCAAATTCAAGATGGCGGTAGCTACAAAATGACGCATTACATATTACCTTTTAATACTGAGACACTAAATGAAGTAAACATAAGGAAAAGAATTGGATAGCAGAGTTAGAAACTAAAAACGCAGTGGAATTGATTCAGATATCATTCACAGGATATTTACACATTATAATAAAAAATGCTTTCTTACTTTCTTTGAAATATTCCCACATTTTTTTGTATCAATATGGGAAAAGGAAAGGCCAAAAACATTCTTCCCAAAAATTAATTTCTCCTCATTGAAAAAAGATAATAATGATGTAGATAATGAACTGAAAACTAAAAAATAATTGGGAATTTTATAGGTAGCAGTCATCACACCATTCTCCTCAGCAATCTACGGTATTGATCAGATAAAAAAATAATAAAATCGTTGGGCGAAGTATTTACATATTTCCGTGTTAGGAATGACACGTTAAAAGGTAAGACATCGTTAGTCCTTAGCTCGTACAAGTTTCTCAACTTCTGAGAGTTGTCGTTCGTATAGGGGTGACAGCTGATTAACGGAAAAACAGATTTAAACAGATTTCACACCCAAGTGTAACCCATACATTCAGCGAAATAACTCTGATGTCATATATTATTTTAAATATTTGATGTACAACTTTGTTATTGAATGAATTACTGATTCTGCGTAAACCTAGAACATATTCATCTGAGAAACTATACTATACAGTGATCATAAATCCAAGGGTTATATCAGTAGAGGGATATAAACTTTTGTTATTAAGAATTCCCCTCACCCTTACTGATTTTCTGAATTATTCGAAGACGTTGAAGGGGGATACAAATTTCTCTTTCTACTCAGCAGACTCTCACAGAATATTATAAATTATTAGCGATCCGTCTCGGCTTCGCACTGATAGAACAGCCGGCCAGCTCCGCACAAACAGCATCGTCCTATTTCAACTGATTCACCCAAAACATGAAGCTCACCCCTGAATAACTCCGACCACTGATGAAAACCGTATGAAAATCCGCTCGGTAGATTTTGGGTTTATCTCGTTCAGACAGACAGATGCGTGACTATTGAGCCGAAATGGCTTTGTACGGGTAGCAGAAAATGTATACCTACATTTGTTTCCATCACAGTACCACGTCTACTCGAAGACAATCCAGAACAAAAGTGCAACCTTGACTTTTGAAATGATCCAGTTCGTAAAACAAAACCAAAGATATCGCAACCTTCTTCATCACGCAGTACGTGAGGCTCCTAGAATTCAGAGTTCCAATGTCGCGATAAATCCAAAGATCCAAATTTAAATTTCAGGTATGGTGTACAATTATGATGTGTACAAAATTTTTGAGGAAACTGTGAAGGTGGTCTGAAAATTTTCCGACCTATTGAAGATACAAGACAGTTTTTCATAATTTTGTTATTATTTTTCAACATAGTCTTCTTTCAACTCTACACACGTCTCCTAGCGATGCTCTCATCTTTGTTACCCGTCCAAATAGTATTCAGCGTTTTTCTC
Organism: Leptinotarsa decemlineata; assembly: GCF_025532065.1. Classification (NCBI taxonomy): domain Eukaryota; kingdom Metazoa; phylum Arthropoda; class Insecta; order Coleoptera; family Chrysomelidae; genus Leptinotarsa; species Leptinotarsa decemlineata. The sequence goes on along the minus strand of NW_027412556.1, from coordinate 7,784,078 downwards.
TGCAAAATATCTCTATCTTCCAAGCTTGATTTTTGGATAAGGAAACAAAAAAAAGTCGCTTGGGGCTAGATCTGGTGAGTGAGGCGGAAGGTCAAGCAATTCAAACCGTAATTCATGGATTTTCGCCGTGGCAACCGCTGAAGTGTGAGACAATGCGTTGTTTTGGTGAAACAGGATTCTTTCACAGCAGATATAGCCGGTTTTTTGCGAGTTCTGCCTTTACTTCGTCAAATAGTGATGCGTAGTATTCTCTTGTAGGTGATGGAATTTCTTCTTTGAAGATAATCGATTAAAATAATTCCATGACTACCCCAGAAAACAGTCACCATCCATCACTTTTTCAGCCGAAAAAACAGTTTTAGTCGGTTCCCTTTTTACAGTTCACTGTTTGGACTGTATTTTTGTTCCGGGCGTATAATGGTGTATCCAAGTTTAACCTACAGTTATCAATCGGCGCCAAAACTCGGATAATTAATATGTGACAAACATGTTTTTTCTTCACGTTCATAACATCTGCTATCTCTCTTACTTCATAGGGGTTCAACTAGCATCATTTGGTCAACTTTGGTGATGTTTCCGTCAGTAGTTGCAGTTTTTGGACGCCCCGAAGGTTTATCGTCTGCCAAGCTTTTACGGCCACTCGGATATTTAATATGTGACAAACTTGTTTTTTCTTCACGTTCATAACATCTGCTATCTCTCTTACTTCATAGGGGGTCGTCTAGCATCATATGGTCAACTTTGGTGATGTTTCCGTCAGTAGTTGCAGTTTTTGGACGCCCCGAAGGTTCATCGTCTGCCAAGCTCTTAGAGCCACTCGGATATTTAATATGTGACAAACATGATATTTCTTCACGTTCATAACATGTTCTATCTCTCTTACTTCATAGGGGGTCGTCTAGCATCATATGGTCAACTTTGGTGATGTTTCCGTCAGTAGTTGCAGTTTTTGGATGCCTGGAAGGTTCATCGTCTGCCAAGCTTTTACGGCCACTCGGATATTTAATATGTGACAAACTTGTTTTTTCTTCACGTTCATAACACCTGCTATCTCTCTTACTTCATAGGGGGTCGTCTAGCATCATATGGTTAACTTTGGTGATGTTTCCGTCAGTAGTTGCAGTTTTTGGACGCCTCGAAGGTTCATCGTCTGCCAAGCTCTTAGAGCCACTCGGATATTTAATATGTGACAAACATGATATTTCTTCACGTTCATAACATCTTCTATCTTTCTTACTTCATAGGAAGTCGTCTAGCATCAAATGGTCAACTTTGGTGATGTTTCCGTCAGTAGTTGCAGTTTTTGGACGCCCCGAAGGTTCATCGTCTGCCAAGCTTTTACGGCCACTCGGATATTTAATATGTGACAAACTTGTTTTTTCTTCACGTTCATAACATCTGCTATCTCTCTTACTACATAGGGGGTCGTCTAGCATCATATGATCAACTTTGGTGATATTTCTGTCAGTAGTTGCAGTTTTTGGATGCCCCGAAGGTTCATCGTCTGCCAAGCTCTTACGGCCACTCGGATAATTAATATGTGACAAACATGTTTTTTCTTCACGTTCATAACATCTGCTATCTCTCTTACTTCATAGGGGGTCGTCTAGCATCATATGGTCAACTTTGGTGATGTTTCTGTCAGTAGTTGCAGTTTTTGGACGTCCCGAAGGTTCATCGTCTGTCAAGGTTTTACGGCCACGTTCAAATTCAGCTGCCCAAAATTTCACTGTGATAAATGTTGGTGCAGAGTCCCCATACACAGAAGCCAACTCATCTTTGATTTATTCAATGACAGTTTGACGCCTGATTTTGTCCATTTTCATAAAAACACTCACATCAATTCACTCGAACGACTGTTACATAACAACTGTGCGTCTAAAATGGCTGAAACTTTTGTGAGTTACCGTCAACAGAGTGCTGTTAAGTTCATGTTGAGGCCGTGAAATTTTCAGACCACTCTTTCGAAATGATTGTTTCAATTCAGCCACTGGGGAGGATTAGACGATTGCAGAAGGTTTCATTGCCCCTACTCAGGATACACGATCAACACAGTTATTGATGTCACCATGCCCTTGGATCTTCGGTAACAGGATCCGACCGGTCATCTTACATGTGAGGCCTTTGGTGGGTTGCGTCACCACTTACCTCAACAACTAACAATAAAATCGGACTGGTAGCACCAAGCGAATCCGGGAGGATGACGCCGGCCGTGAGTCTATAGGGCTAACCACATGGTAGACTCAATACGCGGTTCCTGGAACACGAGGCAGGGGCCCCCACAACTGACCCATTACGAGGGGTCAGAGGCAAGGTGGTGGGGTCTGACTCGAGTTTTGCCTACTTTTGAATGCTATGACAACGGGCCCTCTGCATCATATTGTTATGAGAGTAGTGAGTTTGTATCCTATATTCGCTGAGGAGACTATGTGGCTCTTACTCAGCCTACTAACGAAGTGGTGGTCGCATCATACTACTGGTGGAGCAAAAGTGGAATTTCGCCTTTTTGGTTTGGAAACTTGAATGGCGAATTCACTAGATGTAAACTAAGATCGAGTCATACTCAGTATGGACATGCCTGATGAAGCTACCGTTTAGTGAAACACGTTTGGTGAGAATGTCACAATGTTACTCTAAACACATTCGTTCATTTCTTTGGAAACTCAACAGCTGAGGAAACTTTTGACTTGCTTTGTTTAATTGAAGACATCAACTTTGGAATTAATCGAGCTGGAAAAGGGTTTTTAACTGTTATCATACCAAACTCAATCATCATTAGTTTGCATACAGGTGCTACAGACAAAGTTTTTCTAAATATGTAAAATCACAAGAATGGACGATTATTCAGTTTATGAATGATTATTTAAAAAAAATCTGGTAATTACTTCAAAGCTTCAATTACTTTAAAGGAGATGAGTTTATTAATTGTGCAGTTTCCCAAAACATTTACTTTTTATGAAAAAGGGTTTTTTAAACTTCAATGACCACTCACCTCACAACGTGGGGTAATTTTTTGGATACCTCAAATAAAAATAATGGAACAAGGATGATAATATTATTTTCGATGTTGGTGGTAATTTATTTAAGAAATGACAGGTGGTTGACAGAGTATATCTCGGTTACATTTTTATCAACAGAACTAACCAGAAAACATTGAGTTCTTTCAGGTTGAATTGGCATTTTTCGTGTTCGTTTTTAAATCGTGAGTTGATCAAAAAATGTTTTTTTGCTAGATACTGTCGAAAGGAGACAAAAATTGCTCATTATTCATTTATAAGGTTACTTCAGGTCAGACAGTTTGGCTGTAATTATCAAATAATCGTTGAATAATACCACCACAATACAAGGACATATTCAAAACAAGTCGCAATCAATGATTCTCCAATGCTGAATAATATTTCAATTGATAAAATTCGCTATGATACCGGTTTTTTCAAAGAAAAATTAGGGGTGTTGTGAGGGTATAATGAAGTATCAGAATTATTTTTAAAAAATGATAACAATATTTCCAATTATAAGTATTCATTTCAAAGAGGCGAGTTCAATAGTCATTTTATTTCATCAAACTGAATTGTTTGTTTTGGAATCTGAGGCGTCAGTATTGTGACGCCTGAAGATGCTACTGCATATCGAAACACGTGTAGCGGTCCTGTAAACTGTTAAGAGGAAATCACACATTGAAGTGTTTTTTTAAGTTTTTCAGAATTCCAAACAAATCAAATTGAAAATTATCACCATCGAGTTGAGAAGACGTCATTATTTCTATTCGGGTTTGAGGGCCGTCCATTTTCGGAATTCCTTCCTTGCAAATTGGATGAGGCTTTCGAGGCCGATATTTTCAGTGTTACTATCTTCATGACGACAGATAGAAAAGAGTCAACGAATGTTATCGACAATTTACCTAATCCTGGTACAGGTATAAGCACTACCTCAATGAACATAAATACGCTTTACGCAGTCCTAATAATCATCGGAGATGAACTCGAGATATAAAAACCTCTGAAGAAGCTAGCCACTGGAGCTAGGGAAACGTCAGGAATGAAAATAGTAAAATTTTGTCGAGTTGAGAAACGTTTTTTGAGAATTGTCGCGCAAACTTTATTCATTGAAGATGAGCTCGCAAGTCTGAGTTATTTCTGAAAAACATTGGTGATATGGGAAACATGGCTGCCACTCCTTTTTCATATGACAGCCGTGACTAGATTTTTATTCCAGGGGAGTTTTTCGAACTTCGGAGAGCAAAAATGTCCCAAAGGTATATAATCGCGAGCCTGTATAAATATCGAGGATTTTGAACTGTGCTAATTCAATGGACTTATGAGTAGAGATTCATATCAGTGCAGAAAAAAATTCTTCATACCAGAACAACTTTCAAAAATTGATGACAAAATTCTCCATAAAAATTATTCATTTCAGAAAGGCAGGTTTATTGATTAATTGATTTCAAGGGAAAATAGTGGGTTCGTTATTGGACGTTCAATCGAAATGAAAGAGGAACTCAAGAAAACTCAATGTCATATCTACCAAAAATTCCGCAAAGATATTTTTAAGGAGCAAGTTTGTTTGATGAATTTGTTGTTAGAAAGAGTTGGTTTGTCTCAGACTAGAAGGAATTCGCTAGAAACTCAAGGAAGACAGGTATGTTACCAATCATCAAAAAAAATCTGCAATTACTTTAAAAACGTTGAAAGAAGCAAGTTAACTGATAATTCTCTGTGAGATAAGTTGATTCGTGGAAATTCGATGATAATTCGGGAAAACCCAATGATGTACTTACCGGCAACTGGTAATGGTGCCCGGCACGTATGGCAGAAGCACTGCATAACCGATTCCCTGACGAGTCCGATCAACATTTTGATCCGCAAATATTCCCTGCACCGAATGAACCTACTCGAGCTCGATGCCCAAATCGAGGAACGTCCAACGCCCGCAAAATTCAACAGGAAACAGGATGTCTGATATCCTACCCCAAAGTCTACCGGCGACTTGTCGAAGCGACAGCGGTTAATTGACAGAAGTCCCGACCAGAAATGGCGGAGGAGACGGTGTTGCGGCGCGATGACGCATACAAGCGGTCGATACGTCGGGCGTAGTTCCGACAGACCGACGCCGTCTTTCCCGATGTACGTGCAGACCCTTGGGAATCGCGGATTCAATCGAAGAAACAATTGCGATCTTTCTGTCGACAAGCACCTAAAAGATTTTTTTTAATCAAACCGTGGCCTGAAAAGTTCCGGACCTACGGAAGAAAACGCGTTTTATACAAACCACATTGCTTAAAATAGTTCACCTACTACAAAATGGCGGAACATTTAATAATTTCCTGAGACAAACACATTAATATCGATATTTCTAGAACTATTCCTTTTTATCTGCCATATGACAATTCAACAACCCGATAAGCTTTGTTAAGTTATTTTTTGTTTATAAAAACGACAAAAAATTTCAGTACAACAATGAACATCATTGTTAAGTTAGAATATTCTCATTTAGTTTTCGGTTTCACTAGTAGAAAGGTACCACGTCAACAATCTCTGAAATGGTCAATTCTCGTTCATTGGAAAAAAAATTTAAGCGATTTTTATTTGCGGTGCGACGCGTAACTTTCACAAGACCGAAAGGATTTTCAATGAACGTTTTCCGAATCGTCCCATCTGTAGAAAATATTTGTACATAGCAAAAAGCCCCCAGGTCATCCGTCAATTCCGGAAAAACAGCAAGTGCAAATAATAATTGGTGAGATGGTAGTGAATCCTGAACAGTCTACTTATTCCGTCGCGAATGTTTGTGAGGTGTCTCCTTCTACTGTGGGGAAACTTTTGAAAAGGAATAGGTATCATCCATACAAAATTAAGTGAAGATGACCCTGATCGAAGAACAGAATTCTGCGAAATCATGATGGTAACCATTGCAAGGCATCCTACCTATCTTCACAGTTTTTGTTTTAGTGACCAAAGTACATTTTTCAAACGGCAATGTTCACAGACAAAATTGACGTTATTGGAGTGACACCAACCCTCACGTTTTCCGGGAAACACATACCGATTTGGGCAGGAATATTGGGAAACCATATTGTAGGACCTCTATTTATTGATCAAAATTTAACAGGGAAACTGTATTTGAATATGCTGGAAACTATTGTTGACCCTCTCATCACAGAAATCGTCGAAGCAAATCCTAATGAATTCGATATGGATATTGTATTCCAACAAGATGGAGCACCACCACATTACTCCAGACGAGTAGGAAATTATTTGGATACTACTTTTCCCGGCCGTTGGATTGGCCGTCGAGGTCCTACAGAATGGCCAGCCCGATTGCCAAATTTGGCACCTTTGGACTTTTTTTATAGGGCTATTTGAAACAAGAGGTGTACGAAACCGAACCTGCTTCAGTATTGGATATACGGCAGAGAATATTAAATATTTGTAGAGATATTGACGTTACTATGTGAAATATCGAATAGGCTGTTCATATGTCAAAAAGTTCAAGGCAACCATTTCGAGCATCTTCTGAACGGACCTCGAACTTATTACCTCATATTATATAATTGGATGTCAATGTATTCAGGCAATTATTTAATGTTCCGCCATTTTGTAGTAATTGAAGATATTGACATTATATTCTAGAGTTGTGAAGCATTTGTCAGGAGCTTCAAAAAGATGTGTCACAAGACCCCCCCTTTCCATTCAATTGGCGTCCAGTCGCCATCTTGAAAGTTTTATCTGTCAATTTCACTTCAAAATAAAGTATTCATGCATTAATTTCATTATCCCAAATTTCAAATTTTTCAGTTAAACCCTTCAAATAATAAAAGGGGGGACATTAAATAAATGCACTGTATGGCCAGTCCAATCTCAAATGTTTGCCTCACTCTGTAATTCGTCTAATTCGTCTGCATGAATAAGAGAGTACAAATTATTCAAGATCCGCAGTCTTAAATAGAAAGTAACGTGTCTGAATAGAATGCAAAATAATTTTAGTGTTGCAAAAACCATGAAGGTGAAAAATACAGGTAAATACATATTTTCAAAATGAAACGTGAAATCTTGAAACTCACTCAACTGTTACTTATTGGAATACATTCGTCTGAGCATTTTTTTCCATGTGTTTTTCGAAAGACAAGTTATTTGAATATCAAAATATCTTCTGTGAACTTTTTTTCACTTTTATTCACTCGTGCCTTCACAATTCAGGTGATTTTTCAATTTATACGATAATTTTATTTATTCAGCTTCATTTTTGTCTATTGTTAAAAAAATATCGTGGAAAATAGACAAAAGTGTGTTTTTGTAGTGTATCCTCAGTGAACATGAATTTCCACAAAATAAACAAGTCGTCAATCGAAGAAGTTCATTTTTGTCCATGAAAGACAAATCTACTGAGAAATAAAACATCCTATGTTTTATACCACCTGTACAAGGTATGTCAACAAGATTCCGTCGGTCCATTGCTATCAGAGGAAACAATTTTTCGAACTGCTCCATTTTTTTTCGCAGTCATATCAATAAATACTATCTTTCAAAATTATTTTCTCGCATACTGGGCCGAGCGTAGCCAACCAAAGTTATATTTTTTTAAATGGAACACCTAGTATATGAATACGTCATTCGATTCCATATTTTTTTAGCTCTCTGAGGATTTTTTTTAATTTTTTCGAGTTTCCATTGCGGCATTGCCAAGTTATTTCGGAAGAACCTATTTTGCAGACAATATTTTTTTAATTCACCACCCACATGTTTACAGCAATTAAGTGGATTTTAAAAAAATAGTTAGTCAAAATCACTATGACATTTTCTGGAATCTCAACTTTCGGAAACAATGTATAGGGTGCTCGGTAAAATCGGTCAAGTTTCATTCATTTTCGAACAGACATAATTCAACATTTTCAAATGGAACACCCTATATTTTTTCATTTGTATGAAATGTTTCAACACTTCACTACATTTTTCAACAGAAGTATACTATACGAAAAACAGATATTTTACAAATTTTTTATTGAGAAGAGGAGTCCAGAAAATGTTTGAAATGGCGACCATTTTCTGCAACACAAAATGTCAGTTTTTTTTAAACGAATTCTCCACAAGTTCTAGCATATCCTCTGGATGAAGGAAGATTAATATTTCTCTTGAAGATGATCACTTGGTGATCGAAACACATGTCGAGGTGTTATAGTAACGGTTTGGTGTTGGGAAAAAACTCCAGTAATATTCATTACTACACCAAAGGTTCCAAACAGTGCATCATAAGTACATACATCACATTCCTTCATACTCACAAACTTCACGCATTTATAATATTAGTAGGAGTAGGATAATGAATTTAGTATATTCTTATTGATTAAAACAACGAGTAGGATTAGTGGGATTACCAATGTATTTCATTCTAATCCTTTCAGTTTTATTTTGCTGATGCTATTCAGTATTGTATACATAGGTTGCCTTTTATATTTCGGGATTAGAGAACAAAAACAAATATTAATCATCGAAAATCACTTCATTGTTTTCCAAAATATTCCCTATGAAGATCTATACACTTTTGCATGCGTTTGAACCAATTGTCGAAGCACTTTTGCCACTCTGATTGAGGTATCTCCAAAACATGCATTCTGAATGCAGCAACTGCTTCTTCAGGTGTCGAAAAACGATGACCTCTCAGTTTGTTTTTTACGTGCGGGAATAAAAAGAAGTCATTCGGTGCCAAGTCAGGACTATACGGCGGATAACTTATCAAATCGATCTTTTGGGTGCTCAAAAATGCAGTTGTTTGAGCCGATGTGTGAGAGCTCACATTGTCGTGGTGAAGAGTGATCCGTCTTCGGCGAATGATTTTCCTGATTTCTTGGAAAACAACTGGCAAACAAATGCTTGTGTACCACTCAGAATTGACTGTTCTGCGTTGTTCTAGTGGAACGGTTGCCAGTTTTTCCAGGCAACCATTTGCTTGTTGTCCGTGCGCGAACAACTTTTATTGGATTTGGCTCATCTTGAAACACCAATACAGTCGACTGCTGTTTACTTTCGGGCTCATACGTGTAAATCCACGATTCATCACCTGTTACGATGTCATAGACGTGTTTCGAACACCGCGATCGTATTTTTTGAGCATTTCCTTCGACCAATCGACACGAGCCTTTTTTTGAGCGATTGACAAATTGTGTAGGATCCAATGCGAACAATTTTTTTGTGCAATATTGAATGTATGCTGGTCCCACTAATGCCTAAGGTTGTCTCAATCTCACGATAGGTCATATGACGATCTTGCAATGTCAGTTCGGGCACAGCATCAAGCATCAATGGTTTTCGAAAGAACAACTGATTTTTGACGACCTTCACGAAATTCGTTTTGGAGTGAACCACAACCACGATTGAATTCACCATACCATCGATAAACACTGGTTCTTTATGGAGCTTCATCGCCAAAAACTGAATTAAGTTCATTCATGCACTAATGCTGAGTTAATCCACGTCGAAAGTTGTAAAAAATAATCGCACGAAAATGTTCACGATTCAATTCCATTTTTGGGCCGAGATAAATCTTTCAAGTTACTGTAAACAACACAAATAGCGCGCGTATGTCAAAACGTTCTGAGTACGTATAAGCTCAAAAATGTTCAACTTTACGATAGAGCTGTCAGTTGTCAAATCCCAAAAAATAAAAGGCAACCTAGTAAGTGGGTACCTATTGATTGACTGACACTCTAATATCAACGTACAGCCGAAGTTACTGAACCTATAGTCTTGAAATATGCAGGTAGGTTCTTTGTATAGCGTAAATAAGTATCAAGAAAGGGAATCAAGAATTTCCACCCCCAACAAGGGGAAAAATAGGGCTTCAAAGATAGTATTGAATTTCGTCAGTTTTGAAGTTGGAAAGCTGGAGTTTTGGGTTATTAATGTGACAAACCAAATTTTATGCGGGCGAAGTAGCGGGCAATGTCGATCAAATGGGAAGGTATAGAAAATGATTTGGACAATGAAACTACCCAGGAGTGGCCGTCCTACTCCAAAAACCAACTTCTCGATGTCTTCTTGATAGCATTTGATGGCACAGTCAATAGAGCTGGTTGTGAAGTCCTGCTACGAAGAGGGATAAAGAAAGCGAGCAAAAGAGAGGGTTATATTTTATCTCGAGATGCGAGACTGAAGGACTCTGGATTGGAGTTCATGCCGATTTCTCAGGTATTGGACGTTGCTTCAAGGATCACCTGTGAAGTTTTGAATATTAGGAGCGACGCAAATTCGAAAGCATACCATCCCGAATATTATTTTATGATTCTGGATGCGATTGAGAAGAATTCAAGAAAGTTGGAGAGGTATTATCTTCCAGGCAGTGATCATTATTTGCATTTGATGAATGCGAATGAAATTGCTCCTATTATCATCAAGTTTTTGATATCCCAATGAACTTTATACTGGAGATATGTTGTTATTACAAACTTATAATAAATGTAATATGCATTATCGAATTACTTAGTTGAAAAACGTTCCACTTTCGAATGTATTTATTGTAAATAGTAATATCATGATGGGTTCCTGTAACGACGACAGGCCGTGGAACCGACTTATCAAACGAAATCTAATAAATGAAATTCTCGTGTTACAGTGCCAGTTACCTTACTCCTCGGAGAATAGGTTTCAATATATTTTTCATACCCATAAGTGATAAGGGTGTTCCCCTCAAACATTTTTTTTAATTTTTGTAAAAAAAACTGTTTTTATTTATTCATGATGTGACATTAAAACATACATATAACAGCCATTTTTCACCCCCTTATCTCCAACGCCTCTCTTTCAATGGTCATTTTAATAATTTAATCATTTTTAACAGTTTTGGCCACTAGTATTGTTTATTCATCGAGTTTGCCATGCCACCGAAGCTGTGAAATATCTAACAGAGTGTTTGAACTCATTTTTACAACTGAAGGTTGGATCGCTTCGTAATTTGAATCCACCACGGCTGTGCAACGCACGCGATTAGTCAATGAAAAATTGCTGAAAAACGTTGTAGAAGCCAGCATCCTAAATCGCAAGTTCCGAGGTAGAAATATATTGATACCACGAATCCCTATTACACCTACATACGTGCCAATTCATTTTAAACGTGTGCAATTTACAATTAGATTGGCATTAGCAAGTCTCAAAGCCGAGCTATGTCTGTTTGTGGCTTGGATTTGAGCACACCATTTTTTCACACGGACAATTATACGTGCCATTCTCTCAAGTGGGCAAACCATTCAGTTTATTTGTGTTAACTAAACATTAACTAATGAGAAATATTGTACACACTATAGCATTGAGGGATATTATTTTAAGTGTTATTGTTCTGATAGAAATAATTTATGAGGCAAAACAACGTTTGCCGGGTCATCTAATTATCATATAAAACTCTCCAATATTTCTAGTAGTTTTTGTTGTTCACGAATATTACTGTGTCCAATATGGTAACACTATTGAGAACTGGTGGCCCCAAGAGGGGATTCGAAAGATCTGGCTTGTGGTAAAGAGGGGGATAGATTTAAAAAATATTTTTGAATAGTTAAGTATACTGTAAACTAATTTCAACTATATGAGTCGCCTGGAGCAGATAACATTTATCCAGTAATGCTGAAAAAAAGATCGTTCGTAATCCTCAGGGAAAGTCTGGCTCTGAGATACATACCTAAAATATTGAGAGTGATTGTGATTGGTCACAATCACTCTCAATATTTTAGGTATGAAAGCAGGAAAAATTGGACAGGTTTCGGCGATGGCCTTGAGATCGGTCAGTCTCATGTCATTTGCATCAAAAACATTAGAAAAACAGCTTGACAGGCATATTAGTGACATATCACTTTGTTTCATTAGTTTTGAACGTTTTTATAAGTTTACTTTAAATTATACAGGGTGTTTCAAATTCGATCGTCACCATTGGGATCTCGGAAATTATGAGAGATACGAAGATGGTTGAATTGGGGCAAAGTTGCGCATTTACTTGACTAACAATATGCTGTTGAGAAAGTTCTGAAATTCCGAGTTATATCCGAAAAAAACAGAAATTTCGAAAAATGGTTTTTATTTTTTGGGGTCTTTATTTTTCGAAGGATTCGAAAATGAATTGCACTTACACATTGCCACTTTTCCCTGCTACATAGTAGTGTTTTCTGATTTGATATCCGACGTTTCGTCTTCCGGCCACCACCATCAACTTTATTTTTTCTTATGGACGCTATATTGGATTCTTTCTGTTTTGAATAGAAGCAGATTTTAACTTCTCAATGATGTATCATAAGTATTCATTCTTATCCGCAACATTGGAGATATAGAAAAAAATTAATTCTTATCATAATCTCGGGAAATGTTATTGAGAAAAGTTTTTCAGCTTTGAAAAATACATCTAGATTTGAAGTCATGGCCATCTAAGTGGAATTTAATTTTTTTTACTAATTTTTTTTCAAGTGAGCACTACGAAAAAAAAATCTGCTAAAACGATAAATAGACATCATCCTTTATAAGACGTTTTATTTTAAGAGCCTGTGATATTACAAATTACATAACTATGGTGTTAACCACGGTCAATTTTTTTGAAGATTAAAATAATTTTCAAAGTTTTTGGTGCGGAGTTATTTTTATTTTTTGTTGACACCGAAAATTACTCAAAATTATACAGTACCTATATACTGTAACAAGAATTTGATATTCAATAATATCAAATCACAAAACATCAAAATAAAATAGGTATTTCGGAACAAACTCGTTGATTTTCTGGAGATTTTCTTGTCCAAAATAATTCCCCAAAATAATCTCTAGAAAATGAATGAGTTTTTTCCAAAATACCTATTTTATTTTGATGTTTTGAAATTTGATATTATTGAATGTTAAGTTGGTGTTACGATATTGTATTATTTTGAATAATTTTTGTTGTTATCAAAAAATAAAAATAACTTTCACCAAAAACTTTGAAAATTATTTTACTCTTCAAAATAATTGACCGTGGTTAACACCAACTTGTGTAATTTGTAATATTGCAGGCTTTTAAAATAAAACGATGTATACAGGATGCTGTCAATTTATTGTTTTAGCCAATTTTCCTTTTCATAGTCCCCATTTGAAACAAATGGGTAAAAAAATTAAACTTCACTTAGATGGCCATAACTTCAAATATAGATGTATTTTTTAAAGCTGAAAAAACTTAGTTTTATTATAATGTTATTTATGAATGAGATAAAATCAAACGAATTCACTATAGTTTTGGACTTTTCAGTGTCATATTCGTCGAGGAGGTGTGTTCTTGTTCTTTGTTTTATGTTTGAATCTGTGGTTTTCTAGATAAATCAAGAGATCACTATTGCAAATTCATAAACGTGTACTGGGAAATCTATAAATTGCAGTGAAAGCAATATATTTTTTCATTTCTAGAGAAATCCACTAGTAACTGAACTCCAAATTCTGTACATTCAACAAACAAAGTAACCCAAACAATGATCACAACGTAAATTTGGATAAAATAAACAAGTCTCCCCACGCTGACCAATTATATTTAACTGAAATCGGCCTCTGCCAGCCGATTTCATGCAGGAATATCGCTACACGGTCGGAGTGGTGAGTTACGTTTTAACGCCTCTGGTGTGTACATATGGTTGGGTAAGGTTAGTTCCGAAGTGAGTGGGTCTATTCGACCCTCCACCGCAACCCGCAAGAGTTTATTGTGGTTAACACGTATTCACACTTGACCAAATAAACCCATCTTCTTAACGAATCCGATTAGTTTGTATGGTGCATGGTCTTTCAGGTCAAATGGAAAGAGTACTTCTCTGCCGAACTCTTAAAACCCTATTCGGTCCCCAGCGGGGCAGGCACAAAGTATATGCTCTGCTGTTCATCATTTTCCAAACAGAGGCGACACACACTGTCTTCCGACAGTCCGAGTTTTTGCATATAATGATTCAAATGACAGTGACCTGTAAGAAGGCCTGTTAGACATCCCTACTGTAGTCCAACAACTGTTTGGTTTCAAGCTTCGAAGGGTGAATGAACGCCTTGGAGTGAGCCAGAAGATTCTGCCAGAAGTATATAAATCTTCTTGCCATCCAGGTGTTCAATTTTTGTTTGGCAAAGCCTAAAGCGATGCCAATGACAAGTTCTGGTCCGATGAAGCTGCTTGCAGCACCCTCTTTTGCAAAGGAGTCAGCAGCCTCATTGCCTTCCAGACCAGCATGGCCAGTAATCCAGACCACAGACAATCTGTTAAGTCTTCCTATCGAGGAGAGTCGTTTTTGACAATTTGCTACCAATTTAGATGTGGCTCGGTAAGAGCCAAGAGCTTCCAACGCCGCTTGACTGTCCGAGAATATTTTTATTGACTTGTGTATGAGGTTGGATTCTTCCAATCTCTGCGCACACAATTCAATAGCGTGAATTTTCGCTTGAAATATAGTCACATAGGTTCCTAGGCGGGTTAATATCTCTGTCCTTGGTCTGCTACCAAGTGTCTGCTACCAAGTGTCTGCCCAACCAGTGTCAACCAACAGTCTGTTGATTTGTGCAATTGGCAATCTGCACAAGTCTGTATGCAGTCCATCTAGCCCCTCTCACCAGAAAAATGTGGAGGGGAGGTAGATCTAGAAGGATCTCTATGGCCGCTGACGGTGTGGTACTGATGGCACCACTGATGACCAGACAAGCCTGTCTCTGTAAGCCAGGGAGCTTCGCCTGGACCGTTTTCTGTAAAGCCATCGGCCACCATGCACTTGCACCATAAGTGATCATTGGTCTGACAATCATCACATAAATCCAATGGATTTGTTTGGGACCTTAACTCCAAGTTTCACCACAAATCCTTCGACATGTCCATAGGAACAGTCTGGCTTTGTGTAAAACGTTTTACAAGTGAGCGTTACAGGTGAGTTTTTTATCAAGGACAATGCCAAGATATTTCATCTCCGTTTCAAATGGAATGACCTCACCATTGAGGAAAAGTAACGTTAGGCACTCAGGCACTCAAGCACCAACTGTGAACAACGTCCAACGTGCTTTGGAGAATATTACAAGCTACTCTTCCCGACGTGGATCTTGCGAAGATGACAAGGTCATCTGCATGAGCTTGCAGATCTACTTTTCTTCTGTCGAGGGCATCAAGCACACTATACATCAGGAGCGGCCACAAAAGGGGATATAGTACCCCACCTTGAGGGCAGCACCTGATGACCTTGAACCTAATGGCCACGCCTTGAAGAGTCGCAGTTCTGTTTACCAGCATGGCATAGATCCAGCCAGTTATGGTGTGTACATATACGGTATTTTGAAGTTTGAAATTTTCAAAATGTCAAGTACTGAAGCGGTTGAAGAAACTGCTAATTGAAAAAAACTATACAAAGCCGCATATTATAAAAAAAAAAAGAAATTTCGGTTGTTCCTTTGTGCGACTCTGTATAAGCCGCCTTGTCTGGGAGATCACGTGCAATATTCATGATAATGTTTTGGAGCACTATTTTAACACCTCGACACGTGTTTCGATCACCAAGTGATCATCTTCAAGTGGAAGATCGAACTAATCTTCTTCTTGAAGTTAAAATAACGGTTTGGTGTTGGAAAAAAAACTCCAGTAATATTCATTACTACATCAAAGGTTCTAAACAGTGCATCACAAGTATTATAACGATCTCAACTATTTTTACGCACTCTGTTTTTCGTCTACACTTCAAGTAAATGATGAAGTAGAATTAATTCAGGATCAGAGGTTTAAAACACAAAGTGTACGTGATTGTATTCAATGCAAAATAATTTTAGTATTGAATGAACCATGGAGGCGAAAAATACAGGTAACTAAAATGTTTAATGTTCCTCTTGAAGATGATCACTTGGTGACTGAAACACGTGTTGAGGTGTTAAAAATAACGGTTTGGTGTTGGAATTAAACTCCAGTTTGAAATGTTCAAAACAAACGTGACGTCTTGAAACTCATTTATTATTCGTGTCAACTGTCTCGAATGAATTCGTCTGAGCATGTTTTATTTTTAAATTTATCTTTCCAATAAATATATTTCAATCTAAGGCATGTGCTTTTTGAAAGAAAAGTTCTTTTAATTTCAAAATATCTTTTGTGAAGTTACTCTTGTTATTTGTTCAACAAACCTCATGAATTTAAAGACATAGAAGTGGGTGATAAACGAATATTTCATCATTTTCATCCGGGAAATAGAAATCTACTGATTCATTTCAATTTATTCTTGAGACTCACCTGATTGTCTACTTCTAACTATTCTGATAATAACTCAGTATTTGAAAGACTGTGGCATAGACGTTCTTTTGTAACTCAGATTTCGAACCCCAAAAATTTGTAAATTTACATTAGACAAAAATTAGACCAAATTGAAATGAAGATTCTAAGAGAAAAACTTGAGGAAAGTCATTGTGAAACCACTATTATTTCATATGTTTTACACACTGTGGATAATAATTTACTTTCGAATTGATTGACAATTTTTTTTCAGTCAAGGCCGATTTTACTGAGTTGAAAATACCGGTACCTTGGGGACATATCGCAGGCGAGTATATTTTCTTTCGTGTAACGTAGGAGCTTAGTCTTCTTGACCATCAGTCGAAGCAAAACAGTGTTGTCTTATTCAAGGTTATAACATAGTAAGAATAATCAACCGGTGAGTCAACTCCCACTACTTTCATTAATAAATTCACAAAGTCCTCGGTGACCTCGGAAAGAAGTGCGGAGCCGATTTCGTTCTTTTACCATAGGCGTGCGCTCATATAAAAACAAAATTTAAGGATATTGTAGAAGATTCTGTGGTAAGTTACTTATTCCGTATGGCGATTTCACCGGCTCTTCACCCTAAATTGGTACGACCAATCAGCCTTACATCCTTCCTGTTGAAAGGACTTGAGAGGATACTGAACGGACACATCAGGAGGGTAGCATTATATGCATCTCCCCTGAATAACCACCAGTATGCTTATCAAACCGGCAAATCGACAGATTTAGCATTAAACAACCTCGTTGAGAAAACAAGGATATTGCGGTCGCTGTATTTCTTGATATTGAAGAAGCATTAGACAATGCACTACCTAAATCTATAGGATTGTCTCTGGCTAGGAAGGGTATAGAGTCGACCATAACTGGCTGGATCTATGCCATGCTAGTAAACAGAACTGCAACTACGACTCTTCAAGGCGAGGTTCAGGGTTACCAGGGGCTGCCCTCAAGGTGCGGTACTATCTCCCCTTCTGTGGTCGCTCCTGATGGATAGTCTGCTTGATGCCCTCGACAGAAGAAAAGTTGTTCTGCAACTTATACCTGACAAGGTCCACGTCGGGTAGGGTAGCTTGTAATATCCTCCAAAGCGCGTTGGACGTTGTTCACAGTTGGTGCCTGAGGGAGCAGATGTCTGTCAACCCCAGCAAAACTGTGTTAAACCCCTTCACCAAGAGGAGAAAATTGGATGATCTAACGCCACTTTCCCTCAATGGTGAGGTCATTCCATTTGAAACGGAGATGAAATATCTTGGCATTGTCCTTGATAAAAACTCACCTGTAACGCTCACTTGGAAAAAGTTTTACACAAAGCCAGACTGTCTCTATGGACATGTCGAAGGATTTGTGGTAAAACTTGGGGTTTAGGTTCCAAATAAATCCACTGGATTTATGTGATGATTGTTAGACCAATGATCACTTATGGTGCAACTGCCTGGTGGCCGAACGCTTTACAGAAAACGGCCCAAGCGAAGCTCTCTGGCTTACAGACACAGGCTTGTCTGGCTATCAGTGGTGCCATCAGTACCACACCGTCAGCGGCCATGGATATATTTTCAGCTCTACCTCCTCTCCACATTTTTCTTGAGAGAGAGGCTAGATGGACTGCATACAGACTTGTGCACATAGCCAATTGCATAAATCAATTTAATGCAAAGTGCAACCGATTGTTGGTTGACACTGGAAGTCACAGCATTATGGAAATGACCTCTGACTTTATGCCTCCAATTGTAAACTACGAAATGCCTGATCAAGTACCATTCCCGGGCAGAGAGGACTGGATCCTCCGGGAGACTGAAATATTAAGAGCAGATAGTTGTTGGTTCACAGATGGATCAAAACACCTTCCGGTTCTGGTGCAGGTGTTTTTAGTCACAGAACCAGGACAGAGATATCTACCTGCCTAGGAACTTATGCTACTGTATTTCAGCGGAAATTTACTCTATTGAATTGTGTGCGGAGAGATTGGATAAATCCAACCTCACACACAAGTCAATGAAAATATTCTCGGACAGTCAAGCGGCGTTGGTATCTCTTGGCTCCTACCGAGCAACGTCTAAATTGGTAGCAAATTGCCAAAAACGACTCTCCTCGATAGGAAGACTTCAACGAAGCTGCTGACTCCCTTGCAAAGGAGGGTGCTGCAAGCAGCTCCATCGGATCTGTTATTGGCATCGCTTTAGGCTTTGCCAAACAAACTTTTAACACCTGGATGGCAAGAAGACTCTTGGACTTCTGGCAGAATCTTCCAGGATTGGCTCATTCCAAGACGTTCATTCACCCTTCGAAGCTTGATACCAAACAGATGTTGGACTACAGTAGACATGAACTACAATGTCTAACAGACCTTCTTACATCAACATCAACATATACAGAGACTCGGACTGTCGGAAGACAGTGTGTCTCACCTCTGTTTTGAAAACAGCAGAGCATATACTTTGTGCCTGCCTCACTGGGGACCGAATCAGGTTTTTGAAGTTAGCCAGAGCCGTACTCTCATCATTTGACCTGAAAGACCACTCACCATACAAACTAATCAGCTTCGTTTGGCCGAGTGTCAATAGGTGTGAGCCACAATAAACCCTTGCGGGTCGCGGTGGAGGGTCAAATAGACCCACTCACTTCAGACCTAACCTAACCTCAGAGCCCAAGCCATGAAACATGCAGTCCACACATGTGTTGATATCGCCGCCCGGCCAGCCCAAGCAAAAAATCCGGCCAGTGACCATTTAGAAAAATGTTCACGGCAGTTTTAAAGGCGTACTTTTTTTTGTTTCATTTTCTTTCTTTCATGTCTTGAATAATTTTTTTTCTATAATGTTGATATGTACATATAAAGTCTTGTAAACAAGTACTCATGTGAAATAACAAAAAACAAGATATTAGGGATGACGTTGAAGCAGAAGAGATGGACAAATCTAATAATGATGTGTCGTCTGTCCCAGGTGTTCCTTAAATTGAAAATTGCAAAACAGTGAAAGGTGTTGTTTATTATTGTTTAATAACATAGTAATTATAAACGACATTATCATACCTATATCAGTACTTGACTTTGATGTCCAGATAAATATCTGCAGCATAATTCAAGCCATATTTTTGTCCTCGAATAAAAGTCATACATATTGAACAACTTATTAGGGATCTCTTGATCTTTCGGGAATCTTGAAATTTTCTTACTATAATTGTAGGCCTTGTTTTTGCAATCATTGAAGCAGCAAACATTTCCTGACTACTTTAATAATGTCTTTTGTACATCTCCCATTTTCTAATCACTTAATAATAAAACAAACAACAATAACCAACTACAGAAACTAAAAACAATAATAACAATAGCGAATGAACTAAATACAATATCAATTTCCGACCGGAATATTATAACTAATTCGATGCCCGCGGGACCGTCGAATCCTTTGATACTAAAGCACTGAACATATGATAAGAGAGCCTACTGGTTGTATTCTGCTGTGGTTATGATTTGCAATCCCTTTTTAGTTGAGAAACATTCTATTTGAGGTAAATGTCAACTTCTGAGAAGTAGAAATATTTCCTCACAAAGGACTTGAATAATCTTGGTACTAATCGTCCTTGCTTTTCAAAAAGGCTTGAAAAGAGCTGCTGAAATGAAAGATGAATGGATGTTATGTGAAATACTCTCACTGCTGTGATTTTCAAATCAACATTGTATGTGATGTTTGAGTAAGTTGCATTTATTATATGAACAGAAAATACCTTCAAAAGTTTTTATTTTGTTAGAGATATTGTAAATAGACGTTCAAAGACCAAGTTACAATAAATAGAAATGAATCAAATTCAAGAGATAACTTGAAACATTATTCATTCCTGATGAAATTCTTCATGACAATTACGTTTATATCCTAACAAAAATAACACACAAATGCTAACAAGAGTAAGAGAAGCCCTGAGTCTGGTTGAGATACGTTGACGACACCTTCATAATATGGAACCATGGGAATACAGAACTAGACACTTTCCTGAAGCACACCAACAACGTAAGTCCTTCCATCACTTTCACAATAGGGAAGGAAGTCCACAACGAATTGTCATTCTTAGACGTACTGGTGAAGAGGACCGACACTAGGTGGGAAACATCTGTATACCGAAAACCCACTCACACGGAACAGTATCTGAATCACGAATTCAACCACTACCAATCTACCAAAAAGGGAATCATCAAAACTCTAGTGAATCGAGCAGTGTAATACGGAGAAATATCTCGAGAAGGAGCCGGGCATCATCAAAAAAGATCTTCAGCGGAATGGTTACTCCAAAGTGACGGTAGAACAGACTTGGGTTAGAAGACAGCAAGAGCCTTGCAAGAAAGAGAAGCCTACATCAGAGGATTGTCGGAAAGGATAAGAGGAATTGGGTTCAAGTACAACATCAGAACCTGCTTCAGATCCGAAAACACCATCCGTAGCAGCCTCACGAAAACCAGGCCACCAAACGCGGACTGCGATTCCAAGAATTGCATTTACCGGATACCCTGTGAGTGCGGCATATCCAATATCGGTGAAACAGAGGGGCATTGAAAGTCCGCATTGCTAAGCGCAAGAAAAACACACATTGAGGTGAAACCAGCAAATCGGAAATTGCAGAGGGAATAGTGGCCGCAAGCTGCGATCATTCACAGGGAGAAACACTGGGTTAGGGGGAAGTTGGAAGAAGCTGCATATATGTTGTCCAACGATGCATTCAGTCGAGCTAGCGTAGAAATACGCAATATATGGAAACACGCAATAAAGCAGAAAACGGTCAACTCCCGCTAAACCGAAGAAGCGAATAGAGGCAAGAGGGGATAGGTAAAAGCGCTCCAATGTCCTATTAACAGTCATCTCGCGAAGGAATAGTCCAGTTTACCCGAAGACGATTGTGGATACTTTGTGAAATCTTCAAAATTTATTTCTAATTTTTCATGTTTATTTTTTTTTTATTTATTTTTACTCTGGAGTCATTTTTACTTCATAGATTTTGAATCATATTGGAATCATATTAGACAAAGGAACCCCTTACTAATGAAATTTAAAAGTAATATACATACCTAAACCTTTATACAAACCCTACACACATTTGATCTGTTACAAAAAAAATCTGTTTGAAATATGTTTTTCCATCAACCAGCTGTCGCACCCCTACGAACGACAACCCTCAGAAGTCGATACTTGTGCGAGCTAAGGATTAACGAGGTCTTACCTTGTGATTCCGTGTGATTCCTTACAAGGAATCCCTATCGACCTGATTACAGACACACCCAGTGATTGGCTCATTAAGTTTTGTCACGAACAAGTATTTGCTTTCGATCAGAGTACATTGCTGTTATCTGTGATCTAACTTGAAATATTTATTGGATTTTGACTTCTTGACATCTTGAGTTCATCTCCGATGACTGTGACTAGGTACTACGACCGCGTGAAGAGTGTTGAATCAGATACTTTGGTGTGCTGATATCCTTGAAGATGACTTCGGGATCGACTCGATACAGTGTACTCTAGAGCAACAAGGCCATGAAACTGAAAAGTTCCAAGGTTCAAAACGTGGAGAAGGCTCAGATGGTTGCACTTACGTACCTGCCATATCTCTAGGGTCATGGATAGAATTGGGTAACTCTTGGGGAAGCACAAAATTAAAACGGTTTTCAAACCGTTACAACAAAACCTCAGACCAAAGAAACCCACTATCGCATCCCGTGCACTTGTGGGGAGGTATACATCGGAACCACCAAAAGATCCATGAAAACACGGCTGAAGGAGCATGAAAGAAATTTCAGACTAGGCCAAACGGACAAGTCGGCTGTAGCGGCACTCAATGAAGAAAACAACATGATTCTGTTCGAAAACACGGAACTCATTGCCTCCAACCAGGGATATTATAGCCGACTGGTACGGGAGGCAATAGAGATCTACAAACACAGATAATATGAAGCTGTGAACCTCAACCGAATATGGAATCACATTCGAAGGAGTTTGACAATAACAAACATCATGACGGTAGGTAGAAAAAATGGTCGACAAATGTTATTGGCAATTTACTTAATACAGGTATAGGTATTACGCAGTCAGAGTACTCAGCCATCGGGTATAAACTCAAGATGTATGAACCTCTAAAGAAACTAGCCACTCCCCAGCGGAACGTCAGGAAGAAATTTCAAAAATCGATGGCCTTCAAATCCGATTGAAAATTGTGACACTGAAAACCTGTGCCGCGAAAGCCTCAACCATTTTGTTAACCATAATTAATATTAACTAAATTTTCACAGGCAAATGGTGGGGTTCCAGAAACGAGCAACCAATCATCGCACTCCACGGTTGGCTAGACAATTGCGGTTCCTTCGATAATCTGGCACCGCTGCTAGTCCAAAAGGGCTTCTCCCTGCTGTGCATTGACCTTCCAGGTCATGGATTTTCATCACATCTACCGAAAGGACAATATTATTACCTTATTTTTGATGGAGTCCACTACCTGAGAAGAATCGTGAAGCGCTTCGGGTGGAGGGAAATCACGATAATTGGACATTCCTTGGGAGGCTCTATAGCTTTTTTGTATGCAGCTACTTTTCCCAAAGACGTGAAGAAATACATAAGCCTCGATATGGCAGGTCCTTGTGGCAGACTCGATTCAGGCCGTTTTCTCGAATATTTCAGAACCAGTATAGAAAATGGTTTGGACAATGAAACTACCGGGGAGTGGCCGACCTACTCCAAAGATCAGCTACTCAATATCTTCTTAATGGCATTTGATGGATCAGTCAATAGAGCTGGTTGTGAAGTACTGCTACGGAGAGGGATAAAGAAGGCAAGCAATAAAGAGGGTTATATTTTGTCTCGAGATCCGAGACTGAAAGACTCTGGATTGGAGTTCATGCCGATTTCCCAGGTATTGGACATTGCTCCAAGGATCACCTGTGAAGTTTTGAATATTAGGAGCGACGCAATTTCAAAATCATACCATCCCGAATATTATTTTATGATCCTGGATGCGATTGAGAAGAATTCAAGAAAGTTAGAGAGGCATTTACTTTCAGGCAGTGAGCATTATTTGCATTTAATGAATGCGAATGAGATTGCTCCTATTATCATCAAGTTTTTGATATCCCAATGATGTAGAATTTTATATTGGATGTATATTGTTATTACAAACTGATAATGAATATAATATAAAAATAAAATAATAAAACCTCAGTATGATTTTTGCGGCCCTCTCTTATATATTTTGAAGCAGAACAAATTAAATCAATTAGAAAAATTACAAAATCGTGGAATGCGAATAATATTACTCTGCAATAGAATGACACCTATACATAATATGCTCTGTAGTTTAAGGTGGCTTAATGTCTCTCAACGACTGTACTATCAAACTATGATATTCATATTCAAAATAATAAATAAATTGCAACCAACATACTTAGTAAACCTTTAAATCACAAATAGTGAAGTACATCATCACGATTCTAGATCGAACACCAATTTTCACATCCCAAGGACAAATTCACGAAGCAGTATGAACTCGTTATTTTTCAAAGGTCTGGACAGTTTTGATAAACTGCCAAATAATATAAAAAATTCTTCTTCTCTGCGTCTATTTAAGACTTGGTAACATTCATAACGAAAAACTGAAATGAAGCTAATTTATATTTAAAATATAATAATAACTAAGACTTTGTTTTGATTGAATATATTAGTGAATATGTAAACGTGTATCCTATATAGAATATGTGTGATATAGTTTTTTTTTCTTTTTTGAGATTTTCTGTTATTTGGTTATAATATATTAATTTATTTTGATTTTTATATATTATGTTTAGATAAAGTACATTAATTATGTTTATATTAGGCTTGCCTATCCGGAAATAAAGTTCTTCTTCTTCTCCATTATCGAATTACTCAGTTGAAAAATGTTCCACTATCGAATTTATACTTATTGTAAATAATGATATCATGATGGGTTTCTTCAACGAAGACAGGCCGTTGAAACGACTAATCAAACGAAATCTAATATATAAAATTCTCGAGTTACCCCTTAGTGATGAGGGTGTTCCACCCGAATTTATTTTTTTCATTTTTTGGATTTTTTTGTTTTTATTGGTGTTGTGGCATTAAAAAATACATATAACCAGCATTTTTTACCCTCCTATCACCAATTCCTCTTTTTTAATGATCATTTTAATAATTTAACCATTTTCAACGCTGATCATAGATCAGTTATTTTCGCCAGACGGCTACCGGTGTTACTTCTCACTCAGTAAACAGCACGGTGTATGGATGAGAACGAAGCCGGTCTACTGTCTCTCACAATAAGCCTTCTTTCAATGCCTACACAGTTTTTGGTCACTATTATTGTTTATCAATCGAGCGTAGATACATTTTGCAATGCCACCGAAGCTGTGAATTATCCAATAGAGTGTTTGAACTCATTTTTGCAACTGAAGGTTGGATCGCTCCGTAATTTGAATCCACCATTGACGATTAGTCAATGAAAAATTGACGAAAAACGTTGTCGAAGCCAGCATTTTCAATGCATTGAGGGATCAATATTATTTGTAAGTGTTATTGTTCTGATAGAAATAATTTATCAGGCAAAACAACGTTTGCCAGGTCAGCTAGTTATATAAAATTCTGCAATATTTCTAGTAGTTTTTGTTGTTCACGAATATTACTGTGTCCAATATTGTACCAAGAGGGGGTTCAGGAAGAATTGGCTTGTGACAAAGAGGGGGATAGATTTAAAAAATATTTTTGAATAGTTAGATATACTGTAAACTAATTTCGTTGGTCGCCTGAACCAGATAACATTTATCCAGTAATGCTGCAAAAAACGGTTAGTAATCCTCAGTGGTAGTCTGGCTTTGAGATACATACCTAAAATATTGTGAATGATTGGAGATTAGAGCCATCTTCACACTTAAAGGAGGAAAAATTGGGCAGGATTTGGCGAAGGCCTAGAGATTAATCAGTCTCATGTCATTTGCATAGAAAATAGTAGAAAAAACTGCTTGACAGGCATATTAGGGACATATTAGGTTGTTTCAAAAGTTTTGTTCATTTTTTTGAGTTTACTTTAAACTATCATCGTACTTTAAACTATATATATTTATATATATATATATATATATATATATATATATATATATATATATATATATATATATATATATATATATATATCAGTGAATATTTATTCAATTTATTCGAAATAAACGTTATTTGGATCAGTTCACTTTTGCCAACGTAACACAAGTCGATTAACTCCTTCAGCATAAAAATTGCGTGCCCAAAATTCGATGAAGTCGACGAAGGCCGTTTTTGCCTGATCCTAATTGGCGAAGGTTCTACCGGTGAGAAAGTTATCGAAGTGCTTGAAATGATGGTAGTCGGTTGGAGAGAGGTCCGGGAAGTATGGTGAGTGGGGCAGAACTTCGACGCTCAATTCGTTTAATTTTCAGATGATGATTTGTGAAACGTGCGGACGGACGTTGTCGAGGAGCAGAATCGGACCTCTTCTGCTGAGCGGTGCCGGCTGCTGCTGACGCAATTTTCTGTACATTTCGTCGAGTTTCTCACAGTAGGACTCTGCTATAATGACTACCATACAGTATCCATGGTTTTTATTTATCATGGGTTTTCGCTTTGGGAAGTGCCTGGGTGGCTCATCGGCGTCCAACCACTGTCTTCAACGTCTCCTGTTGTAGAGGATCCACTTTTCATCACACATGACGATCTGATTCAAAACAGGATCTTTTTGGATTCGCAAAAGCAAAGGTGAACATACTTCGAAACGTGACTATTACTGTCGATTGTTCAAATCGTGGAGCACCTACTTTTCAAGCTGTATGACTTTTCCATTACGTCTCAAACCATCAAAAACCGCATTGAAGCTGACGCCCAGTTCTTCCGTCATCCCACGCACCGTTTGTGATGGGTCAGTCTCCACCAGGGTCCTCAAATCCTCGTCCAGGATTACTGTTGGTCGACCACTTTGGGGCTCATCCTCGAGTCCAAAATCTTTTGAAATAACTTAATAGCTCTGGTTAAAAGACTACTACATCGAGACCAACATGCGTACAGGTTAGGTATGTCAACAGAAACGGCTTTATGCCTAGTCACGGAAAAAGCAGAATATGCTTACAAGAACAAGGAAGTACTTTAAGTTCTTTCTTCAGTAGTGAGGGCGCATTTTATACGTCTCCAGAATCAACTATCTGGGCGTCGAGGAGGCAAGGGATCGACGAAACAAGCTGCAGGTGGGTGGGATGTATGCTTAGAAGATTGGTATACACGACCGTTATGAGAGAAAAAGTAGTGGCACACAAGTTGTATAAAAGGTGTTTCAGAGTTCAGTTCTGTTTCAAAAAGAGATTTATTTCTTTTCGAATAATGTTGGCGTCAATAATGATGAGTACAACAACTTAGAATTCGTCTTGTGAAGGTTTTTTTGATTGAGAAAATTTGAAAATGTTTCTCTTGTAACGTTAACCTCGGTAGCTTAGAACAATCACTACATAGTATAAAACAAAGTCACTTCCCTCTATCTGTCCCTAAGGCCCCTCGTCCACGGAGCAACTTGTTTTCGATGAAACTTCAATAATAATTTAGTAACGATGCAGTTGGATACTCGGTTCACGTACACTTTAGCGATGCGAAAATAACTAGAAAAGTATTATTGGTATACCAACCGATTATTTCTTACAACGTTCCTGTTTACTTTTAGTTGTACTTTATTGTGTTGTGATAAATTATGGATGATCTGGATGAGATAGCTATTTTGTACAACTACAATCGTAGATAAGGCCGCAAAAGAAGGCGATTCTAGGTCCATCCCTGCATAGAGAGGAATATAAACTGTAAATTATTTGTAGCCGCCTCAGAATTGCAACTAGATGAATGAATGAGCAAAAAAACCTATAGACTCATTGTAAATAGAATTCGTCCTGCAATTGTTAAAAGTAATACAAATATGAGGGAATGCGTTAGTCCTGAAGAAAAGATAATGATAACTTTGAGGTTAGTGAAAAAATGTATTTATTCAATCAAAGTATTATGTATTTATCCACTTGTTAACACATCTAAAGGGGAAAAAATCTTGTCCAATAGAAGTATTTTGCAACGATGAATCAATCGCGATTTGTCTGTCTCTGGAGTATGAATCAGTCTAATTATCATTGGAGGGAAAAGAAATCTGAGCACTATCTGAATATGGGGGAGATGCCATTGTAACCATATATTCTTTTGACAAATCAGAGAATCTCCGCAAACTATCTTGAAACTGATTTATATATGTTCTTGATGGAGTCATGATTTCATCTATTACATTCAGTGTTCTTTCAAATAATTTCCATTGTTGATCTGACATGTTGGCGATTTCATCCAATCAACTCAGAAGGAACATTTTGCGTGTATTTTCTGACTCCCCGACTTGCCTTTGCCTTTCCTTCATGAAATTATCAAAAAAGTTCTATCCACCTCATCTAGAGGCCTTTTACGCTTGCTTATTTTCGTTAGAGGTATTGAACGGTTTTGTGAATGAGGCACCTCAGCTGACGGTAGATTTATTTCTGTTACATCAGAACTGCATTGCTCTGTCTGAAAAAACGGGTTGTTCGGTTGATAATTCGATGCCTCGGTTTAGGCTGCTTCACGATCTTCTAAAGACGGTTCACCGCAAGTTTAAGCTTTGTCGTCTGAATTTATAGTATTCTTTTCTGGTAAGTTACTAGCATGTAACGGTATTGCGGTTTTGACATATGGTTATACAAACTGGATAACGTCTGTTAGGTAGTATTGTTTTTTTTTGCACTAGAACTACTTGGGGCAGGTTTCATATGCCTTACAAAAACTGCCCGTAGATTCTTCTATTTCTCCTTACAGGCAGCCCCTGAAACAAAATAACACCCGTAAAACAACAAAGTAAAAGATGTACTTTATAAACTTGTTTAAAATAACAGAAAGCAAACCTTTGTAATGTTCAATAAAATAAGAACATATTTTATTCTGAATTTATATATAATTAAAAAGAGAAATGAAAATTTCATTTCTCTTTTCATCATGATCTCCTACCACATAGTAACGGCTACATCCATCAATTTATTTATAGATAATTGTTTGTTTGTTTTAGATACTTGGCAACGGGATGCACTTCTGTGGCACTTGGCTTGAATTTTGCAAGAGAAGATTGCACGATCTCAAAAATTGTGGCAGAAACAACCCCTCTCATTTGGGAGATCCTTCAAGATGATTATTTGGCAATTCCTTCTATTCAAGCTTTGAAGAGTATTGCTGATCGCTTCTATGAATTATGGAATATTCCAAACTGTTTAGGTGCAATCGACGGGAGACATATCAGAATTAAAAAAATACCCAATTCCGGATCCACTAACTATAATTACAAACATTATCATTCTGTAGTTTTGATGGCTTGTAGCGACGCCGATGGACTTTTTACAATGATTGAAATAGGTTTTGCTGATAGAAACGGTGATGGCGGCATATTTAGAGCTGGTCGGATGAAACAACGGATACCGAGAAATGGAAACATTCCTCCACCTTCACGGTTACCCCACGACCCACAAGAAAATGATTTTCCCTATTATTTTGTTGCAGACGAAGCATTTCCGCTTTTGAAATATGTAATGAAATCCTATTCACAGCGTTCCTTAAACAACAAAAAACGCATTTTTAATTACAGATTAAGTCTTGGTAAAAAACCATTGAATGTGCATTCGGCATGGCGTCGTAAAAATTTCAAATATTAGAGACGCCTACACGGTGTCTCAAATTACAGACAGTCATTCATATAATTAAATGCGTATGTATTCTTCATAATTCTGTCCGAAAAAATGAAAGTGCACCATTCGCATTAAATGTGCAAGAAAAACAAAATAATCCAGATTTTTCCATAATTCAACAAATACAGCAAGAAAATATATTACATATTGATAATCATTCAACGGCATTTAATTTAAGAGATCATTTAGCAAGTTACTTTTTGACTCCACTTGCACAACATCCATGGTAATGGAACGTTATAACTTAAAATTTAAAATTTTCTATCAATGTATTTTTTTACCTATTTATAAAAATAATCAATATAAAATATACTCACCGGATATATTCATTCATTTTCCTATTATATTCCATGCTCCTTCTGTAATATCTTTTCTGGAGTATTGTGACAATTTATAATTGTACAAACAAGGAAATTTTTCCACTTTCTGGACAAATTTTAAGTTCAAACTTTGTTCATTCGTCTTTTTCTTGAAAAAATCAACGGAAACTGAAGCAAAAGTCTCTCGGCGACCGACACTGCCAGTCTTTTGGCGACTAATCACTTACGAGTAGGTACGCTACCGATCTGTGACTGGTACGTCCGTGTACGAGATATGATTTGAATCTACATGCAGAGACGCGCAATAAACTGACAAGTGATGCAAGTATTTAATCAGTCAGAAACCAGTTGCTCCGTGGACGAGGGGCCTAAGTATGCTTAGATCTTTGAAACTACGCAACGGAATTTGATGCGGGTTTTTTAAAAGATAGATTGATTCTGGAGGAAGATTTATATCAGTATAATATGTATAACCAGCTCTTCACCTTCTTCAAGCCGGATGATATTATTTTATTCAGCTCCACTGACTATTTCTCATTCCACAATATTGTAGTATCGTCCGCGAATAGAGTGAAACTTCCAAATATGTCAATCATAGAGATGTCATTCATATATAGCAGAAATAAAATAGGACCTAACACAGAACCCTGTGGTACACCAGAGCTCCTTTGTCCTCACCATTTGACTTCGCCTTGAAAGGTACGATTCGAACCAAGTGTTCGTTACACCTCTACATCCATATTTATGAAGTTTCGTACGGTAAATAAGGAGTATTATCTTGAAGTTATGCGCCGTTTGCGAGAAGCAATACAATAATACCGTCCGGTACTGTGAAAAAACATTCATGGCTTTCGCATCACGATAATACACCTGCTCACATGTTCATTGCTTGTTCGTGATTTTTTGGTCAAAAACAACACCGTAATCATGCCTCAGCAGATTTGGCCCCTGCGACTCTTTCCTCTTCCCAAAATTGAAGAGCTATGAAAGGACGGTATTTTGCGACGATTAAGATAAAAACCGAATCGCTGATAGAGCTCAAGACAATCCAAAAAGTGCATATCAGAACTGCTGAGAGGATTGGAAAAAACTAGCATAAGTGTATTATATCTGAGAGGGACTACTTCGAAGAGTTCAAAATAGAAACTGATGAATAAATGAATATTTTTTGAGAAAAATAAAAATTCACCTTATTTCTTTAACAATCGACTATAGCTATTGTTTTCGAAATAAATATATTCCGATATGACTTATATCAACCTGTAGGTATACCACAACGATGACTTTTCAAATTAGCGATGCATATTCATCAGCAAATGCTTACTATATTTCATTCCTACACTTCGAACGAAAGCAGGGGTCTGGAACGTGTGTTGATTGTGTCAGAAATAAGAAAAACTGTAAATTGTGCGAACCATCGAAACTACCAAAAGAACAATGAAAGGTAAGTGAAATAATGGAAAAGTATACGTAAATTTGAGGCTGAAGATGTAGGAGTGCAGACATTTGTAGATTCTCAATACTTATGCTCGCACCGAAATATTTATAATTTTTGACGTACTTTATTTATCGAGCATTTTTAGATATTGTTATTTTCACACTTCGAGTTTATTTTCTCATAAACCTGCCTGGGGAGGAGAAAAGGGAGTTGGAATGTTTTACACGTTCAATTCTTGTTTATCGATGAATGCTAATACTTACTCATTATCTATTCTAGATTTTTCCGAAGTGAAAATACCGGTACCTTGGGGTCATATTGCTGGTGAGTAGTTCCTTAGATAACAATAATATTTCTGTTTCACGTATTTTATTGTTTCATATCACTTTGGGACACTCTTTCCTTCGAATGAGTATTTTTTTTGAGGAACAATCAACATTTCTGACATTCTTCTGAACTTCATTAATAATAATAATATACTTTATTGTCATTAAGAATAAATTTTGTGGACAAAGCTTGTGAAAAATACATACAAATGTAAGTCTAGACATATAAAATGTGAATGGAAAAATTATTATCAGTAATGAATCGTATCATAATTTGAACGTATGTTGGAACTTTTGATAACAAGCTCTGAGAAGAAAAAAGTTTCTAATTAATTCAAATCCATCAAATCATAACCTTACATAATGTATCTATAGATACATATCTATAGAATCTATGTCTATATCTTGCCTGTACAGATAAACGACGATAATGAATGTAAGTCAGATAATTGTTTTTGCGATCCTCTTGAGGCAGTATAGACATAAATCGTCGTTGGTACCTCTTCAGCACCATTACAACATATAGCATAAAACCAACGCTGTGATATCCAAAACTAAAAAAAAACGAAAAGGCAGAAATGTTATATTTTTTTGGGACCAAAACTTTTTATTCCGTCAGAAACTCTAGAAAGCTTTATAGCTACAAGCAGAGTATGTTATAGACTTGCATGAGGTGTTGCTTATACTATACATTATTATATTATAACATTATAATAGTGTCTGCTAGATTGAACCTTCCGAAATCTTCAAAAGCAAAGTAAACTTCTCTGAAGTAAGGATAGTACCTTGGTACTATCCTCGACAGGGAGCTAATATGGAACTCTCACCTACAGAGTGGAGCAAAAAGAGCATATGTGTCTTATGAGCAATGTCGGAGGACAGTGGGACGCGCATGGGGTCTTTCACCCCGTGAGGTCACCTGGATCTACACTGCAATAATAATACCTATGTTAACGTACGGAGCCATTGCATGGGGACCGAAAGTTCTACAAGCAACGGTCATCCAAAAATTATATCAAATACAGCGACTGGCGTGTTTAAACATCACAAGAGCCATGAGACCAACACCAACCGCGGCTATGGCAACCTCTGCTGCAGGAAACTAGTGATGCAATTGAACCCAGGTTTGTGTTTAAGAAACCCTACAAAATACAAATCGAACAGAACACAGAGTCACATGCTACAAATGCAATACGCATATATACAGACGGCTCAAAAACCAAAGAAGGCTCAGGATATGTGGAGTGTATTCTAGATCACTAAGCATTAAGTGGGGAATGGGAAGTAATACCAGCGTGGTCCAAACAGAACTGGCTGGTATCTCAATTGCCACAAAAGAACTAACCAGGAAAGGAATTTCTGGCAAAAACATAACAATCTGCACTGACAGCAGACAAGCCCTATTAGCCTTGAACAGACAACGTATAACCTCAGTGCTAGTACTAGAGTGTCACCAAGATTTAGCCAAAGCCTCGGTTGATAATAACATTATCCTGGGGTGGGTTAAAGGGCACGACAGGAGTAAATAAACTTGTATGTATCTCTCCTCGATAAAGTCTTCAACCTTTCCATCTCTGTTTGGATTTGGATTTCGGTACCTATTACCCCTTGAATTCAGTTATTAACGTAACATATTTTTCACAGGGAAATGGTGGGGTTCCACAACAGAGCAACCCATTATCGCCCTCCACGGCTGGCAGGACAATTGTGGATCCTTCGACAATTTGGCGCCATTACTGGCCAAAAATGGTTTATCCGTGCTGTGCATCGACCTTCCCGGTCATGGATTTTCATCACACTTTCCGAAAGGACAGAATTATTACATTTTTTGGGACGGTGTCCACCATTTGAGAAGAATCGTAAAACATTTCAAGTGGAGTCAAATCACTATAATTGGACATTCTTTAGGAGGCTGCATAGGCTTTCTTTATTCGGCCACTTTTCAGGATGACGTGAAGAAGTTCATTAGCCTTGACGCAGCAGGACCTTGCGGTAGGCTTCCTACAGAACAACTACTTGATGACTTCGGAACCAGTATAGACAAAATTTTGAGCTACGAAAATACTGTGGATTTGCCTTGCTACTCTCGTGAGCAGTTACTCGATATTGTAGTTGCGACATATGAGGGATCTATAGACAGAGCAGGTTGTGAAATACTTTTAAAAAGAGGTATCAAAAAAGTTCCTCGCAAGGATGGCTACATTTTATCTCGGGATCTGAAACTGAAGGATTCTTCACAGGAGTTCATGGGAATCAATCAAGTACTAGACTTCGCTTCGCGAATCACCTGTGAAGTTATGAACATAAAGGCCAACAGATCTATGGTTTTGCATTACACAGAGTATTATTCGATGATTTTGGACGCAACTGAGAAGAATGCAAAAAAATTGGAGCGTCATATGATTCCAGGAACAGGACATCACTTCCATTTAATGGATGCAGATAAAGTGGCACCTCTCATCATTCAGTTTTTGACTTCCTAATGATGTTGAACAATCACAAAATTCCCAAGTTTTGACAATGCTTTTAACGTTTTCTATGAAATGGCGGGTAATATTTAATATGTATTCTCCTTACAATATCGAAATAGGACTATTAAAAATTGGTCAGGGGTAGAATTTCAGCTGCTTTCCATTTAGCCAAATGATTGTATGATAGATTTTACAATATAAACATGAGGATTCTGAAAATGTCACTGTTTTTTATCACTTATGAATCACCTAGGCCCTCTTTGGTCTTGGGTTACACTTTTTCAATACATAGGACATTCACAGATAGTATGTGAAGTATTCAAGGAAGTACCATATTAATGATAGGTTGGTTCTTTACTTTCAAGTAAAAGAAACTCTTGAGTAAGTTCTGTATGAGCTATTCGAAGGCGACACAAACTTATTCTGTGTTTTATATCTGATTGATCGGGAAGATTGAGCTCAAGATAGATAATACAATTTCTTACAATTGTAGCTCTCTCACCTTTTATCTGCATTCAGTCAAATTCATGAAGTTGCTAAGTTACTTCATACAAGATGTTGATTATTGTTACAAGGAACCGACACCGAAAATATTTAAATATCACTGGTTTCTTCCGTTTATATGAGCCAACCCAAAAGCTATTTTCTAGAAAATTCATAATTCCCAGAAAATCTGGATTTCGGAATAAGTAATCTAAATCAAAAACTGTATAACAAATTTATGTTTTGTAGAGAACTTTTGCTGAGATGACCTTGCTTGTTAGTACACTGAATATATCAATAAATGTATCAGCAGATATCTGACCCAATTATTTATCATCGTTATTTATGCGTTAATTTCAGTGATACTTTGCGGTAATGGTCTCCTCGAGATGTAAATTTCTCTACCCTACTTACGAATCTGGCAAAATACGCCAATATGATGAAATAATAAGAAGAAGAATATGAATATCCTTATCTTTTTACTTTCCTTTTTTAATGACGCAATGTCAAAGTTCAGCTGATTCAATTTTTTTTTCGTAAAATGACCCAACAAATATGTTTTAGAAAAAAAATAATTCACCTTGCGTAAAAAATGTACCTCTTAGAAAATCCATACTCAGGAACATGCAAGTGATCAAAGAGATAATTCAAATATGGATTTTTACACTATTCTTGAAGGTAAAGATGAGAAGGATAAGAAATTTATAAAAACCATAGAATGGGACATGATGGATAAAACAAAATTTTTCCCATTATCCATGTTAAGTTCCTTTTCAGTTAGATGCGCTCTGTATCCATTGACTCTAATTAAAACCAGATTACAAATTCAAAAACGCAATGCCTTATACTCAGGTAAGCAGAATTGTTACAATTATAGGTACACCTTTGAATAAATCACCTTTCAGGTATGTTTGACGCCTATGGTAAAATTTATCGACATGAAGGGTTTTCTGGATTGTACAGAGGGTTTTGGGTATCATCTGTACAAATAGTTACTGGTAAAACATTTTTTTTTCATTAGTTGGGATGTTAAATAACATATCATTTCAGGAGTAGTTTATGTTTCAACATACGAAAGTGTTAGACATGTTTTAAACCAAAGAAATATAAACTCGAGCCTAAGAGCCCTAGTAGCAGGTGGAGCAGCTTCGTTAGTTGGCCAAACAATCATAGTTCCCTTCGATGTCTTAAGCCAACATTTAATGATGATGGGCATCACAGGACAGGAAGGAAAGGTAACTATTGATTCAACAAAGTTAAGAGGTACAAATAGAGACATTTTTCAGGCATTTAATAATTTGGGACTAAATTTGAAACCTGGGCGAAGTAAATTTGCCGTGACAGTAGACTTAGCCAAACATATTTTTAAAATGGACGGAATTGCTGGTTTTTATAGAGGTTATTGGGCTAGTTTATCAGCTTATGTGCCCAACTCTGCATTATGGTGGGGATTCTATCATATTTATCAAGGTAACCTCCACAGGTTTTGTTTTATTGTGATGTTTTATTCTATATGGATAACAAAACGACTTTAAACCACTTCTTTGTGTTCAACAAAAGGCAGAGTTGTGGAATTGGATTATTTGAATATCATACTGTCATTTCAACAACTTGAAGGTCCTTTCTGTCTGAAGATTACACAAA
This sequence comes from Leptinotarsa decemlineata, assembly GCF_025532065.1. Lineage (NCBI taxonomy): Eukaryota > Metazoa > Arthropoda > Insecta > Coleoptera > Chrysomelidae > Leptinotarsa > Leptinotarsa decemlineata. The sequence goes on along the minus strand of NW_027412556.1, from coordinate 7,748,358 downwards.
GTTTTCCAATCAATTTAGAAGAGAACTTTGTCAGAGATTTCAAAATTTACATGAACGTAATGAACCGTATCTGCGAAACTTTCAAACTCAAACCTAAGACCGCTACCCATACCCAAGGGACATAATTTAATCCTAGTATTAGGCACTTTCACAATTTCGCAAGGATCGTGCACTTTCCTTATCGAAAATGGGGTCACCCTGGAGAAACACCTTCCTGACCATCTACGGAATCCAGGAGTCCCTCATGTAGGACATATCAAAAGATGGGATGGCTTTATAATGTAAAGTAATATTGACATGAAAGAAGTGAAACTGTTTTCTATTGTCTTTTTTTTTTGGGTAATTTCACCTTATAAAACTCAGTGTTGAAAGAATTTCTTCCAAACTGGCCAATGGTGATCATAGACTCAACCATGACCTTGAATAGTCAAGGTCAGGTCAATTTTCAAATGTCAGAAATCCTATTTTTCAATCTGAAAATGGACAAAGCAATAAAATATACTCTCCATATAACATATGTCCTTGAGTATTTTAGAAACGTGACTTTCGAAGGTCATTGCCAAGTTCACTATAAAGATATTGAAGAATAACTTTGGGCAGACAATTGTCTTACCTCAACTGCTTTCCTCCCAATGCCTATCTTGGAAGTCGACTAATTAAATTTTGTTGAGTGGAGAATACGATTCCCACTTATAAGAATTGCCTTAACCTTGAAGATAACCTACAAGGTCATGGTCAGGGTCAAATACATAATCACCACTGGCCAGTCTGAAAGAAATCCTCACTTCTTTAGCCCCTTTGAGATATCCGATTGCCATTTTGAAAACTACCTCTAGGCAAAATCTCAGCAAATTTAGTTGAAAGGCATTTTCCATAAGGAAATTGTGGGGACCTTCAAACCTTTTCATCTATGTCGATAACAATTCTCTGAATATTGAATTATTTAAAACTTTTTATCTCAATTTTAAACGTCTATTCATGTATCTGTTCTGAACAACTTGTGACAAGTGCAATATTAATATCGCAATAATTCCAGACGAACTTGCTGCTATACTGCCGTTCTGGGTTTCACATCTCTTAATTCAAAGCGTCGCTGGTACGCTCGGTGGATTTACAACAACGATTTTAACTAACCCGTTGGACATTGTGAGAGCTAGATTGCAAGTTCAAAGGATAGAGGGTTTCGGGGCAGCATTCAGAAACTTGTGGCTCGAAGAAGGACTCAAGATGTTTACCAAAGGTCTAAGTGTTAGACTCATCCAATCTGCCACTTCCAGTTCGCTCGTCATAATCATGTATGAAACAATAAAACGGGTGTCAGTGAATGAAGAATATAGAGAATACATTAAATGGTGATATATTTGCATTGCTCCTACTGAACCGCAAATAAATTGTTTTTATTTTTGTTACGTTTCATGTGAAATCATTATTTATTGAAAAGTTGTACATAGTATTTGAATGTATATAAACCTGAAATAGCGTAACTCTGTTACAATAGACTGCATATGTTGAAATCTGCAAAAATATAGATATTGACTAGATCGTTGAATTGCTGATTTTTTTTTTCAACGTGAATAAAAATAGGTCCAGTGGAAGAACGATAAGGTTCCATATTTTGTGGAAATTACTATTTCAGTGGCATCTGTTAAATCTACAAGTCTCACGTCTCAAACAGAATAATTTACCTCGGATATTTCTCGGTATAAAAAGTTTCAGATGATTTTTTTACTGGAAAATATTCAGGAGAATGCCGGGAATTCGATATCTTCATTAGTTCCGCTCCGCGAATGATGAAAACCTGGATAATTTCTAGCGATCTCGACCGTCATCCATAGCACCCGCTTTGGTGGAGCGATGACGTGAACAACCTCGTCAGAGCTGAAGGTTCTGTATCTATAGAGTAGGGAGGGTGAGTATAGATCCACAGCACTTAGGCCACATGTGACCCATTGTACATCCTCCCGAGGAGTTGTTCTCCTAGGTCATCATCCATCCTGTCCTTTCCAGGAAGGTGAACAAGTCACTAGAAGACATCTCCTTTATATTGGCAGGTGTCTGCCAAGACTCGCCGAACCACACTCTCTTTGGCAACCTTGAGTGGTCTCCGCGAAGATGCAGCGACATTACTGTCGTTGCGCGGCTTCTTTAACCTTCTTAGGGTTCCCTCCATGGAGTTGCACAAGTGAGGGAAATTTCCTGCAAGGGCAGCCGGTTCTTTGCCTTTATTCAAGGCGGAGCTCTTGGCATCCGCCGAAAGAAGTGCCTTTGCTGTTGGAAGGTGCACTTATAGTTGATGCCACTCCTGCCTTTTTCTACTTTTGGTCTCGGCGCCACAAATGCGCTTACGCCTTGGCCTTACATCACGAGGTGATCTATGTCCAGCCTCATTCCAAACGATAGATTGGGGTGGACATTTCTATTCATCCCTATCCACCGCCTTAGATTGAGGTGAGCACTTCTGTCCAGCTTCGGGATTGGTTTTTGTTGTTTCTGTTTTTGTGGTTGTTTCATTCATGTGGAGCGAGTAGCAAGGGAAGATTTGGTCACCTCTGGCAGAGCCTCGCATTACCAGAGAAAGGCTGATTAGGTACAATGAGATTTCGCCCAGTTCCCCAATGGAATCGTTCGTAACCGCATATCACCCTGCGGCCATTCAGCTGTCTGCACGATTCCTTAAACCTTAGCTTGGGTAGGCTGGTCCACGGTGGTATGTTTTGCAAAGGCTTTTGGGGAGTTTCAGTTCCCCTTACCCTACTTATTTCTGCCACTGACCAGGAGTCAGCTCCTCTCCGAGTTTGCGGCCCTTTGTAGTATTCGCCACTTGGACTATCCTTTTCTTGTTTCCGGTACTCTTGTCGGCTATCGTCGCTATCAAAAATATGGTGTAGAGCGCGCGGAATCCGGAGCTTCATCCATAATTCGAGGTTAAAGAATAAAGCTCGAGTAGGTGAGAAACAGGCATTATTTTTGAGGTTAATTGCACAAAGCTTCCAATACCCGCTTGCTTCATAAATCGTAGTCGATTGCGTTTCCTGCCTTCCGTTAGAACCGCTGTCGTTGTCTCCGTACTTACTTCGTTGCACGTCCCTGTAATTAGTTACAGACCGTATAGTAGTTAATTTGGTTTAAATGAAGAGTTGAAACCGATTTATTCGATTCTTTTTTTATGAGTTATTGAAATATATCTGCAGCTGGTTAACAGGTTGAATTCCCAGCTAAGTCAAGTCAATTCTGACTACCGACTTTGTATAGTTCACACAGACCCCTGGATTACCGTTCCTTCCACTGTAGCTGCCCGGTGTAGTGGTGTCTTTTGTTACTTGAAATTTGCAAGTCTGGCGCCCGAGATCTCGTCCTTTTCGTCTAAGGGTGTCAAATATTGAGTTGTCGCAACGAAAAGAAGGCAGCATTTCCTATCTTTTTGATACACAAAAAATATGACGAAAGCGCAACCATGTTCTTCATTAATCCTCTAACACTACCAGCAGAACCATTGGAAAGCTCCTTGAGAAGATACATTTATCCAAAAAACTGTGGTGTACAACAAAGCTAGAACATGGTAGTCGCGTTCCAAGAGGACCTCACAAAACTCAAAACTTCTGTCATAATCATCTTGTTTAGTTCATGAAGGGTGAAGGGGAAGTCTCGTGGTGGCCGTGGTAGTGGACGGACGTGCTGATAACGTCCGTCCACAAAGAAGGTACGCGGATGCCATGTGCTATCGTGGGGCTCCGTTTTGTGTCGTGGTATCCGGTATCCAGGCCGGGTGGTTTGGATAACCACGTAAAAGGGCCATATATCTGAATTCAAAAATCAGAAGGTCTCCCGAAGAGGAGGCGACCCAATAAATATATATGTAAAAAATCAAAAGGTCTCCTGATCAGGAGGCAACAGTTAAGCACATCGTCTTTTATTATAAAAAGTGTGATAAAAAATGGCTGGCAGGAATTGCTTCGAGCAAGACCGCTGCGCCTCTCCCAATGAGCTTTTGTCAAATTGATGTCGATTTGATAGGAGGAGCCTGGACAAATGCACGAATGCACCCGAGTGGGAAGCATCGTCCATAAAATTAGAGAGAGAGAGTTCATGAATCACTTTCATTTTGTAAAGGTGGAATTGTGTGGATGATGAATGAGCCTTTTTCCTGAGAATAGTACAGCAATCGAGTCACGAGAGGCAGCACTAGTAGTAGGGACAAACAATACTTTTCACATGTAAAACAGTGTTATTTACGTAATATTAATTTATTAATTAAAAATATAAATCTGATATAAAAAAGTATTTTGTGCTAGTATAATGCCAACAAAGCATTGCTGTTTTGCAAATTGTACGTCGGATTATCGATATCTGAAAGAAAACGTGTTTTTCATACCATTTATGAAACCTCATAATAATGAAGTTAGATGTAAGAAATGGATACATACTTCGAGGAGAGTGGATTTAACAGTGCAAAAAATAAGTAAATATTCATATGTATGCTCTAAACATGAAATGAATAGTAAATTTTTCATAGTTAATTACCATTGATCAGAATGAGATATAACCTCAATCGTTTATTAAATTATATTCAGTATATTTAATTAAATTTATTTCATTACCATATATATTTGATTCATATTTAACTCGGAAATAAGTCTAAAATTCATAATTATTTTAAATTTCTTTTATTAAAGTTTGAATTTACCGCTACTCGTTTACTAGAGTCTGTATACTAACCTGTCTATTAATTCCCTTTTTTTTCAGTTACTTTCTAATTACGGCATGCAAGCCAACATTTTAATGTTACAACATTGTTATCCTTTACAGTTGCAAATTTCAGTTTTGCACAGGAACATTTTCTTCTGTTAAAAAACATTCTTTTTTAATTGTACTTTACCATATATTTATATGAGGATTAGTCAGTGTTTGTCCCTACCGAACTACTAGCGCTGCTAGTGAGTGATTTTTCGTACTTCAGGAAAAAGGTTCATTTAGAAAAAAATGTTTGTACTTATGAGGTTTGGGACAACTTAGCCAGAGTAACCACGGTCTTTTTTTGGTGGGTTTTCTCCTTTGGGAAGTGCATGAGTGGCTCATCGGTGTCTAACTATTATCCTGAATGTCTCCAGTGACGGCTCGTGCATTGGAGAACAGGGGAGGCTAAAGTCATAAAGAATATATACACACAGAAAAGCCCGCCGGAAGCGTAAATTTTTTTTGAGGTACCGCACCTATTTAAAGCAAAATACGTAATATTTGCATGAATGCAAACAAAAATTGTGTATTGCCGAAAATTAGATGTATAAAACTGACCATTAAAATATAGAAAAAAGGGTTGTCTTTGAGTTATTTAATATAAATGAACTCTTCTCAGTCAATAAATAATACTTTTCTCTTCTAATATAACAGTTTTGTTAAAAATTGCTACAAATATTTTATAAACACAAGTACTCAATTATGCTTGTAAAAACAGGTCTAAAAGTAAATTTTATTGCCCAGCAAGAACCAACGGGAGGTGAGAGTCGTGTCTTGCCAGGAAAGGAAAGGAAGGATGGGGTAGAAAGGAAGGTTAAATCTGGTTTGTTTAAGTGAATTCACAAGGCACCCGCAAACTACTTTCAATCGGCGGTCATTCAAGTTCAATATAGTCTGCGAGGGTCCCGCATTTTGAAAGGTGAACTGAAATGTGTATTTTGTAATTTTGGATAGGAAGGAAAAAAAGAGACTAAAAGTAAACATAACATTCGTTCTTAACCAAGACGATATAGCTGTTGCTATATTTTGTTTGCTAAACAATTTTAATTTACAAGACGAAAATATATGCTCCTTAGATTTAAAGTTCCTTTCTGTAGAACGATGTAAATTTTTTAAATCGGAGTATCCTATTTTAGACCACGTTTGGTATTCGATTTGTACGGAAAATAAAACACAGGGCCAACAAAAAAGTTTTTCTCGTTTAATGGAGCAGGTTAACCAATCGCATTTATCGTACCAACCGGTCCGTCACGGCATCCCGTCCGAATAATTAAATAAAAAACAAACGCAGTCGTACACTAACGGAAACCAACTGGAGGATAGCCTCCTCTAACGTTTTATTTTCTGCAACTGAAATTACAAATCGGGACGTATGTCGCTGGTTGGATCGGTCTCGTAGAGCCTGTGTATTTTAAAGCAGTCGGAGGCTTGGCTCCCTTGTAACGTATGGCATTTATCTACTATTTCGGGGTGATGGTTTATTTGTTATTAGTTCATGGGCGGTGCGTTTGAGTTTTGTTAATGCAGGATACAGTGTGGTACGTACTACGTAGTGAGTGATCGTGTTTTTTCAGGCATATTATGTATTTATATTGAAAATTAATGGTAAAGTAATGATAACCAAGCAATTTTTAGAAAAATAATCAAAATTATTTGTCAATATGTTTCAATTTATTGCGATGAATAGCCTCAAATTTTATTGGGAGGCTAAGCCTCCCCTGAATGTTTCCTGCTGTCGTAGAGGATCCACTTTTCCTCACACGTGAGGATCCGATCCAAAAAATGATCGTTGTGGTTGCGCAAAAGCAAAGAACAGACCTCGAAACGTGATAATTTTTGTTAATCCTTCAAATCGTGAGGCAGCCGCTTTTCTATATTTCCAATACGCGCGACACAGTTGAATTAATGTTTATTGGGATATGGGGCTACAAAAACATAGACATTAAAACAGATGAAACTTTTGAAACAACCTGAACCTCCAGCCAACGACCTGTCTACTCGCTGAACATCAGACTGGAAAGCATCTAAGAAGTTATGAACCCGAGTTCGCTTCTTTGTTTCCCTGATTGAGGTGTTACCATCAAGACAAAGCCACTCTGTAATTTTCAAACTTACAAGATTCTTAATCTGCCTAGACCTGTTGTAATTCGTTTCAGCGTTTGTTACTACTGGTTGTCTTAAGCAGACTTTTGGCTATTTTGCACCTGGTATACTCTGATTGAATGCCTGGCTCTGTAAGATTTGACGGGAACAGTTGAAGGTACTTCAGGTATTCTCCAGAGTTTGAACTCGAGGCGTTATGATTATTTTTACTACTGGTGGTTTGATAGAGTTCTAAATAATCTAAATGACATCAAAACCAAATCACGAATGGTTTTGAAGTGAATAATGAAATAATTATTACTGTCACTTTGCTTCAATTTTCAATGGGATCTTGGTGAAATAAAACAAAAACAAATTCTGCAATACCTTTATTTAATACAGCTTTCTGTAATTATTACTGATAACAAAAAGTAGAGCACTCGCATGATCAACTTGGGAGTTCAAAAACTTCTGAATTCATATTATTTTCAAATCGACTGTGTATCAACAAACAAAGTATAGAATCAGACGATTCTATAAAATTAAAAGCTACGTCCCACTGATAGAGCTGATAGATTTTCGTACTGATGCTCTATATCAGGATTTCCAAAGCACTGAAGTAAGCTAACAACCTTCAAGATATAAGTATATCCAGAACAAACATGGAAAGCAGAAACTATACATGTTTCATTGCATTTTGAAAAAATATAACACGTGTCCTAAATTTGTGTGAATAAAATCATTTTCACATCTATGAAAAAGTGGGTCAACAAAGAGGCACTAATACAGAGAGACCAATCAATAACTGAACCAACAAAAACAGATAATCAAATGTTTTCTCCAGAAATAATGGAAAAGATATTCATTTATGTTAACGAAATAGTTCAATTTTCCTCACGTTCAGATGTGTACGATTGCTAGTTATTAACTGGCAGTTAGACATAAAAACACGTACCCATTAGTTTACATTTCAATTGCCAACGTTTCGGCGACGTTTGTCGCCAGCTTCAGAGCCACAATAAAAATAGCCAAACTGTATATCTGAGCATGTTGTTTTAAGTAAAATGAGATATTTTGTGGAATATCTAAAAAAAATAAATAAACAAAATACTCAGATTTACAGTTTTGGTGAATACAAATGAAGGGCAACATCGTCAATAGGTTTTTTGGAACTGTACAACAAATTATAGTTTATTATCATCTATTTTTATTGTAGGACTAAAAAAGGCGACAAACGCCGCCGTAACATTGGCAATTGAATTGTAAATTAATGTGTACTTGTTTTTATATCCAACTGCAAGTGGATACCTTGAAATTAATAAAATAGTTGATATGATCACTCAGCAAAGCAGCCAAAATACTAGCAAGTTCACAAAACTTTCGAAATTTTGAAATCGCCAAAACAAAATAAATGTTATTTAATAACAGTTGAAGTTGATTGGTCTACCACTATTTTTTTTTCTTTTAAAACCCCCACAGTTGCATTTTTAACAATCTCGAAAGGTCGATCTCGTGTAGAAAATAACTGAATCATTCGATACAAAATTATCAATTGAAAACAAAATAGGATTTATCAATAAAAATACCAATGATGTTATTGATGTCAAGTTGTATCATTTCAAAACCTTTTCAGGAATGTGGAACACTGTTGGTTTCAAGTGACTCAACGTTTCACCGAAACAAACGTTGCTTTTTCAAGAGTACAAAAATTCCTGAAGATGCAAACCACTCACATGGGAGAAACGTTGATAAACTCACTAGAAACAAATGACAAACATATCCCTACCCTCTTTGTTGGCTCCAACACATCATATGCTAGTCAATAAACGGTTTGAAGTTAAATTTAATGGAGGTTCTCTAATCCATAATTCGATCCTTGGCTATCCAGCTGTTCAAACTTCAATTGTTAAAAACATTTTCAGACCCTTACAGATGAAAAACAACTGTGGAAGTTCTATGAAGAATAGTCTATTTACATCAATATTTCTTTCGAAATATTAGGATTGTCTATTAATTTAAAAATAGTGTAACAAGGTTTATATCTCTCTAAAAATATATGGTCACCCTTATAAAATGGCGGAAAAGAAGGACCACAAATTTTTATTACTCGTTTCTTGGAAATTACGACTTCGAATCTCAAAATGTCGACTTTAAACTTGAAATTACGTCTTTTTGACTGAAAATTATAACTTTTAAATTCGAAATTACGACTTTTTAACTCGAAAATACGACTTTAATCTGGAAATTTCGAATTTTGTCTCAAAATTTCTATTTCAAACTGGAAATTACGAATTTTCAACTCGAAATTACGACTTTCTAACTAAAAATTACGACTTTTCAACGACTTTTTAACTAAAAATACGACTTTTTAACACAAAATTACGACTTTTTAACACAAAATTACGACTTCAAACTCGAAATACCGTTTTTTAACTCAAAATTACCTTTTATTTCGAGATTAAAGTCGAAATTTCGAGATTGAAGTCAAAATTTCGAGTTTCAAAGTCGTAATTTAGAAGAAACGAATAATAAAAATATGTGGACCTTCCGCGCTTCCGTATAAAATATGTGAATGGGTAAAACATTTAGAATAAAATAGTCTCGCAACTGAATTATTCTTAAAAAAGTTAAAAACGCTTAAAAACTAAGTTAACTACAACAAAACTTGAAATATATTCAAAAGCACCTTATTCAAACTATCGATAACATATACACGAATTACCAATAAATTGCACATCCAAACAGGTTCCTAGAAGATAAAAATTATTGATGCTCCGTGTTTTTCCAAACACTTCACAATAAAGTATCATTGTACTCTCGACTATGAAAGCCACAGCCTTCAAAACACGTTTGTACTCACATGCCCGTTAGTGTTTTCAGCAGGAAATGTTTTCTGATTAGAAGATAAGACTCAATCACAAGTAGTCCAGTTGTAGTCGAAATCTAATTTGAATTTAAAGTCAACAACCCCCGATCAGGATTAAACGGATACTGTTAGATAGGTGGTCCTGAAACCTCTTGCTGCTTGTTTTAGGTATCCAGTTGAAATTAGGTACGTGCCAAAGGATTCCTTTTAAACAAAATTTCATATATTGAACAGTCAAACAACATTTCCAATTCGTTACTCGGCACAGCCAACTCATTTTTTAAAGGGTTTTTCCCTACGAATACTATTCAATAACTTTTTTCAACTTTTCTCGTTCATAATAAAAATATCCCTCGGAATATGCATTGTATTGCAGCTAAATAGTCCCTTTTTCAACTAAGCCCCACAAACCTTGTTGAAGAAAGTACGTAGTTTCATATAAACTGCTCAACAATTGAAGTGGATATTAGTATGTACAGATTTTGGGGCCATATTCCTGCAAACATTTTTTGTGGAGACAAAAACACCAAGAAAAAAGAAAATGCAAATAAATTTTGACTACAAACAATATAGCAAACACGATTGGCCTCAAAATATATTTTTATATCTCAATTTTTGGAATTTAAAAATTATCCAGTTCAATTGTTGATCAGAGTATTTTAACTGGCTGATGCGAATATGTTAACTTCCTCAAAAACACTCTTTGACTCAAATTGTTCAAAAATGGGAGTGGAAGTAAGTTCTCAAATTGAAAAATTCACCTAAATACCTGAAGCAGCACAAGTCATTCAAGCTATTCAATAAAATACCACATTCTCTACGTATATTTGTATATCTGTTCACCAAATCAGGAGCAGAATATTTTTATGAAATGAGACCTTAGGAAAATCCAGAGTTTTCAAAATTCTTCATTTTATTAATAACGAATGTTTTTGAAAAAACAATTGGAAATATCTATAATTGAATAGAACTGGCCAATACTTGATGAAAATCCATATTAAAGAATTAATGAATACAGTTTATTGTATGATTTTCAAGCATAGTTATGCTTGAGAAAGCATAACTATGCTTGAGCACCGTGTCGCGGTTTTTGTAAAACCCTTTATAGTGAAAATCATACAATTAACTGTATTCATTAGTTTTTTTTTTGAAATATCTATCTTCTGAGACGATATTAATTCACAATATTTGAGCTGATTCATTTTACTTCATACGAGTCCTTCTGTTCTGGTATGGAAAAAATGTTTTCCTCAGATTCATTCTTCGCTGGAGGTTCCAATTCTTTTTATCAAAAATACTCGGCTAATATTGTTATAAATTACTCAATAACCAACAGTAATTTAGTTCATGCTTTCTCTAGCAAATAACTGCTGTAATTTCATTTCTGAGATGATTAATTCCTATGAAATGTCGATAAACAATGATGCCACGAAAACAAAATAGAGACTGTTAATTCAAAAGCTAAAAAATCTAACGGGAAGGCATCAACACAATGTTAATTGGATACCTAACGTTGAGAGAGTTCACATTTAGGCCAAGGAAAGAGTAGGCATATTTGTTAACTCTGTAACAAATAGTAGCCGTCTAACCTATTTATTTGTAATTGTTCTATTAGCCCTTAAATTGACCTCACACATGAATCTCTCAGAGCATTTCTATAAATGCCAAATTACCTACCTATAAATTTCTACTTTATCATGTCCTACACATGTTTTACATATAGTGCAGTTAGTGCGGTCTAACCTATAAGGTCAATGAAAAATAAAATTCCGACAAAGGGAAATACAAAAGATTAAAATGATGCTATTTGCAATGTATATCACTTCTTATTATGGCAACACAAAACACATAAAAAATGATTGTTTGAGAACCATTTTCAAGTCCGAGAAAAAATTTATACAGTCCATACATAACCCAACTTTTTTTAATCATCTGTTTTTGAAAGTAAACTAATCAATAAATTGAAAACAGTTGGATCAGAGTCAGCATTATGTAGATTATATTCAGTTCCATAACATAATATCAATTTATTTCAACTTGAATGATATTAAGGGACAACATTTCAAATATACAATCATTTGTTACATGTTTCAGTGAACAATGTTTTAAACAGTAAGACATCGCTGAGAGTTCGTATTAGATTGATCAAGGAAATAGCACACAATTAACAAAAATGTTCTCGCACATTCACATTTTTCTTGATCTATCTCAAAACGTGCTTGTTACACAATATCTATGTAATTCGAACGATAAAAATCATGTGTGAAAGCTGTTTCCCGGGTTTTTTGGCCGTAGTCTTCAGGATTTCATGCCAAGTGTTTCGTCTACCGCAGTAGTAGACGAAACGTCAGGCATACGAGGGTGGTTTGAAAAGTTTCCGACCTCAACATGAAGATAGCAGCACTAGTAATTGAAAGCTAGTGAATTTCGTTGTTCATATGTTGACAGTTACTCACCACAGCCATTTCGGACGCGCAGTTATTATGTAACAGTCGTTTGAGTGAGTTGATGTGTGTTTTTGTGAAAATGGACAAAATAGAGTTTCAAGCTGTCATTAAATATTTGTTTTTGAAAGGCAATACGCCTACGCAAGTCAAAGATGAGTTGGATTCTGTGTATGGGGACTCTGCATCATCATTTACTACAGTGAAATTTTGGGCAGCCGAATTTAAACGTGGCCGTAAGAGCTTGGGAGACGATGAACGTTCGGAACGTCCAAAAACTGCAACTACCGACAAAAACATCGCCAAATGGTGCTAGACGGCTGACGAATTAAAGTGAGAGAGATAGCAGAGGTTACGATAAAAGTGAGTGGGTCTATTCGACCCTCCACCACAACCCGCAAAGGTTTATTGTGGCTCACACCTTTTCAAAAGTTCGGGACGTCCAAAAACTGCAATTACCGACGAAAATATCGCCAACGTTCACCAAATGGGTGCTAGACGATTGCGCAATTGAAGTGAGAGAAATAGCATGGGATACGAACATGTCAGAAGAACGTAATGAATCAACATTTGGGCATGAGACAGCTGTCCGCGCGTTGGGTGCCGCGTTTGCTCACGTTAGACCAAGAATGCGTTCGAATGAACATTTCCAACGCGCAATAAATACGCCTTTTGACGCCGAATAATTGCCGCCAAACTTCGATACACCATGGTGTATGGATGGTGAAATTTGGATACACCATTATACGCCCGGAAGTGGCTCAAAAAAAAAAGAAAAAACTGTTTTTTCAACTGGGAAAATGATGGAAACGGTTTTTTTGGATAGTCATGAAGTTATTCTAATCGATTATCTTCAAAAAGGAAAAATTATCACAGGAGCATACTACCCATCAATACTTGACAAACTGAAGGCAGAACTTGCGGAAAGAAAGTCCTGTTTCACCAAGATAACGCACACTCTCACACCTCAGCGGTTGCCATGGCAAAAATCCACGAATTACAGTTTGAACTGCTTGACCATCCGCCTTACTCACCAGATCTAGTCCCAAGCGACTTCTTTTTGTTCCTTCATCTAAATATTTCGCTCGGAGGACAGATATTTTCATCAAATGAAGAGGCAATCACCATCGTGAACAATTATTTTGCAGAGAAAAACGCGTGTAGAGTTAAAAGGAGATTATGTTGTTAGGTCAGTAACTTTTCAGACCAACTTCATAAAAACCTGCAGACCATGGCCAAAAAAACCCCGGAAAATAGCTTTCTGACAGTTATCTCCAGCCGTAAAGTTTACATTCTTCAAACACATTACATACACTGATTTGGAAGTAACAAAAACAAATTAACTACAAAATAAAAGTCATGAAACTTACTGTTTATAGCCCATGAGCTCGTTCAAGTTGACCAGACCATTCAAATCGATGTTGACGTCATCGAGCTGATCCAAATAGTCCATCCCGGAGGAGCCATCCAGATGAGTGGTAGCGGTCGTTGCCACGGAGCCGGCATAACTGCACAGACATAACCAGACATCACATACTGCAACACAGACAACCAATAATACTGAGATAATGTTGTGAGAGAAGTTTGAAACTGACTTCGGGCACAGAATTAGGAATGTTGCAATGTGTCTGGTTAAGTCTGTTTGCAGCATGCTTGTCATTAATTGAAGGAAATCCGGCCTTGGCCGAATTTGCGGATTTAGGATTTTTATGGCACTCAAAGTATGAATACACTAACTCATTATTTGATAGTCATAATTATACAATTTCCGTACTAAACATTTCTTTGGGATTTGTTTGACTTCCATTGTCTAACATGATGATATAAATCGATTTGGAATCCCTGAAAGAATCTGCAAAAAATTAAAAAGATTAGCTGAAAAAATAACAATTATACTAAACAAAAAAAACTGAAATTACAATGTAATAAAATACAAGCAACAACCAAAAAATAAAAAGAAAAAATTGAACTATTAACACGAGATGAAAATTACAAAATGAAAATTATCAACATGAAATGAAAAATAAAAATTAAAAGATTCCAAAGCAAGAATCGACTGTTAGTATCGACAATCGTCGTTTTTTTTTAAAAAATCTCGTGTTAATTTTTCATTTTTTGGTTATTTCTTATATTTTATTTCATTGTAATTTCAGTTTTTTGCTTGATATAATTGTTATTTTTTTAGCTTATCTTTTAAATTTCTTACAGATTCTTTCAGGGATTTTGAATCAATTTATATCATATTAGACAATGGAAGTCCGAACTAATGAAATATTTCTTCAGGACTCGTTTTGCTACAGAAAGAGGAGCTTCAACTCATGTCTAACTGATGAAGCAACCGCTTGGCGAAACGACGTTTCTTAAATAAAACTTTTAGTGTGAAAACTGTATAATTATTATCGTGGATAGTTTATAGCACTTGTCAAAACCAACTGAATCATTGAACTCTTTTACAGCTGATTAACGGAAAAACATATTTTAAACAGATTTTTTTAAAAACCTTTTCTTCATTTAGACAATGAAATATTACATTTCAAGTCGAAGATTCATATTGTTCCTGTAAAATGATTCATGTAGCGAAGTAGTCAACAGAAATATCATCATTATCATCACTATTACTGTTAAATAGGACAATTTTATTACAATTAAAGTTACGTGACCCAGACGATAAATTAACGTTCAAAAACACCCCTCTTTCAGGGAAATTTTATCATACTTCAGGGGCATGTACGCTGAGTGTTCAAAAAATAAGGTGAATTTTCATTTTTCTCAAAAAAACCTTTATTTATTAAAAATGTATTAATCAAAAAAATAGGAAAACCGGGAAATTTGAACATTCACTTCATATTTCGAACAATATACCAATATAAAAAAAATTAAAATCAGACTCTCAAAACCCATGAAATTCAAAAACTCCCCTTTTGATCATACCTCGTATGCTTGTGTTCTTCTCCACAGCTCACATATTACCCTTTTTTAGTTACAGGAAAAATATTCGATGATATATAGGAATATGAGTTGTTCACAGAAGTTATTCAATAATTCAGTTAGTTCAAACTTATATTTGGTAACGAATAAAAAGGTTCTTAAATTTTACAGTCTGGAGGACTATATTAACACCAAGAGTTCATCTTTTACAACAATGTTCAACACCATATTGATACGAATGCTTAGAATATGCCCTTCCTGTGTTTAAAATGGTGTTAATCGCGTTGTAAATGTTTGGACCTTTAATGGAAGTTATGTCTCTTGAGGTAACTTTTTTCCGATCTGTTGAAATGTGTGAATACTAACATTGTTCATTTTTCCCCAAATTAATATTGAAATAAAAACACGACTTCAACAAATCTTGTAATTTGTCATATGTAATACTTCAAACATTCAACATTAATTAGAAATTTTATCACATTCAATTATATTTATGACAATTACCCTGACTTTGAGCATAGATAAAATTTTAGAAATTTTAGTAAATTTTTTTATCCAGAAGTAACAAAATACTATAGTTTCAGCACAATACAACTTTGTTGTTCAAAACTATATAGTAGATAGATATTTATTTGTATATATATCAAAAAGTAAAAAAATGTCCACTACTCTTCGTATCACTTAACTTAAAGCACATAGTTTTGCAAAACAATTATTAAATTTTTTTTAAAGTGGTCCGTTTGCGTTCCTCCTCAGACTCTAGAGATCGATCATATTAGGATAGCTGGTACAGAAAAAATCAGTGAAGATAAATTTCATACTTGAAGGGAACATAGCTCACCTGCTTGCTACCGACGGCGTGTCACGACTGGGATCTGGAGACTGCATGAACGGATGTTGTGGTGTATTAGGATAACTGTGACCAGTGAATCCAGGGACGTGCGTTACCAGATGTGGCCTCACGTATCCGTTATTTGATGTCGGTTGATTGTCTGCAAAAGCAAAATGAATGATTTATGATGAGTGATTTACAAGTAATAATTAAAATAATTTGATGTGTTTACACAACCGCGACACGTGTTTCGCTATACAATAGCATCTTCCGGCGTCATACTACTGTGACGCCTGACTGAAACTGAAAATTATGACCTCAAACTCGAAACTACGACTTTTAAACACAAACTTGCGCCTTTTTAACTCGAAATTACGACTTTAAACTCGAAATTACGACTTTCAACTCGAAATTACTACTTTTAACTCGAAATTACGACTTTTAATTCGAAATTACGACTTTTAACTCGAAATTACGACTTTTAACTCGATATTACGACTTTTGACTCGAGATTACGACTTTCCAATTCGAAATTACGACTTCAGTCTTGAAATTTCCACTTCAATCTCGAAATTGCGACTTTAAACTCGAAATTACGAATTTTTAACTCAAAATTTTGAGGTTGAAGCCGTGATCTCGAGTTAAAAAGTCGTCATTTAGATATTAAAGTGGAAATTTCAGAGTTAAAGTGGAAATTTCAGAGTTGAAGTCGTAATCTCGAGCTAAAAAGTCGTAATTTCGAGTTGAAAGACGTGCTTTTGACTTTAAAGTCGTAATTTCCAGTTGAAAGACGTGATTTTGACTTTAAACCTGAAATTTCGAGTTTAAAGTCGACATTCCGATATTAAAGTCGTAATTCCGAGCTTAATGTCGTAATTTCGAGTTTGAAGTCGAAATTCCGATATTAAAATCGTAATTTCGAGTTTAAAGTCGAAATTCCGATATAAAAGTTGTAATTTATAGTTTAAATTCGTGATTTAAAGTCGTAATTTCGAGTTCAAAGTCGTAATTTCGAGTTCAAAGTCGTAATTTCGAGTTCAAAGTCGTAATTTTGAGTTGAAAGTCGAAATTTCGTGTTGAAAAATCGAAATTTCGCGAAAAACTCGTAATTTCGTTTTTTAAGTGGTAATTTTGAGAATGAGGTCGTAATCTCGAGTTAAAATGTCGTAATTTTGAGTTAAAAAGTCGTAATATCGAGTTAAGAAGTCGTAATCTCGAGTTAAGAAGTCGTAATCTCGAGTTAAGAAGTCGTAATCTCGAGTTAAGAAGTCGTAATCTCGAGTTAAAAAGTTGTAATCTCGAGTTGAAAAGTCGTAATTTCGAGTTGAAAGACGTGGTTTTGAGTTTGAAGCTGAATTTTAAATTTAAAGTCGAAATAAGTCGAAATTTCGAAAAAAAACTCGTATTTTCAAGATTGATATAATTTTGAGTTGAAAAGTCGTAATTTTTACTTTGAAAGTCTCAGTTTCGAGTTTAAAGTCGTAAATTTAAGTTTTAGTCAGGTGTCACAGTACTGTGAAACCTGAAGATGCTATTGTATAGCGAAACACGTGTCGCGGTTTTGTAAACTTTCAAGTGGAAATCACACATTAAAGTGTTTTTTCAATGTGTCATAATGGATTCTGTTCCTTTCAACACTTGTGATATATTTTTGTTATGTTGTTACATATGAATCCTGAGCACACACTTTTATGCTGACGAAATCAATTGACTTGGCAAAAGTGCATTGATTCAAATGGCGCTCGTTCAGCTAAAACTGTGAACATATGTTCGAGCCGATTGTACCAACATAAAAAAAATCGCAAATCGAATATATGTAGCCTGCGAAATTTGAACGTTCTTAAGGAAGTTAACCTGTACTCTTTCCAATATGTCGGCATAGTTAATTCCCCAAACAGATGAGCACGCAGAGAAAGAGCTGATAACAAAAGCAGCGTATAGTTTTATTAACGATTCCTGAGAATTTGTCTTGAATTTCGTAAGAATTGAGATTTGCTACCTGATTTTCTTTCGACACAGAGGAAACTGATATTTTTCTGAAGAGAGATGAAGAAGCGAAAATAACTCCTGAATAAGTGTACTTATTTACAATCTCAACTTCGGAATTGTTTACAAGAAAACGGTAGTTATAGTTAATTCTGAATCAGCTTTTGGAAAACCGCATTTTCTTGGTATTCATTTCTAGATGGTTTCCAGGAGCATATATTTCCAATTTCTGGAAAGACCAATTTCTATAAACAGCAAATAACCTACGAAAAATCAGTTGGAACTTCTTTGGTTAAACAAATATTACTTTGAATAATTGATATTCCATATACTCACCTTGATATGGCGTATAGTATTTTCCGAAGGGAAGATCTTTCGCAATATCCGGATACAAGTACACCAGATGATTCAGATCTGCAACCCTATCGGCCAAAGATCGTATAGCGAAATCTTTTGAAGTGAAAGGTTGGAGACTGAAGACTTCTCCAGTGTCTGAAAATAAACGTCATTAAAAGCTGATCTCGTATCAATATGAATGAATATTATACCGGAGACCCATGCAATCGTGATTCCTCCTAATTCGCTGTCTGAGAATCGTAAAAGGAAAGTCCCACACGTACAGGATGATAATAGTTCTTCAGCTTGTCTCTTCCTCACAAAGCCCATTATGGCCCTAAACATAATTTACATCTATCATATGGAATATCGTTACTCTACTGTTATAAACAAACATTTACCAACATAATTATAAATTCATCATACTGGATTTCAACGAAGTTATAGTATCTGCTCTAACTACGCTCTGTTCTATGATCTCCATTCTACAATTGCTATAATTCATTTATTGAAAAAGTTCAATATCATTTCTTAAAGTCTATTTACTTCAAATCTTATGGTATCTAGCTTGATAGAGGTATTCCATGTGAATATCTTACTATAACATTCAATATTAAAAGTCTTGAGTTACGTAAAAAATTTGCTGGAATAGTTTTCCTACATAAATCACTGCACAACAATATGGATATTTTGGAGGTGTTATCTCTTATAAATTTCTGTGTGCCTCATTTAAGAACTTTTTACTGCCGACTGGCCAGAACCAATTTGTACCTCAATTCACCTATCTTTAGTATTTGCAATAATCCAAATTCAATTTCAAATTTGTATGATATCAATTTTGATTCCCTAGAATATATTTCCAAAACTACATCTCAGTTTTTCATGGAATTTTCAATTTCTGGCATATTTTTTTCATTTATAAGAACCTATATTACTTTTCAACATACTTAATCATCCCTGTAAATGATTTTCATCTGTTGGGTAATGAAAGCTATTATTATTATTATTATCAGGTTATTTCATAAGTTTTGTCCATTTCAATGTCATATATTTTTGAAGCTCAACACTTCAATAATATTATATGGACAAAACTTTTGAAACAACCTAATATATTATCAATTCTTACCCGTCAGCCCATGGTCCCCTCAAATGTTCTCTAGTCAACTTCATTATTGCATAAAACCATTCCCAAAACGTGAAATTCCTTTCACTCAAAGGTTCCTTACAAAATTGAGCCCAACTCAACATTGCGTTACTGGTTTCATTGTAATTTCCTCTGAAAGCTTTTTCTGCTAAAAATCGCAGGTTGTCCTCAGTCAAACATCTGTTTGTTGCAGCTCTAAACTTTATGGATAATGTTTCAGCAACTTTATTCCAAGCAACCTGAAATTGATTTTTATTGCCCATTTCATATCAGCAATATTAAGCAATAATAAAAACCACACTAGTTGCACCGTCCTGCAAGAGAGGGCGCTATAATATCCTTTCCGGGAGAATATAATATCCTTATATTACTCAATATAATTTCGTTTTATTTAGCAATAATAAAAACCACACTAATCGCACCCTCCTGCAAGAGGGGGCGTTATAATATCCTTTCCGGGAGAATATAATATCCTTATACTAGCCAATATAATTTCGTATTTAGCAGGAATGAAAACCACACTAGTTGCACCGTCCTGGGAGAGATGGCGTTATAATATCATTGCCCGGAGAATAATTTTTCATTTTATTAGCCAATATAACTTCGTTTTATTTAGCAAGAATAAAAACCACACTAGTTGCACCGTCCTACAAAAGAGGGGTTCATAATATCGTTTCCGAGGTAAAAGTCCTTCTAAATGAAGCCTCAAATGTATGAATACCAAGCTAGATATTGAGTTACGTCCAGCAGACATTCATGCACAATACCTCACAGAGATTTGTCTCGTAGAGGTTTCTCGTGTAAGAAAAAGATTGTTAACTAGTAACAGCTCCATCTCGTAAACAAAGCCTCAAGCCATACTCTAACAGAGATAAAAAACGTGTCTGAAAACTATATCGAGGAAAGATACATACGTATAGGAAAATGAATAGTTCTAAAATTACTAATGATAATGATGTGTGATTAATTTGATGAATCGATTGAAATTTTAGTTTGTCAAAGATTGAAATGTTCGTTCACAATAAACCAATCCATCTCCACTTTTTTCAAAACAATAGTAAAATGAATAAAATCGTCTTTCGTGAAAACAATTCAATAACAATTAGTGAAAATGAACATGAGATAGCTGAGAATTTCAATAATTACTTTGTTAATAGTATTTCAAATATCTGTTAGTATAGTATTTCAAATATCTGTTATTCCTATACCAAAGGTTAGTAATACAATTGAAGCAAGCGATTTTCTCCCAATTAATACTCTACCAACTTTGGAGAAAGTCCTTGAACTAGCAGTTTACAAACAATTAGTTGCATACTTGGATGATAATGAATTATTCTTAGGTAAACAGTCAGGATTCAGAAAAAATCATTCCTGTGAATCAGCTATTCAGTATACTTTCTCTAGATGGAAAAATGCGTATGATGAAAATAAATACACTGTAGCTGTCTTTTTTGACTTTAAGCGCGCATTTGAAACAATTGACAGAAACATTTTGATAAAAAAATTAAATTATTATGGGTTAACAGGCTCTGTGCTGGCATGGTTTCTTAGTTATCTTAGTGAAAGAAAACAGAAAACGAAAATTGGTTCAAAAATATCTGATGAGATAGATATCAACATTGGTGTTCCAAAGGGAAGTGTACTTGGTCCACTTTTATTTATTATATACCTGAATGATATTTATTATGTTCCTGGGCTACATGAACTTAATCTGTTTGCAGACGATACATTACTCAATGATGCTGTAGATACTCTCAAAGGTTCTATGAAGAACATCGAAAAATATTTACATATGAATAAATTAAAATTAAATGCAGATGAAACAAAAGCTATGGTGATAACAACTAAATGTAAACTGAACTCTATCGATTATAATGAAATAAAAATTGAAATTGGTAACACTACCTTGGAATATGTGTCTGAAATAAAGTATCTGGGAGTTATTGTAGATAACACTTTGAGTTTGAACAGTCATGTTGAATACGTTATAAAAAAAAATTCAAAAAAATTATATTTTTTTTCTAGGATAGCAAATAATTTGACTATCAACTCCAGAATATTAACATATAATTGTATAATTAAACCTCATTTTGAGTACTTTCCAACTTTAATGCATTTAATAAACCAAAATAGGCTTACCCAATTTCAAAAACTCCAAAATAGGGGCATGAGAATTATATTAAGATGCAGTCGTTATACTTCCATTGATCACATGTTGAATATACTACAATGGCTGTCGATTTCAAATCGATTATTCTTTTTAACAATGGTTTTTATATTTAAAATAACCAAAAGTCTCCAACCAACGTATTTTAATGAATTTTTGGTTTTAAATAATCAAATACATGAACATGAGACAAGATCTTATAATAATTTTCATATATATATAGAACTCACACTGGTGGCGGAACGAAAAACTTATTCTACAAGGGACTACGGGAATTTAACAATTTACCAAATGCCATTAAAGAGGAAAATACTGTAAGAGGGTTTAAAAGTAAATTATTGGAATACCTAGAGCATTAGTTAGTTGGAAAATATGTATATTATATATAGTTACTATATCAATATTGGTTTTCAACATTGGGTCTTATAAATTGTATATTTTTTTATTATTATCTTTTTATTTAGTTTATCTTCATTATTGTTATTATCTATATACAGATTTGAATGTTATTAATATTTTTGGCACTGTGGAAATTTAAATTGTTAATTAGTTATTATGTCTTGTAAGATTAGGATGTATCCTTTAATAAAGATTACTATTACTACAAACAATATTGTACTTACCTTATCAGGTACAACAAATGGCACTCGTCCGGGTTCACTAAAAGCATTATCCCAAGTTACGGTCGCCCACGCATGGGGTTCCTGATTACCGTGGACTATAACTACGACAGGTAAACTCAGAGTCCACACTTGGAACATCAACTCTCCACCTCCGACGCTGAACTGGGATTGAAACAGCAACGAAAATTTCTCATCCATAACACTCTCAGTCCCTTTCTTTTCGGCGCGTTTTATCTTCTTCAGTTGCATGTTACGAAAGCTGACAGACAACTGTCTGGAATTCTGTTGGTACTCCATTGTTCCAGTGTTGTTCAAGATTTCCCCAGAGCTCTCACCGCTTTTTCCGAGCTTGTCATTTTTGAGTAGCAGATTCGCCTGCGATTCAGATATTATCGTTACTTTAACTTGGGGTGGGGTCATATGGACATTTAGTTTTCCCCCAACAAGTAATCGCACAGTGGCTGTGAATCTGAAAAAGTGAAATACGAGATCAAAAACCTTGTCCACTTTTAGAAAAAAAAATTATTCAAAGTTTTTGGGTACCCAAATTACACTTTGTCGGGTTGTTGTTGATAACATTGTAGTCGGAATAGCGAATTCTGGAGACAGTTAATACACTTGCATCGCAGACTGAAAATGAAAGAAGTAGAAGAAAAGATACCTGGTGTTAGTCTTCATCACTTGGGGAGGCTGTTTTTCGATTATGAAAGTCGAAGTCACCAATGTTGAAAGCAGCTGTGTAAAATCTTGAAGCAGATGTGGCAATACATCAGCCACACCAGGTGGATCAAGCGGAACTCTTTGTTTGAGCCTCTCTACTTCCTTGATTTGTTGTCTATTCAACCAAATCAGTTCTGCCAAACTCTCGCACCTTAAAAAACATCAACAATGGAAACTTGACATATATATTACAACCCCACAAGAATAGCTTCACAATTCAAACTTATGTTATACTGTTGTCAACTATTCAATGCAGTGACATTATTATTTATGAATCAAGACGGAAAAAAAGTCTGCCATAGACATTTGTCATGCCGTTTGTACTTTCAACATAGCGGCATCTATTGGATACTTAAACCAGTCAACTTATATCGTCATCTATTGGATACTTACTCAATCCAGTCTATAACGCCTTATACCGCCATCTGTTAGAATATTATCGAACTAACAGATTATTACGACTCTTTGTCAGGTAATGAACAAATAATTTGCAATAAAACAATATTGCAATCATAAATTGAGATTTAAACTATTCTATCTATCGAATTGGATAAAAGTGCACACAGTGTGCAAAATTTTATTAAAATCGTGTTTGGTAGTTTAGGAGTCCATAGCGGACAAACAACGTGACACATAATATATATATTAGGATTTGAACTGTTCAAAATAGTAGCACTGAGTATTTTGAGTTGTGACTTTATTCTTACTGGGTTGAGATGAGATTTGTGTCTACACAACTTTGTAAATTCAGATAGGCAATATTGTGAAATGAATTTTTTATATAACTGAAAATTATTTTATATATAGCTATAACATTTAAACATTACATAAGGACATATTGTAAAATAATAGATAAGGCAAATTGTAAAATTAATTTAGGTGTGGTATACCTGTATGGTTTACCTGATGGTATATCTGTATAGGTTAGCTCGCGAAGTGTCCAGTTTAATCTTCCTCTTGAAGATGATCATTTGGTGATTGAAAAAGTGTTGAGGTGTTAAAAATAACAATTTGGTGTTGGGAAAAAAAACTCCAGTAATATTCATTACTACACCAAAGGTTCCAAATAGTGCATCATAAGTTTATGACAATGTTGGAAAAACATTCAAAAGTAAGTTCCCGAATATCATGGAGAGAATAACAATAAAAAAAAAAGATCACGACTCCGTTTCTAACACAATGAATTAATATTTATATTTTTTAAATTTTGAAAGTTGTGAAAATCCAGTGGACCTCCAAAAATCTGAGGAGTAAACCACCACATTTTCTTACCACTCCTGTATAGTATCCAAATTACTATTGAAGATGGCACCATTTCCCGCCAACTGCTGTTCCCTCTTCCATTTAATCAATTCCTCGTCCAATACATGGGTTTGCAATTGCATGAGTAATTGATATGTCTCTTTCAATTTTTCTCCAAGTGCTAATCTGAGTTGCATCAGCCCAGCTATCTTCTGGTTCAATACTTGTTCCAGTAGCTCTTTCTGTCTCTGAAGTTTCTGAATATTTGCCTGGGAATTCTGTTGACTTGACATCTGTTGCAAATGTGCTGGAAAATGGAAAATAAATAATGAGGCAACCAAAATTCTCGCAATGGACAAACATACTCACCATTAATTTTGGTGCATTCATGGTATTGCAGAGCAAAAGATTCCAGCTCTTGCTCCATCTTTCTCAAGTCTTCAGCGGTACCCTGAAATTGATAATTAGTAAATAAATTCAAATCCATTAAGAAACGAAGCAATTCAATACAAAGTAGCACGAATAAAGTTGTAACTATTCAATAGTTTGAGCAAAGACAATCTTGACTGGGCTATGATACAAATATACAGAACCCATATCTTTTTAGCATGCACATGTCACGGGGCAAAAAACATAAGAATTACCTGCGTTCTGCTCCTTAACACAGTTACTTTTTGCAACACTTCCACACCAGAATTTGATATCATCACGTTCGGTAAACCTGTAAGGAGTTCTCCTCCAGCAGCCTGAACCAACCTCACCTCAGCAGCAAGACAGGTTCGAATATGTGTAAATAATAGCACTGGAGTGGCACTAGAATCAACCAACACATTATAAAATAGTCTATATTTTGCCGAGTTGGAATGAATTTATGTTGAGATTTTTTGACTAATAAGTAATTGCCTAAAGTGATAGTTCACAGAGAAAAAGAGAAGAAAAAAGGGGAAGGAAGAAGAAAAAGAAGAAGAAAAGGGGAAAGACAAGAGAAGGGAAGAAAAAGAGAAGGGAATAAAAAGAGAAGGGAAGAAAAAAGAAAGGAAGAAAAAGAGAAGGGAAGAAAAAAAAATTGAAGAAAAGGAGAAGGATGAAAACAAACCAGAGCAAATATACGATATAACAAGGCCTACAGTTGGCAAAATTTTTGAGAAAATATCATATTTAAACAGATATTTTGAAATTTTCAGATGAATGTATTGCACAATTCTGGTATAAAATAGTAGGAAGGAATTATAGATTAGCGAAACAAGAAATTCAAAAATAAAATCAGTTTCACGAAATTGTAAAAATCTTATGAAATAACTAAAACATACCTGTATCTTTGTCGAAACATTTTGGCTGCTTCTGCAAGCTTCAGCTTTGTTAAAAAATATTCAGCGTCAGTGACAACTGCAGCTTTATTTTCTATTTCTTGTATCAAAGAATTCACCAATCCTGCAATATATGGTTCATGTTGTGGGTTTTCAGGTTGAATATCAACGTCAGACCTGTAAATACAGTCACTATTGAAGATTATTGCTAAAATGTATGGGTGGATCATCAAAACTAAAAACAATTATATAAAACATAGGAGCAGTAGGACATAAGTAGAAAATATGAATCTCTCAAAACAACATTTGTAGATGAAATGAATACATCTAAATAAAATACTGATGTACTGGATCTGATCAATTTACTAGTTAATACCATATAAAACCTTCCACATAAAAATAATTATTGGATTAAAAACTATACCATGCCATACAAAGAAACTGCCAACACTCAATAACTATTCAGTTTTTATGACGAATTATACGAATTGACTTCGTATATACTATACTTATGAATACACTGATTACTGAAAAGGTATCGTCCAGGTACGTCCAATGGGATTAAACGTTCCTGAAGAAAATGCAGAACTATTTTATTGAATCGTTCTAGAAAATGAAGAACCCCAATCACTACTTCATAAAGAATGTAAAGTTAAAAAATATATACTGATTCAATAATGAAAATATATGTTCAGTCTGTTATAAATACATAATTTCTTACCAAAACTTTTCTTCGATGTACTGTGCAAGATAATGCCTCACTTCAATAGGAAAATGATCTCCATAAATTTGTTGGAGACTCCCAGAAGGGAGCTGTTGCACTTTAGCCCACAGAGACATGTTTAGGTCCTAAAAATGATTGTGTAAACATCGGAATACCTTGTCAATTTGATTCATTTCCCACTTTCAAATATACATGTAAGTTCTACTCAAGGTCATCACAAACAAAACTGCACTGATGGTTATCTTTAAAAATGATTGTTTACATTGTTACGATTAAATATATAATATAATTGTATACTTGTTTGTTCGTAAGGATTTTCAAACATATAACTTATTCATTATACTGAAATGGGATAATACTGTTTTCAAATAATTTAATATATTCAATAAATTATCAATACACTACCTTCTATATTCACAACAACCAGCCATGATCATAAAACATAAAACACAAATTCGTAGATTGCCAATACCAGTGTTGCCAATGAAAATTACACAAAATACTCCAAAGCTTGAAACAGAATATATGTATTTTACTCACTTTGTAATCTATAAAAATGATCAGTAATATCCTGCAATCATTGATTTTATATTTATATACAGCGATTGAAATTAGGCGAAGTAGAGAGATGTGTGTTTGTTTAATTTCTTTCGTGTTCAAAGCTATTAAATATGGAAAATAGTAAATTATGTAAAATAACATAAAATGGTGATAACTGATGAGTATGACAGAGATGGAGGTACCCACATCGACGTGGACAACAATAAACAAAAGCACAGAACGCATCTGACTCATCCTGACACCTCTCAATTCTGACACTTCTAACAGTCATCTCATATGTAATCATATGTTACTACGTTACTGATATGCATATGTAAAGACTAGTTCTCAAATTCATAAGTAACATTGCTTGTTTTTGAAAAATAAAGACTTGGATGAGGCTTACGGAACAAATAATAACTTATGCAGAAGACAATAAAGAAGAAACTTCTGTGTCGGATATATCAGGAGTAGTTTTTTTTGAATATGACGACTAATTCTACATTTGCAAACCATCTTTTGCCAGAAGGACATGATTTCAGCCATGACTATGATGTATTACATTTGAAAGAGAAAGGTTTGGAAATCAAAAGATTAATGAATTCTCGAAATTTACTGAATAGACAAATATAATTGAATTATTTCCTTCTGTTGAATCTATTTTCTAATGTGGAGATAGACAATTAGTTCATTAAATGTGCATTTAATGAGTTGGATTTCTTTTATGTTTAACTAGATAATACATAACATTAAAATGAACAGTTAGAAAATAACTTTACAAAATGCTCAAAGGTGCGAACTCGTTTCCTCCTTTTCATAAAAGAGGATGTATTTTTGATTATCAATTGGATACATTTATTAGGCATCAAGTCATCAATCACTTATTAGGTATAATTTATTCAGTATGAACACGCACAACGAAGATTTTATATAGATCAATACGTGTTGCGGTTTTGTAAATTGTTTAGTGAAAATCTCACAATAAAGTGTTACCTGAATATGGAACGAGACCTGACAGACCATGTCATTGGCTGAGCAGTAGTTCTTTCAGTGACGTCATCGACATATCAATTATGACAGTGACAGTAATAGTTCGGTGAATTTTTTCGGTTGTTACTGGTGGTTGTTACACCAATAAAAGGCAATTTCAACAACCTGACCTTCTATTCTTCTATCACTCAATTAAAAATCAAAACATTTCTGGCAACAGTTTATGTCATATTCATATGTGGTAATTGTTAATGATAATGTAATGTTATAACAAACATACCTATATACACTGAAAATCATTAATATTATTTTGTTTTTGTCTGCTATAGTGATAAGAGGGTTTCTGAGTACAATTTTATGCCAAATCAAATATCCAACACTACTTACTTCTCACTCACTGAAGGTTAATTTCCAAATTTGTGAAAAGGCCACTCAGCAATTTTCAAAAACTTTGAAGTTGGTCGGTTTTTGTCCAATACTATCTACATAGAAACGTTCATAATAAACGTGAATACTACAAAAAATTTGAATAAGACACTTCACTTACCCTGTATTATGATCTATTGAAGTGATGGAGTACGATTTCCAAAAAATTTGTAGGATATGTTTGAATGATGGCATTATGATGTCCGTTTTCAAAGTCAACATTTCTAAGAAGATGATGGCTTGCGCATCCGTACAGGTAGACTCTTGCACAAGTGATTTCAACAGCAAACACTCACAATTTTATTTTTTTCAGGTATGGCAAAATGACGGTTTGCCTTCACAAATTTGTAATAAATGTTCAGCGAAGCTGCATATTTCATTCCAGTTCAAAAAGTTATGCGAAAAGTCGGATGCAAAATTGCGACAGCTACTGACATCCAAGTCGAATAAGGATCAGTACGATCAGACCCAAGAAGGAACCCATCAAAATGATACTCCAGAAGAATTGACACAAGCAATATCCCAAAACAATTGTATTTTTATAGAGTGTAATCCGTTGATAGAACCCATTCCTCAAAACTCAAATAATTTCTCTTCTGGGCCTCAAAATTTGCCGCAACCCCTAAATCAGATCAATTACAATGGCGATCAAGGTGGTGTGCCCTTGAATGGATATAATTTAACTGATGTGGGGCAAGTGCAGGTTTATAGTACTGGCACTTATCCTTTGTCCATGCAACCATCTAATCCTGTCCTTCCTGATCATTTAATGCAACAAATACAAGTAAGTTACATTATCAATAACAATACTTATAAATGTATATGTTTGAATGTATTATATGTTTTGAATTAGATGGATTTATGTAGGATTTATGTATATTAGTTTACCGTAAAAAGCCAGTTATTTCAAGAACCAACCTGAGCCAGGTCTCTCATTTTTCTCATGAACGATGTACCTGACATGTCTTCCCAGGTAAACTAGTATTATCTTTCACATTGACATCATTTCATAATTGCAGCTGCCACCACCTGCTCAAGTTGTCAATTTAGTTCAACAACCAACAACAGGAATATCGGAAGACAACAAGGAGAAAAATCGAGATACAAATCAGACAAAAAACGCCAAAAAAGAACAAAAGGAACAGGGTAAACAATGCCCTACTTGTAAGAAAATATTTGAAACTACAACCAAACTAAGCAGACACGTAAAAACTCACTCTTTGGATATGCCATATAAGTGCAAGGCGTGCAGCAAATCCTTTGCACATAGCGGAAATTTCAAGATTCATCTGAGAATGCACACCGGGGAAAGACCATTTCGATGTACAATCTGTGATAAGGGGTGTAGACAGGCACAGGATTTGGAAAAGCACATGCGAACACACACAGGTTCGATAACATCTATAATATTCACAAAAATCTACTTTTTTTTACCAACTTAGCACTTCTTACACTAGGAATTGAACATTTTTTCAAGGGAACAAAACTGGGTGTAATAGAAACGTCTTGTCTATGGATCCGCCTCATTAAATAATATAATAATGTAGTTTAGAGGCGACATGTTCCACTATACAGAAGCTTGCTTGAGCAGAACTTCTAAATTATAACCAGTTCATACTTATTATCTATTACTTATGTTCAAATCCGATCCTTAATTCTAGGCTAAAATTAACCACCTGAAAAAAGCGGTTTGGAACCTTTGGTGTAGTAATGAATTTTACTGGAGTTTTTTCCCAACACCAAACCTTTATTTCAACACCTCAACACGTGTCTCGATCACCAAGTGATCATCTTCAAGAGGAAGATCAATCTAATCATATTTACAAAGATATCCTTATTTATACCATAGGTACCTGTGTCTTGGTGGCTTTAATTAATTTTAGAATTGAATCAATGTAAAATTAGATAGATAATGGGGTATGACCCCATTATCTTGATAATGGGGTCAATATAAATAAAATCTACCAGTGGTATTTAGACAAAAGTGTTTTTATTCATTTCATTTAAGTGATCATTAATTACCATAAAGTAAACAAGTCATCAATCACACATATTAATTTTATATAGCTTATAATATTTCAATTATTAGATTTACCTGACTATTACATAAGGACACATTGTAAAGTCAATTCAAGACAAGTAGGTAAGGCAAATTGTAAAATTAATTTGAGACACCAAGACATAGGTACCTAGAACAGGTATCTATGGTATAAATAAGGATAGCTTTGTAAGTATGATTAGTTTGATCTTCTTGAAGATGAATACTTGGTGATCGAAACACGTGTCGAGTTGTTAAAATAACGGTTTGGTGTTGGGAAAAACTCCAGTAATATACATATCCTTGTTAAAAAAATGCCCATTTAAATTCTCCATCAGTCATTGGCCAAAGGATTTTCAATAAATTACCATTGACTTCGAAAGAATTTTTGTTGAATCTAGTTTTTTAATATGTGATGAATATTTTTTCACTGAATTCAGATATACAAATTTTTTGTCATAAAGAAAATGAAGACTTACCTACTTACTTTCTCAAGTGTGAACAGGTAAAAATAGTTCATTAAATTTGGAATAGTTTCAACTCAAGAATAACTAAGAGTTATATTTATTAACTTTGTCTTTATATTTTTTGAATTTTTATTGGATATATTGTTGATTACATGCATTTATTTTGTCCATCCTACTTTGAATCTTTTTAATTATATTTCATTAAAATGATTCGTCAATAAGAACTAATTTTTTTGTTGTTAAAGTATATTTTGAATTGAATTGAAAGCTTAAATAGTTTTTTCCCAAATCTCCTTGGATTTCATCTTTGTGTTCCAAACTGTTGATATAATATGTGACGTTTTTTTTGACATGTTCATAACCTCTGCTATCTCACTCACTTCAATTCGGCGGTCGTCTAGCACCATTTGGTGAACTTTGGCGACGTTTTTGTTGGTAGTTGTAGTTTCTGGATGTCCCGAACATTCATTGTCTCTCAAGATCACGTTTGAGTATGTTTAATTTCAGTTGCCCAAAATGTCACTGTTGTAAATAATGGTACAGAGTCCCCCTACACAGATTCCAACTTTTCTTTGATTTGTATAGGCGTATTGCCTTTCAAAAACAAATATTCAATGACAGCTCAATACTCGATTTTGTCCATTTTCATAAAAACAGTCACATCAATTCACTTAAACGACTGTTACATAACAACTGCGCCTCCAAAATGACTGAAGCCTTGGTGAGTAACTGTCAACAGATGAACAACGAAGTTCACTAGCTTTTATTTACAAGTGCTGCTATCTTGATGTTGATGTCGGAAACTTTTCAGATCATAATCGTAGGTTTGCCATTTATGTACCATATTTTTTTCTTTTGCAGGTGAAAGACCCCATAAATGTGTAATATGTCCAAAAGCATTCTCAACACGTTCTAACCTCATAGCTCACGTAAGGACACACACTGGAGAGAGACCATATGTGTGCTGTGTATGCCAAAAAGCGTTTTGTCAGTCTAATGAACTCACCAAGCATATGCGTACCCACACTGGTGAGAAGTCTCATGTGTGTGACATATGTAACAGGGGTAAGTATTTTTGTAATGACACTGTTCATAACTGCATATCAGTTATATATATATATATATATATATATATATATATATATATATATATATATATATATATATATAGCTACATATCCATTTGTCGATCTTCCCGATATCTATTACCTGAATATTAGGGGTCTCCGTACTAAACTCAAAGTCCTTCAATATAACATAGAGGTATAGTACGTAACATTGCCAACTAATATGAGTCAGCGCAGAAACGTAAAATCGTTCTGTGTTGAAAAACTCCGCCCACTTAAGTCATATTTCACTAATGTACTTTTGATATCACTTTGTGTGACCAATAGCTATCTTCTGGGGTGGGTACAATTTGGTTTTAAATGCGCATCGAAATCTCATCTTAGTTGGCAAGTACTATATCTTCTTACATACGATAATTTTTACTGAAACACGGCTTTTCTTGTGATCTCCTTGTGTATCTTGTGATCTACCAGGTCAAAAGCCTTGCTTAGTTATAGAAAGATACATACAGTTTCATTACCTCTATCTAGACTAGATTAGCTATATGCTAATCGCATGGTTATAAACATAACCTAACTGTTGTTTCAGGTTTCAATGGTTCCAGTACCCTCATAGTTCATCGTCGTTCACATACAGGTGAAAGACCCTACACGTGTATGGTTTGCAACAAAGGCTTCTCACAGTCAAGCTGCCTTGCTGTTCATATGAAACGTCATAACAATGAGGAAAACTATCAGTGTGACCAGTGCTTTACTTACTTTTCTACGAAATCTGAATTTGAAGTGCATTTAGCATCCCATGAGAAGATTGAAATTATTTTTGAGGAATCCGGTGATATTAGCTATAAACTTAACACAAAAAATGATGATACATAATAACTCTGTTTTTTTTTTGTAAATCGCCTCTAAGTCTACCTCTCATCTACTCATGTTCATGGAAGATTAACATCATCATAAGTGAATATATAGGCTGTTTTTTCTAGTTTTCCTACTCGTGTTGTATCATTTTAATGTTTTTTTTTCCAATGGCATCAACTGCTAAGCCATATTGAAATTATTATTGACATGGGCGTGTCCTGGATTATTTTCAGGGAGGTGCATCTGCATCTACACATACTAATAACCGATATAAAATCTAGAACTATATATATATTTCTTGATTGATGCAACTATTTTTCCTTCAATTTCAGTATTTTAATATTAACGTAGGTTTACAAAAAAGAATTTGAAGCTTTAATAACTTTTACTTATCACATTCGAACATTTTTGATAGCATGCTTTGCTATCATCTTCATGGCTCTACTCAAACTGAACGGTTTATCTCCTTGTTTGTTCTTTTATACGATTAAATCGCCTTAGTGCAGGTATTTGTCCCCTCTTGTCATCCGGATGTTTCTTTAAATTGGTCTGTATTTGGGTTGCATCAGGTAATATCTTTTTGTTCATAGTTTCTTGAAATGTGTAGTATATTGAATGTTGGGTCTTGTTGTGTAATGATTTGTATTTGTTCCTCGATGAGTGAATTATGACATTTGAATTTATGAATGTTTAATTTTCCCAGATGTCCATATGGTTTTCTATATATGTATAGTATACAGAGTTGCAAGTATTGAGTACTTTTTCTAATGCATTACGCTTTTATTACCAAATATTACTCGATTTTGTAATTATAGTGTGAAATAATATTGAGTACTTTTCATTTTTGATGTGAAACATCTATAGCCGCAAGTAAAACTGATTGCTGGCGTGGCGACGGGTCGTCATGCGGAAGCGACTGTGTGATTCTCTTCCCACTGGCTAAGCTATCACTCTCGCCATTCTGAGCTCGGATACTTATAGTGTATACAGTTGTGTTTACTACAGTATACATAACCTGTGTTTTAATAGTTTTAATAATTAATTAAAATACGCCTGACAGTGATTATTTAAAAAGTGAAAGTGAGCAGCCTACCGCAAAGAAAGCAAATAACACTTCACATGATGTATAGACTTTATTCAAAACATGTTCAACCATTTTTTGATAGACTTTACATGGAATTTTCTAGCTTCGATTACGTAGTTGGTGTCGGCAGGATCGGCACTTCTGAGATCGCTGTGATGTACCCCGTCCGTTATATTCACCGCCCAAATGTTGGATGAAATATTAGTAGTCACTCCACCACATGACCAGGGATCCATCATTCCATTGCTGAAAACAATGTTGGAGAAATATTTCAAATTTTTTCCTCCATATTCCGAAACTATCCAGTCTGGCCTCGAATTACTGACTCCGTATTTTTTGGAACACTCTTCCGAGTACTTTTTTTCATCCCAAGGTTGTGTTTCGAACATGTCTTTGTTCGTGGAACATATTGGCATCACAAGTTCCGTGCAAGCTTGGTAGTCCCACGTGTATTCTCCCAGATACTTTGATGTTGAGTTGATACTGTTGCACAGTGTGCTTCCGGTGTAGTTGGTGTACACTGTCAGAGCTTTTCCTAAATTCGCTAAAGTACTCAATGGGTCTGTGGAGTTCAAACTAACGAGTTTGTCGCAGAATGTTTTCACGGGATACGCTGGAAGTGGCACAATGAAGTTGGTTGGATAATGGTAGTTCGTCATGGCCATGTTGACGTATATATCGCTCAACCAGTCTACGAGCTTTTCCACATCTGTAGCGTTACCGAATGTTTCGCATATTCTCCAAGTTTCATATAAATGTTTCATCCCTGAAAAATAGATGTTATTCGAGTTCAATCAATGTCAGAAATTACCATAATTCGTCATGATAATTAGCGATACATAGCGTACGAGGTCGACTAGCAAAACGTGTTTCAATCACCAAGTGATCATCTTCAAGAAAAAGATTAAAATAGTTTTAATACTCCTCTTGAAGATGATCACTTGGTGATTGAAACACGTGTCAAGGTGTTAAACGAAAAGGTTTGGTGTTGGGATAGAACTCTAGTAATATTCATTACTACACCAAAGGTTTCAAACAGTGCATCACAAATACCTGAACTTGTTTTGGTGACGTTCCTGAGGATTTCCCATGAAGCTTTGATAATATTAGTGCACTGTGCAGTTCCAAACTTCTCGAATACGCCGGTGACGATCTCATAAAACTTCTCACACGGTATCATATTTCGAAAATACCAAATCGGAGCTGAAGAAGCTATCGCACCGATCACTGACGTGGGATACTTCATCCTCAGCCACGCCGCCAACATACCTCCGTATGATCCGCCGAACGATACAACTGGAAGAGTGTCGTTGGTGAGAATTGTAGCAAAGTAGGTTTTTCTCAACTCCTCGATAACATGGACATAATCCGCTAGTGCTTGGGAGCTGGTTAGAAATCTTAGGTTTTCCGGGGTGTTCGACTGGTTTCCAAATGGCAGGGACTCCCCGTAATACCGATGTTCGATAAACACTACGAGGGCGTTGAAAACTGGTGCAATATCGAACATGAAGCCCGTGTTTTGGGCAAACATGAAAATATTTCCTTCATTGCCGGTGTAAAGAAATACGGGTCCACCCTTCACGTGATAATCGCCGTTTATCAGGTATCTCAATTTGAAAGTTTTGTTTTGTATTGTGAAGTGATCGACGGGCACATCTGAATATTTAATATCGAATGTGTATTCCGAAAATGTATACTTCCAAAGGAGGTTCAATATTAGACACTTAAAAATCATATTGACATTTTTTCGTACAAACTTTGACGTACATCTTGACATATGTTGGTCATTTCAGAGTGGTTTTTATATGATTTTTCATTGTTGTAATGGAGTGTTAAGAGTATAAGTTAGTTAATTGGAACTTCCTCTCCGATCGCGACAGAGGACGGTTGTGCTAACGACCACCCCCAAAGTTTGCACGTGAATGTTGTGGTCGGTGTGAAGTCTAAAAGATGTAATCTTAAATGAAGTTATGTTTGAATAAGCATTGAAGTGAAATATAAGAGGACTGGCAGCCC
This sequence comes from Leptinotarsa decemlineata, assembly GCF_025532065.1. Lineage (NCBI taxonomy): Eukaryota > Metazoa > Arthropoda > Insecta > Coleoptera > Chrysomelidae > Leptinotarsa > Leptinotarsa decemlineata. The sequence goes on along the minus strand of NW_027412556.1, from coordinate 7,712,737 downwards.
CCCACGCCAGTAACCAGGCTGGATGTCAAAATATATGAACGTGTGTATTTGTGTTATTTTTATCCGAAAGCCTGCCGAGAAGGAGGCGACAAGTAAAAAATGAAGTGTTTTTGTTCAAAGAAGAAGTGAATTAAAAAACTTAGGGTGGCAGCATTGCCTCGTGTCAGACGAAGCTTCTGTTCACTATGAACAGGAAGAGCCTGGCCAAATGCACTCGAATGAGAAGCAATGGTCATAGAAAATAGAGAGGAAGAGAGAGAGGGATAGGTTTTTTTGGAGTTTTTTGCAGTATCAACATGTTGAAGGATGAACAGGGTAAATTTTCGTTATCTAGACACCCGGCGATTTTGAAACAATTTTTAACTGTACTTACGTATTTTGATGCGTAGATTACGAATCCGAAATAAAAAAGCGGCGCTCTCCCTTTTTTAAAAAGTTACGGCCCTTCAAAGTTCAGAAAAGGGCAACTCTTCAGCCTTCTTTTTCACTGAATAAACTATTTGAAAACACAACCATTTATTCACTAGGTCACCTTTATACCTTATTTCTCCTTCTTTAACACTTTTTACTTCAATAATCAACATTTTTCTTACAAAAATGTTAAAAATTTTAACATACGAGTACTTCCAAAGTGATAGTTTGCTAAAATACCCATCTGATTGTTTGGAAATCCAAGAATTATTCCATACCTGAGAATTGAGTATTTTACCTGAAATTGTGTCATAGCGTAAAACATGTATTTTTCAGTATCACAAATGTTTATTTGAATCATTTTTGTAGTTGTGAATATAGTTATTAAGTACATAAAAATTATATATTTTTTTGTATCTTAACAAACAAATACTCCTAAAGTGTGAGTTTATTAAACCCATCTGATTTAGGTATTTTTTGTGAAATTATAAAACAACAATCAAAATAAAAACAACAATAAAAATTAATTGGCGCTCCGGGGCGACTTCATTGATTCCAGGGGCGCATTTGCTTTTTTAGCTGCAGGAAAACCCGGAACAACCAATAATTATTTCACACCTAGTCTTCAAGTGAAAAATTTGGAAAATGAATATGATCTTACTTAACGTTCCAATCAAGTATTTTACCTGTACTTGGTTCTGTTATAGCGTCAAAAATGTATTTTCCCAAATCATGATTCAAATTTTGGAAAGCGAATATGATTTGACGGAACAGTACAATCAATCATTTTACCTGAATTCCATATATACCTGTAATATACCTGCGTTTGTATATATATTGCCGATTTCGGTAGGTATTCACATTCTCGTTTCTGCTAGTGAGTGATAATCATTGACAAGATGAGTATAGAAGAAAGTAATGACATTGTTGATATAACAAAGTATACGACTGATCTAATTAAAGAAATATGTCCGGCTATGGAAGAAGAATTGCTGGCTGCAACGGCAAAACGTCTCATCATCAAAGCCGAAAAAATAATAGAAAGCAGAGAGTTGAGAAGAACAACACAAGCCACCTCAGTAGAAGATCCGCAAATAGTTAGTGACACAAAAATTAGTCAGTATCCTCTGGTAGTGGCAGATCCAAGGCTCAAATCTGCCAACCTAAGTAAAACAAGGCCCGAGTTATTCAACGGCTGTGCCCCAAGACTCCCATCAGCCAACTGCAGTGACCCAAGGATGGTACATTCCAATCAATGCAATGATGTCTCTCTCCCACCGAGAAAGCGGAGGAAGTTTGATGAGTCCAGGTTCCCCCCAGGACTGGAAGTACAACATTTCCATGACCACGGGAGGTGGCAATACCCAAATAACACCAATGGGGTCTACAACGGCAACAGGGTAGTCGACTATCAGTTTCCGCCGAGGAATCGAAGGAGATTCGAAAGATCCAGATTCACTCCAGGAATGGGAGTGCCAATGCATCATTTCAATGGTTGACAATTGGATTTGTAGCAGCATTAAGTTATTCAGTGCATAGGAATGCTGCTTTTACACGGATGCTTCCATAGTGGGAGTTTATTATTATACCCACTTATTTCAAAACTTCATTGATGCATGATGATAATGTTTATTTTAATAATTTGAATAATTGTTAAGTACATAAACATATTTGTTTTATTTTAACTAATACGTACTTCCAAAGTGTGAGTTTATTAAAATGTCCACCTGATAAATCCATTCATATAGAAGTAAAATTTGGAAAGTGATTATGATCTTGCGCAACATTCCAGTTGTTTGTATTTTAACAAACAAGTAGTGATAGTTTATTAAAATACCCAACTGATTGTATGGAGTCATTTCATACCTGAGTAATTTTCATGTGTGAAATTTTGAAAGTGAATATGATTTGACGGAACATTCCAATCAATCATTTTACCTGTATTCCATATACAGGGTGTCCCTGGACTTCCTCTTTTCCTCTCGGGAATGTATAGATGGGGTCAAAATATCACCAGTACTTCATATAACTTTTTTTCCTAAAAGTCTTCGTAACCAAGTTACGGGCCCTCGAAGTTACAAAATGAAAAATGTTTTTCTTTGATAACTTTTCAAGTGAATATTCAAAATCATCCAAATTTTGGTAATTGACTAAACAAATGAATTCCCTCGATGAGCTTTCATGCAGGAGTCAGTTGTTTTGCTACAAAGTCAGGAACGGACTACCCCCGATGGTCCACACCCCAAAACTTTGAAATGACAGATATTTTTCAATATTTTTCAACAAAATAAGGTTACTTGGACAATTTTATGAATAAAAGTACTCGTGTGGAAAGTCGATCGGAGCAACGAGTCTTGATAAAAATGAAGTTCTACTCGACGACATCAAACCATTATTTGAAATGAATAATTATCAAAGCAGAAATGATAATGATAACGTTAATTCAACAACATTTATAACAGGAATAATACAAAGTATGCTAAAATGAAGTCGTAAACAAAAAGTACAGTACCTATATGGAAGTTTAAGTCACAATTGTGATAGCAGATATTTTTTCAAAAGAAATATCAAGTTCTGTAGATTCGTGGTGTTTTTAAACTAACAAGCTACTCTACTATGAAATATCGAATTCATTCCATATTTTGTATGTACATAATACGTGTGGAATAATCACGTTTCGTGTTGATCAGTTATCTGAATCTCATGAAACTCAACATTCGAATGTTTCAAATTCTTCTTCACAGCTAAACTGTTAAGGAGTTTCACTGATAATTATAATTTTATGGGAGAAATTCTTTAACACGAATCTAAATTTAGCTGAAAAAACGCACATCGGAAAAAATATTTACTATACTAATAAAAAGCAAACGAATGAACTACAAAAACGGCTGCACATGATCAGGTGAAAAATATCCAGGGAATAATTATGTTCCATTTCTTTCACAGATGTTGACAAAAAAACCTTTTAGAAAGTTTTGATAAAAAATGAGAAACTGGAATGCGATTTTGTTTCGTTGAGTGGTGCGTTGTCATATGACTATCATTGTATTGTCAATATTCTATAGGATATTTTGAATTTTTTTGATATGGCCGAACAGTTTACATTCAATGAATATGCAGATATGCATGTATTTTATGGACGAGCATTTTGTAATGCTGCAGAAGCTCGTCGTCTGTATTCCGAGCATTTTCCCAATCGAACGGTACCGTCAAGAGAAACATTCGAGCGTGTCGATCGCAGCTTGAGGGAGACAGGTATGTAATAGTTGATAATTAATTTGAGCACGTTGTTTTATTTCGATATTATTGTAGGTACAGTTTTGCCAAAACGGGGTGGTGAGGGCACTCCTAGGACTGTACGTACCGTTGTATTGGAGGAAAATATTTTGGAAGCCGTCGCTGATGATCCTTCAATGAGCATCAGAAATCTATCAGAACAGTTCCATACATCCAAGTCCACTATTCATAGAATAATTAGGGAACAACTGCTCCACCCATTTCACATCCAGAAGGTACATGCCATGACACCTCAAGATTTTCCAGCACGAATGGAATATGCCAATTGGTTCATGGATAGGCAAAGAGAGGATATGACTTTTATTAATCGAGTTTTATTCACTGATGAAGCAGGTTTCAGTAGAGATGGAGTTATCAACTCTCATAATCTCCATATATGGGCCGAAGAAAATCCCCATGGGATATTGCAAACCAAACACCAACGGAAATTCAACGTGAATGTTTGGGCTAGTATCATAGGAAACCATCTTATAGGACAATTCGTTCTACAGGACCGATTGAATGGAGAACGTTATTTGGAGTTCATTCAGAACGATTTGAATGGACTATTGGAACATGTTCCATTGCAAACCCGAAGAGATATGTGGTTTATGCATGATGGCGCTCCTCCTCATTTTAGTTTGATTGTGCGTGACCATCTGAACCATATTTTCCACAATAGATGGATTGGTAGAGGTGGGCCATATTCATGGCCATCGCGGTCTCCGGATTTAAATCCATTGGATTTTTTTCTGTGGGGGCATCTAAAAAGCCTTGTTTACGCTACACCTATTCACACAAGAGATGCATTGTTGAATAGAATAACATTACATTGCGAAGCCATACGAAACGACCCTGGAATGCTATTTCAAGTACAGAGAGGGTGTCTTCGCAGACTAAGAAAATGTATAGAGAGAGAAGGTGGTCATTTTGCTCTTGAGGCTCTTGAGTTTCGTTAGTTAAACGTGTTTGCATTATAAAAATTCGTTATGAACATTTTACCTATCATTTCCATTTTCCTTAAAAACTAATATTTTCGAATAATGGTAGACATCTCAGGATAAATGTTGTTGAATTAACGTATCATTATTATTTCTGCTTTGATAATTATTCATTTCAAATAATGGTGGACGAGCGGGTTTGATGTTGTCGAGTGAAACTACATTTTTATCAAGACTCGTTGCTCCGATCGACTTTCCACACGAGTACTTTTATTCATAAAATTGTCCAAGTAACCTTAATTTGTTGAAAAATATCTGTCATTTCAAAGTTTTGGGGTGTGGACCATCGGGGGTAGTCCGTTCCTGACTTTGTAGCAAAACAACTGACTCCTGCATGAAAGCTCATCGAAGGAATTCATTTGTTTAGTCAATTACCAAAATTTGGATGATTTTGAATATTCACTTGAAAAGTTATCAAAGAAAAACATTTTTCATTTTGTAACTTCGAGGGCCCGTAAGTTGGTTACGAAGACTTTTAGGAAAAAAAGTTATATGAAGTACTGGTGATATTTTGACCCCATCTATACATTCCCGAGAGGAAAAGAGGAAGTCCAGGGACACCCTGTATACCTGTATTATACCTATATGTTTATATATCGCAGATTTCGGTAGGAATTCACATTCTCGTTTCTGCTAGTGAGTGATAATCATTGACAAGATGAGTACAGAAGAAAGTAGTGACATTGTTGATATAACACAGTATACGACTGATCTAATTAAAGAAATATGCCCGGCTATGGAAGAAGAATTGCTGGCTGCAACGGCAAAACGTCTCATCATCAAAGCCGAAAAAATAATAGAAAGCAGAGAGTTGAGAAGAACAGCAAAAGCCACCTCAGTAGAAGAACCGCAAATAGTTAGTGACACAAAAATTAGTCAGTATCCTCTGGTGGCAGATCCAAGGCTCAAATCTGCCAACCTAAGTAAAACAAGGCCCGAGTTATTCAACGGCTGTGCCCCAAGACTCGCTTCAGCCAACTGCAGTGACTCAAGGGTGGTACGTTCCAATCAATTCAATGATGTCTCTCTCCCACTGAGAAAGCGGAGGAAGTTTGATGAGTCCAGGTTCCCCCCAGGACTGGAAGTACAACATTTCCATGACCACGGGAGGTGGCAATACCCGAAAAACACCAATGGGGTCTATAACGGCAACAGGGTAGTCGACTATCAATTTCCGCCGAGGAATCGAAGGAGATTCGAAAGATCCAGATTCACTCCAGGAATGGGAGTGCCAATTCATCATTTCAATGGTTGACAATTGGATTTGTAGCAGCATTAAGTTATTCAGTGCATAGGAATGCTGCTTTTACACGGATGCTTCCATAGTGGGAGTTTATTATTATATCCACTTATTTCAAAACTTCATTGATGCATGATGATAATGTTTATTTTAATAATTTGAATAATTGTTAAGTACATGAACATATTCGTTTTATTTTAACTAATACGTACTTCCAAAGTGTGAGTTTATTGAAATGTCCGCCTGATAAATCCATTTATATAGAATCCAATCAAGTATTTTACCTGCGTCATAGCGTCAAAAATTTGTTTTTCCGAATCATAATTCATATTTGTAGTTTTGAATATAGTTATTGAGTACATACAAATAATAGTTTTATTGTGTTTTAACATAGGAGTACTTCCATACAAAAATTATTTCATACCTGAGTAATCTTTATGTGTAAAATTTGGAAAGTTATTATTATCTTGTGCAACATTCCAGTTGTTTGTATTTTAACAAACAAGTAGTGATAGTTTATTAAAATACCTAACTGATTGTATGGAGTCATTTCATACCTGAGTAATTTTCATGTGTGAAATTTTGAAAGTGAATATGATTTGACGGAACATTCCAATCAATCATTTTACCTGTATTCCATATATACCTGTATTATACCTGTATATGTTTATATATCACAGATTTCGGTAGGAATTCACATTCTCGTTTCTGCTAGTGAGTGATAATCATTGACAAGATGAGTACAGAAGAAAGTAGTGACATTGTTGATATAACACAGTATACGACTGATCTAATTAAAGAAATATGTCCGGCTATGGAAGAAGAATTGCTGGCTGCAACGGCAAAACGTCTCATCATCAAAGCCGAAAAAATAATAGAAAGCAGAGAGTTGAGAAGAACAACACAAGCCACCTCAGTAGAAGATCCGCAAATAGTTAGTGACACAAAAATTAGTCAGTATCCTCTGGTAATGGCAGATCCAAGGCTCAAATCTGCCAACCTAAGTAAAACAAGGCCCGAGTTATTCAACGGCTGTGCCCCAAGACTCGCTTCAGCCAACTGCAGTGACCCAAGGATGGTACATTCCAATCAATGCAATGATGTCTCTCTCCCACTGAGAAAGCGGAGGAAGTTTGATGAGTCCAGGTTTCCCCCAGGACTGGAAGTACAACATTTCCATGACCACGGGAGGTGGCAATACCCGAAAAACACCAATGGGGTCTACAACGGCAACAGGGTAGTCGACTATCAATTTCCGCCGAGGAATCGAAGGAGATTCGAAAGATCCAGATTCACTCCAGGAATGGGAGTGCCAATTCATCATTTCAATGGTTGACAATTGGATTTGTAGCAGCATTAAGTTATTCAGTGCATAGGAATGCTGCTTTTACACGGATGCTTCCATAGTGGGAGTTTAATATTATACCCACTTATTTCAAAACTTCATTCAATGTTTATTTTAATAATTTAAATTATTGTCAAGTACATAAACATATTCGTTTAATTTTAAGTAATAAGTACTTCCTAAGTGTGAGTTTATTAAAATGTCCGCCTGATTATAAGTTTATTCATATAGAATATCAACTTATGAAATTATGGAACGACAACATGAATTGATTGGCGCTCCGGGGCGACTTCATTGGTTCCAGTGCCTCATTTGCTTTTTCAGCTGTAGAAAAACCTGCAGCCCCAGATCATCTGAAGATATTGATCTGCCAATGTCCTCTCTTTCATAAAACAAAATGTAGGGTGTCTTCAGAGGCTCCAAGACTTCGCCAGAACAGGTAGCTCGCACAAGTTTCTCAACTTCTGAGAGTTGTTGTTCATATAGGACCGACAGCTGATTAACGGAGAAACAGATTTTTTTTTAACACAGAGCGGTCGAGAGTATTGATTAAGTTACAATTGGATTTATGTCGGCTTGGAACTCACTCATAATACTAATTGTTTGCGTCATAGCGTCAAAAATGTATTTTTAGTCATATTTGTGGTTTTGAATGTACATAAAAGTAATAGTGTTATTATATTTCAACTAATAAGTACTTCCAAAGTGGGGGTTTATTGAAATACTTATCTGGTCGTTTGGAAATTCATGAATCATTCAATACCTGAGTAATCTCCATGTGTGAAATTGGATAGTGAATCTTACATAACGTTCCAATCAAGTATTTTACCTGCGTCATAGTGTCAAAAATGTGTTTTTCCAAATCATAATTGATATTTGTAGTTTTGAATATAGTTATTGAATACATACAAATAATAGTTTTATTGTATTTCAACTAATGTGTAAGTTTGAAAATGTCCTTTGATGTAATGTAATGTAGTTCAATGTATAAGTTTGTATAAGTATAGGATGAAACTGGATCAACGTTAAATACCAATAAAAGTGGTAAAAAACATAGAATGTTTTCATTTTGTTTTCTTCATCATAGAATAATAGTTTTACGGTGTTTTTACAGACGAGTACTTCTATAGTGGGTGTTTATTGCAATGCCCAATTATTTCAAAACTTCATTGACGCATTCAATTGAAATTTTTCAATATTTTTTAAACCATATTCGTACTTTTTAAAATAATTGTAGAGTATATAACAGTGATATTATTTTGTATTTTAACAAACAAGTACTTCTAAGGTACAACTGGAACTCACCCAAAACACTGATTGTTTGCGTCTTGGCGTTAAAAATGTATTTTTATGATCGTAGTTGTTTATTTGATACACATTTGTGATATTAATATAGTTACTCTTACATAAAAATTATATTTATTTGTATTTTAACAAACAAGTACTTCTAAGGTACACCTGGAACTCGCCCAAAACACTAATCGTTTGCGCCTTGGCGTTATAAATGTATTTTTATGATCGTAGTTGTTTATTTGATACACATTTGTGGTAATAATATAGTTATTCTTACATAAAAATTATATTTATTTGTATTTTTTAAAATAATTGTAGAGTATATAACAGTGATATTATTTTGTATTTTAACAAACAAGTACTTCTAAGGTACAACTGGAACTCACCCAAAACACTGATTGTTTGCGTCTTGGCGTTAAAAATGTATTTTTATGATCGTAGTTGTTTATTTGATACACATTTGTGATAATGATATAGTTATTCTTACATAAAAATTATATTTATTTGTATTTTAACAAACAAGTACTTCTAAGGTACACCTGGAACTCGCCCAAAACACTGATCGTTTGCGTCTTGGCGTTAAAAATGTATTTTTATGATCGTAGTTGTTTATTTGATACACATTTGTGATAATGATATAGTTATTCTTACATAAAAATTATATTTATTTGTATTTTAACAAACAAGTACTTCTAAGGTACACCTGGAACTCGCCCAAAACACTGATCGTTTGCGTCTTGGCGTTAAAAATGTATTTTTATGATCGTAGTTGTTTATTTGATACACATTTGTGGTAATAATATAGTTATTCTTACATAAAAATGATATTTATTTGTATTTTAACAACCAAGTACTTCTGAGGTACAACTGGAACGCGCCCAAAATACTGATTGCGTCTTGGCGTTAAAAATGTATTTTAATGATCATAATTGGTTTTTTTATTCATATTTGTGGTTTTGAATATAGTTTTTAGGTACATAAAAATAATAGTTTTATTGTGTTTTAACAAATGTGTACTTCCAAAGTGGGAGTTTATTACTATTCCTCTATAAATATATCACTGATTGTGACCTCGTATATGAAAACGAATTAACGATCAAGGGGGTAAGTTCATTTGGACACCACGAGGTAGATAATGCCATTAACATAGCTGAAATATGTAAATTTTCATTACGTTCCAAGCAATACGATGTAGAGCGAAAACATAAAACTTAATGTTTGTTCGTAAAAAGCTAGTAAAGAATTAATCAAGCCCGTATTTCGCTACGAAATCATACACACATTAGTATGTTTGAAAATTTAATTGCGCGACCGTGTTGGCGGAACATGAATTTCTACCGAGAATAACGGAACACAATTAGTCTCTTGAAGAAAATTTCTCGTTTGCTTTGTTTAATTGTGTATTTCATTCCTTCTCTTTTGCGAACTTTTGTTCCAACCCTTGAATTGAGCGAATCGTTGAATGTGTTACTTTGTTTCAACCCCCATAATTGAATGAATCGTTGAATATGTTACTTTGCTAACGATAATGAACTTTCTGGAATAAATTATTTTGCTAGTTTTCTGAATTCTACTCTGCGACTGAAAGGAATACGCGAAAATTTTGGGTATTTTTCAGGTTCAAAAAACTATAACTTCAGTAAATTATCGTTAGTACGATGGGGCACTATTTATATTTCGGGAACTGGCAACATTAATGTCAATAGGTAAAATGTGGCAACACCTTAGACTGTGGCATAAACATACAACGTTTTGATGTACATGTGCTGTTTGTTTTGTTTACAGTGAGTTAAGAAAATCAATTTGACCAAAAAATGCAAGTTTCAAGAAAAGATTTTTCACAACTTTAGATATGGATTATCTCAACAATAATGTGTCGATGAACTCAGTTCTTTGTATTGCGATAAAACAACATCAAAAACTACAGTATAACGCTGTTATAGTGAATTCAATCGTGGTCGCAGTTCGGTCGCCGACGATAAAGCAAGATCGCCATGAGAAATATTGTGAGAGAGAGGCATCCTTGCACATTAGTTTCACTTCAATATATTCGATTTTGCATGGACCGTGTGGGTATTCCAAGACGAGCTGAATCCAAAAAAAAATGTTAGTGGAAGCACCACAACGAAGCAAATGGTCGCCTGTTTCTTCGGACGCATGGATCATGTAGCCACTGTTCCGCTTGAGCAATGTAGAAAGGTCAATTCTGAGTAGTACACGACCATTTGTTTGCCGGAAGTCTTCGGAGAAATTCGTATAACTAACCGCCGAAGACGAATCATTCTCCATCGTGACAATGCGAGCTCGAGCTCGTCAAACAGGTGAATTTTTGAGCAGTTAAAACATCGAATTGATGATTCATCTTACGCACTGTCCTGATTTAGCACCCAATGACTTCTTCTTGTTCCCGAATATCAAAGGAAAAGCAAAAGCAGTTGTAGCATTCATAAAACATGTTTTTTAGGTGCCCCAAGAAGAATGGAAAAACTGCCTTGACAAATGGTTTGAACGAATGCAAAAGTGTATTGATGCATCAAGGGAAATATTTCGAAAAACAATAAAGCCATTTTCATTAAAAAATGTTTGTTATTATTTGCCATTTCTGAAATATAAATAGTACCTACTCTTTGTATTATACAAAATACTGTAATAACTGGAAGGTGGAAATACTCAAAGAAAATTATTTCTTGGGCTCGGACTTGACATCGAATTGAAAATTACCGACCACTGTTCATGAATCAGTTTTGTGGCCAGACTCCACTTGAAGATTCAAGTTGGTTAATGTTGGCTATTATAATAGCTTCCTTCGCAGTGGAGAATGTAATTTAGTGCAGAATGGCCGAACATTCTCTAGGATAGTTTATTGGATCCAATTTATGCAACGGCTGAATGCAATACGCTGAGAATGTATATGCCAGAATTCACATCCATTAGAAGCTGTTCATGGATCTATTCAAGCTAGCAAGGTGAGATTCTTCGTAATGTAACCAAGTTACAAGTTACGGAATTGATAACATGGAAACTTTGTTTTGTAAAATGTATCGGAAAGGGACAAAAAAAAGGTATTGGAAATAAATTATGGCGAAATAGGTATGGTAATTTTGGGATGAATGTAACGACAGTTTTCATTTCAGGCATTGAAAAAAGGTCGATCAACATGGGTGCTTTTATGGTAATATCCAGTAAAATGTGGTAGAATATGTAAATTGAATCAAAGCTATACATTTTTCAACGTATTGCAACGTATATCACTCAGATCAAACAAAGTGTGTATAGAACTAGTTAACAAAACTTCATAAAATGAGATATACATGCATATAACACCTGGGCGCGTTTTATTTTTGTTGAAAATTGGCTTTACTCAGCAACGTAATCTCCACCAAGAACCACACATCATTCCAGCGCCGGTCTAACATTTCAATACCACTTTTGTAGAACGATTTATCTTTTGCCTCAAAATAAACCACAGTTTCAGCAATAAACTCTTGATTCGAGCGAAATTTCTTACCGATGAGCATTTTCTGAAGTCTCGAACAGCCAGTAGTCGCTGGGAGCCAAATCTGGTGAATATGGTATATGCGGGAGCAATTCGAAGTCCATTTCATGAAATTTTGCCACCATTTTCATTGATTTGTGACACTATATAGTTATAGATAAATATATTTCATTGGTCCATTCAAAAGAATTTTTACAAGTTATGGGACAAGTCACGAAACAACTCACATAATAAAAAGATACAAATTTGTCACTTTAACAGATTCAAAACATAATATATACAAACAAATACATATACTTATACTAATATATACACACATATATACACATATGTATACATATACACACATATATTGCACATTTAAGAATTCAAACATATCAAAACGACTCTGTTGAAAAAAAATTAGTGAACTCATCAATATTGTATGGACTTATATCTAACATAAGCACCTTGATATTATATTTAAAATCTTACAACTTGGTAAATCTTTCAAATTCATTAGGTAATATATTAAACAGCCTAAGGCCCATTATTTGGTATGCTTTTTGACACCATGTTGTAGGATTTCTTGGAATATGTAGATCATTCTTTATTCTTGTATTGTGATGATGTACCGATTCATTTTTCATGAACATATCTAAATTTTTGTGTATATACATCAATAGTTCAACTATAAATAAACCATAAACCGTGAGAATAGTATACTCTCAGAATAGTCTTCCACAGAAAGTTCTTGAAGATACGTTAGCAATGTTTCTTATTATTCTTTTTTGTGTTATGAAAATATCCGTCATAGAAGACGTGTTACCCCAAATCAAAATGCAATATATCAATTTTGACTGAATTTGATCATGATAAAATAATAGTAATAATGCTTGTTTTTCCAGAACATTTCTCAAAACTCTAATTTGATAACACTTGCTATTCAGATTCTTCATGGGATTTACGCAGTGAGTGGTGAAAGAGAGAGTAGATTCAAAATTTATTCCTAAAAATTTTACACAATTTGATTGTTCTACTGATTTATTATATATATTTATATCTATTACGGTGCTACTATTACGATGACGATTTTGGAAAGACATATATTGAATTTTGCATGGGTTTAGAAATAAAGAATGGCTGGATAACCAGATATATATACTCTGGAGAGTGGAGTGTATTGTATCCTATAGAATACACTCATTCCTTTCACGAAACAAAAGTGTTGTGTCGTCAGCATATAAACAAGAGAAGGCTTTTGGTGTAATTACAGGCAAATCATTAATATAAAGCACAAACAAAACCGGACCCAGAACAGAGCCCTGGGATACTCCAATTTCATTGGGCATGAATGTCGATACAAACTGATTTTGAATATTTTCTATTGTCTTGATGAAACAACATTTTACTTTCATCCAACCCACCCCTACCTGGCTGGGGTGGGTTGGATTAAAAAATTGTTCATCTTACAACGGAGGACATAGGGGTCTCATTCGACAGTGTCGGGGCTTCTATATCGGAAGGGGTCGTCTACAGTATAATCCATAGCTTCCCTGACTGATGGGTTTTCATGATTTTCTGCACCATCAAAAACTCTCTGAATGGACTGCCGAATGGAAGGCAGCTGCAAATCTCTGCGGATGGCTTCATTCCGCACGAACCAAGGAGCATTCACAATCATCCTCATCAACTTGTTTTGCAATACCTCCAGAATGGAGATATTTTATTTCGCCGCTTGTCCCCAGACGCCTGAAGCATACATCATGGCAGGCTTGAACATCGTATTATAGATGGTAATCTTGTTCTTAAGACTCATTTTAGATCTTCTGTTGATCAGAAGGTACAGACGTGCTATCCGACCCTCGATCTTTGATTTGGCGCTCATTATGTGCGGGTTCCAAATGAGCCTACGGTCTTTTAGAAGGCTGATATACTTTACCCGCGCTTGCCAATCAATCTCCCTTCCAGAGATTCTCACTTTTCTGGCCGGAGAAGATTTCAGTCTTCCCATGGTTATCGCTTGAGTCTTTTCCGGGTTCACTCGGATCTTCCAATCAAGGTACCAATAACTCACAAACTCAACAGCTTTCTTTTGAAGGTTATTATTAATTGGAAAAGCCCGAGACTTTTCCTCCCATGTAATAAGCAGCATTATCCATCAAAATCTCGGAATTCTGATACATATCTTTTTATTCGGAGTTGAAAATATTTTTCCTCATCATTTTCTGATTTGATTTTTCGTACATTGCACGCAAACCCCTGTAGCCTCAGCTACTCGTTCTTGAAGCTTCGAAGTTAAAATTCAATATTGGCCACAATTTGACTAATTACTACTATTACTTCTCACTTTTACGTTCTGCGATGATTGAGGAGAAAAACAGCGAATTGCTGAGAAAGCTCAAGGCCGTACCAAAAAGTGCCATATCAGAACTGCTGAGAGGATTGAAAAAAACGCTGACACGCTGACTGAGGGGGACTAATTTGAAAGAGGCAAAATGGAAATTAATGACTAGGTAAATATTTTGTGAGAAAAAGTTTTTATCTCAACCCAACCCAATCCGATATCAATAAAAATAAATATGTCAACCATGTCATTCAATACAAACTCTTCCCCCTTTCTTGATCTAAGAGAAACATAAATGTATCATAGAACCAGTAAGTTCATTCTGTAGTTTCAGACTAGCCAACAAGCATGAAATCAGACACTTTTTCGGTTTCAAAACCGGCCAGTTTTTTGTGAATGCGCCATTTTCGAATCATTCATCAAGAGATGCTGAGTAATGTGCCAGCAAGTGTAACCAAAATATAAACCTTGCACCCTAAAATGAACAATCTAAATAGCCTACGGTAAATACTTTCACCCCTACAGATGTGTTAAAATGTCACAGATCCTGTCAATAGTGGTTGTAATCCAGGATTATCCTTTAGTAATCACGGGGCTATTGTGTGCGGTGTGAAATACAAGCTGCCTAACTATTACGGATTGTATTGAGTTTTGAGGGCAGTTCATGTTTGGGAGTTTTGTATCCGTCACTTTGTTGGTCTTTTGTTTCCCCGACAATTGTTCAGAAGCCAGGAACATAATTTTATGATGAAGAATATTTACTATAAGTTAGTAATTATATATAAAATATCACTAGTTCTTTACAACTCAGTCAGAACCTTTTATAAACAGTCTCTCAACAGGAACTTCCGAACTTTAACAATTTATAACGGCCATCTTGCTGGAGCTGCACCTGTTAAATTAGTTGTCATTTATTCAGTATGTTTGGCCAAATCACCATAGATGGATTAAACATTCAACAACACGTGCAAATAATGGAATTGTTTTATCAGAATGGGTGTTCTGTTCGGACAACATACCGCGCGCTTCGCCCATTTCACAGTCGCTATAATCGTCGTACCGAGAGGAATATTCACACACAACTTGGCGAATTTTGCGTCGTAACTTGGTGCACCCGTACAAAATTCGACCGTAGACGACGACCTGTGTTCACTTAATGGGCTCTGGAACAGTTGGCAACTGATCCTAATTTTCATAGAAAAATCATTTCCAGCGATAAGGCCCATTTCTGGATGAATGGGTACGTGAATGAACAAAATTGTCGAATTTGGGACAATACCAATCCACATGAGATCCAAGAGCGTCCAATGCATCCCGAAAAAGTCACTGTTTGGTGTGGATTTTGGGCTGGCGGTGTCATCGGTATATATTTCTTTGAGAACGACGTTGGCCAGGCCATCACTGTGAACAGCCAGCACTATAGGTCGATAATTACCAACTTCTTCTGGCCTAAATTGGATGATCCGGACACCAACGACATGTGGTTTCCACAGGACAGCGCTACGTGCCACACAGCTCATGCCACATCGGATATGTATGTATGTATATGGTAGGGAGGATGAGTGTATACCACAGCACTAAAGCCACATGTGACCCATTGGCCAAAACTCGCCGTAGATACACCCTCTTTAGCAACCTTGAGGTATCTCACGGCAGCCTCCGCGAAGGTTCTGGAAGGTGCAGCGACATTACTGTCGTTGCGCGGCTTCTTTAACCTTCCTGGGGTTCCCCTAGTGGAGGTGTTCAAGTGAGGGCGCTTTCCTGCAGGGGCACAGCCGATTCCTTGCCTTTATTAAAGGCGGAGATCTTGGCGCACGCCGCAGGAGGTCGAGTGGGGAAGGAGTGGGGAAGGAGGAGTGGGGAAGGAGGAGGGTGCACTTATAGTAGTTGCCACTCCTACGTCTTTCGCTCTCTTTCTCCTCTTGGTTTCGGCGCCGCAAATGCGCCGCCTTTGTATTACATTACGAGGTGATCTGAAATGTCCAGCCTCATTCCAAGCGGTAGATTGGGGTGGACATTTCTGTTCATCCCCAGCCACCGCCATAGATTGAGGTGAGCACTTCTGTCCAGCCTCGTTATTGGTTTTTGTTGTGTCTGTTTTGTTTGTTTCATATATGTGTGTTCCCACGAGTAGCAAGGGAAGAGTTGGTCACCTCTGGCAGAGCCCCGCATTGCCAGAGGAAGGCTGATCATAATGATGTTTTGACCGGTTCCCCAAGAAGATCGTTCGTAACCACATATCACCCTGCGGCCATTTAGCTGTCGGTACGATTCCATACACCTCACCTTGAGTAGGCTGGTCCTAGGTGGCATGTTTCGTAAAAGCTTTTGGGGAGTTTCAGTTTCCCTCACCCTACTTATTTATGTCACTAACCAGGAGTCCGGCGATCCCGTCCGTAAGATCACATATTGGCTTCCCGGACAGGGACCCCAGTCCTCTGGCCGTTCCCCAATCCGCCATCTGGGGACGCGTCTGATAGGTATCCCAACCCACGGGGCCACATCGGCCACCAAAATTGTTCGATTTGACCCCGTTAGACTTTTTCTTGTGGAGTTTTCTTAGGTCTCAGATGCATGCGAATAAGCCACAAACCACAGCGGTCCTCAAAGCCAACATAACCTATACTATTATTAGTCAAATTCAGCATGATTTATGTACCAGAGTCATGGAAAATTAGCGTTTCGGATGCGCTCTACCCAGAAAAGCCGTGGCGGACCTTCGAACGATGTTATATTCGATACATAATGGCATATATAGATCTTTCAAATGAATAAAAAATTCCGATGATATCTCACACGCAGTTTGTTTTATTTGAATTTAAAGATAGGAAGCGCTAAATGAAAGACCCCATACTTTTTGGGATAGAAAGTTTTTGGCTTTCTACTACTCCATCTTGATACAAAAAAAGAAGGATGAGGGAGTCTTCCTAAGAAAGGAAGGAAGTAACTCTATACTTTCTTTCAGTTTGTGTCTGAAATTTACTTCTTTGCATGATCTACACATCCATGTATAGAGTTACTTCCTTCCTTTCTTTGGAAGACTCCCTCATCCTTCTATTTTTGTATCAAGATGGAGTAGTAGAAAGCCAAAAACTTTCTTTCCCAAAAATTAATCACTCCTAAAAAATATAACCCCTTCAATTCACCCCATACTTATTATTATTATAGTAATGCCATCGCAAAACTAGAACAGTTATGAAGTTTGTGGCAGGTATGTTTTTTAAAATTCATCGTTACAGAACTCTGAAGAAAAATTTAATTGAATTCGAAATGTCGGCGAGAAAACACTTATTTTTCTGAGATAATCTGCTCCTGTTACCCAACAAACGTTTCAAGATATAAGTCATTTGGATCATTAGACCATTCAACTGATATTTTGAACGTTTCATAACTTTCATTTCATTTATCTTCTCACAATCTCCAATCTTCTTAACAATGGAAATCCAATCCACCTCGTTTTATAAAATCCGTCATTACAGAGCCCCGAAGAGGAATTCAATTAAGTTCGAAACGTCGGCAAGAAACCAATTGTTTTTCTGAGATAATTCTCTCCTATTACCCAACAAACCTTTCTAGATATGAGTCATTTAGATCACTAGACTATTCAGCTGCTGTTTTGAATGTTTCATAACTTTCATCTTATTTATTTTCTCATAGATTTCAATCTTTTTCAGACAATGGTAGTCCAAATGCTTCCACCTTATTGACTCAGGTTTATGCTCCAGAATTAATCAAAGAGATTATATGTATATTTCGAAACACATTTTGAATGAAAAACTATTAAAACGTCATCAGGGGTTTCATTCGGACAAGAATGTTTAGTGGGCCCATAACTTAAATCCTATCCTCGACTACCCCCTTTTACTATCCCAAATTTAATTCCTCTATCATGCCACTTTTTGCATTTCCATAGCGGAGCACTGCCACCGGAAATTTATGAACTGTCACTGAGCTATGTAATAATCTGAGGCCCGATTTAATTTGGCAGACTGATTTTACGCTGACTCGAAACCATGGCAGTTAATCACGGCCTAACTCGCCGTTTTGACCTACCTCTCTCTACTTCGGAGTAATTAACATTCATTAAATGCAATTAATTGTATACTGAGTGAGTGCCGGAAAGGAGGTGACATCGAAGAGACAAAACTGGTAAAGTTGAGACGTGTCAATCTATGAGTTTTTTAAGGATAAAACACAAGCACTACAAGAAAACCCTTAAGGCGTTCTCAGAGCGGTGCCTGTGCGAAAGTAGCGATTCACATTGGATTTGAATCGCTGGAGATGAAATCCATTTGGAAAAACGTTATCAGGAAGTTTATTCCACATAAACGCAGTTCTCCAGATGGAAGAGTTCTTAAACAGTGAAGTTCGAGGTGTACTGAGTTGAACCTCAAAACGATGAGCAGCCACAGTCCATCGCGTATTTCTGATATGTACCGCTCTTGGTGGAATCAAATGTACCAAGTCACTTGAACACCTCCCGTGAAAGTATCTATAGAAGAGAGACAAATCTACAACCTTTCTTAGATGTTCCAGGCTATCAAGGTTGCACGTGATGTTCGAGTCTCGAATCAGGTGGATGGCTCTTTTCTGGATGGAATCCAGCAGCTTCAGGGTATGTTTGGGGGCGGAGCTCTATACGTGAGATCAATGCTACCAAAAAAAGTCTGATCTGAGATTCAAAAGTTGCTGAGGTGTGTACAGTTTTCTGGGTCTGGAATCCAGCAACATGGGCAGAGCTCCATCAAAAGTTGCTGAGGTGTGTATAGTTTTCTGATTCGGAACAGTGTCCCAAGCTTTTGAGAAGCAGCCTTTGCAATTCCAGCTACATGATTGTGCCAAGACATATTGGTGTCCATTTTAACCCCAACAAACTTATCGAAGCAGAAAGCGGAATTGTCTGACCTGACATTATTATATCCGGTTTGGAGACATTTATCTTCTAGGAGAAAACCGATGCCTGGGTTTTTGTGGCATTGAATTGAAACTGGTTTCTTTCACCACAATTCGAAATCACCTCTAGTTCCTCATTAAGATATGTAACCTTCTGCTGCCGGTGAAGATGTGCCTTCGTAGCCGATGCCTTGGAATCCAAATTGAATGACGAGACAAGTGTACTGTTGTCAGCAAAGATTGGATTCTTGGTTTTTCCCAATAAGTCGTTTATATACAATGAAAAAGAGGGTTGGAGACAATATGGATCCCTGGGGAACACCAGCGTTGATGGTGAAAGTATCCGAGAGACATCCATCAACGGTCACTTGCAGGGAACGTTCTTCCAGGAAGCTGGAGAGCCATACACAGAAATGATCCGACAAGCCATAACATAGAAGTTTGGCCAGCAAACCTTTATGCCACACACGGTCAAAAGCCTTAGAAATATCAAGGCACAACAGCTCTTGATTCTCCATGTTTCTCAATTGCGTTATTCCAAATCTGGGTGACATACGATAGAAGGTTGCCTGTTGATCTTTGTTTCTGATCTATATATATTTCTGTTTTTTGAACTACCTGAAAAAAGAAATATTTCCTTTATTTCATTGAAAAAAAAATTGAAAACTCAATTTATGAAACTCCTGACCCTGAAACACGTCTAATTTCTTTCACAAGTACATAGTGGTTCGTTATCAAGTACGAAAGCCACATGCTTTCGGTCTTCAGGAGTGCCGCAATCTAACCTACAATTCATGCTGGATAGTTAGAAAGAGAACCGAACCTGGTCTAATCTGGTGAAGTAAGTCCTCCAAAATACCATCAGATGTTCTGTGAAATTATATCCAAGTTATGCACAGGCTTCACTGAATCAAACATGACATATTTGCAACTGAGCAAGTTTCTAACCAGCTTTAGTTAGCATGTACCAGTGTCTGGTATGGATGTTCTCGAACTTCAACAACTATGTAACTCATACAACAATCAGAACTAGAGCAGTCGAGAATTTAAATAATAAAATGCCACTCTACAAGAAAAGCCATACACAAAGATTCGTGTTCTATTATGGTCCAAAACTGTTCAACTTTCTCCCAGTAGAATTGAAAACAATGAAAATAGTTGAGGAGCTCAAAATACCCTTAAGCGATTTACAATCGAAAACTCAAAACAATTTGACATATACTAAAAAAGAAATGCATTTCCTACATTCAATAACAGTTCCTATACAATCTGTACCTTTTTTTACAGAAGCATATACTCAACTCATATCTACTTTTTTTCGTTTCCTCTATGAGTTGTAAATTTTATTCTTGATAATTATATTTCTATATTTTATTGTCTTCGATTGTCATATTGTTAACATATATACGTATATGCATTTCAGTGCCAGTATTGTATACTCATATATTGAATACGTACATAAAATGTACGTATAGAACTATTATCTGAATGAGTATACAATGAGTATTCAATGAGTATTCAATGCCTGTATTGTATACTTATATATTGTATACGTACATAGAATGTGAGTATATAACTCTTATCTCTACAGGCATTGAAATATCTGTACTGTATACTCATATAATATAACATAAGTATTCAATGATAGGAGTGTATACTCATATATTGTATACATACATAAATTTACGTATAGAACTCTTATCTGAATGAGTATACAATATGAGTTTTCAATGCCTGTATTGTATACTTATATATTGTATACGTACATAGAATGTGAGTATAGACCTCTTATCTCTACAGGCATTGAAATGTCTGTATTGTATACTCATATAATATAACATGAGTAGTCAGTGCCTGTATTATACTTATACTTATATATTGTATGCGTACGTAGAATGCAAGTATAGAACTCTTATCTCTACAGGCATTGGAATGCCTGTATTATATACATACATACAATGTATGTATAGAACTCTTATCTGAATAAGTATACAATACAGGCATTCCAGTGCCTTGGTAAAAGTTACTCATTCAAAGTAAATGAAATGAAATAACTTAGTTATACAACAAATTATATATTATATTGAAAAATCATTTGATTTGATTTGAATTTCGACCCAACGGACATTAGCCTGTCAGATAAAAGGAAAATCCTCCTTGACGCTATCATCTAAGTGTTTCCCTGTCAGCAGCTGTATTTTGATGAAATGAAATCAACCGAAAATAATTCAATTTCATTGCGTTCTATTATCGTAATTACGTCTCTCGCACCTCGTCGTTTCGAACGATATGAAACGGAAAATAACATTATAATACAAATATGCGAATAAATTTGTATATTTCTGTGGGGAAAACAAGCACATCCCTTCGGTACCATCGTTCTTCCGGAATGACAGCGTTATCACATATCCACATACGATGTACTGATTAAATTCAAGACTATCGTATCGTATCCAATATTTTTAAAATGTTATGGCCTGCCATCATTTGACTGCACATGTGCGTGTGATTTGAAACCAAGGTGGGAATCGACAGGGTGGGTAGCTGAATATTTTCATCTGGAACAATCACACAGTAAGAAGTTCTTTGTTTTTTTTTTAGGACAAAGCACAACAGAAAAATTCTTAAGACTTTCTCAGGAAGTTTATTCCATACAAACGCAGTTGAGAAAGTTCTTAAACAGTGAAGTTCGAGGTATACTGAGTTGAACCTCAAAACGATGAGCAGCCACAGTCCGTCGCGTATTTTTGATATGTACCGCTCTTACTGTAATCAAATATGCCAAGTAACTGGAACACCACCCGAAGACAAATCTTCAACCTTTCTTCGATGTTCCAGACTATCAAGATTGCAAGAGATGTTTGTGTCTCCATTCAGGCGGATAGCTCTTCTCTGGATGAAATTCAGATCAGGGTGTGCTTAGGAGCGGAGCTCCATTCATGTGAACAATACTCCAAAGAAGGTCTGATCTCAGCTTTATAAAGCATCAAAGTTGCTGAGGTGTGTACAGTTTTCTGGTTTGGAACAGTGATCCGAGCTTTTGAGAAGCAGCTTTTGCAATTCCAGCGACATGATTGTGCCAAGACATATTGGTGTCCATTTCAACCCCCAACAAACTTATCGAACCAGAAAGCGGAATTTTCTGTCGTGACAGTATTATGTCCAGTTCAGAGGCATTTTAGTCCGGTCAATTTAGACATTCGTAACTACCTAAATTCCCACAAAGCTGAAAACCAGCAAGATTGGTTAAAATATGATTAAACATAAAATTTTAAAATTCTTCATCTTTTCCCTGTATGGAAAAATTTTTATTCAAGGTCGAAAGTCGAAAAATGAGTTTTTCGCGATTTTCAGCAAAACTGTAAGTTTTATCATAAAAATATTTCGGACAAAAATTGTAGACCATAAAATTATCTATGAAAAATGTACCAATACTTTTTTTCCTACGAGCCACCGTTTTTGAGATATAACGATTCAAAAAGTTGTAAAAGGTAATTGTCATAATATGCACACGTCCCCACTCCACCTATGAGGTAGTGTACTTAGCGTGTTTTTTCAACGTGGTTTTCCAAGTAGGCCTATTCCACGGGTCAGTTGTGATCCTGTTTGATTTGAAACTATTGCAAAATAATGGATATTAGCAGAGATTGAAAAGATAAAAGCAATTTAAGTTAAAAAAAAGTAGTGAAATTCAATCGTCCGAGTCGTAACTTTCAAATTCTTCTTCTTGACCTTCTTGTTTTTGTTTGTCTTGTTCTTCTTCATCTTCATCCTGACTACATGTAAACTGCGTTAATGGCGATGTATCGCATTTCGCTTCGTTGGAAAAAAACGGATCCTCCATTCTCGGTGTTTCAATATTAGAGCACGACCGGCCTTGACAATGTATACATGTCAGAGAACAAAACAGTCCGGCTTCTTTGCAACCACATTTAGCACTGCACCCCTTTTTGCAACACCAGTGTGTAGGATCTAGTTGATAACCAAGCCACACTTGAACTTGGTAATATACCCGAAAAAGATGTTGATGAGCAGCAATTGAGGTTGGAGGAAGACAAGGTAATTGTACTTGTTTTTTACTTTTGGTATTTTTAACGAAACATGCATATCTATACTTATCTGAGCAGGTAGTTTTTTTCAGGAGCTCCGTACATAGAAAGAAGAAAGCGACTGCCGTTAGTGATAATTTCTTGTCAAGTTGAATTGCTATTTTTAGAAACTTCAGCACATTGAACTGAATTTTGTTTTTCGAACATTTTGAAAACTCTTATCTTACCCCTCCTGTAAAATGCAGATGTCGTATCACAGCCAGTTATTAGCATCTTTTTTCATTCGTGATTCACTTGTATCAACATACTCCTCGGTCGTATACATCCTAACATTAGCGTATAAATTAAGGGACTGGGTTTCATTTTACCTGATATTCTTATAGTTATGTATATTTTATATTTCAAGTGTAAGTTACAATCACCGATAGAAAAATATTTTAACATATATTACAAGATGTATATACGTACTCATGCATATTATAACGATTAAACCTTTTACAACTTTTTGAACCGTTATATCTCAAAAACGGTGACTCGTAGGAAAAAAAGTATTCATACATTTTTGTAGATAATTTTACGATCTACAATTCATGAGCACTGTTATGATAAAACTCACCGTTTTGCTAAAATCATGAAAAACTAATTTTTTTGACCTTTGACCCCCAACAAAATTTTTTCCATACAGGGGAACTTTCAAATTTATTTTTATTCATATTTTAAACGATCTTACTGATTTTCAGTTTGCTGGGAATTCAAGTAGCTTTACTCTTATTTTTTGGTCTAATTTGACCGGACTATTTATCATTTTGGAGAAAATCGATGCCTGGGTTTTTGTGACATTGAATTGAAGCTGGTTACTTTCACCCCAATTCGGAATCACTTCTAGATCCTCATTAAGATATGCAACCTCCTGCTGCCGGTGAACAGTTTTTGGTGGAGAAATTATTTTCTACATAGAAAATTCAGTAGGACATGAGAAATCGAAAACGCCCAAATGAAAAAGTTACCGAATACTGAATTGAAAGGGGTATATTTTTAGGAGAGATCAATTTTTGGAGAAGAAAAATGTTGGCATTCTACCTCTCTATCTTTATACAAAATAATATAGGAGACTTTCAAAGAGTTAGTAATATAAAAGTATTTTTTGAGATTGATTGCTTCCTTCCTTCTTTTAGAAGATTCCCACATTTTTTTTCGACAAGTAAAAACCCAAAACTTTTTTTTCCTGAAAATTAATAAATTCTCTTTAGATAATGTGTAGATCTTCCATAGATATCCATACAAAGAAATCAGAATGTATTTCGAAGTAAAGTGAAAGATGTCTGATGTGGCAACAAGTTGAAACACGTGAAAAATAGATATGAAGCTCCAAAAAAATATGAGCAAGGTCTCATTCGATTCAAAATAAGCCGTAGAAAAAAATGTATTCGAAGGAATTTACAGTGGGTAAAAAATTACAATTGTTATAAAGAAAATAATCGATGAAAAATAAGATATTCCGGTTTTTTGTTATTAATATCAAAATGATAAATATTTATGGAATGAAAAAATATTCTTGAAGAGGAGAAAATTTTCCATGAAAAAGTCTTGATGAAAATGTGCATTTCCATTATTCATAATTTAGATTTAACGCTGAAAATAGGGCTTAGCGCGCCTGTTTTACCACAGACGCATAGCCGGTGAAAATAGCGATTTACCGAAAACAATTTTTTACAACAGTAATTGTTTACTTCAAATTTGAAAAAATCATGGCTTATTTAGAACATTTCAAAGAATAAATTGCCGTTAAAAAAATTCTCATTTCTCACGAACTATTGTTGATTAATACGCATTCTACATTCTACTGTCTTATTTTATAAAATAATCAATGACAAGAAACCAAGTTATCTTTATAGAAAAATCAGTTACAGGATGGACATACACAACCTCAATTTTCGATTCCGAAATCAGCTTACCACACCAAAACATAAATCCTCTCAATTCAGAGCCTCTTTTTCATTTTTTCTACCCTGGCTATACAACCGGTTACCGAATGGATATATGCATATTTCTTCTGGTGCACTGAAAAAGAAACTTAAGAGACATATTTTACTGGGTATTTTCACTATATCTTGAGACCTGTTGAGTAGGCATTTTAATATTTATATCTTATCTTATATACCATACAGTCATAAATTGTTATTCATTCATTCTCACCCAATAATTATAATCTTCATTTGTATTTATGCATAATTATTATTTTTGAAATTAAATTGTAAATAGGAAGAAGGTTGTATGGAAGAGGAAGTTTTGTCAGAAAAATGAATCCTGCAATTTGATAAGAGCTATATATGTACTAATCACTTATGCATGAACTTATTAATAAAACCAATTATTATTATTATTATTGATGAATTATTAGTGGATCTCTGCTCTGATTGATTGTTGAGTAATAGTTTGAATAATGAAAAAAAATCGCCTCTTGGGGTTTTTCTTATATGCATACTTAAGGAGATTATGGGATAAAAGGTCATAAATGTTTTTTATTTTGTCAATTATGACTTTTTCAAGTGCAAATTTCCATAAATATCAAAGAAATAAGGGAAAAAATATTTTTTCCAATGCTGTAAAGTTTTCACGCCATTTGTCAACAAATTGTTTCCAAAAAAATAGAGAAATTTAATAGTTGAGAATTTTTTTGCCATTCTGTTGTAGGTCCCAATAAAAAAAAATTTAAAGAAAAAAAAAAAGAAAAACGTTTCAATTGTTGATGCCATTTTTGAATTTACACACTTCAAATAATTAATTAGGGAAAAAATCTTTTAAAAATATATTTTTGTTTTTCTCAACACAGCTATTGTAGCTATTCATTATAATGATTGATAATTCATAATGTGCATTCGTTTATGAAAATTTCAGACTTTTCTGATATATTCATCCCCTTTATGACCTATAACTTGTTAAATAATGAAAATACGGTGA
This sequence comes from Leptinotarsa decemlineata, assembly GCF_025532065.1. Classification (NCBI taxonomy): domain Eukaryota; kingdom Metazoa; phylum Arthropoda; class Insecta; order Coleoptera; family Chrysomelidae; genus Leptinotarsa; species Leptinotarsa decemlineata. The sequence goes on along the minus strand of NW_027412556.1, from coordinate 7,686,446 downwards.
TGGACCCTCAAAACAATTTTGCTCACAACTAGAATATCTATAAAGTAAAAATTCATTCATATCCATTTCCTTGATTGTTCAAACAATATACCCATTTCTGTTAATAATGGTCCGAAATGTATCATTTTTCCTCGATTATTTACAACAATGATAATTTTTTACCCACTGTAAAACCCTTCGGATACATTTTTCTCATGTTTTAGGAGCTTTATATATATGTTTTTATTTACGTTTTTCAACGTGTTGCCTATTGTACTACACCAAAACCAAAAATGCCTGTTTGATGTTTTTCAATCTGTTTCTCATAACGCCAGCTCCGATCCTAGAATGTGGGTCGAAATCGAATCTCAAGTCAAAATAAAATTAACAATGCTCAGTCTAGTCCAACTCTGTTTGGAACAGTACTTTTTCGGCAATATAAAGATAATTCGACCCCCTTTCCTATCGCATGTGCTGTGATGACAGCTTTGGGGATGAAAAAAGCTCGTGACGAACTCGATTCCACTGTTTCCACCCGGTCGCATTGGAGACATTGCCTAACCCTTTTGGTCTCCCAATGGTATCATACTCTGGACATGATATGAAGGGGTATAATTTGTCTCTATGCGATTTATTAATTAGAGGTTTCGGTAATGAGTAACTATGATCATGCTTTGTTTGTTGAATTTTATTAAACGAAGTGGTTTTTTGTGTCACATGTAATCAGGAATATTTCCAAAAGAGTTATTTAGAGCGGATATCATTCCCTTCCAAGATTGACCATTTTTTTTGGGTTTCAAATAAATACAGACCGCTTTTTAGCAGATATCACTATTGCTATCTCGGCAACGGTGAGACATACAAGGCCGGTTAAATTGGATAAAAGTTTCCTATTTTGGAGAACTAGAATAATCTCTTTTCAGATCAAGAATATCAGTGGTTGTTTTTAAAATATCCGCCAAAAACTACAATTGTCGAACTTCACTTTTTGGCTCCACCGCTTCCAATTCGAATGATATCAAAAAAGGAGGAGTAACTTTCAATACTGTATCATATTTCTTACAATCATTTGTTTCAATCTGATATGAACCAATTTACAGTGCGACGTTTCGTTCATTATATTTCATCATCAACTTTATTTTTTTAAATACGGACTTCTAGTTTTTTTCATCGACTTTTGTAACCACTCACTGTACTAACAAATTCAGCTTTGTATTAGAATACATGGGTGTCCTGACATTTGTATTTTTTAAGTAATTAATAGTTTTATATTCGTTTTGCAAACAATTTGCAAATTGTTTGCAAATTTGCAAACAATTGATAAGTATCATAACTTATAATCTGGTGAAGCAGAAGAATGCATGACTTTTTCAACAACTATCCATTTTCTTCCTACTAAATACACGAATATGACAGAAAATACATTTTTCTAGAACATTCTGGAACTATAGTATTCATATTAAGCACGATGACGAGGATTTTAAGACGCTGTGGTGGAGACTGACCCATCACGAACGGTGCGTTGGATGGCGGAACAACTGGGCGTCAGCTCTTATGCGGTTTTGATGGTTTGAAACTTATTGGAAATGCCAGAAAGCTCGAGAAGTGGGTGCCCCACGATTTGAACGATTTTCAGAAATTGTCACGTTTCGAGGTCTGTTTTTCTTTGCTTTTGCACAACCAAAACGATCCTTTTTTGGATGGGATCGTAACGTGTGATGAAGAGTGGATCCTCTATACGACACCAAGAAACGTTCAAGACAGTGGTTGGACACTGATCAGCCCCCCAGGCACTCCCCAAAGGCGAAAACCTACCAAAAAAGACAATGGTTACTGTATAGTGGTCAGCGGCTGGTGTGATTCGCTATTAATTTGCGGTTGCTGTATTTCTCGAAATTGAAGGAGCATTCGACAATGCCCTGCCTGAATCTGTAGGATCATCTCTGACTAGGAAAGGTATAGAATCGACCATAACTGGCTGGATCTGTGCCATGCTGGTAAACAGAACAGCAACTACGACTCTTCAAGGTGGGGTAATATTTCCCCTTCTGTGGTCGCTCCTGATGCATGGTCTGCTTGATGCCCTCAACAAAAAGAGAGTCGATTTGCAAGCTTATGTATATGACCTTGTCATTTTGGCAAGGTCCACGTTGGAAAGGGTCGCTTGTAATATCCTCCAAAGCACGATGGATGTTGTTCACAGTTGGTGCCTGAGGGAGCGGATGTCTATCAACTCCAGCTAAACTGTGATAATCTCGTTCACCAGGAGGAGAAAATTGGACGATATAACACCACTTCCCCTTCATGGTGAGGTCATTCCATTTGGAACGGAGGTGAAATATCTTGGCCTTGTTCTTGATAAAAAACTCACCTGGAACGCTCACTTGAAAAAAGTTTTACACAAAGCCAGACTGTCCCTATAGGATGTTGAAGGATTTGTGGTGAAACTTGGGGTTTAGGTCCCAAACGAATCCATTAGATTTTTGTGAAGATTTTCAGACCGATGATCACTTATAGTGCAATTGACTGGTGGCCGAAGGCTTTACAGAAAACGGCACAGGCGAAGCTCTCTAACTTACAGAGACAGGCTTGTTTGGCCATCAGTGGTTGGATTTCTGCCTAGGAATCTATGCGACTATATTTCAAGCGGAAATTTACGCCCTTGAATTGTGTACGGAGAGATTGGAAGAATCCAACCACATACACAAGCCATTAATAATATTTTAGGACAGTCAAGCGACATTGGAAGCTCCTAACTCCTATCGAGCAACGTCTAAATTGGTAGCAAATTGCCAAAAACGACTCTCCGCATAAAAAGACGGATTGTCTCTGGTCTGGATTCCTGGCTATACTGGCCTGGAAGGCAGTGACGCTGTTGACACTCTTGAGAAGGAGGGTGCTGCAAGCAGCTTCATCGGGCCAGAACCTGTCATTGGCATCTCTTTAGGCTTTGCCTAACAAAGTTTGAACACCTGGATGGCAAGAAGATTTGGGCTTCTGGCAGAATCTTCCAGGATTGGCTCACTTCAAGGCGTTTATTCACCCTTCAAAGCTTGATACCAAACAGTTATTGGACTGCAGTTTAGGGATGAACTAAGATGTTTAACAGGCCTTCTAATAGGTCACTGTCATTTGAATCATCATATGCAGAGACTCGAACTGTCGGAAGAAAGTGTGTGTCGCCTCTGTTTGGAAAATGATAAAACAGCAGAGCACATACACTGTGCCTGCCCTGTTGGGGACCGTTTTTGGAGTTTGGCAGTGCCGTACTCTCACCTTCTGACCTGAAAGACCACTCACCATACAAACTAATCGGCTTCCTTAGAAAGCTGTGTTTATTTGGTCGAGTGTGAAAAGGTGTGAGCCACAATAAACCCTTGCGGGTTGCGGTGGAGGGTCGAATAGACCCACTCACTTTGGACCTAACCTAACCAAACCTAACTATTACTTTCTGCAACCGGACCAAACCATCACAGTAGAGTCCTATAGGCAGGAAATCGACGAAATGATGCAACAACTGCGTCAGCAGCAGCCGATACTGGCGAACAGAAGAGGTTGAATCCTGCTCCACGACAACGCCCGTCCGCACGTTTCATAAATCACCCAACCTACTTCCCAGACTTCTCGCCAACCGACTACCATCTTTTTGAGCCTTTAGATAACTTTCTCACCGGTATAACCTTCGCCAATCAGGACCAGGCAAAACGACCTTCGTCGACTTCGAATCCAGAGTATCCACTGAGACATTACAGTTTAAAATAGACTCGTGGAAACAGACAAAACTCCTGAGAACTCATAATAATGCTTGAATATCTAGTGAGTTATTTTTATCCAGCTTTTTCATACAAATTTTGTACAAATTTTTCCTTCCCGACGCGAAAATTGTTTGCAAATTAGTATACTCATATCATTAGTATTTTTTAGTTGAATATATTGTTTTTGTGAATACTGTTTTTTTGTAATTTCAATTATGAATAGTGCGTACACTATTTGTGTGCCACGTTTTATTTGTTCAAGCTCCGAAGGCAAATGTTAGTGGAATCAATAATCACCTCAATCGCAATTTCGAGGAGCTGTGTAACTGTCTTGGCCTATCTGCAGCAAAGAGGAATCGACTCCAACAAAGGATAGTTGAATTTCAACGGTATGCAGATTGGATTTGAAGTTTTTCCCAAACTACGAGAGCTACCTCTGGAGGATCCGAGTTTTCTCCATAATGCAATAGGAAAGAAAACCGTCTCAAATGGATTATGTCTCAGTTGTTATCTAACTTTTTGTTTTCGAAGGTTGAAACTTTTTCAAAAGTTCCTAACTATAGGTGCAGAGTCCTATTTCAAAAATACTGTGAAGGTTTTTGAAATGATTTTTCAAATGATATACGGGGCCTAAGAAAGAAAACGCGTTTTTTTGTTCAAAATTGGCTTTAGTCATCAAGAGCCACACGATCATTTCAGCGCAGCTCTAAAATTTCAATACCATTTTTGTAGAACGATTTATCTTTTGCCATAAAATAGGTCTCACTTTCAGCAATAACCTGTTCATTCGAGCGGAATTTTTCTCCGGTGCGCATTGGTTTGAAGTCAGCAAACAGCTAGTCGTCGCTGGGAGCTAAATCTGGCGAATACGGTGGATGGCTTATTAACTAACTAATTCCGGAGCGAAAAGATAGATTCATGTTCAATTCGTTGTCACATGTCGACACAGAAATTCCGGTTCGTCATGTTCAAACATGGCCAAACACTGCTCAGAATCATCAAGACGTTCTTGTTTTTGGTCATTGGTGAGCTCGCGCGGCACCCACTTTGAACATACCTTTCTCATAGTCAACTGCTCATGTAATATGAAACCAACACGTTCTTTTGATATCTTTACATTATCAGCTAGCTAACGCAACTCCATTTTTCCATCATTAAAAAACGATTTTGTGGATTCTTTTATGTTTTCTGGTGTTACTGCCTCATTTGGACATCCACTGCGTTCTGCATCATCGACGACTCTACGACTACGTATGAAGTCAGCAAACCAACGTTTATTTGTTATTTCTGATGGAGCGGAGTCCTCATAACACTTTTCAAGCAATTGCTTCGCGTGAACAAAATTTTTTCCCATCACGAAGCTGTGTAAAATCAAAACAAGAAATCAATATCTCACAAACTTCTGAGTGGAATATCATGAAATTTTAACAGTTTCTTTTTGAAGGTTAGTACTAACTAAAGAAGCCGTGAATGAAATGAGACTAGTGCCATATGTGTTAGACCCGGTGTGTATAAGTGAATGATTTTTAGGATTTCAAAGCGAATAATAGCTTATGTAGGTGCATTTTGATTACACTAGTTTACATGCAATTTACGACTGTAATGCCGAAGGCAGTCCTTTGTTAACTTTTGGTCCCTAAATGCAAAAATAAATTTCCCAACACGTAAGGTTTCTGAGTTATGATTTTTTTCACAAAAATTTAATGAACACGATATTCCAAATTTGCTTTTCCCTTAAATTGAGGAAATTGTTTAAAATCTGGCAACATAGCGTCTAAAACATGTTTAAAAGCTGTTCTGCTCCATAATGGTAACAGAAGACCCTCTATTCCTCTTGCACATGTAGTTGCCATGAAGAAAACACACGAAACTATGTCACTTATTCTAAATGCAATAAGTTATAATACGTATAAGTGGCAAATATGTGGTAACCTAAAAGTCATAGGACTATTACTAGGTCTTCACTTTTGCTGTTTTCTTTGCCTTTGGAACAGTAGGGCCACGCAGAACCATTATCAAGTAAAAGATACATATATTCCAGGTCAAGCTAACGTGAAGAATATACCTCTTGTTAACCCATTACACATTAAACCTCCATTACACATTAAACTAGTGTTGATGAAAAATTTTGTAGAAGCATTAGACAAAGAAGGTGATGCAAATTAAGTGATGCAAAGCTCAAGGAAGGTATATATATATATATATATATATAATAAATAGATAAGTACTCTTTGATCATTCCCATATTGATTTCAATTTAAGAGCCACCGGTATACAGCTGTTTCAGCCTATTGGGCATCGTCAGTACCGGGCAGGCGGTCCTCGATGAGAAAAAACCAAGAAAGTACTTGATAAAAATAGCTGCGTAAACGCAAGCGAAACATAAGTGGAACCACCTATTGGTGTGACACCCAAGTCAACTTGCCAAGTTTTTATGTCAGTGTTGGTGGTTTGACCAATCAACCGACAACTGCGGTAGCAGAAATTTGGGAAGCTAACCTGAAATGCCATCGGAAAACGAATCCACATGTTTCTAGAAATGATATGAAATCTAGAAAGGTTAATGCAGTCAAGCTGCTGGAAAATAATTCCATGAAAATCAAAAAATAAATAGATAAGTACTCTTTGATCATTCCCATATTGATTTCAATTTAAGAGCCACCGGTATACAGCTGTTTCAGCCTATTGGGCATCGTCAGTACCGGGCAAGCGGTCCTCGATTGAAGACAAAATGAGAAAAAACCAAGAAAGTACTTGATAAAATTAGCTGCGTAAACGCAAGCGAAACATAAGTGGATTGGTTGGTTGGTCAAACCACCAACACTGACATAAAAACTTGGCAAGTTGACTTGGGTGTCACACCAATAGGTGGTTCCACTTATGTTTCGCTTGCGTTTACGCAGCTATTTTTATCAAGTACTTTCTTGGTTTTTTCTCATTTTGTCTTCAATCGAGGACCGCCTGCCCGGTACTGACGATGCCCAATAGGCTGAAACAGCTGTATACCGGTGGCTCTTAAATTGAAATCAATATGGGAATGATCAAAGAGTACTTATCTATTTATTTTTTGATTTTCATGGAATTATTTTCCAGCAGCTTGACTGCATTAACCTTTCTAGATTTCATATCATTTCTAGAAACATGTGGATTCGTTTTCCGATGGCATTTCAGGTTAGCTTCCCAAATTTTCTGCTACCGCAGTTGTCGGTTGATTGGTCAAACCACCAACACTGACATAAAAACTTGGCAAGTTGACTTGGGTGTCACACCAATAGGTGGTTCCACTTATGTTTCGCTTGCGTTTACGCAGCTATTTTTTTATCAAGTACTTTCTTGGTTTTTTCTCATTTTGTCAGTTTCGTTTTGACAGCGGAACAGTGCGGAAGTGTCATAGCGTTCGGTTGTGTTTTCGCCAAGATTTCTGGTTGATGATCAGCCGTATTGTGGTGTTTTCTGGCTTGTGATAGTGGTTCGTTGGTTCTTGTGTGCAAACGAAGAAACGTTTCCGGTGAGTACGACTAAATATATCATTTTTCGTTGCGTTCAACTGCTCAGAGCTTTACTGTCAGTTTTAAGCGAGTAAAATGTCAAGCAGTATGGAGGAACTGCTTCGCAATCTGGCTGGGAGGGACAAGACCGAGATCATTAGCATCATTTGCCAATTGATCTCGTGCTTCGGCCTAAACCAGGCAGATTTGCAGGGCAATACATTGCCAGTCTCTGGGCCCGCTGTCAAAATCTGACAGACGGGAATCAGGGAGTGGCTAATGCTCCGCCTGCAAGTGACAATTCTCTCCGTGACAGCGATCACGAAAGCGTACACTCCTCCTCTTCCTCCGCTTTGAAGAAGAGAAGAATCAGCGAAGATTTTCCACCTCTACCAGATGTGTCCACAAACAAGGTAGACGAGTGGATCAAGAAAGGCAAACAACCGAAAAAAGCAAGGAGATTGCAGAAGAGGGTTTTTTAGATGACATCAGGGACGAAGCGAAACAATATTACTCCGAGTCCGAGGTTTCGTCGCGTCCGGTGACACGAAGTCTGGCCCGCGAGGTGGCCACTTCGCTTTCCAACGAAAATATGGATATAAGTCCAGCTATCCAAGCTGACAGCGCTTCTGACCATTCTGAACGAACTGTCAGAACTATTCAGGACCAGGAGCCTAGCCCCTCTGCCCCACGCAAGCAGGAAAACCAGCCTCCCGCAAAAAAAGTCAAAATTCCACCAATTGTCGTTCGTCAGAAGGACAAATGGGTTAAGCTGATCAAAACAGCAGCCGAGGAGAAAATAAATTTCTCCAAAGCCGTCAATCTTCATGACGGCATCAAAGTTCAGCCCTCGACTCCTGACGATTATCGTCGATTGTCGAGACTCCTTGTGACGGAGAACATCCCCCATCACACCTACTCCCTCCCTGAAGACCGGCAAATCCGTGCCGTCTTCAGAGGACTTCCGGAGCACTTCTCAATCGACGACATCCGTGAGGAGTTAGAAGCCAGAGGCTTTGATCCCTCCTCCGTAACTAGGATGAAGAGAGCAAACAAGCCCTTACCTATGGTCCTGGTACTGGTCTCCAAAGACCAAAAGGGCATATTCGAGATCAAAGACCTCTTGAGCGTGAAGGTGCAGGTTGAACCCCAGCACCCCAAAACTTCGGTGGGCCAAAGGAACTGCATGGCAGTTCCAATATGCGTCAAGTGCGCCGGCAGGCATCTTACCAACGCCTGCAAGAAAGCAAGGACTGACCCCCCAAAGTGCAATAATTGCAAAGGGGTACACACTGCCAACTATAGAGGCTGCCCTGAGTTTCCTAAGGCTCAGAAGTCTAGAGGCAAGCCAGTTAAAAAACCATCTCCCCCAGGCAGACCTGCGGGGTCTGGTCGTGTTAAGGAAGGAGTTAGTTTTGCCAGAGCAGCATCCAAGGTGCAAACGGCTCGGCAAAGACTGCTCCTTCTCAACCTATGCCCTCACCTCAGACTCAGGGGGCTTCAGACATCTGTGCCGCTTTGGAGCAGATGAAGCAATTATTCTGCAAATTCCCCGTGCTCGAAAAAATGTTCACGGTGAATAATAACGTGCTAACCGGAACCGCCAATGTCTAGACAACCGACATTGCCTAGATCTTTGAAGATAGTCTTTTGGAATGCCAATGGCCTTCTACCTAAGAAACTCGACTTTGAGAATTTTCTCATTGAACATAACATCGATGCGGCTCTAATCCAAGAGACGCATCTGAGGAATGAATCCGTTGTCATTCCAAATTACAAGTTCTTCCATAGAGAACGTATTGGACGTGCTGGTGGGGAGTTGCCATTCTTGTCAAACGATCCCTCCAGTGTGTCCAATACGGCATTGACAGTGCTCGGTTACACGGAACTGAGGCCGTAGGGGTCGAAATTCGACTGAGACGGGGTTGTCACAGATTAATCTCTGTCTATAACCCTCCGACTAATCTTTTACTCCCAGAATCACTGGATGAATTGCTGATGGTAGTGATATTCCGACAATTGCTGCTGGCGACTTCAATGCCAAGCACGGACTATGGAGCAGAGCCACCAATCGAAACGGCCGAGCGCTCCATGCGCATGCCGACAGACACGAATATCTCGTGCTGGGACCGGTGAACCTACGTTCTATCGCGGGCAGTATAGGCCTGACGTACTTGACATCGCGCTTCTCAGAAACGTCACTCTGACCAGCGAAATTTACGTTCAGTCGGAACTGGACTCCGATCATAATCCAGTAATCCTGGTATTGGGTGATGAACTTCCTTCCCCTGATTATTGCATGAGATATAAGACGGACTGGGATGTCTTCACAACTCAGCTCGGAGAGATGCGCGCCCCTCCTGAGGGTCTCCGCTCTCCCAACGAACTCGACGCGGCAGTTCACCGCTTCGAGATCTCCGTGAATGATGCTTTTCGGACGGCCACCTCCAGCGAGGAGTGTCCGCAGAAGAGCTATAATGAGTTTCCCCCTCGTATCAAAGCCATGATACGAGAGAGAAACCGCCTGAGAAGGCTCTATCAGCGAACACTCTTCCCAGGAGACAAAACAGCGGCAAACAGGATGGCCAATCAAGTAAAACAGGCCATCATTGACTACCGAAATGACAGGTGGGAGGAGCTGTTGGAATCCATTGAGCCTGGAGGTGACGAGCTTTGGCGAATCACTAAAAGACTCAAGGGAAAGAAGACAGCTCCCTCACCCATTCACGGAGAGCGCGGAGTATGCTACTCCCCCGCCGACAAAGCGTTGGCTTTTGCTGACTCGATGGAACGTCAGTTTCAACTTAACGTTGACGACAATGACGACATCGACCGCGATGTTCAGCTCGAAGATCGGGTTCACCGTATCCTCAGGGAGGATGACGATGATATCATTCGTCCGGCTTCTGTGGAGGAATTGAAGGGCTACATCAAGGCTGCAAAAGCCAAGAAGGCCCCGGGGCTGACTCAATAACTAACAAGTTGTTGAAGAAGCTCCCGGAAAACTGCGTTGAGAGCCTTTTGAGCATCATCAACAGCTCCTTGGCCCTAAGATACTTCCCCAGAAGGTGGAAACATGCGGTCGTCGTCATGCTCCCAAAACAGGGGCAGAACCGGCTTTTCCCGCAGAATTATCGCCCGATTAGTCTACTCTCGTCGGCGGCTAAGCTAGCTGAAAGAGTCGTACTCCAAAGGCTCAACGAAGAAGTTGAGGACCGAAATGTTCTGCCTGATGAGCAATTCGGCTTCAGGAGAGAGCATTCCACTGAGTTGCAGGCTCTGAGACTGGTCGAAAACACCATCGCGGAGTTGAACAGGAACAAAAAAGTTCATTTAGTTCTATTAGATATTTCGAAGGCCTTCGACCGCGTCTGGCATGAAGGCCTTCTTCACAAACTAATCGCATTCGACCTGCCTCGGGGCCTGATCCGGTGGATTGGGTCTTTCCTGAGAGGCCGAACATTTCAGGTTAGAGTAGAGGGCTCTCTGTCTGACAACAGAGAGATCCTCGCTGGAGTGCCACAGGGGGCCGTGCTCTCTCCCACGCTATATTCTCTTTACACCAGCGACCTTCCGAGGTCCGAGCATGTGAAGGTATCCCTCTACGCCGATGACACGGCTCTCCTCTCATCTTCCATGGGTCGGGAGCTCGGGATCGTCTATATGCAACGTGCATTGGGCGACCTCGAGCGCTGGTACCTCGAGTGGAAGATCCGAGTGAATCCGGATAAAACTCAGGCAATAACCATGGGAAGAACGATAGCTTCTCCGGCCATGAAAGTGAGAATCTCTGGAAGGGAGATTGATTGGCAAACGCGGGTCAAGTACCTAGGTCTTATTATAGACCGTAGGCTCACCTGGAACCCGACCGCTGTTAAGCGTGAAGGCAAAGATCCAGGGTCGGGTGGCAAGCCTGTACCCTTTGATCAATAGAAGATCTAAGCTGAGCCTAAAGAACAAAATCACGATCTATAACATGATGTTCAAGTCTGTCATCATGTATGCTTCAGGCGTTTGGGGACAAGCGGCTCCGACAAATATCTCCATCTTGGAGACTTTACAAAATAAAATTTTACGGATGATTGTGAATGCTCCGTGGTTCGTGCGGAATGAAGCCATCCGCAGAGATTTGAAGCTGCCTTCCATTCAGCAGTCCATTCAGTCGAGGAATCGGCGAGTTTTAGATTATGCTGAAACTCACGAAAATCCTTTAGTCAGGGAAGCTATAGATTACGCTGTAGACGACCCCTCCCGATATAGAAGGCCCCGACACTCTGTCGTATGAGGCCCCTATGTCCTCCGTTAACAGATAAATAATATCTTCATCTATCTCACCCCAGCCAGGTAGGGGTATAACGCGAAGGGCGGTATGGATGTCTAAGGACTTTCATGCCACCATCAAACATCAGTTGTGACCCATTTGTCTCTCTGACAAACTTCAGTTAAAAGGGGAAGGAGGCCAGGCTTCAACCTGAATAAAGTCAAGATGGTTAACGTCTCATTTTGTCTTCAATCGAGGACCGCCTGCCCGTACTGACGATGCCCAATAGGCTGAAACAGCTGTATACCGGTGGCTCTTAAATTGAAATCAATTGATCAAAAATTAAGTAATTTTGAATTATATGCGTGGATTTCTTTCAAAAGAATTTTTTCGGGGTTTTTAGGAAACAAGAAAATTACGAAACACTTTTAGAAGAACTACTTGAAAACTACTGCAGAATGGGATGTCGCATATCTGTCAAAATCCATTTCTTGCACTCCCATTTGAATTTTTTTCGAGAAAATTTGGGTGAAAGGAAAAAGTTCCAACAACTGGAGCAACGTTACCAAGGCAGATGGGATGCAGCTGGCGGATTATTGTTGGTTCCTGAAACATATAAACGAAAGTCGATATTTGCAAAAAAGTTATGCACAAAAGACTTCATTTGAATGTTTTTTCATGTGTATTGTAAATAAAGTCTGTTATCCTCAAAATATATGTTTTTTTTTTGTTTTGATTTTATATTTCTCTTTAATATGTGAAATGTTTTGTATAAAATGAAAATAACTATAACTATAAATAATAATAATATATTAGTCGTGATTTTTTTCTTATTTGTTGGCTAGTGTTATTATTCATAGAGCACTGTATTTCAAATTAGAATAAATAGAAATGGTGGATAAATAACCCCGTGTGAAAAATATGGGATTTTTGGTCACCATATCACACTTTATCTTGTATAACAACACCTAGCGAAGTACAGCATGAATTTCTAACAGAAATGACTTTCAATCCTTTCATAAATTATCTCCCCAAATCAAGTATTTATCATTACTAGAGAGATTTCTCGGTCCTCGCATAGCCAGAAAGAATGGCTGAACATATTCAAGTAAACAACAGAGGAGAACGTAGATATTCATACATAAATATATAAAATTTCCATTTAGAAAATGGTGCTTCATAATAAATTTAGAAACGGCCAGTCAGTCTGCATACTTCCAGTCCGGCATTATCCTCCGTGCATATACACGGATACATCTACCCCTTGGAGCAAAATTGACCCCAGTTGATTCGTTGAGCCCCTTGAACGTGACAAAATCTCCACTGGGACTTTAAACCGCTCCGCAGAAACAGTTTTGCCTTCCGTCCGCATTACGTCCGACCACTTTGATGATTCAAAATATTCATGTCTAGAAATATGTCGGGGAACATTTATTAGATCTCCAGTAAAGTTTTCATGTGAATGTGAGTTCTGACTTTTATTCATTTGAGGATGATATTGGTGAACGGTTACTGGATGATCGAAGTGTACTTAGATATTATTCGCTGGTAAATTTGTGACAAGCTGTCGGAGTATAGTCTGTGTCGAAACTGATAAATATTGTAACTAAAAAATCATTCTGTCCAAAATTGAGGATTTTATTAAAATTCAACCCCGGAAATTTAAAGAAATATAAATCAAATTTTCACTTCTAGTTCTGTGCTGAACGGCTTCATCATCATGTGTCGAACTGTTATTAGTAAACAAATTTTCTCTTAGATGAAAGTTTTATACTTTTATTTTTTTATTTTATTTATTAGTTTCAGAGAATACAGTGAAAGTCATATAGAACAGGTCAAAGATAACATACCTGTAGTCAATTAACATATCACATTTGAAATTGACAATAAAAAATAATGTATACTAGGCAAATTTAAATACACACATCGGAAAAGTCTAGGGATATTTTTATAACATAATGAATATCATAAAAATAAATGCATGAGGTCGTTTAATTTCGATAAATTGGGACACAATTACAAACTGTAGGTTTTCGGCTAAAATGAATAATCTGAAAGTGTCGAGTTTGTACATTCTATGCAGTTCTTGCTCAGCAATTAAACTGGAAATATTGTGATTTAACATGGAACGCCATCACTTACCATTGGCTGAGATGAATAGAGCTGTAGGGCTTCTTCAAGGTGGCATGCGACAAAATGATGTAGCTTTTCGTTTGGGGGTCTCGCAAAGTGTTATCAGTCGATTGTGGTGGCGTTTCCGTGAAACTGGCAGTCCATCCGAACAACATCCAGGGCGAGGACACGCTACAACTGCAGTTCAAGACCGATTTTTGGTCTTAACCGCAAGAAGACAACCGACAATCACAGCACCTGAGTTGGTTAACGTGTTGCAGCAGACGCACCAGGTAACCATTGGTCGTGATACTGTCAGAAATCAACTGCATGAAGCAGATCTCCACAACAGAAGGCCACTTAGATGTCCACCTTTGTCGAGAGGCAATCGCGGTGGACGATTAGAGTGGTGTCAAGAACATCAAAACTGGGATGCAAATGATTGGGCCACAGTTTTGTTTACAGACGAATCCAGATTTGGATTTCATCCAGATTCTCGTCGAGTAAGACTGTGGAGACGACCTGGAAATAATGAACGTTTGAGACACGACCAGGAAGTCCACACTTACAGAGGGGTACAGTAATGCTATGAGGCGGAATCATGATCGGCGGCAGAACCGATCTCGTTTTTTCAAATCGCTTCCTCACAGCTCGACAGTACCTCGACACCAATCTTCTACCTATCGTCCGTCCGTTTGCTGGTGCTGTTGGTGAAAACTTCCACCTAATGCACGATAATGCTCGTCCACATGTCGCGCGTCTAGTGACTGACTGGCTTACCAATGAAGGAGTTGATGTATTGCCATGGCCAGCACAATCACCGTACCTGAATCCCATCGAGCATGTGTGGGACATGCTTCAACGAAGAATTACTCCGCATATGGGGAACATTCACACAACGTTTCAATTGAGAGAGCTGTTAATCGCTGAATGGGCAAATGTACCTCAACAAGACATTGACAATCATATATATATATATATATATATATATATATATATATATATATATATATATATATATATATATCAAAAGGGGGAAATTCGTAGACAGAACACTCAAGAAATATGGAGGCAAACCGCGGACACGTGTTTCTGGCTATTGGCCTCATCAGCGCGGTGCAGCCAATTGCAAAGATGTACAACAACTGGTTACCAAAAATGAAAAAACATCAAATATGCACGGTGTCACCAACAGGAGCTAACCGCACATTTGTGGTTTCAATTAGAAGACCCAGCATTCCCAGGCATCATCTAACATCACCAAGTAGGCAGCTATAGCTACCTGCGTGACTTCCGGTCCAGGATATAAATACATAGATATAGATTATTGTCGAGTGTGTATGATATACATCATACATCATCATGCCTGATGCTTTGTTTCAATTTTCCCCAAATCAACTCGATGGGATTGAAAACGCAAAAATAGGGGGGAAGTCTCAATATGGTGTGTCCATACCTTTCAGCAATACTCTCAAGGGCATACACTTTTTCAAATGTTTTTGTCTGTAAAACTTCAAGTAGTTGGTTTTTGGTATAGTTATCTTCAAAATACAAATTGTAATCCATTAAAAAACTTTGTATTTCATCTTTTCTCGAATTTTTATTCGGTACTTTGATGAGCTGTCGCGAATGATAGGAAGCGTTGTCAAGAACTATCACACTATTCACATCCAAATTTGGGATCAGTGTGTTTTCAAACCATTCCTCAAAAATATTAGCTTCCATGCTCTTATGATAGTCAACATTGCAGTCCTCAAGTTTTTTTCCACATAATTTCGAAGAATTTTGAACCCATCCTTTACTTCCTCCGCAATGCACAATTATAAGTCGCGATCCTTTGTTTGCAGGCATGTTAGGCGTACACATTCTCGAACCATCAGTCTAAGTGAGTGTCATACCAAGTTTCGTCCAAATAGAAAATTTTTCGTTGTTCTTGTCTATATTTAGTTATTTGTTCTAAGTATTTGTTACGCAATTCCACTATTCTTCTGTTTTCCATAACTGCTTGACGTTTGTTTATTATTTAAAATCTAAATCCTAGTTTCTTCATCCAATTCTGAAGAGTTTTGTCACAGCAGCTCACGTTATGGCCGAAAGCATTCAATTTCTTCCCTATGATTTCCTTATGATTATTGACAACAAAAATCAATACTATGAGAAAACAAACGATTGGTGTGGTAAATTAAATGTTAAATTACTAGGTCCGTTTTTTTTCGCGAGAATTTGAATGGTGACAGGTACTTGAACTTTTTGGAAACTGAATTAGGAGAGTTTTTGGATGATATGGTATTAGAAGAACGGCAAATGTTATGGTTCCAACATGACGGATGTCCTGCCCATTCTACTAGAAATGTTTCTCAATGGCTGAATAGGACATTTCGTAATAAATGGTTAGGACGAAATACCGATCCTCGATGGCTTCCTCGTTCTCCAGACCTTACGCCTCTAGATTATTTCTTATGGGGATACTTAAAACAAAAAGTATACAGAGATCGCCCCTTTAATAATGTTGATGAGCTTGAAACTTCAATACGAGTTCATTGCAGAAATATTCCAGCTAATGTGTTGCGATCTACATTAAACGAATTTTATGAGCAAACAATTAGATGCATCGAAAGAGAAGGTGGACAAACAGAGACGCTTCGCTAATTTTTATTGTTAGCACCTGTGAAGTTGTTAAGTTACCTACTGTATTTTTCTGTACTATCGCTTATTGGTTCTTTTTTGTTCATGGCTATCCGCGATAGATTTTGACAGTTTATTCATGTAAACATTATACTCAGTAAAGTATTTGCCTTGTTGAAAAGAAACAAAAGTGTGTGGACCGCAGTGTATATGAAGAAAACGTCCGGTGTTGTGGATAAACAACAATTGTTTCGCGATAATGCACCTGCTCAATCGTCATTGCTTGTTCATAATTTTTTTCCAAAAAACAACACCGTTATCATGCCTCAGTCACTGTATTCACCGGATTTGGTCCTCTGCGACTCTTTCATGTTTCCAAGATTGGAGAGACCCATGAAAGGACGGCGATTTGCAATGAGTGAGGGGATAAAACCAAATCGGTAGGAGGGCTCAAGGACATAACAAAAAGTGCATATCAGATTTGCTTCAAGAATTGGAAAAAACGCGCGGCACAAGTGTAGTATATCTGAGGGGGATTATTTCGTAGGGGAAAAATAGAAACTGATGAATAAATAGGTATTTTTAAAGAAAAATTAATATTCACCCTATTTTTTCAATATACCTTGTATATATACATCTTTCCTTGATACAACTGACTGAAAACTATTCGATACTGAAATAATTGTCGTCAGAAATTCTCCGGTACGGCGTTGAGTGCCCTTTCAAGTGTTTGCTTGGGTCTATGAAACGTTTTATGACAAATCCCGCGTGTTCCAAAAGCTCCTCGGAAAGCTGCACTAAGCTCACCTCTTCTGCATGAGCAGAGACATATTTTATGTCGCGCGTCCCATGAATTACTAATGGGAGTTCTACCATGGCAGCGGTAGCGCTTTAAATTATTTTAATATTACATGATTTCCCTTGGTTCAATCTGGATCGGGGTCGTTTGTTTCTCGGTATTTTGCTTTTATGTAAATTTTCAGCCTGGAGCAATCACTTAATTTGGCGGATGCGCTTTATGTGACCAAAGTTGAATCTGTGGCATTATATCTCGAAGTGGTAAAACCATCAATCAGTATATGTTTCGAACCTATATAGACTCATCATCAGCTAATTATTTAGAAATTGTACAATAAAATGTAATGTAATGTAATATAATGTAATGTAAAGTTTATTAATCACATACAAATGGAAGTTATACATATTTCTCACATATAATATACATATACACATGAATGAATAAACAGGGTAATCACTGAAGCTGAATTGGGTACAGCTTGTGCGTGATGATGATGTGTAGAATTTTTTCTATATATAAACATGTATAATTGCAGATGTTGATGTAATGTGTGAAGAAATAACTTGAGAAGTAAACAGTGGAAAAGTAGAAGTTGAACGAATATAAAATGAAATAATAATATAAAAATATTGTAAAAGTTGAATGGAAATAAAATCTATATATTACATAAAAACATAATATAAAATGACGAGTAACGATAATTATAAATGTAGATAAGCACTTTAAAAAAATATCATATAATAATTACTAGTAAAATACAAACTTCAGAAAACGTGAGTATAGGATATAAAAGCTGCTAAAAACGACACTATGAGAATGTAAATGTAGAGAATAACAACATAACATAACATAACATAACAATGAAGCATAAAATACTTACCTACATGAAGAGGAATTTTTTTTTTAAATGGAGAATAGTATAATGTACAACAAGTGAGAAATATGTCATTTTCTTATGCATTGTACACTGTACTTTTTCTACGGTTGCGTTGTTTTCAAGTATTGAAAATTAAAATACATACAGGCTGATTCACGGTGAATGGCACATTAGACGTTTCTGGTGAACCAGACAACGGATCACTTTGAAAATTTAATGGAGGGCATATTCGGACATTCTCTAGCCAACTAAAATATTTTCGACAATGCGGTGTTGCCGCTTCTATTAGAAAGCAGTAGCAACTTTGATTTTTCAAATGGAACACTCTGTATATAATATTATTTTTGGAATCTCCAACAATTGCCCGACAACTTTTCTTGATATTTCCCTATACCTATTTGTTACCGTTTTCGAAATAAAAATTAATTTCAATTTTTTCTTCGAAAATCATGACTTCTAAAAATGCCGATATCTTTTAGTTAAGAAGTACTATGATATCGAAATTTAGTTTGAAGTTAGGTGATACTTGGACACTTCCCACACGTCAGCCTAATCTCCGTTACTTCAATACAGGGTGGTAAAAAAATACAGTTTATTCGTTTGCTTGAAAAAGTTGCTGAAATTTGATTATTTTAAATGGAACACCCTGTATATTATTGAAAATTCGGAAAGCTGCTGAAATTTGCTTTCTTTCTATGTATATCATACCTATACCTAACTAGTCAAGTTTCGGACTTATGAACATTTATTTGTGAAAATGTCCCTTCAGAATGGTATTTCCATTCGGTATTTGGTAAGCAGGCCATGATTACTATTTGACAGTAGCGTTGTGACATTCTCCTAATAATATCGACATTTTCGTCACTTCAGAAGTTGCAAATACCTTCAAAACGATGGAACAAAACTATTCAAACGAAGTTCTTATGAATTTGTTTATTATTTTTGGACAGTGCGACAAAATTATCAGCAGAACATGTAGAAAGTTCAATGAAATGTATCCGAATCTACCGCCAATGAACCTCAAGAATGGAAATACCATTTTGAAGGGACATTTTCACAAATAAATGTTCATAAGTCCGAAACTTGAGTAGTTAGGTATAGGTATGATATACATAGAAAGAAAGCAAATTTCAGCAGCTTTCCGAATTTTCAATAATATACAGGGTGTTCCATTTAAAATAATCAAATTTCAGCAACTTTTTCAAGCAAACGAAAAAACTGTATTTTTTTACCACCCTGTATTGAAGTAACAGAGATTAGGCTGACGTGTGGGAAGTGTCCAAGTATCACCTAACTCCAAACCAAATTTCGATATCATAGTACTTCTTAATTAAAAGATATCGGCATTTTTAGAAGTCATGATTTTCGAAGAAAAAAATTGAAATTAATTTTTATTTCGAAAACGGTAACAGATAGGTATAGGGAAATATCAAGAAAAGTTGTCGGGTAATTGTTGGAGATTCCAAAAATAATATTATATACAGAGTGTTCCATTTGAAAAATCAAAGTTGCTACTGCTTTCTAATAGAAGCGGCAACACCGCATTGTCGAAAATATTTTAGTTGGCTAGAGAATGTCCGAATATGCCCTCCATTAAATTTTCAAAGTGATTCGTTGTCTGGTTCACCAGAAACGTCTAATGTGCCATCCACCGTGAATCAGCCTGTATATAATAATACTTGTATGTCATCAACTCATTTTTATATTTCATTTAAAATAGTAATTAACAGTTATATTTGAACAATTTCGTAAAGTAGGTAATTCCTGGTAGGTCGTTTTGTTTCGAAGTTGAAGTTGATGGGGAAACGTACTGAGCTTCCATAGCATTGTTATGTTCAGGTTCTAATGGCGCTGGAGGCTGAATGGATACTACTATACCTACTTGTTGAAATTTTCATTTTATTAGCAATGGACTTGTCGATATAAGATTCAGCAACATTGCTGCCCCTGCATTAACTAAAATAGTCGCAGATGACCTTCGGAAACAGTGGCCAGTATGTAATTCAGAGTTCGGTAATTGCAAAAACTTTGCTATTATTTTTGACCATGGTGCCAAAATTATTTATCCTCACTGGCTGTTTCGTACATTTACTATTTTTGTAATTTTGGAAAAAAAAACGTGTTTCATTTGTGCATGGTCGAAGCTTCACATATTTTTTGTGAATTTGGCAGAATTCTTCAGTGACTGTGAAATTTCTAGGAACCTTGCTTTTAGTATCGGGTCATTTTATCAAAAGGGTTGAATTAAGATCTTCCAATTTTTAATTTTCGAAGTTCATCACAGCGGCATGCCCCTGTAAGGCCAAGAGCTAAAGCAGCCTGAAATCAAAACCAAACATTTATTTTTTGATAACAATTTAAAAAAAAATCAATTCATACCTTTATCAGCAAATACTTTTCATCAGGTGCATCTTTTAAAAATTGTTGAATTTCTTGAGAAGTTAATGTTTTTGACTGTTTTGGAGCATATTTTTCAGATTTGCGTTTTAAAAATGCATGTAGTTTTACGTATTTTGATAAATCAATACAGTTTTTAATAATTGAGGTACTCCTCAGCATCGAGTACTGAGACCATAATGTTGATGATTTCAATCTTCTTGACAACTCTTCAAAAACTAACAAGGTATTTTCGGAACAAGAATTTACCTTAGCTTTCATTTTCCATTCCATAAAGTTTCTGTAAGAGATTTCATATTTTTCTCTTGATGTGCTTGGTAGCAAATCATTGCAAACATCTTTTGCTTTCTGAACAATTTCTGGAGGTGTATTTTCCAACTCTAAATCTTCGTATTCCATTATATTCAATATTTAATAAATCTGAACTGTTTATACTATAACAATCAACAATAAAACTATTTTCGTTGATTAAGTTGACAGCAATAATTATGCAGTGCTTCGGATTTGTTGTTATGGAAACGCCGACAATGGGCTACTTGGATATTGCACTCTAATCATCGGCGTAGCGTTGTCAACATGGAAAACGTGTCATATCAATCTGACATGTAACAATTCATGATTGACTTGGGTTATCGTGATAACAGTGAGAAATTATTTCTCACTGTAATTGCGGATATTTCTCACTGTGTGAGAAATCTTTCGTTTTGAACGTATGAAAGCGATGAGAGAAGTGGCACATTGTATAGCAACCGTAAAAAAAATTATCAAATGTTACCAAAGAATAAATGGTCACAATGACATGTTACTAGTAATGATTTTGTTTAGATATTTAGTAAAACGACGGAAGTTAAAACATCATAGCTTCAAATGATTGAAAGGCTTTTGAGCCTTTATACCTAATAGTTAACATCAAAACTAATTTTTATGAAAGAGATCTGAAGTGAATTGGATGAGAAAGGAGAATCAACTGTCAAAAATATATAAAGAAATAAAATCGAGATGACATGGAACGGTAACAAGAGCCTGCAAACACAGAACACAACAGAAGAAGGACCACTACATACATATGAACTCGTGTTCTGAGCAAACAGATCCTATGAGTTGAACTGTTAGATCAATGAGGTTGAAAGAGCAATTATCCTGATCAGCACCACCATGCGAGACATCTATTGCCCATACATGGAATGAAGAAACAACTGTATTAACTATCATTATGTTGTTCTTCTTCTATTGTAGAGTTTCTGAATAATTAAGTTCGAAACATGTACTGATTAATGTTTTTACCGTTTTAACATCTGAGGGTGATGATAAATTGTGGAGACGACTTTGAGTTTTTATGATTCGCTGACCAAAGTTTGGTCGTCGTGCTATGAAAATTTCGCGCAGCAAATCTAACCTGATGCAATATTCACGATCGAACTGAAGATAGCGTTTTATTACAGTTTATCGGCATATGACACATGTGTCGTATTAAACCGATATGTTGGGCCACAAACATTTTATTTTTGCCTATTACTGTCTCGGTGGATATATCTTAATTCACGTAGCAGCGTTAGACTCAGTTAAGGGTACACTTCAAAGTAACTTTGACTTATGTGACACTTTGGAAAACACACTTCGAGGTGCACGTACATCGGTGAACCCATTTCATTTTTCCGGCACATGTTCAAACATTCAACAGAGTGGAGAGCAATATGGTTGATATTGAAAATTTCCGGTTATAACACATTCGATTAAATTGATTCGAAATACCTACGTGTGTTCTGTCAAAAAAGTAACTTTCAGACACAAAATGGAAAAGAGCCCCCTCGAAACAAATACTTTTATATAAACATTGAATTACACGACAAGGAAGAAGTACTTTCGAAACAACTACTTTTACGAATTATACCGCGAAACGGAATTATTTGATCTGCGACAATTATACTGGGTGTAACTGAATAAGTGTAAAACATTCAAGGAGGTGATTCCTCATCGAAAAAAAGATAGGATCTTTCATATAAAGAAACTTCATTGGAGCATCCCTTGTTAAGATACAGCCCCTTAAAGGGGGTACATAAAATTTGTATAACAATTTTTTTCACAAGCACTGAAAAAGTTACAATATTGAAATTAACCTGACGTTT
Organism: Leptinotarsa decemlineata; assembly: GCF_025532065.1. Classification (NCBI taxonomy): domain Eukaryota; kingdom Metazoa; phylum Arthropoda; class Insecta; order Coleoptera; family Chrysomelidae; genus Leptinotarsa; species Leptinotarsa decemlineata. The sequence goes on along the minus strand of NW_027412556.1, from coordinate 7,664,027 downwards.
TGTACTACCAAAAAGACACTTAGCCGATAATTTATTTGGTTTACCCCATGATTGTAAGGGGTGGAAAACCCCTAAAATGTATTTCCAATGTAACTTTTTGTCCTATTATTTGTTTACTATTTATATTTAAAAATTTATTTCTGATAGCCTGTTTCATTCTTAACAAAAAATGTCTCTTGGGTTTTGTACCCAAAATGTACCAGTTGTCAGCAAAACATTATTTTACGAACAACTACAGATATACATCGTCATAAATGCGAACTGGATTTATTGTTATTTTGTTGTTAGTACCTGCATTAAACAATTGAAGGGTAATAAACAAAACTAATTTATTAATAACAAAACACACAACATATAGAAACCATAGTAAATGTTCAATATATGTCTACCTTCAGATATTACGCATGCGTCTAGACGTCGGTGCATGAGCCACGTATTCACTCAAATATTCCTGGAGTCTTTCTGATCACCCTGCACGCATCGATGATGCGGTTTCTCAAGTCCTCTACACCGCGAACAGGAGTACGATAAATCAAATGCTGTAAATGGACCCAAATAGAGAAATCGAGAGAATTGAGATCCAGGGATCGAGCGGGCTAGTTCTGTGGTCCTCCTCGACCTATCCACTGATTTGCATATGTTTCAGTTAAATGCTGACGTGCTACTTGACTCAAATGGGCGGGAGCCCCATCATGCATAAAAAACATATCCCTTCTGACGCCCGAAGGAACTTCCTCCAGCAGTACTGGATGCACTTCTCTTAAAAATTGAACGTATGCCTCACCATTTAATCGAGGAGGTAGAAAATGAGGCCCATTTAAATCATCCCCAATAACTCCGAGCCACACGTTAAGAGAAAACTGTTCTTGGTGGTTAGTTTCGACAATAGCGTCAGGGTTTTCACCAGCCCATATGTGGTAATTATGAAAATTAATAATCTTGTCCTGAAAAAAACTACATTCGTCTGTGAATTCTATCGTCTTCAGAAAGTCACAATTTCTTCTAATCATTTCCAGCATCCAATTGCAAAATTCAAGACGGTTCGGAAAGTCTCGCGGTAACAGTGTCTGTACTCGTTGCAGATGGTAAGGGTATAAGAGTTGTTCCTTTAAAATTCGAAATAACGTCATATGATCAACATTTAGCTGGAAAGCAATCTTTTTAGTACTGGTAGTAGGTTGTTCTTCAATCAAATTGAGTACTGCTTCCTCAAGCTGTGGTGTTCGTACTTCTCGATGACGACCACAATCCTGCGTTCTTTTGTCAAATGAACTATCTTCTCGTAATCGTAATCCTTCTATGTGAAGGATGCTGCCGTTGAGGATACATTTCAGCATATTTTCTAGAAGCTTCTGACTCATTCCCCTGCGACAGACCTTAAACGTAATGCCTATCAGTCATTTCCTCATTTGCATATGCCATTTTAATAACAAGTGAATTATTGAAGTAACAAATTAAGAACAGAACAACAACACATAATTAGTATTAATTCAATTTCGAAAATTCACAAACTGACAGCGTCATACCAATTCAATTGTCACTATCGTTAATAGCGACCTACTAGATAGATTAGTTTCGTATTTTCGCATTCATGACGATGTTACTCTGTAGTTGTTCCTAAAATAATGTTTTGCTGCGAACTGGTTTATTTTACACAAAAACCCAAGAGACATTTTTTTTAGAATGAAACTATGGGAAATAAATTTTTAAATGGTAAACAAATAATAAGACAAAAAGTTACATTGGAAATACATTTTAGGGGTTGCGTTTTCCACCCCTTACCACCATGGGGTAAACCAAATAAATTTCTGGCTAAGTGTCTTTTTGGTAGTACAAAACGTCCGGTTAATTTCAACATTGTAACTTTTCTAGTGCTTGTGAAAAAAATTGTTTCACAAATTTGATGTACCCCTTTTAAGACCCTTTCATCTAGCTGGCAGCCTGTGGTTTCTCTTCCCCGCATCTTGCGTGTCTCAACCTTGCAATCGCTTCGCATTCACATCACATTCAGTACGGTTTCTTCCTCTTCTTGACAGAACCTGCATTGGGTTTCTTCTGTCAGTCCCATGTTGCTCATATGTTTCCTGAGTCGGCCATGTCCCGTTAGTAAAACCTCCACTACCCTTACAACCTTACGGATGTAGTTTAGCAGGTCTTCCGTGAATCTAGGCGATGGTTTCTTTATAAACTATTTCACCTGCCTCATTCCTGGGAGCTTATTCCACCAATCTATCGATTCGGCGTGCATCCATGAATTGTGGATGTTTTTAAACATGCTTTAGCTACTCCGCAGAAGGGTTCTGGGGCCTTGGATGTCCGGGTGTACAAAAAAAGTATAGTGTTACTTGGATGAGTTATGGATCAAGCTGACCCACCATAAACACGTCAGTATGAAATCACCAGTCATCAGTGCAGACCACACTCTCTGAACACCAGCGGCGCATAACTTCAAGATAATACTCCGTACAAAATTTGATGCAAATTCTTTGATCCATTTTGTTGGACAGCCTCTCACTAACAAACTAAACATGCTAAACACCTCAAACTTTGAGCATATGTTTAAAACGAGTGTACCAACAGAAAAAATATGTTAGAGGCTTTGTTCAGGAGATGGATCTGTTATTATTTAACGAATCTTTCTCTTAGATGAATATTTCATGGCTGTAGACGAGCTGCGTTCAAGTCAGTCAAGCCCCAGAAATTTTATTTCGAAGCTTACACATTATGATCTATTCGAGCCTAATTTTGTGGATGCACTGAAAAACCTGAAAGATTCACAACAAAGTAACTGAAGACCGCATACAAAAAGTTCGTATGAGTCTTAACATTTGGAGTCCTACATGTCTACGTCTCTTCGACAAACATTTCGACACCCCTGAACGTGCATGAGGACACCGTCGGTAGATTTCTTCTCCACTTACAATCAGTCATGTTCAATAAAAACGTGCACTCTCGCCCCGAAATAATATTGATGATTGAAACACATCAGGACACATCAAGCATGATGAGATGCTCGGGATTCTCCATTTTATGAATTTTGTTTCCATATTTTATGGCTACGTCCTTGGAGACATCATTTCGCATGCGGCTTCTCCATTTTACTATTTCAACTAGCAATTCCATCTTGCGTGGGTGAGAGGCAATATGTTTTTATGAGGAACAATGGTTGAATATTTTTAAATCATTTATGTCATCTCTGATATAGCGCTCAGATGGATTGTCTTCTAATGTATATGAAGAATGGTAGAATGAAGTCACAATAGCACATTCGCTGTTCAAAAATGTGTGTTGTAACTGGCCGACATTTGATGAAAATTCGTAGATAGACAGACAGATAGACAGATACATTTATTAATCTTTTAGATGTACAATAGTAATACAAATAAGATAAGTCAAATGCACAAAGTGGAATAAAAAATATAAAGTTATCAATATAAAAAATATAAAGTTATCAATATAAAACGCCTAGTTACAGTTTAGGAGTTAGCAAACATTGCATCACACAAGTAACAAATTTTTTAGAACATGTCAGCTTTAATTACTAGCCAATGGTTCGTGTTGCATTGGATAGGACAGCTATATACTCATCAGTAGAGGATACACAATTTGTTATCAAGAGATCTTTCATATATATTTTGAACATGTACTGATTTAGTTCTTTGACATGGGGAGGTAAAATATTGTAGAGGTTAACATCAATTGAATTCCTCTTCGATTTTTGTAGTCTGAATCTACTTGGCCTCAATAATTCACATCCTCTCGTGTTATAATCATGGAAATCACAATTTCTATTTTGTGTTAATTTATTTTTATGAATGTCTATCAAAAGTTGTTATAAATAAATAGAAGGTACCGTCATTATTCGCAACGATAAAAAAAGAGGTTTACAGGAGTCTGAGTAACCAGCCCCAGATATGATCCTCACCGCTTTTTTGCAAGATAAATATCCTATTTGCGTTGCTGCTATTCCCCCACAGAATTGTCCCGTAAGATATATGAGAATGAAAAAAAGCGTAGTACGCCGACAGTATCGCCTGTTGAGAAATCAAATTTTTTAATTTCCGAAGAAGAAAGGTGTATTTGGACAGTTTAGTGCTAAGTTGTTCAGTGTGCTCCAACCAGTTCAACGTATCATCGAGATGTATACCTAGAAGTTTAACACTGTGCCTTCCAACAAAGCGGTGTTAGATGTAAAAATGATATGTTGAGTTTTGTTTTCGTTCAACAAGAGATTATTTTTTCTGAACCATATGTCAGCTTTCATTTGAATTTGATTTATATCGCGCACCAAATTAGACTCAATTTTCCCAGATGTCGTGAGAGTAGTATCATCGGCGAAAGCAAAACAATTGTGAGGTGACATGTAGGAGAAGAGATTTACATATATTATGAACAAGAGAGGGCCCATAACCGAACCTTGAGGAACTCCACATGTAACTGGTTCTAAATCAGATACATTATTTGAGTCAAGTGATACATATTGATATCTGTTAGTCAGATATGATGAAAAAAGAGATAAAGGGGTTCCTCTTATGCCATAGTCTTCTAGTTTTTTTAATAAAATGGAATGGGAGACACAATCAAATGCTTTTGTGAGATCACATAAGGCAGCAATAGTGTGTTCTCCTTTTTCAAAACAAGTTATTATATTTTCGACTACTTTTTTGACTGCGTTGATGGTGGAGGATGATTTCCTAAATCCGAATTGATTTGGGTTAAATAACTTGTACTTCAGAAAATACTCATAAAGCCTATTTTTAAGGATGATTTCAAACAATTTTCCAAAAATTGGAACGATAGATATTGGTCGGTGGTTTTCAATTTCATCATCACCGCCTTTCTTGAAAATTGGGACAACTCTTGTCACTCTGAATTCACTTGGAAATACACCCTTTTCAATACAAGCGTTGAAGAGTACTGTAAGTGGTTCAATAACAGTTTATTATGGTATTTCCACTGAACAGTATACAAAACCACAACACGAGTAGAGTAGAGTAGAATAGAATTTTTTTCAACCATGTTACGTAAGTATAAATACATTTATGGCAGGTCACAGTACATAAAAAGAAATATTGCAATGAAAACAATATATATAACACATTAAAAGAATTCATATAAATGACACACTGAAATTATTATTCAAAAATTATTATTAGTTGACCAAATAATCATTTGATGCTGATGATAATTTTAATAAACTTGCTTGGTTCAACTATTCTATTATATTGTAGAAAAATTTCTTCAGGAGCAACTTTTTGATGACCATTGTTTTCACTGATTTGTGATGCACTGTTTGGAACCTTTGGTGTAGTAAAAAAGAGGAAGATTAATCTTCCTCTTGAAGATGATCATTTTGTGATCGAAACACGTGTCGAGGTGTTGAAATAACGGTTTGGTGTTGGGATAAAACTTCAGTAATATTCATTTTTCACTGATTTATCGAGAATATTTTATAAATTTAGGTGTATCGCTATACGATAGCTATATATACAAGTCTTTTCAGCCCTTCAAATCTCCCGGAGAGGATGGTATATTTCCAGCTCTTCTTTAAAACGGATTGGAAATAATTTTACCCATTCTCACAAAATTGTATAGAGCTATTCTAGCGTGGAACTATATACCACTCAGTTGGTTGGCAGCAATGGTGGTATATATACCTAAAGTGGGCCGGAGAGACCCACACCCCAAATCGGTACGACCAATCAGCTTTACATCCTTCCTGCTGAAAGGACTTGAGAGGATACTGGACGGACATATCAGGAGGGTAGCATTATATGCATCCCCACTGAATAACCACCAGTATGCTTATCAAACCGGCAAATCGACAGATTCAGCATTAAACAACCTCGTTGAGAAAATCTCCCAATCCCTTGACAACAAGGAGATTGCGGTTGCTGTATTTCTTGATATTGAAGGAGCATTTGACAATGCACTACCTATATTCTATAAGATTGTCTCTGACTATAGGTATGCTAGTAAACAGAACTGCAACTACGACTCTTCAAGGCGAGTCTATCAGGTTCAAGGTCACCAGGAGCTGCCCTAAAGGTGGGGTACTATCTCCCCTTCTGGTGGATAGTCTGTTTGATGCCCTCGATAGAGGAAAAGTTGATCTGCAAGCTTATGCAGATGACCTTGTCATCCTGGCAAGATCCACGTCGGGAAGGGTAGCTTGTAAAATCCACCAAAGCGCGTTGGACGTTGTTCACAGTTGGTGCATGAGATAGCAGATGTCTGTCAACCCCAGCAAAACTGTATTAATCCGCTTCACCAAGAGAAGGAAATTGGATGATCTAACGCGACTTTTCCTCAATGGTGTGGTCATTCCATTTGGAACGGAGGTGAAATATCTTGGCATTGTACTTGATTAAAGACTCACCTGGAACGCTCACTTGGAAAAAGTTTTACACAAAGCCAGACTGTCTCTATGGACATGTCGAAGGATTTGTGGTGAAACTTGGGGTTTAGGTCCCAAACAAATCCATTGGATTTATGTGATGATTGTCAGACCAATGATCACGTATGGTGCAATTGCTTGGTGGCCGAAGGCTTTACAGAGAACGACCCAAGCTAAGCTCTCTGGCTTACAGAGACAGTCTAGTCTGGCTATCAGTGGTGCCATCAGTACCACACCGTCTGCGACCATGGAGATCCTTCTAGATCTACCTCCTCTCCACATTTTTCTGGAAAAAGAGGCTAGATGGACTGCATACAGACTTGTGCACATTGCCAATTGCACAAATCGATTCAATGCAGGGTGCAACAGACTGTTGGTTGACATTGAAAGTTACATCATTCTGGAAATGACCTCTGACTTTATGCCTCCATCTGTCAACAACGAACTACCTTATAAAGTACTATTTCCGAGTAGAGAGGACTGGATCCTGCGGGAGAAGGAAATATTAATAGGTGTTGGTTCACAGATGGATCAAAAACACCTTCCGGTTCTGGTGCAGGTGTTTTCAGTCGCAGACCCAGCACAGAGTTATCTACCCGCCTAGGAACTTATGCGACTGTATTTCAAGCGGAAATTTACGCTATTGAATTGTGTGCGGAGAGATTGGATGAATCCAACCTCACTCACAAGTCAATAAAAATATTCTCGGACAGTCAAGCGGCGTTGGAAGCTCTTGGCTCCCACCGAGCAACGTCTAAATTGGTAGCAAACTGCCAAAAAAGGCTCTCCTCGATAGGAAGACTAAACAGATTGTCTCTGATCTGGATTCCTGGCCATGCTGATCTGGAAGGCAATGAAGCTGCTGACTCTCTTGCAAAGGAGGGTGCTGCAAGTGGCTCCATTGGACCAGAACCTGTCATTGGCATCGCTTTGGGCTTTGCCAAACAAACACTTAACACCTGGATGGCAAGAAGAATTATGGACTTCTGGCAGAATCTTCCAGGTTTGGCTCACTCCAAGGCGTTTATTCACCCTTGGAAGCTTGATTCCAAAGAGTTGTTGGACTACAGTAGAGATGAATTACGATGTCTAACAGGCCTTCTTACACGTCACTGTCATTCGAATCATCACATGCAGAGACTTGGACTGTCGGAAGACAGTGTGTGTCGCCTCTGTCTGGAAAATGATGAAACTGCAGAGCATATACGTTGTACCTGCCCCGCTGGGGATCGAATCAGAATCTTTGAGTTCGGCAGATCCATACTCTCACCATCTGACCTGAAAGACCACTCACCATACAAACTAATCGGCTTCGTTAAGAAGGTGGGTTTATTTGGCCGAGTATGAATAGGTGTGACCCACAATAAACCCTTATGGGTTACGGTGGAGGGTCGAATAGACCCACTCACTTCAGACCTAACTATCACCTATTCGATAGCTTCCTCAAGCTGTTCATACATTCTAAATTCCACCTTATCGGTGCTTTTCGTAATAGCATGTTGATGATATGACAAAATAGTTCAACTGAGTCTTCTGCAGATTCTTCAATGATATTGTCAGGTAAATCATCGGGAGCAAAAGAACGCTTGTTTTTGAGTTTTGAAAAAATACCTTTAATTTCTGATTCTGTAAATGGGAGTACCACCATTGAATTCATAATATTTCTCTGAGTAGGAGCAACATTCCTTCCTTCATCTGGTATGTTATGTATAACTTTCTTATAAAATAACGGTTTGGTGTTGGGATAAAACTTCAGTCATATTCATTTTCCACTGATTTATCGAGAATATTATACGAATTTAGGGGTATTGCTATACGATAGCTTCCTCAAGATGTTCATACATTCTGAATTCCACCTTATTGGTGTTTTTCGTAATAGCACTATATAAAAATTTCATTAAAAAACGTCTAATTGATGACTAATAATTTTGTCAGAATTCCAGTATAAAGGAGCTGAAAGTTCAAAAAATGTGAAAGGAATTTTATCAATCCGTGTAATAAACTAATTACGGATTTCCTCATTGGAAAAAATATTTAACAGAGAGGAACAATTCAATTATATTTGGCCAGTCAGAAAATGTTCCTAATTCCTAAATAAACTGATTTCAAAGCATTCCAAAAGATTGAGTTTCAACCGTTTCTCATCCAAACATCCAAATGTAAAACGTCATAGTCCTAGTTGAACTCACGACTCTCTACCAGAAGATGATTTGCAAATGTGAATTGATCATCACATGCGAAAAACAACTGCTATGTTCTTCGATACTTTGACACGAAGTTCTTCCCGTTTTGCCAACAAAATCAGTTTCAGCTGTTCAGCATATTAAGTTAATTGCTGACAGGCATAACGTGTGAGAGTATTTTGCATGTTCGGTGATTTTAAGCTATCGAAAAAACTGCAAGAAAGAATTTGCATCAAATTTGTTGTATAGAGTATAGAGTAAAGACAGGAGTGTAGAGTAATTGTTAGTTTAGGTTAGGTCAAAGGTGGGTGAGTTTGGACATTTGGACATTGCTCGGTATGCGCCAATAGTTTCCAACGCCACTTGACTGCCCGAGAATATTTTCCTTGACTTGTGTATGAAGTTGGACACTACCAATCTCTTCGCACACATTTCAATATCATAGATTTCCGCTTGAAATACAGTGGCATAGGTTCCTAGGCAGGTTGATATATCTGTCCTGGGTGTGCGACTGAACACACCGGCACCAGAAACTAAAAGTGTTGATCCATCTGTAAACTAACAACTATATCCCCTCAATATTTCCTTCTCCCGGAAGATCCAGTCCTCTCTACTCGGTACAGTACTGTATATGGCAGTTCGTAGTTGATGGTTGGAGGCATACTATCAGAGGTCATTTTCAAAATGCTGTGACTTACAGTGTCAACCAGCAGTCTATTGTACTCTGCATTATATTGTGCAAATGATGATGTGCATAAGTCTATATGCGGCCCATCTAGCCCCCTCCTCCAGAAATACATGGAGGGGAGGTAGATCTAAAAGGATGTCATGACCGCTGACTGCCATGAGATCCTTCTGAGTGAGTCTGAAAAATGTTTATAAGTGGTACACGCTTTTCACAGAAGATCAAGAAGATGTGAACGACGACGCTCAACCTGGACGCCTGAGCACATCAATAACCGATGAAAATGTTGAGAAAGTGAAGAAAATTGTTGTGGAGAATCGTCGAAGCACTATTAGAAAAGTTACTGAGGATGTCGGCATGACGGTTGGCTCAGGCCATTCAATTTTTTTTGTAAAATTTGGGAATGAAGTGTGTGGCAGCGAAGTTCGTTTCAAAATTGCTGAATTTTGACCAAAAAACCGTCACATGAGCATCATTCATGAATTGTTGAATAACGCTACGGCGATTCAGATTTACTCGTTACTCAAAAGGTAACGAGTCATGGGTATTACTATCGAAGCCACACAGTAGCGACAGAAACCCGAGATAAACCCACATTATTGTATCACTCTTGTAATCTATTGCTGTCAGTGAGAATTGATTGAGAATGTGACACTACATTATCAAAATTAATAAAAAACGGATTGGTATCAGGTTACGACAGACTATAATCATTATCTGATTACTCAGTACACAACGTGATGAATGGAACTGCCCCTCAATTTGTTAATTTCTGTCCATCCACTTCCTTATTGACCTTTTCATATGTTTTCATTCATTTTGTTTTTATTTTCAAGTGGAAGATAAAATCGGGACCTCTGACGTAGAAACCATAAAAAAAATACTTTTCTCAATAACCAGAACTGCAGTACTTTTCTCGATGTCCGTTTTCTCAACCAAGTTGGCGCCTTGAGGAGAAGAAGAAATGAGATGATGATAAAAATAAGATGAAGTTGAGGATTGGAAATGTGCAGACTTTGGATGAGGACATCTACAAAAAAATTTATAAAATCGTATATTTCAATAAGATTTATCATTATCATCTCCAGGAAAAAAGCTACAACAGGTATTAATGATAGTTAAAAACTGAAATTTACAAAATTCACATGATCAAACTAAAACTTCCTGTTGTCGAGGTTAGCCGAGTCAAAAAATATGTGAAACTTGTAAAAGCTATACATGTCAGTAAAATAAGACAAGTCACTAAGTTGAAATGACTTGATTCTTCAGTGAGGCACAATAATTACATGATTAAATCTCAGTGAAACATCCGAATGTGTTCAATTTTAATTTACCCATGAAGACCATGTGCTAGGTACAAAAAAAAGAGACAACGACATATACCATAGAATTTAGTTGGTCCATGCAGAACCTTGGAACAGACAAGAACAGTTTTGATGCAAGTGTGATGAGAGACATCTATTTTTGAAATATGAAAAGAGAAAACACCAATGCCAAACTTAATCAAAAACATTAAAATACTTCAAAACTTTTTACTGGAAACTTCACAATAATTTGTTATGTATAGAGAAACTTCATTTTTGTACAGAGAAAATATATAATGACTGATCAAACTTCAGTAATTAAGATTATGGAAAAAGTACTTTACTATTTCAAGGACATTTTATTATAATCAATTTACTGATATTTGTGGGGAAACAGAAGTAAGATTTTAGAAATGTTTTTATGTATTTTGAAATTTGTGTATATGTTTATCTATATCAGGCAAAAAACATATATTTCGCTGTTGTAGTTAGTATCAGATTTTCTTTTGACATAATTCTCCGGAACAATCTTTTAGACTCATTTTTTTCAATTATCAAAATTTTAGTTGTGAGAGCACTTCTCTCAGGGTGCAATCTCTTATCACTTTCGTGGAAAGCGATCCGATTTTTGAGTAATCTTGATGTTTGACCAATATATTTACTTCTACAGTTGTTACATGGAATTGAGTAAAATGTTTTTGATTGGAAATTAATAGGAGTCTTGTCTTTTTTTCGAAAACAATTTATTGATGTTTGAAATTATTTTGAAGGCCATTTTTATATTTAAATTTTTAAAAATTCTACACATTTCGAACTGAATGAGTCTCATTTGTAATACTATTAGACTGTACAGGAAATTGATCCATATGGTTATTATTGATATTACATTGAGTGCCAATGGTAGACGAGCTAAATAAGATAGATCTTCTCCAACAGAAGATCCGGATAGAAATTATCTATAAATGATTGATATAAAATATTGGGGTTTTCTGAAAGAAACGAAGGATCAGAAATTTGACGAATGTGACGAATTCGTTTGAACAAATTTATTTTGGTTACCACTGGTAGTGAAAGAACCTACCAGAACTGATTGGTTTACAATAACAATCAATGCCGGGATATTTTCCCATGTTATGATGAACTTATTGTCGAGAAAGGAACCGGTTGTTCCTCGTCTTTTGTTTAGATGGTGAATTGGTGACTGTTGCAAATATTCACTATCTCAGTTATTCCATCTTCAAGAAGGGGAATGATAATATCATCTACATATTTAAAAAAAAAGGTTGAAGAAAAATACCTGTAAAACCAAATCTAGCAGGTCATCCATAACATATGCTGCCAATATCGGGCTAATCTTAGCTCCCATTGAAGTACCAAAAGTTTGTTTATAGATTTTATCATTAAGAGAGGAATATGAGAAGGTAACTAATGAGTTGAGATAAATTATCTTTATGAATATTACGAAATTGACTGATACGTTCCGATTTTTTAACAATCGATCTGGAGCAGGCATCTAAATAGATATTGTTGAAGACATATATAACATCTGAGCTAGCAATTACGAAATTATTAGGAAATTTATTGTTATTGAATTTTGAATCTTCAATAAAATATTCATTTACAAATTAATAAGCTTTAGTTGATCTGTCTGTGAGGGAAGAGGCTGATTTATCAGTGGGATATCCGACTCAAGCGATAATAGGTTTCACAGACAGAACTGGTTTATGTATCTTAGACAACGCGTAGAATCTTGAAAGCGTACCATTATAATTAGTGACGCGTTGTTTCAAGGATAAAATACAAACACTACAGGAGAACTCTTGAGGGGCTCTAAAAACGGTGCCTGTGCGAAAGTAGCGATTCACATTGGATTTGAATCGCTGGAGATTAAATCCATTTGGAAAATCGTTTCGGGAAGTTTATTCCACATAAACGCAGTTCTCAAGCAGTGAAGTTCGAGATGTACTGAGTTTAACCTCAAAACGATGAGCTGCCACAGTCCGTCTCGTATTTCTGATATGTACCGCTCTTGGTGGAAGCAAATGTTCCAAGTCATTTGAAAACCCACCAATGTAAGTATCTATAGAAGATAAACAAATCTCCAACCATTCTTTGATTTTCCAGACCAGGGGTTCCCAACCGGTGGTGTGAGTGATGTGAGCAACATGCTGTTAATAGCAACCATAACCCAGTGAATGACCTGACATCTTTGTTTTTCTATCACAATTGGAATTTATAATTCCTAGGTAATAAAACAATAAAACACTTTAGGAATTTTACCTAGGAATCCCCAGATAGTACAATTGGTAAACAAAGGGTGTTTCATTTTTTACCTGTGGGTCTTTAAAAGGATTCATGTTTTTAAGTTGAACAAATCATGACATGACAAAATTGTTTGCTGATGAAGAAGGGTTGTCAAGATTGGCTTACCTAGCCAATATTTTTGAGAAACTCAACACACTGAACTTAGGACTTCAGGGACCAAACACAACAGCCTTCACAGCCAGTGACAAAATAAACTCCTTCAAGAGAATGTTGGTCTTGTTTTGTTCACAAATACAGGAGGAGAATTTACCTGCATTCCCCACTCTATCATCATTTTTTAAAGAAAATGAAATATCTCCAATGCCAGATGTGGTTGCAGATATCATTGTTCACTTGAAAGGCCTTCAAAAAAGCTTTAAGAAATATTTCTCTGAAGATTATTCAAAAGTGGACTGGATCAGAAATCCTATATCGAGAACCTCACCAAATGAATTGGAACTAAAAGAAAGTTTTATCGACCTTACAGAAAATAGTTCCATGAAAGATTATTTTAAAGAGAAATCTTTAACTAATTTCTGGATCGGATGTGATGTCTTTTTTCTGGATGGAATCCAGCAGCTTCAGGATATGCTCAGGGGCGGAGCTCCATACATGAGGGCACAACTCCAAAAAAGGTATGATCTGAGCTTTACGGAGCATCAAAAGTTGCTGAGGTGTGAAAAGTTTTCTGGTTCGAAACAGTGTTCCAAGCTTTTGAGAAGCAGCCTTTGCATTTCCAGCGACATGATTGTGCCAAGACATATTGGTGTCCATTTTAACCCCCAATAAACTTATCGAAGCAGTTTTGGTGCCATTGAATTGAGCCTGGTTACTTCCACCCCCATTCGGAGTCACCTCAAGCTCCTCGTTAAGATATGCAACCTCCTGCTGCCCGTCAAGATGTGCATCCACAGCCCATGTTCTGGAGTCCAAATGGAATGTCAAGACAAGGGTGCTGTCATCAGCAAAACAATATATTGGATTCTAAGGTTTTCCCAATAAGTCGTTGTTAATTCATCAGTCCTATTGATACCAAATAAATGTTTAAGTTGTTCATTATAGTCCCTCTGACTTTGTAATGTAGTATCTTTAACAACCTGGGAGTACAGATCACAATTTTCAATTAAATCGTTAGATATAGCCATTTTTGACATGAATATGTCTTCTTGATGAATATACTGCATTAGAATTTGTTGTGATTTGTGAAGTAGAAACTCTATAATCAAAATATCTGTAATATATAATATCAAGATTCGAACCCACTGAAAATCTTCCCCCCATCAATCCACTTCTCGGTTTATATGTACATTTTGGCAATGACGAACAACCTCTTCCGTTTTTTACATTCACCTGTACGTCAGTAAATTCGAGTTGTCAAGTCGAGGCGACACCCGAGATGCTAATAGAATCGTCATCTTCCACCCCTATTTCGATATCTTGGCGAGGGCGGAGCGTTCCGGAATCCCTTTTATCATCCCCTTAGATCGGTAGACAGATCGCCGTTCACTATTCTCAAATTATATTATCCACGACTCCGGTCGGGACGTGAGCCTATTGTCAAATAAATAAATAAAATTTGGATAATGTTACATTTTAAAATACACTTTGCATAATGCGCTTTCTACGTTCTACCGTTCTTCGTTTCATGGTGGAGAATGTGATCTGGTTTGTTAAAGGTTTCTCTTTATACAGGGAAATGTCCGATTGTGGCGATTCAAGTCGAAATGATTGAATGGTTTTTAAAAAATGGTCTCAGGTAGTTTGTTCCATAGGGATTGGGTTCTCCAGATGATAATAATTAAAATAACTCTAATAGCTGGTGTACTTGGTTTAGTTTTCGACACTGAAAGTGGTGATCACAACTCTGTCACCAAGTTGGAACCCGTTCAGCAAAGGATGAGACGATGTATGGGGTCTTCTTCAACAACCTTGCAGACTTCGATCTAACCTTCGCTTTTCTCATGTCGAGTAGGCTGGAGTCCGAAACTGAGGCCTTTCTTGCCCTGAACGTGTTTCATTGAAACCTACAACACTTTTACGGAATTCAGCAAGACTGTATAAAGTTATTGATGATTTTAAATTTACAAAACGATCTCCATCTCGTTCTGGAAAGCTTTTTGGTTCATTTCATCAAATGTTGTTGGACCGTGAGGAATATTTTGCATTGTCAGTCACTGCGACAGTTGACTTGGTGATATATTGATGCATCAAGGCTGTTCCATCTAACGTCTTCAACTTGAGATACAAAAGACCAGCTCAAGTACAGGGAAATTCACTGAACTCAATGTTCCCACTCAGGTTTGGTTCTCTTGCTAGCATTTTCCAGTTCACTGATTAGATACTAGTATTCAGGATCCTACTCAAAGCGAGTGTTGATTCATTTTAAACACTGGAGGGGTTTAAAGATTGGTCTAAGAGCCCTTTGCTGGTGACTCAATTATCTCGCTCAAGTTCTTAATAGTTCTCCACCAGCCTGCTCTAGTCAGATTTGGTTCTCTTGCTAGCATTTTTCCAGTTCACTGATTAGATACTAGTATTCAGGATCCTAATCAAAGCGAGTGTTGATTTATTTTGAACACTGGAGGGGTTTGAAGATTGGTCTAAGAAGCTTTTGCTGGTGACTCAATTATCTCGCTCGAGATCTTAAATAGTTCTCCACCAGCCTACTCTGTTCAGATTTGGTTCTCTTGCTAGCATTTTTTCAGTTCACTGATTAGATACTGGTATTCAGGATCCTAATCAAAGCGAGTGTTGATTCATTTTAAACACTGAAGGGGTTTAAAGATTGGTCTAAGAAGCCTTTGCTGGTGACTCAATCATCTCGCTCAAGTTCTTAAATAGTTCTTCACCAGCCTGCTCTAGTCAGATTTGGTTCTTTTGCTAGCATTTTTCCAGTTCACTGATTAGATACTGATGTTCAGGATCCTAATCGAAGCGAGTGTTGATTCATTTAGAACACTGGAGGGGTTTGAAGATTGGTCTAAGAAGCCTTTGCTGGTGACTCAATCATCTCGCTCAAGTTCTTAAATAGTTCTTCACCAGCCTGCTCTAGTCAGATTTGGTTCTTTTGCTAGCATTTTTCCAGTTCACTGATTAGATACTGATGTTCAGGATCCTAATCGAAGCGAGTGTTAATTCATTCAAAACACAGGAGGGGTTTGAAGGTTGGTCTAAGAAGCCTTTGCTGGTGACTCAATTATCTCGCTTGAGTTCCTAAATAGTTCTTCACCAGCCTGCTCTAGTCAGATTTGGTTCTCTTGCTAGCATTTTTCCAGTTCACTGATCAGATACTAGTATTCGGGATCCTAATCAAAGCGAGTGTTGATTCATTTTGAACACTGGAGGGGTTTGGAGATTGGCCTAAGAAAGATTCGTATCTCCTGCTCATCTCTTCGTCCTGGTAGATTTTCACTCCATCCTCCGAAAACTACATACCTAGCCAATGAAATTTAGATGATTTTTCACTTATGAAGTGGGGAAAACTTGCATATTGTTTTGGGCCGGAATATACAGTAACAAAAAATTTAAATTTGCATTGGATATTTGACAGGCTAACAAACTGAAAACAAAAGATCTCAGTGTACTCGTAGTTGAAGATAACTGAAAAATAATGAAAGGAGGATAGGCTTATCTCTCATAGGGGATGAAACTGTCCCATTAGGAGATAAAATTCGGTCTCTTCCCAATTTTTAATACTTTTTTCAGGGAAAAATTGATAATTGAAATTGATTCAATCACACCCTTTTCCTTACTGATTTCATAAACATACTAATAGTGTCAGTCTATTTCGTCGTTTGCTGTCATCCGATGTTTTATCATGTGAATCATAATGCTCCTTGACACGCTATCTGAATCCTCTTCCATAGTAACTGCGGTGAGTGTAAAACAAATCGAATTCAATTGGAGCCTCTTCGACAAATAAAATTTATCACACGCACACAAACACAACTCTCTTTCCATGTCGCAGAAACCTCGTAAATTCCAGGTATATAATTGTTCAATAAATGCGGCAGTAAAGTTTTATCACTCTATCTTAACTACGTACGTCATGTTAGATCGGCTCCTGTTAATACCATGGTTTATTTAAAACAAACATTACGACCTGTAAATGCTGCTTTCAATTCCGAAATAATGACTTTCCTAACTTTATCTTTACTCGCGGGACTTCTAAATAAATAATTTTTATCGCCTTTGAAGGTATCTGTTTTGAAACAAATTCAATTCGGTGTGGATTATTCATTGATAGCTTACTTAATTGTTTCAGTGGCGGAACTTTGTCCCTCGGTTGGTTTGAGAATGACAGACCGATTGTGAGCTTGAAAAAAAAACCGATATTTCTGCCAACTAGTGGTGAAGCAAAAATTTTTTGTAAGAAAATACTGTTGGTCATAGGAATGGCTTAGATTTGGGAGAAATTAATCCTTTTCTGTTTTCAAAACCTAAAATTCAACTGAAAACCATGCCTCAATTGCTAAGAAAATGCTTTGACACGTTTTTCAGTTTGCTCTTCATTCATTTTCATTCAACTTTATTTCATAAGTTCGGACTTCCATTGTCTAATATAATAAAAATTGATTTGAAATTCCTGGAAAAATATTAAAAAGGTTAACCGAAAATAACAACATAAAACCAAACATCAACCAAAAAATAAAAATTGAAATATTAATAAAAGCTGACAATTAAAAATAAATATTAACAAAAAATGAAAAATAAAAATGAAAATTAAAAGATTCCAAACCAAGTTATGTCACGACGTTTCGATTGTTAGTCGGATTATTTTAGACAATGGAAGTCCGAAATGATGAAAAATACACCACGAAACATTGTCAATTACCTTCAAACATTCATTCAACCTTGTTTATTTTCCAGGTTGTGGGAGATTATATACCCAAAAAAGTAGGACACGAATTTTGGGAAAGACAGTTTTTGGAAGATTCACACATTGTTTTGTAACAAGATGGAATAGAAGAAAGCCAAAAACTTTCTTTCCCAAAAATTTATTTGTTGTCTTTGAAAATGCCTTTGAACAGTGGACAAAATAGTGCAATCCCTGAATGAGCCATATCTAATTGAATCTATAGCAGAGACTCAAATTTGAATAAAACTGTATAAATTGTGTTTGGTCACCTGTTTCTCGAGTGATGAAGAACTTTCATTATTACCGTGTCTTCTTTTGAAATTGCATTTAATGGAGAACGACCTTTCATGAATGCCATTAGACTTTAATGATAGATATATCAGTTATGGCCATCGTTACTTAGTTATGACCATCGTTATTTAGTTATGACCATTGAAAGAGCCCACAAGAAGCCCCGAGTTTGGTTGAGATATATTGACGATACCTTCATAATATGGAACCATGGGAATACAGAACTAGAGACCTTTCAGAAGCACATCAACGGATCAAAACTTTCCAACACCTTTACAATGGAGAAGGCAGTCCACAACGAATTGCCATTATTAGACGTATAAATGAAGAGGACCGACACTAAATGGGAAATACCTATCTGTATACTGAAAACCTACTCACACGGGACAGTATCTGAACTAGGAATCCAACCACCATCACTCGACTAAGACTCTAGTAGACCGCGCTTTCGGGCTCTGTAATACAAAGAAAGGTCTCGAGAAGGAACTAGACAACATCAAAAATGATCATCAACGGAATGGCTACTCCAAAGCGATGGTGGAACAGACTTTGGCTGAAAGACAGCAAGAACTATACAGAGAAGAGAAGCCACCGCAACCAGTACTTGTACTTCCCTACATCAGAGGATAAGAAGAATTGGGCCCAGGTATAACATCAGAACCTTCTCCAGATTTGGGAACGCTATCCATAGCAGCCTCACGAAAACCAGGCCACCAAACGCGGACTGCGATTCCATGAATTGCATTTACCGGATACCCTATGAGCGCGGAAAATCCTATATCGTTGAAACTAAGAGGCCATTGAATGTTCGCATTGCCGAGCACAAAAACACACAGTGAGGGGGAACCAGCAAATCAGGAATAGCAGAACATGTTTGGACAAATCAACATAACATCAAGTGGTCTGAAGCTGAAATCATCCACTAGGAGGAACACTGGTTTAGGAGAAAATTCAAAGAAGCCGTATATACAGTGTCACCATTAAAGTGCGCACCATATGGGAAACTTTTTTTTCGAAAAGTTTCAATGAAGTTTAACTTCGGCACTTGTTTGTGCTTTAAATGTAACTTAAAATGATGCGGCCAACTGCGACCCACTGTGACGTTCAGTGTTTGTCAAATTCAACTTTTTTTTTTTGAAAAAAAATGAAAAAGTGCATTTCTAGATCGAATTTAACAAAAAGTTACTTGAAAAAGTTTTTTCTACGGCAATTGTATATCTATATGCCGAATTTTATGCAACTAGAATAAAGTTAACGTTTTGCTTATTTTTGATAGATATCCCCTTTATTTTAAAAGTTCGGTTAATTGTCATCAATTCATGTATACATAACAAACTCATCATGGAGTTTAACTTTTCTGATACATTTTTACTTATACGGACATTTTTAGAGAGAAATTAAAAATTTGCTATTAAAATTTCAACATGACTGGTGCAAAGTTTCAATCACTTGGCTATTTTCTTAAACAAACCTTTGATTTCGAAAAAGCAGAGGCAACTGAAAAAAAATTCAAATAATTTCGATACATCTATTATTATTATTATAAATTTTAAACAACAATAATATTATAGAAAATACAAATGGGTACGAAAAATTACTTATTGATCTAAATGAGGTTATCAAACACTTATAGCCTACATTTCAGTATGTCGTCCTCCACGTTCAATACAAATTATGGTCCTTCTACTGACATCTGTAATTGTATTTTTAATAAATCGAGGATATATATTTGCACAGCACTCGCGAATGGTATTTTCCAGATGTTGTATGTCAGTAAATGGTCTACTTCGGTACACTTTTTGTTTCAGGTAACCCCACAAGAAAAAGTCTAAAGGCGTCAAGTCGGGTGATCTAGGTGGCCAATAATGTTCCCAGTTACGTCCAATAACTTTGCCTCTGAACATTTGTTGG
This sequence comes from Leptinotarsa decemlineata, assembly GCF_025532065.1. Classification (NCBI taxonomy): domain Eukaryota; kingdom Metazoa; phylum Arthropoda; class Insecta; order Coleoptera; family Chrysomelidae; genus Leptinotarsa; species Leptinotarsa decemlineata. The sequence goes on along the minus strand of NW_027412556.1, from coordinate 7,644,094 downwards.
AGGGACTGTTTTACAGCAACCATGTGATGTATTGGTGCGCCATCAAGCTGATACCATAGGTCGTATTCAATATTTATAGGCATATTATCTAAAACTTCACTAACCTCATTATTTAAAAGGTTGAGATAACCGACGGATGATAAATTTTCCCTAAAGAAAAATGGCCCAATTATTTGGTCGTTAAGTATCCCACACCATACATTAGTTTTAAAGGAATACTGATCACCACATTCGACTGTGAAATTGGGATTTTCTTGGGCCCACCATCGGCAATTTCGAGAACTCACCGTTCCATTTGCAGAGAACGTCCATAAAATTTTATACGGAAACTTTCTTCTCTCTCTCCTTGAAACCAGAATGAAAACCCCAAACGGACATCAAAATCTCGTTCTTTTAATGTGTTAATAAATTTTGGCTTGCAAGGCCAAAATTTATTCTTTAATAAAATTTTTCTAACACTTTCTCTCTTATAATCGCTATTTTTTCCTGGATGCCGTTCATCAAAAATGTTAGCTACTTGCCGGTATGGTATATTCTCACCATATATTAAAACTATTTCTATTCTTTCTTGAAGAGACAACATTATTGCAACAATAAATGTTAAAAATTTGACAAGTAAATCAACAACTTGACACTACGCATTTTGTTTGTCAAGACCTACTTAAAAATTTTATTCAACGTGATTAAGCATCCCTACCGCCCTAGTTAGTGTTTATAAATAATCTGTAAATACTGAATATTGAGATTTTAATGTAATTTCAACTCTAGAAATTTTATTAATACTTATTGCAGTTTTTGAGTTGTGTCTGCTTTTTCAAAATTGAAGGTACTGACGTTTGTTTAAGAAAATAGCCAAGTGATTGAAACTTTGCACCATGATAAAAATTTTTTAGCACATTTTTAATTTCTCTCTAAAAATGTCCGTATAAGTAAAAATTCATCAGAAAAGATAAACTTCATGATGAGTTTGTTATGTATACATGAATTGATGACAATCAACCTAACTTGTTTTTTAAAATAAAAGGGATACCTGTCAAAAATAAGCAAAACGTTAACTTCATCCTAGTTGCATGAAATTTGGCATATGGATATAAAATTGCCGTAGACACAACTTTTTCGAGTAACTTTTTGTTAAATTCGATCTAGAAATGCACTTTTTCAATAAAAAAAAAGTTAAATTTGACAAACACTGAATGTCAGTGGGTCTCAGTTGGCCGCATCATTTTAAGTCAAATTTAAAGCACAAACAAGTGCCGAAGTTAAACTTCATTGAAACTTTTCGAAAAAAAAGTTTCCCATATGGTGCGCACTTTAATGGTGACACTGTATGTTGCCCAACAGCGCATTTAGCTGAGCTAGCGTATAGATACGCAACATATGGAAACCTATAGTCAAGCGGAATCCGACCAACTCCAGGCAAACGGTCTGCTCCCGTATAAACCGATGAGGCGGGAGAGGGAAGAGGGGGTTAGTGAAAGCACTCGAATGACCTATAAATAGTCAGATCTCGGAGAGTCACCTGAAGACGATTGTGGAGACCAACAATCGAAACGTCGTGAAGTAACTTGGCTTGTAATGTTTTAATTTTCAATTTTCATTTCTTGTTAATGATTTTTAAGTTTAATTTTTTGTTAATAGTTCAATTTTTGATTGTTGCATGCATTTTATTTCATTGTAATTTCAGTTTTCTTTGTTATGATTCAGCTTTTTTATTTTAATTTTTATAGATTTTTTCAGGGATTTCAAATCAATTTATATCAAATCAGACAATAGAAGTCCGAATTAATGAAATGTATCGGTTATAAATTTATCAATGTTTTCAATTCTTTCATCTCTAATGAGAAAGTACGTATTTATTATTTGCCATTATGAATCTTTCATCATCTTTCAGTTATTTTCCACCTGCACAAAAGAAAGAATTAGGGTTCTCATATCCTACTGGTGAATATGTAGTCGTCAACACTTGCAGAATATATTTGAGTCAAAATTCTTTCACCGATTGTACTTCCTGATAAAAGTTGGTAGTGGACAGTTAATATCTCTTCTTATCGTTGGCGCATCTCAGAGACACAGCCATATTTGTCAAGCTCTACTAATAACTATTCCACTCTATGGGTATTGGTTCAATGAAAAATCATGTAAAAGTTATTCTTTATCTGCTCTTGTGTTTAAGTTGCAACTTCTTAGTCCATACACTATTTTGAGTTGATGGAAATTTACTGCAGCTTGTGTAGACTAAACGCAATTACTTTCTCTAGAAACTTCCTGCTGATCAAATCCTGTCCTGCATTTCATCGAGCCTGTTTCAGTCAATCTGCCGGACGCTGCCCGTCAAAATTCACCTCTCTGCACTATGCTCTCTCTGCCCCTAACGCAAATTACGCTGCCTTTAAACAATTCCCTGCAGAACTCAAGATAAATTGAATTTGTAAACGTTTCGCTAAAACAAGTATTTTTGTGAGTACGATCGGAGGGGCAGAGGTGATAAATGATTATGGGGGAGCTGGTGAAGTTGTTTCCATTTATATGCAATGAGTATGGAGAAATGGGCATATGTGAGATTTGGGTTTCGTCTTCGGGGATGCATAAGCTCTGAATATAGATCACTTAAGATCGCATGATAGTCTTTCAGGATTTTAAACGTCGCTGTGGTCAAATGTATCTGAAATATCGCAGTCGTAAAGGTCAAAGTTTTGATAAATCTACCGTTGCGTATATAGTAACATGAAAATTTATAGGTTATCTATTGAAAAATTATCGAAGCTGTTGTTCTCGAATATCGCAAGAGACATTTGGTCGAGCAATGAAGTCCAATGTTCCTGATAGCGCTGAATGCATATCGTTTGCTTTGCAAAATTTATTTCCCAGTATTCTGCCAATGGAAACAAATAAGCTTGAACAAAAACCATGTTGATCCAGTAGTACAGGGGTTCCCAACCTTTTTTGCACCTACGTACAACTTGACTATTTGAACAATATTGGCATACCACCAGACAGAAATATTTTAATAAACGTATAATATTTACTCTTCTAAAAATGTTCAAAGTCTTTTTCAATTAAATTCCTGAGAAAACTTCATATTTATTGGTTAGATATTTGTTTATTTATAACATGCTTATAATAAAGGAGGAATAAAAAGATTGAAATGGTATTAATTTACAGTTTTATTTATTACCCATATGTCTAAAAACATACAAATAAAAAATTATTAAAAAGTCAGCAAAAAATTAATCATCATACAAAATATACTTTTATAGTCTTTAGTCTGAAACTAGTTGTTGTTTGCCTATGGTTAAAATATCAACATTAGGTGTAATGGAACTTATCTTCACTCTTAAGTTCTCTTCAACACTTACTCTGCTTCTATATTTATTTTTTATGTACAAAAGTTCAGAAAATCTACTCTCACACAAGTAACTCGTGACAAATGGCATAAAAAATAGCAGTGCTTGCCGGACGAGCAGAGGGTACTCGGTTTTACATCCGATCCAGAAATTAGTCAAAGATTTCTCTTTAAAATAATCTTTCATGGAACTATCTTCTGTAAGGTCGATAAAACTTTCTTTTAGTTCCAATCCATATGGTGAGGTTCCCGAAAAAGGATTTCTGATCCAGTCCACTTTTGAATAATCTTCAGAGAAATACTTCTTGAAGCTTTTTTGAAGGCCTTCCAAGTGAATAATGATATCTGCAACCACATCTGGAATTGGAGATATTTCATTTTCTTCAAAAAATGATGATAGATTGGGAATGCAGATAAATTCTCCTCCAGTATTCGTGAACAAAACAGGACCAACTTTCTCTTGAAGGAGTTTATTTTGTCACTGGCTGAAGGCTGTTGTGTTTGGTCCCTGAAGCCCCAAGTTCAGTGTGTTGAGTTCGTCGAAAATGTCGGCTAGGTAAGCCAATCTTGACAACCATTCTTCATCAGCAAACAATTTTTTCATGTCATGATTTTTTTCACTCAAAAACATGAAAACTTCTGATCTCAGTTCAAAGAGACGGTTCAAAAATTTCCCGTGAGATAACCATTTCACTTCTGTATGCGGGAGTAAAGTTTTGAACTTGCCACCCATTTCTTCACACATCAAGGAGAATAATCTTGTGTTAGAGCCAATACACTTGGACCAGGGAATGCCTACTTTGAGCACATATTCATCAATTACCTTAAAAATGAGTTTCGTTGTGGTATTTTATTCAAGTGGCTTGCAGAAAAAAACTCTTCTATCACCTCGAAAACAAGTAGCTGCGCCATGCTTGTAACATAAATGCTTTCGTCAACTTGAAGTGCAAAATAAGTGCATTCTTGGAGTTTTAAAGCCAGTTGTTCTTCAATATTATAAGACATATCGTCAATTTGTCATTTTACTGTGTTATTTGACAGTGGTATTTTTTAAATTTCCTTGCCTGCCTTTCTCCTAACACGGCTTGAACCATATCCACAGCGGCCGGCAGTAAAAGAGGCTTTCCACCTTTTGCAATTCTTAAACTAGCAAGGTATGACGCCTTTATCAAGTTAGTATCAATATTGACAAACTTCGTCAAACATTGGGTTTCTTTCTTTAAAAAATTAGATTTTCTTTAAAAAAATTCAATGGGCTTACCAATCAAATCAGGGTGCTTAGTATTTTGGTTTCGCATCAGTGAAGAAGGCTTCATGGATTGGTTCGAAAGTGTTTCAAGACATACAACACATTGAGGAATAGGAATGTCACTGGTTTCAGTCACTGGCTTCACTATAAAACCGTACTGCAAGTAGCTTTCATCGTATTTACGATTGACCGGAAATTTAGGTTTTTTAGCACAATCCTTTGAAGTAAAAGAGGACGTCAGAAATCGTTTCATAGTTTAGTTTCCTTATACGAAATCAGAATTATACTAAAACCAATAATGATTGAGAGTAGAAGTAAGCCCAGTTGACAGCAAATCGGGGGCGTGCTTTAAGAATGAAAGAAAAATTCTTAGTACAATTAGTTAAAATATTCATACACATTTTTTATTTATTTCATTAAAACTTTGCAATATCGTAATTTACCTAATCGATGTAGTCATTAGGTGGGCCTTATGAAAACGGAGTAATAATCGTGGTAATTATAGTAGGTACCAAACTTTTTTTCACTATTGGGTTGCAGCAATTGATAAGTGAACTCTTTATAACTATTCTCAAGCTTTCGAGTAACTTAAACTCATCGTCAGGGGTACTAGAAAATACAAATTACAAATTTTTGATAATAGAAAATAATATAAATGTAAATGTACAAATTTTCGTTTAATCTTCAACCTCAGATTCGTCACTGTTGCTACCGCTATCATCAAAGTGAATTATGATTGGTTCAATATTGTGTTCAATACGGCATTTCTTGCATTTCTTCCAGTCTTCTGCAGAAACAGTTCGAATAGCTTCTTGTAGGTGATGTTGCACGTCCACTAATTTAAATGTTCTGTTTTCTCGTGCCACATATCCTTTTACTTGCGCCCAGATTAATTCTATTTGGTTTAATTCGTAGTGATATGGTGGTAACCTTAAAACTGTAATTCCACGACTTAACGCCATTTCATCCACTGCGAATTTTTTATATTTGTCTGTGTGTAATTTTGTTAGCTGAAGTAGTTCTGCCTTTAAACTATCTTTGTTATATTGGATGTTCTTATTAATTAACCATTCTTGAATTGCTGCTTTTTTCCATGATTGTTTCGGTAATGGTTCTAAATGTCGACTATGGTATGGGACATTGTCCATGACGATGACAGACCCAGGTTCCACAAGTTGAATGATGCCTTCAAACCATTTTTCAAACACCTCCGCATTCATCTCTTCATGATAGTCGCCTGTTTTCTTAGATTTAAATATTAATTCACCATTTGGTAAAAATCCACTGTCGCTTCCTATATGCGTAACTATCAGACGACTATCTTTTCCAGATGGCTGTTTTAAGCCAACTGACAAACCTTCAATAAAGGCTTGTCGTGCACTTGTTATATTACCATCCTGCCATACTTTTTTGACCGTATGTCCTTAAATATTTGGGTGTAATTGTAGATAATAGAATATTTTTTAAGGAACATGCTTTATATATTATTAAAACAATAGCATTCAAAATTAATTACATAAGTAGGCAATCTAAGCACTTAAACCAATGGTCGCTTTTACTTTTGTATAATAGCTTGATTTTACCTCATTTTACTTATTGTGGAACCATCTTGTACTTACTAAACCAAAATGAAATTGGAAGACTTCAGAAACTTCAAAATAGAGGAATGAGAATAATATTATCTTGTGATAGAAGAACACATATAACATTAATGTTGAATACATTAAAATGGTTATCAGTAAAAAATTACTTTCGTTATTTAGCATTAATATTTATTTTTAAAATTAAAACTGGTGATGTTCCTGTATATCTACGTGACAAATTAAAGTATAACTTTGAATATCATGAATACAATACAAGAAATCGCAATGTCAATTCAAATAATACAGTTTTCATTAAAGGAGTTCAAGCATTCAACGAACTACCGGAGGATATTAAGAATGCTACCTCTCTAAATATATTTAAAAGAAAATTAAAAGTGTACCTTTTAGACCTACAAAGTGTTTAGTATAGGAACCTGCTAATACAGTTTTTTTTCTTCTTTTTATTTTATTTATTGTGCTGTTTTTATTTATATGTTTCAATGTACATGATTTTAAATTTTAATTGTGACATTTAAATTTTTAAATTAGATTAAGACTAATATTGTAACTGCATTAGCTTGTGCTAAATAAACGATACATATGAAGTACAATTTTTTTTTGAGCTTCCGAAATTCGTCACTATACAGAAAATAATGAATTTTAACTGATCAGTAATCAGGAAATGTATAAGTATTACTCATTACAAGCTCATTACTGATTTTTGTCATAAATAATACCTTTTAATCGTACTAGTATTGTGTATTATCTATAATTTGCCACAACCTACAACTCTACTGCTTACTATATTTTGATTCTGCTATAAACTGGTAACGTAAAATTTAGATATGACAACGCGCTTTACTCTCATTCATTATTGGTTTAACTATAATAATTACAACACCCACAACAAACCTGTAATGCCAAGTGAAAGTAAAATACAATACTTTTAAAGACCCATAGGTAAACAATGAAACTGCTTTTGTTTACCAATTGTACTATCTGGGGATTCCTAGGTAAAATTCCTAAAGGGTTTTATTACCTAAGAATTATAAATTCCAATGTAATATAAAAACAAAGATGACAGGTCGTCATCTATTATCAGCATGTTGCTCACATCACTCACGCGTACCACCTGAAACGTTCACGCGTATCACCGGTTGGGAACCCCTGCTGTAGTGAAACAGATAATTCCAGATAAAACTTCTGTAAGGTCTTTCAACAAGGACTTCCGAACTGACAATTGATAACGGCCAACTTGTTGGAGCTACATGTGTCAAATTTGTCCCACAGACATCGGCGCTGTCTGTGAGAGTGTGCAGGAGAATCCGAGGCAGTCGATTTCACGTCGCTTCCAAGAACTCGGCCTTTCGCAGATCCCAACTTGGCAAACATCTACATATATTTAGTTACGTTTGTACTCTGTACACACATTTTGCTTTCAAATTCATTTTTCATGTGTTTTCTGTTCAATATATATGTAACAGGTCTCATTTCTCCAAACCTTGAATGTAAAGTCGATGAAAGTAATTGTACATTATTTTCAGTTATACAGTGAAGACGTGGAAAACCAGTCTCAACTCCCGAATGGGGAAAGATATCAGAGTCGGTCGAAATTTCCCTAAAGAGTAATCATTTTGAGTACTTTTTGATAAAAAGTCAATTTTTTTCAATTGAAAGTGGGGTCTCATGAAATTTCGTATGAAACGTATTTCAGTTTTCTTTACAATGACTTTACCTTTTTGAATTTCGATAACCGTTTACGATGTTTTTAATTTGAGACAAGGAGTTTTGTAACACCAGCACCCTAGGTCAAAATTTTTTAAATAAATGTTCGTTTGGAAAGTAATTGAATAAGTTACATCTTTCACCAAAGATTATTGTTAATTTCAAGGGTGTAAAACGACAGCATTTCAGTACAACCGCCTTATTAATTATCTCGTACATAAAAAAATATTCGCATCTAAATCCCCTGACAGAGAAATAGTCTATTTTCGGACTCATTTCCAAAATTTTGGAAAGTTTCTGGTATAATGCTAGCACAAGTACCGATAATTCTGTTCCCGTATTGTCCCAGATTGCGTTTCTTCATAGAAAAAGCTCGAGAGGTGTCAAATCCGGTGAACGACCAGGCTATTCCAACGGACTGCGTCTACTAATCCACACGCCTGGGTATGTCTGATCCAACCAATCCCTAACAGTACGGGGGCGCACCATATAGTTGGGAAACAATTGGATTTTCAGATTCATCCTGATTAGCGGCTACAATTTTTTGAATCCGTGGATGAATGAGAGGGGCGAGAGCTATTTACTTCCGCACTCTTTGTTGAAATGTAGGTGAAAAATTCGCCAAAACTGCATAATCAGTCGATTATCATGCAACTCCCCCGACATTACCACGAGCCCTTTCATCAATTTAGATTGCAGTGTCCATCGACACCAGCAATTATTCGAGACCAAACGTGCAATTAGTAATCCCAAGTCCGTCTCTGTATCGCAGATTGACCGTTCGCCAACTCGCTGATTGAATTTCCCCGGAGAGTTTCGGCCAGTGGCCAGTGTTCGGGCACACAAAGCGAGCCTCCGATGATATGATTTGGAAAATCCTGACGAATTAGAGTCTCTGCTCATCATGTCGATTTGTGTTATTTTCAGCACTTCGGCAGCGCTGAAATTCATGGATTTCAATACATTTCAGGGGGAACGATGAAAAAGCGTCGCTTGCTGGAATTGGGATGAATCGTTCACTTTATACCATTGAAGTGTGATCAATTGTTGTGTTGGGAAGGTGGAAAATATCTGATAGATGTAGTCTTGCATCAAAGGGTTATTTGAATAAGTACCTGAAAATTTTTTTATCGACCTTTTTTTGGGTAATTGTTACCTTCCACAATCTGAAAAAATATAAAAATTATAATGGAGAACTTTATACAAGTGTAGAAGGGCAAACTTTTCAGTTTACCCCGATAAGTTACTGCGTAAAAATCAAAGTATTTTTCACAAAGAAAAATCTTCTATTTATCAGTAACTTGTCGTATTTAACAATTTTGCCTATCAAAAAAATTATTAAGAAATAATACTTATCTTTTACGTTTCGGAGGCCAAAATCTGCATCCGTCTTCAGAAATGGATAAAAAATTCGAATATATTCGCAGTTATTCCTTCTTTGATAGCTTATTTCTTTACTTCTTCGTTAGATGTCAAAGAAGTTTTGAAATATGAAATGTAATACAAGGTACTCTCCGATATCAGTTTGTTGCCATTTCGCCACTATCCAAAGTTTTCTTCGAAATGGGAAGCCAAGTACGGTCTATTTCTAAGGAGCTATTCGAGATACAATTCTCTCCAGACATGAGAATATACGCTGATTCTTTTAGCTTACGTCTCTTAGAATGAGGCTCATTGGTAATCTTTCTTGTCCTATTCCATTCCACCCGATGTTCACCGTCTGATTTTAAAATGTGTTCTGATAATTTTGATCCTGTCAATTGTCTATTTTTTATATAATCTCGATGTTCATTCTCACGCACTTTCAATGGTCTTGAGGTTCCACCAATGTAACTTTTACCACAAGAACAACGTATTTTATAAATACAATTTTTTGTTTTTTCTTCAGTGTTGTTGGGTTTTGTATGTGTGAGTATAGATCTCACGAGAGGAGTCGAATCGGGGGATCTAGCCGGCCATTCGATCGTTCCACGTCTTCCAATCCACCTATTGGGAAAAACCTCGTTTAAATAATTTCTAACTGTACGTGCAAAATGCGGTGAAGCTCCGTCTTATTGGTAGTAAATAGTTCGATCTATCTCATTTGGATGATTAACATCAGGAAATTGTATTTGTAATGTAGGCACTGAAAAGTTAATCAAAAAATCTAGATAAACCTCACTATTAACAGTGCCCTCAAAAAAATAAGGGCCAATAATTTTATTGTTAATGATACCAGCCCAAACGTTAACTTTTTCAGGATATTGAGTGTGAGTCGCACACATCCAGTGAGGATTTTCTCTGCTTCAACATGTACAGTTCTGTCTGTTAACTGTTCTGTTCAAATGAAACGTCGCCTCATCAGAAAACACTATTTTGTTTATGAACTGCAAATCTGCGTTCATTCTGTCCATTATCAATTCACAGAATTCTTGCCTTCCATCAGGATCATCTTCATTTAACTCCTGAACCAACTGAACTTTGTAAGGGTGGTATTTTTCTTTATGCAAAACTCTCAAAATAGATGATTTCCTTACATCATTGTCGGCGGCAAGTTCTCGAGTTGTCTTATGCGGATTTTCCTCAATCTCTAGAAGTACATCTAACTTTTTTTCATCAGTGAATTGAACATCTCTACCTGGTTTTCCAATATTTTTTACATGTCCAGTTTCAAGAAACTTTTTTTCAATTTTGCTAACTGTAGACTGCGACACGTGTTGACCAGGGTATTTATTATTAAAAATTTCACAAACCTCCTTTTGAGTTCTTGTTTTACTACCACAACCAATCATAATTGTCTATTCTTTGAGTCTCGGACAAATGAGCCATAATTAAATTCAATACGCCCCCAAATATTAAACTGACGTTTTAGCAGCCTACTAGATTCATATCAATTGTTTATTTGGCTTTTTGTCTAATATTTTATATTCAAAGATTTTTTCCAGGAGTCAAGGTTAGTAAAAAGCGTGTTACAGGGATGGTCTGTTCAATAGATCAGGTTATTGTCAAGAAGTGAATAATGGTGGTCATTTTGAACATTTAATTCAATTGTAAAAATAAATTTTCTCAGTTATGATTGCACCAAACTTAAAGAAATTCATATTGATAAACAGAGGAGACTAAAATCCCTTTCCAACAAGGTGCCACACAACCCCCTTTGCTATTTAAAATTTTCGAGGGGGTGCTTATAATTCAGAAGGGGTGCTGGAGGGGGATAATATTTTCATACTGTAAATTGTCAATTTGAGAATAAAAATCGACCTGATTCAGGTTTTTTTCACATAGTACATAATAACGCTAAAAATGAATTTATTCCATACATATGGACCGCACTGTATATCGTATTGATGATCAGAAGAATTGGTGAAAGAGGACAGAAAAATGTATGAATGCGCCACGTATAAGTGCGACTTCGCCAAATATAAGGTCCAGGCATCATTGTTCTAGTGAAATTTTGTTTCCTTTGTTATATAGGGTCTTTTAATGAGCTCTCCTTATCTCTAAATTTGAAAACAAGTGTGTGCGGGATATAATCGAAGTTTTTTATTCGTCTGAAAGACCTATTGATGCCATTTTGTGTGAAATATAAAATCGGCTTCTCTGAGGCACCTAATATTTCCAATTTTTCATGATTAGCGCATAAATCACGCTGAATTTAACTGATAGCATGGGTTATATTGACTTTGAGGACCGCTCTGTTTTGGGGCACATTTGCAAACACCTGCGACTCAAGAAAACTCAAGAAAACCCTACAAGAAAAATGAATGAATCGAAAATTATTTTTGTATGAAACTGTATAATTATAAAATTATTGCAAAGCGCTTTCGACTCTCGTCGTCATCAGTGCTCACCTGAAAGTGAGTGATCTAATTGAAAAGAAAGTTTTGTGAAAATTAAATTTGAAAACATTTTTGAGGTTATGAAATTTACGAAATTTATTGTTGTTTATGATTACTTACTTGTCGGGCAACAGGAAATATAAAAAATGAGTACTTGGCACATCTGTAATATTTGATTTATATAGAACAAAATAGGCTGATAGCCAAGGAAATGCATTTTTGGATTGAGTTCATGTGGTTCAGTCAAAGTATTATATGAAAGAAGGGCAACTTGAGACAGAATGTGTCAAGGGTCATGTTGAAAATAATGGTGCCAACTTGAGGAGTGATCCATTATGGATTTAAAAAATGTTTTGTTGTGTAGAAGCCAATATAGAATGAAGTATTTTAATAATAAATTTCAATCAATTCAACAATTCATAATCCTTTTATGAAAGGGAAGGAAATCTCTGTTTAAGTTCACTTGAATATTCAAGCAGTGATCATTATTGGAAAGTTCTTTGGAAATCTCCAGCTCTTCAAACAAGTTCAGTCTGAAGAAATTCCTATTATCAATTTCATGTAAAATTTTGGAATTTCTATTGGAGCTAAAGTTACGATTCAAAGTGTTCATTGATGCGAGTGAAGAGAGGTTTACATGTTCTGCCAATGTAAGATGCAGATCAGTCAAGCTTATAGACTCCACTTCTGTGTAATTTGTCAATTTTGTCTAGTAAACTCCAAAGAAATGCTGAAACCACATGTCGTTGGTGTCTAAATCATTCAACTCAGGTCAAAACAAGCTTGTAATCATCGACCTATAGTGCTCGACGTTGACAGTGGCCTGGTCAATGTCATTCTCAAATAAATATGGACTGTCAGCCCGAAATCCACATCAAACAGTGGATTTTTCAGGATACATTAGAGGCTCTTGGATCTCTTGTGGATTAGTGTAGTCCCAGATCCACCAATTTTATTTGTTCACGTACCCTTTCATCCAAAAATGGACCCCATCGCTGAAGATGATTTTTTTATGAAAATTAGGATCAGTTGCCAATTGCTCCAGAACTAATTCAGCGAACACACATCGTTGTCTATGGTCGTTTACCTTCAGTTCCGGGGTCAGTCAAATTTTGTACGGTTGCAGATCCATGTATGACGTGAAATTCGCCAAGTTGTGGTCTGTGAAAGGCCTAGTCCTTGTGAGCGACGTGAATTCGACCGCCTCGGATTCTTCTGCACACTCTCACAGACAGCGGCGATATTTTTGGCAGATCTTGCGTTTCGTCGACATACGGCTGTTGGTCGATCGTTTACTGAGCCAGTGGCCTAAAATTAATTGCGGATAATGCTCTCAGTAGGACGATTATGGTGACCTCAAAATGGGCGAAGCGCACGGTATGTTGCCCGAATAAAACACTCATTTTCATAAAACAATTATTGGCACGTGTTATTGGATACTATATCTGCCCATGGTAATTTGAAAAAACAGCCTAATAAACTAATTGAGTAGATGTAGCTTCAACAATACGACCATTATCAATTGTCAAATTTCGGAAGTCCCTGTTGAAAGACCTTATATTTTGTTCAATTATTTCCTTCTCAATATAATACAACTGTGTTCATTTGTTCACCCAGAAACTTGACCTAGAATCCAAATCGAAAGTAAAAAAGTTTTAAATGATACTCTTCATTTTCTTGTGAGATGTTCAATGAATAGTTTATGAAAGCGCAACCGGTATTTTCTAATGTTTCACTATTGTCTAATATGGAAAATAATCATGGAATAATTTAAATTCATTTAAGTGAATACATATGAATTAAAAGATGTCCCAACCTCAACTTCAATATTCTAAAACAAAAACACTCAGTATTCAGAATTCCATCTTTTAATATTACAAGTTCATAGACATCAAAATTGATACGATCACAGAATATAGAAATATAAAACAATCTCCAAATACGCAATCTATGCACAGATTGCAAACTGAGCATTTTACCTTAGTACAGTGACCGGCTCAAAGTTGCAATATCTGCGTATAAATCTTCATAAATATTGAGGAAGGTCAAGATCATCAACAGACAGTATTGAGAAATTCATTCAGTATCTATTGATCTTCAGAAAAGGTTTCAGCAATGCAGCACATCTCCTTTCCTTCGATCTTGCTGGGTGGCAGTATAATGTAAGTTTATTAAGTTTTTTATTGAGTCCTTTCATTATTTGAATGAATGATGAATGGGTGAAACAGCGAATAAAATCATCTCGTTAATAAGCCAAGCGAGCACTGAGTTGCGACACTATTAAATACTGGAGTATTGAAAATGCCTAGAGAAGATCTTGTGTAGTAAAACGCTTGTCGAAGGTTTTGTAAACTGTTTAAAAAAAATATTACAATAATGGGTCAGCTTCATTTCCAAATGGTAGAAATGAGTCAAATTATGATTCAACTATTGTACAGAGAATTTCGTAATGTGAATTTCATATCCATCAAAACATATTATTGAACAATCAATTCTGAGTCATTTCGTGCATTTTCTTCACATGCCACTTCAAGAATCCCATATTGAAAATTCGATAGCTAACCATGGAATTAGTCAATCCACTAGTAGTTGACAAAGAGATCCATTATTTTATTGATTTTCATTTCTGTGAAAAGAGCGGAAATTATGAAACCTGGGTTGGGCTGAATCTAACCTACATATCAGGCGATTTTCAGAATCATATTATCATTAATAAATGTGAAATTAGTCCAACGGTAAATGGCAGTTTTCAATTTCCCAGGGACGGAGCGATTATTGGTTGATCCAGAATCTACAAGAGAAACTGGAACTGTGTCAAGATTAACTTATGAAAGCAAGGGAAAGAATGGCGTTCAAAAACATCGTTTGTGAGTGATTCTAACGTAGAACTGTTCCTTCATATCCCAGGAAATAGGCCAGTCTCCATTCTCAACATTTAAATAGCAAAAGAAAGTGTTTGGCTTTCTACTACTCCAGCTTGATAAAAAAAAGATGAGGAAATCTTCCAAAGAAAGGAAGGAAGTAATCAATTTGAAAATAAGTAACTCTATACATGGATGTGTAGATCATGCAAGGAAGTAACTTTCAGACACAAACGGGAAGAAAGTCCTCCTGAAACAGCTACTTTCATATAAACATTGAATTACACGAAAGAAAAGAATCCTTTCGAAACAAATACTTCTATTTGAACACTGAATTATACAGAAGATACTTTTCTCTAGTCATTTTGTATTTCAAACATTCGTTGTGGAAAAAAAATTAGATATCATTCACATGAGTTCTACTTTAAATGAATGGTAACAAATTGCACTTACATGGAACACTGCCATCCTCACTGGTATAAATCGATGTTTCGCCGTCAGACACTTGCCCTAATGCTCTTCAGTACCAAATTGGATATAATCATAGAAAATACACACAATTCATTCATGAATTACGATTTTCAATGTCACGGAATAAGCTTGATCTGTTTATGTCATCGATGACATCGTAATGACATGCATTCACCTATTTGATTTAATCCCAGCCGAGAGGAATCTTATTTGAATTGAAGGGATTGTAATTTTGGGAGTGATTAATTTTTGGGAAAGAAAGTTTTTGCCTTTCTACTACTCCATCTTGATACAAAAAAAGATGAGGGAATCTTCCAAAGAAAGGAAGGAAGTAATCAATTTGAAAATAAGTAACTCTATGCATGGATGTGTAGATCATGAAGATTCCCTCATCTTTTTTTGTATCAAGATGGAGTAGTAGAAAGCCAAAAACTTTCTTTCCCAAAAATTAATCACTACCAAAATTATAATCCCTTCAATTTGAATAGCATCTGCTGTAGTTGTGTAGATATTTGACCCTTACTTTGACCCAGGAAAATTGTGAGCTCGTGCGTCAGAAACGCTTTGTATATCTGATGTCATCATTTTATTGTAGTTTGTTGCTCTGGTATTACCACGGTATTTTTCACTTTCTGTACCTCTTCCGAGAATATGGGGCTGGCAGGTCGTGATCGAATGGAACCTGCAGTAGCAAAGGTTCCGTCTGCTGCTGCGACAAATGTCTTGAGAGGTATATGCGTTGATTTTCAAAAGTATGATTCCCCAACAAAGACCAATAACAAATGAATACACTGTACAGATGCTGCAAGCAGCTTCATTGGACCAGAACCTGTCACTGGCCTCGCTTAGGTTTTCGCCAAACAAACAGTGAACACCTGGATGGCAAGGATATTTGAAGACTTCTTGCGAAATCTTCTAGGATTGGCTCACTCCAAGGCGTTTATTCACCCTTTGAAGTTCGAAACCAAACAGTTATTGGACTACAGTAGGGATGAACTACCATGTCTAACAGGCCTTCGCACAGGTCACTGTCATTTGATTCATCATATGCAAAGACTCAGACTGTCGGAAGACAGTGTGTTGCTTCTGTTTGGAAAATGATGAAACAGCAGAGCATATACTCTGTTCCTGCCCCGCTGCGGACCAAATCAGGTTTTCAGACTTTGGTAGAACCACATCCTCACCATCTTATCTGAAGGATCACCCACTATATAAAATAATCGACAACCCTTGCGGGTTGCGGTGGAGGATCGAATAGACCCACTCAATATAGACTTGACCTAACCTTAATTCATTCTACCTTGCGAGCAAAACAGAAAGCTCAAAATAATCGAAAACCAGACACCAAACACACATTTTTAGGATTCAACACCAGCTCTTCATATTTATATAATTTCCTTATTTCTAGCTTCGAGACAAATGAGTATTTTGAAGAGTTAAAAAATTTTACTGAGCTTATTCCAAAAGTATTTTTCTATCAATTTACGATGTATCTTCATAATATAATGTTTGAGGGAGTTATAACCAAAAGCTATGTATAACTCAATTGCTACTCCAATGGCAAACACCATAAGTGCGGTGACATAAAATTGACACAGCGGAGAATGGAATTTGGATATCCTAGACACCCCATATTTTGATCTCTCTTGACGTTTCGTTGATTCACTAGCAACGTTTCCAGAATTCTCCAGTTTCTCGAATACTTTCAGGTCTTTATGAAGCTCTTCCATGCTATCATTGCCAATATGACCCACCGTCGACTGTGTTCCGGAAGTTGTGAAGTAGATGAGGTGATCAACAGCACTCTGATATATATAATTACATTCCGGTTTTGTGAGAGAAAAAAATGTTTCAGTTCCACCGGAGCATAAATGAACCATTAATTTATTGTCTTCTTGCTGAATTTTATTTATATTCATCCAGTCTATGTGCTGGCTCTTCTTTCCCTCTACGTATGTGACCATACCCTTATAATTGATCCACAAATTGAACTTTTGGTGGCTTAAGTTCTCTACCAAATGTGGGTCAACCCCGTAGGTTTCCAGTTGGCAAGCCATCCTCAGGAAAAGATCCATTATTTGAGTGGGGTTCAAGCTCCTCAAGTGATGCTTGTGGAGGTCAATCGCTTTCATTTCTCCAGCGAACGACTGGTTCATGATGATCTTCTCCTTGATGTAGTTGCCAGAGTGTCTCTCAGGGTCGAAATCTCCATACGTATATTGAAGAATCAGGGCCACAAATAGTGATGAATCGCTAGGACCGCAGCATAGCCTACCACTCATGAGGTCCAGCTTCAGTTGCATGAATATCTGGAATTTCGTTTCCAGATCCAGCAGTTTGTATGGCTCAGGTGGATATACCTTCATTCTGAAGTGAAAGTGGATGGGGCAAACGTTTTTGACTTGGGGTCTTATCAATTTGTTCAAATCCAGCCAGTGTCTTTGCTCGAAAGTATCCACGAATCGAAGACCCCAGATGTCCTTCTCCTGTATATTCAATTGATCGCAAATGTAGTCGATCAGATCTCTTCCAACATTGTCAGATTTGTACTCGCACTCCAGGATTTCGCCGTTCGCGAGTAAATGAACTGAGCAAGGATAGATAACTTCCACTCCAGTTTTGGAAACGACGGTCTTCATCATGAAATTTTGAAAGATAATTTATTCTCGAAATGACTCAAATTCACTTTACATTATAGAACGATTTGATGAATGTCATGACGTTTTGCCGAGTGTCATTCTTGACAGAATTGAGTGACAAAATTACTTCCGCTAGAGAAATTTTGAAGTGACAATTAGTCAAGTATAAGGCCAGGTTATATCCACAACTGTATAAGGAAATAAATATTTCGAAATAGTATCCCGAGATATTCATATCCTCCAACTAGCTATACAGTAGGGTCTGGTAAACGTCTGTCGGAAAACAACTAGTTTTCCGGCTAATACCACGCTGGATATTGAATGATATCCGACACACATTTATGCAAGATACATCCAGCAGCAGGACCATACTAAAATTATTCAAGTAGATCACCCACAGACCGGGAGACGGCCTGGGAGACAGGCCTGGAGGACGGCTTGACTGCATGTATGGACAATTCGTCAAAGGGTTCATTCTGAATTAAATGCTTTCCACCTTTTTATAGAACTTTCTCAGTTGCCAACAAAAAAACAATGAGGAGAAATAAACAAAGATATTCACATATATTGAAATTGAAATGGTATTAGGTGATTCCAAGCGACTAAGAATTGAGGTGAAGATGGGAAAAAGAGACGTCTTTTAACCTCACGAATCGACTGAAATATCTATCTACAAATATCAATAATGAACGGGGCTCTTAAAGGCGACCCGTTTGAAATAAGAATAGTTCTGTCTTTATCATTGCAAAACAACTGGAACCGGAGTCATTTCTTTTTGGAATATTTACAGGAAAATGCAGCACACATAAGAAAATAAAGGAAATTCAAGTGTTTTTTAAGAAAACGTTTCATGAGAGTTTTCAACCTTTTGAAATTTTTTGTTCATGAAATTGAATATCATGAAATAAAAGGTTCAGTTTATTTTTTTGAGATAAAATTACATAGTTTGGTTCTTCTGCTGAACAATCTATGCAGAGTATTCTCAAAAAAAATTCTAGGGGCCATTCCTAACAAATTGACGGTGTTAATTTTAGGAAAATAAAGAAAATGTCAAAGCAACATTTTATATTGAAATTTATACAAACTCCATGTTGTTATCATATCGCTATCGAAAATGATACGCTATATGGAAGATAATGCTACGCAAATAGTAAAAAGTGAGGTGGAATGGTGGAGTGTATGACATTTTCAATGCTTTTTTTTCTACAAAAATTATCATCGTTGCAACCCTTTTTCTACGAAGTGGGGATCACTCCGGTATCGCTGATGATTGATGTGGATAAATATTGTGTTTTGTTGTTTTAAGGACAGTACACAAGCACTATAGGGAAATATCGAAGCGCGATTCACGTTCCATTTAGAAAAACATTCTCAGGAAGTTTATTCCACATAAACGCAGTTCTCCAAATGGAAGAGCTTCCATACAGTTAAGTTCGATGTGTACTGAGTTGAACCTCAAAACGATGAGCAGCAACAGTTCGTCGCGTATTTCTGATATATACTGCTCTTGTTGGAATCAAATGTGCCGTGTCGACGTTTGAAAATTTTCTGAGATGAGAAAACACTTCTCTCAGTTTAAATTGAAAGGTGTTGATCCTTAGGAGAGATTATTTTCTGAGAGAAAATCTGTTTCCCTTCTACTTCATACAAAAATTGTGCGTGCATAGAAGTTCCAGATACCAACTAGGATAAAGAGCCCTTCCAAAATAACTACTTTTATATAAATATTTTCGGATCTTTTGAACTGCTTTGCATACACCCCTCATATTTTTTTTTGATTGTTGAACTTTCGAATTTTCCTTTCACACCCCTTGCTTCAAAAACCGTAACACCTTTGAGCAAGGCACAAAAGGAAAGTACTATTTACACAAATCGTGAATTGTTTCATTCTGAATGTGGAGCCCCTCAAACTTACAGACCCATTTCTATAATCTGTATCCTTGTCAAAGTTATCGAAAAAAATCTAATCTTCTTCATAAACACCAATTTGGTTCTCGTGCAAGTAGATCAACAGTTAACGGTGTCTATCAAGCTGTCGCTGCGACCAAAAAATTAACATTCTGCGAAGCAATGGCTTGAAAAGTGTTGTAATGACTCCGCTCTATCAAAAACAACAATTGAACGTTGGTTGGCTGACTTCAAACGTGGTCATAGAGACACCGATGGTGCAAAACTCAGTGGACAAAACAATTGCAATGCATGAATTGAACTTCGAATTGCTTTCACATCCACCGTATTCACCAGATTTGGCTCCCAGTGACTACTGGCTATTCGCAAAGCTCAAAAAAATGCTAATTGGTAAGAAATGTCGCACAAAAGAAGAGTTTTTTTCCTGAAAGTGGCCTATTTGGAGGCAAAAGGTGAATAGTTGTACAAAAGTGGTATTGAAATGTTGGAGCGGCGCTGGAATGATTGTCTGGCTCTCGTTGGAGATCACGTTGATGAATAAAGCCGATTCTGAACAAAAAAAATTCCCGGGACTTTTCCTCCCAGGTAGGACTGTTTATTAATAAGACCTGCTACAAACGTTATGTATCCCATGTTTTCTTGTTGAAAAAATTATCCCATTATGGTATAAGAGGACTACCGCTTCAATTTTTTGAATCGTATCTCACGAACACGGAGCAGACGGTATTTGTTAACAACATATACTCTAGTTCCAAGCCAGTTACACACGGTTTACCACAAGGGACAGTTCTTGGACCACTTTTGTTTATCATCTACGTCAATGATCTGTTCTTTCATTTATTTCCAAATAATATAGTGATGTTTGCTGATGATGCAACACTCATAAACGCGGATAAAAATACGGAAAACTTGGATATCATAATTGAACAGGCAGAAAATCAAGCGGAGGTGTGGTATAATGCCAATAATTTAAAATTAAATATAGAAAAATCTCAAAATCTCGTTATTTCAACAAATCATAACGTTAATGAGGTCACATTGCTTGGAATCGTTTTGGATGATAAACTGAACTGGTCCAGGCACAAGGGACAACTTAGTAAGAAAGTATCGAGCTATATTTATCTAATGCGACAACTAAAAAAGGTTGTTAACATCAACATTCTGATCTCTGCTTACTACTCATCAATACATTCTCAGATCACTTATGGGATTCTTCTGTCGGGGAACACAAGTTATGCTCCAAAAATATTCGTTCTACAGAGAAAAGCAATGAGGATAATCGTTGGTGTCAACCTCAATGCTCACTGCAAGCCAATTTTCGAAAAATATGGCATCTTGCCTCTACCTTGCCTGTTTGTCTATTATGCCATGATGAATATTCACAAAAACAGGCATTGTTATTCGAATGTATCTGAATCTCATAATCATAACACGAGATCAGCGAATCTGTTCTAAATACCTTTTTATCGACTTAACTCACCTAAACTGCAGTTATACAACAAGTTACCAACTAGTTTGAAACAACTTCCTCTAGGATTATTCAAGAGAAAATGCAAAGTGCTATTATTCTAATATTAATATTTTAATAATATTTTAATATTTTATTGTTTTTAATCCATCAATGAATTTCTCAAAGCTCCTTGGAACGACAACTCCATTTGATACTGAGGTTCAGTGTGACTTTTTACCAATTTTAGACAATTGTATAGTATATACTCTTTCTTTTTTTTATATACTTGTATTATAGGTATTTTTTACTATTTGTCATGTAGGATGAGCCTATGGAGGTATATGTAACGTGGCCAATGAAGTTCTATTCTACTCTATTCTATTCTATTCTATTCTATTCTATTCTATTCTATTCTATTCTATTCTATTCTATTCTATTCTATTCTATTCTATTCTATTCTATTCTATTCTATTCTATTCTATTCTATTCTATTCTATTCTATTCTATTCTATTCTATTCTATTCTATTCTATTCTATTCTATTCTATTCTATTCTATTCTATTCTATTCTATTCTATTCTATTCTATTCTATTCTATTCTATTCTATTCTATTCTATTCTATTCTATTCTATTCTATTCTATTCTATTCTATTCTATTCTATTCTATTCTATTCTATTCTATTCTATTCTATTATATCCTATCGTATTCTATTCCATTATTCTATTCTATTCTATTCTATTATATTCTATTCCATTCCATTCCATTCCATTCCATTCCATTCCATTCCATTCCATTCTATTCTATTCTATTCTATTCTATTGTATCGTAGTTAATGAATTATCTATCCATCTATCTATCTATTTCTTAGACGAAGTGAAATGTTCCTCAGTTCTAAGGAACAACAAGTCCATGAGAACCGATCTCGAAACAGCCGAGACATTTTTCAAATTGAGTTTAGCTTTGGAACTATTCAACGCCGGCAATTGGCAATTTAGCAAACGATATTCCGCTATCGAAAGACATCAGACAATGGGGCCTGCACGGCAGTTCGCGTGCTAGCTTGTCTTGTGGGGCCCGGGCAGACCTCGGCGAGTGTCTCCCAAGGGTGCTATAACACTGCGACCGTTGAGTGATAATTATAGGTCACGTGACGGGTAATTGTCGTCATTACTCCACTTTAACGGCACTTCCAGAGTTTCGGCTGGGTCTGCACTTCCTCGACTGTTCACTTCATGAGACACATGATATAATTGATGGTTTAATTCTAATGAAAAAACGGCTAGATGTCGCTTGGAATAGTTTATGTATTTGTAGCAGTTCATAGCTACCGATGCTGTGCAAAGATCAATAAGTGGACATCAGAACAATTTCACAACTCGTTAAAACTCAAAATGACCCCTTCCCTTACAAAAACACAAACACCAGAAATGATAAGCGAGGCTTCCTAAGGCAGTCCGTTGCAAGCTTCGACTTCAACCGCCTACACTACACTCGTCTCATAACGGATTTTCGAAGGGACATCTAAACATTGACAATTCTACTGATTTTTCAATCAAAACAAAAAAGATTTTATATTGTGCTTTCGTAAGATTCATTCTTGAATATTGTTCGGTTATATGGGACCCATACTATAATGTAAATATCGATTTGAGAATGTTCAAAAGAAATTCTTAAGGAATTGTGCTTTGACTTTGATATTCAACGAAATGAATGTGAGTAGAGTCAACTTTTAACTAAGTTAAATATAAAATCATTGAAAGTTAGGATAATTTCTATGAACTTGAGTTTCCTCTTCAAATTAATAAATAGTGAGAACTAACTGCTCGGAAATAACTGCTCAACTAAAAACTTTTCATATCAAACAAGGAGATACGAGAAATCCCGACATTTTTGATATACATTTTTCCATACCAATTATGCTTTGAACAGTCCGATTCCTCGTATTCTGGAGCTGGGAAATAAATATCATAATAATTTAGATATGTTTAATGAATCACTTCAGGTCTTCAAAAATCAATTGAAAAGGCTATAGCGTTTTCGAAGCTTCTCTTTACCTTACCATTTTCTTTGTAAGTACCAGATTTGTTACATCTCTTTCCTTTCGAGTACCAGAATTGTTTCACCTTTTAGTAATGTAGTCACTAGACATAAGGATTTATTGTTTATCAATAGTTGTTTTGTACTTTCCACTTGACAAGAAACTTCTGAAAAGGTCTCATAATCAACACAAGATTTGAATTTCTCACCAGTTGTAAGGTAGGGTACTGGCAACAGAAAAAAAATGACAGTTCAGACTGATTGAAAGTGAAGCAAGCACCTCACGAGAGAATGAAACGTTGTCACTGTTGAAAGTATTTAAAAATTTTGAATAAGAACATCGTTCGGTGTAGTGGACAAAAGTTGCAAATTTTTAAGAACTTTGTACAGCCTTTAGTAAATGAATTACACAGAGCAATGCTTTTTTTTTCATCTGGTGCAGCCAGAGTCACAGTTGTTTCGAATACATATTGCAAAAATTGAGGAAACCCATTTCCGACTTTGTAAGAGAATCCTATCTACCTTAGTTTGGAGTGGAACTTGAGGACCAAGACAAAATGTGAATTCATTGTGCATGCTTTTGGGACCGATACTATTAATTATTTACATCAATAACTTACTAATCTCACAAACCTCTTGGGAAATAATGAGTTTTGCTGATAATATCGCCATTTTAATCCGGTGACAAACGGCATGACCTCAAACTTGAAATTGGACAAGATCTAAATACCACCTTCGACTGGTTCAACCATAAATAGATAGATAAATTTCATTCAGGTAATTACATATTTTGATAATTATGAATTAAATTAAATAATTGTAAGTAAGTGAATTAAAAATAAATAATTCTGAAGGCTGATCCACCTAAGCAGAGCTTGAGTTGTAGTATCAACCTATAAACAACTTAAACGTTGATTATATATATACACATATACATGCATATACACATATACATGCACATACACATATATACATATGCATCCATACACGCATATATACACATATACGTACATAAACACTTACCAGAAGAAATCTCCTTTTACTTTACAATTCCCTAGCTGAATCTGTAATGACCTACTGTATTACAGCATGGGGTGGGGCCTTCAATACTACACTTGATTCTCTGCAAAAAACACAAAATATTCTTCTAAGAATTATTCTGAAAAAAAAATAAACGCTATTCCACTGACATGCTATACCAAGAATCACAGGTCTTGAATATAAAACTGTTATTTACTCACCAGTGTTTAAAAAGAATGTACATCAGACACGAAACATCTAACCAGAGAAAAACTGGAATAACCAGATCCACTAGTAATTTGAATCTCAGTATACAACTTTTCAGAAAATCTTTAACGCAAAGATCTTTCTTTTTCTTCGGCCCTAAATTCTTCAACTGCATTCCGATTGAATTGAAATGTATTCGAAAACTAGAACAATTCAAAAAAGAAACAAAGAAACATATTCTACAATTTTCAAACAAATTTTATAATATAATGAATAATAATTTAATATGAACCTTACCTTTAAAAACTATCTGTTCTCCTCTGTAACTGACCCTGCTTGAAACGGTTTGGAATCCTCACCATTTGCAACTTATATTATATAATTATTTGTTATTTTAAAAAATAAATAAATAATTCATTGAATCTATCATGTTAATTTTTCTACTAAATTTTTTCTCTACTCACTGCTTAGTTATTATCATAAAATGTACACTTTTTTAGAAAGTCTATAGATCTAGTACATGGCAGAACAGATGAACATATCTAGGCCAAGTTACTTGATCTGAGACTTTTGAAAAACACGATATATTACATGTAAATATATAAACTGTACTTCAATATATCAATATATCAATATCAATATAAATGAGGTATTATGTTGCATGATAAACCAAAATAGTAGGAAGGAAGGAAAACTAGTGGAAAGAGAAAGTATAATAGTCGAAAAGAAGGTGACGTTAGATTGTTAACTAATTCAAAATATTACCTACAATTTGATGTAGTTTATATCCATAGCCTAGAGAGAACTTCGATTATGAATCCAGTTCATAGACAGATTTCAATATTTCAATAAATAGTTTTGATTTACATGTTCTTTCAGTTTTGACTTGAATTTGTATTTATTGTCTGAAGGAACTAGGTTCATTAGTTTTGGGCCAGATTATGATATAAATTTCTTAGTGCAAGTCAATCTACAGCGAAAAACATTCGTTTTTTCATGAAGTTTGACACCGGTTTCATAATTATGATTTATATTGGGGGTGGGGTTATTATGCATCCATAATATGCAGTGATAAGTGTATAATTTTCTCACATCAAATAAGTCTGATTCTTTGTATAGTGCTACAGTTGAGTATCTTTTTTTACGATTGAAAATGATTTTCAGGATAGTATTTTGCATTACCTCTAGATTATGTAACAGGCTTTTGCTGACGCCACTCCATATTATAATGCAATATCTCAGAACTGATTCTGCGAGTGAGTTATATATCATTGTTAGTCGCTTTTTATTATTGAGATTTCTGAGTTGGTAGAATTTATAAGATTATTTACTAAGTCTTTTAACGGTCTGGTCTATATGTTCGTTCCATCGTAGATGTTGGTCTACATATACACCAAGATATTTCATTTTGTTCATCTTATCAACTATAGGACATGTGCATATCATTGGGGTTTGACAAATAGATTTGTATATAGTGAGCTTATTTTTGGAAGGTTGATCTTTATTTGCGGGGGTAAATGTTACGTATTAAGTTTCAGCGATGTGTAGACTCAAAAGATTTGTGTTTAACCAAGAGAAAACAGATGTGAGTCCCCTTTCAACTCTCTTAAAGACGTCGTCTCACGTATCGCTAGAAATGATAGAGCTGTATCGTCTGCATAAGATATAATGCTGCCTTGGATGTTTTCAAGTTTGTTAATGTCATTGATGTATATCAAGAACAAAATTGGGCCTAGTACTGTCCCCTGGGGAACGCCCATCGTTATAGTTAGTGGATCACTATAAATATTGTTGATTTTAACAATCTGATTTCTGCCAGATAAGTAGTTTTCAAAAAGGTTAAGGGTGATTCCTCTTACTCCAATGAATTATAAACGCCTCAGTAAGATATGATGATTGACAGTGCCAAAGGCTTTCGCCAAATCTGAAAAGACTGCTAAGCACTTTTTGGCATTATTGAAATTATTCCATATACTAGAAACCAATTGAAAGACAGCATAATGTATAATGTGTGTTAGCTATCAATTTATGATGAAAGTATATTTCTGCCTATCATAATCTCCTGGTTTCGTTTCAATTATCAAAATTGACAACCTAGATTGTATTTAAGTAACACTTATGAATTATACAAAAGCTTCCTCATGCGGCACATAATTCTACCTAATTAGTGCTTTATATAATAACAAGTTGAATCAAATGTCCTTTTAGCTACTCAATAACTAGTAATTTTGATTGAGTTTCAGGTATAAACTCATTGAACAATTTTACCAACTCATTGATTGGATGGATGTATATTGAACTAATTTCCACATTGGAAAACAGACTCGAAAGAGGGGAAGAATTCAATTCCATTCGGCCATAAATTCTCAGAATTTTCAAATCAATCAATTGCCAATAATAACAGAAGATTGAGTTCCAAACCTTTTTCTACCAATAATAATTCTTCATAGTCGTTGTTGGACTATTCCCCTTTGTTACAAGATGGTTTCCAAAGGGGTACATTTTATCGATTTCCTCAAAATAGGCCGCTGCTATGATGGTTTGGTTCGGTTGCAGAAAGTTATAGTGAATTACATCAGCAGCTGACCACCAAACAGTAACCATAGTCTTTTTTGATGAGATTTCGCCTTTTGGGAGTGCCTGGGTGGCTCACTGGTGTCTATCCACTGTCCTGATGTCTCCTGCTGTCGTGGAGGATCCACTTTTCAACACACGTGACGATCCGATTAAAAAAAGAATCGTTTTGGTTGCGCAAAAGCAAAGAAGAGCAGACTAGAAAACCTGACCCTTTCCAGCGATCGTTCAGATTGTGGGGCACCCACTTTTGGAGCTTTTCGACGTTTCTAATACGTTTTAAACCTTCAAAAACCGCATGGAAGCTGACCCTCAGTTCCTCCGTCATCCCACGCACCATTTATGATGGGTCAGCCTCCACCAGGATCCTCAAATCCTCAACCTGGATTACTGTGGGTTGACCATTTCGAGGCTTGAATTCTTTGGTACGAAATATCGCGAACCACCTCCGGCGATCTCTGGGATTGGAAAAAAAGTGGGAATTTGCAAACAAACAAAGCTTTTGCCAAAAGAAATTTATTAGCATCTTTGTATTTGATAGAATGGTGTGTTAAAAGATACACAAAGCTTAGTTTCGAATAATTTACATAAAAAGTGCTTTACAAATAATTAACTACAAATATTATACATTTTTCATAATATACATGCAACACTTACTATAGTACTATATCAAAAATAATAAAAATTAACAATCAATTTCAATATTTACAAATAGCAACCGAACACATGAAACTACTAAATTGTTCGGGCCAGAATTCGAAACTTGATGCCATGAAATTATATGATGAAACCGACAAAATTCTGAAGACTTTGCTTAATTTATAACTGTTACATATTGTGTATAGAAACGTTTTATAATAAGTATCTCATAGACACTCCAAATATGTTTCTGTTCAGCAACAATTCAAAGTTCATGTGCTCAGTGTGATACTGAAAAATTACACGATTTTTCAGCAAGCTGGTAATACAACAAGGCATTCGTGATGCTATGACACCCGAGAGGAATTTCGAACGCAGCAAATCCAGACCCGTAACATTATTCAGAGAAAATTAAAAGTGACACCTGAAAGCTAGGAAAGATTCAGCGAGTGTAGACACGGCGCTGAAACCGAACCCGAGCTTTCACTGTCGTGATCTTTCCAATGCCAGCTCGGGGAGTATGAAGTTACGCGATATGACAACATGCTTTCCTGAATAATGGGAATAATCAAATAGATGCTTCTAATCTTGGGGTAACTTTGGATACATGGAGTAATTATGTATTCAGTTCTGCAGCAGTGTTTAGTAGTTTTAGGTTACGTCATTCGGCGGCATGGATATCTGGATGATATGGAATGTATTATTTTTCATGAGATGCAATTTGAAATTGATAATTATGGTCATTGGGAAATTTACGAGAACTGTATGAAATGTATGAGATCCTAGGATCAAACGCTCATGACTTCATTAAACGACACACAATCATCTCAATATAATAAATAGAAGTGAATCAAACTGACCAAAATTTGGCTTTTCAAAGTTGGGAATTCATTCATCCCTAAACTCAATATATCATTTTGGGATGGTTGCGTAAGTACCAGGAATTTAATACTGGAAAAAGCACCAATTGATTGACACACTGGTCTTGGAAACCACAGGAACCGTTCAATTTCAGTGCATTTCAGTGCACTATGAATTGTTCAGTATTAATTTGCCTTTAGTCTAAGTAGTTTTATATAGAATTGCTCCGTGGTGGAGAAGACATATTTCCTCTTATCTCGGAAGAATGTGTGTTGAATATTCGGTTTAAATTTTGTGAGCATTTTCATCTGAAACTTACTATGTCGTTACGTTTCGAGCCGCAAAGGAAAAACCAGAGGAAAAATCGAGAAATGACTTGCGATTTCCATAATTTCGTTTCCAGAATAATAATGTCAAACTGAACTTTTTTGAATAAAATATATCGATTATACTCATATACCAATTTTTGTTTTTTTTCAAGTTTCATTAGAAAAAACAATGTGAGACACAATGTAGGAATGAATTCCTTAAAAAAATACCGAGAAATTATAACAGAAATAACCTAAAATAATTCATATATCTACCATATATCTTCTTTTTCGAATAATACTCAATGAAAGAGTCAGTTCTGTTTTGAAAATGCTTTGAAAATATAGTGCTTTGATTATTTAAGCTGGTGTAGACATAAAAACGTCTTCGAAGGAAATTGTAGTGAAACCGTTTTCTTAGCCTATCTAGAAGAGAATTCAAAAATATATTGCTTGTAAACTTTGTGGAGCAACTTTTCAATGATGAAGTTGAGTGCCCTCGTTAACAATGGTGTTAATACTAGCAAATATTTCAAGGTAATACCATTCTTAAAGCAGAAAAATGAAAGTTATAGGTCAAAAAAATCAAATCTTACGTTTGAACAAGTCCAGAGCTTTATAAATGAGGTGCCAGATGAAAAATATTTGATGATAAAAGTTGCTACCATTTTCGGAATATATGGAGCCTGTCGGCGTGAAGAAATGTGCCATTTATTAATAGAAGACATTAAATTAATAGGTAGTTCTTTTTGCATTGTTGGAAAAAACATTGACTATTTTAATAAATACTTTGCATTACGCAATCACCAACGTTTTTTTCTGAAATACTCAAATTATAAATGCAGTGCCAACCCAGTTGGTATAAGTACGTGGGAAAATGCCCTCTAGCGTTGCTGAGTTTCTGAACCTCCCGGAACCAAAGGAATATACAGGTCACTGTTTCAGAAGGTCTTCTGCTTCTTTGCTAGCAAAATCAGGAGCAAATATAATGAATATTGAGAAGCACGGAAGTCTACAACAGTAGCTGAGGGTTACATCGATCAATCTATTTCTTATAAAAAGGCTATTACTGAAATTATAATCCCAACGCCTAGCTCCAGCGTTACAGCATCGTCCTCTCCACTTCAAGAATTATGTGTTAATGCTCATGAAATTGTCAACTCAGATAGTTCAAATATATTACAAAGCTCTTCAACATCGCTAGGTATCAATATCAGCAGTTGTTCTAATTGTACTTTTCATATTAATGTTCATAAATAATAATAATGTAATTAATTTATGAATACATTTGTAACAAAATTTAATTATATCTATATCTATTGTTCATAATAAAACTTCCTTGAAAATTGAATAATTATGTTTTGTTTATTGCTATTTGGTCGGAAAAAATCTTGTTGAAATCACTTTCAACACTAGCGTTGAAAATAGTTATAACACGTTGCTCTGTAAACATCATCTTTCAATACTCTTGACAACCAATAAAAATGTCACTTATAATGACAGTTGTACAAAAAGTATAATTTGATTTGATTTCGCGGCCAAAGTTTTCAGTGTTATTATTTTCGGGTTTGAAGGCCGTCGAATTTTGAAATATTTTCCTGACGTTTCGCTGACGCGAGTGGCTAGCTTCTTCAGAGGATTATGCATCCTGAGTTATCTCCTCTAACCCTATCTCCGATAACTTAGGATGTATAAACCTCTGAAGAAGCTAGTCACTCGGCCAGTGAAACATCAGGAAGAAATTCCAAAAAATCGATGGCTTTCAAACCCAAAAATTGTGACACTGAATTGTCCGAAAGCTCAAAGGATATCAGCAAACATTTCTTTCGACTTCACACAATCATGATAACGAGACAATCATGCCTGGGAAAACATATTATCATCATCACCCGAAAAAGTCTTCTCGAGACAAACGGTGCGCAATACCCTATAGACAAAACCTGTTAAATTGATGAGTAACAGTATCACCTAGAGCGCCGAGGCCATATCTTTATTTACAACAGAGCAGCCACGCTTGCAGAATATAAAACAGCCTCCCTTGATTGAGCAACTTGATTTTTAACCAGACTTCCCTCCAACTACGGATTGAATCCGTGGTCCCGTGAAATTGCGAGATTTTCCCGCAGCATTGCAGTGAATTTAGAAATGGCATACATTCAAAATGGATGGTGAGACTTCAAAGCAACGTGTTATTTCGTTGATTTGGAATCTGAAGATGCTCGGACTAGAATAAAATCAACTTATCTTTAACTGAAGGGATCTAATGATGTAGATATCTTTGAGTTTTATTGGGATGAGTTTTTTCTCATTAGAAATATTTAATAGGACGAATCTATGAAATATTATTCATGAACAGTTGGTCACTGAAAACTAGACTGAGCTGATTTTTTATAGACTTTCAAAAACTGCTTTGAGGTTCATTTTTTCCTACTATGACTACCCAACTTGAGGATTCAAAAGTCAAGCAATACCTTGGTGAAAAGTAATCTCATTTTATCTACGTTTCAACGTTTCCAACATTAATTAATGAAATGAGGGAAATATCAAAGATCACTTTATGGAAAAATCTAAACAAAAACCCATTTGTTTCGTTTCGTGAACTCTTCTTCCATTGTGATCTCAGTTGAAAGTAGCAGTGCTGAATAATTCACATACCGGTTATCTACATTCAGTATCTGCCAGCTCACAATAGTTTTACTGCACTGCAGTTTATTGAATTTCATCATGAAACGGTATGTGCACTGATATTACAGCATAGCTATAAACTCATTTAAATAGAATTTAAATGAGTATGCCTTTTGCGGAACTTTGCAATTTACTAAGTAAGTCAGTAAGTAAACGGATCATGAACGATTTGAATTTGGTTTTAGAACACCTATTCGTCGATGAATTCTCTTCTTAAGTATCTGTGTTGGTATGATGAAACTTTTAGACCATGAAGTCCACAAGCAATACCCTGAGAAGACAAATATTTAGAATGCATCTTTTGGTGACTTGTTGGTTACTTTTGTCTACCAAAAAATGAATCAATGAAAATGAAGTGGTACTTCAGTAAGGATGAACTTTTTCATAAAACGGAGCAGACTAGAAAGAATTATGAAGTGACTGCAAGATTACCTGATTTGAACCTAGTTTTCTAGGGAAGGGGTCACTTGAAGATTACTTTATATAAGCAACCAGTATTTCTACAATTGTTGGTTACTGTCGGCACATTATACTTGAAATACTTCAGAACGTCTGAAACTACATTGAAAAAAATGCCTATTGCTTGAATGTGGGACTAGACAGCTGACAAATTTTGTATAGCACCTCCTTTCGAAGCTTAAACAGTGCTTTTATTTTCCAGAACCTATTTTTTGACAGAACAATTTTGTACACTAGTTGACTTTTGGACTGAGTTTGATTGTTCTTCAACCTAAAGATACTTTGATTGTAACTGTGGCTTTGGAACAGTTTCAATATCGTTAACATAATCGGAATAAGTATGGAACAAGCCACCATTTATCGCTTATTTTGTGCATTCCTTTTTGGTTTCTTATGTGATGTTTCAGGTTTTTCTTATCTCTCTCGCTGCAGGTTTACAGTCCACTTCCTAATTTTTTGATAGATTTCGCAAGCGAGTTTTGAATCATCGTTTGATCTCACTCCCTTTGATTTGGGTGTTAAATTTTCAGATACCTTGTTATTTTACCAGCAGAAGATATGTACATTCATGGAATTCATCTGACTTAACAAAAAAACAGGTACTTAAAAAAATTGCACGTATAACATTCAGTGGCAAACAGCAATAACACTTAGTACAATCGACTGTATTTGTGATAGCAATATATCCAAATTTTTTGGTGAATTTGACAAGAATCTGTTGAGGTGGTAATAATCATTCAAGAAGTAATGAATTCAATTTTTGATGAATTAATTCTTCAGAATGAAATCCGGTTTTTTTACCATCAAATATAAAATGTTATTACATCTACTGTCACAATTAAAAAGTAATCAAAAATGTTTATGAAAGTTATAAGAAAGGCATTGAATTTTCTGCATAACATACATGTTTCATATTCGCTTGAAGTATTAATTATTTTCCTCTGTTTCCTCCGTTCTCCACCAAACCGATCAAATCTTCTTCCAAACTCTAATATTTCTTGTATTCGAACTTGGCCAATGAGAATGTAATTGATTTTTCCAAAAAGAAAATATGAATAGTTGGAATACAATCTATTTTCAAATGTGTTCCAAGTTAATATTGTTAAAATATAACACTTTCAATTGATGCCTATAGTATACAACAATCAAAATTTCTAATTCATTCCAATCAAGAGGTTCAAAAGGTTCAAGAGGTTCAAAAGGTTATGGCTTTCTACTTGTCCATCTTTGTGTAGCAGTCCTGTGAATGATATCTGATTCAATTGACTAACAACCTGAATAGTGACACCACCTTTGTAATTTTCTAAACAATGGATCAAAAACAACTTCGTGTTTTAATTTCATACTGATTCTTGATGAAAAAAAACCGTTCAAGCAAAGCAATGGCTTGAAAAGTGTTATAAGGACTCCGCATTTGAAACAACAATTTAACGTTGGTTTGCTGACTTCAGAACGCAGTGGACGTCCGAATGAGGCAGTAACAACAGAAAACATAAAAAATCCACAAAATCGTTTTGAATGATCGAAAATTGAAGTAGTTTGAGTTAGCTGACATTGTGAAGATATCAAAAGAACGTATTGGCTTTATATTGCATGAGCATTTGATTATGATATAGCTCTGTTCAAAGTGGGTGGCCATATTAACAAACCGGAATTTTTGCGTCGATATGTAACAATGGATGAAACATGGATCCATCACTCGACTATCTTGAGAAGGGAAATACCATCAAAAGTGAATATTATATGACGTTATTGGAGCATTTGAAGGCCGAAATCGCGGAAAAGCGACCCCATTTGAATTGCTTCTTCAAGACATTGCACAGTGTTACAAATCAAAGAAATCGTTGGTAAAACTGCATGAAATGGGCTTTGAAATGTTCCCACATATATTATATTCACCAGATTTAGCTCCTAGCTACTACTAGCTGTTCGCATACCTCAAAAAAATACTCACCGGTTAGAAATTTTGCTCGAATGAAGAGGTTATTGCTGAAACTGACGCCTATTTTGAGGCAAAAGACAAAAGTGGTATCGAAATGTTAGAGCGGGAACATGGTTGATGAATGAAGCAAACTTTGAACAGAAAAAAAAGCGTTTTCTCTCTTAGACCCGGGAATTTTCAGTCCACGTGTTATATAAAAGCTGTTTCGAGAGGGCTTTGCTTCCAGTGTGTGTCTGAAAGTTACTTCTTTGCATGATCTACACTTTTTAATACACAATCTTTTTGAAATTGGTTGCTTCTTTCCTTCCTTTTGAAGATTCCCACTTTTTTTTGTATCAAGATGGATAAGTAGAAATCCAAAACCATCTTTCACAAAAATTAATCTCTCTCAAAAATATACCCGTTTCAATTTTAACGAATATTTTTGCAGGATCGACATATAAATGTTCCTGTGATTTGTTTTTAAAATTAAAAAACCCACAAGACTGCCTTCAACAGACAAATAACTCAAATCAAAATTGAAATTCAGCCTCAACAGATTCGTTTTAAAATTTCTTCGGTAACTTTCAATAGAAAATTTCAATATGTACAAGTTTCTCTACTATATCATACTCTCAGAAATTGGAACATACAAAGCGTCATATCTTATATGACACTTAAATCACAGATAAAATGTCTACGAACTTTTTGGTTGAGTCTTTGGTATGTTTTACGTCATCCAGCAAACGTTGGAGAACATGGATCTAACCGGTGACGTCACGCTTTCGTTACTAGCTATCACGTCTTGATTGGGCCTTGCCTGTGGCATCCTACCTTGGTCCATGTTGATACCAAATTGAGGTCTGAACGATTGCGAAAGCTTACACTCTCCTACTAAATTATTTTGTACATCTTTGGAAGTGAATGTGGTTACCGGAAGTGAGGTGGAACTTCCGGCGGTTTGACACTATGTGACGATTGGACGAAGTTCCGTGTGTTGAGTCTCTTTGTGTCTCCGCAAATCGACTTTCCTTTGGAATGCTCTGCCGCAAAGATCACAGGCAAACGGTTTGAATCCGGTATGTTTCCTGGAATGTGTTATCAGGTTCGACGACTGGCTGAAGGCTTTCCCACAAACCGAACATTTGTGAGGTTTCTCACCTAGAACAAGAGAAAAATGGGATTATTTATATTTTGGGGAGAGCTATTTTGGTTTTTTTGCTTAATTCCTATGTTTTGGCTGTGATGAAGCTGTAAATGAATTTGGGTTGTCATAGAACGTCACGTTTTCTGACAATGTAGGTATCTATGTTAAATAAGTCATCTCAAAATAAAAAAATAAAAGACTAAAATTACGTAGCAAAACTCATTATTAATTCAAAATACATTTAGTAGTAAGCACTAAGCTCACACACAAGTCAATAAAAATTTTCTCGTAGTCAAGCGGCATTGGAAGCTCTTGGTTCCTATATACCGATCAACGTCTAAATTGGCAGCAAATTGCCAAAAATGACTCTCCTCTATAGGAAGACTTAACAAATTGTCTCTGGTCTGGATTCCTGGCCATTCTGGCCTGGAAGGCAATGAAGCTGCTGACTTCCTTGCAAAGAAGGGTGCTGCTAGCAGTTTGATCGGACCAGAACCTGCCATTGGCATTGCTTTTGGTTTTGCCAAACAAACATCGAACACCTGGATGGCAAGAAGATTAAGGGACTTCTGGCAAAATCTTCCAGGTTTGGCTCACTCCAAGGCGTTCATTCACCCTTCGGAGTTTGAAACTAAACAGTTGTTGGACTACAGTAGTAGTCATTAAGAGAGTCATAGTTACGACTGCACCGGGGGCCTGGGGGGTTAGGCCCCCCAGACGCACCCTGGCGTTGGATGCGATCGGGTGTGGAGGGGTGGATTTTCGGGAAATCCTTGCGGGTACCGCCCCTCACCCCACACCAACAGGATTTCGCAGGGCTTCCTCCCGCTCACCGAACCCGGAATTGCTTCCTTACATCTACTTAGTGTGGCTAACCAAGAGACAGGACCATCGGCATCGTTCGACCGAACGTTCGTACAAGTTAACTAAGCTCTTCTTTCGCCAGAGAGTGCTCGCGTCGCACACCTGCCCCCGCCAACCATGCCAAATCAATTGGGAATATAGTCCCGGAAGTGGCCGGTCGGGGTCCTAAGCTCGGATACTAGTAACTCCGTCCAACCGGAGTACCACACCTCAAGCGTCTGCCTTGGTGCCCTCCAAGACTAGACTCAGATACTAGAGCCCGGAAGGACCGCGAGCCCCGACACCTCGAACGCTCGGATCCGTACAGAAGCAGGCGAGGATCACGGAACAGCATAAGCCGTCCAGTGCCTCAGTATGGGGCTGCAATGCACCCATGAATGGATTACCGCAACCCTGCATCCCTTTACCCGCTAGCGGAGCCGCTGCCCCTAAGAGGCCAACGCCAGTTGGAGATGAGGCTCACTAGCCTACAGCCGCGAGCGGGCACTCACTCATGTTAGGAAAGTACCCTTTCCAACGTTTGATGAGTAACCGTCGAGGACTCTCTCGAGCATCCTCTACCACACATCATATGTCGAAGATGTTGCGCCCATTACCCGTGTAGGTGCGGGATAGGGCGGTTCATCAACAACTTTTGGGTGTACGCCGTGTGGTCTGCACCGCATACCCTTACGTTACCCCGAGGGGCACTCATGTTAGGAAAGTTACCTTTCCAGCGTTGGATGAGTAACCGCCGAGGGCTCTTGCGAGACACCTCTCCCACACATCTAGCTTAAAATCGGCCAACGCCTGTTGCCCGCAGGTGCGGGATTGGGTGGTTGACCGATAACTTTACTGGGTGAGTGCCGTGTGGTCTGCATCGGGGGACTGTCAAACACCCATAAGAGAGAGACAGTGATCCCCCGCCACTCACCCCTTCATAGGCCTCCTTGTAGGTCACTCTCGTTTAAATCATCATATGCAGAGATTCGGACTGTCGGAAGACAATGTGTGTCGCCTCTGTTTGAAAAATTATGAAACAACAGAGCATATACTTTGTGCCTGCCCCGCAGCTGACCGAATCAGGTTTCAAGAGTTAACCATCTGACCTGAAAGATTACTCACCATATAAATTATTCGGCTTCGTTGAGAAGCTAGATTTATTAGGTCGAGTTCAACCACAACAAACCTTTGAGGGTTGCGGTGGAGAGTCGAATAGACCCACTCACTTCTGATCTAACCTAACCCAACCTGAGCACTAAACACATTTCTTTCTTCCAGTGAACTTCCTTTTGATACATTTTCGTTTGTAGGAAGTATCTGGAAGATCTCTCTGGAGCGTTCAACCGTAGTCTGTCATCATTGAGACCCTCCATCTTCTCTGGTATCTTTTTTCCATCTCCTAAATGTCTCGATGAAACCGTTCCTCTTGCTCTTCACCCACGTCTCCTTAATTTCCTAGAAAGTAGTCGAGATGGAAATGAAGAAAGTGTACTTTCAAACTCATTTGGCAACCTGAAGCTTCAAAAGTTTTCAACATTATTTTGACGATTTGTCTGTAGTAAGGGTCTTTTTTATTGCCTAAAAATTTCTCTAGGACTGTTTTGAAGACAATCCACCCTTCTCTCTTCGAGGATCCGTCATGGTTGTCTGATGCAATACTAGACAAACAAACATTTATATCCAAACAAGAATATAAACAAAAATCTTATATAACCTGAATTCAAATATGCACATTTTGTCACGTGAATTTATCATTATAGAACTCTTGCAAATTATAATACGGTCTATCAGCCAAAAATGTTTTTACTCTTATTCTAAACATTTTTGGTCTAATTTGCCGGTCTTATATCTGAGGACAAGTGATTAAACATCTTGATCCCATTGTAATAAATAGAATTCCTGACCAAATTTGTTAAAGGAATTGGCAACTTCAACGCGGTGAAACGGGTGCTATAAAATTGGCATGGAGCCTCAAATAAGGACATATTTTTGTAAATGAGGCAAACCGTTTCCAAAATGAACAGAGCAATCACTGTTAAAATCTTTTGCTCAGCGAATTTGGGTCTGCATGAATCACGAGGTTTAATCTTACACATAGCCCGTTTCTGCAGTACTAATATAGACAGACGTGCTGATGAATTGCATACTCCCCAAAACGGTATTCCATAACGTAGGTGGGATTCAACGAGGGCGTAATACACCGTTCTGGCAGTTTTGATTCCTAAATTTATTGAAGTTACTCTCACTGCATAACATCCAGAAGGAATTTTACTTTTAAGTTGCTTCATATGCTCAATAAATTTGAACTTGTGGTCAATGTGAATACCTAGAAATTTATATTGAGTCTAGTTCTTGATCACTAAGTTATCACCAAATGACAGGTCATCAACAGCACATCTAAATGATAAAATGTTTGTTTTAGTGATATTGAAGGATAGCAAATTAGCATCACACCACTCCTTGATTTTTTTCATATCAATAGATATTGCGTTGTGTAAATCATTTGAGTTTTTGTTGTTCCACGATATCGTTGTGTCATCAGCGAAAAGAGTGAAATTCCCAGAAATGCTCAAATTTGCAATGTCATTGACATATAATAAGAATAGGATGGGTCCCACAATTGATCCTTGTGGAACACCACACAAAATTTCCATATAAGGACGCTTGATAATGAAGAAACCGAATGACTAGTTATGGCATTTTAAGGACGCAAATATAGACCTGTGAAGTGTTGATCAGTTTACCGATGTTTCAAAGTATTCAACGAACTGGTTCACCTATTCGCTCGTACATCCTATCGATATGCAGAAGCTATCTTGTTACGGGGGGCAAATTTTATGGAATCATCTTACTTTCAAATTATTTACAATGGCGATGCATAGACAATAAAAATAACCCCGGTAAGAATTTAGTTCTAACATTTAACATTGTTGCCGTTAGCTCTCAGTTCAATTTGTATATGAGTTACCTTCAATTGAAAATTGTTGTACTATTATGAAATGATCATTTGTTAAAACAGTTGTGAAAGATAACAGCGAAAACCAGAACAAAAACAGCGACACATCCGGTTACACTCCTTGCGGTACTAAAATTACAATCTTTCCTAAGATTCGTTTTATTGCTCAATCCCAAATCTCTTATTGAATAAAAACTTTTTAGGAACGGCCTCCGCCTTCTGGATGATCCGACGATAATCTCATATGATGCGTTCCTCATCTTAAAGACCTCTCTATAACTTTAGGTGTTATCGATTACTATCAGTTTTGCGGCGACCGTGATTCGTCCCGTTATTTCGGTAGAGGCCCCGCCCGAGCCCTCCCGTTGCCATAGAAACCGGGTCCTCACACTCCCGAGCAAGATAAAAAACGGACGATATCACGGGGGAGATAAAGAGGAACTAACTGATTCGCGAATCATGAAGGAGATGAACTCGTGAGGCCATTCCATGAATGGCAAAAAGATAGGGATACCGTAAAGAAGCTTCCTGCTGCTGATTGATGAGTAATGGATTCTGCAAGATTTTCTGGATTGAGTATTTGGTTCGATATCAGTTACGCCAGGCGAAGTTCCACGATGATTTTTCACTGAGCTTGATCCGAAAGCGGGGAATAAAGTTGTGAAAAGTACCGCGGATAAGGGTAACACATATATGCAGTTTTTGTTTATTAAAGTTGTCAAGACTATATTTACAGAAAAAATAAAAATTAGTAATGGCGAACTTTAGACAGTTTATCCACTTCCCGGTAGCTTTTTATTGAAAAATAGCATTTTTTCGACCTAGTCCGGGAAGTATGTACCTACGTCATAATTCTTACAACGGCATTATTAATATTATTAATACATATAAATAAGGCTGAGGCCTATATAAGCCTAAAAACTGAAGAGA
The DNA here is from genome assembly GCF_025532065.1 of Leptinotarsa decemlineata. NCBI lineage: Eukaryota > Metazoa > Arthropoda > Insecta > Coleoptera > Chrysomelidae > Leptinotarsa > Leptinotarsa decemlineata. Next base: position 7,604,456 of record NW_027412556.1, on the reverse strand, counting down.
TCAACAAGTTGATACTGTTGCGTTTTTATTTGCAATTTTCTACTATTATTAGTATTATTATTGTTGGCATGAAGACTCGATTGAAGTATTTTTATCCATCTAAACTATATCAATAGTGACCTACCTACGATCTCATGCTACGTACAGGAAACGTGAATTGCTATTTTTTTGCACACACGCCGTGTGTGCTCTAGACTCTGTAACATCTTCGACTGTTGAGTAACTCATTTTAACTCAACGTTTTGTTGTACAATCCAGTGAAACTGAAGAAAGAACACTTCAAGAAAGGGCTCTTCCAGAAGCAGGGATTTGTGCGAGGAATTCGGTGAGTTCGCTTTACGCCACAATTCTTACAGTCCACTCTTGTTTTCATTTTTATTATTTTTCGAGTGTTCGAAGACGCGACAGATATAATGCATGCAAAAAAAAGAAAAGTAAATGATATATCCCTGAAACGACCTTCTAACGGCAAACCTTAGTTCACCAAAAATTGCGGGCTCGCCTCCAAAAATTTCGCGTATCTACAGTGGCGCAAAAATCCCAGTGCCGAAAGCCGAACTAGGTTTGTTAATGCTGGCAAACTTAGGATAAATGAAAGCAAAGAACTTCACAATCAGAGAATTAGGGATAAACTGATTGCCAGTCCCAACGGGTCTAGATCCTTCTGGTCGGTAGCTGAAGCTGACAATCGGAACTTTACAAAATCCACAATTCCACCACTAACACAAGCGGATGGTTCAATTGCAACAACAGCCATATAAAAAGCAAATCTACTAGCTGAACAATTTGCGTCCCACTCCACAGTCAACTTTCTGGGAAAAACACCATCCACTATTCCCATAATAAAATCCACAATGCCGGAAATTACTTTTCGACAACGTCTAGTCAGGCGAATTTTGAAACAGCTCAGTATCAACAAGGCGTCTGGCCCGTCATCGTACTTTAAAAGTGCGCAAATGAACTCGCACCAGTATTTTGCAGACTTTTCAACTTGTCTTACAAGAAAAGGGTTTTTCGTTCTTGTTGGAAGATTGCTCGCGTTCAGCCTATTCCCAAAAAGGGCAAGAAAACTCTTCCAAATAACCATAGACCAACCGTTTTGCTATCAGTAATATTAAAAATCACGGAAAAAGCCGTAAACCCTCATATTCTCAAGTATTTGGAAGGCTTCAACATCTTGAGCGATATGGCTTTCGGAAGCAAAGATCAACAGGCGACCTTCTATTGTATGTGACACATATTTGGAACAACGCTATAGAGAAACATGGAAAGTTAAGAGATGTTGCGCTTGATATTCTTAAGGCCTTTGGCCGTGTGTGGCCTGAGGGTTTGCTGGCCAAACTTCGATGCTATGGCTTGTCGAATCATTTTTGTGTATGGCTCCTCAGCTTCCTGAAGAAACATTCCCTGCAAGTGGCCGTCGATGGATATCTCTAGAATACATTCACCATCAACGCTTATTGATCCATATAGTCTCCAACCCTCTTTTTATTGTATATAAACAGTGACGGCTCGTGCAATGGAGAACAGGGGAGGCTAAAGTCATAAAGACTATATACACACACAGCCCCCACACCTATTTGAACCAAAATACGTAATATTTGCATAAATGCAAACAAAAATTGTGTATTGCCGAAAATTATACGTATAAAACTGATCATTAAAAAACAAAAACAAGGAAAAAGGGTTGCCTTTGAGTTATTCAATATAAATGAACTCTTCTCAGTCAATAAATAATACTTTTCTCTTCTAATACAACAGTTTTGTTAAAAATTGCTACAAATATTTTATAAGCACAAGTACTTAATTATGCTTATTAAAACAAGTCTAAAAATAAATTTTATTGTCCAGCAAGAACCAACGAGGAGGTGAGAGTCGTGTCTTGCCAGGAAAGGAAGGATGAGGTAGGAAGGAAGATTAAATCTGGTTTGTTCAAGTGAATTCATAAGGCTCCCGCAAACTAATTTTCTTTTTTTCGGCGCCGGCGGTTCGAGAGTTGAATCAATTGATTCTAAAATATTATTAAAAAATGTATCGTTATTTCTAAAACTCATCAAAATTTCTGTTGAATTGTTTAACCGTTGTTTTGAGTAATTAATATCTGAGTTTTAATGATGTAAAATTTATTATCATAAGATAAAGACTTAAAATTATTTGTCAGCAACTAATCGACTATATCGTCAGATTTTTTAATTTCGTCCAACTTAACCATGAAAAATGGAAAAAAAACTTACCGAAAAGTGAAAACCTGAAAACACCTTGAAATTGAAAGAAAACACTTTGAAAATACATTAAAAATATTACCAAAAAGCTCTGCTATAATACGATACTGCCCGTTTTATACACAAATAACAAATATTATCAGGAAACACTAAAACGATTTACCGAAATATTTTTCAGTCCCGGTTCGTCACGGCATCCTATCCGAATGATTAGATAAAAAACAAACGCAGTCGTACACTAACGGAGATCAACTGGAGGCTATCCTCCTCTAACACTATAATTTCTGCAACTGAAATTACAAATCGGGACGTATGTCGCTGGTTGGATCGGTCTCGTGGAGGCTGTGTATTTTGAAGCGGTCGGAGGCTTGGCTCCCTTGCAACGTATGGCATTTATTATTTCGGGTTGATGGTTTATTCGTTATTCGTTCATGGGCGGTGCGTTTGAGTTTTGTTGATGCATGATACAGTATGGTACGTACTACGTAGTGAGTGATCGTGTTTTTTCAGGTATATTATGTATTTATATTGAAAATTTATGGTAAAGTAATGATAACCAAGCATTTTTAGAAAAAAATAATCATAATTATTTGTCAATATCTTTTAATTTATTGCGATGAACAGCCTCAAATTTTATGGGGAGGCTAAGCCTCCCTTGCCTCCTCTGACGAGCCGCCGCTGTATATCAACGACTTATTTGAAAAAAACCAAGAATCCAATATATTGCTTTACTGACGACAACACACTTGTCTCATCGTTACATTTGGATTCGAGGACATCGGCTGCGGATGCACATCATCACCGGCAGCAGGAGCTTTCATATCTTAATGAGGATCTAGAAATGATTTCGAATAGGGGTGAAAGTAACTAGGTTCAATTCAATGCCACAGAAACCCAGGCATCGGTTTTCTTCAAAAAGATTAATGTCTCCGAACCGAATATAATAATGTTAGGTCAGTCCGCTTTCTGCTTAGATAAGTTTATTGGAGGTTGAAATGGACACCAATATGTCTTGGCACAATCATGTCGCTGGAATTGCAAAGGCTGCTTCTCAAAAGCTTGGAACATTGTTCCGAACCAGAAAACTGTACACACCTCAGCAACTTTTGATGCTTTATAAAGCTTATAAAGCTCAGATCAGACCTTTGTTGGAGTATTGTTCACATGTATAGAGCTCCACCACTGAGCATACCCTGAAGCTGCTGGATTCCGTCCAGAAGAGAACCGTCCGCCTGATTGGAGACGCGAATATCACGTGCAACCTTGATAGTCTGGAACATCAAAGAAAGTTTAGAGATTTGTCTCCCTTCTACTGATACTTTCACGGGAAGTGTTCAAGTGACTTGGCACATTTGATTCCACCACAACAGCGGTACATTTCAGAAATACGCAACGGACTGTGGCTGCTCATCATTTTGAGGTTCGACTCAGTACACCTTGAACTTCATTGTTCAAGAACTCTTTCATCTGGAGAACTGCGTTTATGAGGAATAAACTTTCTGCGAACGTTTTTCCAAACGGATTCAATCTTCAGCGATTCAAATCCAATGTGAATCACAACTTTCGCACAGGCACCGCTCTTAGAGCGCCTCAAAGATTTTCCTGTAGTGTTTGTGTTTTGTCCTCAAAAAACAAAAATGATTAAGCAAAATAGCTTGAAATATCAATAATAGCGGTGTTATCAACAAAGATCACCTGAATATAACCATCATTTTGATTTTTCACAATTGGCGATGAATTTCTGCACGAACCAGTAAATTCCGAAGCAAAAATTTCATCGATCCACTTGAGGACACCAATCTGAATTTATGAGTGCGCGCGTGCAGGAGCATTATTAACAGCGATATTGAAGCTGGGCTTGGAATTCCAATTTGACTCCGAAATCCGGCAGAGAGTCCCTTAATGAATGCTTTTGATTTATCGTCTGCAATTCGCCGAGTTCTTTATTACGGCTTACGGTAATGCGACTAAATGATTTAATCGATGCCCTTCACTATTCGCTTCCATAAAATGAGTCCGCATATTCCTAGGAATTTTAGCGTTTCAACTTGGTGGTTCCTGTTCAATTTTCATCGAGAGGGTATATCAGATGAACAGATTTATGATCAATCAACGGTATAAAGGCGCGTTCACACGACTCAAGTTTAGTTAACCGATCAAGAAAAGTTGAATGTGACTTGAAGTAGTTTTCTACCAGACTGTTTAACACAAAATGTTTCAATTCTTTACATTTTCGACTCGGTTCAAGTATTTCCGTTGAAAATGGCAGAGAAAGCCGCTGTGCGTGAAACTGTAAGCACAATAAGTGTTTTGTTAAAAGAAACACTGAAAACAATTCTCGTTAATGTGTGTGTGAAAATCATAAAGACATATTTCAAGAATTGGCAGACAACTCATAACTCGAGCCATAAAGTTTGACTCGGCCAAACATTTGTTGATCCCCTGAAAAGTTGATCAACTTGATTGAAACAAAGGTTGCCAAACAAAGATTGAATACCTGGATGGCAAAAAGATTTATGGATTTCTGGCAAAATCTTTCAGGATTGGCTCACTTCAAAGCGTTCATTCACCCTTCGAAGCTCGATACCAAACAGTTGTTGGACTACAGTAGGGATGAACTACAATGTCTACCAGGTCTTCTTACAGGTCATTTGAATCATCATAAGAAGAGACTCGGACTGTCGGAAGACAGTGTGTGTCGCCTCTGTTTGGAAAATGATGAAACAGCAGAGAACATACTTTGTGCCTGCCCCGCTGGGGACCAAATCAGGTTTTTGGAGTTCGGCAGAGCCGTACTCACACCATATGACCTGAAAGACCACTCACCATACAAACTAATCGGCTTCGTTAAGAAGCTGGGTTTATTTAGTCGAGTGTGAACAGGTGTGAGCCTCAATAAACTCTCGCGGGTTATGGTGCAGGGTCGAATACATCCACTCACTTCAACCTAACCTCACCTAACCTAACCTAACCAAGTCAACTTCATCAGAAAATGAATGGAAGCCATCATCAAAAGATTACCGAAATTTTTACACATCTTCTGTTGAGTAAAAGTTTCAGTCATCTTCTGATGATGGCTAATTTTGTTAGCGAAACGCGCGTTAACAGGCAGTATGTTTGGTCCAGTGTGGGAAAAGTATGAGGTCTCTCAAAAGGGACTTCTGAACTTTGACATTGGACATATTGTTGAAGCTACATTTGTCAAATTAGTTTCTATTTATTCAGTCTATTTTCCAAATCACCATGGATGGATATAGCATTCAACAACACGTGCAAATAATAATATTGTTTCATCAAAATGATTTTTCGGGCAACGTAGACAACGACGTATGTTCGCTGAAAGGAATCTGGAGCACTTGGCAGCTGACCCTAATATTATTTCCAGCAATGAAGCCCATTTCTGGATGAATGGGTACGTTAACAAACAAAATTGTCGAATTTGAAACGATATCAATCTGCATGAGAACTATAAGCGTCCAAAACATCCCGAAAATGTCACTGTTTGGTGTGTATTGTGGGCTGGCGGCAGCATTGGTCCATGTTTCCTTGAGAACGACGTTGGCCAGACCATCACTGTCAACGGCGAGCACTATTGGATGATGATTACCAACATTTCTTGGCCTGAACTGGATGAACTGCACACCAACGATATGTGGTTTCAACAGGACGGCGCTACGTACCACTTTTCATTTTCCATAATTTTGTACATTTACATAAGATAGATACAGAGTCTACCTCTTGTTCACAAATGGAAAGGACTTCCAACTCCACTCATCAACGGTACTTTAGTACTGGTCAAAAATGACAAGCTACCTCCAAACCACTGAATGCTTGGCCTCATTATTGAACTGCTACCCGGTAACGATGGTGTCACAATCAAGGTGTCTTCAGGAATTATCAAGCACTCTACAAGACATTTGTGTATCCTGCCACTTCAATCAGAAACAATTCATTGAAATCTTCAGTGTCAGTGTTTATGCAAGGTCATATTTTGAAGGTGCCCTGTAAAGTGGGGAGCTAGTTGTAGTTCCAGAAAATCATATACGTTTCTGCTACCTCTTTAATATTTACTACAAAGTGAACAAGTGGGAATTTTTCCAGCAAAAGATCTACAAACACAAGACGAGATATTTCTATTCTAACTCTTGAAAGAATGTATTCAACCATCGAATACACATATAAACAAATTCACGGTTTTTTTCTTGAACTCCTTGTTAACAATATATTCCAGTTTCAAAATAACAACTTTTCCCTTGGCAGATTTCCACTAGTCATCATTGCACAAAACATTTTTGTGAAATTGAACTGCGTTCAAAAAGTAAACATTTTTGCTCTCAAAATGTGAAAAAATGTGAAAATGTTTTGGGAAAACCTATTTCCATACTACTCAAAATATTTGAGCCATTTTCGTATGGATAACATCGAAATAATATTTTAAAACGGTGCTCAATCATCATCAGAAGAGTTGCGGAGGAAGAACAACAAATCCATCCTGATCCTCGCAAGGATGTAGCCGTTCCAAACGTTATCAAAACTTTAATCCCGCTGTGTTAGTAGAGAAAATATTTAGCCAGGGGCCAATCTAAATTTAGTGAGTGGAGTGCGCAGCCTGATTGGCTATATCGAGAGCAGAAACGTCAAGTGTTGTCGTTTCTGGATTGCCTTTCGCTGAACGAAAGTGGATTTTTCATTAAATTTGAGCAGACGCTTGAAAAAACTTTGTGATTGGTAATATCTTGATCTGACAAAACGAGCTTGTTCATGTATTCATGTATTTGTGAAAAATTTCGTTTTGTTGCGAATATAACTCAATGCAACTTTTATGAAAGGTGTGGATAATTTTTGAAAGCCTAATTCAGTGAATCAACTTACCCTTTACTCATTTACGGTTAGTAAATCGAACATTATGGTACATGATACCGTAATATAATAATAATTATTATAATAATTTTATGATGCACTGTTTGGAACCTTTGGTGTAGTAATGAATATTACTGGAGTTTTTTCCCAACACCAAATCGTTATTTTCAACACCTCGACACTCTTGAAGATGATCACTTGGTGATCGAAACACGTGTCGGGGTGTTAAAAATAACGATTGGGTGTTATGAAAAAACTCCAAATATATTCATAAACATAATATTCATTTGCCAAAAACAACTACAGTAACCAATGTCGATATTTCAAATAAATAAAGAGTTAGCCACATAAAGCATTGTTTTGTATCGTGGTTAAAAGAAAAGGGAAAAGAAGGGGAAAGGATTAGAGAAGGAAAGAATGAAAGTTATCACTTAATATACATCAATGATATATCCTAACAGTCTTCAGTCAATAACACAGCATAACAGTCGTTTACTCATGTGATCGTAACTAATAATCTTAAAAAAATCTCAAAATTTGAAAATAAACCGGCTTCTATCATATCACAATTGTGATATGTTTGATGATCATTCGATGAGTTATAGTTAGGCTTAATAATAAGATGTAGTTGCAGATGAGAAAAACCGTGAATGAGAAAAACTTAGTAACACTTGTTTTTGAAAGCAACGTATGTTTATATATTTAGTTTTAGCGGCAGAATTGCCAACCGTAGCGGAATTTACTCGACGGCAGCGGCGTAGCGGATTTGAACATAAAGTAGCGGAATTTACTATAATCAATATTGAAAAAATATGGAAGAAGAAGAGGCAGTGGACAGCACTCTCCTTCTTTTTTTCGATTCGATGGCCTCAGCACCTAAGGCTATCCGCAGACAGCACTCGAAGCAACTAATACGTTATAGCCTTAGTAGTGAGGCCATTACATGATGAATGAGAAGAATATTTTTGAATATTTTCATTCATATCATAAACCGTATAACCTCCAATACCTTGAAACTAATAGTCTCGACTGTCTCGAGTAATATAACTTGTATGAAACAAATTACAGTAGAAAGTTCATCTGATTATGACTCGAGCGAAAAAGCTATTGCAGTTGGAATTGACGGGAATGGGATATGAAAACAACTTTTTTGTCTGATTCCAACTTGAAAGGATGGATTAGTCCTGTCGCGAATGATCATTCAAAAGCTCAGTGTTAATATACGTACATAAACAAATTGATTTTTATTTTTACTTTTCAAAATCATTTTTTCAAGCTAAGAAATATTTGGTCGAGACGACGGCTTTCAAAAATTAACTGCTGTAAACTTAGAAAATTAGGTACCATCAGTTGATGGTACTCAGTAGAGTTGCGCGGTTGAAAATTATCATGATCCTGATTACATACATTAGTGACAGTTCAGTTTGGTGGTATCTGAACGGTACACAAACTATAAACTGTAAATTCTGTGGTATTCAATTTTGGATAGGCCGCATGAGCCAACTGATTGCGTCAGATATACAAGCGTAGCGGAATATGAAGCAGTGTGGCGGAATTTTGATTCATGTGTAGCGACTTTATAGTTCTACTAGTTGGCAACACTGTTTGTTGGTAAAAGGCTTTCAAAAAAAGTGGATCGAAGAATTTGCATGTAATTTTGTATAAAAAAAGGAATTAGCTTCTCAAAAACATTAGAAATGTTGGCAGGGGCATACGGTGATTTCACTCGGAGTCAGAAAAATGTTCATGAGTGGTACCAACATTTCAAAAGTCGAGACGATGTGCTTTGAACGTCCAGCACATCAACAAAAATGTTGAGAAAATTGTTACGAAGAATCGTCGAATCACTATCAGAGAAGTTGCTTAGGATGTCGCCATATTGGCGAAATATTTTCGGAAATTTTGGGCATGAAGCGTGTAGCGGCGAAGTTAGTTCCAGAATTGTTGAGTTTTGACCAAAAAACCGTCGCATGAGCATCGCTGAGGAATTGTTAAATGACGTCAACGGCGATTCAGATCTGTTTTAAAAGGTCGTAACTGGTGACAAATTATGGGTATATGGTTATGACATCGAAACCAAAGTCCAAAGGAGAGCCAAGATCAAAAAAGCATGCCAATTTCGATCAAATGTCAAGGTTTTGCTCGCTGTTTCTTTCAATAACCGTTGCGTAATGCGTTATTAGAACCGTTATTGTTCATAGTATACACTAACGACTCAAGTAACTATGAAAAACTAAGAAAACGTATTCGTTTGCAGATGATACGACGTTTATATATTCTGGCAAACTGAGATCAGATCTGCACAAAATTCAAGAAGACTTAGATAATAAATCCAAAAACTGGTTTGCAGCCAATAAACTCAAACTTAATAACGATAAATCACAGTATCTTCATCTTTCGTCTATGAATGTCATAGAAACTCATTCTGTAAATTCACTAGGAGTAACTCTGGATAGTGATCTATCGTGGAAACCTCATTATACCAAATTGAGAAGTAAACTATGCAGTGCTCTGTTCGTTCTACGACAATTTCAAACTACGACCAATTTGAATTCACTCAGAACAACATATTTTTCTTCATTTCATTCACACATGAGTTACGCTACTATCCTTTGGGGTGGTTCATCGGATTCTTTGCCAGTTACTTGGAGGAAGTCGATAATATAACTGAGTGTCATCTGCATAATGATGAACTGTGCAATGACCAATTATTTTATGGAAGACAGATATATGTAGAGATAACAGAATGGGACCAAGGATAGAGCCCTGAGGTATTCCATAGTCAACAGGTAAAGCGCTAGAACACTTTCCATCGAGACATACTGACTGAGATTTCTGAGGTAACTTTTCAATAGACCTACAGTCCCTTCACTAAATCCGAAAAATTACATTTTCCTACACAGAATATTGTGATCTAATGTATCGAATGCTTTACTGTAGTCCAAGAGTACCATGATAGTTACTTCATCATTATCAGTTGCTTTGAATAAATCTTGGGTGATGTTGACAAGAGCGGTGGTGTTGCTATAGAATGCACGAAATCCAGATTGAGCATTTGTTATTAAATCAATTTGATCTTTGATAATCCGCTCAAACACCTTAGATAGGTAAGGCAGTTTGCTAATTGACCTCAAATGAGATAATTTATTTATTTATTTGACACTTTGGTACATTGAGTACATGTGCTAAGTCATAATTAAAAAACAAAATAAAACTACAGAAGTTGAACAATACAAAAACAATAAATATGGTTCACGTCCACAAACTTTCACAACATAGAAGTATTATATAAAAAATCGGAGAAGCTCTAGCAAATACTCTCAAAATGTCATGAAAAAGTGTCGTGCAAGAATTCCTCAAGACTGTAGTAACACTTCTGTAGGAGAAGTTTCTTCACCTTAATTTTAAAAAGTTTATCTGACTCGATTTTCCTAATAGATGCCGACAAGTTATTATAACAGTTTGTTGTATTAAATAGTGGGGAGCATCTAAAGTGAGCCGTTTTGTGTGAGGGGGTTCTTAACAGTTTCCCATGATGGGTGTCTCTACCATGTATATCCGCGTTTGTGACAAATTCAGTTATATTGTTACGGGCAAAAGTCACACATTTCAAGATAAATAAAGAAGGTGCCGTCAATAGGCCCTCTCTTAAGAAAATTGGTCTACAACTATCTTCAAAATCTATATTAAAAATTAGTCTCAGCAATCTTTTCTGAGCAACAAAAACTCGTGGAAATTCCCTTGCACATCCCCAAGAAATGATATTAAAGCTTTTGTGAGAATAAGCCATAGAAAAGTATGATACATAAAAATGATAATTGAATGGCTATTTGCTATTAACACTAGAATCGTATCATCTTTTGTTGACAATCTTGAAAATTAATTTTTATAATTAAACCCATTTACTAGTACGGTAGTTACAATTTTTAGTTTCGAATTCTTATTAGATATGTCAACAAATTAAATAACTGGTTCTTCCCTTGAATACATTTTCAGTTCCCCTTTTCATAGCATTTAATATTTGTAACATTATTGTGTTAGTTTTTATCGTTCCTTACATTATTCAGTTTAAAAATGAATACCTATTTATTTTTATTTGTTTATTTGCAATATTTATTTTACGTTAATTCTTTGTTTTAATAAATATTTTTGTAATGGTTTTGGATTTCAATATGTAATAACCATGAAATACCTTGTAGTTTTACAACAAAAACGTAATAATACCTTGTAATTCTACATTCTAATATTACCATGTATTTTTACATATGCCTACCCTATGTATAATGGAAATTTACAAAGGAATTCGAAATTTCGCATGGTAAAGATACAGTTCCCATATTATATTATTACTCATTTTCAGAAAAAAAATCCAATTCGAGTAATGTACAATTATATGAAGGGTATAGTAAGATTACAGATTTGATGGTAAAACCATTCTATTATTACTGAAAATTTCCACAATATATCGTTTATAATAACCTTATTTGTGGTGTAATTTCAAATTGCAAATCTATTTTACTGTGAAATTTTACTAAATAAATTGTGTGACTTTTACATTTTCTATACTGAAAAAAAATTACGTAATTAGTATCGTTATATGATTACATAATAGATTGTGGTAATAAATTGCCAACGATAAATTGTGTAATTATTTTTATCAGTGTAGACATTCATCAATCCAAAATTATCTAGAGTGTTTTTCAATTGTTTGATTGAGTAATATGCGGAATTGAGTTTATTATAGACCTTCTGAATATGACCGCTCCAGGTCAAATTTTTGTCTAAAGACGTTCCTAAAAACAAGACTTTACTGGAAGATCGAATACCATTTATTGTGGAAGAGTCACTGCTGAAATTTTTCCTAATAAATGATTTCATTGAAACAGATTTAGATTTATTCAGAATAAGTTTGTTGCGTTGACACCAAGCACTGAATTTATCTATTATTTTATTTATTTTGTCTGACAACTCAACTTCGTTTTTGTCGGCCACAGTAATTGCAGTGTCATCCGCAAACATGGTTATGTGACACTCAGAAAAGAATTCAGACAGGTCATTTATGAAATTGAGGAACAACAATGGTCCCAGGACAGAACCTTGAGGTACTCCTAGTTTTACATCTTTGGGACTTGATAAAATTCCATTGCAGCTAACTATTAGACTACGGTTTTCCATATACGATTTCACCCAGTTCAATAGATTATTTGGGAAACCTAGGCCTGCAAGTTTAATTATAAGAAATTCGGAAGAAATGGTATCAAATGCTTTTGACAAATTGGAAAAAAGTGTTACAACTAGTTTATTCGAGTCAACCTGTGTATAAATGAAATTTAATAAATGGTATGAAGCTGATTCAATTGATTTGTTCTTCCTGAAGCCATATTGGTTATTACTAAAAAGATTATTTTGATCCATGTAATTCAGAATTCTGTTACTAACAACTTTCTCAAACAGTTTAGAGAGGGAACAAAGTAAAGATATCTGTCTGTAGTTGTCTACCTCAGTTTTGTCGCCTTTTTTATATAGAGGAAATATGAGAGCCGTTTTAAATACATTTGGAAAACAACCTACAAAAAATGACTGATTCATCAAAAACAATAGTGGCTCGATTATAAGGTCTACAATTTTTTTCACAGTAACTATTGAGATACCATCAGTACCTGCGGAGTTTTTATTTGCCATTGTTTCCAGAGTACCTAGAATTTCTGTCTTTGTGAATGGGGATGTATCGAAGGGATACTGACTAACAGTATTCTTCGAAAAGGTACAGGGAAGTAATACATTTTGACCAAAGTGCTCTGAGATGAGCAATTCGGCAGAAGATGAAAAATGTTCAACGAAAAGGTTTGAAATTTCATGTGGATTGTTGATTTCCTCCTTTAATTCATTTTTTAGAGTAATAGGTTTGTTTCCAAGTGCCCTTTTTTATTTCCCAATTCATTATTTCACATTTTGGCAAAGGGAGTACAATTGCATGTTTCCATGCAGAAGGATTTGTTTCTATAGAGGAATTGAATATGTGTTTTATATGACATGAATCCGGCCAGTTTCATTCTTTGCTGTAAAAATGATCACTATGCAATTATGATTTGATGATCTAATATTACTGCATTGAAGGAATGTCGGTTTCATTTTGTGCATAAATCTTCTCGAGTAACGATCTCATGAACGAAATCACGAGATGAGATTCCAGCAGTTTCCGAAGTTTCCAGAAGGACCAACACACAGTATTAATAATCTCCTTTTGGCAGAGGTTAGCGAGACCAATATCCTGGGAATCCAGAACATTCCAGAATGTCCAGTCCGAGGCCCGCAATCCAAAACTATGCTCGCTCACTCAGTACATTGGAATGTGTCCTGTGATATTAGGCAGGGAACATTATTCAAACACATGAAGAGCCGGATTTACTTCAACTGAATGTTAAGTATTGCGTACGCTTTATTGCTTTCTCGCTTGTAGAACTCATTCAAGGAAGAGACACATTTTTTGCTCGAGATGAGATCAATTGGAGTTTCGTGATTTCTATTGGAGCTGTCTAATATTACAGCTGCGCTTTTACACGCTTTTTGTTACTTTAATTGAGGTATAACTTTTGAAAGAAACCGGTTCAACAGTCAATCTTTTGGACTGCATATAAATCAATAGACTTAGTGATATTAACAGCGCTTAAAATTTTATAGTGAAACAGATTTTTCTCTGAGCGTTTTTCATGAGTGGTCAGGAAAAATCAGACTGGTTCTTATAATATTGTTTGCTGGTCGGGGGCAGCTTCAGATTGTTCCCTTCTTAAAGACGTTTCGCCCCGAAATGTCATCCTTGGCGTGTGTCGATATTTGCAGAACTCCTCATAACTGCACTATGAAGTTCGATGAAAGTAACACTCCACTCTTATTGTCTATTTTCCACGAAACTGTAACACTTATTTACTTTTACAAATCTTTTTTTCGCGAGAAAGGTCTATAAGTTTATTTCAGTAGTCCGGTACTGTTCACTTCGCGAAACACAACGAATTATCAGTCTCTCTGCACGAACAAACAATTCTTAAAGTCAATTTCCAACAATATTTCAGTAATTACAAACTATTTATTTACAACACTTGGCAACTAACGCTTAATTTATTTCCACTATTTCATTTCTTGTTTAGCCGCTTGATTCATTTTTTGAACTGCCATCTTGGGTCGGGAAGCCGTGCTTATATCGTGAACGGTTCTTTCTAGAAATCTTCATTCTTCTCGGTAGTGTCATGTGTCATGTCAGGGGCGACTTCAGATTTGTTACAAAATGGAACTTTCACTGTCAGAGCGAAATAAATGGACGATACGGATGGTTCCTCGCATATACACAGCTGAAATGAGATGTAAGCACTGTTCAATACAATACAAGTATTAGTTAACTTTTTAGGACCCAAATAAGTTATACTGAACTGAAAAATCCGTGGGTACCAATAACACCACGGACTACTTAGTTTTAACAAATCTCTCTCTTCCAACATCATTCAATAACACAGTTCCCGATATAAAAACCGTTGCAGTTTTTCTGTATATTCCAATAGATGCGAGGTTATTACACAGGAAACCCATTATACAAATATATAAAGGATGTATCAAAAATGTACAGTAACGAAGTGAACGTAACATGTGTCAAGGGAAAATACTCCTATTTTGCTCAAACTTCTTATCAATGAGGTTACCATAAACTATAGACTTATATGTATGATCAGTAACTTGTCCAAACATATTGATAGAATAAGTGATTTTCTAGACAAAACTAATTCAACGAGTAACGAACAATTTGGGTTCATACAGGCTAAGTCAAAGGAAGATGCCATGACAAATATCACCTCAGAAATGTACAGATCGGTTGAGTTTGTTGACTTAGCAAAAGCCTTCGACACAGTCTGCTAAAAAAAAGCTACTCCATATCCCAGACAAAATTGGACTGATGGTGAGCTACTTGTAAAACAGACAATACAGGCTCAAGATAGGAGATACTTCGAATTCCACAGTATCAATGGCATTTGGTGTTCCACAAGGAACAGTATCGGGCCCACTTCTTTTTATTATCATTGATAATTATTTCCTAAATCTCGACTGGAACGACGAAATTGTTTTAATCAGATCAAATAGACAACAACCCAAATATGTCCAGAAAATATAGTTATTTATAGATATTTGTTTTGTTTTCCATTATAAATGTTTTGCTCTACAAATCAAAATAGAAAGCTACTTATAAGATATTTAACTTACTTTTCGTAGGTAATTCATTTGGCAGTTTTTTTGAGAGAGTTATTTCCTGTAATAATTCACATATTTACATATTTTTTTCACAAAGATTCTATTGATTTTTTTTATTCCTTCTTTATGATTGAAAGATTCGTCATTCTTCAAATATTCATGTGATTATATAAAGACATATTCATATTACTGTCATAAAGTTTGATGACAGTCACTACTTTAATGATATGTTCTTGAAATGACGAATGTTCTGTTATCTTACAACTTGTCATGAACCACGACAATCCGTTTCCAGGGAGCCATTCCAGAAATTATTGTTGGTGCTCTTTTCCCTTGAGATGTCACAATCAAGCCGCATAATGTTGAGAAAAGTGAACCTCACTTTTCACCACTATACTTTGTAATTTAATTCTCATTTCCACGCAATGATGAAGCGAGTACTATGCGAATCGTCGAGGTGATTCCGTAAAAAAGTTTTCACAAGATGAAAAGTTCTCCCGACCGATCTGGGAGAGATTGAAACCACTTTCCAAGACTGGAATATCATCACGTGGAGTGCATAGCAGTTCCCACTTAAAACGAGCTAAAATCTGCCGCCCTTTCCGACGTTCAACCCTCTTTCCAGTAATAACCGTAAATTCTATTAAAACATAACCACGGCGCGAAATCTGCCGCCATTACGACGATGCTTCCACAGTCATCTGTTTTATATCCTCGGCTCAGAAAACACCGATGTGCTCAGGAACGGACTAGATTAAGATCGGAAACACTGGATGGTTTTTGAACACTATTTTGGCTATTTGTGTATTCATCTGTAAGAAATTTTATCATTTCCAGA
This sequence comes from Leptinotarsa decemlineata, assembly GCF_025532065.1. NCBI lineage: Eukaryota > Metazoa > Arthropoda > Insecta > Coleoptera > Chrysomelidae > Leptinotarsa > Leptinotarsa decemlineata. The sequence continues at coordinate 7,588,301 of NW_027412556.1, read as the reverse complement.
ATTTATAAAGTACCTAATAGGATATGGATATGGACAGGATATGTATATATATATATATATAAATATATGACATGTATAGGATATGATATTGATATTTTTTTGAGAGCAGAACACTAGGACTACAGAAAAATCCTCTAACCGTTCTAGGTGGAATCAAATGTGCGAAGTCAGTTGAACGTTTCTCGTGAAAGTATCTATAGAAGACAGACAAATCCCCAACCTTTCTTTGATGTTCCAGACTATCGAGGTTGCAAGTGATGTTCGCGTCTCCAATTAGGCGGATGGCTTATTTCTGGATGGAATTCTGCAACTTCAGGGTATGTTTTGGGGTAGAGCTCTATACATGGGAACAATACTCCAAAAAAGTCTGATCTGAGCTTTATCAGGCACAAGTGTGCTGTAGCCAGCAAAGCAGTATTTTGGATTCTTGGTTTTTCTAATAAGTTAATAAACAATAGAAAGGGGGTTGGAGACAATATAGATCCCTGGGAAATACCAGTATTCGAGAGATATCCATCGTTCCAGTCAACGTTCTTTCAGGAACATATGGGTGGGATATGGATAAAACATGAATATGGATAGGATATGAATAGGATATGGATAGGATATGGATAGGATATGGATAGAATATGGATAGAATATAAATAGGATATGGATAGGATATGGATGGAATATGGGTGAGATAGAGATGAAACATGATATGGATATTATATGAATGGAATATGGGTGAGATATAGATAAAACATGATATGGATAGGATATGGATGGACTATGGGTGGGATATTGATAAAATATGAATATAGATAGGATATGGAGGGGTTATGGATAGGATATGGATTAGGATATGAATAGGATATAGATAGTGTATGGATAGAACACGAGTATAGAAAGGATATGGATATGGTTAGGATGTGTATGGATATGGGTAGGATGAATTGGATGGATAGGATATGTATAGGGTATGGATAGGATTATGTATATGGATAGGATAAACAGAATATGCGTAGAATATGGATGGGATATGGATAATAAAACACGAAAAAGCAATAAAAACAGTTCAAAATTCTGAAACGATTTTTAATAAATACACGAAATTAACCAACAGAATACAATCCAAAATGAGTACGATAAAATTTAATAGCCTACTTTTTTGAAGTTGGTCACAAAAGCGAAAATTGAAATCCTATGTTCTTATATAATCCATTGAAATCGACTTGGATACATTCATATTTTTAGAGTATTTGGTGCAGGTGCAATGTTGTTACGGCGTTCCCACCAAATTCGTTAATTTTGGTGAATGGAGTGGTTTTACTCAAAGGATTGATCAGAACCAAACGTTCAAATTATAAAAAAAGTGAGATATCCATATCAATTTCTGGAAACTTGGCAAAAGAATAGAAAGCATATTTGAAAACTCTAACACATTTTTGAAAATGTGAGGGTATATCATGAAGACTTGCACGTTTATTACGTAAACTAAAATGCTGAATGCGATTTTAAAGAATCGCTTTGAAACTTTCTTTATCTGAAATTTATATAAATAATTCTATAAATATGACAATATAGATTTTGAATATGTATTTGAGGAATCATCAAAGATTACTCCTTAATCAAAACGAATAGTTCATAAACTCACATCGATTTCTACATGTCAGAAATTTAGAATGTAGTATTATTGAGGAATGTCAAAAAATAACTCTCGAAGTCAAATCGAATATATTTTGGACGTCAACACCAATATTTTCAAGAGGACATGGAACATTCATAGTAATATCTGAAAAATGATTTGTTTGGAAAATAAATACGCTTCAGAAATATTACGATTATTCATAAGTCTTTGAATTATGGTAGAAATCAAAATGAAATTCTTTTGAAATCATGAGGTGTTGCCACAATTTGTGAATAATTTGCTTCAAAGCACTAATTTAGCAAACTCATCATTCATAATCTGTGCTAGGAATCACACGTTAAAAGGTAAGACCTCGTTAGTCCTTAGCTCGCACAAGTTTCCCAACTTCTGAGAGTTGTCGTTCGTATGGGGGCGGCAGCTGATTAACGGAAAAACAGATTTTAAACAGATATGTTATATAATCCGTCAGGAATCAAGCTACTATGCTACAATATATTTATTCGAATTGAGCTACTAGGCTACAATATATTTATTCCCCATATAATATAATAATAATAATAATAATGTTTATTCACAGATATATCATTATATACATTTGATAGAGAATTTAGTTGAACAAACAGACAATATCACAAAAGTCACAGAAGTGACTTGTGCGTGATACGATATAGGTCCGAAACTTTTTAGCGATAACCAATTATTGGTAGTGTTGTACTTCTGTTATTGAACTGAAATGACAAATTTGACATTTTTCCAAGAGTGTTAAAAAACAACCAGAAAAATATTAGGTTCTGAACGAGTGTGCTTAGTCAAAGTGAATAATTGGGATCTAGTACCTACATACCGTCAAAACAATATGTGATCATTATATTACTAACAAATTTGAAAACGATAATCCATTATTATGAAGCAGAAAAGTTTCGATATTTTAGTATTCTTCTTCAATTTCGCATGGGCTAAATCCGCCTCTGCTCAAAGTATAAGAGTTAATACAGACTATTATATGGGGCAAGTAGAACGCTCAATCTCGCTGAGAGCTTCTCCAAAACCTATAATGTTCAATTATTAAAGTATATTGCTCATATAAGTCGTTTTAAGAAATGATTGCCTCGCTATTATCTCTGTGACCCCGAATGTATTTTTGATTTTTGTTTTTTACGCTCCCTCTTTCTCCCGGAGATTTATCGCGGAGTGTTTTCCAACGCAATAAAAGAAATTAAAAACAGAGGGATGAGCTTTTCCATACTTGGTTGTTTATCTCTACCTGATTCCTTGTAAATAAGGATTTGGAATTTTCCGAAGATGTAATTTCACTTTGAAGTTGCTAGTAATTCATGAGATTGAGTTTGACCTTTGGGAAGGTGATTTTGAATGAATTTCTAGTGACTTAATGAGCATTCATTATTTTGTATTCAAGAATATAACATAATTTTTTTTTTTAGAAAAAAGCTCACATATCAATAAATTTTTTGAAATAAGATGCTTGAGAATTTCATACTTCGCACTGGTGGAATCACAATTGAGGTACGGAATAATAGCTTGGGATGGTGCCTACAATAATCAAATGAACGGACTTGGTGTACTCTAGAAATGGATACATAGGATAATATACTGGAAAGATCGATTATATTTCATTGATGGAATTGATGGAATTCAACTAGCAAAAGTATTACTATGTGCACACATATAATACTCGGAAAGGAGATAACAACCTCGCTAAAACAATATCTCAACATTCATCATATTTTCTCAAACCCAGAGTATACAATGCAGTTCCCAGTGAACAAAAAACAATCAACTCGCTGAGCCTATTCAAGAAAAAATTGAAAAATTGGATTTGAAAACTTCCTATATCATTCACCCATCAACTGATCGATATAAAAGATAATTTTTGTAATAATGCAGCAGGACCAAAAGACTGTTCTTCAGAGGTCTTCGTTTTTATCGTAGAGTGAGTTTTCTTCAATGAAAAAGTATCGATACTATAATTTTCAAATAGCTTCATTTATATATGTATATGTGAGTGTATATATGTATATATATGTATACGTTAATTGTTCTTTTCGTCAACTTTATCCTTTATTATTTTCTATCATTATTTTCTTTCATTGTTCCATGACAAGCGTATGTTTTTGTGTAGTATCACTCACATTTATTCATTAATATTTCATTTCATAATATAATACTATGTAAATTGTGTACGAAAAATATCATCAAAACCATTTATCTACCTACTCAAATCATTATCTATTATATAATTAACTCTGTCATTTGTCCTAGTGAATAAATATATTATTATTATTATTATATTAATTACCTTATTCACTGGTAAGAATAATTTAGGAAACATATTATTCAACGGAAAACCCAAAAGGGGTAAGTTGAAAAAATCGGTCGGTGGTTACTGTTAAGCAGCTTATACAGGCCAGACAGGCAGAAATTTCCACATAAGATACCAGGAGAATGTGTTTTCAGATAGAAAATCAGCTATATATGAACATCTACAAGAAACAAACCACGCAATAAATAAAGAAAACATGAAAATTTTCTATACGTGCATCAGAGAAAAGAAGATAAATCTGTTAGAAGCATTGAAAATAAATAAACTAAAACTATGCAGCTTCTTCCTTTTGAAATTGTAGATTTTCACAATTAGTTCAGGGTTCATTGGTAATTGGGGCAATCCAAGTGGGGTTTTTGGATCAATAGTCAGTAATACTATATTATATATAGTGGAAGAACATATTCCTGATGAAGTAAGTGATTGCTTCATTGGATAAAATGAACTTCGCTCTTTATTTTCCAATTTTTTTTTAAATATATTTTTTTCAATATAGATGCACTGTATGTAGAAAATAATATAGACGTATCATTATTATTATTATATAGGCCAGTCATTTGAAGGGGTTTGCCTAGGAAAGTGGACATACCCAGCTGTACATTTGTATCAACTTTGTATTTTGGCATCATAAAAGTATTCCCAAAATTCACATATGGTTCGACGGCTGCAACTTCAAAAATTGGGGGTCAAAAGTCAAAAAAACGACTTTTTGCACGTTTTTTGCCAATATCTCCTTTCCAATGGGTTTTATGCTAATTGTATTTATTATAAATATTGTAGAAAATTAAATTTCCAACAACTTTTGTTTTGAACATTTTTTTATACGTTGAATCGTTTTTGAGATAGAGGGCAGCGCGAGCGCAGGTTAAATAGTATTTGAAATCAACTGGTTGTCCCGATCGAAATCAGCTCATTTAAGGTTTATAAATTATTTTCATTTTTTATCAACAAATACATTATATTCAAATATTTTTTTCATTAATTATTCATTTTCAACTAAGCATCAATTTATTTAATAACACTTACCTGCCTGTGTAGTTATAAATTTGTAGAGGCAAAAATATATATTACATTATAATTTAAATCTTATCTATACTAATTATTCTTTAATAAATGAAAATGAATAAAAAAGGAATAAAATTTTTATTGAAAAATCTCATTTGATACATTTGTGAATGTCAAAATTAATAAAACAGATAAAATAATTAAATGAATAATGAGTTTTATTTTCAATTTTCTTCTTCTTCATCGTCGTCGTCTTCTCGCAGCTGTAAAAATTCAAGGGCGTTATCATCTTCATTGTCATCTTCACCCAGATTCGTTTCCAATTCCATGATTTCTGGATCAAAGGACCTATCTTCGTTAACATCGGTCTCATATGGTACAGCATTGAGACCAGCTTACCCATTACACTGACCACAAGCTAAAGAGCATTGCAACCCCGCTTTCCTGCATCCACATCTTGAACCACAACCACTTTTGCATTTACAGAATATCGCAGTTACAGAATATCTGGAGTAGGTGGTAAAATGGTCATGACAGGTTCTAGCAATCCATTACGCATTGTTCAACCCCATTCCTGGGGTTCCAAATCATCTACTAACCAAGTTTGATCTTGGTAATAAACAAGATTAAAATGTTAGTGAGCTGTTCCACTTGTTGGTGGGATATTTGATAACTGCACAGGTTTATTGAGCTTTGTTTGCTTGGCATATTGTGCATAACGAAGATGATCGATAGTATCTACAGAATTTGGAGCATTATAAAGAGCTAAAAAAGTTTGCTATCCACTATCAAATAATCTTTGAACCGGGCAGTTTTCTTCTTCAAATGCTGCGACAAATTAGATAGTTTCTCGAATGTTCTTAAAAACGTTTTTTTCCCTTTTTTAAAGAGCGCAGAAGTCGAATCACAGCCCCTGAAAGCATGAAGGAACAAAATGTGTTTTTAGAACCTGAATATTTGTCGGAACTCTTAGAGGAGGAGTATATTATTTCCGTTTTCACATTTGCTTTGCCAACTTTTTAAAAGAAAATTTATTGTTCAAGAGAAGAGGCTGCCAGGTATAAATTTCAAAGTTATAACAAAGTTTCAGAGTTTAGAATTTTCTTTTAAACAAGATTTACTAAATTATTTTCTACTTAAAATGCAATTACCGTAAAAGAGAATACAATTAAAATGTAATTAAAGTATATCCCTTGATGACTTTTTGAAATACATTAATGAAAAAAATATTTAAATATAATGTATTTGTTAATGAAAAATGGAAATATTTATTATTATGTATTAAGTAATGATTTATAAACCTTAAATGAGCTGATTTCGATCGGGACAACCCGGACAACCAGTTGATTTCAAATAATATTTAATCTGCGCTCGCGCTGCCCTCTATCTCAAAAACGATTCAACGTATGAAAAAATGTTTGGAACAAAAGTTGTAGAGAATTTAATTCTTTACAATATTGATGGGAAATATAATTAGCATAAAACCCATTGAAAACGAAATATTGGCAAAACACGTGCAAAAATCCGTTTATTTTTACTTTTGACCCCCAATTTTAATACAAATTCACAGCTGGGTATGTCAACTTTTTGAAATACAGGCCTAAATCGACCTAAAATGACTGGACAAATAGAAGTTAAACTATTATTGTTTTCCCAACACCAAACCATAATTTTAACACTTCGACACGTGTTTCCATCACAAAGTGATAATCTTTAGATCAAACTGATGATCACTTGGTGATCGAAACACGTGTCGAGGTATTAAAATAATGGTTTGGTGTTGAAATGAAACTCTAGTATTATTTCTTACTACACGAAAGTTTCCAAACAGTGCATCACAAGTATTATTGTTTTGATATCTCGGATAAGGTATTGCTAATTGAGAACACTGAGAACGGTTTAATACACCGAAATCGGTCGTGATAAATGAAAATCTTAGCAGAAATTAATTTATCTTCTTCATCCCATATCAAACAATATACTGATCAATGCCACAGGCATCTTGCCCCAATGTACTTCATCAGGCAAGGCTACTGAACGTATTGGTCGATGCATATATTTGTATCATACCGAACCAAGGACTTAACAGAAAATATGATATGCGCTTCAAATTCAGTTTCCGAATAGAATAAAGGTGATTCATCAAAAGCAAATAATTCAGAAAACTCCAATCTGAAACCCCAGAAGAGACATACATTCCAAAATCGAGATATATTTTTCCCGCTGGACACATAAAACGTATGGCTTGATTTGATGTTGCTGAGTGGACGTTGGGCGAAATCAGGAGAAATATACTTTTCGCAAGATACCAAAATGATTTCGTCCGCTGGAACGTGTGAACGGAGGTTTGGAAGAGAGTGACAGACATTGTTTTTCAGGAAGTAGCCGTCATCCAGTGAGCCGGACGTGATCTAGATACGAAAGCTGGAGACGAGCGAGAGTAATGATTTCAGATTGGGTGCAGGTTGTTATTTCGGTTCTCCTTCATTTCAGGATTCGTTGGACCACTGTCCACCAAAAATTCACACTCTGTTCTATCATTTCTGAGTTTCAAAATGATCTTCTTTTTGGAAAAAAGCAAATTGTGATACATGCAGAGGTATGGCGAAGCCTGACCTGGTGATTACTGAGATATCAACAACTCTCAACATCTGTAAGACTATTTTGTATTCCTGTACTGATATGTTCATATTCTAACTGTGTCAATGTTCACTGTGATTTATTAAAAAAAATCCTGTCACAAAAATTTCAATTGAAAAAGAGCGCGTTTACAGGCGATATTGAAGAGTTGGCATCATGAAATCGACATAACTAAGAGATATTTATTCTCGTAGCATTTTTTCAATCTCTATAAAATAAACATGGGAAACTTATCTGGGAAGGAAAAAATTGATCACAAACTGATAATTTACCTTGAACAATAACAACCTTGCATGATACCAGTTTTCACCTCAGAATCACACTCAGGAACATTTTTCATAAAATAAAATGATTTTTAAATTTTTGTGAAACAGAAGTTTTGGTGTTGTATTTCTCTATCTTCAGAATAACTACTTTCATATAAACGTAGCCAGTAACTGCCGATATCACTTCTTCATCGTTGGAAAATCTTCAACCACAGAGCCATTTTTTCAAGTTTGAAAACAAAAAATAATCCAACGGGACTGAATCTGGCAAATATGGTGGCAAAGGGAGCAATTCAAACTTTAATTCGTTAATTTTAGTCATTGGGACAATAGATTTGTGGGCTGGTGCACTGTCTTGATGAAACAACACACTTTTTTCTTGTTTGGTTTTTGCTTGATTTCTTCACTCAAATGTTGCAATAAGTTCGCATAATATCCGCCGTTGATAGTTTTACTTTTTTTGAGAAATTCAATGAAAATTATCCCACGCGTATCCCAAAAATCCAATGCTATGACCTTGCCTGCAGATGAAACGGTCTTCACCTTCTTTGGAGCCGGTTCTCCCTTTTGTGTCCACTGTTTTGATTTCTCTATTGCCTGGGGTGTAAAGTGATTGACCCATAATTCATCCATGGTTATGAAACGACACAGGAATTTCTTTGCTGCTGTGAAACTTTGGTTGGTTGGTAAGTGATAAACTTCTACATCGCTCAACCGATCGTGATGAAACTTGACATATATAAGTAATTTTTCATAGAAAAGGTTTTTAGGCTATCAATTTTTCTGTAACTCGCCACTAGATGGCGCTTTAGAACAATTTTCTGAAAGCACTGTTCTATAACGCTGCGCACGCCTAAGTTCATTGATTCTGATTCTGTCGAAACATTGGAACAGCAGCGATACAGCAACATAGTACTAATTAGTACTACAACCACCAAATTCTACGCGGGTGAGGCCGCGGGCAACAACTAGTTAAATATATTAACGACACTGTTTTAGTGCGAGTGTGAGCAAACGCGGCACCCATCTTGCACACAGCTTCCTAATGTCTAGATTCTTCAGATAATATACGATGTACCAAACTTTCTGAAATGCCCATTGAGTCTGCTACGTTGTCAGTCAACGATCATTCCAAACCGCATTGTGGATTTTCTTGACCGTTTCTCGAGTCGTCACCTCATTTGGTCGACCACTGCGATGCTCTTCTTGGCAGCTCATACGACTTTGTTTAAACTCTGCAACCCAATATTTTACTGTTGTGAACGAAGTAGCAGACCCAGAGTAGAATTGAGTTCAGCTTTTCAAATGAAAGTATTGTACCACATAACGTAAGCCAATTTTCTCTATTTCCACCAATTTACTGTTATTGATGACTGCTAAATAAATACTGAGAAACGCAGCGTCTTCAAACTTGAATCATATGCTTTATAAATTGTATACTTCTCAATACAGATATGTTTTTCAATGAATTACCGCCATCTCTATAGGTCAGTCCGGAAACTTCTGGAACCAGCTTCTAGTTAATGAAAGTTATTTCAAGAGAGAGTTTTCTTCCAGTTTGTGTCTGTGAGTTATTCATTTGCATGATCTACACATTTTTGTTAGGAGTTTATTTTGAAATTAAGATTCCGACGTTTTTTGTATGAAGATGAATAAGTAGAAAACCAAAACATTTCTTTCCCAAAAATTATCTTCTCCTATAAATATACCCTTTTCAATTTTTTAATTAATTCGAACCGAGTATTTCCATTCCGAAATCTTTTCATTGAGGAGTCCTGTATATTTTTCATACAGGAGGAATTGTATCATCATTCATTCACTCAGTATAGGCATGTTCACATTATTTGAAAAAATATTTCATTGATGGATTTGATTCATTACTTTAAACAATCGAGTACACAGAAATGAATTTCAAAAATCTATACTACTAACCAGTAATAGTTGTTATGCCAAATATTGACTAATCAATGTTCCTAATGGAACAGATGAAGGTAAATATGCTGTATCTGTATTTTTCGATTTCAAAAGGGCCTTTGAAACGATTGATAGAAGTATTTTGCTTCAGAAGTTGAGAGGATATGGGATTGAGGGGATGGTTTATGAATGGATAAGACAGACAGACAGAACAGAACAGAACAAATTTGTAGATGATACCTTATTGGCCTGTACTGGAGTAAATTAGGAAAAAAGTGTTGGCAGAATGAATAAGACAACAGACAACAATAAGACAACACCAACACAGAACGACATGAAACAAACGAATGGCTTCATCTCTGATTCTGATGAGGTGGTGTCTGTTTTTTAATCAATGGTAGAAAGACAAAGAATGAAAAAAGTGTAAATTATTCAGGTATTTTACGTATCAAATTAAATCATGCGGTATTAAGGCCATCGACATCTCATCTAGTGTTAACACTATCGCATTTGAGGATATGTATCATTTCGCTCAAAAATCTTTTTGATAAGTATGGTTGAACATATAAAATAGTGGGATGATCAAAATCAAAAATGTGTCCATATTCTTTTTCATGTTCAACGAGAGCTGTGGGATTTTTTATATTCAGTTTCTTAGAGTCTCTCATGTGTACTGAAACTCGTGTTTTAAGATACCGTCCGGTTTGACCAACATAGCATTTGTTACAGCTTTCACAGTTCAATTTGTAAACAATATTGGATTGTATTTCTTGTGGTATTTAAGTTTTTTGTTTCGAGAAAAAATGCTTTCCAACTGTATTTTCATTTGAAAAAGCCACTTTTATTTCTTCGGTATTGAGTAGCATTCCAAGTTTCACAGATAAATTTTCTACAAATGGAATTTTTTTATATTTGGGTTTCACCCCTGTATTTTGGGGGGAAAAATAATTAAAGAAAGAGATAAAGCAATTCGTTTGTTTCATGTCGTTCTGTGTTGGTATTGTCTCGAAAATTTGTTGTTTGCAATGTGTTTTTTATTTTTCAAATACGTATGTAATATGTCTGATGATTTTTAAAATAGTATTATCATCAACACGAAAAAACTACTTTTCGGTAAGTAATTTAAATGAGAACTCATTATTGAAATAAGTTTTATGGAAGGTATATTCATGAAAATTCATTGTTACAGAGCCCTGAAGGAGAATTTAATTAAATTCGAAACGTCGGTAAGAATACAATTGTTTTTTTTAAGGAAAATTGATCCTGTTATCCAACCAACCCCCCTTTTTCAGAAATATTATTGGATCACTAAACTAGTTAACGGATCAACTTTCAATAAGAACATTCATCACCATTCTACTAGGCACAATAGTCACATTCACATAAATAGAACGAAATACAATAGAAATACAATAGAAATATGAGCAGTTTATTTTTCAAAGGTTTTGCCCGATTCGATGATTTACCTGATTCAATTAAATCTACTCATCATTGAAGATTTTCAAGTGCGATCTATTAAAAAATATTCATGATGGAAATTGAAAAATACCTTTTTGCTCAGTTCAAGTTATGTATGTATATGAATTTGTATTATTTATATAAACTTTGTTGATTATATTATATTTTAAGTTAGCTAACCTGTATAATAGGGAATCCTAATTCAATAAATAAAAATAAAAAAATAAATATAATGAAATAAAATAATCATTTGAATTATTATGTGCAATGATTTTCTTGAAAGAACACTTAGCCAAACAGTTCACCGAAATAACAGCAGAGCAGGAAGATTCACTTAAACTTTGCTACGTGCCCGGAAACTAATTAGCGATATAAAAATCCATCGAGACTTAAAAACAAATGAAAGTGCGACCGTGCCCGCCCTCCCTAATTGGCCAAGGGAATGGGATCCGAAAAAAGTGACACTCCGCATGCAGGGCTTTCACAATTAAAAAAACTGGATTCGGAACGAATCTTCTCCCTCTCAGTCGGGAAAAAAGCTGTTTTCGAGACACAATCAAAATTACCCTTCGAGAAATACCAGCGTAGTGGCAATTTTAAAAATGGACTTTCTCAATAGCGAAAAAAGTCTAATTACAAGGAACACAGAGACGTTAATTGATTTGGTAACAAGAAAAGAATGCTCGGCTTTGAAATAATTATTATTTGACGCGGAGCTTAAAGCTTATTTATTATTTTGATGGGGATTACGTGGCCTCGCAGTTGTCTCACGCTGAAAAAATGGAGGAAAATAATAATTAAATACAGCACTTACTTTTGACGTTCAGCCGGAGACAGGCGCATTAGTTTTGAAGGAAATATTAAAATTCTTACTCGTGACAGACTTTGGTTCAGTATATTTCAAAATGTGTGCGTTTAAACTGATATATCCGCATAAGAAATTGAAAATACTTCTATTTCTTAGGACTTCCACTCCCTAATGTGATTGAAATCTATGAAAGAACAAATGAAATTAGTATGTTTAGCTGAAATATCAGCTTCTTTGAACTTCCTCTTAAACCAGTGTTCCTCCTTGTGGATGATCTCAGCTTGGGACTACTTGATGTTATGTTAATGAGTCCAAACATACTATATTACCGATTTGCTGGTTTTTCTTCACTGTGTTTCTCTTAGGTTCAGCTTCACGTACTTTCAATGGCCTCTTAGTTTCACCTACAATGGATTCAGCGCACTTACAGAATATCCGGTAAATACAGTTCTTGGAATTACAGTCCGCGTTTTGTGGCCTGGTTTTCGTGGGGTTTCTACGGATGGTGTTTCCGGATCTGAATCAGGTTCTGATGTTATACTTGGACCTCATTCTTCTTATCCTTTCTGATAATCCTATGAGGTAGGGAAGGGTAAGCACTGATTGCGAGGCTCTTGCTCTCTTCTAGAGAGAGTCTGTTCCACCATCACTTTGAGTAACTATTCCATTGAAGATATTTTCTGATCATGACTAGTTCCTTCTTGAGACCTTCCTTCGTATCACAGAGCCCGAAAGCGCAATCCACTAGAGTCTTCAATGCTTCCTCTTTCAGTAGATTCACGATGGTTAAATTCGTGATTTTGATACTGTCCCGTGTGAGTGGGTTTTCGGTATACAGATGTTTCCCACCTAGTGTCGGTCCTCTTCATCAATACGTCTGAAAATGGCAATTCGTTATGGACGTCTTTCTCCATTGTGAAGGTTTTGAGCTGTTGATGTGCTTTAGAAAGGTCTCTAGTTCTGTATATCCATGATTTCATAGTATGAAGGTATCGTTAACATATCTCAACTAGAGTCGGGGCTCCTTGAAGGTTTCTTCAATGGCCATAACTAACTAATGATGGTTATAACTGATATATCTATCATAAAAGTCTAATGGCATTCATGAAAGATCGTTCTTCATCAAAAGCAATTTAAAAAAAAGACATGGTTCTTCATCACTCGAGAAACAAGTGACCAAACACAATTTATACAGTGCTATTTAAATTTGAGTTTCTACTCTAAATTCAATTAAATATGGCCCATTCAGGGATTGCACCGCTATTAAACCTTCATATATTGTTTGTTGGCTGCTGGTGTATATTCTATGATTGTGTTCGTTACATCATCTTCTCGAAAATATTTCTCCATTCTTCACTATTTCTTGCTATTTGTCCCAAATTTCCAACTTAGATTCTTTTCACGTCTTCCCTCATCTCTTTTGAAAAGCTAGATTCAGGTCTTCAACTTGTTTTCCTTTCCGCTGATTCCCAATCCGTCACCATTCTCAGTACATTATCATCTTTCATTCTCCATTTTTGTTCCTGCCTTCTGAGCCTTTTTTTCTTGATTTCGAAGACATTATCCTTCAGACATGTTTTCACAATTCTCCTGTTCATTCTTCCTGTGTAGTCATTTGTATCAACTCTAATTGGCTCCATTACTGTTAGCAGTATTCTTCTTTCTGCAACAATTTTGTCTTCTCCAATAGATTAAAAAGCGGACAAATCAATTTGCAGGTAGTGGTTCCACTAGTTAATTACCGAAAAATCAATTAGAATAATCATCATTCAACAAACAAAGTCCATATCGGACCAAAAAACTTCAGGTATATAAACAGCAAACCCTTGTCTTTAGATTCAGTATCAATTTTCTTCTCCTGAAGATGCTAACCTTGTTAGCGAAACGCGTGTTGAGTGTAAAAATATCAGTTTGGTGTTATGGTAATTGATCTCTAGAAATAGTTTTCAAAAATCGGTTTGCAAAACCACTCACTACATCACCTAACCCCACGAACACACGGCACTGATAAAGAAATATTGTGAAACGGACAAAAAATTTGTATTCAGCCAGTCTAGCTAGCCGAGCCTTCATTCCTCAACTACATTTGATAGCACGTTTACTAAATATCTGGGCGACTAGGGGCCACAGGCAAGAAATGTTTATGACTGTACTCTTATTTTTATTGCCGTTCCAATTGGGAATGGATAGACTATACATCAGAATCCAATAAATATTATATAGTGTCAGCCTACATGGAAGTCATGAATATTTTCTGTGAGTGTGGGTCAAATCGTGAGAGCGTCCAACAAAATCTTTGCTTTTTGCATTAGTTCCTTTTGTTATTTTTAGGAACCGCGCTATATTATTTCGTTGCTCCACCAACCTGTTTAGAATAAACACTGTGAGTGTTCAGAAGGCCCTGCATGCCAGTATGACAAGTGCACATCTGTGCCGGGGGTGAGAAGAACAAAACACTTCACTTTTCACCCTCTATGTGTTAAATTACTAATATTATTATTCCATCCCACTGTTATTATAATAATTTGAATTATGTTCTCTGGTGACCGTGGAAACTGGATAGCTTTTTGACAACGGACTAATATGTATTATCACAGAGACGAAAATAGATATTTGTCGTTTATATAGTCCATCAGGAAGCTTATATAATATTGAGTAAGGGTCCTGGAAATTCTGTTGTAGGTAGATATTAGGTTGTTTTGAAAGTTTTGTCCGTTTTAATTCCATGTGTTTTTGTAGCTCTCTCCCAGAAACTATATTATATTGTTCCGTGGTGAATACTGATCGTTAGATAATTTGGTACTGTATACAATGATGCTGTTTATTTTTTCCAAATTTCAATTTTTTTTGTCAACTTACAGTAATCCAGGATAAGGATTTGAGGACCCTGGTGGAGACTGACCCATCACGAACGGTGTGTTGGATGGCGAAAGAACTGGGCGTCAGCTCCCCAGACAAAAGGCTCGGAAACTGGGTGCCTCGTGATTTGAACGATCGACAGAAAATGTTACGTTTCGAAGTCCGTTTTATTCTTTTTGTGCAAACAAAACGATCCTATGGATATGGATAGGCTAGTCACGTGTGAGGAAAAATGGATCGTCTACGACAATAGGAGACGTTTAGGATAGTGGTTGCACACCGAAGAGGCACCCAGCCACTTCCCAAAGGCAAGAACACAGCAAATGAAGACCATGGTTACTGTGTGGTGGTCAGCGGATGGTGTGATTCACTATAACTTTCTGCAACTGGGCCAAACCATCACAGCAGAGTCGTATTGTGAGGAAATCGACGAAATGTAACGAACATTGCATCAGCAGCAGACGGCAGTGGTCAATAGAAAAAAGAGGTCCGATCCTGCTTCACCACAACGCACATCCGCACGTTTCACAAATCACCGCCCAAAAATCAAACGAATTGAGCGTCAAAGTTCTGCTTCAACCACCATACTCCCCAGACTTCTCGCCAACCGACTACCATCTTTTCAAGCGCTCCGATCAATTTTTATCCACCACTTTCTTCGCAAATTAACAACTTCTTTTTTCTGCTCACAATCAACATAAAGAAACCATTTTTTTAATATTCATTATGTAGATCTAGAATTTCGGGTAAGATTAGAACTGAAATCGACGAGAGCGCAGAAGAGCCGAAATAACTCGAAATTTCGACTTTGAACTCGAAATAAGACTTTGATCTCAAAATTTCGAATTTCAACTCAAAATTTCGACTTTAAACTTCAAATTCCGACTTCAATCATGAAATTACGACTTTATTCTCGAAATTACAACTTTTAAGTCGGAATTACGTCCTTAAACATCACATTCCGACTTTAATCACGAGATTATGACTTTAATCTTTAAATTCCAACTTTAATTATTCAATTACAACTTTAAACTCCAATTACAGTCAAAATTTCGAGATCAAAGTGGTAATTTCGAGATTGAAGTCGGAATTTCGAATTACAAGTATCATTTTGGAGTTAAAAGTCATGATAACGAGATTAAAATCATTATTTCGAGATTGAAGTAGAAATTTCGAGATCAGAGTCGTAATTTCAAGATCGAAGTCGAAATTTTTAGATCAAAGTCGTAATTTTGAGATCAAAGTCGTAATTTTGAGATCAAAGTCGTAATTTTGAGATTAAAATCGTAATTTTAAGATTAAAGTCGTAATTTCGAGATTAAAGTCGTAATTTCGAGATTAAAGACGAAATTTGACATCAAAGTGGTTCATTCGGAATTAAAGTCATAATTTCGAGATAAAAGACGAAATTTTGAATTTGAAGTCGTAATTTTGAGATCAAAGTCGTAATTACAGAATTAAACACGAAATTTCGAGATCAACGTGATTATTTCGAGATTAAAGCTGAAATTTCGAGATCAAACTGGTTATTTCGAGATTGAAGTCATGATTTCGGGATAAAAGATAAAATTCCGAATTTGAAGTCGAAATTTCGAGATAAAAGTGGTTATTTCGAGATTAAATCATAATTTCCAGATGAAAGACGAAATTTCGAATTTGAAGTCGTAATTTCGAGATCGAAGTCGTAATTTTGAGATCGTAGTCGTAATTTCGGCATACCAGTCGTAATTTCGAGATAAGTCGACATTTGGATTTTCAAAGTCGCAATTTCGAGTTTAAAGTCGTAATTTCGAACTGAAAGTCGTGATTTTGAGATTGAAGTCATAAGTAATTTCGAGATTAAAAACGAAATTACGAAATCAAACTCGAAATTTCGAGATCAAACTCGAAATTTCGAGATCAAAGTCGTAATTTCGAAATTGAAGTAAAAATTTCGAGTTGAAAGTCGCACTTTTCAAGAAACGAATACTAAAACTATGCGGCGCTTCCGTTAAAATCGAACCTCATTCAATTTTAATTCATCAAACAACACTCGAACCGCCAATGCTTCCGGTGGCACAGTTCCACTTCGTTAAATGCAAACACACACACAACGCCTGGCGAGATACCCCAAAACGCCCGGTGAGTGCCTCTCCAGTCCATTAGAGGCACGCTCCTAAACAAAGGAGCATCGCATGGTGGCCGGGAGTTCCCCGTGGTGTAGAGTTACGCGATAGCATCACCCCCTCTCGACCGTTATGACGTGAAGATGACTACGAATTGGCGGGCGGCGGTTTCGATTCAGACACGCGTGCGGTGCGGCCGTAAGGCGCAATTCTGCTTGCTTTCGGCGAGTTTTCGCTATTATTTTCCCGATCGGAAAAATCCTTATATTAGCCGCCGGGATTAGGGAAGCCAATAATGATAATTATATTAGTATTGAATTGTAATCCGCCGCCGACACACCACAGCTGATTCTCACGCTTTGCTCCAATTATGGTTATTGGCTCTCATATGTCAATCGAAAATGTCTATAAATTCGGTGAAATCTAATAAAGTTCTTAGAATAAAAGACTTGATGTGTTCAGGAGTCTCCTGTATTGTATTGAATTTCTATGATTATGTTTTTGACAGAATTACACGCCTTACAAAGATTTGCTTTTCTTCACTATGGCCATCGCAATAACTGTCAAGATCAATGCCGTAGCCAGAGCGGGGATCAAGGGCGATTGACCTCCTCCTCCCGAAAGTTCTACAAGCAACGGCCATCCAAAAATTATATCAAATAAAACGATTGGCTTGTTTAAACATCACAGGAGTCATGAGAATAACAGCAACCGCGGCAATAGAATTGATTACTGGTTTGTCCCTTCTGGACCTGTACGTTGAGAAGGCTGCGTCAATGGCCATGTTACGATTGCACACGGCTGGTGTAAACCTCGAAGTAGGAATGGGTCAATGAAGGCTGAGCCAGAAGCGCACACTGCGCAACCTCTATTGCAGGCAACCAGTGATGCAATTGTACCCAGGTTTGTGTTTGATGAACCCTACAAAATACAAATGAAACAGAACACAGAGTCAGATACTACAAATGCAATATGCATATATACAGACGGCTCAAAAACCAAAGGAGGCTTAGGATGTGGAGTGTACTTCAGATCACTAAGCCTAAGGATTGAGTGGGAATGGGAAAAAATACCAGCGTGGTTCAAACGGAACTGGCTGATATCTCAATCGCCACAAAAGAAATAACCAGGAAAGGAATATGTGGCAAAAAATAGCAATCTGCACTAGTACCAGACAAGCTCTATTAGCCTAGAACAGAGAACCTCAGGGCTAGTACTAGAGTGCCACCAAGATTTAGCCAAAGCCTGAGGTGGATCAAAGGGCACGACAGGAGTAAAGGTAATCGCATTGCCGACTCTTTAGCCAAGGAAGCGGCTGGACTAAGAATTTCAGGACCCAGTGGCACCTACGGCCTGATGACTTCGAAAATTGCGAAACCAGCCAAACGTCACACCCATGCTCAATCCCTGAAGAGATGGGATGAAATCAAAGGATGCAATCTTGTCAGGATCACCCTGGAAGACCCTGGGAAGCTTGTACCGAAGAAATATCTGGCGATGACCAGGAAAAACCTACGCTTAACAGAGGATTTCTGACAATGTCAACTAAAAAAACCCCCATAATATGGGGCTAGTGGACACACCTCTATGACGGAGTTATCGTCAATAAGAGAGTGTGTGTTCGGCAAGTCTTGGCCTACACCTGCCGATATAGAGGAGATGTCCACTAGTGACCTGTCCACCTTCCTGGAAAGGACAGGATCGACGATGACTTAGGAGGACAACTCCTTGGGAGGATGTACAATAGGTCACATGTGGTCTAAATGCTGTGGGCCTACACTCAGCCTCCCTACTCTACAGATACAGATACTATTGGAATTATGAAATCCGTTAGAAATGTATCAAGTCCTGGCAAAAAGAACCAAGTGCTTGAAAGAGACTATTGAAAAAAACTTCCTCGAAACACAATGGAAAAACCTTACGGCAATGTGCGCACAAAGTTTCAAAGATCTTGGCGACACTACCTGTTTCCACACGTACCCCTTTATCTTCTCTGAAACGCCTCACAACTTTTTTAAGAAACTCAACAAGCCAGGAACGACTAAACGGTTTGGCGTTAATTTCAATCCACCGTAGAATTGACATCGACACCGAGGAGGTAATTGATTAGTTTGCTGCAAAGAAAGCTAGAAAACTAAATTTGATTTTATAAAAAGATGTTAATATTTCTGTAATGGTTTTCTAATAAGTATATATGATCATGTAACACAATTTTCTTTCTTTCGTTATTTTTATATTTCATGTTTTTCTACTGTTCCACCAAACCAAACCCTCCCCGAAATTGTTTTCTGGCTTCAGCCACGGTCAAGATTGTGAACAATTTAGGTCGATCAAATCATTTTTTCATTCAAATTGAAAGGGGTATACTATTAGGAGAGATAAATTGTTGGGAAAGTAAGGTTTTGGCTTTTTGCTTCTCCATCTTGATACAGAAAAATGTGAGAATCTTTCAAAGAAAGGAAGGAATCATCAATTTCAAAAAAAACTTCATACAAAGATGTGTAGATCATGCAAAGAAGTAACTTTTAGACACAAACTGGATGAAAAATTCTACCTTCATAATTGATACAAACATTTTTTGTTGTGTTCTGATCTTATGAAAATTGAATATAGTTCTTTCATTACTAATTATTGTTGATATTTCATCATAATGTTGTTAACTAGAGTAATATGTATAGGGGTGGCCGGTCTACAGTCCACCCCCACTCCTCCACTTTTTGTCATTACCCAGTCGACCAATCAGAAGCTACCGCGGGCACAGCGGGAAATTCAAATTGTTCTCACTTTAACGCGACAGACTACCTATCCAAGCTCACCATGACGTGGTCCCAGTGAACATCGGCGGCAGGAAATTTCATGGAAATTAAAATAAGAACATTATCGGTGAAATTGTTGAATAAAACAGGTACAAATACAATAAAAATAAATATAAAATGGAATACACTTATAAAATGATTCATTAAAATACTCTTGCAAGCTATAATAGGGTCTAGTAGCTAGCAAATTTTTAACTGCTTTCTTGAATTGTACGTTGGTCAGATTTGGAAACCTTATATCTACTGGTAAGTGATTGAATAATTTTCCACCATTAAAAAAAATGGAATCATTGATTAATGTTGAGTTAGGTATAGGAAGTCTTATTTCAAATATGCTATTACGAGTAGCATAAGGAGAAGAGACAAAGTCAAACTCCGTTTTATGTTTGTGCACCAAACATACAGTTTCAAGAATGAACAGTGCAACGACGGTTAAAATCTTATTGGCCGCAAAATAATTCCTGCATGATTCTCTAGGTTTGACTTTACAGATACATGTTACTGCCCTTTTCTGTAATATCAACACAGATGGTATACCATGGAATAATATGGATGGATGGAATACCAAAATGGTATTCCATATCTT
The DNA here is from genome assembly GCF_025532065.1 of Leptinotarsa decemlineata. Taxonomy (NCBI): domain Eukaryota; kingdom Metazoa; phylum Arthropoda; class Insecta; order Coleoptera; family Chrysomelidae; genus Leptinotarsa; species Leptinotarsa decemlineata. The sequence goes on along the minus strand of NW_027412556.1, from coordinate 7,567,873 downwards.
ATTTGGGATTCAATTAAAGCATAGTAAACCATTTTTGATGTGTGAAAACCCAGCTCTTTAGAAACCACCCTCTCACTGCATACTGACGTGTTCATCAAATTTGAGCCTATTATCAATATAGACACCAAGAAATTTTGTGTTCAATTTGTTTTCCAAGATATTATTGTCTATTGACAGTTCATTTAGCAGACATTTAAATGTTATTATATTTGTTTTGGAGATATTCAAGGATAATAAATTAGCATCATACCATAAATTAGCATCTAAATCAGATGATATCTTTTTATGCAGCTCTTCTGGGTTTTTCCTTCCACAATATTGTTGTGGAAGGAAAAAGCATATATTTATTATATATTATTCATTTATAAATAATAATATATAATATATAATAATAAATAATATATTATATTTATTTATATTTATTTATAATTGATAGTGTAACGACCGTATGTATATATAGAAGAGTAGTTTTTCGGAATTGAATCAGACCGAATCCCCGAAAAACTACTCTTCTATTTATTTATTTATTATATAATAATAAATATTGTTGTGTGTCGTTCTCGTTCCGATTCGAAGGTACATTAATACATTTGAACTAGTTGCAATTATGATTAAAAAAAAACAGGAATCGCAAAATACGGTGTTCAGTTATGTACATGAATAATAAAACATATTTGCTGTAGTTATCTGTGCCAGAAGTATTTCAGAGAGACGTTAGTGAGTGGGAAAGAGACGTGTGCGACGTAATCGATGCATAGAAGGATAGAATGATTATTGGAGAGATTCAGTTGAGAGATAAGAGCGTGGCTGAATTACAAAAATAATGATAAAATAGTAATAATGAATGAAAAATTGGATTGAAGAAAAACATGACAGGGAGGCATTCAGTGCAGCATTAGAGAAAAAACATGGCTGCCAAGGTGAAAGAAAAAACAAGACTGCCATCTGGATTTACATCATTTAAGAAAAAAACATGACGTCAATGTGTCAAATGGTGCTTATTTCGATCGAATCGAATAAATATTCACTGGAATGTAGTTTAAACTAGACTCATAAAAACGGACAAAACTTTCGATACAACCCAATATAATGTTGAATCTTGAAGCTCTTAATATCGCAGCAGTCATCGTCATGCACGAAATTATTTCCTCATGACTTCCAAATATTTGGTCTCTTGAGATGTTCAGGGATGAACCTTTATTTCATATGAATTCACAAGGTATAAATATTTTCTATATTATTTTTCCCCAGTAGGTGATTATTGTACTGTCACATAAGAAAAATTACAGAATATATCTGTAACTGATGAAGCTACCGTATACCGAAACGCGTCTTCAATGAAATGTATAGTGTGAAAATTTCATTATTATCATCGTGGATACCTACTTTAGTGTTCAAGAAATGTCTTGTGAGGTTCTCTTTGCAATCGTCCTTCAGCTGTTTGGTTTCGTTGATCTGGCGTCTGGTTGATGAATCGAATTCTTGAGTTGACTACCGAAATCAATTCGACTTCTACCTCCCGTAATAAATCGAATCGGTGAGTTCCTCATTTATACGGAAACCCTCCCCCGACTCATTTGTGTATCACAAATGATAAAAGTGACACTCATTAAATCAATCTTGTTGTTAATACTGGTTCGTAGAAGCGGGAAGTATATTCCGTTTACCCGAAGTAACCCTTCTCCTGCAGCATCTTAGCTGTAAGCTCGTTATTAATTGCCGACGTGGCTTACCAATGAATTATTCACTAATTAGACCAGGCAGAGGGCTATAACTTAACACTGTTAACAACACTGTGGCTTTAATACTACGTTCAACCTTAAACGGGGAAAGGAGGATTAATTAACATCATGTTGGACGAATCTACGGAGGAAAACGACATTTTGAACCGAGAAAAAATGGAGCTATTGTTTTGGGTTTCGAAATAATATCCAGTGTTATTTTTATGATCTAATGTCAGAACTTTAACGGAAATAATACATTATTCACATACATCAGAACTTATTTTATCTTGAAATAAGTAATGACTCAAAATAAATCATATATATTCTCACGGATAAAGTATGATGAGCTGTTTTCTCGGGTTTCGGCAAAGTCTCATTTACCATCTTCTGGTGATGTCTGGTTTTTTCAACCAGACTGCTTAGTTCGAACTCTGTGTCTCAATTTATAGGAATGGATGTTTCCCTTTACCTGCGTTGCTCCCACTACCTGTGTTTGCTCGACTACCTGTTTTAGTCTTATTACCTGAGCTGCCTCTCCTGCCTATTATTGTACCTGTATTGTCATGTGCCGAGTTTTGTTTCTGGGGTTGAGCGATCTAATTGCTTATGCAAAGCGATAAAACGGATCTCCATGTTGATGGTAATCTTTGCGCATCATCCCTCTTGTTCATATTATTAGGTCGTTTTTCAATTTCGATAGCCTCTCTGATTGTTCGCAAGTAAAAGTTTTCGTTGCTTCCTAGTATTTTTGTGTTATCGAAATTGATGTTATGTCCTGTCTACAGTACGTGTTGGAAGAGAGAAGACGTGGTGACTTTCCCTTCACTGCACAATCATGGTATGGTACTTCATACACTCCTTATGACTCCTGTGGTATCTGATCCTTGGGATTACGAAGCATGGACCGTATTGTCCGTTCTGGTACGAACGAAGTTGATATGTTGTGTCGGCGAAGAATTCTGCAGATTTTATCTGTTGTTCCTGCAATATATGGTAGTGTGGTTGTTATGACCGGTGTATCTCGAGTTTTTTGTTGTTTCTGTGTGGTCTTGGCAGCCGCTTTTATACTTCTTTCCGAGTAGTTATTCATTTGTAGAGTTGTTTCGATGGTGTTTAACTCTTGTTGTCTGTGATCGTTGTCTGCCAGCCTCCTCGAACGTGAATTTGTTTTGGGTGGTGGTGTGAATTTGCGTTTAGGTACCTATTCGTGTGTGTTGGCTTTCGATATACCGTGTGACCTAATGTACCGTCCGGCTTTTTTATAATCAGTACATCGACAAATGCGAGCTGGTTTCCTTCTTGTACTTCTTTCGTGAATTTAATTCGTGGATGGATTTCATTCAAGTGGATTTCATTCCTGATTAACAGCTTCAGCTTCCGACCAGAAGGATCTAGTCCCGTTGGGATTGGCAAGCACTTTATCCCTAATTTTCCGATCGTGAAGTTATTTGCGTTTGGAGCTGTTGCGAGGATCAACAAACCTAGTTCGGTTGTCGGCACTGGGATTTTTGCGCCAGTGCAAGACTTTCGGAAGCGAAAGCTTGCTCGCAATTTTTGTTGAACCAAGGTTTGCCGTTAGAAGTTCTTTGCATTAAAAAAGGAATATATGCAACCACGGATGATATAATAACTTTCGTAACTTCAGAAGCACAAATAGATGGATCTTTAGACCTGAAACAATTGTCCAGCCAGGGGAAATTTCACTGTGAATGCTTAGATCCTTAAAACTACGCAACGAATTTTGAAGCGGACTTTTTTAAAAGATAGAGTTATTCAAGAGGAAGATTTATATGTATTTAACATTCATAATATGTTGGAGGTTTCTAATGTGTCGTAAATAAACACATTTTTTGCGCTTATATTGCAAATGCTGCCTGAACCTTACGAGATTGGTCAAAATAACGTGCTACAGTATTGTACCCCTTTGAAAAGTCTACAAAAAGCCCACGATGGTATATGTCTATGTCTCAGGGATAACCCACAATAACTATTTTTATCCTACGAGAAATAATGGCCTATTTACGAAGCGATTCTGAACAATACAGCAATAATCCTTGTCCAATTGAGTACCTTAAATACATTGTGCATTTAACATAGGTCAATATGAACCTTTACAGCATGTGATTTGAATGAATATTTTCGAATATCACAGCTGTAAAATGCAGGAACATAGCGGTTGCGGCGGTACGCACGCGTTTATATGTATATTTAGTGTCAGCATTGCACCCGTGCGGAGCCGGGACGGCTCAACAGTGTGATTATAAACAAAATCACTCACCCGTATGAATATAAGTGTGCTTCTTCATATCAGATTTCTGATGAAATCTTTTACCACAGTACTGACAAGGGTAAGGCCTCGTATCCGAATGTATCAACAGATGAGTTGATAAGGTCGAAGATCTCTTGAAAGATTTCCCGCACTGCTTACACTCGAAAACTTTCTCAACGTTATGAACAGCTCTGTAAAATAATGACAAATTAATAATAATAGTGCCATGCAGAAACGTGTATAGAAGTTGTCAAAAAATAGTAGGCAATTAAGTAAAAAGTAGAACTAAAACTAGAAGTGATACTCAGACTTAAACTAAAAATCTCCCAAGAATTGAAATTCATCTCGTGAAAGGTACTTCCAAAGACATTGTTTAAATTATTCTAAGTAGACCAGAGGAGTCTGTTGGAACGGCAGGAAATAGAAAATATTATTGAGAGAATGAAAATTAGAAAGGGTAGAAAATATTGTGCATATAACAGGAAAAATAAGTTGAAGTCGATTCATGAGGGGGGTGTAAAATTGTTTTTGATTATTTCCTCTGAAACTAAGCTTTCTATTGGAAAAAGTTAAATACAAAAATAGTGATCTAGTCTGGTGCGAACCATTGTTTTACCAATGTAGAACTGGCAAAAACACTTCTTTTCCCCTGCAAAAATGAGTTGTTTTTCACGAGGTATGGACAAAACTTATATTTTACCAAAATATCAAATGAACGTTTCATTTTGGTGTTTAATCTAAAAGATTGAAAAATTCATATAGTGAAAACATGTTTTTCAAAAATTAGCAGTTAATACGTCACAAAGGGTACTTATCCCACGCTACTGAAGACGACTGCCGCAGTTGTAGCTGAAACGTTTAGAGATTGTAACCAAAGAAGACTACGGCAAAACCCGGAAACCACCCAATTTCGAAAAATACTTTTTTCACACTTTCTGTTATACTTTCACGTGGTAATGCTAAATCTTGTTAAAGTACGAAATCGAGATGGAATCTTACACATTATTGATGAAAAAATTCCGTTTCTCGAGTACACAGAAAGGTGCGTTTCTATAATTTTTGAAAGTATACAAAAAAAATTGTGATGAATAAATATTTTTTTTGGTATGAAATAAAAAAAGTTTTTCTCGAACATGCAATTTTGTGTAGAAAATTCTTCCCACTGAAGTTCGAGATCTTTTAACATCTACAACTCAAGATGATTTAGCTATAGTGAAAACTGTTAAAAAAATTATTTTTAATCTCTGAAATTTCATCTCCCTCAACTTGGATTGATTTGAAGTAAATTAATTTTCCTGTCATGATCACAACATTTCCCCCTTTTTAATAATGATGAGTGTTATCATTTATCTCATTTTCGATTAAAAATAGTTAATAAATTTCAAGATTTTTTCTCTACAGAATTCTACTCGGGCTTGTAACCCGATATCGCCTGAACAGACAAAAATTTATAATGTTCGATAAAATTCAGTTTATCATTTATCGATTGAATTTTTGGTACAAATTGAACGGTGCAGACGAATGATTTTTTTCAAATTCATCGGACGAATGTGGGCAAAAATTATTATCAAGTACAATTATAATGAACAAATTTCATAAACATTATATTCAATTCAATTTTGTGTGGAGTGATATTTGTGTATAGCTGGCATTCTAAGTTATATTTTTTTAAACGCATATTTTTTCAAAGTGCATACTACAAAACTGACTATGTTTTTCTGGTATGAAATTCATTAATTTATAAATGTCACTGAAATTCAATAAATCAATTTTTATATATACTGAAAAATATTGCAGTCATGTTTTTTCTAGCCGAAATCATTCGAAACTAAATATTTAACGCAGAAATTAAATTAATTTTGAATATTTCTTGCGGCATGTCATATGGCTATGATTTACGATTAATATAATATCATATTACATATTCTTCAAGAATTTCTACTGAGAGTATCAAACATTTCTAGAAAGTAATTTGGAAAATAACTTTTGTGATCACGTTTTCCACTTATTTTCATTCAACCACAATTTTTTCAACAGTATTAACTTTTCTTGCATTTTATCTGAAGATAGATAATTCAACACAACAAATATTACTGATAATTTTGAAAAACACAGTTTTCAGCATGAATATTTGAAAAAATCACAGCCTACTTACAATACAAAGTCATAAGTTTCCACAGAATACAGTGGAAAACAAATGGATTTTGTTGGAGAAAAAATGGAAGATAGGAGACCGATTTATCCAATTTTCTCTCAAAATGTTCATATGGAAAAAAAGTTCACACAAAACAGAACACTGAGTCAGATGCTACAAATGCAATACGCATATATACAGACGGTTCAAAAACCAAAGGAGGCTCAGATCACTAACCTAAGGATTAAGTGGGGAGTAGGAAAAAATACCAGAACTGGATGGTATCACAGGAAAGGAATTTCTGGCAAAAACAAAACAATCTGCACTGATAGCATACAAGCTCTATTAGCCTTGAACAGACAACGTGTAACCTCAGAGCTAGTACTAGAGTGCCACCAAGATTTAACCAAAGCCTCGGTAGATAATAACATTATCCTGAGGTGGGTTAAAGGGCACGACAGGAGTGAAGGTTATCGCATTGCCGACTCTTTAGCCAAGGAAGCGGCTGGACTAGGAATTTTAGGACCCAGTGGCATCTACGGCCTGATGACATCGACAATTGCGGAACTAGCCAAACCCATGCTCAATCCCTACAGAGATGGGTAGAAATCAAAGGATACAATGAGCGACCCTGGGAAGCAGGCGCCGAAGAAATATCTTCTGGCGATGACCAGGAAAAATCTACCCCTAACAGTAGGATATCTGACTGGCCACTCTTAACTAAGGAAACACCCCCATGCAGGATGTTTGAACAGGAAGATGAAACTGTCAGGCATGTCCTATGCGAACGTCCGGAGTTCTCGTCAATAAAAGAGTGTGTGTTCGGCGAGTCTTGGCCTATACACCAGCCGATTTGAAAGAAATGTCTCTCAGAGACCTGCCCACCTTCATGGAAAGGACGATGACCTAGGAGGACAACTCCTTGGGAAAATGTACAATGGGTCACATGTGTCCTAAGTGCTGTGGAACTACACTTACCCTTTCTGCTCTACAGATACAGATGGGTTCATACAAAAGTTGTGGAACTCTATACTGCCTACAACTTTTTCGTTTAACTTCTTCCAATAAACGGTTTAGATTTAGTTGAAATACTACCTCTACAATTTACTCCACTTCACCCTCATATGCTTTGGACCTTCTTTGATTTATTTTTTCTTAACGAGAGCACTGCGAGGTCTGTTATAGTTATTAACGTTACAAGGTCGATCTGAAGCAGATAACGGATGAGGTTGAATATTGTATTTTTCCCCAACTTTGCAGGGTAAGAAATAGAAATTGATAAATAAAACTATTCTCATGCTGTTTCTTTGTACCACAACAAAATTCATTTGCATTGGCCTAATGGTACAAAATGGGAAATAAAATGCTATAAATTACCGATGTTGGCTGAGGCTGATTTCATGTCCGAAAGTTTTATTGCACAGTTCACAAGCAAACGGTCTCTTGCCGTTATGAGATCTCCTAGCGTGAACCTCAAGTCCGTGGGGCGTTGAAAACATTTTCTCGCACTTGATACAAGAATAAACGTCTCCGATAGGCATCATCCCGGGCCTCATCAGAAGATGGTGGTGATGTGGATGAACCGCGGAAGGATTGTTCAAGAGATGATGCCTGAGCCTGTAAAGCTCGTCAGCAGTTGGTGGGGCCGGATAATGTCCTGGTTGTGCATGGCCACCAGCCATGGCTGCAGCTACAGCGCTGAAGTAGAGTGACGTGGGGGTTGGTAGGAAACTCCTCTCCTCGCCGTCCTTCTGTTGGTACAGCCCGTGCGGAAAGAGTCCCGGATGAACGAAGTTCCTGGGCAGAAAATGCGAGGTGTACTCCTGGGCTGACTTGAGCTGGGCGTCTTTCATCAGATCAACGAAGGGCGGGTAGAGATAGGACCGCGTCACCGAAATAGTCTCTTGGAAACATGGGCTGTCGACCTTTTTCGGGTTGTCCGGCCTCAGCAAAGCGCTGACTGAGAACGCTTCTGATTTTTTGCTGGAAGATTCTATTTTCTGGATATCGGTGATCGACGGTGGTCGTTGGAAGGGAGAGTTGGACCTCGAGTGCACTGGAGAGTCCACTTCTAGTTCTGGTGACGGACTTGGCGAAGGTCTTGGTGATTGGCTGTCCCATCTTTTGTCGCTGCTGAACCTTGGCGACATTCGTTCATCACCGCTGTAGTAGCTGCTCTCGTCTTTGTGGTAGTATTTGGAGTTGTTCACGCTTCCCTGTTCTTCGTCGTCGTCCGATTTTGAGACCAATCGGCTGATACCGAATTTGATGGGTTCTGTAACAAAAAGAGCATTACTGTGATAAATTGCATCATCATACCATATCCTAGTTAGTGGCCATACAAATTTCGAACGAATTTTCTTAAAACTAAAATTGATTGGGAAAAAAAATGTTTACAAATATTGCCAAAGCATTTGGCCGAACTATAACCGAACTATAGCCTTCTATCGTATGTCACCCCTATTTGGAATAACGCAATCAAGAAACATGGAGAATCAAGAGCTGCCTCGTCATTTCATTTGGATTCCAGGACATCGGCTACGGAGACACATCTTTACCGGAAGCAGGAGGTTGCATATCTTAATGAGGATCTAGAAGTGATTTCGAATCGGCGTGAAAGTAATCGGATTCAATTCAATGCCACAAACCGGATATAATAATGTCAGGTCACACAATTCCGCTTTCTGCTTCGATGTTAGTTGGAGGTTAAAATGGAAACCAATATGTATTGACACAATCATGTCGCTGGAATTGCAAAGGCTGCTTCTCAGAAGTTCGGAACACTGTTCCGAACCAAAAAACTGTACACACCTCAACATCTTTTGATGCTTTATAAAGTTCAAATCATATTTTCTTTTGGAGTATTGTTCTCATATATAGAGCTCTGCCCCGAAACATACTCTGAAGTTGCTGGATTCCATTCAGAAGAGAGCTATCCGCCTGATTGGAGACGCGAACATTACGTGCAACATCGGAGAAAGGTTGGAGATTTGTCTCTCTTCTATGGATACTTTCACAGTGTTCAAGTGACTTGGCACTTTTGATTCCACTAAGAGCGGTTCATATCAGAAATACGCAATGCACTGTGGCTGCTCATCGTTTTGAAGTTCACCTCAGTACACCTCGAACTTCACTGTTCAAGAACTCTTCCATCTGGAGAACTGCGTTTATGTGGAATAAACTTCCCGAGCTCGTTTTTCCAAATGGATTTAATCTCCAGCGATTCAAATCCAATGTGAATCGCTACTTCCGCACAGGCACCGCTCTGAGAGCACCTTGAGGATTTTTCTGTAGTGCATGTGTTTTGTCCTCAAAAGAAAAGTTGAGATTCAGAGGAAACGTCCATGAAAAATTAACAGAAGAAAGAGATTCTTGATTAAAGAGTATTCAAAGCGTAACAATACAAACTGTTATTTTAAGATTAGTTGGGCTACACATCAAAAGGGAGATGTAACGAAAGGGTAGTTAACAACTAAGCCTTTAATCCTACATCACTCGATTCTGTTGCTGCAAAACGTGTGGTAACTTTCACAATATGAGGTTTAGGAAACTTTTTTTGTTGAGTAACTCCAAAAAAATCTTACTGTTTATTATAACTGAAATTATGGATAATATTTGGTTATATCCAGATTGTCCGTGAACAAATGTTCTTGATGTTCACCAGAAGTACTTTTCCCGTTATCAGTTTTCTGAATCGTTTTACTTCAATTATAACTTGAAGTATTTTTAACTATATTATTTTTTTATATTACATACCAAATGTTGGCCGATGGGAAAGAAGTAAGGTCTACAAGCTCATTTTGATCTATCAATATGTACAGTCATAGGTGGCGAGAAAAGCCCCACCCTGAAGATGTGCAGTAAATGTGTCGAAATCTGTTATCAGTCTGTTAGATTATTCGAGCAGTAAACATCCGAATTCAGGACCGTATTCAGTTAGTGATGGAGTTTAAAAGTAAATTGCATAAACATATTTTAAATAGTCAAACTCGTGAAAATACAATTCGATTTCTCCCACCGGCCATGACTCAGTCCGGGGGCTGTACATGAGAAATAGATATGCACTCATACGAGATTAGTGGCTTTATGAAAGACTGAATAGTCTTGAAGTTATTGAGAATTTGTTTGAGTTGTATATTTCGAACCAACTGTAAAATTGCTTAATATAGTTGTTCTTTTCAGCTATATTCTCTTTAATTTCCATTTGTATTGTTTTTTCAAGAGATTTCAAATCATTTTATATATTATTAGACAATAGAAGTCTGAACTAACGAAATTCGTAATTTCATCTACTTATGGAAAGATGGATAGAGGGTTCAAGTTTACAAAAGAAATTTTTGACAAATAAACCTTCAAATAATAATAATATTATGAATTTATTCAATTTTCAGTACAAGGATCAGTCAATAACAATTTGAATAATCTGAAAAACTTCAGGAAACCCACAAAGAACACCCTGTGCCAGAAGTACTGTTTTATTCATAATATTTATATTATAAATCAGAACAGTGAGAGTAAAACAGATTTGACAATTTAGGTTATGAAAATGTAAAGAGGTGGAAATCTTAAATGTTAGGAATGTTAAAATATAATCATGTATCTAAGAATGTATAAAGGTAGTATGTAGAAATAAAATGCAAAAAAGGGAAAAATGGTAAATGTTAAAATGAAAATGCAAGCATCTAAAAAGAATAAAAATTGCAACAAAAGTTAGGCTGTAAAATGTGCTATTATTCGCCATGATCCTACAATATTGGAAAGAATCTTACACAAATATTTCGCAAATAAATGTCCCACTTCACTAGTTCCCATTTTAGTAGCTAGTTTCAACAGTGTTCTTACGTGGTATAAATAATTTTAGTGATGAAGGAACACTTACTGAGGCCTTGCCTGTGCATTCCTTCATTGTGTATGGTTATTGTCATCATTTAAAATAAAAAGCATAGTTCAGAGGTGAATAGTTTATTTACTAAACGTGTATTTCGACCAGCAAATTTGTAGTAACTGAACACAATCCAGTGAAATTCGATCTGTGGAGTTATTGGCAAACAACTTGATGTGAGAAACAAAAGGAGATGTTTTAAATAGAAATTTAAAAATTGGGATCGTCCACCAGTACAGGTACTTTTTTAAATGCAATTGTTAACCTCAATTGATTTTCCAAATAAACAGACTTTCATTTGGGATATGAACGGTTGAATCTGAAGTGTAAGTAGAGTAGGTACAAAATAGTGAAAAACTAGTTGTGGATTTTTTTATAAATAATTACAGCATAAGTTGTTTCTGAAGACTGAAGACACGACATATTTGATGGTATGTCCAAAGGTAAATCAGCATTTCACGCACGGCATTTAAATTTTCAAAATTGAATTGACAAAAATGTCGAACAGGTGCCAATATTTATTTTCGATGGTCAAAATTGTGAAACTGGAAGTATTCAGTTTTGTTTAAGTTGAGAATCACTGCATGATCTTGATTGATATTACTTAAAATTTATACAGTTTGCTGTAATTTCTACTTTATTTCTCCATTTACGCCAATGATGATTCTGAAAATCACATTATAATTATTAGTCTGTAACTTTAAAACCATTATCAAAATTGCATGTACTACACTATATGCCAGAAGCAATGCTTGCTTCTGCAAAAAAATATAAAACTAATACTTAACAAGTACATATCATCTCAAAAACACATTATTGACGTAATGGAGAAAACAAACTAGTGATTTGGGCGATTTCGATGCCATCTACCCAACTGCTAACCGCCGAAAGGCTGAATTAACGGTGCTGCTGCATCCATTCGAAGAGGGAACTTGGAACCTTCAATTTTCCTTAGTTTTCTCGGCGGAAAACGGTTTTGATCGAATTCATCACATACTCCCGTTGAACTGTGAACCACGGGAGTGTTTTGGGAAGAGACCAAGCTACCATGATCATTGTAGCTGCAGTTGAAACGGTTTATCCTTGGGTCACGGCTGTTGAAAAAGTTGGGCCGTGAGTCAGTAAAATTGGCGGACTCACGCCTTGGAACACTTGGGTTTGAAGACCTGTGCCTTGGGTCAGACACTACGGGATGGCAGTGATTAATTTTAGTCTCACTAACTTTTTTTTGTTCTTCTACTGCGGTGAGATTTGTTGCTTTGCTCGACTCTATTTCTTCCATGACTTTTTCGGCTTTGGAGATGAGACGGTTTAAGGTTGCAGCTACCGATTCTTCTCCCATAGCCGGACAAATTTTTTTAAGGATATCTGTGGTGTATTTTATTATATCAATTGTATCACTACTTTCTTTATAAAATTTTTGAAAAACAAGATTCAGTTCAATGTGCTGAAGTTATCAAAAAGAGTAACTTGACTCCAAAAGCAGTTATCAACCCTTCTCTCTATGTATGGAGCTCCTAAAAAACAACGTGCTTCGATAATTTTTGATATGCGTATTTCATTAAAAATACTCGAAATGAAAAACGAGTGCAATCAGCTTGTCTTCTTTCAACCTCAGCGGCTGCTCATCAACATATTTTATGGATGAATTACCAAGTTCTAGAGTAGCTAGGTTAATAGTTAGACCCAAAAGACTGGGGGGGACTGGTCAACAATACATTAGAACCAGTTCAGACTTTACTCCCACCTGAGCCGGAAAAACTGCGAAACACAATTTTTTCCAATTGTATAAAGAGTAAACGAAAGATTGTATTTATAATATACCTTGTTTCTGTGGAAAACGTTGTATAGGTGAAACCTCAAGACCGCTAGATGAGAGAAGAAATGAACATCTTGAAAGACAGATGGCAGGATCGGGGTTAGCCGAAAATATTCCAAAATCATCTGATGATCACGGTATAAAATAGACTGAAACAAAAATCATCACCAAAGAAACTCATGGAAAAATTACAAAACTCAAAGAAGCCGCATATATTCTTTTAACAGGTAACTAGTGTAATTGAAATAGCTCCGTGGAAATGGATCGTATCTGGTTGCCATTACTGAGAAGAGAGGTTGAAAATGGAAATATGAACCTCAACTGAACTGAATTCCCAAAAAACATCCAGTATGTGTGTTCATGTGAACCGTGTAACATCTGGACATTCCATTCTTTTTATTTTTGACAAAAAAAAATAGAAATATCAGTTTCAGGCGAGATTTTCATGTGTATACAGGTTTCGGAAACGGTTTGTTTTCCGAAACGTTAACCTCTCAAAAAAGCTAAGTATCAATATTCAATATTGATTCATCTTTTATTTTTTCCAGATTGTGGAAGGTTATGAATTCAAAGAACAGTATAATTGAGTCCCCCACAAAAAATATAGTTTTAACTATAACTCTTACAACTTTTTGAATCGTTATATCTCAGAAACGGTGGCTCTTAGTGAAAAAAGTATATGAACAGTTTTCATAGATGATTATTTGATCTACAATTTTTGTTGAAATAACTTCATGATAAAATTGACCGTTTTGCTGAAAATCGTGAAAAACCCGTTTGTGTGACTTTGACCACGAGTACATTTTTTCCACGTATCAGATCGATGACGATTTTTTAGATTTCATTTGTGATAGAGTTTTGAACAATCCTATCGAATTTGACCTGGATGCGAAGTTTTGTACCTTCACTCCTATTATTTGCTCTAAGTTGACCGGATAACCAACCAAAATTCAAAACAGATTTCTGAGTTATTTAAATTACCCGGGATAATACAATTAGATCAATAGCACTGCGAAATGAATTTGAAGTACCCAGTCTAGAAAAAAGAAGACAGGCAAGTATAGTGTAAATATGTTATATTATGGAGATTCTGTGAAACATGTTCTTCCTTACGAATCAGTAGATAGTTTTCCTGAAAATCTAGAGAAGAAAATTGGATTGGATAACTTAGGAAACACTTGCTACATGAATAGCATTTTACAAGTGTTGTTCATGACGAATAATTTCAAGAACGAAGTTTTAATGATGAACGAGAACGGGAATGTTTCCTATTTATTCATCAAACTCAAACAACTGTTCATGCAGCTTCAGTTTCGTAAGAAGGTATCATCTTTCCTGGTATCCCCAATTTCCTGGAGTCTTTGAAGTCCACTAGATACTCGTTAGGACAACAAGAGGATTGTTCCGAATTATTGGGGTTCTTAGGTTCTTGTTGAATACTCTTCGTGAGCAAAACAATAGCAAAATCAATACTCCTGACCGCTCCGGATTGAATGATTCCGTACAGTCCATCCCGTCTTGGGTTTGTAAATCTTTTGCTGGAAAAATCCTCACTGGTTTACTTTGTGGTAAATGTTCAAGAAGTACCGAAAACTTATGTGAATTTCTGGAACTTCATCTAGCTTTTCCTAATACGACTAATAACCAGTCCGTGCAAAGCTTATTGTTAAATCATCTGAAAATGGAATTTTTAACAGGTGATGATCGACTGTATTGTCAAACATGCGCCAAACTGATTGACTGTTATAAGGAAACAAGTATAGCTGAGGCTCCAGTCAATCTAATAATAAGACTGATGATTTTCAAACAAGACTCAACCTCTAACGGAAGCAAGAAACTCTTTGGAAGGTTCGAAATAGATGAACATTTCAACCTAGCAGACCACTATTATAATATTCATGCAGTCATTGTTCACTGTGGTTCTGGCGTTGAATTTGGTCATTATTACGCCTTGGTCAAAGAAGAAACGGACTGGTTTAAGTTTGACGATAGTCGTGTCACGAAGTGTTCTGGTGATGCATTGAATTCATTGGAGCCTCTGGAGACACCCTACATTTTGTTTTATAATAGAGAGGACATTGTTAGATCAAGATCTTCAGATGATGTGGTGCTGCAGGTTTTTCCGGGTTTTCCTGCAGCTGAAAAAGCAAATGCGCCACTGGAATCAATGAAGTCGCCCCGGAGCGCCAATTAATTTTTATTGTTGTTTTTATTTCATTTTTATCGTTGTTTTAATAAAACTCACTTGTTTATGTTATAAAATATATAAAAAAAATTTTTAACTGTCCCAATCTGAAATTATTACTAAAAGAGAGAATTCCAAGACTCATTCAATTCTTTGATGTACCATATGTATCAACAAATAATTGTTCACCTATCATTACAATGATCCTGTTGATGTCAGATATCAACTTTGTTCTCCCTCCCAAACAAGTTTATAGTGGTGTTAAACCATACATTTCAAATTTAGAGTAACTTTATATGAATGAAACTGGAGAGGAGGATCTTTCTCTTGAAGATTTTCACCAAGTGATCGAAACACGTGCTGAGGTGTTAAAATAACGGTTTGGTGTTGAGAAAAAACTCCAGTAATATTCATTACTACACCAAAGGGTCCAAACAGTGCATCACAAGTAGGTTTTTACCTGTTTGAAAGTAAATAAGTAAAATACCGAAATTGATAAAACTCAACGTTTAAAGTTGTTGGTTTGCGATAGAAATTAACGAGATTTATAATTATCTGCGGAAACGAGAAAACCGTTGAATTTACATCATTCATGAATCTATCAGCAAATAAATTTTGAACTCAAATAACATCGACACGCTTCTATCAACATGTGTCGAAAATCTGATAATAGCAGGTGTTCAAGTTCCATTAATATTTCAATCAGCCAGTGTTATTGTTCGCTTAAAAAGAGCAAATCATTCAATGCAACGCAACATCAAGTGTGAAAATAGTGGCAATATAGAGAAGTTGGCTGAACAGCTGTCACTGCAGAGGTCATGAAATATTCAAAAGCAACCCCTTGTACATATTACACCCTCATTCTTTATGTCTCCCGTTTATCGTGTTGGAATAAATGAACAGGGCTCTATTTACAGAGCTGGGGTAGCCGCCCTTCAAGAATTATCCCCTGTTAAACTATTCGGTCATAACCTAATGATTCGTAAAACTATCAAAAGAATATATTATTAGCTGTACGGCCCACGGTGAATTATATCGAAACAAAATAATACGTGTGAATGGCTTTATTCGAATCGAATTTTTTTCGGCGACGCCCTTTACCTAATTAGGTAAATATAATCAATCAATTGATGTAATTGCAGTTTAAATAAAGGTGGCCGCGTATATATTTCATCAATCATCTTTGGAGTTACGATCCCAAGTAACAAATAAAGTTTGATGAAGTTGCGTATATAGTCATTAATGGAGAGGAATGAAAATTGTTTTTCAATAAATACAGTAATATCGGAGAATGATTATTGACTTAGTATATTTTTCACAAGGTTGGCTTTTTGACAAAAGAATAATAATCGAGAAGATGTTTGTTAACTTTCATTCTCTGTGTAAGAACTGTTGCCAGTCGAACCTCTCAACAAATTTCATATTCATCTTCACAGAAATTTGGGTTTCATATTATGGAATCTAATCTGGAGTCTGATCTGAGCTTTATAAAGCATCAAAAGTTGCTGGAGTTTGTACAGTTTTCTGGTTCGGAACAGTGTTCCAAGCTCTTGAGAAGCGATTCCAGCGACATGATTGTTAAAAGACATATTGGTGTCCATTTTAATCCCCAATAAACATATTGAAGCAGAAAGCGGAATTGTCTGTCCTGACATTATTATATCCGGTTTGGAGACATTTATCTTCTTGAAGAAAACCGATACCTGGGTTTCTATAGCATTGAATTGAACCTGGTTATTTCCACCCCAATTCAAAATCACTCCTAGATCCTCATTAAGATATGCAACCTCCTACTGCCGGTGAAGATGTGCTTCTGCACCCGATGTCCTGGAATCCAAATGGAATAACGAGACAAGTGTGCTGTCGTCAACAAAGCTATATGATGGATTCTTGTTTTTTTCTTCAATAAGTCGTTGATATACAATAAGAAAGGGGGTTGGAGACAATTTTGCTCCGTGAGAAACACGAGCGTTGATGGTAAAAGTATCCTAGAGATATCCATGGACGGCCACTTGCAGGAAACGTTTTTTCAGGAAGCTGGAGAGCCATAAACAAAATTGATTTGACAAGTCATACCATCAAAGTTTGGCCAGCAAACCCTCATGCCACACACGGTCAACGGCCATAGAAATATCAAGCGCAAAAGCTCTTGACTCTCTACGAGTATGTTTCTCGATTACGTTATTCCAAATATGGTGACATACGATAGAAGGTCGTCTGTTTTTTGTTTCCGAAAGCTATATTGATGGTTGTTCAAGATGTTAAAGCTTTCCAAATATTCAAGAATATGGTGGTTTATATAACTGCGATAAGGCAAGTGTCTTATGCCTAAACATCGGATGTCGACCAGTGAGGATGACAGTATTCCATGTAATTGAAATTTTACCTTTTTCATTAACCATATTATTTAGCAATTCTGTGAATGATATCTGATAATGAATGTTCTGAATACAAACTGAATAGATTTTATAGAGTTGATTTTTTAACTTGATTGCTTCCTTCCTTTTTTTGAAAGATTACCTCATTTTTTGTATAAAGATGTAGATGTAGAAAGCCAAAACCATTATTTTCCAAAACTTTATCTATTCTTTCAATATAAACAATTAATAATGAATGGACATGAATAACTTCGGAAGAATCTATAAGTTACAAAACGGTCATGAAATAAAGAAATATTGAGTGAAAATGTTGAGACTCCTGGACGCTTTCAAATGTCTGGTCATAGCAGAAAATGGTATACGAACTATGAACAACATGTTTCTCATTGTTCATTCTCAATGAAGTAGCTCCTTCAAAATTAACAGAATAGTAATTTTATAACCAAGATAATATAATTAATGTATGACAATCAATATAAAAGTTAAAACGAAAGCCCATGTCATCAGCTATAAATATGCGGACAACTTTGTTGCTGAAAAGAGCGTTGAAAAAAAAACAGTTTTGGTGTGCAAAAAAATTATTTTCGTTGAGATTTATTATTATCAGGTTCCGTTACTCTTAAGTAACTATTCTTAATGAAAAATATCTCGCAGTCAACAAAATATCACGTTTCAACGATTTTTCCAGTCGAGAAAATGTCAGTTTCCCTTGCTCGTATGAAACAATAATGGTTTTTCGTCCCCTGATTTGAAAACGTCACGAAGGAACCGTCTTGTCACATGGGATACAAGAAAACATTGAAATATTATGTAAACACTTGCAGAGACGGGAAACTCCCTAATAGTTTCTTCTGTCTTGTGTATGCTAAAAAATTTTCAATTTATACGTACACGACACGTTGTGCAGTGACAGGTTGTTTATCAGACTGTGGAGAGTAACAAGAAAATCTTTATCACCGCGGTCTGAAAAACCGTCAAAGACAAAATGGTCGTATTTTTTCTTCCGGGAGGAAACATGTTTGTTTTGATAAAGCGTTGAAAGAATTTCAATTCATTACGAGGAATGGAAGTACTTTTTTTCTCGAAATCTCTCGAAATCAACTGTGATTTGTGATGACCTATTCGATGAATTCGGGTCCAAAATTTTAATTAGTAATTGAAAACCTGAATTAAGCACAGAGCCGTTTCAAGTATGCATGAAAAACCTTTTGATATCCCTTCTATATCTTGAAAAATGCTTACTCTTTTATTATACCTTTTGGCCAGCGGTCCATTTTCTCTATCCACTCAGTCACATCAAATGAAATAAACACAGGGTGTTTATTAAACATGCGGCAAAAATTCAAGGGAATATTTTTTGGACTATTCTAAGGATATTTTGTCCTTTGATGATTTTTGATAGGGCGCTTTGTTTCGAAGATACGGAGCGAAAAAAAAGTTCGACAATAACAATTTCATTTTCAAACGATATTCATTTTGAATTTTGAAAAATTGGGAACATAGTCGCATTAGGCAATTCATACGTATATTCGCATCAGGCAACATATTCGCATTAGACAAGAACATATTCGCAGTAGGCAAGATCTTCATATTTCCCAGATTTATCCACAGGAAAGTTACACTCTGATTCTACCATTATCTATGGAATGTACAATTCATGAAAACTAAGATTTTCTACATTTCCAGTGGTTAATATTAACCAAACTATTACAATTTTTGACCTAATGTAAAAGACTATTCTGCATTCAGATTTACATTTTATCATGAAATCAATTCCAACCAGAATAAAATTAAAAATTATGAAATCATACTACAATTCAACTCTTGAACGATTTTCATTTTGTAAATTATTTGTAATATTTCGTAAATTGAGAATATACATACCTACTCATACGCATATTCGCATCAGGCAACATATTCGCATTAGACAAGAACATATTCGCAATAGGCAAGAAAACATTCGCATTAGGCAAAATCTTCATATTTTCCAGGTTTATTAAAAATAAATCTACGTTAATTCTACCATCAGCTATGAAAAGTACATTCTGAATGTTCAATATCTACCAAACTAATAATTTTTTACCCTGATTTACATTCTATTATACAATCAATTCCAACCTGAAAACATTGTAACTGAATAATGATTCAACAAATTTCATTTTTAAATGATATTCGTATAAAAATATATGAACATACTGTAATTAGGCAACCTATATTCGTTGAGGTAATATATTTGCATTAGGCAAGAATATTCGCAGTAGGCAAGATCTTCATATTTTCCAAGTTCATTCACAGAAAAATCTACGTTGATTCTACCATCAGCTATGAAACGCACAATTCTAGCAAACTAGCTATTTCTTCGTTTCAAATGGTTGGTACTTACCAAACCAAAATATTTTTTGATCGGATGTAAAAGAGTATCTTTCATTCAAATTTACATTTCATTTTTGAATCAATTTCAACCGGAAAAAATTATGAATTGCGAAATTATTAAACACTTCTATTTTTTAACCGAAAATATATTCGCATTAGGCAACTCATATGCATATTCGCATCAGGCAACATATTCGCAATAGGCAAAAGCTTCATATTTTTCAGGTTTATTCACAGGATTCTATCGTCAGCTATGAGGGATAAACTCTATGAGAATCAACGATTTTTACATTTTAAATCGTTAATTGGTTAAATTTTGTTTTTGGAAAAATCATCAACATACTACTACTAGTTTTCATCAACAGGGTTCAAATGCCTTGGAAAAAGGCAGAGGTGGTTTTTAGCTGAAGCGTCGTTTGCTTGTAAACTTGAAAATAAGGTAAAAATCTTCGAATAAAAATATCATAACTCAAAATACTCAGCCTCGAATGACATTTCGTTCAACCGTATTGACAAATTCGCAACAATTTAACAAACGACTGTAATAATCGCGGTTGGGTTCTAGATGAACGAGGAGGGTGCGCCGGCATCGTATTAATTGATAGGGCAGGATTGCGTTCGTGCCCCATGGGCCACAAACAATTTACACTCAGCAGAACATGATCCACCTCATTGCCCGTTTTGTTACGGCACAGATACAGGTTTATTCGATGTGTTCGTTGCGATTGCTTTCGAAGGCGTTGCATTTGTCAATGGCCCCATTGATTTCTTCGGCCTTTGTTTCGGTTCGAACTCAGAGGTGAATTATGAATCGATGCAATGAACTGAGATGCAATAAAAAAATGTGGCAACATGAAATCTTTTTATCAAAATTTTATAAAAAATCAATCAGGCAAATGAATCAGGTTATACGGAAACATTAAAGAGTTCCGAAAGTCTTGAAACGGGTAATTCTGGGAACTATGTGTCAGTGAATCGGTTGGCGTTAGGTCTGGTGAGTATGGTGGATGAGGCAGAACTTCGACATTTTGGTTGCGCAAAACAAAGAAGAACAGACCTCGAAATGTGTCAATTTCTGAATATCATTAGTTGGGACTTCCATTGTCTAATATAATATAATATGATTTGAAATCCCTGAAAGAATAAAATTGAAAATCAAAATGAATAGCTGGAAATAACAATTTTATTGAGCAAAAAAAACCTGAAATGAAATTACAATAAAATATCAATTGAGCAAGAAATTAAAAATTGAACAATTGAGGAACAACTAAAAATTATTATAATTGAAGTCAATTTACTCCACAACGGTCGATTATCAGTATCCACAATCATATATAATAATACTTCTACTATTCTCTTTGCTGACGATACTTCTTTTATCAAGACCTCTACAAATCTATCTACACTTTTACAAATGGCAGATGAATCCATTCACAATGCAAAAAATTGGTTTTCCGTCAACTTCATGCAATTAAATGATCAGAAGACTCAAAAATTCGTAATTTCAACAACAACTATACAACAGGTGCACATTTTAAACTTCTTGGTATTACAATCAATGACTCTCTCAATTGGTACATGCATACAGAAAATTTAAACAAAGGTCTATCCAGTACCTATCTTGTTTCTTCTAAGAAGGCTACGATGTATTGTCAATCCAGAAATTTTGAGAAATACATATTTTGGTCTATTTCATTCCCGAACTAGTTATGGCACAATATTATTTACCATGCCACAAAAATTTTCAGGTCTTAAAAAAAGGCCATACGCCTGATAATCAGCGTAGGTCCTGCGAGCGAGAGCACTGCCGTGACTTATTTATCAAACTGAGAATAATGACGCTTCCATGTATTTACATTTTCCAAATTGTCTGTGAAACACACGAAAATAAATGAAACTATTATTACACCTCTGATATTCACACACATGATACTAGATCTGCTAACCAAATAGCGGTGCCGAGATTTCGTTTAACAAAATACAAAACGAACTCCATAAATTTGAAACTTTACAACAAGTTGACTTCAGAGATGCTATCACTGAAAAATTCTGAATTCAAAAGGGCTATTAGAAATGTACTTTTAGATCACTGTTTTAATAGTATTAATGAATTTTAAAATAGTTAATAATCTATTGATTAATAAATTGAACAATAATCCTTCACTGATATATACATATTTGTGCAGTATGTTACTTTACAACATATTTTTAATATGTACGTTTTACTATAATGTGCTGTCCTTTTAAAACTAAATGTAACAAAAAATTTATATATACCACGTCTCTCTATGACCATTTTTGACATATGACATGCTGTAAACTTATTGTAAAACAGTCAAATAAATCTATCTATCTATCTATTCGGGTGATGACAGTCATCCCTAAGACGATGTTAGTGACTACGTTTTACTATGACAATAGTCAATGTTTTCCTAGAGTTTGACGTTAGAATTTCCGAACCTAGGTGTCGCTCCCTCTGTGGTCAAAGATTTTAGGTTACTGCTAAATTGACGAGTGTAGATTTAGACAGATATCCATCACTACGTTATGGTGAACAAAATGTGGAAGACAAGCTGTAATGTAACAAATGCTTCATAAATCGAAAAATAACTTGCTAATGATTATAGAAAATCTGAATACGTCACGTTGAATTCTATACTGATACGCCAACAAATTTTAGTGTACTCAATAAATTTAATGAATTTGTTGTCAAATTTGATTTATTATTGACAAATATACGTCAGTGAGATAAAACAAAAGCCAATCTGAAATGTATTGGTACATTTTGAAAATTGCGTATTATCAACTATTATTAGTTATAAATCAATTTTATCGAATTAATTAATCTGGATTAACGTTGTATCACTTGCATTCTTTCATCAATACCGTTATCAATAACTGCTAAATTGGTACACATCGGATGTCCTTGATTGAATTGAATTCTACGTGTTTGGTTGATTATCAATATTAATTTTTTGTTTCATCACATGTCATACCAGGGTGGTCCCAGGGTGGTCTAGGCCTGGCCTAGAGATGGCGATAGTTGCTCGAAAAATATCGCTGTATTAGAAAGTACAGAATATATAAGTCATATGTTTCAAGTTTGAAGACGCTGCGTTGTTTAGTATTTGTTTGGCAGCCATCAATAGAGAACGTTTTAGGTGAATTTGTGAAAATAGACAAAATTGGCCATGGTTATGTGGTACAATACTTTCATTTGAAAGGCCTCAGCACAACCAATATAAAAACTGAACTGGAGTCTACTCTGGGTCTCATGAACAGAATGATAACACACACTTTCTTACAGATACACACACATAAACTAAATTCGCGACGGAAAGACACTGTCTTCAGTAAGGTTAGGGTGACCCCCATGCATACATTACATACAGTAAAATCACGACAAATGAAATCAACAAATCACGAGAGTGAAAGCACCTAAAGGCTGACCTTCGACCGCAGAAGGTCAGATGTCAATCTTGCTGAATTGCTTATCAGCAGGTAGAGGTCCACTCAGGAAAGAGTGGGGGTGGATGGACGAGATTCTAGCTTCTGCACAAAATAACCGTGTGGGGAAGATACTATCTCAGGATACTCAACCCCGGGGGACATAGGGGGAATTTGGGTGAGTCTGCTCCTTCGTTTCCAACATTAAAGTATTGGGTAGCAGAGTTTGAACGAGGCCGTACGAGCTGCCAAGACGAGCATCGCAGTGGTCGACCAAATGAGGGGGCGACTCCAGAAATGGCGAAAAAAATCCACGAAGCAGTACCGAATGATCGTCACTGAAAGTGCGCAAGCTGGCAGACTTGATAGTAGTTTCTTAAAGTGCGGTACATTGTATATCATCTGAAAATTTGGACACGAGAAAGCTGTGTGCAACCATGGATGAAACATGGGTCCATCACTTTACACCCGAGACAAAAGAACAATCAAAACAGTGGACTCGAAAGGTTGAACCGGCTCCCAAGGAGGCGAAGACCGTTCCATCTGCAGGCAAGATCATGACATCGATTTTTTGGGATGCACGTGAGTTAATTTTCATTGACTATCTTAAGAAAGGTAAAACTATCAACGACGAGTATTATGCTAACTTATTGCAACGTTTGAGTGAGGAAATTGAACTGAAACAGCGGCAGTTGTCTAAGATGAAAACGCTACATATATTTCGCTATATGATAGCATCTTCAGGCTACACAATGCTGTATTGTGGCTACTATAAAAAAAGTCAATGTGTGTCACATAAATGAAAGCCATTTTTTTCAAAAGGTTGTACATATCGATAACGCATGGTTGCGTTAATGGTCATGTTGCGTACGGCTGGTGTAAACCACGAAGTAGGAATAAATCAATTGAAGCTCTGCTGCAGACAACCAGTGATGCAATTTAATCCAGGTTTGTGTTTAATAAACCCTACAAAATACAAATAAAACAGAACACAGAGTCAGATGCCACAAATGCATATATACAAACGGCTCAAAAACCAAAGAAGGCTCAGGATGTGGAGTGTACTCCAGATCACTAAGCCTAAGGATTCGGTGGGGAATGGGAAAAAATACCAGAGTGGTTCAAACAGAACTGGTTGGTATCTCAATCGCCACAAAAAATGCCCAGGAAAGGAATTTCTGGAAAAAACATAACAATCCGAACTGATAGCAGACAATCCCTTTTAGCCTTGAACAGACAACGTGTTACCTCAGGGCTAGTACTAGAGTGCCACCAAGATTTAGCCAAATCCATGGTATATAATAACATTATCCTGAGGTGGATTGAAGGCACAACAGGAGTGAGGGTAATCGCATTGCCGACTCTTTAGCCAAGGAAGCGGCTGGACTAAGAATTTCAGGACCCAGTGGCACCAACGACCTGATGACTTTGACAATTGCGGAACCAACCAAACGTCACACCCATGCTATATCCCTAAAGAGATGGGATGAAATCAAAGGATTCAATCTTACTAGGATCACCCTGGGCGAACCTGGGAAGCTAGCGCTTAACAGCCTTGGCCTATATCTACCAATATAAAGGAGATGTGTCCTAGTGACCTGTTCACCTTCCTGGAAAGGACAGGATAGACGATGACCTAGGAGGACAACTTCTCGGGAGGATGTACAATGGGTCACATGTGGCCTAAGTGCTGTGAGCCTACACTCACCCTCCCTACTCTACAGATACAGATATCGATAACGTTCTGTAAAAATATACCTGATTTTAACGCACGATTTCGACTAACAGCTAATCCGAATACTGGCAAGCTCGATAGGATAAGTGAATCGTAGTAGTCGTGCAGTTCATCAGCCGTCTTGTCGTAAGTAGTTAGGTCACTATCCAAACAATTAATTGAATGAAGGGCTAATGGGAGGGTCACCGGATCGGAAATGACGCAACGGCCGACTTGTGGGGTCCTCGATATTGTGCACGAGCCACCGCTTTAATATCGGATGCAATTACATACTTAATATTTCCGAATCAAGTTTCTTTGTCGGCGAGACTTTCTCATTCCAAGGGCTGTGTGGAAAGCCCTTGTTAATCCTAAACTATTCTCTATTCTCGGTAAAAAAATCTGTTTAAAAGAAAGAATGATTTTCATGTTGAATGACGTTTCCACGATATATTTCTTTTGGGTCGTTGTATAAACATAACATAGTCTGAATCATATTTACGTTTCGTAAAGCACATAAGAGGCCTTTTAAAAAAATTTGGTGAATTTTCATTTTCCTCAAAAAATATTCATTTATTCTATTATTCAATTTCTATTTTGCCCCTTCAAAGTAGCCCTCTACATATACAATACACTTATGCCAGCGTTTTTCAGTGGGACCAAATCTGGTGAATACGGTGGCTGAGGCATGATCACGGTATTTCTGTGGATAAAAAAATTACGAAAAAGCGATGACGAGTGAGCGGGTGCATTTTCGTGATACAAAAGCCATGAACTATATTTCCACAATACTTCTTCTTCGTATTGCTTCTCGCAAGCGGCGCATAACTTCAAGATAATACTCCTTATCAACCTTGATATCATACAGCAAGAACTCTTGATGCACTACGCCGCAGTAATCTAAGAAAACAGTGAGCAAAACTTCGACAATTGATAGAAAATGGCGTGTTTTCTTTGATATTAGCTTTCCTTGGTTCTTCCATTGGGACGATTAGAGCGGTGTCTGTGCGAAAATAGTGATTCACATTGAATTTGAATCGCTGAAGATCAAATCCATTTGTAAAAACGTTCTCAGGAAGTTTATTCAACATATTCGCCGTAATCCAAATGAAAGAGTTCCTGAACAGTGAAGTTCGTAGTGTACTGAGTTGAACCTCATAACGATGAGCAGCCGTCGCGTATTTCGGATATGTACCGCTTTTTCTTGCAAATATTACCTAATTTGGTTAAAAAATTCACAACTTACCCAACAAAATGTCGCTAGATCCTTTCCTCCACCCAATACGTTGGCAATTAAGGAAAATAGGAAGGTAAAGTAGGAAAATGAAGGAAATATGAACCCTAATCGAAAAATTTTGCGAAAATTGTTCCCCAACAAACAAATAACTAAATTCAAATGTATCACGAACCGATGAAACAATAATAATAATATCTAATAAACTCAAGGAACATACTACTTGTTCGTACCAATACGGTTCATTTTTCTTTAAAAAAATGCGCGGTTGCTAAACTATATAATTTGTACCTGTATTTACAAACTTCTAACGATACGGAACACTCTTGGTGGAATCAAATGTGCCAAATCACTTGAACACTTCCCATCAAAGTATCTGTAGAAGAGAGATAAATTTCCAACCTTTCTTTAATGTTCTAGACCAGAGGTCTCCAAACTTTGAAGCCTTAGAGCCATAATCATTTTTTCAGTTTGTTCCAAGGGCCAATTTCTGCCCTTGACTATATTTCTAGACTAGGATAGTCGCAAAGTGCGTGACCTAAGCAAACTTAGGTTTTTTGCATTTCAATTATTATTGTGTATTGTGACACTTAACGACATTCAGTGGTGACTAGTGGTACTATATACTATCTTATTCAGCTACCCGCTAGGTGGCATTAGGCGTAATTAAATATTTGGAATTACCTCGTTGGTTCGAGAAAGTTCTGGTTCTAGCTAGTGTATTCTGATCACCTCGAGATGGCAGTAATAATTGCATATAAAAAGGCTAGCGGCGCAACTGCGAGTTAGTCTGCGTAGGAAAGGCGAAGGAAGCGAAACTGTCTATTGTGAAATAAAGTAACATCCGTCAATAAAAGTATTTTGATTTGAATTATTGTTTTTATGTGTGATTTGTTAGTATGGAAAAGAAGCGAA
Source organism: Leptinotarsa decemlineata (assembly GCF_025532065.1). NCBI lineage: Eukaryota > Metazoa > Arthropoda > Insecta > Coleoptera > Chrysomelidae > Leptinotarsa > Leptinotarsa decemlineata. Next base: position 7,540,799 of record NW_027412556.1, on the reverse strand, counting down.
GAATCCACAGTGAATGCAGAACGTTCCAAGAAAAATGGAACTTTCAGTTTTTTGTGATTGATTCCAGTAATAAGGCGCTATGTTTAATTTGTAATGAAACCATAGCAGTTCTCAAAGACTATAACATTAAACGACCCTATGAATCGAAATATCTTCAAAGTAACTCCAAGTATACAGGAAGTTTGCGGAAGGAAAAATTTGAAGCTTTGAAACGCGGACTCAAATCGCAGCAATCTTTGTTTACCAAAGCGAATACTGAACAAGAGTCTGCAACTCGCGCCAGCTTGCGTGTGGCTCTTGAAATCGGAAAACGTGGCAAACCATTCACCGATGGAGAAATAATAAAAGAATGCTTGATTGCAGTAGCCGAAGAAATATGCCTCGAAAAGGTAAATTTATTTAAAAGTGTCAGTTTGTCAGCAAACACCGTGGCTCGGAGGGTGCAAGACATCGCAGAAAATATATCATTTCAACTGTCTGACAAAAATGGACATCATGAGTGGTTTTCTTTAGCATTGGATGAGTCAACGGATGTGTCAGATACTGCTCAGGTGTTGATATTTATTCGCGGAGTAGATAAAAGCTATGAATTGTATGAAGAACTTCTTGATATTGATAGTATTCACGGCACGACAACTGGGGCAGATATTTTTAAGGAATTGAAAATGCCAATAATAAAAAGAACCTTCGATGGAGAAATTTGAAATCTATAACAACTGATGGAGGCAAAAATATGAATGGTAAAAATAAAGAAGTGGTTGCACTTGTGTCAAAGGCTGTAGAAAATGATGGTGGTTCAAAACCATTAGTCTTCAAATTTTTATTTTTTTGGTTTTCGCTTGTATGTTATTTCTTTGTAATTTCAGTTTTTTGTTTAATACAATTGTTATTTTCGGTTAATCTTTTAGATTTTTTTTTAGGGTTATCAAATCAATTTATATTATATTAGACAATGGAAGTCCGAACTGATAAAATACACCACGAAACATTGTCAACCACCTTCAAACAAACGTCAAATTTCAAAATCCTTATTACTGATTCTGCTGTATTAGATCCCCTCTGTTATCAAATATTCTGATTGCATTATCACTTATCGGTATATCATGGCAACCATTTTGTTTTTGGCGAATTGAGGAAACAGTCAGCCACCTTTTCGATCCAAAATGTCCAGATAAATTATAGGCATTAAGTGAGGTTCACAGTTTTTTCTGATATGCCTTCAATGATTCACCGACTATTTTTTAAATATTCTAGATAATTTTATCAAAGCATATATCTTGTTTGGCAAGAGTGAAAAACTCAAAATCGTTAATAATAACAGCTGTGTCAAAATACTTTCCGTCAGTTGATAGGTACGATGTTCCATGTATTCTCAGGGATTAAGCGTACAGACGTTGAAGCGATAGCGGTCAGATAAAAGGGCCGATAAAGCAGGGATTTCAGATATCGATGGCAGCATGATGGATTGGTTTACGGATTGTAAATCACATATAATCTAATACAAATTACTGTTTGATTGTTGATTTTATAAGATCACACGTTTCTAGAAACTGGAAAAATGTTTTCGGTTCAATAACTTATGCAAGTCTAACCTATATTAAACTACGAAGCGAAATGATAAAAAAATCTGTTTTCGATATAACGTCACAGAATATTAACCTCTCGAGTTGAGTTAATGAACGCATTGTTTAACGCTGGTTTGCGAAATTTCGTTCCGAAGATGTCAGCCGCGAAGATAAATCTCGAAGTAGTCGACCACGAGTAGTTAATCCAGGACGGTTTTAAACGTGTTGGAAAAGTCAAAAAGCACTGAAAGTAAATGCCCCACGATTTGAACGATTGACAGAATTCGTCACGTTTCGAGGTCTGTTCTTTGATTTTACGCAACCAAAACGGTCTTTTTTTGGGTCGGATCATCAAGTGTGATGAAAAGTGGATCATTTAGGACAACAGAATAGTGGTTGCATTCCGATGAGCCACCCAGGTACATCCCAAAGACGAAAACCCACCAGCGTTGTCAGTGGCTTGTTTAATTCACCATAACTTTCCGCAGCCGGGCCAAACCATCATACCAAAGTCCCATCGTGAGGAAATCGACAAAATGTATCGAAAATTGCGTCAGCAGCAGGCAGGACCGGCCAACAGAAGAGGTTCGATCCTGCTTCACCCAACATACTCCCCAGACTTCTCGCCAATCGACTACCATCTTTTCAAGCACTTTAATGACTTTCTCACCGGTAGAACTTTCGCCAATCAGGAACTTCATCGACTTCACCGAATCCCAATCACACAATTTTCATGCAGACGGAAATGATCGACTTGTGGTACCCCGGCAAAAGTGTGTTGATTCAAATGGCGCTCATTCAGGTTAAGTTGAATAACTCACTGAGATATTACAGTTATAAAATTTCTGAGATAAACGAATAACACTTTCGAGGTTTTTACTGAACACAGCAACACGTGTTTCGCTATTCAATAGCTTTCTCAGACGACTAAATTTTACGCGATAAAGATTTGAACCATATGACCTATCTATTCCAAGACTTATGAGTTTGCCAAAGATGGTTTGCAAATGCGGAATCGGTTAACGCATTCAAGAAACTACCTCTATGTTCTTTTATTCTTTGGGCAAAGATTATCCCCGTTTGACCAATATAAAATTTTGGGCAAGAACCACGAGTCAACTTATATACTCCTGATCTATCCGACACCAAAGTTTTGTCTGTATCGATTTTTATGAATTTGCTCGAATTATTATTTGTTTGGTAAGTCAATACCAAGTCTCACCTTTTCAAAAAAGGAAAAATGTTGTTGGTGGGTTCACCGAAGTATGCCAATATCCTATGGCTTTTATTATCGTTTCTTGATGTGGGGCAGACCAGGTCTGGTAAAATTATCAGTTATTAAGTACGTAAAAGGTCGTATAGAACCAATGTTTGTAGAATTTTGGTATGTTCTTCAAATTTGTGAAATTGGTCAAATTCATATTTCCAACAACTAAGATATGACGGTAGTTTCATGGAAAGTAGGACGCACTTCTCTGGGTGGAGCGCATCAGAAACGTCCAATTTGTCCATGACTCTGGCGCATAAATCAGGCTGAATTCAACTAATGGCATAGGTTATGTTGGTTTCGAGGACCGCTGTGATTCGTGGCTTATTCGCATACACCTGCGACTTCAGAAAACCCCACAAGAAAAAATCCAAAGGGGTCAAATCTCACCATCTCGGTGGCCAGTTCACATCACCTCCACGTGAGATGACCATTTCCTCAACTCACTTGAGCAGAATATCCAATGTGACATGAGGTGTGTGGCAGGTACCACCTTCTTCTTGAAACCACATGTCGTTGATGTCCATCAATTGGTGTCATCCAATTCAGACCAGTTTCCAGTGAATCAGTGAGTCAGTCTGTCAGTCAGTCAGTTGGTGAGTCAATCGCCCAATCTGTCAATCAGTCAGTCAGTCAGTCACTAAGTCGACGAGTCAGTCATTCAGTGAGTCGATTAGTGAACCAGTCAATGATTATAGGCAATCGGTGAGACATTCAGTGAGTCAGTCTGTGAATCAGTATATCCGTCAGTGAGTGAGTCGGCGAGTCAGTAAATCAGTGAGTTTGCCAAACAGTCAGAGTCAGTTGTTAAAGAGTCAGTCAGTGAGTGGGTATATCAGTCAGTCACTCAGTCGGTCGCTCAGTCAGTGAGTGAGTCTACGAGTCATTCAGTGAGTCAGTCGGTGGGTGCGTCAGCCGGTAAGTCAATGAGTCAGTCAGTCAGTGAGCCAGCCTGTCAGTTAGTCACTGAGTCAGTAAGTCAGTCAGTAATTCAACAACTTGTGTTGATGAATGTTATATTCTATGGTGACTTAATGCATGAAAACTAATTTGACATATATAGCTTCAAAAAGATGACCGTTATCAATTGTCACAGTTCGGAAGTCCCTATTTTCTTCGTAACAAACGTTTTTTCTGCTAACGCAACATACATCATCGGTGGTATATACGTTAACTGCGAAGACGCCGGTTATATATCAAAGGCTCAGCAAAGACTCTTAAAACTCAATCATAATTCAAAATAAAGATTGAATTAATATAACAAAATCGATGCAGATAACTATTCAAGTAATTTTTCATGCAATACATATCTTCGTGAAATTGTCCGACTCGCATAGTTCTGTTTGTCCTTCTTTCGTGTCAGAAATGATTGTGATCGAGGGCAAACAAATGTAAACATATCACATGTATGCATTTTATGAGGTCACCCTATCATACAATAAAAGAATGGAAAGGCAGAGTTTTCAAAGCTACCGCAAATAAAGAATACGTGAAGTGGATTGCCTCATATGACGCCATGATTTATTTTTTCATAATACCTACAATAAGGCGAATAACAATAATAATAGAGTTTATTGAGCAATGCAGTTTCCCATTCACAGAGCAAAATATACATGATTACCCTTCAGGCAATACAGTGCAAAAATAACAGTTAACACATCTGACACTCCTGTTTTTTTTTAAGTCGAGACGATTTGGTTCAATCTGAGTATAGTAAAATAATAATTGAATAGAACTGGCCGATATTTGATGAAAATCCATATTAAAACTAATTACCACAGTTTATTGTTTTATTTCCACTATATAGGGTTTTACAAAAACCGCGACACGGGTTTCGCTATATAATAGCTTCCTCAGGCGTTCACCAAAGTTTACGCTTGAGGAAGCTATTATACAGGAGTTTACGCTTGAGGAGTTTACGTGTTTAGCTATACTTCCTCAAGCGTAAACTCTTATACAATAGCTTCCTCGAGCGTAAACTCCGGTTTACGCTTGAGGAAGCTATTGTATAGCGAAACACGTGTCGCATGTTTTCGAAAAACCCTATACATTGACATATATTTTCATCGCAACAAAATCTAAGTGCGAATATACTCGTATTCTTGTGTGTGTATTGTTTATTGGTGTATGTGGCAAACATTATATTTGAGAAGCATTAAAATCCGTAAATGTACAGTTGAATGTAAGTACTTCGAAAGAGGATAAAAAACAGATAACAGGATCACATTTCGAAATCAGACCAGATCAATATCAGCGTTGAATGGAACCAACAGAAAATTCTCAATGAAAATCACGCGATTCGATAACGAATGTACTTGTGAAAAAAAAATTTAAAGCAGGAATGCTATGGAGCCTAAGAAGTCATACGTTATATTTCAACTTTTTTGGAGTCGAAAAACCAAGAGCTACCCATTAAAATACATTAGTATTGACGTATTTTATCGACCTTTTTTTGGGTAATGGTTACCTTCCACAATCTGAAAAAATATAAAAATTATAATGGAGAACTTTATACAAGTGTAGAAGGGCAAACTTTTTAGTTTACCCCGATAAGTTACTGCGTAAAAATCAAAGTATTTTTCACAAAGAAAAATCTTCTATTTATCAGTAACTTGTCGTATTTTACAATTTTGCCTATCAAAAAAATATTAAGAAATTATACTTATCTTTTACGTTTCGGAGGCCAAAATCTGCCTCCGTCTTCAGAAATGGATAAAAATTCGAATAAATATGCAGTTATTCCTTTTTTAAGAGCTTATTTCTTTACTTCTTCGACAGATGTCAAAGAAGTTTTGAAATATGAAATTATGTCAATGTTGTTGATTGACAACTGAAATATTCGATGTAATACAAGGTACTCTCCGATATCAGTTTGTTGCCATTTCGCCACTATCCAAAGTTTTCTTCAAGATGGGTAGCCAAGTACGATCTATTTCTAAGGAGCTATTCGAGATACAATTCTCTCCAGACATGAGAATATACGCTGATTCTTTTAGCTTACGTCTCTTAGAATGAGGCTCATTGGTAATCTTTCTTGTCCTATTCCATTCCACCCGATGTTCACCGTCTGAACATCGGGTGGAATGGAATAGGACAAGAAAGATTACCAATGAGCCTCATTCTAAGAGACGTAAGCTAAAAGAATCAGCGTATATTCTCATGTCTGGAGAGAATTGTATCTCGAATAGCTCCTTAGAAATAGATCGTACTTGGCTACCCATCTTGAAGAAAACTTTGGATAGTGGCGAAATGGCAACAAACTGATATCGGAGAGTACCTTGTATTACATCGAATATTTCAGTTGTCAATCAACAACATTGACATAATTTCATATTTCAAAACTTCTTTGACATCTGTCGAAGAAGTAAAGAAATAAGCTCTTAAAAAAGGAATAACTGCATATTTATTCGAATTTTTATCCATTTCTGAAGACGGAGGCAGATTTTGGCCTCCGAAACGTAAAAGATAAGTATAATTTCTTAATATTTTTTTGATAGGCAAAATTGTAAAATACGACAAGTTACTGATAAATAGAAGATTTTTCTTTGTGAAAAATACTTTGATTTTTACGCAGTAACTTATCGGGGTAAACTAAAAAGTTTGCCCTTCTACACTTGTATAAAGTTCTCCATTATAATTTTTATATTTTTTCAGATTGTGGAAGGTAACCATTACCCAAAAAAAGGTCGATAAAAAACTGATTTTTTCCTCCACAAAAAATGACTTTCGTTGAATATTGACGTATGTTTGAATACCTTTTCAAGTGCCGGAAATTCGTTGCTTAGTTACGACTTTTTTCATCGAAAAATATGTTGAACACTGTAATAAACATATCCATTTCATACATCACGCCATTTTTCAATTGAATTACTCAATTTTGCAATCAATATTTGAAAAAATCAATGAAAGAGCCATAAACTAAAGCTGTAACTTATATTTTTGTTTAAATTGAAAAGGGTATATTTTCAGAAGAGATTTATTTTTGGAAAAAAAAGGTTTCGAATTTCTACCTCTCCATCTTCATTCAAAAGAAAATGTAGTCATTTTCAAAAGAAAAAATTATTTCTATACAAAGATGTGTGTTGTGTAGATTATGCAAATAAGAAACTTTCACACCCAAACTGGAATAGAAATTGCTCTCGAAATAACTACTCACATTGAAGTTCACAAAAGAAAAAATACCTTCGTATTAACTGCCTTCATATGAACATCGAATTATACAGAAAATACTTTTTCCTGTTCAGTTTGTACTTCAAAAATTCGTTATAGAATATCGTTCATATGATTGCTACACAATACAGGTGAAATTTTACTTCAAAATGGGGTGAAGTTTTACCTCTGAAAGAGGTGAAATTTTACCCCTTTTTATATACATATCCATATACCATAATTTCAAAATAGTGGGCAGTAGATTCTCAGAAATGACTGACGTATTTGTCTTAATCTGTCTCGTGCAGTGTCATACGGAAATCATGATGAAATATATAGAATCACAACCTTGAGAACAATATTCTTAATTAAATGCCCATCTTACCCCATACATAGGGTAAAATGGGGTTTTTGTAATACTTTAAAAAAATTCTCTACTTTTGATAAAAAATTTGTACATTTTTATACGGTTATTTTCAATCAAAGTAGATCATTCACTGTCAAGTTTGATGTAAACTTTGATATTCTAGTTCTTCTGGAAAAGCTAAAAAAATCAAATTCCGCAAGGGTCCCTTCTCACCCCACCCTTCCCCTATGAAAAGATGTGAAATGCCATCTCTTTTAGAGGTAAAATTACACCTATATTGTGTAAGAATCCTGTGAATGATATCTGATTCGATTCCATTAATTTTTGGAGTACAAACTGAAAAAGAAAAAGTATTTTTTGTATATTTCTATATGAATGTGATAGTAGTTATTTCTAAAGTATTTTTCTTTTGTGTGTGTTAATATGAAAGTGTCTGAAACTTATTCTTTTGCAAAATCTACACTTTTTTTATGAAGTTTTTTTTGAAATATATTGCTTTCAGATTACAGAAACTTTTATGTTGGAGTTGTTGCAGTGGTTTTCAGTATCACAGACATTTTTTATATGATTATGATTTTTATTTATAAAAACCTCAATAAAATGTCTGCATCCTACTTTGAAATCTTCATTAATATCACATCCAGGACTAGAAACAGAACTCACCAACATAATTCCATGAAAGCGTTAGTAATTAAAGTAGTGACTACAATAAATTATGAAATTAGATCAAGCTGTTCATTGTCATCTTTCAAAAAAAAAATGGAATATATATCAAAAACAATTAAGTAACTATTAAAATAATGATTGAAAAAGCCCTCGCTTAGATTTGTGAAGTTTTACATTGTTATTTTCGTTTGTTCACCACTTTTATCATAATATAACCTTGTGCCAATGTTTGTTTCACTTCTGTTTAAAATCTGTTTTTCCGTTAACCAGCTGTCGCACCCCTACAAACGACAACCCTCAGAAGTCGAAGCTTGTGCGAGCTCAGGATTAACGAAGTCTTACCTTTTAACGTATGATTCCTAACACAGGTTGGACGATAGCAAGTGAAAATCGATCGTTCAGCCTGGGGCTTGAACCACCGAACAACACGGCGGACGATTCGAGTGAGTGATCAAAGCACCCACATCGAAACGCCTGGCTATATTCATTAAAACTGTATTTGGGGAGAACTAGTGAATATTGAATAATTGATTGTAATTAGGTTAGGTCTTTAGTGTTTTTTATTTCTTTATATCTTAATATTCGTTTTTGTTCTAATTCAGTGTCATTATTGTTTGTATATTTGGGCCATATTTCATTCCTTTGGAAAATTCCCACATTTTTTCATATAAAGATTGACAAGTAGAAAGATTTTGGCTTTCTTTAGAAATCTACATGTTACCATTTGGTCGTCAATGACATATTTTATGTGGGTTCTAGGATAAACGTGAACAAAGTAAATTTATTTTTCATCGCCTCAAAATACTACACATACTCCCCTGAGTAAAAGGAACCCCAATTTTAGAAAATTCAAAAGTGAAAATTGCAATTATTTCATTTATTCCTATATAGTACTGATGGGTGGGAAAGAAATGAGCATAAAATCCACATGACTCACCTGGAGACTTTTCCTTGCTGTTTCCATCGTTGAAAGGGGACATGTATCGTGGACCGCCTGACAGAATTGGCGAACCCCAGAGATTTCGACAGTACGTGGCAAAACCAGCCGGTGATGGGAATTGTAATGGAGAACCGTTACGTTCGGCAACTGCAACGATACAAATCAATACTTAATAGTATGTTTTCACGTTTGTTTTTATGTAATACTATGCTTAAGTTCTGGAGGTTTTGGAGGCTCGTCAACATCGATGACCTCCGATTTAGTGAATTTTGATTTATCCACAATAAAACAGCAGAGAAATCGAAGAAACGATGTAAATAGTTAATTCTATCATTCTTGTGTGATAACAGAGAAGAGAAGATATACTTCTACAGTTCCAGAGGTGTACAGAGAGGAAGGTCGCTCGTTCACGATATTTGTAAATTCATCTACAGCAGTATATGTAACATCATTGTTGTCCAGAGCACTGGATTGGTAGAAAGGACAGCATTCTATAACCTCAACGGTCATCAGATCTGAAACCCCTTGATTTATTGTTGTGGGAATATCTGAACAGTAAAATATATGAAACAGAACCAGCATCTTTGAAAAAATCCAAATATTTTATGGTTATTCTTGAACTTGCTTTAGGATCAAAGTGATAGTTTTAACAAAAAACAGAAATGGTGCCCCTTTTGGCGGGTCCTCCCAATTTCATAAAACTCTGAAAACTCAGTAATATGAATTGTAACTCGATCAATGAAACAGTGGAACGAGAAAATATTGGAGAAATGGGATTTAAAATCCTGGTGACATGTGTAATGTAACCGAATGCATCAGCCATTCTAACATATTCGTATAAAGGGAGAGCCAATGGAAGCTATTTTTCTTTCAACGCTTCCTATTTTCGTAAATTCGATGTAGTAAATTTTAAAAAGATTTTTCTAGAGAAAATCAGCTTCGAATGAATTTTACGCATTTTCTTCGCAATTAACACCAAATTTTCATGGTTTAGCGCTTTTTTCATGTTTTACTTGCTTGTTTTATCCTATTCGTCTATATATTTGGTATCACAGCATTCTGACGTTATATGTATGTTCATTATTCTACAAACAATGGTATAGTCGATTGCGGAACGAGTATTAATAATTCAAAGGTAGATGCGCTATTATTACAGCACAATTGTTTAATATAGTTGTTAACCTCAAATGTATGATTGAACTTTTAGTCAAATTCATAGAGACAACATCAATGGTGAATAGAAAAAACCCACCCAAATGAAATGGTGGGAGGGAGTCAATATTAATTACTAATGGCAAAAAATAGATGGCCGTAACAATTTTGAAAAGTTATAACTAGGTAAAGGTTGGGGATAGTTTGGTGGTGCTCGAACAGAGTTAATTCATGCCACAATGACCCTGAAAAATGTTTTTTATCCAATATGTAATCTCGGAATGAACTTTAGTATAATTGTTCAATGAAATAAATTGATGGGTTTGTCTCTAGGTAAATTTCATTTTTTCACATATAAATAAAAAATTGATTTCAAAAATATTAATTTATTTCAAAATATTGTCACAGTTTCGATCGACCCCACTGTATAGTCAAAGAACTATCTCTAGTATCAGATCGCGTCTCACCCCAATGAATTATTGATGTCTAAGCCCATAAGTGATATAAATCTACGGAACAAAATCGGCTTCATCGTTGCAAAAAGCAGATTATGCTTTCGATAGATGCTTTTCTTCTCCATAACATAAATTGATTACATCCAATCATCTAGACTTAACTGGTCAAGAAAAATTCATTCCACAAACCATGCGGTTTTTTCCCTGAGCACATAGATTTCCTAAATTCCGTTATAATTTGATGATAATCAGTTCATATTTCGACAAAAACTAGACATTAATTACAGTTAACTAGATGTCATTCCCATATATCAACCCTCAAAAGTTGATGAAACTTGTGCGAGTTGAGGATTAACGAGGTCTCACTTTTCAAAGTGCAATTCCTGTTAGGAAAATACGCATTGAAACCACAGCTCAGAAACGAAGCATTGATACTGTAGGGTTATGTTTGTTACAAAATAGTTTACTGGTAATTTATCCCACAACGGTTTGATTCAAGTTTGAAGACGCTGCGTTGTTTGGGCAGCCATCAATAGGGAACGTTTTTGGTGAATTTGAGAAAATTGGTCATCGTTTTGTAATAATAGATGATAATATGTTCATTAAGAAACGGGTAGCTACAGTACAATTCGAAAAAAAAAAACGTGAACATACAAACCTCATACTACTCAAGCTGGTTGTATGAGTTGACTTTTTTTCAGATACTGAGTCGAATACAAAAAACAGAAAAAGAGAAACAATAATAAAAAAGATGAAAAGGTTAATAATTTCAACATATATGTATACTAATAATGGAATTCCCTGAACGTAATGCATGAATGCATATATATATATATATATATATATATATATATATATATATATATATATATATATATGAAATCTGAATTTTTCACGGATAGGAATATGCTGAACTGGTTTTTCCGGGTATTTGATCCGTGTATGTGATATTATCTCTAATTTCACCGACGTTTCGACAAAATCTCATTTGTCATTATCAAGGTGTGCTGTTACGTGTTCAGAAATTTGTTGACCTTGCTCAACTCACTTCTTACTATAATGGTAAAATGGTATTCGTTATGTGTTCAGAAATAGATTAGTCCATAAACCCTCTACTACGACAGCACACGTTGATAATGACAAATGAGATTTTGTCGAAACGTCGGTGAAATTAGAGATAATATCACATACACGGATCAAATACCCGGAAAAACCAGTTCAGCATATTCCTATCCGTGAAAAATTCAGATTTCATATTCAATACCTTAACGGGGAGATGAGGTCAACTAAGAAGAAGAAGAACGCAGGTAAAACTCAACAACGTTTAAATAGTAGGTAGTAGAGGGTTTATGGACTAATCTATTTCTGAACACATAACGAATACCATTTTACCATTATAGTAAGAAGTGAGTTGAGCAAGGTCAACAAATTTCTGAACACGTAACAGCACACCTTGATAATGACAAATGAGATTTTGTCGAAACGTCGGTGAAATTAGAGATAATATCACATACACGGATCAAATACCCGGAAAAACCAGTTCAGCATATTCCTATCCGTGAAAAATTCAGATTTCATATTCAATACCTTAACGGGGAGATGAGGTCAACTAAGAAGAAGAAGAACGCAGGTAAAACTCAACAACGTTTAAATAGTAGGTAGTAGAGGGTTTATGGACTAATCTATTTCTGAACACATAACGAATACCATTTTACCATTATAGTAAGAAGTGAGTTGAGCAAGGTCAACAAATTTCTGAACACGTAACAGCACACCTTGATAATGATAAATGAGATTTTGTCGAAACGTCGGTGAAATTAGAGATAATATCACATACACGGATCAAATACCCGGAAAAACCAGTTCAGCATATATATATATATATATATATATACAGGCAGACACACATATATACACATTTGTTGCATCTGAGGGAATCAACAATTTTGTTGTAATACATCAAAAAAGATTATTCATTACTTCTAAAGCTGTGTTCAATAAAAAGGTTTTAAAACGTTTCTTGAGAAGACGGTAAAAATGTATGGAGTGAGTGTATATTTTGTACATATATGGCAGAAAATTGAAAATTTTGAGTGATATATGTGTGAAACATCTCTGGCCCAGTAATTTTTTGGTTTTGTTTTATTTGACATGTTCGTTGAATTGTTAAATTTATTGTGTAATAGTTATGATCAATTTTTGGTCATCTTTTTATAGTAGAACAGCTTGGATATCAATTCATTATTTTGAGAAGCACCAAAATAAACAATCGACTTGTTTCGGAATTCTTAAAACTATTGTTTTTTTTCGGGATATCAAGACTTGTAGCAGCTGATGTATTAACAGGCGACTGTGCTATTGCTGTGAAGAGAATGAAACCCATATAAGTCTCCGTGTGTAAATCGGAAATAACAAATTGGGGAGTAGGTAATTGGCCTCAGCTTATGATTTATTTCGTTAATCAGAACAATGATGCAATTGTTGGCGCCAGTAACTAGCTTCGACGTCTGCACAAGAAGTTTGTTATTATCGCTTTCATATGACAAGAATATAGACCAGAACAAGTGACAGAAAAAAATATGTTGATTAGTTGTTTTCAATTCGTAATTTCAACCAAACAGCCATAGTGGTTTGAAAAGGGGAGATTTATAAACTAACATCTCATATTCAACGTCATTTTTATTAAAGGCAAGCTGAGTTTTCATCGACCATTTTTGGGTATTTTTACCTTCAACGAACTACAAAATACAAAAATTCTGAAGGAGAACTTCATATACGTGTAGAAAGTGAAAACTTTGAGAAAACGTTTGAAAAGGGAATAATTAATATTGAGTTTTCTCATAAGTTTTGTCCGATTTGGTGTCATTTGTTTTTGTAGTCTGTTCTTCTTTGCTTTTGCGCAACAAAAACGATCCTTTTTTGGGTAGGATGATCACATGTGATGAAATGTGGATCCTCTACGACAACAAGAGACGTTCAGGACAGTGGTTGTACACCGATGACCTACCCAGGCACTTCCCAAAGGCGAAAACCCACCAAAAGAACCATGGTTACTGTTACACTACCTGCAAATTAATTTGTCAACAATAGATTAAAAACCGGACAAATCAATTTGCAGGTAGTGGTTCCACTAGTTTATTACCGAAAAATCAATTAGGATAATCATCATTCAACAAACAAAGTCCACATCGGACCAAAAAACTTTAGGTATATAAACAGCTAACCCTTGTCTTTAGATTCAGTATCAATTTGCTTCTCCTGAAGATGCTAACCTTGTTAGCGAAACGCGCGTCGAGTGCAAAAATATCAGTTTGGTGTTAGGGTAATTGATCTCTAGAAAAAGTTTTCAAAAATCGGTTTGCAAAACCAATCACTACATCACCTAACCCCACGAACACACGGCACTGATAAGGAAATATTGTGAAACGGACAATTAGTATTCAGCCAGTCCAGCTAGCCGAGCCTTCATTCCTCAACTACATTTGATAGCACATTTACTAACTATCTGCGCGACTTGGGGCCACAAGTAAGAAATGTTTATGACTGTACTCTTATTTTCATTGCCGTTCCAATTGGGAATGGATAGACTATAATGTGTCACATGGTCTTGATATAATTTCACCACAGAGTCCATAAATAATAAATAATTTAAAAAAATAGTCGCACATAAAATGGGAGAAGTTGTTCCGGGGGCAAAGCAAAAGATTTCGATGATCACAGTGGCTTATTGTAATGTCAATCATATAGGAGTACGTAATAGATAATTTCAAACAAATACCCCATACCCAGATAAGAAACCTAATACATCTCTAATACTGCTTTTGCTGGAAATCTAGAACCGTAAAATATTTGTTATCAAGAAGCATTTATGAGTTTATGGTTATTTTATTGGAACCTACCTGAAAAAAATCAACTGATAAAGTACGTTTGCTTGAAAAGGATTTATATTTATTATGAGCATATATATTATCAATTATTTTAGCGGCTGTTTTTTTTCCAAAGATACCTATAGATTTGTAATTTACGACTTTAAAAATCCCCTGATACCGTCATCAGGCGAAAATTGGATATATCACGCTCGTGATCTATGACTCCAAGAACTCTCAAACCTTGATTATTGATTGGGTTGAAATTATAATTTTTTTATTTCAGTTCAAAGAATTATGAAAAAATACAAATCTAAACAGAAAACTCTGAGGAAGTATCGCCTACTACTGCTGTAGACATGATCAAAGGCGATGTGGTGAAGGTCCCAGTGGTTCCACATTTTTTTTAGTGATAATGGCTTGGTTTATTTCAATTGGATTTATAATAATGTGTTCAGAGAGACGAGTACCTTCATTTCTTTTCGTTGGTCCAGTGTAGACCGAACCGCAGCTTCAAGGAATCCGGTATACCCCGGCTACAGGTTCTTTGGGGTTCTTAGCTGACCTTAGACTTTGTTTGATAGTTTTAGTTGGCCTAAATATTGGTTTCACGTCCAGTTTATCTAAGAGAGAACATTTGAGCCTTATTGAGGAACTCAGTCATTTAAAAAATGCCTTCTAAGGAAATGGGTACAGCGAAGTAGAATTCGAGCGGGCCATACGATCCTTGAGATATTAGGACGCTAAAGTATGCTCTCAACAACGAAGATACAGTAATACCCGATAAAACTGAAAATTACTATTCAAAAGTATATAGAGAGACAATTAAAATTCAAAAACACATGAATAATTTCAGAAGAAAAGAAGGTGTAATGAACATTGATAAAATCTGGCTACCTGTTCCTGAAAACACACAAACAAGGTCAGGTGAATCGATTAAAGGAAACTAAGTCACATACACTAATAAAAATATGAAACCAGACTCAAATACCAGAATCGTAGTTGATGCGGAACAACGGAAACAACTAGAGCAGCAACTCGAGCACTCCCAGAGCGATGCCTGTGTGAAAGTAACGAATCACATTGGATTTGAATCGCTGGAGATTGAATCCATTTGGAAAAACGTTCTCAGGAAGTTTATTCCACATAAACGCAGTTCTCCAGATGAAAGAGTTCTTAAAAATTGAAGTTCGAGGTGTACTTAGTTGAAACTCAAAACGATGAGCAGCCAAAGCCCGTCGCGTATTTCTGATACGTTCTGTTCTTGGTGGAATCAAATGTGCCAAGTAACTTGAACACTTTCCGTGAAAGTATCTATAGAAGAGAAACAAATCTCTAACCATTCTTCGATGTTCCAGGCTATCAATGTTGCACGTGATGTTCGCGTCTCCAATCAGGCGGATGGCTCTTTTGTGAATGGACTCCAGCAACTTCAGAGTATGTTTGGGAGCAGAGCTCCATGCATGAGAACAATACTCCAAAGAAGGTCTGATCTGAGCTCCATGAAGCATCAAAAGTTGCTGAGGTGTGTACAGTTTTCTGGTTCGGGACAGTTTTCCAAGCTTTTGAGAAGCATCCTTTGCAATTCCAGCGACATGGTTGTGCCAAGACATATTGGTGTCCATTTTAACTCCCAACAAACTTACTGAAGCAGGAAGGGGAATTATCTGACCTGACATTATTATATCCAGTTCGGAGATATTTATCTTCTTGAAGAAAACCAATGCCTCGGTTTTTGTGGCATTGAATTGAACCTGGCTACTTTCACCCCAAATGCGAAATTACTTCTAGATCCTCATTAAGATATGCAACCTCCTGCTGCCGGTGAAGATGTTCCTCCGTAGCCGATGTTCTGGAATCCAAATGGAATGACGAGACAAGTGTGTTGTCGTCAGCAAAGCAATATATTGGATTCTTGGTTTTTTCCCAATAAGTCGTTGATATACAAAAAAAAGAGGGTTGTAGACAATATGGATCCCTGGAGAACACCAGCGTTGATGGTGAAAGTATTCGAGACATATCCATCGATGGCTACTCGCAGGGAACGTTTTTTCAGGAAGCTGAAGAGCCATGTATAAAAATAATCCGGCAAGACATAGCATCGCAGTTTGGCCAGCAAACCATCATGCAACACACGGTCAAAGGCCTCAGAAATATAAGGCGCAACAGCATTCGATTATACATGCTTTTCGATTGCGTTATTCCAAACATTTAGCCAGAGGAAATTACCGAAATGGTCTTGAAGATCCTCTCATTCAGCTGATCTGTAATACCAAACTTCACGCGGCTTAGATTGTTCCCCAACCTTCACCACATCGCTTTTGATAATGTCTACCACAGTAGACGAAACGTTAAACATTAAAACCTACACACCACTGCTAAAAAACCTGGAAAATATCTTTCACACAGTGAAAGTTTACCTATAGAACAGTCTCATAAAAAAAACAGTGAATAATTGAATAAACTTCAATACTACGAGTACTCAACGTATATTTCGTTTCATCCATCTTATATAATGGGAAGTGATCCATTCGTTTCAACGAGTGTAATTTTCACGCGTTGATATATTGTAAAACATCACAGCTTATGCAATAAGAACAAGTGGCGTATCCTCTGACGCATCTATTTGATATTAAAAACTAAATCTCGAATCTTTTTCTGTCTGAGGTGTAGGTTTACATTACTAGTGCCTTCGTTCCATCCGGAAACAATGACGTATGTTGAACATGTGGAAGCTTTCTCTAGAACAAATCCTATAGTTTTTACAGCATTCATTGTGAATAATCGCCGGCATATGTTTCATTTACTCGATTCGAAACATGAAAGATGAGTTTTTTGAGTTCGTACAATTATATCCTGTGCATTTGGTTCCCATTCAGTTTTTTGTTATTTGTACTTGCTGTGTAGCCTCAACATGGCTTTGTATCACATGCTGAATATTGACGTTCTTTCGGTCAATATTAAGAATTACTAAATACATTTCTGATATCTCGCAATTACTTAATAATTGATACTAAACTCTATCCATCCAAGAAACCCGATCAATGATAGATGCGTGATAAAAGCATGAACACCACGCACTTTTGCATCTATTGGGTGAAATAAACAACCCTCCTTACGCTGTCCAATCAGATTTAACTGCAATCGGCTGCCGGAATTCATTGTTAGAGTGTCGGAGTGGTCAGTTACGTTTCAATCTGTGTTGATGTACATATACGGTATTTTGAAGTTCAAAATTTTTAAAATTTCAAGTACTGATACGGCTTAAGAATCTGCTATACATACACTCCACCTGAAAAAAATTCCTATACCCAGCCGCATATTATTAAAGAAAATAAATATTCGGTCGTTCCTTAGTACGATTCTGTACAAGAAGCCTTGTCTGGTAGATGACGTGAACTATGCCTGATAATGTTTTGGAGCACTCTGTTGCTTAGATGGACAGGGTGTAGTCTATTGGTAGATGAATTATTGAATTAATTTATTGAATCTTGAAATTTCTCAGAAGGAAATTCAAAATGCAATTGGAAGAAAAAAACTAAAATCTATATGCAAAGTATCCTGTTTGTTATTAGAAGATCAGTGAATTTGCGCAACTCTGAAGATACAACCAAGCTTTTGATAGTGTGGACGCCCTTTAAAATTCGCCTTATATAGTGTAGAATACCTACCTTAAAAATTGCTGTACAAAACTGAGAAGTTAGTTGCTATTCACTGTTGTTAATGGAAAAATATTGTTTTTCAGGTATTATGTACACTATAAACAAAGTATTACGTAGGTTAAATAGTGTGGACGCACCTTTAAAATCGCTATATATAATTGTACGCGCCTTGAAAACACGAAATAAGTTGTTGTCCACATATTATGAAATAGTGTGAACGTACCTTAAAAATCGCTATATATAGTTGTATGCACCTTAAAAAATTGCTTTATGAAACTAAGGAGTTAGTTGCTATTTACTATTGTTAATGGAAAAAGATTTTTTTCAGGTACTTATTATGTTTACTATACATACTTGTACGCGCCTCAAAAACATGAAGTAAGTTGCTGTTCACTGTTGTTAATGAAAGAAGCTTGTTTTTCAGGTATTATATTCACTATAAACAAAGTATTATGTAGGTTAAATAGCATGGACGTATCTTAAAAATCGCTATATATAGTTGCAGGCGCTTCAAAAACATGAAGTTAGTTGCTGTGTACAGTTGTTAATGGAAAAAGCTTGTTTCTCAGGTTAAATAGTGTGGACGCACCTTAAAAATCGCTATTAATAGTTGTACGCTTCTTAAAAACTTGAAGTAAATTGCTGTTCACTATTGTTAATGCAATTAGCTTGTTTTTCAGGTTTTACAGTCTCTATAAACATAGTATTCTGTTTGTTATCAGAAGACCAGTGAGCCTGCGCAAGTCTAAAGGTACGTCCACACTTTCAATCGTGAATCTAAAATAATCGTATCTCCAGTAGACTTGGCACCTAGTTAATTTACTGTTTTTGTTTTAATTTGCCCATTCAAGTCGTATTATCAGACATTTCATAATGATATATTACCAAAATTATTCCACTGTGTACACTGACGGAAATCGACAGTACCTTATCGAACGTACCTTAAAAAATCGTTGTCAATGCAAATAGCTTGTTTATTAGGTGTTATATCTGTTCTGATGAAAAAAGGGAATGCACCGGAATTATTTTGATATTTGAATCAAAAAAGGTTTCCTTGTTTAGGAGATATTAGTTTCTGGGAAAAATTGGCACTGTGTTTCAGGACTTTAACTGATTTTACCCCAAGTGTTAGTGCATTGATTATATCAACCAGACGAAGCGATTTCAAGTCACCTGCTTCCTATGTCAAATTTTTCGAAGTATGTGAGAGATATGAGTTGAAAATATTCTTTGAAAGACATTTTTGGTTAAAAGTTCGAAGTTCCAGGTAGTTTTCTCTGTTTAATTTCTACTACTTGAAAATTAATCCAGATCAATAGGAGATATGCGTGTGAAGCTGAAAAAATTAAGATTTCCTAACAGTTATTTTCTAATATAAATTTTCTAGAAAAATTCCACTTAGTACCTATGTAGATACATTTTTCTTTTTTGGGGAGAAGCATATTCACATCAGTTTCGTTTCACTTCAAATGTAAAAATTATAAATACCAATCAGTTAATGATTCGCCGCTGTTTACACATATTGTCTACTGAGCTGAATTGATTTATGTTTTAGATTAGGGAGTGTTGAAAACTTCAATGCTTTTTTTTGGGTATTTAGCCGTCCACAATATGGAAAATACACAAAGCTAATTCAATAAAGGATCTGCTGTATAATAAAGTATAAAGTATAACAAAGACCAAAGTGAAAAATTAACTGCAGAAAATTATTGAGTAATATAAAAGTCCAGTTAGTTAGTAACTTGTCATTTTAACAACGTGTTTATTTTTCGTATAGCTGGGTTTTACGTTTCACTGCGGCCAAATTCCTCCAGTGACATTTTTGTCACTATTGGTGTTGTTTTATGTTTGGTAATTCTTTCCTTTGTTTTCCTGATTATTGTCTTTGACTTTTTGATGCATCAACTGCAATAAAAATCGAAGTGGCAACCACATTATGTAAGGTTGTTTCAGCAGTATTGGTATTTTGTTGAAATTGAAAGGGGTATATTTTCGGGAGGAAATAACATTTTGAATTTCTACTGCTCCATTCTTATTCCAAAGTAAGGAAGGAAGTAATAAGGTTCATAACATTATCTGTAGATCACGCAAAGAAGTAACTTCCAGACACGAACTGGAACAAGAATCGCTTCTGAAACAACTACCTTCACATATTTTACATCATTTTTGGAATTTCTAAATTATGATATCTTTTCAGCATTTTTCACTATATACACTGATGGAAGTAGAAGGAAGAGCATAATTCAAAAAAGTTTTCAATGTAACAGTGGGTGCACGTTGAATTTGGACAATTCAATTATAGCTGAAAGACGACCAATAATAATAATAGTATTACATTGTTAAATCTCAAAACTCGTGACGTCAGATTTTGGAGAACACATCAGTAAGTTACTCTCCAAGTATAAATCGGTATAAGTATGATAGTCTGAGATTCAATGATTTCCCAACTAGGTACTCATAATCTCCAACGAGCTCCATAATAAGTGAATTGGTTGAACGCGCTGCCATTTATGGTCGTTTTGCCAAGCAAAAAGAGACATAGCGAAGAGAGAGAGAAAGGATCAGTGATAAACTCGGGAAAACTAATTATTTTTTCGTCAATTTCAATTAACGCCAGCAAAATGCAATCTAGTGCTCACTTCAAAGGGAATTCGATATAGAAATCAAATTATTTCAACACTCCACTCTCGGACTGATCTGTTTTATCTCTTCATTCATCATTTTTATAATCAGTTCACTGGAGTTCAGCGCGGTGATGTTTAACAAAAATCCAGGGGCGTTTCGGACCGCCCCAACCCTGTAGGCGCCCAGTACAGGTGGTTGAATTGTCTTTATTTAGTGTTAGCGCGTCGAGAAAAGTGTTCCATTACTGGAGATTGGGAAAAGTGATCGTTTTGGAATAGGTACTTCAGTTATTGGATGAGATAATTGAATTTTTTGAGTGAAGAATTTTGGTTTCGAAAAAAATTCACAAATACAGGGTGTTTTATGTGGCCATAACCGACCTGAGTTGTGATTTTTCTAATTAGAACACCATATATATTTAAATACACTTGTGAAACTTCTTCCACGCCAAATTCTTTCCTTCGACTGAAGATAGCAGTTCCGGAGTAAAAGATAATTAATTCCACTCTGCGATACTTTCTTTTGCCTTTTTTGTTGATAAACTGTTCATCCTTGTCCAACTGTATCTTCTGTATCTTATCGTCAATGCCCATCATCCAAGTTCAAACCAAGACTGAAGCTGTATTTCGCAATATTTCGTTCTAACAGTGTAGAATCCGTTAAAAAAATGTATAACTGACCGTTACTGTAAAGTTTAAATAGTACATCAACTCCCATGACGCATAAAATGAGTATAGTCACTTCTGGCTGGGCTTATTACTGATAATTGTCCAAAATCAGCTGCCTCAATTAGTTCTTTGGCGGCACGTATTCTAATTGAATGAATCTTTATATTTTCCGACGACGAAAACATCATCGTATTTCATGTGTGATTGTCACAACTCAAATTCTTTAATATGACAGACATCTTGGAGGTTATGTTATTACTCTTTGTCGCTTTCAGGAACTACGGAAGCGCAGACAGGCTTTGATTGAAATTCCGACTTCAAAACTCGAAATTGCGACTTCAATATCGAAATTTCCAGAGTGACATACGAGTTGAATTTTTCTAACCAAGAATGTCAAAATTAAAGTCGAAATTTTGAAATAAATTCTAAAATGAAATCGAAATTTTGACTTTAAATTCATAATTTCGAGGTTCTAGTAAAAATTTCGAGTTTTGAATCGAAATTTCGGAAGTAAAGTAGTAATTTCGAGATAAAAGTCGAAATTTTTAAATTAAAATCGCAATTTAGAGATTGAAGTCGAAATTTTGACTTTCAAGTTGTTATTTCGAGATTAAAGTAGAAATTTGGAAATTGGAGTTGAAATTTAGAGATGAGAGTTGAATTTTATGAACTATAAATTTCGAAATTGAAGTCGAAACTTGGAGTTTTGGGTCGAAATTTCGAAATTAATGTCGTAACTTCGAGAATAAAGATGAAATTTCGAGTGTAAAGTCGTAATTTCGAAAGTGAAGTCGTAATCTTAGAATTGGAGTCGAAATTTTGATTTTAAACTCGTAACTTCGAGATTGAAGTTGAAATTTCGAGGTTTAATTTGAAATTTAGAGATTGATGATGGTAGCTTCAAGATGAGTGTTGAATTTTTGAGCTAGAAATTTCAAGACTGAAGTCGAACTTTTGAATTTTAGGTCGAAATTTCGAAATTAAAGTCGTAATTTTGAGATTAAAGTCGAAATTTTGACTTCAAACTCGTAACTTCGAGTATAAAGACAAAGTTTCGAGTTTTGAATCGTAATTTAGAAAGTCGTAATTTCGAGATTGAAGTGGAAACTTTTACTTTAAACCCGTGATTTCGAGATTGATGTTGGAATTTCGAGATTCAAGTTGAAATTCAGAGATTCAAGTTGAAATTCAGAGATTGGTGGTGACTTCAAGAGTTGAAGTTTTGAACTAGAAATTTCGAGACTGAAGTCGAATTTTTGAGTTAATTTCGAAATTAAAGTCGTAATTTTGAGGCTAAAGTCGGAATTTTGACTTCAAACTCGTAATTTCGAAATTAAAGACGGAATTTCGAGTTCGAAGTCAAAATTTCGAGATTAAAGTTGAAATTTTGAGATTGGTAGTGAGTTCAAGATGAGAGTTGGTATTTTTCAACTAGAAATTTCGAAATTGAAGTCGAAACTTGGAGTTTCGGCTCGAAATTTCGAAATTATAGTCGCAACTTTGAGATTAAAGTCGGAATTTTGAGTTCAAACTCGTAATCGCAAGATTGAAAACAACATTTCGAATTTAAAGTCGAAAGTAAAATCGTAATTTCGAAATGGAAATTCGAAATTTTGACTTTATGCTCGTAATTTCGACCTAAAATTTTAAGTTTTAGGTCGAAATTTCGAAAATAAAGTCATAATTTTGAGAAACGACATGTTTTACTATCACAGTAGCTCTTTCGTAATGAATAACATACTAAAAATTAAGCATAAAAATTGAGTGATCTAGAATCGAGAAAGTCGACGAAGGCCGTTTTTGACTGGTCTTACTTTGGCGGAGGTTCTACCGGTGAAAAAATCATCGAAATACTTGATACGGTGATTTGTACGGACGGACGTTGTTGTGCAGCAGAATCAGATGTTTTTACCCATCAAAAAACGTCCAATTCTTCCGCCATCTCACGCACTGTTGAATGGGATCAATCTCCACCAGGGTCCTCAAATATTCAGCTTGATTATTTTAGATCAACCACTTCATGCCTCATATTCGAGGCTGAAATCTCCAGAACGAATTTTCGCAAACCAACGTCGAACAGTTTGTTCATTAACACTATCATCAATGTATATAGAGTACGAAATTTTCTATGAATCAATATATACCACGACACTGTAGAATATAGAGAGCTACAAAAATGCATTATATTAAAACTGACAAAACTTTTGAATCAACCTGTAGTTAGACTCACAACTTCGCTATTCTCGTTGATAATGCCGGTTATTATAAATATGTAGTACGTTATTTTACGTAGATATCATTCAAATTTTTTGTAGACTTATATTATTAAAATTCCTGAAGAGATATCAAATTAAACTTCTACCCATATTATTCTCTGATAATATAGCTCTCTATATTTAAAATGATTCTTGAAATCGGTTAAAAAGTTTTAATTTTCACTTACTACAAACAAACATATGAAAAATCAAATATTTTCTCTTTATAAGATAAAGTTGCTACTATTTTGTCAGAAGGTATCTTTTTTACAGTGTTTGATGATATCATATCATATAGTTATCGATGATTTTCCTGTAAGAAACCAAGAAAACCACCAGCTTTCCGAATGTCAGTCATCCGCTCAGAGAGCTCAAATGACGGCATGAATATTTGATAACGCGATTGTGGATTTAACCTCCGGCAATATATATTTAGGAGGAAAGCAAGTTTCTTCTTACATTATAGAGAGAAACCGGCAGCAATCCCTCCCAATCTCCAGTAATAAATCCAATATCGACAACGGAGCTTTACCAGTTCCGGTCTCCGGAGATATATCATATTACCTGACACCAAATCATAATTACGATCAACTTTGGCGGTTCCACCGGTTTCTTTCTGCGGGGTAAAATTCCTGATTCTAGAAAATATCTGATTGAAGTCTATTCGTTGGATTTTCCGAAGACAGGATATTATTATTTATTTCTGATTGATTCGGCCGTTACTTGATGAAGATCCATAGTAATTTCATAAACTACAACGCACGATTTGATCTCCACAAACTTTATTTGAAAAATATATCACGACATGTTTTGCTAACACAGTATTCTCTTCAACAGTGATTTGAATACTACAAGTTGCTTCTTACGCTAATATTTATATACCACAGGTAACTGTAATTGGGACTACATCAATCAATTCACCTAAAACTCTACAATTCTCATATACCTGAGGTACCTTTTCAATTATGATTACCTGAAGCATATTACCTCACTTATTCTACATCAACAATAGTACTTGCTCGGTTTCTTAAGAAAACAAGTTCAATAATGGTGATCAATTCAAATCCAGTTGGTCATTCATTAGAATGTTTGAACTTTCAAGTTTATCAATTTTCATATAATTCAGTTTCAAACCTTTATTTTCTATATGTAAAATGAAATGAGTATGTTGAATTTGTTTTCTTGATTAAACAGCTCGTATGATGTTCCTGAATTCGATTCCTAAATGTTCTGCCAGTTTGACCAATATATACCTTACCTCACGTTCCATACTTTAATTAATATACTCCTGATTTCTCGAATTTGGATGTTTTGTCTTTATTATTTTTTAGCTAAATTTCCCAATGTATTACTTGTTCTATATGCAATTTTAATATCTCGTTTCCTCAAAAAAGAAGCCACTTTTTCCGTTGTTTGTCCAAAATAAGTTGAAGCTCTATAATTTTGATTTTGATTATCTAACTTATCAAAAGAAAAAACGTCTCGCTTTTACGTAGACTCTTTTGAATAGTATTTAGTTTATTAAGTCGGCTTTAAACCCATTGTTTACTGCAATTTGCTTGATGATATTAAGTTCTTTATTGAAATTATCTATTGAGAGAGAAACATTGACTAATCTGTGATTCATGCTATTATAAGCTGCTACTTTGTGTTAATATGGATGGGTAGAATCCTAATGTATAGTAATATCCATATACATATAGGACGGTTTGTGATATTGAACAATCATGTTCGTTGTTCATTCTACTAGAATGCTGTTATGTCCAAGAAATTGATTGAGTTGTCTGCTTCTACTTCAATAGATAATTTAATATTTCAATGAATTTTGTTAATATCCCGATGAAAAGTATCTAATTGTCTCTTAGTAGGTAGGTACCTGTGAAGACAGGAAGACAGGATATAAGTTTTAGAGATTCAGGAAAATATTTGATGGTTATTTGCCAATGTTATTTTTAGTGATAAGGAAATCATTTAGTTTTAATTAGATACGCATTATTGAGTCCAGTGGCAGCTTGGGACACAGTTTAGCCAGCAATAATGACCAAAATATACGCCACTGATAATTTTGTAGGAAAAAAAGGTTTTGGCTTTTAACTTCTCCATCTTGTTACAAAAAAAAAGTGGGAAGTTTCCAAAGAAAGGAAGGAAGGAATCAATTTAATTTCGTGTTGTGTAAAACATCTAAAAATGAAACTTTTTTCTTACTCTCTCATTCATTTCCGTGGTTGGCTTAGTTACAAGAATAAAATGAAAAATAAAAACTCATTGAACTTATTATTAATATGATGATTTTTCATCATATTACCACCAATGTTTGAGGAAGAAATGAGAAGATGATATGTCGAGGAAGAAATGTTGATTTAAACAGTTCATGTTTTTAATAATCAGTATAATTTCATTCAGAATGGGCTCTGGTATTTCAATAAATCCAGGTATCAACATCCTATCTAGGTGTCATTTCCTTCAAAATTATTCGAAATACGTACCGACTTACAGCGGAATATCTGAAGATGAGATAACATTTAAATGAAAAATGAAAATGTTGGAATGAAAAATTCCACTGTTAAATTTATGATGATGTGTAAAATTCTGCTGTTAAATTTATGGTTATGTGTAGAATTCTGCTGGTTAATTTATGGTTATGTGTGAAATTCTGCTGTGGGATTTATGGTAATGTGTATAATTCTGCTGTTAAATTTATAGTTGTGTGTAAAATTCTGCTGTTAAATTTATAGTTAAGTGTAAAATTCCGCTGTTAAATTTATGGTTATGTGTAAAATTCTGCTGTTAAATTTATGGTAATTTGTAAAATTCCGCTGTTGAATTTATGATTATGTGTAAAATTCCGCTGTTGAATTTATGGTAATGTGTGAAATTCTGCTGTTTAATTTATGGTTATGTGTAAAGTTCTGCGGTTGAATTTATGGTTATGTGTAAAATTCTGCGGTTGAATTTATGGTAATGTGTAAAATTCTGCGGTTAAATTTATGGTAAAATGTAAAATTCTGCTGTTTAATTTATGGTTATGTGTAAAATTCTGCGGTTGAATTTATGGTAACGTGTAAAATTATGCTGTTTAATTTATGGTAATGTGTAAAATTCCGCTGTTGAATTTATGATTATGTGTAAAATTCCGCCGTTGAATTTATGGTAATGTGTAAAATTCTGCTGTTTAATTTATGGTTATGTGTAAAATTCTGCGGTTGAATTTATGGTAATGTCTAAGATTCTGCTATTAAATTTATGGTTATGTGTAAAATTCCGCTGTTGAATTGATGGTTACGTGTGAAATTTCATTGTAGAATGAATGGCAGAGTGTAATATCACTATAGATATTTATATATATATTAAATTCAACCTATCAAATTTTATTTCATCATGAAAGTACACTCAAAAAAAGTAACATTGCAAAATTCACTGTCAATTACTATCTCAGCAGCACAGCTCTCGAGCAGAGCAGCCCAGGATGGCCAATCGCAACACGACAGGACATAGTTTTATTCCTCCAGGGGCGTTAGTGCTGCTCCATCTATTGACGACAATTGGAAACCCAATGTTTTTCTCAAAAAGGTTCACTTATGATTTATGTATATATTCAATGGAATGGCAATTACTTATCGTTTCTGAGTTGTAATGATTCATAACTTCTTTTATTTTCAACCTCACAAAGAATATTGACCCTCACCTTTATCACTGACATACCTATCATTTTTGGGCGGAAAAAATAGGTATCACATACTGCTTTCTACTGAAAAATGCATTTTACTTGTGATGTTTTTTGGTGCCTAATCACAATCACCCGCTCCAAAAAACGTCAATAGTAACATTGACAGTAGCTAATAATAATTTTGACAAGCGTATCGACAATCTAGGATTTCGTGTTGAGCCGCGACTTGATTTCGAAGATTCCGTCCAAAAACGCAGCTGAAGGGCCAGAAATGCATTACTACTCGATTATTTTTTTGTTTTCTGCATCTCAATGAGCGTAAAATGATACTAGTTTGTCAACAAAGTCACAGGTTAAATCAACTTGTATAGGTACCTCTACCTACTGCGATCATGGAATTTTGCTGCCTGCAAAACTTTGAGAATCCTTTTTTATCAATTAATTTGAAAACCATATCAAGAGCTGTACGTTTTCTATGTAAAGCAAAACCACGAGATTCTTGCAGACCACTGTTTAAGGAAAAGAAAATCCTCACTGTAATATCCATTTTTATTATTGAAACTATATGTTTCATAGCAAAACATCAAAATCGATTTTCAATTAACACCACTCGACAAAGAAACGACTTTAATTTGCCCATTCCAAAATATTCCTTCATTAAAGACTCTTTCATTTATAATGGGTTGAAAATGTTCAATCACCTACCATCAAATCTGAAATTTGCATGCAATAACGTAAACTTTAGGGAAGTTTTGAAGGATTTTTTTGTGAGAGAGCCTATAATAATTTATCAGAGTACCTACTAGGTATCAAGATATTTTTTAATTCGACTTGTGACTGACTCGTTTTATGTAAACAATATTGAAAATTTTCCAAATAAACCCTTATTGGCTATATTTGTGCAAGTGATGTATTGTGCTATATAAATACTAATTGTTTTTGTTTTTGTTATATTTTCGTTCTTTGTACATATGTTCAATAACTACCTGAAATTTTATTCAACAACTACCTGCCAATTTATATTTTATAGTGTATAGTTTTCGAGAACATTACTCCAATAATTATAACTTGACAAGTAGAGATAGCTACAATGTGTGAATTTGTTTGTCGAATTATTTCAACAAAGCTTTGTCAATAAGACGTTCATCTTCAGACAATAAAGCATATTTTGACTTTGACTTTCAATGTGGCGGTTCATATCACCTGCCTGTGACATATTTATGTCACAACTAAAGCGTTGGAATATCATAATGACAAATGTTTCGCCGTTGTCTACATAAAATGGTTGATTACATTCAATTTCCAATTTTAATATTCGGTTTTGAATATAAAACCACAAATTTTCGTCTATCTGAAAACATTTGGTTTTCACTATTTTCTGGATACAGATTTCAGATTTCATCTTCACTTCTTCCGATAATCTCATAGTGAACTTACAAACCAATCAATCATCAATTCTTACCTTCTCGTCCTTTTGGTGTTACGATGGTGAAGGCGCTACTGCCAGGACTCGAAGCCACACAGTCTGAAACATTCAACTCAGAGCTACCAGAATCGTCTCTGTGTGACCCACTGCTAAAGTCTAACGGCAAAGCTGAATGCGAACTCAGTTCCAAAGCCATGATAACAACAAAAAAAACTCAGAAAAAGTGCGAACTGTATTTTTTTGAAACAATTTTTCCCGCCGTACGCCGCATATTTTTCAAAACTCTAAAAACCGGAGCAAATTTCATTTCCCAAGCTGGTCGAACAGTTTCTCATTTTCACAAAATCACAGTGAAACGGAAAATCTACAATCAACTATCGACTAGATTTCAAACAGACTAGCACTGATGTTTACCAAAATTCACCCGAGAGTCAACTGATACCGAAATGCAGAGAATGATAAGCTTGGGCAGAGAACAAAGAGGCGGTTCTCCAGCTCCAATCGCGAGAGATTTTGGCCCTTACCGCCGTGTTGCTTACGGAGAAGAGGAGGGGCTAGGGATTCGCGACACGCCCACAACTACGATTGAATTAATGAATGGAACTGTAAACAGTTTATCTGAGGATTTCGACTTTAATCGCTGACTTCGATTAAGTGTGATTTGGAAAAAATAACCATCGAAATGGGCCTTGTTATAAAAATGATTATGATGAAATGAAGGGTTCTGATCCAATACAGGGCGATGTGAAATAGACGTCGGTTGCCTTTGAGTGTGTCGAATTTTTCGGCTTCAGGTGATTCTTTGTGTTTCGGCTTCTTGGTAGGTAACGAAAGGACAATTTTTTTAAATCAATTCAGGATCGAATTCTATTTCTTCAATAGATCTGACAATAACGGAAAAATACAATTTGGATAACACGCAAAACATAAACATACGATAGTAAGAACAAGTATGTACAAAAATTTTGAGCACTTGACGTCGCAAACAAAAGTTTTACCCGAGTATCAACAAAAAACATCACAAGTTTTATCACAAACCAATGCGAAATCAATAACTTCTCCTAGATGTAATAGGTTTATATATGGTGAGCACGTTCATCCCCATAGACTTTCAATAAGCCACAAAGTAATTGAAACTAAGTATTTGAACAAATTGAAAGGGTAATTTTTTAGTTTTTTTTGGAATAAAGGTGCTGTTTCTCCACTTCTCCATTTTTATACAAAAAACTGTGGGAATCTTTCAAAGAAAGGAAGGAAGCAATTATAACCCGCCATGGTTATGAAACGACGCAAGATTTCTGTTTAGTTGCTGTGAAACTCTGGTCGACCACTGCGATACTCGTCTTGGCAGCTCATAGGTACGTCCTCGTTTAAAGTCGGCTAACCAATAGGTATATTTTGTACCTATTATACCGAAACTAGAATTTGGTGCAATAATTTGGCGTGGAGAATACCAGACCACATTATTCTTGCCAGCAAAAATTCAAAACAAATTTCTAAGATACCTATATTATAAAGAGCATCATGTATATCCTGATTATAATGTAGTTAGAAATACCCATATAGACTTGAATTCAAAATTCTATCCTTGGAAGACCGAAGAGTGCTTAACATTTTGCTGTTTCTGTTTCAAATTATTAATAATAAAACCAATTCACCAACTTTACTTTCTTTACTGCGATTTAATGTGCCTCAAAGGAGAATGCGCTCTTCTGTTACATTTAATATCCCTGTTTTACATAGAACTACTAGAGCTCCTCTCACAACCATGTGTCGACTAGCATTATTATAACACACGCATTGAACTGGATTGGTCAATAACTCAAAATATGTTCAGAAACATTATAATCAAACAAATCATTAATTTATCATCATAATGTTAACTTTTTATAATTACTACTAAAATAAATTTTCTAAGTTGTTGAATTAAAACTAATATTGTAAAAAATCAGAGTGTTAGGTTCATTTCTCTTTTAACTTTTACTTTTATTTTTCATGTCTTTCATCTCTTGTAAATTAATGTAAATTATTTATAATATTGAATATTTTAATATTAACATATGTCACAAGAAGGATTTGTAGCTTTATAACTTATATTTATTATAAATATAGCTGGCTGTGCTATTATCAATACTCAAACTGAACATTTTATCTTCTAGTTTGTTCTTTTATGCGGTTAGAACGCCTTAGTGCAGGTACTGCAGGTGAATTTGCCTTTATTTGGGTTACGTCAGGTAATATCCTTTGTATTGGATTTTCTCTAGGTTCAGTGTATCTAGGAATGTGTTTTGTATTTTGTATTTTGATTTGTATTAGTTTCTCGAGGAGTGAATTATGATTTTCAATTTATGGATGTTAAATTCTATATTGGCCAAACCAAGAAAAAACTGATCTAAAGGTACGACGAGCACAAAAAGACATACATATACTCAATAAGATACAAATCAAACCTCACAACACACGCCATACAAAACAAACATAACTTTCCCCCACCAGAGAACATAAAACTCACAAAACAAGTCAATAAAGGAAACCGTATGGACATCTGGGAAAATTTAAACATCCATAAATTTAAAAGTCATAATTCACTTATCGAGGAACAAATACAAATCAAAACACTGTTTAGATACGAATAAATAAATAAATAATTCACTTGTTAACAAAGGAGTAGAATCACTCAGAGTAGAATCTAGTTCAGCTTCTATATTGGTTGGGCTGAAGCCTTTCAAATAAAAGTAAACACATAACGATGACCAATTCTCTCCATTTTCACAAATTCATTGAAAACGTTCGCTATTGATGACTGTCAACCAAATACTAAAGGACGCAGCGTCTTCAAACTCGAAACATATGCTTTATAAATTATGTACTTTCTAAAATACAATGATATTTTTCAAACAACTACCGCCATCTCTATGTCAGCCGAATACTTCTGGGACCACAAAATAAAAGAAGTTGAGTAAATGGAAAGGTGTAGGTATATTTTTAGTTTTTTGAAAAAAAAGTGTTGGCATTGCAAACCTATTCGTGGTTCTGTCTCAGAAAATGCAAACTTTCTGCAGTTATCTCACTATAGCTCTTATTGTAGCAAAAAATCAACACATTTCTCACCTATGCATATAGATTGTGCGGGCTCATCTCTCATAGTTTATTACACCCTGTGTAATATTTTCAGCTAGAGTCTTAACATGGGGAAGACCATTTTTGGAAAAGAAAGAGGACTTTTTATTCAATTTGTGCCTGAAAGTCATTACTTCGAATGATCTACCCTCAAAATATATTTTGAAATTAACTGCTTTCTTCCGTTCTTTGGAGTATTCCCACATGTTTTTTGTATGAACTTGGAGAAGCAGAAAGCCAAAATCTGTATTTCCTAAAAATCAATCCCTCCTAAAAATATACCCCCATCAATTCAAACAAAACCATGTTTCTTTCGATACACTTCGTCACCGTTGAATGGAAAAGATGAAGCACTCCCACGAAATGGTTTTGCAGCATCCTCGAACTTGAACGAGCTTTGTGTAAGTTTTGAAACAAACTGTAAAGAATCGTTTACTATGTTATCATTTTCCTCTCCAGACAAATTGGGAACTGCGGAGATGTCAACAGCGTGAATATTTAGATATTTATCTTAGGAGAAAGTGGTTTCTGTCTACTGATTACGATTCAATTCTGGTTCATGTTTGAAGGATGATATGACTGATGACTTCAATACTAATCGAAAAAATATATACATCATTGTCGAATAGGGCTTGTATACAATGTTCTTCCAATTCGATATCTGAACTTCGGAATAACCAATGTTTTTTAATCCAATTCTTCTATGTGAAAGATCTATTTCAGTTTGTTAAAAATTATTGTGTTCATTGAGTTCAATGTGACAATAATGAGTTTGTAGGTTAAAAACCCACAAAACAATAAAAAACATTGACTCTACACTCTTATATATGTATCATGCATTCCTGCTCTCGATCTTTTTGTGTTACTCATTCAAATAGGTCCTCAAGGAACTCATCCTCAAGTATTTTTTTGAATGTTGAAAATTTATGGTATATAGCCAATTCTTCCACAATATCTGAACTTATTCTCTTCTCTCTCTTCAACATCCATTGTTTCGACCAAGCTCATCAAGGTCATAGTGACAATTCAAATCCAATATTAATTATTCATTAATTTCATGATATCATCCAATTCAATATTAGAGTTTCAAACACCTATTGAAACTTTCAAGTGAACCGTATTCCTGGTTTTACTGATATGCTTGAAGTGTTTTCTATCGCAGTGTAACTAAGTTGGTCTACACTGACAAGTGTTGAAAAGTGAAAAATACAGTATGACTGGAAGTTTCTGTAGATGGCGCCTTTGTCTCCGCAAATCAAGAGCTAGTTAGCAAAACTGTGATAATCCCCTTCACCAGGAGGAGAAAATTGTACGATCTAACGTCAGTTTCCCTCAACGGTGAGGTCATTCCATTTGGAACGGAGGTAAAATATCTTGGCATTGTCCTTGATAAAAAACTTACCTGGAACGCTCACTTGGAAAAAGTTTCACACAAAGCTAGACTGTCCCTATGGACATGTAGAAGGATTTGTGGTAAAATTTGGCGTTCAGGTGCCAAACAAATCCATGGGATTTGCCTGCTAAACAAAGGATACCCCTGAATATGCTAATATTTATATTTAAAATTAAACACAATATGTTGCCAGCTAACCTATACAAGTAGTATTCATACACACTCCACAAGAAATAGAATAGGAAATTTTTATAACAACAGAGAACATATAGGTTGTGACTCGTTGTATAGTTCTGGTCTGATTGCATTTAATAATTTGCCAAGTCATATAAAAAGCTGTGATTCATTAAACTCATTAAAAAGAAAATATAGTAAATATATTTCAATAGTCATCAATAATTCGTTTTATTTTCCAGTTTCTTGTTTTTAAAATGTGGCTTGTCTCCATTTTTATATATTTTTTTGTTTTGTATTTTATAAGTGACTGACTGTACTATGAAGAGCATTATCTGCTAATAAAGAGTAGTAATAATAATTTATGTGATGATTGTCATGCTAATGATCACTTATGGTGCAATCGCCTGATGTCCGAAGGCTTCACAGAAAACGGCCCAGACGGAGCTCTCTGACAGGCTTGTCTGACCATCAGTATCACACCGTCAGTGGCCATAGAGATCTTTCTAGATCTACCTCCTTTCCAGATTTTTCTGAAGAGAGAGGCTAGAAGGTCTGCATATAGACTTGTGCACATTGCCAATTGCACCAATCAATTTAATGCAACAGACTGTTGGTTGACACTGGAAGTCACAGCTTTCTGGAAATGACCTCTGACTTTATGCCTCCAACTGTCAACTACGAACAGTCTTATAAAGTACTGTTCCCGAGTAGAGAGGACTGGATCCTCCGGTAGAAGGAAATATTAGGAGCAGATAGTTGTTGGTTCACAGATGGATCAAAAACACCTTCCGGTTCCAGTGCAGGTGTTTTCAGTCGCAGACCCAGGAGCCTAGGAGCTGCCTAGGACCTGCCTAGGAGCCTATGCCTATGCGACTGTATTGTGTGCGGATAGATTGGAAGAATCCAACCTCATAGACAAGTCAATGAAAATATTCTCGGACGTCTAAATTGGTAGCAAATTGCCAACACCAACAGACCCATTCACTTTGGACTTAACTTAACCTAACCTAGTCATTCCAGCTGGGAACAAATACTACTAAATTAATAAAAGAGTGAAGATCCTGTATAATTTAGTGCGCACGAAGGATAAAATTCCACAATTTCATCGTATCTCTAATCTTCACCGTTTATGAGAGACCACGCACGCTTAGACACATCATAATCTAGTTCTCACGATTGATTAAATGATTAGATTCTTACCTTTGGAATAATGAGTCAACCGTTTACTTCCACCCACGACTAGGCTAGCGCGATCATTAGCATGCAGATTGTAATAGTTGAAGTCTGGATGTGACTATGATTCACAATGCTTCAGATTTTGGATGTATATGATTGTGTCATTCAGATTTCGAACCATAAACAACAAGTTTATATTGATTTTCAACACAGATATTCAGAAATAAATTGCAACACCACAATGTGTTTTAATCATGAGAAAGTATGATAAAAGCACCAGTTACAACCTCTGTTTGAAATAAACCACGACTTTATCGACGGTATCCTTTCTATTCATGCTTGAAGTAACCTGATTCCTTCATGACCGTTGGAAAGGTATCCTTATTTCCGAACGCTAAAAGTCAAATAACTATTAATGATTCGTTGGAGACGTAGAGAATCAGACTGAAGTAACGAAGGTTCATGAATACCGTCACAATAAGGGACTTTGGATATAGGTAATTAGTGTATAATTTCAGTTCAAGTTTTTTTTGAACAGCTGTCTTGATATGATGAATATCGTTCGAATTGAATGATTAACATGTATTGTAATGAGCAATGCAGAGTCAAATCACAGGTCTGAATTTTTATTCTAGTTACAGAAGATAAAATGTCTCCATTACTACAAATTTGAAGCATGTTCCTGGTAATTTTTAGGTGCTTTTTTGGTCAAAAATCATCCCTGCTAATATTTTATGCATAGTGGGGATGTTTCATATTTCTACCAACTGTTCAAAGTCATAAATATATGAACTGAATAGTAAAGGACCAAGAACGGGTCCTTGAGGAATGATCATAGCCTCTCAGTTAATACAGTTCGAAAACACTTCCTGTGTTCAAATTGATAAATAATGTTCAACCAGTGACATTTTGCAAGGAAACCTAGGAAGTTTAGTGATCTGTAGCTGGGTGGGAACGTATTTCTACCATTATGAAGCAAGACGGGGAATGGATGGGCGTGTGAATGAGATGACCCAAAATTCAAGCTCTTCAAACCCCTTGTAGCATCCCTATTATCTTCCAGACACATGTGGCGCGAGGATCTATATTTTATCTAACAGCCAGTCAGTACTGAGAGCTCTGTAGATTTTACTTGTGAGTCTAAATTGACTTGGGACTGCGAAAGCTCTCTATGGCAATTAGCAGCTAGAAATCAATCCTAGAAATCCTGATGTCAGTGCAACAAGAGGTTTGAAGAAATTATGGAAGTTGATGGCTGTGGGATGACCTTCCTCCAGATCTGAATTTTCTGTGTCTCTTCTGAAGCAAAATGAAGAGAAAATTCTGACACTGAAACTTGGGAGAGAACATTGGGGGAGAGAGAAAGAGACAGAGAGCTGAACGGTCTAGGGTTGGACAAACAAGTCCTGAAACTGGAAACTGGTCTTGACCAGTTGACATGATCTTAATCATAATGAAGAGTGAGAATTGCCGCTACTTGCAAAAGGGATAATACCAGTTTCCCGTGATATCCAGGTTGTTAGGGTTACTTACAAAAAAACCTCATAGGTTGTATCCCGGAGAAGCTAGAAGGACGTATTGCAATCTGAAATGTACATGACAGGATAACTTTAACACTGAAGACTAGATCATGGAGCTTCTGGAGGTTTCTGGAGAAACTACAACCTGTATTGTTTAGGTTGTTCTAAGGTTATTTTTAGGTTGTTCCCACGTCGTGATTACAAATTTCAATAATTTTGAATACATACTTTTCAATAAAATCTTTCTTGGTCTGTAGTTATTACATCTCGCATCAACTTTGGCAGTTTGGGAGTCAACAATTTCGACATTTAATGTTCGATCTATTATAGATGGCATGTCCTATATCTATCTTATCCTACCATGTCAATTTCTCCAATGCTAACATTGGAAGCTGTAGATTTGGCTTCACCATAAACTTCTAACTTTTTTAGTCATGTCGCTTATCAATTGACGAACGATGTGATCTCAACTACTTCTCATAAGTTGTCTAAGTATACAAGATCATCGTCGACGTAGCGTTGTCAATATGGAGAACGTGTCATATCATGTTATCATAACATGTTAACAATTCATGAATGACTTTGGTTATCATAATTATTTCTCACTGTTATGGCGCATATTTCTCACTGCGTGAGAAATCTTTCGTTTTGAACGTATGAAAGCGATGAGTGGCACATTGTATAGCATCCGTAGAAAAAATATTTTTTCTGTTAGTAAACAAACTTTTGAGCCCAACTGTTAATAAAGCCATCGTAGTCGAAAAAATCATTTTGATCAAACATTGTGATGTACCACTTTGTATTGCGAACTAACCGAGAAGAAAAAATATAGCAAAACACACTTTACGCTATTCCAAGAAAGAACGTGAGCTTTACGAAAGACAGTTATGACATTTTACGAGTAAGAATACATTATTACGCATTGTTTGACGACAGTTCTGATGACATTTACTTCGCTGAAGACAATAATGGGGATTAAATATAACAATTAAACAGCGGAATGAAACAGACAAAGGAACTGCTGTCGTTTCCCACAGGATTACATGCTGATTCACGACATCACAACTCGTCGCGAAGGATTATCGCACTATTATCCCAGATATTTATGTTTTGGGTTGCCGCATCGACTGTTTCTTCTACAATATTGTTGCGGTTCAAAATTCAGAGCGAGAGAGGACTGAAAGACATTATCATGTATACAGTTTGTCTCAAAGGAGCTAACTCAAAACTCTGCTATTGTTCAACTTTCGGGAGTTGGCGGACATGCCTAAATACTATAGGTACGCATGGGTTTAAAAGTCCAGGGAATAAGGAACAAAACGCGTTTTTTTTGTTTAAAATTAGCTTCATTCATCAACGTAATCTCCATCAAGAGCCACACAATCATTCCAACACCGCTCTATTATTTCAATACCACTTTTGTAGAACGATTCATCTTTTGACTCAAAATAGGCCTCAGACTCAGCAATAACCCCTTCACTCGAGCGAAATTTCTTTCCGGTGAGTATTTTTTCGAGGTCCGTGAACAGCCAATAGTCACTGAGAGCCAAATCTGGCGAATACGGTGGACGTGGAAGCAATTCGAGCCTAATTCAGGCAATTTTGCCATTGTTTTCTTTGATTTGTGACACGGTGCCTTGTCTTGATGAAACAAAGTTTTTTTCTTTGCCATATGCCGTCGTTTTTTGCAATTTCGGCCTTCAAACGCTCTAATAACCCTATATAATACCCACTGTAGATAGTATTTCCCTTCTCACCACGCACCTCCCAAAATACCGAGGACATAACTTTTCCAGCCGTACTTTCGGGCGCTTTGGACAAGGTTCACCAGTTGCTCTCCACTCAGATGACGATCGTTTTGTTCCGAAGTAAAGTGATGAATCCATGTTTCATCCATTGTCACATATCGACACAAAAAATTTCGATTTGATATGTTTAAACATGGCTAAACACTGCTTCAGAGTTATCAAGACGTTTTTGTTTTTGGTCAACAGCGAGCTCGCGCAACATCAACTTTGAACAAAGCTTTCTCGTAGTCAAATGCTCATACAATATGAAGCCAACACGTTCTTCTGGTATCTTCACAATGTCAGCTTACTCACGCATTTTCGGTTTTTGATCATTCGAAACGACTTTAGAGATTTTTTATGTTTTCTGGTGTTACTGCCACATTGGGACGTCCACTGCGTTCTGCATCATCGGTTTCTCTACGACCACGTTTGAAGACAGCAAAGCAACGTTCAATGGGAAATGTTCCTCAATTTGGGTTATTACAGCAAATACAAGTTTGAACAAAATAAAGTTGAGTTTAATTCATGAGTTTTTCAAATTCACTTTGAAAAGTATTCAAATTGATGTTTCAAATGTTGGGTTTTGATTTTTAAAGGGATTTGTTTCTAATTCACATATTGGAAAGAGCGCCTGTATCAAGTTGAAATAATTTATACCTACCTAGATAGGTATTCTACTTTAAAAAAGGAAAATCATCTTTATAAATCAACAATTGAGGCAAAATATAAATTATAGTCCAATACAACCTCCACAAGCCACATAAACAACAGTTGTTTTGTTATTTATTTATATAGAGGAAGATAGGTTAGGTGCACAAAATGTCATACTCACAGAATTTCTCTAAACTTAAAACATAAGTAAACAGAACAGCACGCCTCTGAAATATGTCATCTCTGTTTGTCTCAAACAGGTAACAGATTAATTGTCCTTTATTAGCTATAACCGATGTTGCCAAATGATGAAATAGAAACGAATCCCTTTAAATTTCGAATGCATTATTTCATTCCTCTTTTTTAAGTACTAAAATAATTTTTTAAAGATAAAGGGTGAAATGATAAGTTTAAACTGAGTTGTTTTAGAGCTATTTTATGAAAACTACTTGATTTTTGTCAGGAGGAACATTCCCCATTGTTGTTTCTGATGGAGCGGAGTCCTTACAACACTCTTCAAGCCATTACTTTGCTTGAACGGTATTTTTTCGCATGGAGAAGGGTGTAAAATCAAAACACGAAATTGTTTTTCATCCATTGTTTTGAAAATAACAAAAGTAGTGTCACTCTTAGCACAATAGCTCACAAACTTATGAGTAAAATATCATGAAATTTCAACAGCTTTTTCATCCCATGTAGCATTTCCTCAGGCAGCGGAGTAATGAATCATTTTCCAGTCCCTGTTCCATTTCAAAAATGCAATATTGTTGTATTACACAGGTATGTGTACACAGGTATGTGTACACTCTTCAGTGTATCACATACCTGCATAGCTCACCTTCTTGAATCAGACATAACTGAGATATTCTCAATTTTCTCTGAAAGATTGTGCTTTAATGAGACACTTTATTACGAGAATGATAAGAATAATGTTTATGAGGCTCTCATACATCAAAATCCTTTTTATACCGATGAAATGTGTTCGCAAATAACGGGAGTTTTGAAATAATCGATACATTGATACGTGTTAGGAATCACACGTGTGAGGTAAGACCTCGCATAAGTTTCGACTTCTGAGGGTTGTCGTTCGTAGAAGTGCGGGAGTTGGTTAACTTATTTTAACTTATTTTTTTAAACATAAATCCAAGAATTAGAGAAAAAATGAAACTGTGAAATCATCAAAACCATTATTAGAAAAAAAACAATGCCTGTTGATAAGAACTACAAACTTGCAATAACAAGGAGAGTACAGTATTTTTTAAATCGCATTCATCGCCAATAATTGAGGGTGATTTGGAAATTTTAGACAGCTTCATTGTTCATCATTTTGCAATCATTTGTGTGGGTGTTTGGCTATTTGTAAATTTTTCTGTACATCTCTGTTATCTCCCGTATGTATTTCCATTCGCAGTAGGAAAAATTATTGCATGTTTCGACTTGTGCTCTAATCTACATTATGATATTGATTTCCTTCTATGAACTAATATATATTTTGGAATTTAAATCCTTTTACAAACCTAATCCTCTACTGATGTTGACAAAAATAAGCAATAAATTTCAATCACTCATATAATCAATAATTTAAGGGGAATAATGGTACTTGGATTAAAAATAATAATTAGATTATTTTGTAGAGTTTATGTTGAAAATATACTTTTGGTTGTGATACACATCATAATAAATCCTAATCTGTTAGCACCGTATCTTATATCTGTATATTTTAATCAGTCATGTGATGGTAATCAATAAGTTGCTTTACAATTTCTACTTATTTTTGTTCGCTCCTGAGGACATATGCCAATATCTCCATACATTTTATCATCATAATAATCCCTAATACTATTTTTCCACTGTGGACAATATAGAATAGGAAATCTTAATACTAAATTTGAAGTTATTTTTCAAATAAGCATCAAAATTCAAATACTCAGCAACCAGAACATACTTCGAGTTTTTCAAATATTTCGTTGCGAAGTTTCTTATGGAACTTTCAATGAGTTTATCTCAACAAGTACCACCATTACTTTAAATACTTCTCCAAGATATTGATTTCCTGAGTAAATATGCCATCCGCATATATTAAATAAAATTTCTTCGCAAACACAACACGCAACACATGATAAATTGACCTTTCATGAATATGTTTTTCACGAAAAACATATATGGAAACTGTGAATAAAACTAACTTCAACTGAAGTTTATTTTGTTTAAATGAATTTCAGTATCCTAATCATATATATCTTCGTTTAATGTCTTCTACAGATGTTGGAGGAGTTTAGTAGACAATCCATTTGATATACTCCCATAAAAGATCCATTTTGGTCAGCTCATATCCATTTTTAATTGAAATGATCGTTGAGGTATTCCTGTACCTCAGTTTTAAAATGTGCTGGTGCACCATCTTGTTGTAGCCACTTTCTAAGTCTTGTTCCATATGAAATGCCGTCCAATAAATTCGAAAACTCATGCCGAAGAAATCTCACATATTTTCTTCCAGTGAGATGCCCCTCCAAAAAATACGGACCGATAACGCTTTTTCCGAGAATTCCACACCAAACATTCAGTGACCAACGGTTTAGATGGTTCAGGCAACGAACAAAATGGAGGTTTTCCGTTGCATAATAATGCATGTTATGCCGATTCACAGTTCCTTTTTTATGAAAAGTCGCTTCATCAGAAAATTACACAAAATGGAAAAAATAATTTTCCTGGTTGTTCTTTTCTGAGCCACATCGGCAAAATTGAACACGTCTTTCAAAATCTTTTCCTCTTAACTCTTGAAACAATCGCATGTGGTAAGAATGAAATTTCTTGCTCGTATCATTCGAGACACGTTGTTTTGAAAAAATCCTAATTCCCTGCTCATGTCTCGGGTACTCACATGGAGATTTTCAACAAGGTGAACAGCAATTTCAAATGTACTTCATTTGTTACAGGACAGACACGTTCGAACTTCTCGTGATTGACATTACCAGTTCTTTCAAATCTTGTTTTTAGAGCCTGAAATGCCCTTCCAACTGGTTGTCTTTTTTCGGGGAACTTCTCTTTCTAAAACCTTGATGCGAAGAGGCAGTTTCCGTCACTTTCTCCCAAAGCATAGACCATTTGCACCATATCTTACAATCGGTCGGTACCCGGTCTGTTCGACTGGGTGCTTGGATCACTCACTCAAATCTACCGCCGTGTTGGTCGGTGGGTCAAGCCGCAGGCTGAACGATCGATTTTCACTTGCTATCGTGCAACCCGTGTTAGGAATCACACGTTAAAAGGTAAGACCTCGTTAGTCCTTAGCTAACAAGTATTCTTACAGATCACTGTCATTTGAATCATCACATACAGAGACTTGGACTGTCGGAAGACAGTGTGTGTCGCCTCTGTCTGGAAAATGATGAAACTGCAGAGCATATACTTTGTGCCTGCCCCGCTGGGGACCGAATCAGGTTCTTTGAGTTCGACAGATCCATACTCTCACCATCTGACCTGAAAGACCACTCACCATACAAACTAATCGGCTTCGTTAAGAAGCTGGGTTTATTTGCCCGAGTGTGAATAGATGTGAGCCACAATAAACCCTTATGGGTTACGATGGAGGGTCGAATAGACCCACTCAGTTTAGACCTACCTACCTACCTACCTACCTAGTCCTTAGCTCGCACAAGTTTCGCTTCTAAGGGTTGTTGTTCATAGAGGTGCGACAGCTGGTTAACAGAAAAACATATTTTAAACATAATTCATAATGAAAATGATTCAATCTACACGCGAAAGAAGCTTCAACGCATGGCGTTATTGACATGGATGACATGGATAACTGGGTTTTCAAAGAAACAAGCAGTATACATATTCTTTAAATTTTTTACGCATTTCTTACCATTGAAACTACTGATAACTATCACTGGATAGTATGAAAATGCTAATATACTAGCGATTGCATTTTATTAGTTCGGACTTTCATTGTCTCATATGTGCTAGGAATCACACGTTAAAAGGTAAGACCTCGTTATTCCTTAGCTCGCTTAGCAGAAGTTACTCAACTTCTGAGGGTTGTCGGAAAAACAGAAACAGATTTTTTTTAAACAGATATAAATTGATTTGATATCCCTGAAAGAATCTATAAAAAATTTTAAAAAATATTAGCTGAAAAATAACAATTATATTCATAAAAAAACTGGAATTACAATGAAATAAAATACAAGCAAAAAAAACAAAAAATGAACTATTAATACGAGAGAATTGAAAAAGTATTAACAAAAAATGAAAAATTTAAAATTAAAAGATTCCAAACCAAGTTACTAAACGACGTTTCGATTGTTAGTATCCACAATCGTCTTCGGGTGATAACTGGACTTATTCCTCCGAGATCTGACTATTTATAGGTCATTCGAGTGCTTTCACTTATTCCCTCTCTCCGCTTCATCGGTTTTTAGCGGAAGCTGACCGTTTGGCGGGAGTTGGTCGTGTTCCGCTTGATTAGAGGTTTCCATATGTTGCGTATCTCTACGCTATCTTGGCTAAATGCGTTGTTGGATAACATAAATGATGTCAGCTTGAGCCCACTTGATGTTATGTTGATGAGTCCAAACATGCTCTGCTATTCCTGATTTGCTAGTTTCTTCTCGCTGTGTGTGCTCTTGTGCTCAGCAATGTGAACTGAGTTTCACCGATGTATGATTCTCCGCACCGCAGGGTATCTGGTAAATGCAATTCTTGGAATCGCAGTCCGCGTTGGGTATCCTGTTTTTCGTGAGGTTGCTACGGATAGTGTTTTCGGATCTGAAGTAGGTTCTGATGTTATACTTGGACCCAATCCTTTATCCTTTCCGACAATCCTCTGATGTAGGGAAGTACAAGTACTGGTTGTGATGGCTTCTCTTCCTTGTGGAGCTCTTGCTGTCTTCTAGCTAAAGCCTGTTCTAACATCACTTTGAAGTAACCATTCCGTTGAAGGTAAATTTTGATGGTTATTTTTAATTTTTCATTTCTTGTTAATAAGTTTTCAATTTCATCTCGTGTTAATAGTTCAGTTTTTGTATTTTTTGGTTGTTGCTTGTATTTTATTTCATTGTAATTTCTTTTTTTCCTGCTTAATATAATTGTTATTTTTCAGCTAACCTTTTTTAATTTTTTCACAGATTCTTTCAGGGATTTCAAATCAATTTATATCATATTAGACAATGTAGGCCCGAACTAATGAAATGTAGCACGAAACATTGTCAACCACCTTCAAACGTGCTAGCGATTAGTTTGAATATTCGAAAAACAAATTTGAGTAAGTAAACGTAAGAAAATACATTTTTTGTGGTTACAACAATTACTAAAATTTGATATAATTTGTAAAATATCAGTTTTTCGTATAGTATACCTTCCACAAAAAATGTAGTGAATTGTTGAATCAATTCTCACAAATGAAAAAATACAGAATGTTCCATTTAAAAAAGTTGAATTATGTCTGTTTGAAAATGAATGGAACTTGACCGGTTTTACCGAACACGCTATATATTGTTTCCGAAAGTTGACATCCCAGAAATGATCATAGTGAAGTTGACTAACTATTACTAAAAAAATCCACTCAATTGCTATAGACATGCAGGTGGTGAATTAAAAAAATATTGCCTGCAAAATAGGTTTTTCTGGAATAACTTGGCAATGTCACAATGGAAATTCAAAAACAAATATTCCTTAGAGAGTTTAAAAAATATGGTTAGCCACGCTCAGCTGAATCACCCAGTATACCAAAAAATAATTTTAAAAGAGAATATTTATCGATATGACTAAAAAAAAACAGTTCGTAAAATTGTTTGCTCTGATAGCAATAGACCGAGGGAATCTTGTTGACTCAC
This sequence comes from Leptinotarsa decemlineata, assembly GCF_025532065.1. Taxonomy (NCBI): domain Eukaryota; kingdom Metazoa; phylum Arthropoda; class Insecta; order Coleoptera; family Chrysomelidae; genus Leptinotarsa; species Leptinotarsa decemlineata. Next base: position 7,496,405 of record NW_027412556.1, on the reverse strand, counting down.
CCTGTATAACAGCATATTATATCATGGAAAAAAATAATAAACCTCTAAATCATTTGATTTATTTAAAAAATGACTTTCCTGGATATCATTACATGTTTTTCGAGGTTGAAAATGCCAGTCCATATGAATTGCCATGTTTCGCAAGGCATTCCACAAATTTCTGTCCGCCCTCACAGTTCTTATGTTTATTTGGTCCGATTTCCTTTGCACATACTTCCGACAGCTCTTTCAACTTTCCCATCTTTGTCAAATCCCCCTTCAGAGCAGGCGTGAAAGCGATCACCATTCCATTTTTGTCAAATTTGCCATCCTTCATTATGTTTGCGGTGTTGAATAAACATTCCATGAAACAGCGTCCAGTTTTGGTTTTTGGAATTGTTTTGGCCTTGAGTGATTCGATATCTGCCAAAGTAGCTCCTGTATCAGCCTTACAGTTTCCGAGGCTTTTCTTGGGGGACAAAATTTGGGTTAACTGTTTTATACCGGTTCTGGCCCCCAATGAAGAAGAAAGCGCTAATACGATATAAACTGAAACAAAAAAGTTATTACATTCAGGGAATGGTAAAGTGGATTTTGTGTGAATCAGTAAAATAAATGCAGACTGAATAACTTTGCAGAAACTTCATAGAATTCAGCCGATTGCAAGGGACAGAAATGTAACTGTTTTGGTAGTGGAAGAGAGAAAATGTAGAAAATGAGATCGAGCCGTTTTTTGGTAGGAAGTACAAAGTACAGAATTGTGATGAAAATTGATATTCAGAGGACACAATTTCACTGGAATTCTTATGGCATATAAGTTTGAGTTTTGAGACATTTACTGGAGTTACAATAGTCTTGTGTCAAAATTATATACAAATCAAACTCTACTCACCCCAATATATGAAAACTATCATGTTCTCTGAATGGTGAATGAATACTAATGTATCAGGCAGTTGAAAACCTTTTTTTTTATCGCCAGCATCGCCGAATAATTGCTGGAGTAATTTCCTGCTGGTCATTTATATTCAAGGCAAATCTAGATTGTATTTATCATTTTGTCCAACTCGATTTTATCATAATCGCGTTATATCTAAATAAGTGCATTACAGTTGATTCGAAGGTCGTTACTGTTCCAAAATAAACTGCCGGATGTCCAAGGATTTCATTACATTGATTCCTTAACCTGAATAATTTATGTTAGCGAGTTTTGCTCCTAATCAGAATTGGTACTAATGCAATACTATATGTACTTATTGATGTATCTAGTATTACACGATAATTGATAATGTTAACAGCGAAAGAAAGTATACGGGATGGAATGAGTACAAGACGGGACGGGACGGGAAGGATTGGGATAGGTTGGGATGGGACGGAATGGACGGGACGGGACAGAAAGGGACGGCACGGGACGTAACCGGACGAGATGGAGAGAGAGGAGACGAGACGTAACCGAACGGGATGGAAAAGGAGGAGATGGGATGGAAAGAGACGGGACGGGATGTAACCGAACGTGATAGAACGGGACAAGATGGAAGGAGACGGGACGAAAGGGGACAATACGGGACGGAAGGAGACAAGACGGGATAGGATGGGGCAAGACAGGACCAGACGTGATGAATTGGGACGGGAAGTAACGGGCGGGACGTAACCGGACGGGAAGGGACGGGATGGGTCGAGATGGAACGGAAATAAAGGAACGGGACGGCACGGAAAGTGACCGGTCGATATGAAGAGGGAGGACACGGGATGTAACCGAACGGCATGGAAAGAGACGAGACGGGATGTACCCGAACGTGATGGAACGGAACAGGATGTAACTGGACGTGATGAAACGGGACGAGATGGAAAGAGACGGGACGGAAGGGTACAAGACAGGACGGGATGGGGCAAGACGTGGCGATACGGGGCAGTACGTGAATGGACGTGTTGGAAAGGGACGAAACGGGACAGGATGCGACGGAACGGGATGTAAACGAAGGGAACGTAACAGGACATGACGTAAGCGATCAGGGTGGAGAGTGGGGAGACAGGACGTAACTGGACGGGATGGAAAGGGAGGAGACGAGATGGAACGAAACCAGACAAGATGTGACCGGACGGAATGGAACTGGTCATGTTGATACGTAACAGGATAGGATGAAACGGGACGAGACGAAACATGTCGTAATCGAACGGAGTAGAACAGGATGAGACGGTACGAGATGGGACGGAATGGAATGAGACAGAACGGAACGTGATCAAATCGGATGGAACGGGACTAGGCGAGAAGGAACGGAATGGGACGGAACGGGACGAGACAGAAAGGAACGCTACGGGACGGAAAGGGACGGCACAGGACGGGACGGGAAGGATCGGAATGGATTGAAACACGAAGAGGCGGGACGGGACAAGGCGGGATGGAATGGGACGGAAAGGAATGAGACGGGACGTGGAATGGGAAGATACGGAACTGAAAGAAACGAAGTGGGAAGGGTTGCTTTAGTGGGATGGAATAATATTGCAGGGAAGGGACTGGACGATGTAGTACGGATACGGTATGGGACGAGGTGGAACGACAAGGGATGGAATGGAACGGAAAAGCTGAGAAGAACAAAGACTATTGAGGATCACGAACAAGGTATGGCAAATTCGCAAGAAAGTGCGTTCCGCAAATATGCAGGCACAGAACGGAATAATCGAGAGATTAGTTCAGGAAGCGATTCGAAATAAGTAACGAGGTTATCAACATCATTGAAAAGGGACGGCAGGGACGGCTGCCTATATGTTATCAAATGTATGAATGATTTTCAATTTTATCAACATGATATAGTCTCAATTCCGAAAACATTAACAACTACATGAAATTTGTAATGTGAGGGAATTTTAGGTAAAGTAAATCCAAGGTACTCAGCAGCTAGGCGATATCGTTCAGCTGATAGCTTGTGAATATCAGCCAGTCTATTTTTAATAATAAATCGTGTACGCTAAATAATAATTTTGAGCATCACATTTTGAAACCATTTCAATTAAATACTCTAAAAAAATGTAATGAAAAATGAATATCTGGTGTAATATTTAAAAAAATCTGTTTTTCCGTTAACCAGCTGTATCAATGAAGATTGGTTACATTCAATAACGTTTGAATTGAATGAAATATTTTTAGAAAACGGACCTGGGAAATCGAAAAATTAACTAAATAAATATTTCGTCTCCGAAAGAAAATCACATTTATGGAATGTTTAATTGCAGGCAGTTCCTAATGAAATATCGACTCGACTGCAGGAAAAGTCCAAATGAAATGTGTATCATTGGCGAGCATGAGATACACAACGTGGAAATATTAACCCCACAAGCACACAATGTACTACCCTAATCTGACCTCGAGTAATATTCAAGACCCTTATCTCTTCCCACATCATGTATGCAATAAACACGCGATGTGTTTACACTAACCCTTTATGATATTATGCAATTCATTTGGAAAATGGAAAGTGCACTTCAATTCCACTAATGCGTGGATAATCTGTAATTGATTGCAAATCACTAGCTAATCTATATTGGAATGTGTTCGAATAGGATGGGCCGTGAAAGACCAATTATTATAGAATAAAAAAACTTTTTTGATAATAACATCGGAATTCGAGCATAAAATGGATGAATATTTCATGACTGGTGGTATTCATATCAATTTTCTTTCAACATGAAACTTCGCGTTCATTTGTAGAAACGTTGTGCAATAATAACCACCCTTGTAGACCAACCCTGTTGGGAAAAGCCTGTCCTAACATAACCATGCCTATCAAGGTTGATGAGAATGCGGTTCAGAAGAGTGAACGGCGTGTACACAAGATGGAGGCAAAGATCACGTCGGCGAGACAACACGCGTCTCGTATCCAGTGTGTGATGAATTACAGGGCAGCCAAAAGGTCTTTCACGACCGCAGCGCGGCGAATAGCCGCCAAAATACTACGTATCCTTCTAGAAGGACATCTATGAACACCCGCAGCCACTCAACTCAGACACTCAAGCCCTACCGCAGCGCGAAGCTTTCAGCAGAGAGCTCCAACAGCCTGATCTCAATGAACTGCGCAACTCGATAACCCCGGATGGCATTCGAAGAGTCCTTGTAGGTTCCAAGAACTTTACTGCTCCAGGCCCAGATGAACTGGAAGTCCCCTTCTATTCTGCATCTCACTATTGCCATTATCCGTTGCACTCAGAAATATTTCAGGGTATAACTATGGCACTCTTGGAAACTGGTGGAACGAGATCAACATTTGTATTTTATGGATGACCTTTAACTTTATGCCTCTGGAAAAAAGGATCACCATCAATCCTTAAGGGTGGTGGAAGAATACACGCATGCTATCGGTATGAAATTCGGGATAGACAAATGTGCAATGATCCATCCCAAAAGAGGACGATGCGCTCTCCGAGACAAATATTAGCACGAACGTTGACAAACTTGGTCATCGGAACTCTTGGGGAATAACGGGGAACAACAAATATGCTTGCCGTTCCAATCTTACTCTACTCGTTTGGAGAAGGGAAATGGACTCAGGAGGAGTTGTATCAACTCGACTTAAAGACCCGAAAAATGATACAGCTTCATTTGAGTTTGCATACCAAATCGTCAGTTCCACGGTTTTACTTCTCCCGACAATAGTGAGGCCGTGGTCTTTTGAATTTGAAGTGTCTGCATAACAGAATGGTACTGGATGGAGCCTGAAGGAGTTTGGATCCCATTCTCTGCATTGTCCGGTACCATGAGAAAGTAAGAATTGAAGCATCTCTCTTCAGAGCAGCTTCTTGTGTAGCTAGTGAACTCGGTTTGGTTTTCGATACTGAACGAGGTGATCACAACTCTGTCACCGAGTTGGAACCCGTTCAGTAATAGACCCACATAAAATCCTCTGAGATCACTTCACTTCTGGGGAAACCAATGCATCAGGTCTTCTTCAAAAACATTGAAGACCTGGGCTCATAAAACCGCCTGACCTTCGCTTTCTCCAGGTCAAGTGGGCTAAAGTCGAAAACTGAAGGGTTCACCATGACCTGCCAGGATTGTGTATTTAACACCTTAGTCTACCGCAGTCGCGTGATGAGTATACAGGTTCCTGATACAAGGTGCAGGGCCTACCTCGATGCGTCCAAGGTCCTGATAACTTGCGGTCAGTATATCCAGCATATGCGGTTTCAGCCTATATTCATCGACATAACGCGGCCCTAAGAATGCATCATTACCACCCACGGCACGATGGTATTGGTAACGGTATTGACGAGACACCGGTGTTGCCCTACGCTTCGGGGGATATTGAATCCGTTGTGGAAAGCTAGAAGTGCCGAATTTATTGAAATTATTCATTCCCATCCTCAGGCTCATACAAGCTGATAAGCCTGATGTAGTCATTCTGGACCAACAGAGCAAGATATTTACGAATATCGTCCGAAAATAGAACGAAAAAAAGGATACAATTTCGAGATTTTCTCTTCGAGTTCCGCAGACTTCATCCAGACCACTCTGTCAAGATTGTTGTTCTGATTATTGGAGTCCTTGATGGAATGCTGCCCTCTTTACTCTCGAATCTCAAGATCATGCTGGCTTGCCGCTCTAAGGTAGAAATCTTAACAAGACAACTATAGAAGGCTGTCATTCTTGCCTCACTGGTCATGCTTAGGGCACCCAATGATCACTTACCCCATGGTGTGGGGAGTGGTCATTTGTTGATGATGCTGGCGCGCCCTGCTGAATGTATCGGGGCTTCGAGGAATCAGGCCCGACCAGCGCAACAAATAATATTAAAAATAATTCATTTATTTACATCAAAGAGAGGATTTATATAACCAGAAGTATTTGCAAATGAACAAAATTAGTTACATCGGTTTCACATTCATTGGTTCATATAGTTGTATACGATACAGAACGGTGTCAATTGAGGTTAACATCATCACTCATGTTCACTTTTTGGTGATGCAAATGTAACTATTGAAACGTTCACGTGCAAATAATTCATTATGCGCTTAAACATTTCTGTTTCTGTAATACAATAATTTCATTATGCCCTCTTTTCGAATGATCATTACAACATAATGGACGTTCATCACCGTAATAATTTTATCAGATCGAATGATGATAATAATCCCAATCTCGACACCAAACAAAATTTGTTTTTGATGTAATGGATGAAAAGATTGAATTATTTTCAAAAAAATTAAGGTGTACATATTACTGAAATAAAAATTGAATTATTGAGTTTTTCATATCAGGTTTTCCTTGTTTCACACTCCCTCTGCTAGGTGACTCCCATAGAATAGTTGGTGAACAAACCTGTCCAGAGAACAGTAGAGTCGAGTTCGAATTTTGGTCGGGTAACATTTTCTAAGGTTAGTTTTTTTTAAATCCACTCTTCGAGTCATTGTTCACTGTGGTTCTGGCGTTGAATCTGGTTACTAGTACGCCTTGGCCAAAGACGAAACGGACTGGTTTAAGTTGGAGGATAGTCATGTCACTAAGTGTTCTGGCGATGTATTGAATATTTTGGAGCCCCTGGAGACACCCTACCTTTTGTTTTATGAAAGAGAGGACATTGGTAGATCAAGATCTTCAGATGATGTGGTGCTGCAAGTTTTTTCGGGTTTTCCTGCAGCTGAAAAAGCAAATGTACCACTGAAATCAATGAAATCGCCCCGGAGCGCCAATTAATTTTTGTTTTTGTTTTATAATTTCATGATTTGTATTTTGGAAGTGTTATCATTCTATATAGTAATTTGGTTTTACTCTTCCATATTCATATTACAGATGATAAAACTTCCCTTTTGTATACAGATTCGGTTTGATTCTTCCAATGAAATTTATGTTATGAAAAGAAAAACTTTAAGTATTTTTCATGTATTTCATACGTTTGATTTAATTTTTCTTTTTTAAGAGCATGTAATGAAATTTTGTTTTCAAAATATGTTTTTTTCAGTAAAAATTAACAGATACCATTCTAAAATGCCCTACAAAATATAATATATGAGGAGTATTGATATAAAAACTTCACTTTCATGAAAAGCAATGAAACTTCTGGTGAACTTCGAAGTTTCGAGCAAGGACTTCATAAAACAAAGCACTCATTTCTTTCTAAAAGATAGAACGGAGACCACTGGCGTATAATGAATTCAAAGTGACCCTGCTCCTAAACAATAGAACTGTTACACTCTCCTCGACGCGAGTTTCATCAATAGCCAATCGGATCAGAAGTGATACTGAAAAAATAACGCTGGAAAGTTGAACTTTTCAACTTGTCCGAGTATCATTCTCAATTTCAGCCATATAAACAAACATTTTTGAAAATTCTACAGGTGAGAAAGTCACACACACTGTGTTCCGACAGTCCGAGTCTCTGCATATGATATTTCAAATGACAGTGACCTATGAGAAGGCCTGTTAGACATTGAAGTGCATCATTACTGTAGTGCAACAACTGTTTGGTATCAAGCTCAGAAGGATGAATGAACGCCTTGAAGTGAGCCAGTCCTGGAAGATTCTGCCAGAAGTCAATACATCTTCTTTCCATCCAGGGGTTCAAAATTTGTTTGGCAAAGCCTGAAGTGATGCCAATGACAGGTTCTGGTCTGATGAAGCTGGTTGCAGCACTCTCCTTTGCAAGGGAGTCAGCAGCTTCGTTGCCTTCCAGGCCAGTATGGTCAGGAATCCAGTAATTCAGGTGACTGGTACCGGCTGCTGCTGACGCATTTTCGGTACATCCGATTGATGTTCCCACAACAGGACAGAAAGTCATAGTGAATCAAACCAGCCGCTGACCACCATACAGTAACCATGTTTTTTTTTTGGTGAGTTTTCGTCTTTGGGAAGTATTTGGGTGGCTCATTGGCCTCCAAACATTATCCTGAACGTTTCCTGGTGTCGTAGAAGATCACACACACACAAAAGGAAAGAAGAACAGACCATGAAACTTGATCACTTCTGACTTCTGTCAATCATTCAAATCGTGGAGCACCCACTTTTTGAGCTTTTTGACCTTTCCAATACGTATTAAATCATCAAAAACCGAATGGTAGCTGAGGTCCAGTTCTTCCGCCATCCCACGCCATGTTTGTGATTGGTCAGTCTCCACCTGGGTCTTCAAATCTTCGTCCAGGGCTGTTTTGGCATCGCTTTTGTTCAATTTGAATTCGTACAGAAAAATTGGTTGAAAATCGCTCAACGACATTATATAATAATGAGCTGTTTAGCGGGATGTGAAGCTAAAAAATTGTATAACACATTGAAATCGACAAAACTTTTGAAACAACGTAATATTGATTTCCTTTACAAGCCATTATTGCTGCGATCAACGTCAAATACTAGAATAATGTCTCAATTCCTTTCCCAATTACAGTAATACCAACTCCCTTTTATTTATTCGTGATTATTAATCGTTTTTAAATTGATTTACTGCCGTTACACATTCACTCCAGTAATTAAATGACCCTTTTATAACTTTCTATTTGAGAACAGTTACGTTTTATGATATTCCTATCAGAAAATAAATAAAACTTTGTTGTACTGTTTTGTGATCGATTGTGTCAACCTAATATACAGAGGTTAGATTAATTTATATTGAAGGTAGGTATATTGTGCAATAAAAGTAAAGCCTAGAGAAATGTCACTGTTATAATTTTATCACAGACTGTGGGATGCTTTTCTGAATTAAGTAGTTTGGATAATTTATAGCTTGCAAAAAATCTATAGATAGTGGTAAACGCTTCGATAAATCAAGCAATCGATAATGAATACGTGCAACCATTCAAAAATTTTCCAAGTCTATGAACATATATTGCTGGTGTTTGTAACGAATCTAAGAAAAGAAATAGCACCATGAGCAAGTATTCAATTTCAATAAGGCTTGTGGTTGATTCTTCAAAAAACGGGAGAGGGAGTCTTATACTCAACAGACAATCCGCTCAAGGGCAGACTATAAAGTTACTACGCAATATAAAGCTCTCGAGAGTTAGTAGCCTATCCTGCTTACAAATTTTGTAAAATGTTACTATTTCTTTCTACAGTGCGTAGAAATTTATGTTTCGACTAGTGATTACCTTACGAGGAGTGTCCCTCAAAGCACTGTGCTGAGGTCACTTATATAAAATGTACCTATCTTTACAACACTTGAAATACTTGTGATGCACTGTTTGAAACCTTTGATGTAGTAATAAATTACTGGAGTTTTATCCCAAGAAGATCAAAACTTTTAGTTTTGATCTTCCTCTTGAAGATGATCACTTGGTGATCGAAACACGTGTCGAGGTGTTACAATAACGGTTTAATGTTGGGAAAAAACTCTAGTGAACACTTGAAATTCAGTTACTTACAAATTAGGAAATATTAGACTCCATGTTCAGATAAATTATATGGGCATGATGATTCAGGTATTATTTCAAACCAATCTTTCCTATGAAATAATTTTCTGGGATGCTGCAAACCCGATTTGTTTGAAACCATTGAAACAGAATCAAAACAATCCCTAGGAAATATATCAACAGAAAGGACCTCAAACAGATTGACCACAATTACTTGAGTAAAAACAAATACTATTGTGTAACAAATTCTCACAAAAATACTCTCCAAGGAGCCTATATCTATTCAGCTGCTTGACTGATTTTATTCGAAATCAAACACTCTCTCAGTTATTATTTTTTCAATATATATTAGAAAAATAATTATTGCTCAGATTATATAGTTATCATGTATATGCGTTCAGCCTATTCGCAAAAAGGGCAAGAAAAATCTTTCAAATAACTATTGACCACTTGTTTTGCTATCAATGATATCTAAAATCATGGAAAAAGCCGTGAACCACCATATCCTCAAATACTTGGAAGACTTTAACATCTTGAGCGATCATCAATATGGCTTTCGGAAATAAAGATCAACAGGCAACCTTCTATTGTATATTCCATATTTCTATATTTGGAATAACGTAATTTCGAAACATGGAGAGTCAAGAGCTATTGCGATTAATATTTCTAAGGCCTTTGAGCGTGTGTGACATGAGGGTTTGCTGGCCGAACTTTGATGCCATGGTTTGTCAGCTCATTTTTGTGTATGGCTCTCCAGCTTCCTAAAAGAACATCCGCTGCAAGTGGCTGTCGATGAATATTTCTCGAATACTTTTATCATAAACGCTGGTGTTTCCAAGGGATCTATATTGTCTCCAACCCTCTTTTAATTGTATATCAACGACTTATTGAAAAAAGCAAGAATCCAATATATTGCTTTGCTGACGACAGCACACTTGTCTCGTCATTCCATTTGGATTCCAGGACATCTTCACCGGCAGCAGGAGGTTGCATATCTTAATGAGCATCTGAAAGTGATTACGAATCGGGAAGAAACTTACCAAGTTCAATTCAATGCCACGAAAACCCAGGCATCGGTTTCCTGATGAGCAATAACATCATGTTACTGTAAAGTACATACATTATTCAATCCAGTTTCACTTTGGAACAAATATATTCACAGAAATAACTAATATAATCCTTATTTTGGTTCACTCGGGGAACAGAAACATGTGCACTGTCATTAATGACCACTTCCCGCGTTTACTAAACCCTTACCCATGCCAACTGAACGCGATGAAGCCAATGCGTAGGTATGTTTCAAACTTGCAACAACATGACTGAAGCAAATTCAAATCCAAGATAGAGTGGATGTAAACATTGACATGCCCTACGCACGTGATATTGAAAATCCCAAGAATTGGCCAGGGTCGTATTCAGAACCAACATCTTGTTGATCGCAAATGCTATATCATACTTAGGAAATCTTTTTTATAATAACGAGTGAAATGCACAAGTTTTGCAGGTTAATGGAAAAAATACAGATAATATGTGTAATATAAAAATATTTTCATTGGATTTTTCACAGCGCACTCAAGCATTATATGAAAAGAGACGTTATTATTTCTTTATTGATAATTTTTATTTTATGTAAAATCGAAAGGAATATTGATCAAAATTATTCAACTGGTTGAATTTATCTCTTCATCAGTAGTGTCATCCTCACCAATCTGAATTATCAGTGGCTCGATTTGTGCCTCTATTATGTTATCAAGCTTCCACATCTTTGTCTCGAATTCCGATATCACATGCAGAAGTCACTTCTCCCATTTCTCCGCCGTGACTCCTTTCAAAGCCTCATCAAAAAGTACTTTGAGATCTGCAAATTTGAACGTGATGTTATGCTGAGCTACAAAATTCTTCACATCAGCCCATATTAACTCGATGGGATTGAGCTCGCAGTGGTATGGAGGCAGGCGAAGGACAATTTTGTTTTGATCTGCTGCCATCTCATCGACTATATATTTTTGGTATTCAAGCTTGCGCTCCTTGACAATTTTTAGTAGCTGTACTCTTAGCATTGAGTCTTCAAAGCTAATATTCTTTGATCGCAGCCAATTTTGGATTTCAATCTTCTTTGAAGACGTTGTCGGAATCTTCTCTAACCGTCGCGAATGATATGGTGCATTGTCCATTACAATCAAAGCATTATCCTCCAGATGGGGTAGAACTTTGGAAAACCACTGTTCGAAAGAATCACCGTTCATTTCTTCGTGATAATCTCCAGTTTTCTTCGACTCGAAACACCACAGCCCTTCAGCAACAAACCCATTCTCATTGCCGATGTGACAAATAATAAGCCGTTTTCCTTTACCTGGAATTATGAAGAGGTATGTAAGTAAATGAAGCAAATACGTGGGTTACTTTTTATATATTGAGATTGAGGCAGGTCTCAATATAAATATAAGTTTACCTGATGGATTTGTTAATCCGGTGGATAGTCCATCTAGAAAGGCTCTCCTAGATGAGGTCCCAGTTTCATTAACCCATACTTTAGGGGTAGTATGACCAACATTAACCCAGGTTTCATCCATATGATGAATTGTTCTCTGTTGTTCCCTATAATATTTAATTTTGGTCAAATACTCTCTCCTCCATAACACAATTTCCCCTCTATCCAATAATAAACTATTGCGCCCTCGTTTTTTCCATACAAAATTCAAATGTTTCAATACTTTATGGAATGTTGACCGCTTAAAACTTGGCAATGAAACATCTTCATTTATTTCTGTGAGTACTTTGTGGGTATTCAATTTCTGAAAAAGTACTCATGCACTTTCCTCCTGATTGCATGTTTATCATCATCATCAATTGATTTTATAATGGTTTGACGATTCTGATTTGTATTCGGTTTGGAAAATGTATGATTTTGTTTATATTCCCGTAAAACATTGTAAATCGAAGCGCAACACACTCCAATTTTATCGGAAACTTTCGATACGACTTCGTCGACAGTCGATGTCTCAATTTCTTCCATCTCTTTCTTGAACACATTTAAAATCACTTCTTTCATCTCAACACTCAAATGTCTTTTTTTGGATCGTTTCCTGGCTGGACTCAGAGGATAGCTCACAGTGTCATCAGCAGTGTCTGGACTGGACATCTTGGAAAACAATTTTAAGCAATATACTATAACGCACGCCACACAAACACGCAAACGACTGATTACAACCCTGTGCTGGTACCGAACTCGTACCAAGAAGGCGAATGCACCAATGAACGCTGCCCTTTCCATCTGACACTGGGCGATCACGTGAACATCACGCTTCGGTTTTGTTTTGTTTTGCTCTATCTTGGATTTGGATAGACTTTAGACTTCTATAAGTGGATTGAAAGATAGAAAACGATCTTGTTGCAAATATGCAACAAGATGAAACGAAGGGTTAGATAACTCATAAATGAATAGTCGACAACCTGTCAAACAGGTAGCTAGAACGCCTGATGTATAATCTACTAGTGTTTTTCGCGGATCTCGATAGCCAATTCAATCCAAAGTAGTTATTTCGTATGAATTTTTTCTTTCGGACTGTATTCGAAAGGGAATTTTGTTCAAAACCAAAAAGGTTTTTCCTTGAATCTGATCTCTCTGAAAATGTCCCCTTCTCGATGAATTGTGTATTATTTTCACCGGACTAATGAACGTGAAAAACAACAACTGATATCGAGTGGATTTCGAACGAAGTTTCCGTGAATATGTGTAACCTACAGGGAGTAACAAGTTGTCATTTGAGCCACACCAATGTGTCCAAGTGACCGGCATTCTATCTAATTACGTTGAAATTTCCAATGAAAATCTTGTCACGGAAATGAAATAAAACAATATATTTCACTTCCAAATGGCAGTGTTAATTTGAAAGTGTCTTTTCCCAAAGAGGGGGTGCCTCCTGCCGCCTCTTGAGGATTGCATGGGAATACGACCCTTTCGTTATTACATCTATACGATTTGATCTTTCACTGAATTAATTAGGTCTATTAGTGAAGTTTCATAATTGAGTGGTAGAGAGTCATGGATATCTTTCGTCAACTGAATTTTGAAAAAAAAATGAGGAATTGCTGCTGTGCTAGCTCAAAACTAGGATTTTTTTTCAAAAAATACTTAAATACCCAGTGGTCTTCAAAAATTGAAAATCCAGTGATCACTAGATGAAATTGAATAGAAAACTCGACTAGAATAGGGTAAAATGGAGTAATAAGTGAGGAACAAGACAAATCTTATGATGAGTTCGATATTTCCATTTATTTCGTTCTGTTGAAGCCATGTGACGGTTTCACATTGATACCGGTGATACAGACCTGCATGGTGCTATATTTCACCTTTTAAAATCATCAATACCGTCAGTTTGTTCACTTCTATCAGTCTGAAAAACTCTCGTTTAATCACTGTCGGACTGAAAGAAAATAATGGAATAGGGCACTATTCTGCTGAAAATATAGGAAATATTTTCGGAAAACTGAATTCGTCATGGTCGATAGTCCCTTCATGCATGTTAGGGTACAGATCGCCTGTCAAGTTATATTCAAAAAATAAGGAAGTATTGATGGCATTTCGAATTGAAGTGAGAACCACACATGACAATCTCAGTGAAAAGTGGAATGAAGCTTTCGAAAAATGCTGACAATCACCATACTGGTTGTAGTCGCAACAACTTTAGTCAGTCTTCTTTCCACTTTCTAGAGAACAACCACGATTCCATATTACATATTACAATCAAATTTCCTTTCATACGACCAGCAAAAAGTCAGACACTCATCATTAGCAAACTTGTTTTCAAAGAACCCCAAGAATTAAATCATTTGAAATTCACCTGTTTTGCCTAGAAGTAATTTTGCATGGTTTTTCTTTCAAGAACAGGTAGATTTTTTCAAAGTAAATCTGTTTCCCCAGAACTAGTCATTTATGAGAAAGGAAGGATTTAGTTTTCAACTTCAATTTGCCGGGTTTTGAAATCAAGCAATACAGAAATTACATCTACAGACTTCAGACCTATTGCCATTCTGTGTAACTTTGGTAAGTTATTCGAAATTATATCATATGATGTAATCTATTACTCAGTGAGGAACACAATCTCACCTTTTCAGCATGACTTCATGACCAGAAGATCCACTGTTACTAATTTAACCTGCGGGAGTTCCTCAGGACTCGATTTTGGGACCTCTACTTTTCGTGTTATTTGTTAATGACGTTTCTCGGCATATCGAAAATTCTCAATTTCTCCTATATGCCGATGATCTCAAGCTTTTTAGAAGAACCGAAAGCGAAAAAGATTCTGATATGCTTCAAAATGATCTCAATAATCTATCTACTCATTTTTCAGTGTCTGACCTATCTTTCAACGAAGCTATCAAGGATCATTTCATTAATTACACTAATTTACAGAGAATCAATGAGATGAAAGACCTCGAGACCATTTTTACTGGTGTGTAGGTACAGCTTCTTTCGGCACATTGAATACTTAGTATCTGAATGTTATAGAAAACTTAGCTTTAATCCAAATACCTTTTTATATTCTGATACTATAGAGAAAGTCCAGAAACGATTATTAAGAACACTCTTTTTCAGAAAACACAACGTCTGGCCTTTATTTATATCGTATTCTAGCCAATTACAAGAATTTGATATGCAAAAATTGAAAGACCGCCGTGAGTCTTCGGAAGTGATTTTTGTTTTCAACATTTTCAGAAAACTGAAAGTACCTAAAATTCTCTATACTATTAATTTTATTGTACCTGACGTAAGACTGAGAAAAAGAGACAATCTATTTCGTGTCTCAAACAATCTTTCTCCCCTTCAACAATGTCTCGAAACCATTAACAAAATGGTCAGGAACTGTGAACTAGATATATTTAGTATTACAGAGGGACAACTCCTTCGAATGCTCAAATGTATCGGAATTTTTCACGGTCATTTTATCATTTATTGTTTTATATTGTTATATTTTATATCGATTTTAACTGCATCAATGGTACTCAATGAATACGATATACAAGGAACTTAAAAAAAATTTTGCATCATGTAAGTGAAAACCATTCTGTTTGTTGTTCAGTATAAATAAATTTATATTCTATTACTCAGGTAATATCGGAGACCCTTAACTCTCAAAATCAAGTATTCATTTACACTGATATCCAAAAGGCTTATGACACCATTGATCATTACTTACAACTAACTAAATTAGAAGCAGTGGGTTTCTCTAAATGACTAATCGATCTAATGAAATCTTATTTACACAGAAGAACCCAGTTTGTAGAATATAGAGGGTACACGTCTGATCGCTATGTAGCTTGCTCGGGAGTCCCACAAGGCTCCAATCTAGGTCCACTTCTATTTATAATATTCATCAACGATCTATCACTTGAACTCAGTGCCACCCATCTTCTATTCGCTGACGTTTTAAAAATATACAGTCCAGTTACCTGTATTCAAGACTGTTCCTTACTAAAAAATAATTTAACATCATTGGAGCACTGGTATATCAGAAATAATATCAAACTCAACATCAACAAATGCAAAATCCTAACAACAATATCTAATTGCACACTGCTACAAAATAAGTAACATTGTTTTTGAAAGATGCTTCAGCTTCAAAGATTTGGCTGTAATATTTGGCAGCAGACTCACGTTTGGTGAACATATTAACAAAATTGTAATGAATTTAATGAAATTACTCGGTTACTGTGTTAAAATATGCCACAGTCATTTGGTGACCTTTATATAAAAGCGCAATAGACTGTATTGAATCTGTTCAAAGGAAATGTTTCAAACATATATTCTTCAAATGTTATGGTTATTACCCTGAAAAGGATATGCCCATATAGACCTTCTGAATACTTTTCACGTTC
This sequence comes from Leptinotarsa decemlineata, assembly GCF_025532065.1. Classification (NCBI taxonomy): domain Eukaryota; kingdom Metazoa; phylum Arthropoda; class Insecta; order Coleoptera; family Chrysomelidae; genus Leptinotarsa; species Leptinotarsa decemlineata. Next base: position 7,480,223 of record NW_027412556.1, on the reverse strand, counting down.
AATCTCTGCAAGAAAGACGAGATTGCTTGGCAATTACCACTCTCCATAAATTATTGAACGGCATAATAGACTGTCCCTATTTGTTGAGTAAGATCAATTTTCATGTACCAATATTTGTTTCCCGCCATGAAATTACGTTTTACAATTCAGTTCCTTGCACCAATGTACTACTCAAGTCACCAATTTATTCAATGTATAACCCTGTATAACTCGCTATTTTGGTGGCTGCGGTTTAAGAACAACCGAAGCGACTTCAAATCAGCAAGCATCGCATGAAAACGAGTCACTCGTGTGATTCCAAGGCAGTGTGTTCTTAATTAAAAGCTGAGCTATGTTTCATTCGAGCCCAGTGAACATCACTTGTCCTATTGGCGAAAGGGTGAGTTAGCGCTTGCCCAAATTAAGAGCTATTCTCTTGTATTCCACCGAAGTGGACATAAATAAAGGATCTTTAACGCTATACGGTAAATGTGATAGTTAAACGAGGTTGAAGAAGATTTTATGCCGGACTGACTGTAAAAATGAAAGATAATCACAGGTTGAATGAATATCGGGGTCATTTTAACTTCACTTCACATAGTCGGAAAGGGATAATTCAGAAGTTGATAGTTCATTTTTTATTCCTTTAATTTTATTGGGTTATAAACACTTTCGTTTATAAATCTTAAGAAATGAACTTTAAAAGTTCAAGCCAGTCTCGGATATACCTACACAGTAAGTTGAATGGACTGACGCCTATCAGAAAACAACTGCTCCCCTGGCTAATACCACGAAGGCCGTTGGATTATCTCCGACAGGCGTCAGTGCAGGAATCTTCAGAGAAAATTTCCTGCATATGCAATTGGCAATACAACTGAAAGAGTCGACCTTCAATTTTGGAACGCGCACACTTGCAGACCGGTTTCGGGCTCATTAGTCACTCGTCAGTGCAAGATAGTGACCATCATCGACCTAAAGTCAATGATATTCCATAATTGAAAATCCCCCCCATGCCCCCTCCCGGGTTGTGTGCCCAGGTCGCAAGCTCCCTCCTTACGGAATCACTTCCGCAGGTTTGGACCTGGCGACCCTTTCCTTCCACCCCCGTTTCTTAAGGAAACGGTCCTCAATCCAGCTGCTAGGCACTTCAGCAAGATTGATATCTAACCTCTTTTGGTTGAAAACCAGCCTTTAGGTGCTTTTATTTCCCTATCTAACTTCTCGTTTTAAATTTTATTTGGCTCTTGTTTGTCGCGGTATTCCTAATTGAATTTTTGCATGGGGCCCCCAAAACTAACGGCGGCCAGAATTATGATTGTCGGGCGTTTCTCAGTGAAGCTGAGAAATGTGATTTGAAAGTGAATCGCGGTTTTCCTGAAAGAGATTATATGGTTAGTACACTTTAAAATGTTATACTTGCCGGAGCCGCCTGACGGCGACTCGTGGGGGCGGTCTCTGGTTTTGTTTAGTCGGCCTTGGATGTTTGTCCCTTTCTCGGAACCTGGGGTCATCCTTGTTCAACTCCTCGTGTAGATCGCGAAACGCTGGATTTAAGTGCGATCTGATTCTATCGAACGTGCTTTCTGCATGTTCTCTCATATACACGTCCACATATTGCGTGTCCAGGTCTAGATCTCTGTATATGTATCTGTTTGGAATATAGTAAGGTGCATTTACGGCGGCCCTTACGCTCGTATTCATAAATGCTTGGATCTTCTTTCTGTATGTCTGCGCACACTGGCCCCAGGCAGTGCATGCATACAGTATTATTGGCATTAGGATCGTTCTGATCATCAGTAGCTGACTTTCAGTGCCATGTTGCTACTTCTTCCTATGATCGGCGCCAGGCGTCTTCTGGCCTGTTTGGCCATTCCTATTCTCTGCTGTACGTGGTCCTGGAATGTTAGCTTCTTGTCTAGGATGACCCCGAGATATGTCGCTTTGTTTGTCCACGGAATCTCTTGTCCGTTGAAGATGACGTTGCCTTCCGGTTGTACGAACCTGCGGGTGAACAGTATCGCCTGACTCTTGTCAGGGTTGATACTGATCTTCCACAGGTTAGCCCATAATCTGTCTGCCTGTTGTTGTAGGTATCTCGTAACGAGTGCTTGACTCCTAGATCTCGCCAGCAGGGCCGTGTCGTCCGCGTAGAGTGCCAACTTGTTAAAGTTGTTCTCTGGCTTGGGCACGTCTGCCGTGTATATAATTGAAAATCGTAATTCTTTCAGAGTATTTCATTCCTCTTCCTAAGTTGAAGCGAACAACAATATGTCACTCCATCTAGTGGACGAGGTACTAACCAACTGCATTTCCGAAATTTGCCCGATTCCTCTGAATAAGGAAGAAAAACTTTCTTATCAGTCAGTGGGCTATGCATGAAGACTGGCAGTAAACAAATCTAAAGAAATGAACTTTAAACGTTGCCCGTTGCTAGTGTGCCCGTTCCAAAATTGAAGGTGGACTCTTTCAGTTGTATTGCCAACTGCATATGCAGGAAATTTTCTGTGAATATTCCTGCACTGACGCCTGTCGGATATAATCCAACGCCTTTCGTGGTATTAACACGGGGAGTAGTTGTTTTCTGATAGGCGTCAGTCCATTCAACCTACTGTGTAGGTATATCCGAGACTGGCTTGAACGTTTAAAGTTCATTTCTTTAGATTTGTTTACTGCCAGACTTCAAGCATAGCCCAGTGACTGATAAGAAAGACTTTCGTTTATGAAAAAAAAATGTTTGTAGATTGCTGAATCCATGTTGATATCTAATGTTCATGTCATTAACAATCATAAATAATATTCATGAAAACATTAAATTCACAATAGAACTAGAAACCAATATTTCGATAAACTTTTTATACCTCACTATTTCAAAAATTAACAACAAACACTCCCACTATACCAGTGAAGCGGAAAAAGGAAAGGAGAAATAAGTGAAAATACTCAAATGACCTATAAATAGTCAGCTCACGGAGGAATCAGTCCAGTCATCACCCGAAGACGATTGTGGATACTAACAATCGAAACGTCGTGAACTAACTTGGTTTGGAATCTTTTAATTTTATATTTTTCAATTCACATTTGTTCAATTTGTTCCATTTTTACTTGTATTTTATTTCACTATTATTCCATTTCAGGTTTTTGCTTGATATAATTGTTTTTTTTTTTCGGCTATTCATTTTCATTCTTCTTCTTTAATTTTCAATTCTTTTTCAGTTCTTTCAGGGATTTCAAATTATTTTATTCAATATCAGACAATGAAAGTCCGAACTAATGAAATTTAACAACAAACACGATTTCACAATTTGCCACAAACCAACAGACACAACTATAAACAACGATTCTCATCACCCACAGCAACATAAATTAGCAGCTTACCACAGTATGATTCACAGGCTCATTAGTATAACAACGTTTGCAGAAAATTTCAATAAGGACTCAAATCTGATAAAACAAATTGCCGTAAATAACAACTCCAACCCGAATAATTCATCATACACCTCATAAAAAACTTTTCAAACAATACATTAACCGTGAATTCATGGATGTAGCCATTACTACGTGGTAGGAAATCATAATGAAGAAAAGAGAATTGAAACTTTCTGTTTTTTACCACCTTCATTTGTAACTAACGTTATTGCAGTTTCGTCGTATAAGGACATTTTCAAACTCATACATTGAACTAACAATGATTGATTACATAAGCCCTTACATACAGCACTTCAGGTAATTTATTTATTTATTTATTCATTAACGGGTAACACCCAATTAAGTTTAACAGATTTCACAATAAATTATATGAATGCAACAAATAACTTACATCTAACTTACTTGCTAAAAGTAAAAATAATTTATTAATAAAAAAAATAGCAGTGGGAAAATAAATTTACTGAATTGAAATATTAATTAAATAAATGAATGATTAAGATATGGAAAATTCAATAATTGAGGATGTTTAGTTTATGTTTATATTTATTACCATTTATAATTTATTTCTGAGCGAGCGTAATTACCACCAATAGCAACTCTAGACAGGGGAGAATGTTTACCGTAGTTACAACGATGAAAATCTATCGCAAATGTTTCTGTATTCCTTGTACTTCTAGAAGGAACATGTAAGCCAATTTGTGCTAGCAATGCAGGGCAGTTAATAAGAGAATTTAATAATTGGAATAAGAGTTTTAAGTCTACGACTACTCAGATTCATTATATCTGCAACCCTACGAATATCATCTAATGAATGGTCATTCAAGGGCATTTTTAACTTGAACGCCAACAATTTAAGAAATTTGTTTTGTACCCGTTCAATGTTAAGTGCAGGATTTTCATAGGTGGGTGACACTATTCCTAAATCAGTTACAAATTTGACACGTGTTCGATAATACGTCATATATTTACATTTACTCACGTTGATATTCATATCATTTTGTGAACACCATTCACTAAATCTGTTTAAGCAATCATCTGGTGTTTGAATTGTCTTAAATTTTTAAATCATCTGCAAAAAGTAAGATATCAGTATATTTTAAGTTAACTCTGATATCATTAATAAAAATATTGAAAAGAAACGGCCCTAGATGGCTTCCTTGTGGTACACCTGATAAAACATTAATTTCGTGAGATATGAATTCCTTGACTTTTACATATTGAGATCTGTTACTAATATAGCTCATCAGCCATTCCAATAGTTTTCCACAAAATCCAATTGCTTTCAATTTCTCACATAAAATTGAATGGTTCACTGTGTCGAATGCTTTGAAAAAGTCAGTATAGATGACATCTACTTGATGTTTCTCCTCCAAAGCATTCAACACATACTGTGAAAATAACAGTAGGTTGGAAGTTGTTGATCTGCCTCTGGTAAAGCCATGTTGTTCAGCTATAAGAACTTGATTAACTGAATCTTTAATTTCGTCACATACTGTGGACTGAAGCACTTTGGGTATAGCACTGATAATACTTATTGGGCGATAATTCTGTATATTAGCTTAATCATCAGATTTATGAATAGGTGTTATGAAGCTTGATTTCCAGTATAGAGGAAATATACCAAATTCCAGAGAGGTACTTAGCTTGATTGAGTACCTAAATTTTGTTTACTAGTGACAATGTGGATATGCTAATTTGAAAACCGATTTGATCATTTAACAGGTTGCACTCGCAATGTTCATGCTTGTGAATTTCCAAGGATTTCAAATAATTGAGTTTGCAACCCTTCGTCGTTTTTTCAGCTCTGTGTTCTCTTCGTTTTTTTTTTCATTTTCTCTTGGTATATTGGCAAGAGTCCAAAAAAAGTTTTATTCGTTTCGATGCAATGAAATCCCATCCGGAGCCACTTCTGTCCATATTACGTGTAAAAATATAAATAAAACCATGTCCGTATTATACATCTGAGACTTCCGTTCTGTCGGAAGTCGAGCATGCCTCGAACACGTCGTGTGTCGTTCGGATCGTTAGAGCAAGCAGGGCTCATTTCAAAACCCATTTGCAAATATAGAATTGGAGCGGAACCCATACTATTGTCGATTTGCGATCTTTTGCTTTTCATTTGCATTGCAAAGTGAGCCGCAATTCGGCTCCGACACCGGAACGTATATAAAACTTCTCCGGCAACGGCGCCCACGGGAGCCCGGAATCGGTTTCCGGGTTTAGATTGAGTGAATTTCCCCACATCCCGCATGATGATATTACCTATACACGCTCTCTTGTTTAATTCCATTGAAATCTTTAAAGCGGTGGTTGGGAGATTGGTATTTCTGCCGTTCATCCTATTCGCTGTCCGGCTCACCTTCCCTTGTTTTATGCCAGATGATACGGGGAGAAATTCATCTGAAAGATGAGGGCGAAGAAGGTTATGAGAGTTAGATTTGTTTCGACTAATATTCCGTTCGTTTTAATGTCATGTTTTCGTGACTACATATCTCAATAAATAATGTCTTAATTCCGTACAAACTTTTCTAACCTCACTTATTTCTATCAACATGAATTTCTCACTATCATTTCATAATTCCTGTATCCAAGCAAACATTTTTCAATCGAAATTCCTACATTTTTCATAATTTCAAAATATATACAATCAGTTTATGTTGTATCTCTTCATTTTATTTATCAGATATCATTTTTATTTCTACTGACAATAATCACCAAACTCTATCAATTGCCTTTTACATATAATCTAATTAATTTTGGTACAGAAGTGTGGAATTTTGAATTTACCGCTTTCGTGAATGTTACTTGACAAGTCTCTGAAATGTTACACTTGTACAGGGTGATTCATCTGTGCTATTTATAGGGTAATTCAATTGTAATTTTCCTGAGATGTTAGAATTTTCTTCTTTTATTGTTCTAATCGAGTTATATATATATATATATATATATATATATATATATATATATATATATATATATATATATAGTGAGCAAACCGCGGGCACGTGTTTTATATATATAACTGAAAGAAACAGCCCTCTCGAGACAAATACTTTCAAAAGACGAAAAAAAAAATTACATTTTTATAAAAATTAATCTCTCAACTCCCTGAGTTATAACGGGAAAATTCAATATACTTTCATTAGAATTTTCAAAGATTCAGTATTGTAGAGAACACAAGAATTGGAAGAACCCAGACAATACGTTCACGGTTACAAGGGTATAAAACTCGTAATGGCTGCAAAGATCAGGGCAAAAACACATAATAGGGGAAGTGGATGGAATAGGGACAAATGAAACAAGTGAATTTAGCTTCACGCGACATTAACCTGTTAGAACGCAGTGCCACTCCAAAAGACTGGCCGCGATTAATTCTTCTGTACGAGATGTCCAAACTCATTTGCTGAAATGTAAATATAGGAGCTCTGTGTGTTTTTATTAGGCAATGGTCGAGAGCTCGGCTCGGGAGACACATTAATTCCAGTCATCATATCGACGTAAACCCAACGCAGGTGGGCGACAGGAGAGAAATCCGAAAGGGATTAATTTTAGCGATTTCGTTTTCGGAATAATTATTGAAAAGACTATTCCAGTTGATTCTGTACTCTCACATCCGCGTGACTGCCATAAATCCAACACTTTCTTGTCTGATGCCACGACGAATATTGACATGTTTAATGAGGATAATCTCTCAGATAATATTACATGTGAAATTGTTTTCATTGATTTGTGACACGGGGCATTGTCTTAATGAAACAGCACTTTCTTTCTCTTCAAATGTGGCAGTTTTTCCGCTGTTTCGTCCTCCAAACGCTCCAATAACGCTCTAATATAGTCGCTGTTGATGTTTTTTCTCTTTTCAAGATAGTCCATGGATATATATTCTATCATGAGCCTCTCAAAACATTGATACCATAATCTCACCAGCCGACTGTTGCCTCTTTGCACGTTTTGAAGTTGATTTACCACGTGACGATCGTTTTGATTCATCGCAAACGCTTAAGCAGCATGAAGTTGCTTTCAGGCTAACGTTTTGTGGCTGTGCCGCTGTTTCCTGTTTCCTGGGGTCAAAATACTCCCCAAACGGATATCCAGGTGAGAGTTGATTCGAGGGCATCATCCTGCAGAATTTAATCGAAGACCACAATCGAAGTCAACAGGATCTTTCTAACACCTGTCCACAAGGAAATAGCATGATAACTGCAGCTGTTAAGAGGCCCACTAGCAACTTCAAAATCGATTCCTGCAACATCAAAGGACTCAACTCAAATATAAACTCAGTCATTTTCGCCGTCATTTTTCTATATTCCAACTATGATTTCCACTCCTAATACAGACGTAACTTTGGAATATATAATTTTATTAGAAGCCATCTCTCCTGTCAACGAGAGGAGATGCTGGAATCCCAAAACTTTGATGTTATGTGGTTCAAAATGATATCACAGAAGATCACTTCTATTCTTCTCACTTGCAAACATCATTGACTTTCTGCAAATCAATCATCTCAGTGCCGAAATTTCCTTATTCGGTGATTTCAATGTCTACAACATTGAATGGCTCAAATTTTCAAATATCAACGACGAACAAGGTCGCGAAGCTGAGGCTTTTGCAATATGCGGCGGATTATAAACGAGGCAACCAAGATTCCTGACCGTGATGAAGAATATGCTAGTCTTCTGAATGTATATCTAACAACCAATACAGAAATTTACACAGTCACAGTAAGGTCTTCATTGGGATCTTCTTATCACAAACTCACTTCAGTGTTGAGTGAATAGCTGATAAATGTTGGGAAGCCGCGCAAAGTTTGGCATTACAGATCTGCTAAGTGGAAGGATCTTCAAGAACATTTCCAAAATTTCCCTTGGCTAGATGTTTGTTTCAACTCTGAAGATCAATCTATGTTTTCTTCTGAAGTCACGGAAGTTATTCTATCATCCATGGTTGCATATATTCATTTTTCAATGAAACGAACTTCTAACGGCAAACATGCATTCAACAGCAATTCCTCTTTCTGCTTCGATATGTTTGTTGGGGGGTTGAAATAGACACTAATATGTCTAGGCACAATCATGTCGCTGAAATCGCAAAACCTGCTTATGAAAAACTTGGAACACTGTTCCGAACTAGAAAACTGTACACACCTCAGCAACTTTTGATGCTTCATTAAGCTCAGATCAGATCTTCTTTGGAGTATGGTTCTCATGTATGGAGTTTCGTCCCTAAGCATACCCTGAAGCTGCTGGATTTCATTCAGAAAAGAGCCATCACCTGATTGAAGATACGAACATCACTTGCAACCTTGATAGCTTGGAACATCGAAGAAAGGTTAGAGATTTGTCTATCTTCTTGATTCCACCAAGAGCGGTATATATCAGAAATACGCGAAGGACTGTGGCCGCTCACCGTTTTAAGGTTCAACTCAGTACACCTCGAATTTCACAGTTCAAGAACTCTTTCATTTGGAGAACTGCGTTTATGTGGAAAAAACTTCCTGAGAACGTTTTTCCATATGGACTCAATCTCCAGCGATTCAAATCCAATGTGAATCTCTACTTTCGCACAAATATCGACGCATGAATTCGGATTTATCTTCAAACACTGCTCAGAATTATCAATTCGTTGTTTGTTTTTTATTGATAGTGAGCTCTCGCGGCATCCACTATGAACAGGTCTTTCGCATACCCAAATATACGCACGATATGTCCAAGATGTTCTTTTGATATCATTAGAACCTCAGCTATCCCGATTAACTTCACTTCGCGGTCATCCAAAATTATTTTGTGGACTTTTTTGATGTTCGGACTTAATACAAGTATCGCCATCTAACGTTGATGAATCAAACTTGCAGCGTATAAATCTTCAAAACTCTACATTGTGTGCAGTAGACCTGCTAAGTTTTAAACCTAATGAGCTATGGAAACAGTTCAAATCGATGGAAATAATGGAAATGAGAGAATCATTCTTAGTGGTAATGAAAAGTTATCAACGCTTTGAACCCAGCATCAAGTAAAGTGTTCAACAAGGCATGGTGTTGAAGCTTTGCCTCTCGAACATGTATCTAAGTAATCTCTTTAGTTTAAATATTATATTGGCTATAACGAAGTAAACATTGTCGCTAATACTTTCGTTTTTGATAGAACACGAGGAACAGAGCACAGAAAAGTACAGAGAGATTTTTCAATAATGCCCATTACATCAAGACCCTTGATGGTACATAATTCCGATGAAGCTCAGCAAACAATGTCCAAAATTCAATGATTATAGTACCTATTTTTTCAGGTTCAAGTTTGGTTGACTTAATGAATACACAAGACACTGAAGACTCTCAATAAATACACTAGTTAGGTTAGGTTAGGTCCAAAGTGAGTGGGTTCATTTGACCCTCACCCGCAACCCGAAAGGGTTTATTTTGGCTCACACCTATTCACACTCAACCAAATAAACCCAGCTTTTCAACGAAGCCGATCAGTTTGTATGGTGAGTGGTCTTTCAGGTCAGATGGTAAGAGTGCGGCTAAGCTGATTTGGTCCCCAGCGGGACAGGCACAAAGTATGTGCTCTGTTGTTTCATCATTTTCCAAACAGAGGCGACACACATTGTCTTCCGACAGTCCGAGTCTCTACATATGATGATTCAAATGACGGGGACCTGAAAGAAGGCCTGTTGGACATCGTAGTTCATCACTACTGTAGTACAACAACTGTTTGTTATCAAGCTTCGAAGGGTGAATGAACGCCTTGGAGTGAGCCAATCCTGGAAGATTCTGCCAGAAGTCCATAAATCTTCTTGCCATCCAGGTGTTCAATCTTTGTTTGGCAAATCCCAAAGCAATGCCAATGACAGGTTCTGTTCTGATGAAGCTAATTGCAGCTATACAATATAGTACAATTCCATAATATTTGGCACTGAATTCTCAGATATATTATTGTTTCGAAACATTGTTGTTAAGGTTGTGGTTCTATATGTTTTATATCATTTTTCCTCATCTGTTCAGTATAATTTTCGTACGCGACTGCAAGAAACAGATTGAGGCAAAGGCGTCAGTCATTTCTGAGAATTTTGTGCCACTATTTTGAAATCATAGCGGAGACATCTTTCAAATAACCAACGTCTTCTTTAAAGAAGGACAAAATATCACCTAACCACAAGAACAGAAACAGAATATATTCATTGGAATGGGAACTTTTGGCAATGATTAAAACAAATCAACATCAATAATTCTCTGAATATCATTTCAAGAACAGAACACAAGCACTACAGGAAACCTCAAAACGATGAGCAGCCACAGTCCATCGCGTATTCCTAATATGTACCGCTCTTGCTGGAATCAAATGTGTCAAGTCACTTGAACACTTCCAGTGAAATTATCTATGAAAGAGAGACAAATCCCCAACCTTTCTTCGATGTTTCAGACTATCAAGGCTGCAAGTGATGTTCGCTTCTCCAATCAGGCTGATGGCTCTTTTCTGGATGGAATCCAGCAACTCCAAAGTACGTTTAGGAGCAAAGCTCCATACATGAGAAAAATAATTCAAAGAATGTCTGATCTGAGCTTTATAAATCATCAAAAGTTGCTGGTTCGGAACAGTGTTCCAAGCTATTGAGAAGCAGCCTTTGCAATTCTAGCGACATGATTGTGCCAAGATATATTGTTGACCATTTTAACCTCCAACAAACTTATCGAAGCAGAAAGCGGACATTATTATATCCGGTTCGAAGATATTTAGCTGTATGTAAAAAACCGATGTCTGGGTTTTTGTAGCATCGAGTTGAAACTGATATAATAATAAAACGATTTATAGAATTGTTAAATGTGAAAATGGCCTTTGTTTTTGTTGGGCTGTGGTCGAGAGTTGAACTCAGGAGAGCCATCAATTATATTCATCACATCGACGCCACCCTGCACAGATAGCAAACATGGGTGAAATCGGGGGAATAAAATTTAATGAAATTAATTTCTGCTCGAATTGGCAGCCACAGCTGAAATATGAAATGTTATGAAGAACGGTTCTATGTACCTTTGCAAATTGTAATCATCGTGACTTTTGAACGGACTGATCAACCGATCTAGTAAGAAATCATGAAAGTTTTTCTAAATGAACTTTCAATAAGAAAAATCGTAACTTACTATTATGACTATATGTGATTTTTACTGTCACAGATGCTTAAGGACTTCATTCTTTATCATTCTTCATCACAGTAAACTACATCATTGAGTTTTGTTATGGATTTTCGTCAAGTAACGCCAAGTTTCATTCAATTTTAGAAAAATCACAATATGCACAGAGATTATGTGATCGCTATGAGAGAGATATAAAGTTAGTGTCACTGACAGTCTTTGCAGAAACTTCTAGATAGAACCTTCGTCTTCGCAGTTATCGCATATACTACTGATGATGTTCACCATAGTTGAGACGAAACGTTTGCTACCTACTTCAGGATCCCTTCGACCATGGCCTACTAGCCCAAATTTTGTTCTCTTTGGATCCTTAAGCTATTCAACGTCCAATGGCTGGAAAATGCTGATCTTCTTATCATTGTTTTCCTTTATTGTCAAAACCGCTATATCAGTTTCCCAGTTTTCACACACACACACACACACACACACACTATTGCCATTCAGATGAAAATTTGAAGATGAATTTATGAGCAAAATTATACATTTTTATAGGCATTAGAGGAGCAATATTAATCACGGACTTATATAGATTCAATGTGGTGCAGACGAAGCAAATCCTCACAGGCATTAAAAGGAGTAGGTCTGATGATTGACGCGACAAAGACGAAATATATGAAGCTAGGAAAATTTCTGAAGAGGGAAGAGACCAATTTTGAATTTAGGAAGTAGGAGAATGGGCAAAACGTATCAAAACAGAGAGTCGAAATATGAATGCAGGGAAGACGATGAGGCTATTGAAATCAAGTTGTTCCGAGAAAAGTCAAAATAAGAATTTATCAAATGGTTATTAGACCAACAGTAATAAGTAGAAGTATGGAACAGAAAGCTGGACAAGAAAGAAAGGAGAATATTCAGAGAAAAGAGGGAGGACGGTATTTGTGAAGATGAAACAACAAAGATTTGATGGTTGGGACTTATTTGAAAATTCGAAGATGCAAGTTTGGTCAGGAAAGTAATGTGCAAGGAGTCACTCGACAACAAAGGAAAGGGAAGGTTACGAGTCAGATGGAAACAATAAGTTCAGGAGGATAGATGATGGTTAGGAGATGGAGAGAGATGACACAAAACAGAAAGACATGGAAAAAATAGTAGATTAAACTATACCTATTAGTCAGTGGGCTATGATTGAAGACTGGCAGTAAACAAATCTAAAGAAATGAACTTTGAACGTTAAAGCCAGTTTCGAATATACCTACACAGAAAACACGTTTAAAGTTCATTTCTTTAGATTTGTTTACTGCCAGTCGTCAAGCATAGCCCCCTGACTAATAAGAAAGTGTTTCTTCCTTATACAGAGAAATCGGGCAAATTACGGATATACAGTTGATTAGTACCCCGTCCACTAGATGCAGTGATATTTTGTTGTTCGCTTCAACTTAGGAAGAAGAATGAAATACTCTGAAAGAATTCCGATTTTCAATTATGGAATACCATTGACTTTAGGTCGATGATGGCCTCTATCTTGCACTGATGAGTAGCTAATGAGCCCGAAACCGGTCTGCAAATATGCCCGTTCTAAAATTGAAGGTCGACTTTTCCAGTAGTATTGCCAATTACATATGCAGGAAATTTTCTGTGAAGATTCCTGCACTGACGCCTGTCGGATATAATCCAACGCCCTTCGTGGTATTTGCCAGGAGAGTAGTTGTTTTCTGATAAGCGTCAGTCCATTCAACCTACTGTGTAGGTATATTCGAGACTGGCTTGAACAATCAAAGTGCATTTCCTCAGATTTGATTAAACTATATTTCAAACTCTTCATACATTCCCAAACCACATAAACTCCTCACATTCCGGCCTAAAATTCAGAATGGAAGTCGAAAATAACAGCTCACCTCCATTCTTTGACGTTTTCATCGCAAAATACAATGATTCCTCCTCAATAAGTGTTTACCTAAAAGCAACCCATACCAACCGCTACGTCAATGCTAAGTCCTATTCATCACCCTGTCCAATGAGCCTTCTTTTTCCTGAGAATAGTACAGCAAACGTGTCACGAGAGGCAGCACTAGTAGTAGGGACAAACAATAAACTATTCACATGTAAAACAGTGTTATTTACGTAATATTAATTTATTATTTTAAAATATATATCTGATATAAAAAAAATATTTTTTGCTAGTATAATCGGCGAATCGATATCCGGAAGAAAACTTGTTTTTTATACCATTTATAAAACCTCATAATAATGAGGTTAGATGTAAGAAATGGATACATGCTTCGAGGAGAGTGGATTTAACAGTGCACAAAATAAATAAATATTCATATGTATGCTCTAAACATGAAATGAATAGTAAATTTTTCATAGTTGATTACCATTGATTAGAATGAGATATAGCCTTAATCGGTTATCAAGTTATATTCATTATATTTAATCAAATTTATTTCATTATCATCTTTATTTGATTCATATTTCACTCGGAAATAGGTCTGAAATTCATAAGTATTTCAAATTTCTTTTATTACAGTTTGAATCTACCGCTACTCGTTTACTAGAGTCTGTATACTAATCTGTCTATTAATTCACTTTTTTCCAGTTACTTTTCAATTACGGCATGCAAGCCACCGTTTTAATGTTACCACATTGTTATCCTTCACAGTTGCAAATTTTAGTTTTGCTCCAGGAAGATTTTCTTCTGTTAAAAACACTCTTTTTTGATTGTACTTTACCATAATATGTTTTCATGAGGATTAGGCAGTGTTTGTTCCTACCGAACTACTAGCGCTGCTAGTGAGTGATTTTTCGTTCTTCACGGAAACGGTTCATTAAATTCCCTCTTGAATTCCCTGGGCCACAGGTCTATTAGACTCACTGCCGCAATAGATCTACGGAACTAGACAAACTCAAACCCGCCCTTCGCCAAAACGACTATCCCAATTCCCAGATCCAAAGATCCATCCAATTTCAGCAAACCCATACCCAACACCTCAAACAGCTCGATTAACAGACGGACCACCAAAACATTTTCTTACTTATATTCATGTTACCGACTAAGTGAGCTGAATTCTGAACAGGAACGATGTAAGAACAGTATTCACAGCCAACAATCAAATTCAATCAAGTAACATGTTTTATCTGTTCCAGAACTTATATCGGCCAGACCAACAGAGTCTACGAATACGAGCTTCCATCCATAAATCAAATCCAACCTCATCTCTCTTGAAATATCATCGGAAGTAAGCAAATTTTGACCCTTGCGAAGACCAGTGACGAGACCAGAGAAGTAAGCAGATTGAGACCCTGGCGTCAAGTCACAAAACCCTTGAAGCGTGTCACTACCTGAGGAGTGGGTAGATTGAGACCTCAGAGTAGTACCTTCTTGAAAATGGCTTCAAATTCGAAGCCGAAACAATGGAAAACAACAGATATGGTTCAACTGGGATTGTATATGTTCACAATTTTACTTGTTCACGTTTCAGCGATTGATTATCGCCTTTCTCAGTTCCAATTGTTATGCAAGTAGTGGTGTCAGTATCTCCAATAAATTTGGATTTTTACACAAAATTTCACCAAATCGTGTGCATCCAAAAGAATATGATGTATAGTCCAAACTGTGATTAATCACTGGAAGACATATGAAAAACTCGAACCTAAAAATACACAACAAAACCAGAATCATTAAACTAACTTTTGAGCTGTCATTGGAACATCCATTCAACAAGTATATCTACTCAACGGTAGTAAATCATGAGAATATATACTCTCGGACAAGTCTATCGATTAACTTATTAGTTCATATTTGATTGAACTTGTAGCATTACCCTAATAAGATCAATTTAGTTGGGTTTAGGGTCAATTACCAATTGGAAATGTTACAGATTCATTTCATTGATTCCAAAATAGAAATGAGTCACCAACTGTGTACCAACATCGATAAAAAATAGTATTGATATAGAATAACAGTTTCATCAGTATCGCAAATGTATCAAAATTCTGTCGTTCTGCAGGAGTAAGATAAATGTTCATCTCATATAATTCGAATTTATCTATTTTTTCCAGTATTTTTAATTTTTCAAGGATTGTGTTCGACAATTAGAGGGCTGAATTTCCAATATGTAAAATCTAGAACGTAATTTAAAATCAGTGTTTTTTCAAAAAGGACATCGTTTTTGGTCCTCTTGATGTGTTGATCAGTTCAAACGATTACTAAATGGCCAGTTATATTTTACAATTTTTTTGTTATTTTTCTCATAATCCTTGAGAATTCCTATAATTTTTCCTAATTTCAAAAGAGGGGTTTTCAATTCGACATGTATGTTTGAACTATCACTGCGATATTTTTCCATACAAAAATTCATTAGGATTTCCAAACCAATATACAAAGATTTTATTGGTTTATATATCTATGTTTGTCCACACAATTCTTCGTGATAGTTTCATCAAAATTAGTTAAATAGTTTTTAATGTATGAACTAACAGGTCTAAATTTCTATCCACCTAGAACTACTTTTTATTCAGATATAAACCGCAGGATCGGAATTTATGCGTGAAAATGGAACGGCCTGGATCATTGCTATGAGATACGGGTGTACAGTCAAATCAAAACTATCTCAAAAACTTGGTCGAATTCTAGTGCATATAGGAAATGAATGAAAAATTTATTGAAAACCTAATAATAATATTTCCAGGCCATTCGATACGAGCTAAGCAACAATCTCGAAATGAAAAATAATTGGGACAAATAAATTGAACCAAAACAGTAAATTTAAAGTGAGAAGTTATATTTTAATATACAAAAAATTAACCATCGAAATGAATTAAGTACGAAACAAATTACAAAAAAAATCTTTTGAGAACAGTGCTCACTCTTAACATTTTCCATCAAATATATAATTATGGCTCAATATTTGCTGAAAACAACCTAAAAAAAATTGTGGGCTCCTATTTAGTTTCGTAGCTACTTTTGATTTCGTTTTGTTGGTTAATTCGAGTATACTTGTATACAAATATTATGTTTTGAAAAAAAAACAATTTTTGTGATTGAATTTTTCCTGCGTATGTTTTGCTTCCTATCAACAATGCGTTTGTTTTAGTGGGGTAATCACAAGTCCATGGTTTCCAACGTAGGTTCTTATCATATTCTCTACCCGTTTGCATATGCCATAAGTTTGAACATCATCAGCATACATATGGATTTTGATGCCCGGCGAAATGATTTCTGCTATATCGGCAGTGAAAATCGTGAATAACACTGGTCCCAAAATACTTCCCTGTGGTTCACCACGACCAATTGGGATACCGTCATTAAGTTAGTTAACGAACCACTGAAGAATCCGACACGATGCTCCGTAATAAGCAAGCTTTGCCACCAGTTCTTCATGGTTGATCAAGACAAACGCCTTGCTGAAGTCTGGTAGTATCAGATAGGAAACGTTAGAGCAGTCGACTTTCTTGCTAATCACTGGTGAATTTCATTGAGGCTGTGCTGATGCTGTGTAATGTTCTCAAGACAGACTGTATGCTAGGTAATATTCTCTTGGTTTCGAGATAGGATTTCAGCTGTAGCTTGAACATAGTTCAAGTTGATAGTCCAAGATGTTTGAATTCAGTGGCCTTCGATATCTTGGTAAGCGGATTGATGATTGCCTTTTTCCAAATGTTGGGTGGAATTCCAGTTCTTAGAGAAGTCCTCACCAATCTGTATGTCCATGGACATTCTTGATACAACTTATATGTTATATTGAAGTGAATAACAATTTGGCATACTCCAAATGATCACTGGCAAACTTCAAGATGTCCCATGGATATAAATTGTTGTCCACTGGGTATCTATTGAAAACAAGTGATTTAAACAAATGAAAGAAATAGGTGAGACCCTAATATGGGGATGAAAGCGTAATCAGTATCCCCTTCATTTCAAATTGATTCCCTCCATCTTCGCATCTTCACAATGGGGCTAGATAATGACATGTAAATTCAAAATGCCGCAACATAAAAGAAACCACGTCTCGCGAGATGATGTTCAGAATAGAAAGGAGAAACATTATTAA
Organism: Leptinotarsa decemlineata; assembly: GCF_025532065.1. Lineage (NCBI taxonomy): Eukaryota > Metazoa > Arthropoda > Insecta > Coleoptera > Chrysomelidae > Leptinotarsa > Leptinotarsa decemlineata. The sequence continues at coordinate 7,462,646 of NW_027412556.1, read as the reverse complement.
AACAATAACGGGAAATCAAAGAGATCGGTTGGTAGAACTGTTATCCGTGGTTATAGAATCCAGATCAATCGTTCTCGAATCATTTGAGATTTCCTTTGTTTCCACGGTACGGAAATTACTTTTGAAATTGCGGAAAACTCGGCGAATGGTGATTGTATATTCATTGTGGTGTATGGAACGTGTTTTTTTGTTTCACATTGTTTGTCCTACAGATCACGAATATTTCTGAAAATCTCAATTATTCATTATCTGTTTCAAATTGAAATACAATGATAATCACCCATAAAAATAAATTTGATAATTGGAATTATCCAGATGAAATGTCCCGAAATAGTATCAGTTAGTATTGAAGTACCAGAAAGTTATCACCTAGAGCCCTTGTTCAGTATATTCACCGAGAACGCTTCGGTGTTAGCGAAACGCATCTAGAAATAAAAAATATTTGTGAAGATTGTTCAATTATCATTTGGATAGTACATAAAAGATAAATAATGAAATGTGCTTCACTGGTATGTAATTCCGGAATCCTGAAATCTCAATCAAAAGTCGTGGCGTGGTTTTCTCCTAATTGGATTACCTGAGCTTGTTTGTGTATCTTTGAGGACAGGTAGCCAGATTTCATAAATGTTCATTGTCACTTCTTTTCTGCTGAAATCATCCCTGTATTTTTTAGAGCATATTCGGCTACAACTGATTTGTCGGTGCGCCCCAACCAACAGATTCTGTTGTGTTCTGAGAAAAGAGTACCTACACTTCTTTTCGTGGTTCTAATATAGACCGACCGGCAGCTACAAGGAATCTGGTATACGCCGGGAGTTGCTAAAGGTTCTCTGGGGTCCTTAGCTAACTCTGTCTGATAGTTTTTGTTGGCCTTAATATTGGTTGAACGTTGTGTTTCTCTACAGTTCTCCGGTCTGTAATATTTCCAATACAGGGTAGAAAAGCGTTTCCTCTCACCAGCCTAGGTTACTCTGGCGTCCTATCTCAAGGGTCGTATGGCCCCTTCAAATTCTCCGTAGCTGTACTGATTCCCTTTGAATGCATTCTTAGGTGATTGAGTTTCTCAGAAAGTCTCTCAGGTTCACAGATACGTTTTAATAACCCCTCTCTGTCGTTGTGGCTGGTGGTTAGATTTTTTGTTCAGGTATGTGACTGTGTGTGTTGGTTTCCTGTACACTCTCTGGCCCAATGTACCAACTTCATGTCTGTTCAGACGAACATCCAAGAAGGCTAGATTTTCCTTGGCCTTCTCTTTTCATTGTCAATTGAATTTTGAAGTGGCGAGGGTGCAGATACTTGACCAGCTTGCCACACGACAAACGTGTCATAGAGTACCTGGAGGACATTCTTACATCTTCCCCCTGAAATTGTCCCCTCCACCCTCAAGAGGACTGCACGTACAAAGACAACCAGACCACGGCCCACTGCTCTCAGGTCAGAAACCTCAAAGCCCTCAGAGGATCGTGCTGGGTATAGAAGGACTCCAGGTGGTCCGGGAGCAGACAAGAAGGCCGATGTTGGGCCAGGAACTGGTGACGTTGAATTCAGGCAAGGATTCGGACGTGGTGGGGCTCCACAGTAATGTTGTAATTTTTTATTACTGAGCAAATAAAAAAATTGTTTGACGTCAACATTACGCAGCCAACAATATGGTTTCACGGCCGCTTGCTCTACCGCTGTTCGAAATTTTCCATGAAAAAGCACTGCGATCGTTACCACATCGCCTTTGATAAAGTTTACCGCAGTAATAAAGGAAACTTCAAGCCTAAAATCCTGCAAAACCCGGAAAATAGCTTCCATACATTCTTCATATGGATATTTGAGAAGTATCCAGTGTCAAATTTCTCTTGTGAATTCCCAACTTTCTCGTTTGCATGTTTTCGAGTTGTTAGGGCTTTCACTAGTTCATCACTGTAATTATTTCAGGTAATCAGAATGAAAAAATCACAAAACAGATCATTTGCAAGTTTTTTAGATCAGTCAATGTCCCGAGTTCATCAGCTCTGCTCAACTGAATAATTACCTCAGGCGTACATGTTTCCTATATCAGTTATCACAGTATACAACAAAATTACTCAAAACTCCATTAATTTGCCGTAAAAAAGTCACGATATTGACACAAAAGGGAACTCGGCAAATACGGTAATTAAAGTAACGGGTGCATTTAGTAATTAAAATCATGGAAAAAATCCATTCCGAAATTACACTTCATCTTGATGGCAATCTACAGATTACTATATAGTGTACGTAATTCTGATTAAACCAATTTGAGCCTCATCAAATTAAGCAGTTTTCCCTTCATTCTTTCATATATTATCCTGGAATAGATTCTTTCTCTGTCTGGCCATTAGCTATTTTTATGAAGTCGTTGTCTGTGAATTATTAGAGGTTTAATCGATAGCTCTGGAAATTGAGACACGGACCATTCTTTTCCTGGTAGATTGCAGTTCTTTGACTAGTAGTTAAAACAGTAATTTATATTACTTTTCAGTCCCAGTGTAGGTTGGCTGTAGTCAATAAAATAACTGTTGAGGAATGAAAAAGATTTTTGCTTTCATTATCATACATTAGGTTTTGTTGAGAATATATTCAAATTCATTTATTCGTACTTGCAACAGCAGCCATCTATAAGATGGATATACACGTCATGTTTTACACTCACACACAAATTGACAATACACTCAGAAACGGGTAGTTAAAAATAAAAAATATAATATATAATGATAAATGTAAATGGTCGTTGTGACTGATTCATTCTAACGAGTCATTGAGGAATTCTCAAACCGAATGATATGCTTTTGCCAACATCATTTTTTTAATTGTTTGTTTGTACTTTCTGAAACTCATGTTCTGTATGCTGCTCGGTAGTTTTTTAAAAAACTTAGCTCCGACATATCCTGGACTTTTTTCAAATTTTGTTAATTTATGTTGAGTTAGGCTCAATTAATTTGCAGCTCTTGTTGAATAATTATGAAAGGATGAGTTTCTCTTGAATAACTCTTTACGTAGCTCTTCTTCTTCTTTTCTTCTTCTTTCTCATATCTTCTTCTTCTTCTTTCTCATAACTTCTTCTTCTTCTTTCTCATAATTTCTTCTTCTTCTTTCTCATAATTTCTTCTTCTTCTTCTTTCTTTTACATAACTTAATGTTTTATAGATATATATGCATGGAAAAGTCAATATTTTGTTGTCAATAAATATAGTCTTGTCTCTGCAGAGGCCACCGCCGAAGAATCGTCTGCAAACATTGTGACTTGTCCATTCGTGATATGGTCGGGCATATTATTGACGAATATTAAGAATAGTAGTAGGGAACTATTCTAGTAGGTTCATTTGGAATGCAATCTCGCAGGTTGAAACACGTGAAAAATTCTTGAAGTAGTCTTTATCCCAAGATGTTTATATAATCAACATGTATATATCCACATAAGTAAGTAGTTTCAAATGTGAGGGATAATTGTATAATTCATACCCTTTCTCTGAAAATAGTTTAAAATCACTGTTAGGATCTCTGTACACATTAACTATCACACAATTTAGTATTTCAGATTTGATTTTGACGGCACAACACTCATAACTTTCCTCCTGGGCAATGTTGCAACACTCGAGGGGAGAAACGATTCTATTCAACTGAGTCTTTGCATAAATCATGGTACCTCCATGTAACTTTTTGCTTCTGCAGAAGCTCGTAATTAGTGCCATAGTCAGGGATACTCATTAGTAAAATTTGTTCTTGTGGACACCAATGTTCTTGCACACATTGATTGATGATGATGTTTAGAATGGTAGTTTCGAATTAGATCGCTTAGATTGGTAGGCTTCGGTTTAGGAAACTGCTCAAAGCGTACATTATAGCTTCAAAATTTTGCAGAATAACTCTGCAAAATGGCATGTGATCCACTTTCAATCAGACTGTGGTCTCTAAGTACATTAAAAAGAACAAATTGATTCTTGGACTTGCAGAACGATTTAAAATTTCTAACAATAAGAAAGTGCTAGATTTAGTTATAGTATTTCCAATACCAATTGGAACACTACAGAGAAGGAATTCCCGCCTCGACATAGGCGTCGGCATATTATTTTTCAGTGGTAGTTTTTCAGTTACTTATTCTTACAATCATAGCAATTGATCACCCCGTGAAAAATTTATCTCAACAGAATTTTTCCACCATGGGTTAATTATGAAAAACTTCGAAATTTATGGTAGTTGATTTCCGAGTCGAAAACTCTAAAATACGATGAAAACACAAATAATCACACCAAATTCTCGTCAAACATATATTTACAAAATAAAAGAGGCCAACAAAATTGCTAGAAAAATCAAAATTCTTCTTCGCTATATTCGGATGAGGTGGAATCATCATCGGGTTGAATAACGATCGAATTAATGGAACTTTGCACATAATATTTGTTCTCTTCTTTTATAACGTTGGCCACACAGTTCTTCCACACATCACTATTACCTACTTCATTCACCACTCGCCTTATATTGTCAAGCAGTACAGCATTCAAAGTCGGTGACTGATTACATTTCAGCAAGCTCTCTTTCATTGTGGCCCAAACCATTTCAATTGGATTGAACACACAATAGAATGGAGGCAAACGTAAGAGAATATGACCACGTGTTTCACTCATCGAATCAATAATATACTCTTTTTTGAAATTACGTTGTTTTATGGTCGCCAGTAATACCTTTTTCGTTGGAATCTTTTCGGGTATTTCCATGTCATGATTTCGCATGAAATCAACAATATCTGCTTTTTTGTGTTATTGTTTGGTATTGTACTCAATAACTGAGAATGATATGAAGCGTTATCCATAACAATAACCGAGTTCGGAGGAATATTTGGGAGAAGCTGCTCACTGAACCAGGTTTCGAATAAAGCCGCAGTCATATCTTCGGGGTAATCAGCAGACGAATCTTTTATATTTTTGGCCAACAAAAGCAAAGCGTTAGGTACGAAATCACTTTCATTCCGGCATGCAAAATTACGTTTTCCCCTTGAAGAATGTGTGTTCAAAGCGCAATACTTGATTTCGTCTACCCAGCCATATTTGACAACATCATGGGTGTCAAACCAAGTTTCGTCGAGGTAAATTTTATGTCTGCTAGATTCTCGCTAGCTTTTCATTCGCCTCAAATATTCTTGTCGGAGTTGAACAATGCGTGTTGATTCCATTATGACCATCCAACTGTTCAATTTTTTATATTTGAAACCACAAGACAATAAGACACCTCGTAGAGTTTCTAAAGATTTGTAGTTGTAATCGGGATAGTCGAGTAATTTATACCAAATCATTCCCAAGGTTGGTACTTCATTTTTTTGATATATACCATAAATTCTTCGCCGAATCACATCTTTTGTAGCACCATCAACGTTTGCGAATTTTTTATTCTCTTGTTTTCGTTTCATTGCATGGTCAATGACATCGCCTATTTTAATGACTCGAAGAACTGTCGAACGAGGTAATTTCGTTAACTCGCATATTCTATTCACAATAGCATTCTGTGAAGTGTGACAGTTTTCCTACTTCAAGCATTCATGAATATTTAAAATTACTCGCTGAACTTGAACATGTAAGTCCTTATTTTCAAATTCCGGATCCCTGTCGATTGACACAGATTCCTCACACGTAATGTCATCATTTGTTTCAAAAGGTCTCCAGAAAGCCATATTGATGAAAGTACTCAAAAACACTAAGAATTTCACAAAAATCGGTTCAAACTATGAGATTGGAACCTTTGGTGCAAAAGTTGAAAACTTTTTCTAGAGATCAATTAACGTAACACCAAACTGATATTTTTGCACTCGACACGCGTTTCGCTAACAAGGTTAGCATCTTCAGGAGAAGCAAATTGATACTGAATCTAAAGACAAGGGTTACCTGTTTATATACCTAAAGTTTTTTGGTGCGATGTGGATTTTGTTAAATGATGATTATCCTAATTGATTTTTTGGTAATTAACTAGTAGAACCACTACCTGCAAATAAATTTGTCGGCTTTTTAATCTATTGTTGACAAATTAATTTGCAGGTAGTGGTTCCACTAGTTAATTACCGAAAAATCAATTAGGATAATCATCATTTAACAAAGTCCACATCGGACCAAAAAACTTTAGGTATATAAACAGCTAACCCTTGTCTTTAGATTCAGTATCAATTTGCTTCTTCTGAAGATGCTAACCTTGTTAGCGAAACGCGCGTCGAGTGCAAAAATATCAGTTTGGTGTTAGGGTAATTGATCCCTAGAAAAAGTTTTCAAAAATCGGTTTGCATAACCACTCACTACCTCACCTAACCCTACGAACACACGACACTGATAAAGAAATATTGTGAAACGGACAAAAAAATTAGTATTCAGCCAGTCCAGCTAGCCTACCCTTTACTCCTCAACTACATTTGATAGCACGTTTACTAACTATCTGGGCGACTAGGGGCCACAGGCAAGAAATATTTTTGACTGTACTCTTATTTTTATTGCCGTTCCAATTGGGAATGGATAGCTATACCATAGAGTTTATTTGTGAGATGAATGTAGGTTAGGTTAGGTTAGGTTCAAAGTGAGTGGGTCTATTCGACCCTCCACCGCAACCCGCAAGGATTTATTGTGGCTCACACCTATTCACACTCAACTAAATAAACCCAGTTTCTTAACGAAACCGATTAGTTTGTATCGTGAGTGGTCTTTCAGGTAAGATACTAAGAGTACGGCTCTGCCGAACTCTAAAATCCTGATTCGGTCCACACAAAGCACAAAGTATATGCTCTACTGTTTTCATCATTTTCCTAACAGATGCGACAAACACTGTCTTCCGACAGTCCGAGTCTCTGTATATGATGATTCAAATGACAAGCCTGTTAGACATGATAGTTCATCCCTACTGTAGTCCAACAACTTTTTGGTATCAAGCTTCGAAGGGTGAATAAACGTCTTGGAGTGAGCCAATTCTGGAAGATTTTGCCAGAAGTCCATAAGTCTCTTTGCCATGTGTTCAATCTTTGTTTGGCAAAGCCTAGTACGATGCCAATGACAAGTTCTGTTCCGATGAAGCTGCTTGCAGCACCCTCCTTTGCAAGGGGGTCAGCAGCCTCATTGCCTTCCATTCCAGTATGGCCAGGAATCCAGACTGTTAAGTCTTCCTATCGAGGAGAGTCGTTTTTGGCAATTTGCTACCAATTTAGACGTTGTTCGGTAGGAGCCAAGAGCTTTCAACGCCGCTTGACTGCCCGAGAATGTTTTTATTGACTTTTATATGAGGTTGGATTCTTCCAATCTCTCCGCACACAATTCAATAGCGTAAATTTCTGCTTGAAATACAGGTTTCTAGGCAGGTTGATATCTCTGTCCCAGGTCTACGACTGAAAACACCTGCACCAGAACCTGAAGGTGTTTTTGATCCATCTGCTCTTAATGGATGTAAATTTCGAACCGAAAATACAGTTTAAAATTGACAGTCATTATTATGTTCCCAATGAGGTCATGACACAAACAATTATAACTATTCAAAACTATCAACATGCACGGATGTATAGACACACAGAATGAAAGTTATTTTTATATGAGTGAGTTTCAAATACTGATATTACTCATTACTAAGCAAATAAAAAAGTAGCCGCATCATCTCACCCTCATTAAGAACCAAGAAATGTCAGCTGGGATTTTGTGTGTGCCATAAAACAATAATTTAAAAGGATAAGTCAAGTTAAAATGCTTTTAATGATTTTTAAATCGAAGCCCACATGTTCTTCTGAAGCGCCGTAAATGACCACTTTTTTAATTTAGTGTTTTTACTCATTTTATACATTAATTAATTAACTTTCATTTGGGGTTACTCTGATACGTCAAATCTCTTATTTTGTTTAATCATTCACATTGCTTTTAATTAAAATTATCACGGAATATACGGGCTCTCGAGATGAATTCGTAAACGAGCGGTGTTCCAACAAAACTGAAATCGTTATGGAAAAAATCATGTATCTGTGTTCCCCTATAGTTGGTCGACTTCTTCTTCTTCTCCCTATCAAGGTACTGAACTGCCGTTTGAAATATTGAATTATATAAGACACCTCTACTAGTTGCTTTTTTGCTTCTTGGGAGCAGTATGATCTGTCTATTTATATCAAGTCTGGAAACACATCAAATGCTCATTTCTTTTTCTTCCATCATTCGTGAGGCCGATTTCAACAATCCTCCTTCCTTCAATAGTTTGCATAGGTTATTAGACGTTTCTCATGTTCTTCTGAACTTTATTTGGTTTTACATACATTACGTGCTTGCTTGCTTCACTAACTTTCTTCGAAAGCTTCTGAAAATTCCTTTTCCATATTCTCTGTTTCACTATCACTGTCGTTATTTAAATCAATAATGAATTCATTTCCACCATTTAAATGGAAGTGTTCATTCTCCGTATAGTCTTTTTTACTAAAATTACTTTTTTAATCCTTTCCTATCAGTCTTCTTCAGTAATATTAGACACTTCTTCAATTAGCTCTATTACCTTCTAATCAAATTGGAAAATTATTTTTAGGTCTGATGCTTTGTTTCAATTTTCCCTAAATCAACCCGATGGGATTGAAAACACAAAAATAGGGGGTAAGTCTCAGTATGGTGTGTCCATACTTCTCAGTAATACTCTCAAGGGCATACATTTTTCAAATGTTTCTTTCTGTATTGTAATCTTCCAAATACAAATGGTTATCCATGAAAAAACTTTGTATGTCAACTTTCCTCGAATTTTTATTCGGTGCTTTGATGAGCTGTCGCGAATGATAGGAAGCGTTGTCAAGAACTATTACACTATTAGCTTCCATGTTCTTATGATAGTCAACATTCCAGTGCTCGAGTTTTTTCCACCTAATTCCAAAGAATTCGGAACTCATCTTTTACTTTCCCCGCAATGCAAAATGATTAGTCGCGATCTTTTGTTTGCAGGCATGTTAGGCGTACACGTTCTCGAACCATTAGTTCACCCTTTCGTAACTGTGTCTTGATTGTCATACCAAGTTTCGTCCAAATAGAAAGTTTGCCGTTTCTCTTGTCTACATTTAGTTATTTGTTCTGAGTATTTGTTACGCAATTCCACTGTTCTTCTGCTTTCCAAAACTGCTTTACTTTTATTAATTATTTCAAATCTAAATCTTAGTTTCTTTATACTATTCTGAAGAGTTTTGTCACAGCAGCTCACGTTATGGCCGGAAGTATTCAATTTCTTTCTTATGATTTCAGTTGTAGGAATCCAATTGCTTTCGTAACAGTCATATATTGTTTTTTTCAATGATTTTATTAGATGAACATCTGAAGGTTTTGGTAATCCTGTATCACATCGCTTCTTGCGTTCATAAGGTTTGTTTTTGACTATTTTACGTACACTTCAGAAAGGAATTTCGGTCAAATCTGATGCTGCTTTTAATAGTTTGTTTCCCTCGAAACCAAACGTGAGATGTAGATTCTTATATACATTGAAACATACTCTCTGTGTTTCAATATTCATATGCATCCGAATCTTATTCATTGGTATCTCTTTTTCGCATTGTTCACCATCGCTATTGGAATCACTACACTGGAAAAAGTCTGCGTTGTTATCACACTGGTTATTACTTGTCCAAAGACGCCACATTTTGAACAGATAGCAAAAATTTTAAGTAATTATAACTGCACCAATATCGAATTTCAACATTCAAATCGCGATCATGAATTCAAAATTAATTTTATGACTCTTCAGCCAATCATAAAACTCGGTTAGTAAAAATTATCCAATACGAACCGCCAAGTCTACAGTCAACGTGGACTAGGTCTGCTTTCAATGTATTGGTTTTTTTGGCCTATGAGAGTGCCGTCAACTTTAAATATGCACAATATCGTTTACTTCGACTATACACCATATTGGCATAAGATATGGTGAACCGTCTCTGTCTTTATCTTGCATAATCTTCAACTTATATCTGCATCATACATCATATTATGTGAAGGTGTCCTCTGAATGGTCAGCTACGGTAGATCTGTAATTATTCTGAAAAAATTCTCACTCTTCTTCAAAGTGTGAGCTCACAATCGATCAGAAACAACAACGAATTGATAATTCTGAGCAGTGTTTGAAGCTGTCCCAACATTAAACACCCTAATTTATGCGTCGATATGTGACAGTAAATGAAACACGGCTCTATTATTTCACACCAAAATCAAAATAATCGTCATCTGAGTAGACTGCACGTGATGAACCGACACAAAATCGTGCAAAGACGCAACAGTCGGCTAGCAAGGTAATCGACTGTCTTGAAAAATAAAAAACCATCAACAGCGATTATTGCATATCGTTATTGGAGCATTTGAAGGACAAAGTCGAGAAAAAACAGCCCCATTTGAAGAAAAAGAAAGTGCTGTTTCATCTAGACAATGCGCCGTGTCACAAATCAATGGAAACGATGACAAAATTGCATGAATTAGGCTTCGGATTGTTTTCGCATCCACCGTATTCTCCAAATCTGACTCCCAAGGACTTTTTTGTTCTCAACCCCAAGAGAAACCTCACTCAAAGAAATTTAGCGCCGATAAAAAAGGTAGTCGTGAAGAGTGAAAACAAGTTTTATAAAAAAAAAGTTTGCCTACGAACTTTTAAGCTCAACTGTTAATTTAACACTGAAATTGTTGAAAATTGATAATAACTTTTATGACGACTTTTTTCATTCATAGTTCCTTCTTTCCAATAATCTATAGCTAAGGTCGATTAGTAAACGAATGCAAGATCTCCACCAAAGCTTCATTAACAAACAAAACAGAGAAAAATCTTAATGGTATTGTTACATAAAGTAAATGGAACGGAAGTTACAATTACGATTTGATTACATTTCTCTGCCCAGAGTCATGAAAAATTAGCAAAAGCCAACTTGATAGACTGGACGTGAAACATTCACACGCTTCCCACGCCAACTTTGTGGTGCTGGTTAATTATTAATTAACGCTCGGGCTTTATTCTGACGTTTATAGTAATCATAGATATCATGCACTAAGGTCACACTTATTTATTTGTTGAAAACTGGCTTTCTGTGCGAATAAACTACATTATGACAAATGATTCGAATTTCATTTTGAACGATGAGATTATTTTTCAACAGGAAATGTAATGCAGCGTTTGGTAGTATATTAAATGTAATATATATAGAACTTTTTTTATATCCCAAAACCAAAAACTGAAGAATGATATGATATTGGGGGTAATAGTTGAGAAAAAATCGTTTTCCGAATTCATTCCAAATACGAATTTAATGTTGAAAAAGAGAGAAAGAAATTAGATATTTTAATTCGGAACAGATCACCAAAGAAAAAAAAGACCAAAGACAGTGATCTATTTTCACAACATAAGTTCTTTGACAAATTTGTCAATCTTACGAACACCAGTTTCATAGAACATTTGGAAAAAGGTCTCAATTACAATATTAAACCCAACATAAATTCGACAAATGTACAAGTTTTGGGAATTGATACAGATATTGCGTTGATGGGGACAATAAACATATTGCTGCAGAAATTTTGAAATCTGAAAAGATGCATAAAGGTAAGTCCAATCCGGAATTGAGACTATAGTTGAATTCATGAAAGGCAAATCGGCAGCAAACAATATTGTTTTCACGCGCGCTGATAAAGGTAAAACAGTCAAAGCTATGAACAAAGAAGAATACGTAGAGAAGACTAAAGACTTTCTAAATGCTGGCATGTATGGTCCCAGAAATGACCCCACCCATTCATGCCACAAAGAAGTCAAGGGAACTTTGAAAAATATTCATTATGTCATGGATGAAACGGAAAAATTCAGATCGTTAGTCATGAACCCACATCCACCTAAACTTTATTCGTTGATTGAATTACACAAAGATAACTAATCGATTAGATCAGTAGTTTCTTTTGTCACAGGTCCTTCAGTTAAAATATCCGAAAAACTCATGGCAATTATTCAAAACCACACCAATTTCAAATTAAAATTCAGTTTGAAGAATTCATACCATTTGATCACTGAAATTCAAAATATTACACTTCCGGATAAGGCCAAATTGATTCCATTCGATGTAAAGAATCTGTTTCTCAGTATTCCTACGAATGAAACGATTACTCTATTAGAGAATCTATTGGACGAAAGGTCTACCAATCCGGTAGTCAAACAGGAAATCTTAGACTTGCTAACGATTTGTTTGTTACAGAATTACTTTCAATTGAATGAAATGTTTTACTCATCCTGCAAAGGTCTCATAATGGGAAACCCACGTTGTCCCATTCTGGCAGAAATTTTCATGGATGCTTTAGAGAGAAAAATAGACAGTAACCCACTGGTAAGAAGTTTCGTTTATTGGTATAGATATGTAGATGATATCCTGGTATGTTTCACAGGAACGAACAGACAATTGACTAAGTTCTTGAATTTCATCAATTCTCTCCACCGTTCTATCAGAATCACCATGGAGATGAAAAAGGACGACTCTATAATTTTTTTGACTTGACAGTAACAATAAAGATGATTTTTCAATTTATCGTAAACGAGCACATACAGATATTTTCATTCATAATTCGTCCATCCACTCCTATCAGGACAGAGTAGCAGCATTCAACAGTATGATCCACAGACTGATAAAAAGCGAATTTCAATAAAGAAATGAACATAATGGAACAAATAGTCGTCAACAATGATTACGATAGTAGTCTAATACATACTCTATTATTAAAAAAGTTATACAGTTCTCTTTGAAGAGAGAATATTTCAAAGTGTAAATATTGCTTTTAATACCAACAACTTAGGCATGCACATTAAGAATAACAAAGTTCAGTTCCAGAAAAATCGGGAGTTTATAAATTATCATGTGGGTCATGTCAGATGTTTTATATAGGTCAAACTGGAAGAACGTTCGAAACCTGCATAAAGGAACACACAAATAGTTTCCAGAATGGAAGAATAAATGCCACATATGCCACTCATTTAATCACAGAGGGACATGAGTTGAACGATGAATTCAAGCCCTTCCATTTCCAGAAGAAAGGTTTGAAACTTAACCTGTTGGAGAGTATGGAAGTAAACAAATTCGAAAATGTCAAATGTCAATGAACGATCGAACTGAACTGAATAACTCGCCATTATTGAATATGTTTATTCCCATGTAAGAAAATTCAAGTATATATACGGTACTTTCGAAAATTTAATTTATTCATATAGTTAATGAATGTATAACTGACTCTTTCAGATAAATTTATTCATTAGAAAGTAGGCAAACAAGAAGGTAATATGTTAGAGTATAAACTAGTGAAAATCATACAATAAACTGTATTGATGAGTTTTATACCAACTACTCTCAATACAGTCCAGAATAAACGATTATTTCCGCATCCATTCGTTGCAGAACAAGAACAGTAGCCGTCTACCAACTTCCTCTGAAATATTACATGAAACATAACTTGAGTCTGTATGTTCATGAACTCGGTAATGAGCCTCAAAATCTCTACCGACATAATGAGACAATGATTTTGTTATACTACAGACAGAGAAAGATGACGTCACTAATAAAATAGCAGTGTTTGACAATAGGATAGGCGCCACTCCAATTGACGGCATTTGTTTTCATTTCCAGTCCTGCTTCTCTTCTGTATTTACCACTTGATTTATAGTGCGGGAGTCTAATTGAAATTGATACTTCCTGTAAGCAGGAAGTTTACCATCATCGAAAGAAATGCATGTAATATGGATCCAAAAATAACGATTTCTCGAGCAAGTGTGGTTTTGAAACCCATAACTGCATGGCAACATCTGGGCTTTCAAATGAAAGTATTGTACCACATTACGATGACCAATTTTCTCCATTTTCACAAATTCGTCGAAAACATTCGCTCTTGATGGCTGCCAAACAGATACTAAATAACGCAGCGTCTTCAAACTGGAAACATATGCTTAATAGATAGTGTACTTTCTAATACCGCGATATTTTTCACACAACTACCGCCATCTCTAGGACAGGCCAGGTACGTCTGGGACCACCCTGGTACAATTCATTACATTTTGACAGAACTAATCAGCACATATTTATTATTAGTCCTAGAACAAACCTGGAACCGTTATTGGAACAGTTCTCAAATTTCGCCAGACGATCTCAGCTTTGAAGGTCGACGAATGATGTTCAAATAAACTCTTGGTAGCCAGACTTCCGTAATCGAGTAAACTACAGCAGGAACCAGATTCGAACAGATGCGGTCTCTTAGACGCAGGTGGCGAAACTTGATGCTTTTATCGAGAGTGCAATCCGCATCTCGATGCAGTCCAGTTTTTCCGAATCACCGGGAAACTTTAATCTCTTCTCGCTCTAATCGAATTTTCCCTTTCTGGGCTTGTTATTTGATTGTATTTCTCCACTTGCATTACATAAATTTTATTTCGCGTAACGGTGTTGTCAGAAGTGAAGTATACACTCGTTTTGAAGAGAAAAATAATTATGAGAGTGTATTCGGTAACTCAATTTACAACTATAGTACAATTCCATAATAGTAGGCACTGAATTCTCAGAAATATTATTTGCTCCTTGTTTTGTTCGATTTCTACTGAGATTTTAGCTTTGTTAAGCAGACTATTGAGGAAGTTTGAAAATTGAATGATTTGTCTGCTAGAACCATCAAAACCAGTACGTCATCAACGTATTTGTACCAGAACACAATATGTTTATGAGATAGGAGGTTATTAAGGATTAGGGTATTTTCCGATGTGACGATGAAAATGTCTGCTAGAATGGAACTTAATGGTGAGCCCATAGGGAGAGACCTGAATTTTTTTGGCAAATATTATTATGATATTTCAAAAATTCTGTGGAACACTGTAAGTGAACTCAGAGGCAAAACAGAAACAAATAACAGTATAACAGAAATACATAATGTTCAAGGAAACTCTATCACTGATTCTTTTGAAATAGCTACGGAATTCAATAACTATTTTTCCAATGTAGGACCAGAACTTGCTAATAAAATACCGCGGACTTCAAATTGTAAACATTCTTACAAATCACTACCCCATTCAATTTTCTTGGAACCTGCAACAGAAGAAGAAGTTATTAACACCATAAAATCTTTAAAAAACAAAAAATCACCGGGTTACGACGAAATTACCGCAGAATGTTTGAAGGAAATTGCAAATGAGATTGCAACACCACTGTGTTATTTAATAAACAATATTATTTATAAAGGTGTATACCCTTCTTGTTTTAAATTATCAATTGTAGTCCCATTACATAAAAAAGGAAGTAAAACTGAAGTTTCCAATTATAGACCTATCTCCCTGATTTCTAACTTTGCAAAAATATTTGAAAAAATTTTGAAAATTCGTATAACAAAATACTTAAATAAATACAATTTAATATCAGAACATCAATTTGGGTTCAGGGAAGATAGGTCAACACAGGATGCAATCTCTTTTCTGACAAGCAAAATTTATAAATCACTAGATACAAACAAAAAATCGTTATGCATTTTCTTGGATGTTGCAAAGGCATTTGACACAGTGTCTCATAATAGGATGTTGGAAACTTTACAGCATTTAGGTTTCAGGGGCAGTTTTTATAATTTGATGGTAAGCTATTTAGCTGGAAGAAAGCAAAAAGTCAAAATAAATGATAAATTAAGTGAAGAAAATTTAATAACATATGGTGTGCCGCAAGGTACGGTTCTAGGGCTGACTCTGTTCACCATTTATATTAATCATTTACTTACCTTGAATACCTAAGGTTCCATTATTAGTTTTGCAGATGACACGGCTGTTTTTTATCAGAGTGAGTCATGGGATAACCTACAACAAAAAATTAATCAAGATTTTATTCACATTATAGACTGGTTTGATTATAATTTATTAACTGTTGATTACTCAAAAACGTGCTTTGTTCCATTTAGTTGTTATGAAAATGGTTTACCAGATTTTAATGTTGTACAGTTACATGTCAACAATAAAAAAATAGAAATAAATAGAGTTAGATATATAAAATATTTAGGTATAACAATTGACGATACTATGAAATGGAATATACATATACAAAATGTAATTAAAACATTAAGGCCTATGCTATATAAAATAAAATTTCTGAACCGATACTTAGACTTACCTGTGATAAAGATTGTATATTACTCTCTGGTTGAATCTAGGCTAAATTACGGAATATTGGGATGGGGTGGAGCCGCAAACTGTCATTTGTCCAAACTTGAGACTCTACAAAAAAGATTCCTAAAAATAATATTTAAAAGAGACATGTTGTATCCTACAAACCTTCTTTATCAAGAGGCTAAAATATTTGATATTAGTCAGTTGTACTACATACAGTTAGTGTATTTTCAATATAAACATAAACGTCACGATTATATAGACCACGTACATAACACTAGAAATAAAGTAAAAAAATTGATCAAAACAGAACTGACACTCAAAACAATTGGTCATCCAAGTCATTTGCATTCAGCTAGTCGAGCCTATAATATACTTTCGGAGTCCATTCGACAGGCAGAACATTTTAAAAAATTTAAAAAATTAATTAAAAAGTTCGTTTTGGACGAACGACATCAAATTAATTTGTTACTAAGAGCCTGACGTCCTAGTAACATGGTATGTTGTTCTTTTTTTGTATTGGCAAATCCTGTTGTTTGCAATGGTTTGTAGTTCTTTTTGTTTATTATTATTTTTATTAACTACTACATACAAAAGTTTTATTTACTGTCTAGATTATTTCTTCTGTATTTCTTTTTTGTTTGTTGCTATAGTTTATTTCATAAAATACGTATATTTTTTAATCGAAAATTTTGGCAGTCTCATCGCATACAAGCCCTGCTTTCGCGATGTTTTGTGTTGGTGTTTATTTGTGTTTATTTGAATATCATATATACTATAATCGATGTAAATTAGCATGTGAACAATTGACAAATAAACATATTATTATTATTATTTGAAAAAAAATTGTCTCAGACATGTATTCAAGAGAATGCAAAATTCGTTAGTTATATATGGTTTTGTGTTACATTTATCTCATATGTCTTTCACAAGGAGAAGGCATTCGTATGTTGGAATGTTCGGAAACATGTTTTTTACGTCGAGTGATACTAGTTTGATATTATTTTTAAAATTCAAATTCGTTAGTTAGGTCTACTGAATTAGGAACTATTTTGGAAGGAGGCATTTTGCGAGGGTCTCTGAATTTTGAATTCAAAAGTTTTGACAACTCACTGGTTGGAACATCTATATATGATACTACGAGTCTGGCTGGATGTCCTTCTTTGTGGAGCTTGATCAATCCATACATCTTTGGAGAATGGGGGTTCATGCATATAATTTTTTCACATCCCATGGTGTGGGAAACATCATTGTTGATTCTTCCATGACCTTCTCAGCTTGCTGGGAAAACATTTTGGTGGGGTTATTTTTGAGAATGGTGACATCTAATGTATACACCAATACTTGAATTTTGAAAAATACTCTTGTTCTTCTAGACATACGATACTGTTTCCCTTATCTGCTTTGATGAAAATGAGTTTGTTTAGGGTTCTTTTCTCTTTCAAGTCCTTTAGCGTATCTTTGATATTCCCGGAATAGCTGGGTGAAGAAGCTCAATGATTTCTGCTACTTTGTGTTTATGAAGGGGTGGGTGGGATGAAACAGAAACCGGCCGTAAAAATAAAACGACTAGTGGAAATTAGACGAAAGTATTTTCATTCATTTCATTAAACTGTTCTGTTATCCTGAAGAACTATGTTTCCCTTTTTTAAGTCTTACCGTCTCGTTTTTTGTTAAAAGCCACGTCATGATTTTTTTAAATAACCGAGCTTTTATTATTGATGTATAAAGAAGCTGTAGACAGTAAACTAGTATTTATCAATGAATGTGTGACAGACTGGTTTCTATAACTTTGTTGATTAGGATATTAAGTGGTCAATTATCACCATATGTAAGTGTAAATCTTCATGAGATTCGCACGATCTTTTAACCTAACAGCTAAAGGATCATCCTCATGACATCATCTCGTAATGCCGAGCAATAGTGATTCATGAAGATGGTTTATAGAAATTGGCACTTACGACTCAATGAATGAAATAAACATATGACATTGGATGCATAAACGAATCAATAACAGCTGAACTATTTCAGTTTCATGTGCTGTTTGTCGTCTTTTATTGAACAAATATCCGTTACTGATGATGATATGTTTTTCTTTCAGAATGCTACGTTGATAGTTAAGTTAATAAACTAAGAAGTCACACAAACTGTTTCCAGTTTGTGTGTGACTGTGAAAATTACAATCAAAGTTAAAATCACTTAAAGAAAACTAATAATATAATAAAAATACAACATTCATATTCAACCCTAGATATATCCTTATTTACACTTACATTAGCTAAAATACATATATACACATATATTACACATACATATACACACATATACACACATATACACATATATACACACATACATACATATACACATACATATGGTCAGTTTGTTTTTCGATTTAAAGATATATTTATATAATAACGGAACACTATTCGAGGTTAATAACTATATATATATATATATATATATATATATATATATATATAGACACAGAAATATTATCAATACACTATTTTATGTATCTCTGTACGTGGCAAACTGGTAGTATTTTGGAATATTATTTAATAATAAGTGGGCTGAAAAAATCATAGGATAAAACACCGTATTACATCAATCATCCATATGATCTTCAGTTCTGTTTAAAAAATCTGTTTAAAATCTGTTTTTCCGTTATCAGTTAATCCTGACCTTTAAAAGACACGTGTACATTTCACAGCTGTTGGACTATTAGCCTGTGGGATAAAACATTTTGAGTAAATAGATGAAGAAAATAGATGAAAATGAATTTCGTGTGTTGAAAAAATACTGTTGAAGCTATGGCTTGGTTTGATAAATGATTCGAACTTTGCATGAGTACCTATATGGTTATGACATTGAAACCAAAGTCCGATCGTCCCAATGGAAGAGTCCAGGATAGCCAAGACCAAAAAAATCACGACTTGCTCGATCAAAAGACATTCAGCCAGACCTGTATTATCATATATAGATGTCCCAACCAGTGAGTTGTCAAAATTTTTAAATTAAAAATTAAGAGATCCTCACAAAATTTATTCCTTTCAAAATAGTTCTATATTTGATATATTCAATGCTTTTATTACAACATTGCTGTTAAACACGATCCAAGCAGGTTTGAGTACGTGTTGCGACAGATTCATTGCGATGATTTTTGTACAGGTAATCCGCAAACTCCTGGTAGGGTGTCTTGGTAAGAGGCATCTCCTTCCACAAATCTGGCGTTAAGTATGCGTAAGTCTTGGTAATTGCTGCATAAGTTGCCTTGGCGAAATTACCCAGCGTACCGGTGAAGCCCTTGGCTGATGTATAGCAGTCTTCGATACCTGCCATCTGCAGTAGTCTCTTGGGAACAGGGGCAGAAACGATACCAGTACCACGGGGAGCTGGGATGAGACGTACAGTTATAGACTCGCATTTTCCGGTGACCTTGCAAGGTACTGTGTGGGGTTGACCGATTTTGTTACCCCAGTCATCTCTACGGATTGGTACAACAGAAAGCTTGGCTAAAATGATGGCCTCTACCGCGTCCACGGTCACGACCTCTGGGGCAGAGTTGCCAACCGTAGCGGAATTTGAACATAAAGTAGCGGAATTTTCTATAATCAATATTGAAAAAAATATGGAAGAAGAAGAGGCGGTGGACAGCACTCTCCTTCTTCTTTTCGATTCAATGGCCTCAGCAACTAAGGCTATCCGCAGACAGCACTCGAAGCACAACTAATACGTTATAGTCTTAGTATTGAGGCCATTACATGATAAATAAGAAGAAAATTTTTGAATATTTTCATTCATATCATAAACCGTATAACCTCCAATACCTTGAAACTTAAAGTCTCGACTGTCTCGAGTATTATAACTTATATGAAACAAATTACAGTAGAAATAGAAGATAGTTCATCTGATTATGACTCAAGCGAAAGAGCTATCGTATTTGGAATTGACGAGAATGGGATGTGTTCAAAAAAATACAAAAAGTCTCGAAAACAAACTTTTTATGAACATTGTTTGTCTGATTCCAACTTGAAAGGATGGATTAGTTCTCTCGCGATTGATCGTTCAAGAGCTCACGTTCAAGAGCTCAGTGTGACTATACGTACGTGAACAAATTGATTTTTATTTTTACTTTTCAAAATCATTTTTTCAAGCTAAGAAATATTTGATCAAGACGACAGCTTTCAAAAATTAACTGTTGTGAACTTAGAAAATCAGGTACCATCTACTGAGTTGCGCGGTTGAAAATTATCATGATCCTAATTACTTTACATTAGTGACAGTTTAGTTTGGTGGTATCTGAACGGTACTCAATTTTGAATAGGGCGCATGAACCAGTGTGGCGAAATTTTGATTCATGTGTAGCGACTTTATAGTTCTACTAGTTGGCAACACTGCTCTGGGCCACTTCCTCTACTATCACCACCGAATCCACCACGGAAACCGCCAACCGGCTGGAGCTGCGTCCGCCATTGTTTAATACTTCCTCCAACACTATTGTCGAACGAAAAATCTTAATTCAGTAGATCTAACTAACAAATTATCAAATTTGAATATAAAAAATAATATCAAACTAGTTTCACTCGACATAAAAAACATGTTTTCGAACATTCCAACATAAGAATGCCTTCTGCTTGTGAAAGACATATTAGGTAAATGTAATACAAACCCATATATAACTAACGAATTTTGCAATCTCTTGAATACATGTCTGAATTTTTTTTTCAAATATAATAATAATTTTTGCCTACAAAACTCAGGCCTCCTTATGGGGTCACCATTTCCCATTTAAGCAGATATTTTCATGGTCATGGATATGAAAATATCCTAATCCTTAATAATCCCCTTTCTCACGAAAATATTGGGTTTTGGTTCAGATACGTTGATGACGTACTGGCGAGTATTGATGGTTCTAGCAGACAAATCATTCAATTTTTAAACTTTTGAATTTTTGAATATTTCAAGCACAGCCAACAACTGCGTTAATTGATTTTATGGATGTGAAAGAGAATACTAGATACTAATATGTCTAATATGCACAATCCCGTTATAGCAAGAGCAAATACATCTCTCAAAAACTTGAAACACTGGGACCTTCAATGCTTCAGCAGATTATATCCAAAAAGAGCAAACCGGCTAATTAGAGGTCCAAAAATCGAAAGTAACCAGACTGTTCCGTTTTGCTGAATGCCCAAAATTTCACTAGTCAGGCACTTGAGGAATATTTTTTTGAAGCGATCGGTGCAAGTTGCATGAAAATCGGATAACTGGTTGAGAAACTACAAGTAAAATGCGTTTCAAGTGGGCATGGATTCCTCTTAATTAATTTTTTGATGTACATTTTTTGTTTCTACTCGATATAATAATGTTTGGCTAAATAGTTTTTTCAAAGGCAGAACACAAGAAAGAGCGATACCTGTGCGAAAGTAGCGATTCACATTGGATTCGAATCGCTGGAGATTAAATTCATTTGGGAAAACGTTCTCAGGAAGTTTATTCCACATAAACGCCGTTCTGTGAATGAAAGAGTTCTTATACAGTGAAGTTCGAGGTATACTGAGTTGAACCTCAAAACGATGAGCAGCCACGGTTTGTCGCGTATTTCTGATAGGTACCGCTCTTGGTGGAATCAAATGTGCCAAGTATCTTTAAAATAGAGGCAAATCTTCAACCTTTCTTCGATCTTCCAGACTATTGAGGTGGCAAGTGATGTTCATGTCTCCAACCAGGCGTATGGCACTTTTCTAGGTGGAATCCAGCAACTTCAGGGTATGTTTGGCAGCAAAGCTCCATACATGAGAACAATACTCCAAAGAAGGTCTGATCTGAGCTTTATAGAGCATCAAAAGTTGCTGAGGTGTGTAGAGTTTTCTGATTCGGAACAGTGTTCCAAGTTTTTGAGAAGCAGCCTTTGCAATTCCAGCGACATGATTGTGCCAAGACATATTGGTGTCCATTTTAACACTCAACAAACTTATCGAAGTGAAAAGCGGAATTGTATGACATGAAATTATTATGTCCGGTTCGGAGACATTTATCTTTTTGGAGAAAATCGATGCCTGGGTTTTCGTGGCATTGAATTGAACCTGGTTACTTTGACCTCAAGTCAAAGTCACCTCTAGATCCTCATTAGGATATCCTGGAATTCAAATGGAATGACGCTACAAGTGTTCTGTCGTCGGCAAAGTTATATATTGAATTATTGGTTTCTTTCAATTAGTCGTTGATATATAATATAAATAGAGTTGGGGGGACAATAAGGCTCTTTGGCGGCCACTTGCCGGGAACGTTCTTCCAGGAAGCTGGAGAGCCCTACACAAAAATGATCCAACAAGACATAGCATCAACGATTGGCCAGCAAACCCTCAAGCCACACACGGTCAAAGGCCTTAGAAATATCAAGAGCAACAACTCTTGACTCTCCATGTTTCTCGATTGCGTTATTCCGAATACGATATACGATAGAAGTTTCCTGTTGATATTTGCTTCCGAGAGCCATGTTGATGATCGCTCAAGATGTTGAAGCCTTCCAAATATTTAAGGATGTGGTGGTTTACGGCTCTCTCCATGATTTTTGAAGTCACTGATGGCGTAGCGACTGGTCTATACCTAGTTATTTGGAAGATTTTTCTGGTCCTTTTTGGGAATAGGCTGGACGCGAGCAATCTTCCAACAAAAAGGAAAAACCCTTTCTTGTAAGACAGGTTGAAATAATAATAACCCGAAACCATTATTCTCACAGTAAGTTCACTACTGTAATTTTCAAACGTGATATTTCGAAAACTGCTGTTCAAAAAATTTCGAATTAGGAATATACTGGACATACCTTTAAAATAATGCACTACAGGTCCTCTTTCCTATTTGGGTTGTTGAAAGTACCCTCGTTAGGGGATGAACCGCAAGAGCGTATAATATGCTTTGAAACTATTCCTTTTCAAAATAGAAAATTAAGTTTTTTTTTTAATTTTACAAATCGCACTAGTATTTCTAAAGGGACACAACTCAAAAATCAATATGAAAAAAATCGATAAATATTTCTTTATCGATCATATAAACTGTATCAAGTTGATACAGTATCATCTAAACTATATCAAGTTGATACAGTTTGGATGTTAATACAACTTGATATAGTTAATACAATTTGATACAGAAATATTTACCAATTTTTTCATAGTCTCAACTCAAATATACCGATTTTTGAGTTGTGGCATTTTAGAAATACTAGTGCGAAATCATTTTCTGGAATGAAGATATTAAATGTGCAAACTTCTCAAGTCATCACCCTGTATGTTAATTTACTCAACACGCTGTGAATTGTGGGGTTGACAATTTATTTTGTATCAAAAAGTTTCGCTGTGTTGTTGGGTGACAAAACCACCGGAACGAATTGAGAAACAATGGCTATAGGGGTTAGATAAATTGAGTATGATATCAATTAAATCGACACATGGGTATATGAAAGTCAGCGTGCTACCTACAGGCGAAGAATTATCTTCCTACCAACATGATTGGGTTAAAAAACGGTATGCGGGACAGTCCCGAAGAAAAATTTAGGCAGCTGAAAAAAACAAATATTGAGGATATAGGCGTGTGACAATTTTTATGAACCATCAGGTTCTAATGAAACAATATGGGATATATTTTGAAAATTTACTTTCGTTCTCTAGTTTATGGTGGTAAATTTTATTGAATATTGTTTTCATATTCGAAATTTCAAATATTTTGCATTGGAACAATAATAATACTGCTAGTTTTTGCACTAGCAGTATTATCGGGAATTCGAAAGTTAACTTTCTTGCAAATATCGTCCACAAATATAAAAGAGTATTGGGTTGTTGTGAAATTGTAGAAGTTTTGTCCATTTCTATAGTCTACTTTGAATTTTGATATCTCAATGAATACATATTCAATTTAATCGAAATAGGCCTCATTTGAATCGGAGCACTTTTGTCAACGGAGCACAAGTCGATTAATTCCGTCAGCATACAAGTAGATTGTGATTGGTATTCGATGAAGTCGACGAAGGACATTTTTGCCTGATCCTGATTGGCAAAGGTTTTACCGGAAAGAATGTTATCGAAGTGGCATAAAAGATGGTGGTCGGTTGACGAAAGGTCTGGGGAGTATGGCGGTATGTTACTGTGGTATACAGATGTTGCAAAAGGCAAAAATGTGAAGGCCGAAATCAGCAAATTCCACACAAATTTCTTGATAATCACCATAAATTCACCAAAAAGTAGTTTTCGAATAAATGAACATGAAATCTATGAGTTTTTTGTATTAATTGATCATTTCTGAATGAACTGAAATTTGACATACATATACTTATACTTATGAATGCGGAAGTCACTCACTTAACACTCTCTCATTCATCTCTGTTTCTCCGTTTCGGTGAGTCCTAGGAAGCTAAAAAGTGGAATATAGGTGCTTCTTTAGTATCAGATGCGGACTAAGAAAGAATTTTCAAATATTCCAACTTGTGTTGTAGGTAGGTTCGTTTTGTGTTGCAGATGTGCAATAAAAAAGAATTTTTGAATATTCCAACTGGGGATAAAAGGGGCGCGTTTACATATGAAAGAAAATTACCTTCTCATCATTGTCCCCCCTGCCCCAATGGAAATAAAAGGGGCGCATTTACATATGAAAATTATCTTTTCATCAGTGTTTCTCCGTGCCGCTATATTTTTGGAGGCTGAAATTTTGTATGGATGATCTTTTTATGTTATAGATAGATGTGCAATAAGGACAGATTTTTCAATATTCCAACTGGGGCGCCTCCACTGAGGATAGAAAAGACGCGTTCACATATGAATACAACATATCGTCACTGTTTATTCGTACCACTATACAGTGAGTTTCAAAAAGTTTGCCCCAAATGGAAAACTTTTTATTTTCCATTTGTCAGAAAATGTTATTCCTGATACAAGTTGCTGCATTGCGGGAAACTTTCAAAAGGTGTACAGAGGAGAACCAAAAATAGAAATTTTTATCAATAATAAACTACCCTTTTTTTCGACATAATGAGAATAGTTTATTTAAAAAAGTTGCTCAAATTTGAAAACAATATTTACATTTGAAATCACAGCCACCTACGTAACAAAAACAACATTTTTTATGGTTCTATAGCCTTATTAGGAGTACTAATATCTCATATACATCTAAAGGCGCCTCCCCCATATCACTATAGTAATATTTCAATACGAAATTTAGTCCAATTCATTATTCGAACTGATATATGGATGTTTGTTGAAAATGGTTGAAATTTTCACTAGTTTTTTGGTGCAAAATTGATATTTCACTCTGTGTGTATATCCGTAACAACTATCAGTATGATTCAATGACGAGAAATAATCGACTGAATTAATTAATGCTAAAAATTCAGTAATACAAATCTGCAAGTAGTGCTAGTACTCTTTATGAGGCTACAACCAAAAAAATTGAATTTTTTTGTTTTGTCACGTAGGTGACTGTGATTTCAAATCTGGATATTGTTTTCAAATTTAAACAACTCTTCCCAATGATTTTTTTTTATTATTGTCGAAAATGAGGATAGTTTTTACTCATGATCAAGATTTCTATTTTTTTGTTCTCTCTAACAAATGAATAATAAAAAAGTTTCCCATGTGGTGCAACATTTTTGATACTCACTGTATATTCGGAAGCTGAAATTTTGTAAGTGAGTTCGTTTTATGTTGTAGATGTGCAATAAGAAAGGAGTTTTAAATATTTCAACTGGGGAACCCCAATTGGGGATAAAGGGTGGCTTTTACTCCGTAACCGCTATATTTTCGGAGGCTGAAATTTGGTATGTAGATTCGGTTTATGTTGTAGATGTGTAATGGAAAAGGATTTTGAAACATTCTAACTGGGATGCCCCCACTGTGAATAGAATGGGCGCGTTTACGTATGAAAATTACCTTTTCATCACTCTTTCTCCGTACCACTATATTCTCGGAGGCTGAAATTTTGTATGTAGGTTCATATTATGTTGTAGATGTGCAATATGGAAGAGTTTTTGAATATTTCAACTGGAGCGCCAGCTGCGGGTAAAAATGGACGGTCAAAAAGTAAAGTTACCTTTGCATGACTGTTTCTCCATAAAGCTATAGGTATGTATGTAGGTTTCACGTTGTGGATGTGCAAAAAAAAAAGGATTTTTGAATATTCCAACTGGGGCGCCAGCCGCAGGGGAAAAAAGGCTCGGCCGTAAAACAAAATTACCACCATTACACCCGTGCGGAGCCGGGTCGGCTGGCTAGTTCACGTATATTGGCCACGTACATTCCGCCAGCTCTCTGAATTTTCTGAAGAAAACGGCAGGCTTCGCACTTGTGCCCGGTAACAAAGTCACTAGAACAAAATGATTTCAACAACTTTCCGCCCAGTTTATGATACATTTCCCCTAAGATATAGAAGCAAAATAGATATGTACACCCCCGTACATGAGAGTGATTTCCATTTCACGCTTCGAAAAACTTTTCCTACGAAGCTCCATCAATCATACACATCTCTTGAAACGAATAGGTAGTGAGTGAACTCCGGCGGAGCGTAAAAACAAGCATTTTCCATGTCATCCCCGTTTCGTTATTTACCTTAGCCGCGTATTTTGGTTTCTTTACATGTCGAATTCAAATTAGGCACTGTTTTAAAGTTTTTTATTTTCTTAAATGTAAATCTACATAAAATCGTTTGATGTCAGCCAGATGGCTTACAGTAGGTTGCCTCGGTTCGGAATACGCTCCGAAAGAGGAAAATACTCCGGAGGGTACACATTTACATCGTTAAAGGGGTTATAATGGTTGGGGTGGAGTCGAGATATTCCATCTAAGTTTTGTCTTTGTGTTTCAAAAATGTTTATATTTCGCTCAGTTGAAAAGTAGCTTAGCAGCTATTATGTGGTGGAGTTGTGGGCGTGAATCCCGCATTTAGCCCTTTCACCGTTTTACATTGTCAAAATATTATTTGCCGTACTTAGATTGTCCCTCATATTATACGAAAAGTGGTTCATTTATATTCATAGGATTTGTTTAGTGTGTACTTTAAGCAATTGTAATGAACAAACCACTCAGTAGTATAATATACACGATGATTACCAAGTTGTTTCAAAAGTTTCGTCCGTTTCATCATCATGTGTTCTCAATGAATATTTATTCCACTGGGTCGTGGTATATACAGCTCAATAGAGAATTTTGTACTATATACATTGATGGTTTCATTTTTTTCCAATTCTGAGTTTTTGCCTCTCTTCAGCTTACCACTACAAGGTAGTCCCAGAAGTACCCAGAGATGGAACACAACTAGACTCCTCAAATACATCGAATTTCTCTTCAAAAAACTGTGCAAGTAGTAAGAGTTGTTGTTATCCAAAAAAGATTTGTAAGATCAATCTTCGATCTAGAATATAACGAAAGATGTAGAGAAGCTTCTTTAAAAATAAAATTCTGACGGTATTTGGTATCTATCTTTACAAATTACTGTCTTACATCCACTCAAATTTGTCATCATTCTCTAGATCTCACGAAATACGCGATTAACCCACTAGACAAAACCATGAAATTCATGTTAGAAAACTTAATCTTCCAGTAAAAATTAAAGATATTCCCGATCACAAAAAGTTTAATAACCAACTGAAGAAATCTGTATTTATATATGTTTCTATAATTATCTTCGATTTTCAGCTTTTATGTTTTTTTATATTGACCTGTCTTGTACATTCTTATAAGATTCATCAGTCCAAATAATTTTATTTAAAAAAAGTGGATCTTCTTGAATGCGTGTCAACAACATTTCACAAAATTCTACTCTCTGTTGAGGATCTTGGGGCTTCATTGCTTGAATTTTGGTGAATTTATAATCATGCATTTTATGTCTTCGCAAGATTCTTTGAACCGATGAATATTTTATACCCAAATCTTCTTCAGCACTTCTTATCGATGACTCGGGAAATGCGTGAAAATATGCTAAGACATTAATCTGGTTGTCTTCGAAAGTTACGGGTCGAGGCAAGTTTCTTGGTGCTTTTGAAGTTGATCCAAATGCATTGAAATTGTTCTGAATTCGTATAAATTTCTTGAGGTTCATTGGCGGTAGATTCGGATACATTTCATTGAACTTTCTACATGTTCTGCTGATAATTTTGTCACACTGTCCAATAATAATAAACATATTCATAAGAACTTCGTTTGAATAGTTTTGTTCCATCGTTTTGAAGGTATTTGCAACTTCTGGAGTGACGAAAATGTCGATATTATTAGGAGAATGTCACAACGCTACTGTCAAATAGTAATCATGGCCTGCTTACCAAATACCAATACCATTCTGAAGGGACATTTTCACAAATAAATGTTCATAAGTCCGAAACTTGACTAGTTAGGTATAGGTATGATATACATAGAAAGAAAGCAAATTTTAGCAGCTTTCCGAATTTTCAATAATATACAGGGTGTTCCATTTAAAATAATCAAATTTCAGCAACTTTTTCAAGCAAACGAAAAAACTGTATTTTTTCACCACCCTGTATTGAAGTAACGGAAATTAGGCTGACGTGTGGGAAGTGTCCAAGTATCACCTAACTCCAAACCAAATTTCGATATCATAGTACTTCTTAACTAAAAGATATCGGCATTTTTAGAAGTCATGATTTTCGAAAAAAAAAATTGAAATTAATTTTTATTTCGAAAACGGTAACAGATAGGTATAGGGAAATATCAAGAAAAGTTGTCGGGCAATTGTTGGAGATTCCAAAAATAATATTATATACAGAGTGTTCCATTTGAAAAATCAAAGTTGCTACTGCTTTCTAATAGAAGCGGCAACACCGCATTGTGGAAAATATTTTAGTTGGCTAGAGAATGTCCGAATATGCCCTCCATTAAATTTTCAAAGTGATCCGTTGTCTGGTTCACCAGAAACGTCTAATGTGCCATCCACCGTGAATCAGCCTGTATATACCATGTGTACCTAAAAAGATGAAATATACCTATATATTGTCTTATCTATTCACCAGATTCAGCGTGGGCGCTAGATATACAAAAAATATGGCACAAAGCGCCCACGCTTTTTTCACAAAAAATAGTATTTTTCGATCGTTATCGTTTGAAGCTTATTTAAAAAAAAGTAAAAAAAGTATTTTTAACTTTTTAGTTTGATGTTCTTCAAAAGCGTGTTTTTTTAATTTATTTTGAACTATTTTTTTTACTTTTTAGTTTCATATGCTACAAAAGCGTGTTTTTTACTTTTTTAAACTATATTTATAATTTTGATTTTCTTTTGAACAGCCTATCAAAGAGGTTACGTACATCGCCATCTGCCCGCGAATAGATCAAGCAATAATGTCGATAGTTACGTACAGTGCCATCTGCCCACGAACAGATCAAGCAATAATGTCGATAATTCTGTCAATATGGATCCCGAGCTTGAGAGTTACAAACATACATACATAAAGGTGAAGCTAATATAAAGCTTGTAAAAAAAAGTATTGAACTTATCGAACGTTTAATCGAAAACAAAATGGACATGACCAAGGGCTTTTCTTGTACTTGGTTCGATTTGCAAGCTCCACATTCATTAATGAACAACATATCTTAATTTCTCTATGATTCCAAACTGAACATTCAGTTACTATCAAAAATTCTAATCGATTCATCAGAAAAGGTTTGAATGTATTCGTTTCATGAGCGTAACTTTGACAGTTTCCAATTCAAGTGGTCTACCTCACTATCTGAGGTAGACATTCCTGACAAATCAGATGTCCATTCTGGCATTCATTCATTGGTGGTGAAAGTCGCAGTAGACAGACTGGACATTGCAGCTCAGCCAATACTGTGTCTTCGAGAGATTTAGCGGAATCTGCAAAAATAAAAACTGTTAGGCATGATCCAATCGTACAAAATAAAATACAGCTTTGAAAGTGACAAAGTAGTTAAGACTTTCGCGGCTGAGGTCCTCAGTGTCACCAGGATGTATAAACCTCTGAAGAAGATTGCCACACTCGCTAGCGAAACGTTAGTGACACTGAGTGTTGATATAATTTGTGGTGATGATAAACTTTGGACAATGTTACCAATACCAGTTGTGATGATCTACCAATCGAAAAATAACTACAATATACTTGTGATGAACTGTATTACAACACCTCGACACGTGTTTTGATCACCAAGTATCATCTACAAGAGAATGATTAATATATTACTCTGAGATTTTCACTTTACAATGCGGTTTCCGTACAGTGATAATCTTACAGTAAACTGTTTCAGCTAGTGATTCCGCCCATAATATAGAACGAGATAGACCTCTGAAGGTGATTCTTCATGAATTCAGTCTAGTTTTGGACTTACTCAAAAAAAAGACTCGTCTTTTTGAAAAATGACATCGAATATTATCTTATCTGACTCAGCTTCAGAGAGATGTATTGAATCAGGTTGAAAACCAAAAAAAAATGGGGAAATAACCTAATCATAAAAGATATTAAGGGTGGCATGGCTAGATGAAGATGTATCCATTATAGAAACACAAATTCCAAGCTATAACTTGTTTAGATTGCATTGTAGACCTCTCACTAGCGTTAAATCAAGAGGTACTGATCGCTATCAGAGAGTCAGTTAATGTTTGGTGCCTCAATACTGAAAATAATACAGCGGAACATGTTTTTGTTGACATCATGCAAGGAAAGGATAGTTTCATTTTTTGCTGTGTGTACATTCCATCCTGTTCAAGCGACGAATTATAGATGAACCATTACTTTGAAGTTGAACTCCTTGTACAGATATGTCATTTTCACAAAGTTGCCAACTACAATATACCAGAAGCAGAATGGGAATGTAAGTGTAGTTGTCAATTATGTATGTACCCATCACGGTTGTTATTCATTTGAACTGCCTGTTTCTAGCGAAATGTCCATTTTGAACTATATGAAGAATTTATTTTTGACTTAAGAAAAGCAGATGTCAGGGCTATCAAAACTATTTTCGTGTGCTGACTGGGATAATTATTTGAGTGAAACATCTACCAACTCAGCTTTGGAACAATTTCACAAACTACACCTCACGATTTGATCTCCACAAGCTTTATTTGAAAAATATATCACGACATGTTTCGCTAACCCAGTAGCTTTATCAACAGTGACATATCGGATGATAAATCTAGGTTCGTTCCAACCAGCGTCACAAAAAGTTTCTGACAATCAGGATTCTGCGCAGTAATGTGATTGCGTTCCAACGTGAGTTTCCAACCATTAGTGAACTATCAGTTTTCTGTTCCATCCAAGATTCAAACTTGTTCGAAATCTATCAGAATGGTTTGAGGATTATCTTTTAACCATTAATCTGACGCATGCGTATTCCGTATTACTGTTTCTGTTTTATGTTCATGCAACTTGTAAACAACATAACCTGCAAAAATTGTTATTAAATACATTATGTATTTGCTGGCGCAGGAAAAATTAGGAATTCTTTAAGCGAACCTAAAATATGAACATCTTTAATTACACAAATTAATTATTGCGGTAACCTCCCAGTTCCATGTTGATTAGTAAATAGAATAGAGATATAGAATACTGCAACCTTCTTTTACTCTCCAGAAATACACATGATTAGATTTATTTTTCAAGGTTATGTTGAACTTCCATGCCAAACTTCAGTTGAACTATCAGCTGTTCCAATCAGAAATTTCAAATTAATCAGAAACCAATATTTACCAGACATGCGCGTTGACAACGATTTACAAACAGTTGGAAATATGTTTGTGACTCAAGGTTGGAACGAACTTCTGTCTTCATGGTAAACAAGCACGTGACAAACTATGGACACTATAGCCCACTATCAAGAATTCTGAGAGGCCAACGAGTTAAGCCTCAACTTTTTTCACAACTCTTTGGAAGTATTCAAACATGAAGTCAAAGATGATGTATACTATGTAATTATGTAGGTACTATGTCAGCAGTTAATGAGGTTATATATTAGTTTTGAGTTGATTTTTACTGTGAAAGTTATTAATCAAATACAATTGCATTACAACATTGTAAAACAGAAGTATCCCGTTTATACTACTTAATAAAAATAAATAAATAAATAAACTCACCATCATTCATACATTTCTTCCTTGGTACTGCAACGTCAGTATCCCCAGTAGATTCACAATTTGTGGTTTGATGCGAATGAGGTTCTGAGGATTCTGAACAGGAACGTTCATGAACTGCAACCTCTGCAGGTTTTCCAATAAAGTCGCAACCAGTCTTCACGAAAGGACATGTTATATTGGTGGAACATAATCGTTCTACCAAATAATCTCTCCTAGTTGGATTTTGACATGAAGGACACGTTCCAGGAAATTTGTTACACTCCCCACAGAAGTGTTGCCCGGAAGTGCATTTCATTAAAGGAGGTTCAAGTTTGCACGAACAAGAACGACATGTCACTGCATGCATAAATTCTTCAAGCACTATTGATTCCATGCTGATTCCTGTAAAGTTTACAACATTCAAGTCAAGGATACGTCAACAAAAAACACACAGGCAGATTTTTTATCAAAAAAGTGAACGAAATTTATCGAAGGAATCTGTCGGAATAGCTAAGCAAAAAAAAACTATCGTTTCGCATTACTTCTGTACTATGAATATATGTCAAGGAGAATTGAATTGACTATGATATCTTATTAGAATGAAAATGTATCGATTCACTTAACTATGCTTGAATGCATTAACTTTTTCGTGCAATTAAAGATCCGTAGATTTTCGATAAATTACCTATCACTATTGGCACCAAAATCCACGAAAGTACACCTGCATCAAGAGGATGTTCTATTCAATATTGTGAAGTTATGGCAACACTGGCCATAATATTTCAGGTAATATGAACTTACTCAGTTATTGATCACTTTCACGTGTGGTCAATTTCTTCAATCTGTTAATCACTACATCAGCTAACTTGTCACTTGTATATCTAACCACACTATATTCGTAACAATGTTTATACATCCTTTTATATGGTTTCTAACACATTATCAAGGTGTTGCCGAAACACAAAATGACCGATATCAAAAATCTTCTCCGGTCCCTGAGAATCCTGAAATCAAAGTAGTTAGATAGCCTGAACAGATTAACAGATCGGCACCATGATAATTTTTGTTAGTTCACTTGGTATTCGTCACGGTGTTTTTGTTTCTAACAAATGTCATCCGAAATGAGGGGTTATTGTGAAAATTCACACAGTACTTAGATAATTCCTGGCCAGTTTGTTGTCATGATGGTTCTGAACTTGATAAAATCAGAAAGTACTGATGTTTGAGGATGCTGCTTGATCCCACCAGTAATAAGTGGAATGATACGACTGCCCGTCGCCTCCTAACAACACTTCCCAAAACCATTCTTTCAATGATTTCATTCTAGAGTGATTCAAATAGAAAACAAATCACTTTCGAACAAGCACGACTTTCAAAAAGCTTTGTGTGGTGTCTTGGAATTGTTAGTTGAGCAAAAAAACTAACACTAAGTACTTTGAATGGTTTATTTGCGTATTCACACGTCATTCCTCAAAGACGACTTAACGTCCACTGCCCTACTTGTTGATAACCTATTTACATGCGGTGTTGTCACGTTGTCCCCCTCTTGGGTGAATATACCACACTTTGTGTATTTTCTGCAATGCTTGTTTTTCTTCATGAAAAATATTTGCAAATATGTTCTATTTTTTTGAATCAGAGCCATTTCTTAATAGTTTGTTGTGAGTGGTTGAAATCACCACTATTACAATCTATAATTGGATAATTAAGTTTTTTTTTTACCAAGTGGAAGTCAGACATAACCACTCCTACCCACAAATCGGAAAATAAAGTAGCTATAGAAAACTACAGACCTATTTCAATTATGTGTGCTGCTTTTAAATTATTCGAAAATAGCTATTCATGATATGACTGTTAAGAGTAAGGTTTTATTTTGTGAGAGAACGAACAAAATCAAACTTGTAACACGAATATCATATAAAGTTTTTTGTACAACTGTCCTGTTTTCATAATAAAATAGATACATTTAATATTTCTATAAAAACACATTTTGACATTTCTTGTCAGCTAACTATTTTCATGTTATCGCATTTGCTGTGAAGTGGCCGTGTCAGGTGACGCCGAATCAACTAGTTACCAACAAACATTATCGTTTACAGCTCCACGTTTTATTTAAAGTCACATTTAAAGTTCTTGCTGGTGTTAAAGGTCTTGCATAATTAAGAACAATAGTGAGGAATTGTGCGTGTTCCTGACGATATTGAAGAGGCTGCAAAAAAAGTTTCGATTGAATTGTTAACAAAAATATCGAATCAGCAGTACGACATCGCATATTCTAATTTTCTTAGCTGGTGTAGACTTAAAAATGTCGAACTAAATTCCAGCGAAACCGTCTTATTAGCCTATCCAGAAGAGAAATCAGAAATATGGAACTCGTCAACTTAGTGGAACACGTTTCCCATGATAAAGTCGACTACGATCGTTAAAAATAGTGATAATACAAGCAAATATTTGAAGGTAACAGGATTCTTGAAGAGGAAAAATTAAAGGTTATAGGCCGAAAAAATCAAAAACTCTTACGTTTGAACAAGTCCAGAGGTTTATAAATGAGGCGCCAGATGAAAAATATTTGATGATAAAAGTTGCTACTATTTTCGGAATATATGGAGCCTGCCGGCGTAAAGAGCTGTACCATTTATTAATAGAAGACATTAAATTGATGGATAAATCATTCATTGTTCGAATTCCAAACACAAAAACGAAAATAGGTCATTCTTTTTGCATTGCTGGAAAAAACATTGACTATTTTTATTAATACGTTGCATTACGCCCTCCTCTTATCAATCATCAATACTCAAATTATAAATGCAGTGCCAACCCAGTTGGTATAAACACGTTTGGGAAAATGCCCTCTATCATTGCTAAGTTTCTGAACCTCCGGAACCAAAGGAATATATAGGTCACTGTTTCAGACGGTCTTCTGCTTCTTTGCCAGCAGAATCAGGAGCAAATATAACGGATATTAAGAAGCACGGAGGATGGAAGTCTACAACAGTAGCTGAGGGTTACATCGATCAATTTATTTCTCACAAAAAAGCTATTGCTGAAAGAATAATCCCAACAGCTAGCTCCAGCGTTAGAGCATCGTCCTCTTCACTTCAAGAATTGAGTGTTATTGCCCATGAAATTGTCAACTCAGATAGTTCAAATATATTACAAGGCTCTTTAACATCGCAAGGTAATAATATCAGCAGTTGTTCTAATTGTACTTTTCATATATTAATGTTCATAAATAATAATGTAATTAATGTATATAATACATTTGAAACAAAATTGAATTGTATCTATATCTATTGTTCATAATAAAACTTCTTTGAAAATTAAATAATTATGGTTTTGTTTATTACTCCCAAAAAATCGTTTTAAAAATACTTTATACTAGTGTTAAAAATACTTTTAACACTAGTGTTAAAAATTTTTTTAACATGCTACTTTGTAAACATCATCTTTTAATACTTTTACGTCACTTTTAATGACAGTTGTACAAAAAATTGTTTATACAAATCTTCATCACCATCTGGAAAAATTCATAACGCCTGAACAGCACTGTGTTGTAGCAAATGAATCGATAAATAGCCTGTGACACACAAGAAAAAAAAATACAGCTTCATATGATTTTCACAAAGCCTTTGACAAGGTAGATCATGACACTCTATTACGAAAATTGAATCAAATACAAAAAAAAGAAGAAATTTATGATGCTTTTATCCAATTTAAAAGATATTTCGAAAATATACTCAGGACAATACCTATATGCCCATTTCAAATTTCTGTGCCTCTATCACACACGCTCACACAAATATGCAATATTTTTGTCTGTAACTGTATGGCTAAGTAAATAATAATTTCAACAAAAGAAGTCTTACATATGTTTTGACTGAACGACGCCAAATGACCATAAATTAACGTAATCTATTCAAAGTTGACAAGCATGTTGACTAATATCTCTTATGATTCCATAACAATTATTAAGTCATAATTGTAGGCATTTCGAGGGGTTATTCCATAAAACACCCCTCAGTGTATTAGCTGAAACAGAGAGGAGGGCCCTACTAAACCGGGTTACGGCTCGATTACTACCCAGGATCTGTTCAGAGGTCGAATAGAGCATCTGTTGGTTCTCAAATGGCGATGAACATTTTTGATTTCGTCGTAGAGGAAGAGGTTGGTGGCTCAAATCTTGATTTATATGTTGATAAATATAAGACATTTACAAAAATCTGAAGGTATCAAAGCTATCATAGCAATTATCAAACTTTGTACCATCAACTGCTAGATAAAACTGAACATTGTTCGCAAATGTTCGCTATTATGTTGTAGAAAGAACTATAAAAAGGAAATGTGTCTCATCGATTTGTTATTTTACACGGTTGCTGGCAAAAGAGGGTACGCAAAACGCCCAAAAACAGTTTTTGTGGACCTGCAGACTTCCAGAATTTTATCTACTTGTCCAAAAAACAGTATTTTCCGGACTTGAGAAATCAAATCATGCGACATTCTCGTAAAGAACTTCTCTTAAAGTATAATCTCCCGACATAACGTGCAATCAAATTATTTGAGGCATATTTACTTGGACGAAAACAAAAGATGTGTTTTGACAAAGTCAGCTCAACAAATCTAAACCACTAATCCGGTGTCCCACAAGGGTCTATATTAGGACCACTTCCGTTTTCTTTATATACCTACCTCAACAATTCTGAAATCTCTTGAACATTGCACTGCTCACTGCTATGCAGATTTATCTAGGGGATGTGAAAACGGCCTGTTATTTCATCAATGAAGATCTTTACAACTTCATACAAAAAGCATCAAACCACTGTCTTCTGGTCAATCTTTCATAATGTTATTTGGTCCAAAAATCAATTCATCGTTTTCTCAAGATATCACATAAATAAACTTGTTCAGAGATCTTATCTATCCCCGAAAACATTATACGGAGCCAGGCTTTTTTTAACGATGGATATGAAACTACTTCTCTGTGTTTAGGGTCCCAATATGTATCAAAAGTCGTGTTCAAAAATATAAAAAGTTTAAACCTCTTGTCTAAGACATATATTATGGTGTTCGTAGACGTGAAAGATTTTGGATATGGAGAAGAGAAAACATTTTCATGCTGCTTGTTGGTTCCACAAAATCATAATTACCAAAAAAACCTCATATTCACACCGTAAAATCACATTTCGCTATGATATCCATAATAAAAATGCCAGATTCATATGAACACTAACTCCACCAAATTTTAAAACTGTATCTATCTACAATTTATGTGAAAAATAAAGGCGATTATTCTCATTATTATATTTTATTATGAAATACAGTTAGCAACCCTGAATATAGGATACTAAAGTATTCCATTAGGTCATTATTGTCAAAGCAATGAAATTTGTCATTTCATTAACGATCTATTCAATTTCTATTTATGTGAAATCTCTATTTCAGCTTTGATACATATTCAGCACAGAAGGGAAAGAGAAATGTAATCCTGTGTCAGCCAGGACGATAGATGACCCTTGCACCTGACAGACGCAGGATTTTTCTCACGGAGTTACATGAAGTGTGTAGTTTCAGGACAAACTACGCTCGTCTGTGGCCAACAGCTTCATAAGATTTCAATCATTATCACTTTGAGTTTGAGATATAACAGTTCAATTCTATTCATGAGAAATGTACTTTGGTAATTTTTTATACCTTCTATTTTTCTACTGTAAATAAACATGATTTTATCACTGTAAATCTTTAAGCCAACATGAAAAATAAAAAAAAATCGCTAATCGAATGTAGGCAGCCCGCGAAATTTGAACATTAACCTTATTTTTTTAACGGTCCACTATTTCATAAGAAAAATATTATACCATTCTAAACCATTAATATATAATTCTCACTCTTAACATACAGATTAAATATGTTTGCCACAAAGGCACACAAAAAACAAATGCCAATAAGCTAAGTAGTAAGTAAGCATCGAAATAAATCTAAATTAATGTTGTTTTTTAGAAAACTATTGGTCAAAATTTTAAAACTTGAAGGCTACTTTGAAAAAAATTATGTCATACCCGATCCCAATGTTATTTAAAAAATTTGGATGAAGTATCGTCCTTTCTTAGGAATGGAAGTGTCGGATTGGAAAATTCTGGAAAAGATTATTCCTTTGCTTTTGAAAATTGACGAACCCTTGCGTTTTGCTGCTGTACATTCAGTGGCGGTTTACAAACTTAGAAAATTCGTTTTCAAAGCTAATACAACTCTATGAAATTCTAGGAAATTGACAAAATATCTGATGAAAATCAGGCGTGCCAATTTGAAAAGTAATTCACAAATCAACATAATTCGTTAATTGCTCAATAAATGTGTCTTTATAAAAAAACATAACGGTTAAATGTTGGTTAAGTAATGTATAAATCTCGTTGAAAGAACCCCATCAATATGGTTTCTGCAAGCAATAAGAAAGAAACTGAGAGAAACTGAAATCTTGGAGCCGAGGTTTAGCCGTAATAGTGTGAACCAGCAGATGTTATTTTCTTAAAGGACCGACGCCTGCAAGCCATACGCACTCTCGGGCTTTCTCCTACAGATTTATTGTTGTTTCTTTATCACCATCTGACAGAGGCACATACATATTCAGTTTCTCCATTCTCGGGTCTCTGTTGCTCCATTCCGTAGTAGCTAGTTATTTTGTAGTGATTTTTTTTTAGTATATTGGTACATGACAACTTATCACCATTTCACACAAGAGTCACTAAACGGTTCTCTTTCTGGGCGGCTTCTGAATAATTAGCTAGGCAAAAACAGTTGTTGGATAATAATATGATGTCTTCACACGATTACTTTGCTAGAATATCAAGAAAAGTTTCTCAAAAACTGAAAGCACTATCTCGAACCACCTCCCTCATGGAGCTATGCATTCAATGCTTCATTAAGCTCAAATTTTATTACAACAGCAGTTTATTTTAGGAAGAAAAATAAAGTGTTTGCACGAAGTTACCCCATAATGTAAGGAAGGAATTCTAAAGAGACATTTTGGAACAAACTGGAATAATTTTTGAATACATTTTTTTCTTGAAATTATAATATTTATCGTTCACTGAGGAAAAAATGTAATAACCACTATTGAATTTCACTGGTAGTAATCAAAAAGTTCATCTACATACGTGACTGGGGCACAGTTCACTTACCACAAATAAAAATGTTCATTTACCACTCTTACAATGGTCAAATACTAGGAAGCTCTACTCATAAGTAAACCCCAGCTATTTATTTGTATTAAACAGTTCAAAATGTATTCATGTTGATAAATTCTGTATTTTTCATAATTAAATGAAGTGGTTAACTAAACTATTCGTTCTATTTCCAGAAAATTTTAGCGTGCATATCCTTCAATCTGTTACTACTCACTTTCAAAATGTGAAAGTAAGTTTTATGAACACGATGTTATTAAATTTTATTATTATTACGATTAATACAACATACCCCCATTCTGATTACTGAAAATTATCGATTGTCACAAATATTCATCTATCTAGTAGTTAGTACAAAAGTGATTGATTTTAACATCAATGTTAGGATCAGACAGATTTTCTAGTTGTCATTTGTCATATTTAAATGAACTTAGTTGGGTTTTAGGTATTTTTTTTTTGGAAATTGACTTTTGGTGGAGTTCATGACACTTTTGACATATTGAGGCCTTCTTTAACGCCGATCACTCACAACTAGTTGTAAAAATGTTTGCATTTGAAAAATTATAAATACTAGTGCTGTTGCAGAAAAAAGACTTCATCGACCATATATTAGAGGTGTTGTGACGACAAATAATGCTACAAATCATCAACGTCATTCAGATAAAATTGAACGGTCATTAAATATATTTCGCTCCGTTGACTCTGTGATCACGTGATATCAAATCTAAATCCGCTCGCTCGGTTCCAGATTTTCACACCCGATATAAAATTGAAGAAATTTTTGACAGTTGTGATCTGCCTGTCAAACGTTATCAACAGTTAAGTAATCCTTTCGAAATTAAGCGTGCCAACATTTAATGGCAGGTTTACAAAGCAACGAATATTAAAGTAACTAGTTGTATATATGCAATGAACTGTCAATTGTCTTCCAAATATATCAAAAAAACTTGCTGATGAGAGAAGTTTGTGACTAGTTCCTGAAAGTTTAGAGGTCCATCTAGAGGAACTCCTTTTGTAGATGAAGTCTTATATCAATACTCCATATGTAGTGACGAATGTTTGATGTGAAAAATGAATAATTAAGAGTAATTTCCTCTCACTTAGTCCTTGTGAAATTATTGAATTGAGAAATTTCCCGTTAATCATGTACTTCTGTGCATAATCTACACATCTTTGATAGACTTTTCATTGATATATTAGGTTTTTCATTTTTTGGAAGATCTCTACTGTTTATATATTGATGGAGAAATGGAAAACGAAAAACGTTTTTCCAATGGGGGAATTATATTCAAGAACTGAAAAACTTATAGAAAATCAAGGTTATGACTTTCTACTTTTCCATCTTTATGAAAAAAATGTGGGAATCTACAAAGAAAGAACGAAGTTAATTTAAAAAAAAAGTCAAATTTCTTTTTCACTGATAACCTATACAAAAATGATTTTAAATTTATATGTTCAAAGAACATAGTGGCGCCATCTTCCACAGAAAAGGTCAACTTATTATTCCTCATTAAAATTAATATAAATGAAACTGTAAATGTATAGCGACATTGCTACGCTTAGCCTAGTCCACGAATTACATGGTGAAGGAAGTAAGATGTTTTGTCATACCTCTCCTTTCAATACATCTCAATTCACAAAATCATTGGAAAGGATCAGTGAGGAAACTTAAAATACTTGTTAAAATTATCAACATTGTATTTGGACTTTCTTTGGTACAACTAATTCTGGTTACGCTACCAACGCCGCGCTGGTTGAACAACGAAAAAAAAACATTACACAAGTGTGTTTCAGTTGAAACTGAAATGAATATGAACACAATGAATTTGACAGATCAAAACACACAAAAATTTATAGGATATACACGTTAAGAAAATGACGTCACAAGATGACAAGTTACGGCGTTGCCAACATGTGCACTATTTGGAACTTTCAAATTTTTTTGTACTGTTGATTTGTTTTATTGCTATTAACCTTACTATTAATTTACTTAGTTGAAATACAACTTTGTTGAGACTGTTTCGACAATGCTTTAGGCATATTGAATATACGCAAGTCGCATCAAAAGAAATGATTAGTTCTGAAAAGAAAATAAAGACTGACAGTTTTCGAGTTTTTTCGATTCGGCAACGTCTGAAATTTTACTAGTTTATGTTGGATATACAAAATTAACAAAAATGAGGGCATTCACTTCTTGACGTGAATATCCTTTATATGTCACTCCATATATCTAAAATATATTATCACAAACAGAAACATTGATATGCTACAGTGAATGGTCAACACTTGACACCATTGTTTTTTTGTTCAACTAGGCTTTCAACTATATAAATCAATCCAAATATGGTAAAATATAGTTATCACAAATAGAAACATTAATATGCCACATAAAATGGTTGACACCAGGTACTGTAACTATTTTCAATTTCTTCTTGTCTTGTAGAGTTTTCAGTCCGATGGTATCTTCCGTGTATATGGTTCGATCTACCAAATTAACCACTGTTCCATTTTCATTATAGTATCCAAACTGACTGAAAAAGTGAGCATGCTGAATGTACTCCTAGGTCTCAAAAAAAATTATTCAAATAATAAACAGCACAGAACAAATAATAATTTGAATAAATTCATTAGAAACAATATAAATAAAACTCCAGTCTCGGATATATCGGAAGTATAAAAGTTCTTATTCTTCACTTTTTTTATAGTTTTTGCTTCCCTTACGGCGCAGTAGACCACTAGATTATACGAGTTGACTTGTGGATCTTGCCCAAAATTTTATATCGGATAAACCGGAAAAAATTTTCCAAAAGAATGAAAGAGTACAGAACAATTAACAATTTGAATGAACTCATTAAAAACAATAAAAATAAAACTCCAGTGTGGGATAGATCGGAAATGTGAAAGTTCTTCTTCTTCTTCTCTTTTTTTATGGTATTTGCTTCCGTTATGGCGCAGTAGACCAACAGAGTATTCAAATTGACTTGCGGATCTTACCCAAAATTTTATATCGGACAAACCGGAAGAACTTTTTCCAAAAGAATAAAAGATCATAGTAGTTTTTTGAATGGAATTACCTTTTGGAATGCCTAGAAACCAATTCATTGTTCAATGATCAAATAGATTTGAATTGTTCCCCTTTATTAAATGTAGTCTGCAACGAGGAAATTAGTAATTGAGACAGATCTAAAAAGTAGGTGAAATGACAGCTTGGTTCATTATTTGCCAGTCTTATGAGTTTTTCCTAGATAGGTAAATATTTTAGGCAATGAATGTATCATGTAGAAATTTGTCAGGTAGCAATATTCAAATCAATTATAATGATTCAAATTACTATAAAAGCACGACACAGGATTTGCAAAAACAGTATTGTGACGCCCGAGGATGATATCGTTTTTTGAGGGTGTTGAAATATTTATTAGTGGAATCCCTAAATCTTTTTTTGTCTTCTACAGGTGTCATTATAATAATTTTCAATTCGTCAGGAACTTTTCCATATACATAAATATATAAATGAATGAATCAATAAATGGAATGAACAAAGGAATTGACATGGATAATTTTATTCTAGTTATTACCTAGATTGCCATGGCGTAATTACGCCATCATCAGGTCCACCAATAAGTACCATCAGTTTCAACTTAGTGAGAGCTTGCTTGAATTCTTCACTTCGATTCGACTTTATTTCATTATTCACAAATGGCAAATACTGGGAATAGCTTATGTATAATTGCCTATGATATGGGTCATTCCAATAATTACCTACTGAAGTATGCTGTCCAATTCTGGAATAAAATAATTCAAAAGCTGTTTCCAACGCTAAGCCAGGGAAAAATAAATGAAGAAATTGTGCTAAAAAAGTAACGCTATAGCATAAACCTCGTGAAGATGTATCAAATGCTTACTTCCATATTGTCCAGCTTGTGGACCGCTGAGTGATATAAACCTAAGTACTTTGTGATCTGGGTTCGCCTGAAGAATGGTTCTTGCTAAAAGAGCCCCCTGAGAGTAACCTAGAAAAAGAATATTTGCATTATGAATGGAATAATGAAATTCGAGTTTTCCTCTAAAACATATAACAAGATTTTTTTTTTTTTTTTCACAAGTTTGCCCATGCTACTCAATTCTTCAATAATTGCATCAACAATAATAGTGGGATAATATAACTAGCGAAAAATTTGTTTGGAACAAATGATCTATCATGAAACTTAATAAAGGTGACGGGTCTTGAAGACAACTCTCTAGTGGAAAGAATGTTTATATTCATCCCTAACCTTGCTTACTTGTGCCCGATTCACAATGTAAAGATCCTGGATTCAGTTACCAATTGACTGATATCTTACTCGTGAAAATTAATATACTTGAAAGTGAATTTATTGTGCTATGTTGAATTGTTGATGGAATTATGAATAGTCGTGATGCTTCTTAGGTGGTTCGGAGAAGTATTAAAATGACAGAACAAGAGGCTAATAACTATGGTAGTTGATGTCACTGATATAAAAAAAAAGGATACTTAAGCATGTAAGCGAAATTGTAGAGATGGTCAAATTAGATCTGTGCTCACTACTCCTATGAAGATGAGATCCAATGTAAAATTATATAGCAACATAAACCTGACACATTTTTTTTTTATGTTCACCTTATTTCATATACCTCACCTAGTAAGTGAACGCCTTCAGGATGTTTTTCTGTGATATTCAATAAATTTTGCCCAATCTGATTAGCTTGATACCACATGTTATCTAGACTAGACCATCCTCCGAACCTTTCAATATTGTAAACAATTGTGCCAGGGTGTTTCTGAAAATGGAAAACATTCAATCAACTCAGCTGAGATCCAGACGTAGAAGTACCTCCTCTATTCGCGTTTTTATGAGCTCCATACTTTCAGCTCCAGTCATTATTCCATGGAGAAGAACTACGGGCTTGTAAGCAACTGTGCAGGAGAAACATATAACTATTAATAAGAAAAAATATACAACTGAAATTTTCGTCATTTTTAGATAGAGTTATACAGTAAGGAAGAAGTTTATTAGCTGAACACATCTGGCACCGTGAAACTAAATGACTTTGCACTATTTAAATCATACTTATGTTCATTGTTGTTTATTTATAATTGAATAAATTAATCATATTGCTCATTATTTCACAAGCATAAACCAAATTCATCATCTTCTCTTTTTTTTTCATATTGTAGAGGTTGTGAATAATCATTTTGTAATCATTCATGACATAACTCATATTAGACGAGTCCTGAGGTTTTTTGCCACACGATTCGAATTTAATTTTGTGTATGCTAACGGAACCAAAACTTTTTTTCCCCATTTGAAAAATATCATGGATGAAAACATGCACTTATACACCATGCACACTACACCAATATGAAAATTCACCTTCAGAGAACAAAACACTATACTTGAACTAAAAGCTCAAAAAATTACTCATCCCACATCTCATTTTTTACCATCACCCATACCTTTGTTTTATTGAATATGGATGGTAACAGAAAGAAATGTAAAGAAATCTATCGTCAGTCATCTTCCTCGGTCTCATCAGGATTTGAAGGTCATTATTTGAAAA
This sequence comes from Leptinotarsa decemlineata, assembly GCF_025532065.1. Classification (NCBI taxonomy): domain Eukaryota; kingdom Metazoa; phylum Arthropoda; class Insecta; order Coleoptera; family Chrysomelidae; genus Leptinotarsa; species Leptinotarsa decemlineata. Next base: position 7,417,725 of record NW_027412556.1, on the reverse strand, counting down.
ATGTATGATCACGTTTAAGACTTCTTGTATCATTTTTGAAAATGATTTAACTATTGACATACTTGAAAAATGATACAATCGTCTTGTTTCAAAGTTAAACAACAATAATATATTATTTCGGTAATCGCTGTCAAAAATTCTAGTTAGTAGCGGTTGGAAGCGGTTATATTTGGAACGTACTTTTTTATTTATTATGAATCCGTTGAAAATAACCTCTAACCTCAATTCAAATTTAAATCATTTATATGATTTGTTTGGAGGGTTGAATTGTTGTAATCAATTTTGAAATAATAGAATGGCTTCTGGTAATGCTCCACCACTTCGAAAAACCACGCGTTCTCTAAAACCCAGTTTGAAAGCTCTAGAATCACAATTTCTGAACCAGAGGAGTAAATTGGATTATGAAAAGTACTCCAGTAGTGAATCAGATTCTGAAGATTGCAATTCCGATATTGAAAAGCCAAAAGTTATTCACGAAAACGAAATTATCCAGGGAAAAGATATTTTCAAATTTCAAACTAGGAAAATAAGAGATGGACTAGCTCTCAAAGTCGCAGAGGCATGTACCCCAAAAACTCAGAGGCAGAAAGCTAAGAGTAGAATTGCTAGAATTATCCAGGAAGATTCTGGCAGCGAATATGAAGTTTCTTCAGATGAGACCAGTGAAGAAAGCGATGAGAAAATCAGTAGTGACTCAGAATCTGATGTGGATGATAGAAAAGTGCATAAGATTATTAACGAATTCAAAGATGTTAAATTGAAGTCTTCTAGAGTCAAAAGTGCCGGTGAATACACAATCAAAACTGATGAGTACTTCGAAAACTGCAGTGGTAGTAAAGTTAAAACTTCCAACAACACTTTAGACAAGTTGAAAACTCCCAGATTACCCCAATATGAACTGCAGACTCTTTTACAAAATATAAATTTATCTGGAAAACATGAAGAGGCTCTGCAGAAACTGTCCCAGAACAATGAGAACTACTTTAAGAAATGGTTGTTTCTCTTGAATGAAAATTTCAATATTCTCCTTTATGGTTTAGGTTCGAAGAAAAATATTTTGAGAAAATTTCAGTTGACTTACCTGAACCAAATGCCAGTTGTTGTGGTGAATGGATTTTTTCCTACACTTACTATCAAAAGCATTTTGGACAATATTATCACTGACTTGTTGAAATTAGGTGAAAGTCCTGCTAATCCTGTGGAGGCTTGCGATTTAGTGATAAAAGAACTGAAGAGACATCCATCAATTCATTTATATTTGATAATTCATAATATAGAAGGGGAAACTCTAAGAAATGGAAAGGCACAGAATATTTTAGCAAATTTGGCTTCGACTAACAATATTCATTTGATAGCATCAATAGACCATATCAATGCACCGTTAATTTGGGATCATAGGAAACTAAGTAAATTTAATTACATTTGGTGGGATGTTACATCTTTTTCGCCCTATCGTGAAGAGACTTCTTTTGAACGGTCTATGATGGTCCAACAGAGTGGAACTTTGGCATTGTCATCTCTAAAGAATGTATTTTTATCCCTAACTGTGAATTCGAAGAATATATATACATTAATTGTTAAATATCAGCTGGAAAATTCTAAAAATCAATACTACCAAGGATTCGCATTCAAAGACTTGTATATGGCCTGCAGAGAATCCTTCATAGTGAGTTCGGATTTAGCTTTGAGGGCTCAACTAACGGAATTCATAGATCATAAAATGGTTAAATCAAGAAGATCCGTTGATGGTACTGAATATTTATTAATTCCTTTGCAGAATGACTTGTTACAAAAGTTTCTAGATGAGATATGTTGATTCAGTTCATGGTCCTAGATTTATAAGATAATTTGCTATTTTTTATAAACTGTATATAAATACCTCATATCTTTGAGGGCTGTTTTTTACTACATTCTTCCTTATTCAAAAAATGAAACTTATACCACTTCATCATAGATAGATATCTTTGAAGAAAAAGGAATATAAACCAAAAAGGGAATATATTACTGAAAGATGATGTTGAAGTATGCAAGTATTAAAAATGAACATTACATCTTAAATATTTACTTAAACATAATAATGAGGTTTCTTAATAGTAATACCAAACTCTGCCAAGGCTGGGGTCAAGTCTTCCATTGTCAAGCAGTATCTTCTATCCTTAGTTCCCTGTTTGTTCTGAAAAAAAAAATCGAGTAATATTAGAATATTCACAATAGGAGGGAGAGTAGGTGCTACTTTTCAAGACAGAATACCAGTTCGAATCCCCTGGAGAATATGTGTTTTATGGCAAAACGAAGTTGACTGTTTTAAAACTTCCAAAGACTTCAGTTCACCTAAAGATGAGGTTTGTGATTACAATAAGCCTAGATTTTCATAAAATAACTTCATCGGCAGTAAACGTTTCTGCTTTCAGTGATTGCTATAGAGTTGGGACAACAAAAGAATATACATGTCATCAATAAAATATGTGATAAAACACAAGATTAAACAGTTATTCCTAACATTCAATCGTGAGTCATCAGAAATTTTTTAGACAGACCAATTCATGACATTGCTATCGATGAAAATGCTATAGGAAGCTGTTATTTGGTTTTGTAAACTTTGCAGTAAAAATCTACCATTAAAGTGGTACCTGAATTAGTCAAATGTAGGTACCACTGGTTTAGATTGACAATAAAAATGTACTTTTTGCAAATTGGCTATGAAATATAAAGATCTATTGAATATGAAACAACATACCTTTGAACCTGTGTGACTTGAAGAATTTGTTGATCTCATTTTGCAATGTTGTAATGCATCATTGGCTATGTCTGATATAAATTTCTGAGCAGCAATTGAAATCAAACGAACCAATCTAGGATCTTTCGGTTCTAAACCTGAGCTCCTCAAATAATATGAAGTCACAGCATCGGGAATCTGAAAAATTAAATTATTATATAAATATATACAATTTTGGTGCCAACATCCTCCAGTAGGTCCTTGTAAGAGAAAGTTTTAAGATTCATTCAGATATTTCGTAATTAATTATTGGGACTTTTGAAAATTTACCAGTCTGGGTTTCAACATTTAATATAGTTACCCACCGTTGGTGTATAATCTTCTAGTTGCAGCAGGAAATCACTCAGTGGTTGACCAAGGGTTATGTTTTGATCCTCGATCATTTTTTCATCCTGATTATGATTCATCTCGCATAAAACGGGGGATATGTTTGAGCCCACAAAGTCAACACAATCACAGGTCAGAAATGATGTGCTCTTTTAAGTTTCAAGTCCTAAATTTATACACATTAAATTTGCACAATAAAAATATTGCAAAATATATCACAGAATTGTGAATAATTCTTCTTCTTTTCCATTGTTAGCATCTACAATCAGGGCTATCCGACCAGTTGGTAATTTGTAAAACCACGTGTGGTTACATTTAAGTGACCCTGTGAACTCAACTTTGCCAATAGATAATCAGTACATTCCTCAATGTCACAATCAAATTCCCCAACACAATTTGAAATTCATAGATGATGCAGTTATCGAAATATGTCGCTAGTATCTTGTTCAGATTTTTAATTCATGAATCGTCATGGAAAAAAAATCTCTCAGCTAGTATCAATTAATTCTAAAATGTTGACAGCATTAAAAATTGAAGTGCCTATTTTACATCGACAAGTTGCCTCATTTGAGTTGTACTCAGCACCTCTGTGAATAAAATGCCGAAATTTAGTGGATCTCTTCATTATTTGTTAATCAACAGTTTCCCACGAAATATTTTTCGAATGAAGAAGGTCCCACTAATCACACCAAGGATATTGTATGTATCTTGCTATGGACTCATAGACTAGGACAGTTTCTGAAAAAGAACTAAAATGTGAGAAGAAAAATTACTCCAAGCCACAAGGATCAAGCAAAATAATCTTGATTCACGTTGCATTCACGCATCTACAGATCTATGAAATTGACGAATGACAGTGAATCCAGAATTGTCCAAAATTTTTCAATATTTTTTATTATCCATGAATTTTCCAAACCACTATAAGATTCCCCAAAAATTGAAGAATTCTGATTATTTCAAATTGAAAATATCAAGTCGAGTTCTTAAATTAACAAGTGAATTCACCGATAGATCCGATGGTTTCATCTATTGGTAATTCGAAATGTTGGACTTTACTATTTGAAGCAATCTATCAGAAGTTTTCTTTATGTCACGGTTCGATTGACAACCACAATATCACAGAATACAAAACTATTATTTCCCATTTTTGTTTATGTGTTTTGTGGATTGCAAGTTGTAATTTGTAATTTGTTGATGTGCGGTATGGTATGTACATCACATCTTTATTCACGTACAACTGCCAAATATTCTTTTTGAAGTGTTAAATTTGTAACATGGAGCCTAATTTATTGAAGATGTATCCTTTTGTTCATAAAAATATGTCAAGTGCATAACATAACCTCAATATTTTGTTTATTTTTTAAAAGAACATCTTAAAATGATCCTGTTTCTGTTTAAAAGTTAATGAATGAGTTGAATAATTCAATTTGCCTGAATGGAAATAACTATATTTTTATAATTTATGTATGTAATTTGAATACAAATTCAGGATAAATGTACTAATTACAGTTGAAATTTTCACAAAATCATTGTTTTGAAATGGGACAATAAAACAATAATGATATATCAATAATAGCATTCCTGCCACTTTACCTGCTAACCTATATACCCTAAAAATAAGTCAATCTCAACAGCTTTCATCTCCTTTGAAAAATAACTCAAAATGTCTTTCTTGGCACAGTGTTCTTATTATTATACCATAATTATCAAAGACGATGAAGCACTATTTGCATAGGAGCATAATAATGCTGAATAACTACCTCAATAAAATGTTTTCCTTATCGGTACATAGTGAAATCGAAGTACCTTTCACAAATGACAAAATTGCCCAGATAGCATATGATGTTTTAGTAGTCGATAAGGAACCAAAAAGAAGTGAAGTTATCAAAGTTCTCAGTACAAAAAAAAATATTTTGATAGCGTAAGTATTAAAAATTACATTTTTCACAAATTCAGTCAAACTATTACTGTTTCTAAATTCTGTTATGAAGTCTGTTAAATTTACTTCCGTAATTCAGGTTAGTGAATAATAATTTTTTTTCTTCAGCGTTTGCTCCAGCTATTATCAGCCTTCTAGCACAATTATTATGCTGAGTCAACATTGAATATTATTCTGGGCTAGCATCTACAAAGGTTGTTAATAAAATAATGATGTGAAAAGATTCATTTGCATACTTTTTTCAATAGTTTATCCAATCACGATATTGTTTAATTTTGAAAAATCATATCATATTAATTTATATTCTATTGACCTTACAAATATATTTTATCAGATACAAAATTTACGACAAAAACTCTCTTATGGTCCCGATGGATCAGAAAGTACAACACTTTTTGTCTGCTATTATTTTCACTCCAAGCAACCCTTTGTACTATTTTACTGAAATTAATTTTCATGTTGAAAAACTGTATGTTGAAACAAATTCTACTTTTCAGTCAGTTCAGTGCAAGATTTGCGAGGCAGTTGAGAGTTGCTGTAAATGGTTTTTTTGAAAAACTGGACCTTGTGTCTGGATGTATAGAGCTTCTAGGACCACCAGTTAGTGAGAGTTACAGCCATTATTAAACATGCCTGAACACACTCCGGCTCCTACTCCCAGTAGAGCCGTCTACGGTTTTGTGATGTACCTCAGTTTCAGAATATTTTTCATCATTTACGTTATTTGGGCTGTGATACCTGAAGAATGGTTTGTGTCCATTGGAATTACTTTTTTACCTCAAAGGTACTGGGCTGTAGCCGTTCCTGTATATTTTTTAACGGTACTAACTATTTTTGCCTTCGTCATATACCCAGGTTTCGGTTTATACATGACTCCCAATGTCGATGATTTGAGAACCATTACGGATCATTTTGGCAAAAAGCTAAGACATAATTCAGATATTTTGACTCATAATCAGTCCAATAGTACAAATTGTGTTTGTAAGAATAAAGATAACTGTTCTAAATCATATTATGAAAATATCAGCAGAACTTCAATTAATGAATATATTCCCCCTGTACAAGATTTGAAGATGTGGTATGTTTCAGATAGTTTATATCTAAAATAGGGTTACGCCTGAAGTCGTGTCACTGTTCATATTGATGAAAAATAAATGTTACAATAAACAATATTTCCATAATTGATTGTTTTATTTATTCTCCATCATTTGAATGTTATATGTTGAAATTATTTTAACAGTTACTCCTGTTTACCGACCGTAATACAAATGTTTCCATTCCAATACATATAAAAATTAAATTTAACAATGCGCGCGCACACTGAAAAATATGAGACCTTATAAAATCTGGATTCTTATAGATTTACGAAAATGTTTCAAACAAATCGGGAAACTTTCATGCATTTGAATACATAACCTCAAATAAAAGAGTCGTCACATCTATCTCTCAGTATTTTCTGTGTACAGGCTTTCCACAGAAGGTCGAGAAAATGGAAATGTTAAGAATGTTGTTATGGAGAATCGTCGAATCACTATTAGAAAAGTTGCTGAGGATCTCGGCATATCTGCTGGCTACACATTTTTTTCGAAAATTTTGAACATGAAGCTTTCTGCAGCGAAGTTCGTTCCAAAATTGCTGAATTTTTACAAAAAAAAAACCGTCGCATGAGCATCGCTCAGATATTGCAAATAATGCCATCATAGATAGGTATGTCTATATGAAGAAAATCCGAACAGCTAAAAAAAAAGATTAATGTACCGGGTCTGAAAACTTTACTAGTTATTACCATATAAAACCTCCCACATGAAAATGATAAGACAAACAATTATACCATGCCATACAAAAAACTGCCGACGTTCGGTAACTATTCAGTTTTTATGCCATTCGAATAGACTGCGTATATACTATATATGATTATAACATCAAAACCAAAGTCCAACCGTACCAGGCGGGTTGGCTGTCCTTGTTCATTTTTCACTGCCTGAACCACTATGCATGCTGTTTTTGGCGAGTGCATTGGCTTGGGATGTGGGGGCTGTGCAAATCGGATGCCTGCTTCCACGTAGCCCCGCTGGATACGGGAATGACAATCACTTGTGGTTCTTATTCCCTAACTGAATGGCGTCCCAACGATGGCTTAACCCTAACCTCTAACTTGTAATTTACAATAGAATGGATAATATGAATTTCTAACTTTTTAATCAGTCTTTTATTCAGCAATAAAAGTCTCGGTGTTAATTTTTCGCGGCGAAAACAACTAAACTCGTTTGATCACTGCACTATTCGCCACGACTTCCGCTCGACTTCGTGGCTCGCGCCGTACTGATTCATGTATTTGTTTTACTCGCTCGTCGCGCCGCAAGTCGCCCACGCGGTTCGTTTGGTACATTTCGCCGGTCGCCGTTGCGTGTGCCTTCTTAAGTACATTGCTATGCGTTTGTTTCAGTCGCTAAACGCTTCGCCGTTCGCACCACGCGATTATTCGCATCGGCGAGTGTCCCGTGGCCAGGCTGTAAATTTAGATTGAGACCGAGAGCTTCTCAACTTTCCAACTCCTGATCCAATAACTGAACCTAAAAAAAAAGGTTTGGTGGTGCAGCCAGGAAACGACTGAGTCGTCGCCTCAAGAGCGGGGTACCTTATGAAACCGCTTTGCACCAAATTCTTGAGCGGTGTACGAAGAATCTGCCCCAGCTGGAGGAACAAATTCCCCATGAGCAGGTTAGCAAACGTTTGCGCTCAAGTGATGATTCACCAAAACAAGAGGCGAAAAAGCCCTGCACGGTTGAATCTAAGGCATCGTCAGGTGTAGCTGACGTGCAAAAAGCCTCATGTGGGAAGGTTGTCGCGGGTATCAAGGTGGCAATCTTGCACCTTGATTATCCGACTACTTCATTAACGATGAAACAGCAGAGTATATACTATGTGCCTGCCCCGCTGGGGACCGAATCAGGTTTTTAGAGTTCGGCAGAGCCGTAGTCTTACCATCTGACCTGAAAGACCACTTACCATACAAACTAATCGGCTTCGTCAAAAATGTGGGTTTATTTGATCGAGTGTGAATAGGTGTGAGCCACAATAAACCCTTGCGGATTGCGGTGGATAGTCGAATAGACCCACTTACTTTGGACCTAACCTAACTAATCGTACCAATGGAAGAGCCAAGACCAAAAAAAGCAAGCAAAAAGCTTCGACGATTGTAAAAATGCTGACACAAGTTTATTATATCTGAAGGAACTACTTTGAAAGGAACAAAATAGAAATTGATGAATAAATATTTTTTGAGAAAAATCAAAATATGACTTATTTTTTGAATAGTCCTCGTATACAGTCTCTCAATTGAGTTTATGACTCCCCAAGATAAGTGTAAAATTTGCGGCATGTAACGGTATTTATGCTTTTTTTTACCATGATTATCAGTTAACATTTTAAAGTCGTCTAGGCAACTTGAATGTTTTAATAAAACAACTAATTTTCCAGCAGTTCTTAGTAAGACTGTGCCTTCACGTAGGGATTTAAATATTGGTTTCAAGGTAGAAAAATAAATAGGTTTCAATAATTTATTACATTAACATGGTGTTTTCACAATAATATATACAGGAAGAAAACAACTTTTTATGAAATTCTACAGGACTCTGGCTCATGTTCAATGTTTTGGGTGATTTGACCTCCTTTAAGGACTGTGTTGACTACTGCTCTGGCTAAATATCCAGTTGAACTCGATTGAGGTACTTCTAGAAGATCGCAGACATTTTCCTCCTTTTGGTCGTTATCCTGAAAATATTTGTCAGAATGTATGGCTTCAAATTTAAAAATATTGATCATTATTTGAAAGGAGAAACGAAAACATTGCATAGTCTGTGAACTGACAACAAACATTAAAAAGGATTAGTTGTACCTAGTAAAAATTTTTATACCAAAATTCCTTTAGTTTGCAGAGAAAATTGGAGGTGGACGGTCAAAAACATATAATTTTGAAATGTAAAAAAACTACTCTAAACACTTTTTCAATTTTATCGAAGGAAAGAAGGAACGAGAGGGATGTGCTATAACAAAGTTGTCAGGAACTGCTCTGAGCATTTTGTCAATAAATCTCAAGAATACTCAAAGACAGTGATTCAAATTGAAAAGATGTTGTACCCCATATAATTGTTTATGGTTAAATATACAAATAAAGTTGTTATATAGAGAATGGCCAAACGAAATTTGTAATCAGGAACTTCACAAATAATTATTTGGGTCTAAAGTAGTTGATAAAATCCCATTACCATTGCATACATGTGAGCGGCATCTTTGATGAGTTGTTCCAAATCCAATTCCTTGTTGAACGTCAACTCAGGATTTCTTCCCAGTATTACTGACACTATTGTCAGTAGTTCGACTAGCAACTGCCGATGTTCTGGTCGTTGAACATGATTTAGCATCTGAAAATTTTACCAAACAGAAATAAAACATGCAAAAATTGTAGAGTTTACTAAAAAACGTTGAAATCCACCATACATCTGAGAAAACAAGCATTCAACCTTACCTCTTCAACCAAAAGAGAAAATGTTAGCTCAGATCGTGTCATATTGGAGAGGATTGGATGTTGTGGAATAACATTCTCTGCTACTCTTATACCCTGTGGAGTTCGAGTCATTATGTCCCAAACTTGATTATAGAAAGAAGATGGAACCCTGCATAAACAACCCTCCAGTTGTCTCTTTTGATGAGGGGTCAATCTGTATGTAGAAAACACATTTGAAATATTCATATTTTAGTTTTGAAAAACTATTTTAGGGCATATAGAGATAATGTACAACAAACAAGGAGCATACTACACATCATTACTTGACAAGTTAAAGGCAGAACTTGCGGAAAACGGCCACATTTGCAGAAAAAGAATATCCTGTCTCACCAAGACAACACACTGTCTCACACCTCAGTGGTTGCCACAGCGAGTATCCACGAATTACGGTTTGAACTGCTTGACCATCCGCCTTACTCACCAGATCTAGTCCCAAGCGACTTTTTTTTGTTCCCTCATCTAAAAATTGCGCTCGGAGGACAGAGATTTTTGCAGAGAAAAATGCCGAGTACTATTTGAGCGATGCTCCCATCTCTTAATAGAGATGGGAGAAATGTGAAGAGTTAAAAGTTGACTATGTTGAAAAATTTTTAAAAATCTGAAAAAATGTCTAGTATCTTTAATAATTGTGAAAGCTATTGTGTAACGAAACACGTGTCACGGTTACAGTATTTTTACTAGGGTTACTATTGTTACCACTAAATTTATTACTTTTATTCTATATTAAAAGAATACGGGTGAAGCAATTTGGACAATCTCTATTTTTATTCAAGGTAAATCGTATATATTTCTTTACTGATGTCAATGTGAAGTGTCCGAGGCATAATAATTCAAAAAGCAGTAAACTCAATACACAAAAATGAAAACTATGTCCACTAAACTTCATTTTCACTTGTGAAATTAAAACACTATCAACAAATTATTTTCTCCCTTCGGATTACCTTTGTTATAACACTTACTTTTCTTCACTACACCATTCATCGATGGATAAAACCCTGTATAGAAGCTGTCTGACTTCATAAGGACTGTGGTCTTCAAGTTTCTTCTGGTCACCAAATATATTCAAGTATAATTTGATGGCTTCCAAGACCCATCCCACTCGAATTTTCAGAATACCTCTAAACAATTCCGGGTTCGTGGATATCAAGCGTCCACAATATAAAATTATTTCTTGTTGCAAAACTGCCTGTATGACATCATAGGGCTGTATTGTATTGTACACCACTGACTGTATTTCCGCTGGCGTCAAAGGTTTATCGAAAACAGTTTCTTTCTGCCCCACGACACCCACTGTGAGCTAAAAATAATAAAAAGTCATTGTCTATTATAGGAATATCTAGTGGTAAGAGGTGCATATGACATGCCCAAGTTAAAATGAAAAACATCTTACCCCTTGCCTCTCATGTGAATCTACGTAGGTTCACATGAGGGGAAAGGGGTAAGATGTGCATATGGCATACCCAAGTTCAAGTGAAAAACACCTTACCCCTTGCCTCTCATACGAACCTACGTAGGTTCACGAGGGGAAAGGAGTAAGATGTGCATATGACATGGCCAAATCCAAGTGAATAACACCTTAACCCTTGCCTCTCATACGAACCTACGTAGGTTCACATGAGAAGGGATAGGGATAAGATGTGCATATGACATGCCCAAGTTATAATGAAAAACATTTTACCCCTTGCCTCTCATGTGAACCTACGTAGGTTCACATGAGGGGAAAGGGGTAAGATGTGCATATGGCATACCCAAGTTCAAGTGAAAAAACACCTTACCCCTTGCCTCTCATACGAACCTACGTAGGTTCACGAGGGGAAAGGAGTAAGATGTGCATATGACATGGCCAAATCCAAGTGAATAACACCTTAACCCTTGCCTCTCATACGAACCTACGTAGGTTCACATGAGAAGGGATAGGGATAAGATGTGCATATGACATGCCCAAGTTATAATGAAAAACATTTTACCCCTTGCCTCTCATGTGAACCTACGTAGGTTCACATGAGGGGAAAGGGGTAAGATGTGCATATGACATACCCAAGTTCAAGTGAAAAACACCTTACCCCTTGCCTCTCATGTGAACCTTCGTAGGTTCACATGAGGGGGAAAGGAGTAAGATGCGTATATAACATGGCCAAATCCAAGTGAATAACACCTTAACCCTTGCCTCTCATAAGAACCTACGTAGGTTCACATGAGAGGGGATAGGGATAAGATGTGCATATGACATACCCAAGTTCAAGAAAGAAAAACACCTTACCCCTTGCCTCTCATGTGAACCTACGTAGGTTGACATGAGGGGGAAAGGAGTAAGATATGCATACGACATGGCCAAATCCAAGTGAATAACACCTTAACCCTTGCCTCTCATACGAACCTACATAGGTTCACGTGAGAGGGGATAAGGATAAAATGTGCATATGACATGCCCAAGTTCAAGTGAAAAACACCTTACCTCTTGCCTCTCATGTGAACCTACTTAGGTTCACTTAAACTTCTACTACAAGTAAAACAAATTATATCTCACTGACAGTACCTTCTTTTGTCAAATTATGCGGGATCGAAGAAAAACAAACCTTTAGTGCATTAAAATGATCAAAATAATTCTCATACATTATGCATAAATCCATTATTATTGGTATTTATATACTCAAATTCAGTCAACTAATTTTGCAAGGTATGCTTCTCCTTACTAACCTGCTTTCCATGCACTAAAACGGCTGTTATAAAAGGACTTATAGAATCTACGTTATGATTCAACAAGCTACTGGTGTATCTAACGGCCGCCCAATGTCTCAAGCACCCTGCTTGATGATACAAACTTTGAAGATGTTCCTCCACCGCACGGTTCAGTACCCGGAATTGAGGACCCTCTCTTTTCAGCAGAATTCCGAACAGTTGACACCTTGCAAATAAGCTTTCGATTGCGCTGATACCTTCTACAATTTCGTATGTTGACTTGAACTTAAATGACTGAAATATTAAGATTAATGACCTATTCAACATTCCATTTGAAGTACCTACACTATAATCCTTCAGTTCGTCGTTGTAATCCATCATCCTAGGAATGTCTGTCAAACTTTGGTAGCCTATATAATCGTGTTCCAACTGCTTGAAATGTTGGTAGTCATCGGTAGGGTTATCCACAATATGCATAAAATCCAAATGTTCTGGAAAATAGAATAATACTTCATTTTCAGAAAAGCTCCACTTCTACGGTACGTGAAGAATTAGGAAATACAGTCCACTTATATTGATAATCAAAACTCCTTATGATATTGGTAAAAAGAAAAGTTTCAGTCTCCAACTTGGTGCGAGGTTTCTATGATTAAGAGAAGTTTTGAATTGATTTGCATCAATAACTTTAAAAATCATTTATATTTACTATTACTAGCTGACCCGGCAAACGTTTTTTGCCACATAAATTATTTCTATCAGAGCAACAACACTTACAAATAATATTAATCTCTTGATGCCGGTGTGTACAATATTTTGTCATTAGTCCGTGTTAAGCTAACACAAACTGAATGGTTTGCCCACTGGAGAGCACGCTACGTATAATTGCTCATGTGAAAAACATGGTGTGCTCAAATCCAAGCCACAAACGGACATTGTTTGGCCATGAGACTTATTAATAGTCATGGCAAATGCCAATCTAATTGGAAATTGCACAATTTTAAAATGAATTAGCACATTCATTAATTTTTGAATGATTAATCGTGTGCTGTTGCACAGCCGTGGTGGATCCAATTCACGGAGCGATCCAACCTTCAGTCAGAATACTTTTTGCAATGCTTCATCAGAAAGTCTCACATAATTTTAGGTAGTCCACATTTTTGATACATACTATTAGCAAGAGTTGAAACTAAAATATCATTAAATCATAAAATCAATACAAAAAACTATCACCAATGATAAAAGTACAACTCACCAACACAAGAACTTGAAATAAGATTCTGCAGCCTCCCTATCCTAACTTTAACACTATCACAGTATCCCTTCTTCAGCATCGCAAGCAAATCTAACATTTTCTTGAATTGAGGATCTCTCATATGCTCCTCCCTAATAAGCAGACATACAGTGGGTCTTCCAGACAATCTCCAGTATCTTCCAACGAACTGTAGCTCCGTTTTGATGTCATCAATCAAGAGTGCCATATCTCTGTAGAGATAGAAATCCGATACTTCAAATATAATTGGATAGCACAGAACCGTAGAGCCTGCTATCCTGTATATTTTACTGGTGCCCAAGCTTCCAACGGGTCTTACGGGCCTTCCATGTAGATTCAGCTTTTGGTTGACTCCCAGATTTTCATAAACCTTGACTAGCTGCGTGGACGACCAGATCTGAACCGGTTCTACCTCGTGCGGAGTCTGAGTTTGTATTCCGTAAGTGGCCATCATCGCCTGAAGTCGCATCGACTCAGCTATGAGTACGATTTGGACCACCAGATCAGTCGCTGTACCCTGTCAATAATTTTTTTGTATCTCATTAAGGGTTGAATTGCTAGCAGGGACTTCTCATTGATCTGTTAAGAAAACGTAAATCTGAAGTTTTTTCAAATTTCAAAGATTTTTGACGTGATCAAAGATAGTAAACTTTCATAGGAAGAGATAACTGTGTGAAAGCTATTTTTCAGGTTTTTCCTGCGTATTCTGCAGGAGTATGCCTTTTGTTTCGTCTACTACTGCGGTATACTTTATCAAAGTCGATGTGGATAGTAATTACTATCCAAGAAAAACACAGGAATAATTATTAGAAACTAATACTGGCTACCTGTCCTTACAGCAAACCGGCCATCGGATGCCCGCTTCCACGTAGTCCCGCTTGATACGGGAATGACAGAATCACTTATGGTTCTGTTATTCCCTAACTGAATGGCATCCCAACGATGGTTTAATCCTAAGGTGTGGGTATCCGTGCCAAGAGGATGAATGACACTGAGCCTATCAGCTGTCTCTACGGAACCTTTGAGATACCAGGCGCCCTCTCGTCGTAGCATCGCCTTGTCACGGTAATGCGGGGCTCTGCCGTGTTTGACCTTCTTTCTCTAGTTACTCGTGGGACTTTAATGGACAGAGTAAACTTAAAAATTATTTCTGACACTGAGCCTACGGAGGAGTTGGATGTCGAGCTTACGACTCCAACTGACCTTCCTGTAAATTTAGATCAGGAGCGAGAGCTTATCAACTCTCAAACTCCTGATTCAATAACTGAACCTAAAAAAAAAAGGTTTAGTGATGAAGACAGGAAACGACCGAGTCGTCTCCTCAAAAGCGGGGTACCTTATGAAACCGCCTTGCACCAAATTCTTGAGCGACGTACGCAGAATCTGTCTCAGGTGGAGGAAAAAAAACCCCATGAGGTTAGCAAACGTTTGCGCTCAGGTGATGATTCACCAAAACCAGAGGCGAAAAAGCCCTACACAGTTGAATCTAAGGTATCGTCAGGTATAGCTGACGTGCAAAAACCCTCATATGTGAAGGTTGTCGCGGGTATCAAGATGAAAATCTTGTACCTTGACTATCCTACTACCTCATTAACGATAAAACAGCAGAGCATACACTTTGTGCCTGCCCCGCTGGGGCAGAGCTGCACTCTTATCATCTGACCTTAAAGACCACTCACCATACAAACTAATCGGCTTCGTTAAGAAGCTGGATTTATTTGGTCGAGTGTGAATAGGTGTGAGCCACAATAAATCTTTGCGGGTTGTGGTGGAGGGTCGAATAGACCCACTCACTTTGGACCTAACCTAACCTGTCTTTACAGCACATAAACAAGGTCAGGTAACCTCTTTAGAGAAACTAATACGCCCGCTAGTAATAATATAAAACCAAAGTCAAATACCAACATCGTAGTTAATGCAGATACAACGACTCCAGCACCAACTAGGGCACTGTGACCATTACTACATCGCCTTTGGTAATATCTGGTAGTAGCAGTAGTAAACGAAACGTCAGACATAAAAACCTGCAGACCACGGCGAAAAAATCCGGATAATAGTTTTCACATAGATAAATTTCCGAAGTCTCAGAAAAATAACTTTTATACACTATATAATATATTGATGTTGTGATTAATTGGTAGACTGACAGCTTTTTTAACAAATGAATGAGATAGTCTTCAGAACGTGCATTCCGTTCATCGTCATTACAAGATAATTTTTCAACCAATCATGCAAGTGATGATAAATCATGCACCGATAGATGATTTTACATTAATGAAAGTAGCTTTCGCTAGAGGTTTACAAAGTAATGGTAAAAATGCTCTACGGAAAAAAATATTCATGCAAAATCCACATTTTTTTAAATAACCTCAAAAGTAACTAAGATATCTACAACATCGTAAACTACGTGGGGCCACTCATTTTCATGAAGTAGTGAAATTTTGTTATTGTCATTGTGCGACAGCTTTTTCTCGTGATGATGAAACATTGTGATCAAAACCAATAAAGTGTTTCTTGAATATATAAAAAGTAATAATATATTTCGTAACCAAATGACCCAAATTTCTAGAAATATCAGAGAAAAAAGTACAATAGAAAGGACAGGTCTGTGAATAGAGAAGATATAGGCAAAAATAAAATTAGAATGTACCCTTCTCACAGACAGTCAATAGTTTTTTTTTTAAAGAACAGAATCTTCTGTCGAATCGTTGGTAGCTGATTGTTTCATAAGGTTTAAGGCCTGATAAAAACTAATGTTTCATAATGAAACTCTCAACTGCCTCTGAATGAAGGTAGTTACTTTATACTGATGCGGGTGTGTTGGTTTTACCCAAACAGAAACAGTGTCAGAAAAAAACTAAGCCATCATAACAGACAGTTAATTAAATTTACTAAGCACAACATATGTAGCAGTTGAGGAAATTTTTTTCCTGAAAATTTTACAATATTTGAAAGTATTTGAAACACCTATTGATGCCATTATTTAAATGTCCGCCAGGGCTTCTTTGGGTGAAGCGCATCCGAAACATGCAATTTTCCATTACTTTATCGCTCTATTTCATAAATCAGGCTGAATGGGCATGGCTTATGTTGACCTTGAGGACCGCTGTGGTTTTTGGCTCATTCGCATATACCAGCGACTTAAGAAAACCCCATAAGAAAAAGTCTAACGGAGTGAAATCGCACGATCTCGGTGGCCAGTTCACATCAACTCCACATGAGATGACCATGCCCTAAAATCGCTTGTGCAGAATATCCAATATGGCATGAGCTATGTGGTTTGTAGCGCCGTCCTGTTGAAACCACATGTCGTTGGTGTCCAGATCATCCAATTCAGACCAAAAGAAGTTGGTAATCATCGACCTATAGTGCTGGCCGTTGACAGTGATGGTCTGGCCAACGTCGTTCTCAAAGAAATATGGACCAATGACGCCGCAAGCCCAAAATCCACATCAAACACTGACTTTTTCGGGATGCATTGAACTCTGTTGCATCTCATGTGGATTGTTATCGTTCCAAATTTGACACACGTCGTTGTCTATGGTCGTTTACCTTCAGTTCGTGGGTCAGTTGAATTTTGTACGGGTGCAGGCCCAAGTCACAAAGCAAAATTCGTCAAGTTGTGGTCTGCGAAGGCCGAGTTTTTGTGAGCGACGCGAAATCGATTGCCTTGGATTCTCCTGCACACTCTCACAGACGGCTATGTTTCATTGTACGGGTGTTGGTGGATGGTTTACTGAACCAGTGCCAGTGGACTGAAATTTATTCACCACATTGCGAATAGTCCTCTCGGTAGGACGAGTATGGCGACCGTAAAATGGGTGAAGCGCGCGGTACGTTGCCCGAACAGAACCCCCATTTTGATAAAATTATTTTATTATTTGCATGTATTGTTAAATGTTATATTCGTCCATGGTGATTTGGCAAAACAGACCAACAAGATGGCCGTTAACAACTGTCAAAGTTCGGAAATCTTTGTTGGAAGACCCTATATAATGAGCAATAGATTGAGATGAGTTTTCCAAACATCACATAATAAGTACTCTTGGTGTTTCACATGTCCCATAATGTTCAACACAGACAATACCATCTCACCTTCATGCAAATCATCGATCATAAAAGTATCTTTCACTGACTTCCGTCTCTAATGTTCATATTTATTGGTTGTGCAATTCTTCTGATTTGGAAAATAAACCAACTTTCAAAATGTTCTAAAGAAAAATAACAATATGTACCTACTTGTTCCAAAATACATATTCACAAATAATCATGCCAAGCTACTAAATAACTACTGTACTACTTACAAAATTTGGTTTTGCCTGGTCATTGGAAAGCATGAAAAAATATGGTCATTAATAACTTAAGCACACTGTGAAAGAATTAGCGATATTCCAAAAGTGATCATTTGAGAAAATGTAGAATAGCAAAGTTAATCAAGATTATTTAAAGCAAAATTAATGTCAAACTCATCACCCAAAAATTCCAAAATGTACTAATTTTATCAACTTTGTGTAACTTTTGCTATGATTCAGGAATTTTATTATTCAACTGTCTGTAATCAAATGAGTTTTTGTACAAATCACACTAATAAAAAATTGGAATTATTTACACGTGAAAATCTGCAATGCAATAATGATTGAAGAAAAGAAATGAAAATGAAATGTCAACTTACTCCTTCTGAAATGAGGTTATTTAATTTCTCACTCTAGACCAGTTTATTCAACTGATACATGATATTTTATGCACTCCTTTTCTTCCTAGCACTTTCTATCAAAATTTTCGAAATTAATAAAGTGAAAAAAATAATGGAAAGCATGTGAATTAGAAAATTTCAAATCTTCAATTCTGATATGAAAACTGGCGAAACATCGTCTTCTGTTTCTCAATGAACCAAGTCGTTTGACGAAATTTCCATGAAGTCATTGTGCCGCCAAATTGAATTTAGTAAAAGTAGGTCTCACGGCGCCATTTGAAAGAAAATAATCACTTTATTATATCGTTGAAAAGAGACTTTGATATTCTATGAAATGATTTGAAATATCATATAGGGTTCTATCCAACATTTTAGACTTGGATTCCGATTGGACCGAAATAGGTTTTCAATTGTTTTTTCATTAGAAATAACGACTCCAATGACCTACGAGGTCTGTTAAAATAATAAGGTGAATTTTCTTTCTTCTCAAAAAATATTCATTTATCATCAATTTCTATTTCGTCCCCTTCAAAGTAGTTCTCTACAGATATAATACACTTGTGCCATCATTTTTGCAATACTCGCAGCAGTTCTGATAGGTATGTCCTTTTTTGTATGTCCATGAGGTCTCTCAGGACGTCCTTTCATGCGTTTCTTCAATCTTGGGAATAGGAAAAAGTCGCAGGGAGCCAAGTCCGGTGAATACGGTGGTTGAGGCATGATAACGGTGTTGTTTTTGGCAAAAAAATTACAATCAAGCAATTACGAGTGAGCAGGCACAATACCGGACATTTTCTTTGTATTGTTTTTCTCAAGCGGAGCATAAATTCAAGATAAAACTCCTTATTAACCGAACGACCATTGGTAAGATCTCCTGATGCACTACACCACGGTAATCGAAGAAAACAGTGGGCAAAACCTAGACAATGGATCGAACTTGGCGTGCTTTATTGGTCTTGGTTCTCCTGGGCTCTTCCATTGGGACGATTGCATTTAGGTTTCAATGTCATAACCATATAGCCATGATTCGTCACTAATTATGATCTTTTTAAGCAAATCTGAAAAGCCGTTGACGTCAATCAACAATTCGTGAGCGAGGCTCATGCAACGTTATTTTTTTACTAATTTACGAAAAAGGCATGAGCCAACCGATAAGCCGACATCCTCAGCAACTCCCCTAAGAGTGACTCGACGATTCTTCATAACAATTTTCTCCACTTTCCCAACATTTTCATCAGTTGTTGACGTGCTTAGGTGTCGAGGGCAAGCATCGTCATTCACATCTTCTCGACCTTCTGTGAAAAGCTTGTCCACTTGTAAACATGTTTCTAACTCAAAGTACAAGCACCGTATGGCACTGTCAACAAAAAAAAATCGCTAATCGAATATGCGTAGCCCGCGAATTTTGAACATTCACATCATTTTTTGAACCGACCTCGTATATCTTCGTTCCGAATTTCAAATTTCTTAGTCCAGATAAAACTGAATGGAATAGAATATTTTTATTGGTTTTAAAATAAACATTAATTTTTTACACAGGTCAATAAAGCACAGATACAAAAATATAACTTATAAATTATATAAAATATATCGAAGTAAGTACGTAGGTTTCACAATATCAACAATTTAAAGTTTTCATTTCATTTTTTCAGAGACAATCTAAAGATTATATTTCATTTCAAATCTACTGTTAAGGACTTCATCGTAGCTATAGAAGGCTTTGTTTGTTAAATAATCTTTCAACGCAATTTTCAGTGTTTTAAGATCCCTGATCTGGCAAAATAGTTTGTTGTAGAATTCTGGAGCGACCTGTACAATGATTTTGATGTCACCCAGGATATATATCACATCTAACAAAATGTTATCTTTGAGAAATAATAGGATCCTGTGATATATCAATACTGGTCGTCATGTATATATTATAAATGACAGTATAATATATCAATAGCAATACACTGATATGTCAGTTCATATTTACAACAATATTCTCTACCGCGGTATAAAAACATCAATTCGCACTTCTTCAATTATTGTTGCATTGTTTCGATTTCAGATTCGTTTGAAGCATAGTATTTACAGCAGAAATACAGCAGTGTTTTTTCTTTTGGAATTACCGAACGAAAGAAGCTTACCTGGAAAGCAGAATAGCGCCCTCCCTTTCTCGGTCTATTATAAGATGGCAAATATCTACGAATAGGATCAAGTTCATTGATATGTAACAGACCTTCTGTCAGTAGCTGCGCCAAAATGAACATGGACTGATTCCACAGAAAAAGGCCACCCTCGGTGTTTGGTTTTTTCTTAGTGGTATTGGGTTCGCATTGTTCCTTTTCGATATTTTCCTTGGGAACATAGTAGTACATTGGGATTACTGGATCTGTTGAATATAATACCATCAGGCCAATGATTATTTGTGTTACAGAAATATGAGTTCTCTGCAAGCCCCCAAAAATTAATTTTTAAAGTTCCCGCCAAAAAAGTCAACAAAATAAACAGTTGAAACTGTACCAACATGAAAAATAAACAAAAAAAATTCGCTAATCTAATGTAGGTAGCCCGTGAAATTTGAACATTCAACATATTTTTTTAACGGACCTCATACACCAAATTTTATGAAGAATAAAACTGTTTGAGACACTGATAATAAATTTTCCATGTAGTGCAAACATTTTGGTGGACACTTTAGAGCTTGAAAAATGTACCTTTCCGGTGTAATATAATTATCAAAAGTCATACTCACCTCCATGATGATCCACCATTATTCTTTCCTTCAGTAAGTCTTGGTATTCCTGAATTTGGTCAGGAAGTGCCTTGAAGACACCATCAATAATCATGAATATATAAAAGAGAGGCCACTCACATTCAATATTTTCGAAATTTTTAATTTCACTTTTTTGATAATACCTACAAATAGTGTGTTAGTAAAATGAATAGTGTGTAAAGCAAGGGCGTACCAAGTGAGAGAAGTTATTGCTCACATCTAGAAGGCAACTATTTAAAAAAATTAAGGTATAAGAGGGGTGTCCCAGAAGTCCCCGGTCTGACCTAGAGATGGCGGTAGTTGTTTGAAAAATATCACTGTATTAGAAAGTACACAACTCATAAAGCACATGTTTCAAATATGAAGACGCTGCGTTATCTAGTATTTGTTTGGCAACCATCAATAGCGAACGTGTAGGTAGTACAATACTTTTATTTGAAAGGCCTCAGCCCAATCAATATAAAAGTTGAACTGGATTCCTCTCCGAGTAAGTCTGCTCCTTCGTTTACAACAGTAAAACATTGGACAGCAGAGTTTAAACGAGGTCATACGAGCTGCCAAGACGAGTATCGCAGTGATCGTCGACTGGAAGTGCGCGAGCTTGCAGACTTAGTAGGAATTTCAAAAAGTGCGGTACATTGTATATTATCTGAAAATGTGGACATGAGAAAGCTGTGTGCAAGATGGGTGCCGCGTTTGCTCACACTCGAGCAAAAACAGTGTCGTGACGATGTTTCAGTTGAGTGTTTAGCTAAGTTTCACAGTAACAAAGCAGAATTCTTGCGTCGTTTCATAACCCTAGATGAAACATGGGACCATCACTTTACAGCTGAGACAAAAAAATACAATCAAAACAATGGACTCAAAAGGGAGAAACAGCTCCGAAGAAGGCGAAGACCGTTTCGTCTGTAGGCAAGGTCATGGCATCGGTTTATTGGGATGCACGTGGGAAAATTTTCACTATCTTAAAAAAGGTAAAACTATCAACGGCGAGTATTATGCGAACTTATTGCAAGGTTTGAGTGAAGAAACCAAGCAAAAACGCCCGCAATTGGCTAAGAAAAAAAGCGTTGTTTCATCAAAACAATGCACCAGCTCACAAATCCATTATCGCAATGACCAAAATAAACAAATTCAAGTTTGAATTGATACCTTATGCACCCTATTCGCCAGATTTAGCCCCCTCGGATTATTTTCTGTTCCCAAACTTGAAAAAATGGCTCAGTGGTCAAATATTTTCCAACTATGAAGAAGTGATGTCGGCAGTTACAGGTTGAGCGCCAACTACTCCGATCGGAGTATAAGGGCATCTGTCAGCCCAACTTGTAAAGATCAGTATTCATTCGGCGTTAGCTAGATGAAGTTTTAGCTGAACTGGTGTCCTTCTAAAAACATTTGTTGAGCACGTGTTATAGTTGGTAGCGTGGTTTTTATTATTTGTATCGTTAAACAAGGATGCCAAACCTGGACCTTCTGGATTGCAGAAAAAAGAACGTAATTCATATGTGTACAGTAGGAAAGCACGCACAAATGAAGAATTATTGCAGTGTTTAGAAGATAGCAGTGGTGACGAATATTTTCCAAAGTACGAAGTGCCCCCTAGTTGAGATACGCCCTTGCTGTAAAGAGAACCAATACCTGCTGTTTTTATCTTCAAGTTCGCTCTTGTAACCATCCCGAATGTATCTCTTGAAGCCATAGTTACCTTTTAAACATCGGATAACATTGTGTTTCGTTTCCTGATACAAGCTTTCTTCATGAGTGGAAAATGCAGGAAATGATATCGTTGGCAATAGTGAAGAATCAACATCCTAATTTGAAGAGACAAATGTGTCAGCTCTGAACCATAAAAACTTTCATAAAGAAACTTATTATTACCTTTGTACACGATTCTCTAGGCAGAAGAGTCTCGAAAATACTTCTATTTCGATTATGGGCGTCTATATCGACATAAACAACACTCCAGGAGGCCCCCTTTTCACCAAACAAATTGCAACCATTTATAGCCTCGAGCGCTGACTTAGCGAATCCTATTGAGCTGGCGTGAATTTCAGGAGTCCCATCGTTGTATTTACAACCTCTTTCCCACATGCCAAAATCTGGTGTACGGTACGCTCTTTCAACATAATACACTAGATTTTGCACAAATGCTACTTCATCCTGAAAATCACATTGACAACATTCGTAATTGATGAACTTTTTGAGTGATGAAAGACATTTCGTTGAGTTGTTAGTGAACTTGAAATGTGTCGCCCATCCTTGCACTTGGCTGCACCATACTGATGAAGGGACAATAGCCCGAAACACGTGTCTATAGTTTGTCCTTTTTTTACAAAAAAGATAAGCATGTATGTAAGCTTTGAAATTTGAATTTATTTCTCAAAGGTTGCTATAATTACTTTCATCTAATGATTTATAAGATTCCTCTAATATATTAACCCACATTCACAGAATATTTAATCAGGTTTTGTATATTTAGCTTCTTATTGAAATATTTTCAAAACTTTCAGTCTGATGAAGTTGGATATCACTTCTGAACTTCTGGTTATTTGGGTAAATCGCAAGGAAAAAGAAAATTTTATTCCAGATATCGTTTCAAATGAAAAGATTGAAACAACAAGCACCTAGATGAGCACAAAATGAAAGATTATATTACCTGTGTGTAAATGATCTGTAGCCCCGAAGTGATCATTTGCACTAGAAACAACAGATAAATGGAAACAACATCTATTTGCAAATGATTGTATTCATTGTCATTGAAGATTTCATATCCTGTAATCATATGAAACTTAACGTGTAAAGCATGAGAGCTGCATTGCTTCTGTTTGAACAGCTCTATTCGTTTCGACTGCCTCTCCCAGCACTCCAAAATGCCTCTCATGCATTTTACTGCAGATTGTCCTAATTCATATGATTTACCTCTATCATCATCTATTCTCCTGAAACAGTTTTAATTACATCAGTAAAATAAGCATGTCAAACCAACATACAGAAATTTTATACTAGAAGTATAATATTGACAACAGGTGAATTAATACGAGGTCTATTTAAAAAAAAATAAGATGAATGTTCAATAGAGTTATCATGCTTCAGCCACCGTATTCACCAGATTTGGCACCCTGCGACTTTTTTCTGTTCCCAAGACTGAAGAAACCCTCAAAAGGAGGTTGAAGAGATAAAAAGCGATTGGAAAAAATGCTGGCAAAAGTTCATCATATCTGAGGGGGACTACTTTGAAGAAGACAAACTGAAAATTGATGAGTAAATAAATATTTTTTGAGAAAAATTAATATTCACCTTATTTTTTAAAGAGACCTCTTATAAGTTTTTTATATAAAAAGTGCTTTTACATTACTGAAAATAGCCTTGAGAAATATTGCTTCCTCAAATTTTAAATAGTCATGTAGAGAAAAATTTCAAGAGCTTGAAATAATTGATTCTGGAACTGTAGGTATTTCCAAAATCAAACTTTAAAACATTTAACTTATAGTTGGGTTGATGAAGGAGACAAGTATCCGAGACTCACCTGTAAGCTTGAAATAAACCCCAGACGGCAGCAGCACAGTAAATACTATCACGAACGCTCCCCACTTCTGTATCATTTGATAATACTGGAAAGAGACCAGTTATGGGACTTTGATAGCGAAGTAATTGGCGTTTGACTATAAAAAAAGTATTTCATTTATTGCTTATTAAATCGTCAAAACTTTGCTTTGAGAAAAAAGCTAACCCATTCCATAGTATATATCAAGCTGCCTTACTGTGTCCTCATAATTGGAAATCTTCAAAAATTGGTCTAAGTGAGTGCTCTCATCAACGCTGCTGTGTCTTGTAGTCCTGAAATGTTAAGTGTAAGTATGAGATATAATAATTTTTTTGACTTACTTTTTCTCTTGAAAACCCATTGGAGACTTGATTTCTTCGAGATTATAAAATTGTTGAAAAGGACTTCATAACAAAACGTAACCTAAGGCACAAAGAACTTCAGAATGATGAACAAAAAATGTATAATCTTCTTAATTTTCAGAAATTGGCATTTGCGAATGGCGCTTTTAAACAGGTTAGTTTTAGATGTTTTGGCTTATTTAATTTGATGTGTACTCATGTTTTCATTACCCTAATCAAGTTTGTAATGGATTTGTACTAAAGCTAATCATTGTTATCAACTTCCTGTACTAGAATTCGCAGAGCATGTTCAAATTAGAGGTAGGACCTCTTTTATTCTTAGCTTTCACAAGTTTAGACTTCTGAAAGTTGCATATGGAAATGACAGCTGAACCAAACTGATAAGAAGTAAAAAATATACGAGCTTTCATATTCACAGATGAACTTATCGATCCATCAAAATCGATTCTCTTATTTTCTGATGGATTTTAGTTGTATCATCCAACACATTATTAAATCTCTGATTAGTTCCTCCGGTGTCACACACCAATCAATCGAGATTTGTAGTTGATGGATTTGATTACCTTGGCAAATTACCATACACAAAATTTGAAGAATAAAATAATTTTTTTCTCTCATCCTGAGCTACTGAAATTTATCGTATATTCAAATAATATTTCTATGCATTTCATATGATTGGTATCATCATACATATTTTATGAACAATTTTTGATCAGATAAATTTTATCAGAAACTATTTCGTTACTGCTGTTCTAGAATTCCATTCATTTTTATCTCTGAGAAGCAGTGTGACAATTTGCTGACACCGATTTTTATCAAAGAAACAATCCGAATGTCTTACTCATCATTGAGAATTAACAGTAACAATTGCGAATTCACATTCAAAGACTTGAATTCACAGCTAAATACAATAGCGGTCACCTGAAAATCCATTAATTAGTGGTTATCTCCGGAACATACTTATTTGATTATCGAGTTCGGTAGCCGATCGGATCGATGTGGGTGCTTTGTTCACTCACTCAATTGACCACCGTGTTGGTCGGTGGTTCAAGTCACAGGCTGAACGATAGATTTCATTTGTTATCGCCCGACCCCTGTTAGGAATCACACATTAAAAGGTAAGACGTCGTAATTCCTTAGCTCGCACAAGTTTTAACTTTTGAGGGTTGTCGTCCGTAGGGGTGCGACAGCTGGTTAACGGAGAAACATAAACATTTTTTTTTAACAAGTGAATATTCAAGATGGGTTCCAAAATTGATCAAAAATGTGGTTTGATGATTCTAAATTAACCACTATAGTTTTACTAAACTGAAAACTAGGGAACTAAACGTCAAAATACCAACCAATGATTTTATTTAAAGATGTTTCACATAGAGCTGTCTTTTTGTTTTGGTTCAGTCACTATCTATGGTTACGAGTACAGAACATGAACAACTGATCGTGACATTTGCTGTAACATTTGTCAAATTTTCAAATAAGAAGAAGAATTTAGTGTACTGAAGTGTGAAGTACTGAGTGAAGTAAATATCAACATACAATATTTTGACTTATGTTTCGTAAAGTTTAGGTTTTATCGAAAAGGAAATGTTTCCTCATCAGAAAAGTTGTTGAAATCTTATGGAATTGGCATTGTGTTCAAAGCTGTTCACTTTTCATATCTTTCGTTTCATTTGCTTCATTCTGCCCAATTTGGCATATGAGTCATACTTTGGAATAGCTATGGGTTTCTAAATATTCATTCCACACTGTGAAAATGTCTTCAAGAGACAAGGAATATGGAATATTTATTAAAAACGATTTACTCAAGTCTCAAAGAACGGTTCTGCAGGGGCAGATTGTAATAATCGACCATAAAGGAACAGATGGAAATCTTACAATAAGATGCTTGAAGGACAATGAAACATGGGAAACTACACCTTTTTATTGCTCACAGCAAAATATAGTACGCATCAGCGCCAAACTTTGGCCCTTCATAGCATCGATCACATCTCCAATTGAACGAATGAAACTTGCAAAAAACAAAGAGTTATGCGATTTGTTGAAAAATGTCTGCAAAGAAATGGTGGTTGGCTTCAGTGATACCAAAGATATTTACCTAGGGACTGTTAAGTATATAGGATCTGTGAAAGGTATGGGTTACTGCTACGGATTAGAATTGCATGTAAGTAACCAGAGAAAGATACTTTTCTTCTATTACTATACACATTTATTCACATATATTATTACAATATTATGGTGTATTTTGAGAAACATGATCGTTACAGATAGTTGATGAGATATTGGAATTTGTTTGACTAACATCCTTTCTTTTTCCTTCGGTAAACTTCTCATTTTGTCTTTGGAACACAAATTTGAAGCTACTGTAGGAAGGAATTTTGTATCATATATTATTTTAGCATTGTACTTAGTGAACAATGGAAATGGTCAAGTCTAATATCTGTTATCAAAAATATATACTGCATCTGTTATTTAATGATGACAAAGATATCTTAGAAAATATTTAAAATAGTAAATTGCAAATAGGTTTCCTAGTTGACTTGTGCACCAATGATGTAAAAATATAAATTGTAATTAACTGTATTAGCACAGGCCTTGTGTTCGTCCTACTTTTTGGTAGGAAAGTAAGAAAAGGTTCAACTTTCTGTAATGTTTCCCCACTTTGTTCTACTTTTTCACCAGAAACTGAAAGTTAACTAAGACTTAAAAATAATGGCAGTAAAAACAGCCCAGTCTCTTATTCTGTATATGAGTTGAAAATATCTTCCGATTTGACATTTGAATTTTAGCCACAGAACCTCTCGTTAGTTGAATTTCATCAAGAATTCTGTTAATTTTCATTTTTTGTTCTCATACTGAAAAATTATTCTGTTCAAAACTATTAAAAGTATTCATCATCTTGAATACAGGAATATTTTCGATTCTGAGAAATGTTTTAGTCATTGTTTAATTTTTTGTAAATATACTTTGAAAATCCTTTTACTTTTATAACTGAAGTGCCTAATTTTATAATTGACTCAACTGTACATTTCGATAACATCAAACATCATAAATCATGGAGCGTGATTACTGAGACAGAATTATACTTTTTTATCAGCAAGAATAAATATGGTAAAATACTTGGCTAACAAAATAGGTATCTAAATACTGCATGAAATTCTGAATATACGAGGTGTGTTGAAAAAATAAGGTGAATTTTGATTTTTTTCAAAAAATATTCATTAATTTAGCAATTTCTGTTTTGTCAAAAATGATGCTACCCAATCTAGAAAAACACCCCTCAATCCGTAAGAATGCATTTTATCTAGTACCTTTGTATTATCGACACAGTCGACACCAACAAACTAAACATGCCAAACAGCTGAAAATATGAACATATGTTCGAGACGAGTGTACCAACATAATAATAATAATACTTTATTTCCGTGTAGACAATATACATTGTAAAGGAATAGTCAATAAAAGCAATAAAAATAAAGATAAAAACATAGTATAAGAAACATACAAGTTGAAACAACACCTTAAAACTAAAATAATACCCTACTTATCTAATCTAAAAAATTCATTCAAAGAATAAAAACATTGTTCAATTAGAAAACTCTTTAAATTTCTCTTAAATATCACATAATTATGTTCTTCCCTTAAATGATCGGGCAGTTTGTTGAATATTTTTATTCCAATGTATTCTGGTGCAAATGAAGTTAGTCTTAGTCTTGCATATGGCACATGAAATCTATTTTTTGTTCTAGTGTCATAGTGATGAACATTTTTATTCATTTTGAAATGTGTTTTGTTTTTGAATATGTAGCTGCATATTTCAAATATATAAACAGATGTGAGTGTTATGATGTGATAATTTTTGAAAATTTGTCTGCAAGATTCTCTCCTTGAGACATTCGCAATACACCGTATAATGCGTTTTTGAGCAATGAATACGTCATGAGTCATGGATGACCCACCCCAGAAGCAGACACCATACCTCAGTCTTGAATCAACTTGAGCATAATAAATGCTCATTAGTTGAGTGGTAGTTAAAACTGTCCGCAGATTCATAAATAAAAATTTCATTGAATTAAGCTTAGAAATTAGATGCTGGCAATGAGCATTCCAGTTCAAGTTTTTATCAAGAAGAATACCCAGGAATTTAACACTTTTATTCGATTTTGAGTATGTCACATTATCAGCACTGAAACTGAAGTCTTCCATCCTATTTTGTCTATTATGAAAACGATTAATATTTGTTTTATCCGAATTAAAAAATAAATCATGATAATTGAAAAATTCTGATATATGTTCAACTGCAGAAGCACATTTGTCTTTCAATATTTCATCATCTGATGCCGAGATGATCATAGAAATGTCGTCGGCATAAGCTGTATAATGAACTTCAGGAACAACAGAGTCTATATTGTTTACATATAGAATAAAAAGGATTGGGCCCAGAATGGACCCTTGAGGTACTCCCATATCTACACTGAAAGGCTCAGAATTTATTCTCTGGATTTCATTTTTGACCGTACACTGGAGAGATACATATTGTCTTCTACCTTCAAGGAATGAGGATATCCAGTTGAGAGATGCACCTCTCAGTCCATATCTTTCCAATTTCAGTAAAAGTTTTTGATGATTGACGCAGTCGAATGCCCGACTCAAATCACAGAATATCGCTGCCGGGCATTCACCTGCCTCAATATATCTAATTACCTCATTATATAATGAAAAAATGGCATTATTAGTTGATTTTTCTGCACGAAAGCCATGCTGCGTGTTTGTTAATATTTTGTGAAGATTCAAAAATGAAGTAAGTCGATCCAAAAATGCATATTCGAATATCTTTGATAGTCCATATGGTACTGTTACTGGACGATAATTTTCCATTAAGTTCGGGTTGTTTTTCTTGAAAATGGGAGTTACTTTTCCGATTTTCATTTCTTGCGGAAAGACACCTTTTACAAATGACAGATTAATCAGATATGTTAATGGTTTTATTATCGTTGGAAGAATTAAAATATTTGAAAATCACTAATCGAAAGTACGTAGCCCGCGAAATTTGAACATTTACCTTATTTTTTGAACATACGTCAATTCTGTTTGAATCGTGCCAAGTAAAATTCACTTTGTGTATAAGACTAAGTTGATAGTTAGACATAGCTATGAACCGAAGGAGTGTCATCTGGAGGTTAGGATGAGATCATCAATTTAGGTATTGCATAATATTGTTCCCAATACTTTTTTCTATAGGGCACCATAGAGAATGTTGAGAGAATTACCTCTGCAGAAGGAAGTTAATTCGATACATGAATGGTGCATATTAAACAAGCCTCCACTGAATATTCAAAAATGTAAATTTATGAAATACACCCTCAAGCACAACAACATACAGTTTGACTACGCAATAAATGACGTCATATTAGAACAAAGCACAGAAACTAAAGATCTGGGCATCATATTCGATAAGAAACTTAGCTTCACGTCACAAATTGATCAAATCACATCTTCTGCAAAAAAATGCGTGGCCTTATCTTCAGGACGTGCAGCGACTTTCAAAACCAAGAATGTTTTATAAACACTTTTTAATGCATATGTCCGATCTCGTCTGGAATATGGCTCCCTAATCTGGTCACCTATATACAATGTGCTTATACAGCAACTCGAATCTTGTCAGAGAATCTTTATGAAATACAGGGCTTATAATCTGGATGGAGCTTACCCATCCCAAGGAATTGATAATAGAGTTTTGCTAAATAGATTTGCCCTATTATCCTTAGAAAACAGAAAAACATATTATGCCTGTATCTTCATATATAAATTGATTCATGGTTGACTGCCCAGATTTGTTATCTCAACTAGATTTTTACGTAGCGAGACGAAGTAATAGAAACGAAATATTTTTGCCTAGGATCAACGTGTTGATAAAATCCCCAGTTTATAACATCTGTAAAATTTATAATAATGAATCGAAGAGGTTTTTGTATTAAAGTGTATAATTTTTAAAATTCTTGCAAAGCGCTTTCGACTTTCGTCATTATCAGTGCTCACTTGTCAGGCAACAGGAAGTATCAAATTAAGTAAATTGCACATTTGTAATATTTGACTTATATAAAACAAAATAGGCTTATAGCCAAGAAAATACATTTTTGGATTGAGGCCATGTGGTTCAGTCAAATTTATAATAGTTTCTATTCAGAATGTGATTTTTTTTGTTGTTCCATTTGGACGCTTCAAGTATATAATTTGTAAAAAACTATTTTTTATGCAATTCTATTAGGATTCTACAGTATATGTTTTTTTTAATATTATATGAATGTATCACTGTTTGTATAATATACTACTTTATTACTCTGCTGATTTATATGCTATTCGTTATATTCCATTGTACTCATACTTAGTCATTGCTGTAAACTTAATTATATTTGTCTTGTAATCGGAATTACTCCTGTTAGACAATAAACCCTTTTTTTTTTGCTTTTGGCAGGTGAAATTTTAATAGATTGCACGACTGGAATTTTTTCAATTGAGTTTTAATGATTTCGATTTATTTGCAGCATTGTTATAATGACCACTTGTCTTTTGAAAATGATATCAAATATGTTTCCATTTGGCTCATTACTCAAAATTATAAAATTCATTGTTTTATCATCCAGATAGCGCAAAATTAACATCATCTTGAACGTTTTCTTTTCAGGACAAAAGAAAGAATAATTTTTGTAACGGTTCCTGTGCTGGCATTCAGTATTTTGAGTGCCCGCGTGGCTACGGGGTGTTTACTACAATAGAAAAGATTGTACCTAAGAACAATAATAGAATTAGTAGTGGCGTTGTCGATCCAACTGTATCATCTCAAAAAACAGATTTGGATCTCTGCCTCGAAAAGAATCTGTACAGTATGGTGAATGGTTCGAGCAATTCCAAACCAAAATATGAAGAGATCATCACAAAATATGGGGAGTATCCAAAACACTTCACAATGCCCAGCAAGAGTTGTTCATATATGAGAAACTCTTTATCTCTTCAAAATATGCTGGACATGGAAAACACAACCGTCAACACTAACAATGACTTCGACCAAAATACTGTCATTCAGCCTGATCGAACCTACCTCGTTTCGGACCATAAAAAAGTTAGAAACAAATCAGAAATGGATTTGATTGATGTTATTGGTGGTACATGGTCTGGATCGACCGATAAAGCTGGTTTGGAGTCGTTCTCGAATTTCAAGAAGAATCTAGACAAAAATGATAATGTAAAAGAAAAACACACGTTTTTTGATAACGGTACTATCAGCAGAAGAAATAAGAGTATGAATCCCATTTCACACCTCCTCGATGGGAACAGCATACCGAAGAAGAGCACTGCTAAATTTTATACTCATGATTTACCTGAAAGTAACACTCAAAAAATAACCAATGTTAAACCTGAGGTAGTCAAAAGTAAGTATTAGTTTTTGAGAAAGTAAGGTTTTGGCTTTCAACTTCTCCAAAAAATACGTGAAATCATGAATTTTTTGTTTGTTTTTCAAGTCACGACTTGAAAATTACTTTCAATAAATTTTTAGAGACAGTAATGTAACTATATAGTACTACATTGGCTGAAAAGTCTCGGGCCTGACACCTAGATGGCGTTAGTGTTCTTGCATTCACCGCTTTTTCAGTTAGTACTAACCTATAAAATAAAGCTGTTGGAATTTCATGATATTCTACTCATAAGTTTGTGAGTTATTGTGAGAAGAGTGACACTACTTTTGTTATTTTCAAAACAATGGATCAAAAACAATTTTGTGTTTCAGTTTTACACTTGATGGGAAAAAATACTGTTTTTGTCAAATGGAAATTTGTCGTGCTGCCTACGAGGGTGGTCCCAGAAGTATCAGGCCCAACAAAGAAAACAAAAAAATTTTGGAAAAACGTACTTATTTTTCAACATAATCTCCTTGCAGCTCTATACACTTCTCCAAACGATATTCAATAAGTTCGATTTCCTATAATAAGAACTGTCTTGCTCTCCTCAAAATAGCCATTAACTGCTAACATCACTTCTTCATCGTTGGAAAATCTTTGACCACTTAGCCATTTTTTCAAGTATGGGAACAGAAAATAATCCGAGGGGGCTAAATCTGGCGAATAGGGTGCATGAGGTAGCACAATTCAAATTTTAATTCGTTAATTTTGGTCATTGTGTTAATCGATTTGTGAGCTAGTGCGTTGTCACGATACAACATGTGTTTAGCCAAATGCGACCGTTTCTGCTTGATTTCGTCACTCTAACGTTGCAAAAAGTTCGCATAATACTCGCCGTTGATAGCTTTACCTTTTCCCACGTGCATCCCAAAAAACCGATGCCATGACCTTGTCTACAGACGAAACGGTCTTCGCCTTCTTTAGAGCTTCTCCCTTTTGTGTACACTGTTTCGATTGTTCTTTTGTCTCAGCTGTAAAGTGATGGACCCATGTTTCAACCATGGTTATGAAAGGACGCAAGAATTCTGCTTTGTTGCTGTGAAACTTAGCTAAACAATCAACTGAAACACCGCCACGACACTGTTTTAGCTCGAATGTGAGCAAACGCGGCACCCATCTTGCATACAGCTTTCTCATGTCCACATTTTCAGGTAATATATTATGTTCCGCACTTTTTGAAATGGCTACTAAGTGTGCTAGCTCGCGCACTTCCAGTCGACGATCATTCCGTACCGCTTTGTGGATTTTTTTCATGGTTTCTGAAGTCGTCACTTCATTTGGTCGACCACTGCAATGCTCGTCTTCACAGCTCGTTTGGCTTCATTTAAACTCTGCTAACCAATATTTTACTGTTGTAAACGAAGAAGCAGACTCGCTCAGAGTAGAATCCAGTTCAGCTTTTATATTGGATGTGGTTGGGCTGAGCTTTTCAAATGAAAGGATTGTACGACATTCTCCATTTTCACAAATTCACCGAAAACGTTCGCTATTGATGGCTGCAAAATGAATACTAACGACGCAGCGTCTTCAAACTTGAAACATATGCTTTATGAGTTGTGTACTTTCTAATACAGTGATATTTTTCAAACAACTACCGCCATCTGTAGGTCAGGCCGGGTACTTCTGAGACCCCCTCGGACAATAGCACTCAAAGTGAATCTCATTGTCTCTTAGAAATCAGAATCATTCATTCTCATTTATCCACTGTTATCACTCTTAGAAATCCTCAAAAAAGAACTCGTTGACTGAAAAACGTTTCCAGTGAATAAAACCAGATAGATGTTGCTTACCTTGGTGAATCACTCGTTTACAATCCATTTTATTTTTAACGAATCCCGGTAGGCACTTTTACTTGCATAACATTTTATTATAAATTCAGTTTTTTTTTTAAATAAATTTCGCGATGTTTCCGTAATCATCCCACTTCACAACCTACACTGTACCACTTCACTGTTTAAAAATAGAACAGGGAATTAGTTGGCCATACTAAACTTGCAGTCTTTTTTAGATTGCTATTTATATCTTAGTTGAAAATAAACTGCTTAAATCAGTGTCGATACTAGCCATTAGAAATTCGCGCATTTGCCTAGAAAATGTGTTGTTCTATTAGACTCTTAAAAAGTTCGTATGTTCTTGATTGTAACTTGATGATTTAGAAAAATGTATCAGAAAAATTATCTCAACCTATGTCTCAATTTGAACAAGAAAAATAAAAAAAACACCAAAATGAAAGACTTCAGCCGTAAAATGAACCATGATGTTATTTATGCTAACACCCAATATGAAGAAGAGGATATCATTAATAATATTCCACTGTCTGTCTTAGAAATTAACGAGAAAAACGAGCAGGCGGCGAGAGCTTCGACTTTCTACGTTACCGAAAAACCAAAGTACCACGATCCACAGCCTGGAACAACCAACGATTTAGTGATTGGTAGTTTAGTGGAAGTTTTGAATGACATTAGCGAGACTCCCATGTACGGTGTAATAAGGTGGATGGGAATCGAAGGCGGCACAAACTTTGTTCTGGTCGGTGTGGAATTGGAGGAGGAACACAACAATTTGCCTCTCACTTTGACTGACGGGACACACAACGGTGTGAGATTGTTTCGGTGTCTTGAGAATAGAGCTGTGTTCGTTCCTCTGGAGCAGTGTCATAAAGATTCCAGGTTTCAGGATGGCGTACCGACTCCAAGTGTAGAAGCTTCTGCCCATGAACATGTCGTAAGTTGAATACTTTTTACTGCATTTTTTGTCAAGTTAGTCTTTCAGACAGGAAAGATCCGACCTAAACATCAGTGTGCTTGGGACTTGTTTAATTTCAACGGGGCTCAACTGCATGTATGAAACCTTCTTCTAAGAGAACGATTGTTAACTAGTAACAGCCCCATCTCGTGAACTAAGCACCAATCATTTACCAGAACCTACTGTATAGGTAGTTGTGAGAGATAAATATTTGGGATTTTATTTCGAAATATTCATTTTCTAGTACATTGTATGTGCTTTGCAAGTCTCAAAATTCTACCACTAGACTCATTCTGGCCATAGAAACATAACAATGGGTGTACCACAAGGTTCCGTATTACGTCCTATTTTGTTCATTCTCTATGTAAACACCATTGACTCTATAATTGAAGACAATTTTTCATCAATTGTCTCTGCACCTGATACTACAATTTTAGAAAATAAATGATGTTGACGAGCATTAAATCAAGTATCCAGTTTTTTTAATGGGCACGATTTATTTTTCAACACAGATAAAACACAGGTTATTCGTATTCACAATGGCCAGAAAAAAATTGAAAGTCTCCAGTTCAATGTAAATAACATATCTTTAAAAAGTGATGGTGGTAGTGTTAAGTTTTTAGGTATTTATCTGAATGAATGCCTGAATTGGAATAGTCATTGCCATTATCTGATATCTATAATAATAATATGCTTTATTGCCCAAAGAACATTGGGTCTTATTGACAAAGCTGCAAATTTTCATCAGTAATCATAAACATATATACATATTCTTGTAGACAGTACTTTAAAAATTATAATATTTTAACTCTTGCATCAGTCTATATATTTAAAATGGATGTATGTGTGTTTAAGTCAAATTTTACATTAAATATCAGTATTTACCACCAGGATAAGAGAATCAAAAACAAGTTCCATGTGCCAATTGCAAAAGTAAAAGTGACTTCTTCTGGGCCAGAATACATCGGTCCAAAAATTTATAACAATCTTTCTGAATATTTGAAGGCTTCAAAGCAACTGTTTGATTAAAAAAAAACACAAAAAGCAAATCTCTCAGAAAGTTGTTATCATACATCAACAGAATTCTTAATAATTCTTAGGTCTGTACTCATTTTACTATCGCATCATTCAATTTCTATAATTAACTCTTAGTATATTTATTTTACTGTGTTGACAGTTTCTTATACAACTTTACATTGTCTTTATGGAAATAAAGTATTATTATTATTTTAGTTGGTATGATGAAAGGGTACTTTGAAGATTTCTGTATTCCGTATTCTCTTTTGATTCATATTCTAAGTAATAAGTTCAATAAGTTCCGGGAAATTATTTGTTGTTTACCTACTATTAGTTTTTTTTACTGATGTGATCTTTTTAGGATTGTCCTGTGATTCCCGGGGCAGTTGCTCCTCTGTGCATGCCAACAGAAGAAGACGTACGGGCAGTTTGTGGAAAATATCGAGGAATACAAGGTCATCACAACTCGTGTTATTTAGATGTTACCTTATTTTCGATGTTCACCTACACATCAGTATTTGACAGTTTACTCTTCAGACCAAAGGACTCTAATGATATTGACGACTATGATGAGGTTAGTGAAGATCCACTTTATTCCTAAACGTGAATATTCCCTCTTCGAAATGTTGGTATTTCCCAATAATTTTCTTTCGTGAAATGATGAGAAGTATCGTCAGTAGAGTGTAGATTGGTAAAATCGGCTATAAATTGAAATCACAAACACCCATTCAAAATGGGTGTTTATGAACAGAGGTATAGGGTCTTCCAGTAGGGACTTCCGAACATTGACAATTGATAATGGTAATGGCCATCTTATTGAAGCTACATCTTTCAAATTATTTATCATTTATTCATTCTACTTTGCCAAATCACCATGAGCGGATATATCTTTCAACAAAACATGCAAATAATAAAATTGTTTTATCAAGATGAGTGTTCTGTTCGGGTGTTATTTGTTTTCAATGTTCAGTATTAGATAAATGAAACTGTT
Source organism: Leptinotarsa decemlineata (assembly GCF_025532065.1). NCBI lineage: Eukaryota > Metazoa > Arthropoda > Insecta > Coleoptera > Chrysomelidae > Leptinotarsa > Leptinotarsa decemlineata. Next base: position 7,380,600 of record NW_027412556.1, on the reverse strand, counting down.
TCAGGTCCAAAGAGTGTTGAAAGAAGAAATAGTAAATCCCCTGAGAAAAAACTTGTACGTTAGTGCGGACCATGTTATGAAACTTCGGCGACTCCTGGACAGGTTAAGTTCTGTCTCGGGTCTGACTAGTGAGGAAAAAGATCCGGAAGAATTTCTCAATTCTCTGCTAGCCCAAATTCTCAAGGCTGAGCCTTTCCTAAAACTGAATTCTGGGCAAGAAGCATTCCATTATCAGCTATTTGTGGAAAAAGATGCTGAACTAACCTTACCTTCCGTTCAACAACTGTTTGAGCAGAGTTTTCTAACAAGCAACATAAAATTGAAGGAAGTTCCGTCATGTCTTATCATTCAAATGCCCAGGTTCGGTAAAAATTATAAAATGTACCCGAGGATACTGCCATCGCAGTTATTGGATGTTACAGATATTATTGATGGTTGTAAGTATATTTTTTTTTATATCGGCAACTAAACAACTAAAAATGTTGTCTTTTGGTTGCTATTCTACAGCTGAAATAGTGTATCACCCCGTATTTGAAACTCACTTTAGGTATGGTATTTCATTTTGGGGTAGTTGAAGCAACTACCTATTCAACAACATATTCAAATTGCAAAACAGAGACTTGAGATATATGTGTTAAGGTAAATATAAGGAGCCATGTCAGCCACTATTTAAATTCCATTAAATATTAACAGCATATTCATTATATGTTTTGAAAATGGTATTAATTATAAAAAAAACATTCAGACAGGTTTGGCTCCCATCAAACATTCTACAATTATCGCCAGATCAGTGATATTAAACTTCCTCTTCATTCTACAACTTTGTACTTTAATACTATCGATTTTGGCACAGATGTCTGCATAATGAGCCATGGTGAAATAATTATCAATGCCGTACAGTCATGAATCTGGGGTCCTGCATTGTCAAATGCAAACCCAGCAAATGATGCGTATTTTTCAGAAAGAAAGTTTTTGATGAAAAGAATCTGGATTCAAAAAGAAAAGAACAAGAAAAAATGTGCTACCTAAACTATCAACGGGGCTAAGAACTGATCATTCTGTTGACACAAAAAAACAAATTTGGTTCTTGAACAGCTCTCTAGCTCTCAAATTCTGGCGATGAAATGAATTGTGTAGATGATCCCTAAATCCTTTTCAGATTCTCAATTTCACTTTGAGTGACGGAAAAATAGATCATAAATTATGAGCATAGTTTATTTCCTTTGTTCTTCAATTGATTTTGAACCTGTTAACGTCGCTTTAGACAAAGAAAGTCCAAACTTGTAACATCCACTAAACAACTTATGTAGTATTTTTTCAATATTTGTCATTTGTTCCAGCTCCAAGACAGTGTACCGTTTGTGGAAAACTCGCGAGATGTGAGTGTAGAGAATGTTTTGACAGTTGTAATAACGTTGGATTAGAGAGTACCGCCTACTGTATCGAATGCTTGAGGACTGTTCATAAACATGAACAAAGGAGGCACCACAGGCCCACCAAGCTTGATATTTCGTCTGAGTATTATACTTTGGAAGACGCTTATAGACCTCCGAGACTCTTTATGGAACTTTTTGCTGTGATTTGTATCGAAACCTCGCATTACGTGGCATTTGTCAAGTGTGGTGTTGGTCATGAAGCTCCTTGGTGTTTCTTCGACTCTATGGCTGATAGATTAGGTGAGTCACTATAATTGTTTCATATATTACTTTGTTTTTATATCTCTTCAAAACTATAATTTCTTACCAATTATGTAAATATCATGGCTGAACAAAGATCGGGTGATAGAGTACTATCCCTGATGGAAAGTACACAATTTTCGCACTGTAAATTTTATTGCAGTTGGACTAGTACCAGTCCAGCTGATGTTCGCCATCTTGGCTGTCCGCCACATTAGATTTAGAATGGCGTCATTTTATTTTTCATATGTTTTCCAGCAAACGTTTTTATTTGATACCTGTTTCATGGGAGTGCACAAAATACTAGTCCGCTATCTTGGACATTCCGCCATATTGTATTTATGAAACACATATGGAGGTGCACGAAAAAACAAGTCCGTAATCTTGGGAGTCAGCCATATTGGCTTTAGAGTGGCGTCTTGTTATTTTTCATATTTCGTCTAGTTCGTCGTATTGGATGTAGAATGCTGTCACTTAGTCACTTAGCTATGCAGCCAACTACTACTTCAAAATTCAGTTGCAAGATTTGGCCCGAACTAACATAAATACTTACATATATTCATACAAATTCACATACAGATGTTGCCAGTTAAATATAACCTTGTAAAAAAAACATTTTAACCCTTCCAGGTACATGAGGGTGAAATTTTATAAAAAGTTTGGTGACAAATTAGATACAAACAAAACTGTACAGATGAATTTTTTTAATTCTTAGATGTAATGTTGAATTTTTTAACATTATCATTTTATAGTGTAAGTCTCATTAAAGCAAAAATCTTGGCATGTAAATTCATAATTACAATATAGATATTGAAGGAGATATTGAAAACAAACCGACAGTGTAAATGCGCAGGGGATAATTAAACAAATATTAATACAAACGTACGAGGTCTGTTCAAAAAATAAGGTGAATGTTCAAATTTCGCGGCCTACTTACATTTGATTAGCGATTTTTTTTGTTGGTACACTCTTCTCGAACATATATTCACAGTTTCAGGTGTTTAGCATGTTTGGTTTGTTGGTGGGAGGCATACAAGTTAGAAATGTTTTGCATATTCGGCGATTTTCTGCTAACGAGAAAGCTTGATCAAAGAATTTGCATAAAATTTTACGTAAAAAATGGAATTAAGTGCTTAAAAACACTTGAAATGTTGACAGTGGCATACGGTGATTGTACTCTGAGTCAGAGTCAATGTTATGCTCACTGTTTTCAAATATCGTGGTGTAGTGTATCACGACTTCTTGTCACAGGGTCGTACGGTTAATAAGGAGTATTATCTTGAAGTTATATGCCGCCTACGAGAAGCAATACGAAGAAAACGTGCGGTATTTTGGAAAAATACCGTAATCATGCATCAGCCACCATATTCACCAGACTTGCCCCTTTGCGACTTTTTCCTGTTTCAAAGATATTGAAGATACCCATGAAAGGACGGCGTTTTGCGACGATTGAGGAGATAAAAACCGAATTGCCCGAGAGAGCTCAAGGACATACCAGTCAGAACTGTTTCGAGGATTGGAAAAAATGCCACTATATCTGAGGGGGACTACTTTGAAGGGGACAAAATAGAAACTGATGAATAAATAAATATTTGTTGAGAAAAATGAAAATTCACTTTTTTTTTTTTAAACAGACCTCTTACATACAAATAATAATTACTTCAATAAATGTAAAACAAGTCAGTATTTTGAAAAATATATTCGTAGGTGAAAAAAATGGTTTCAACATACCCGAAATGGTGGCATGTCCAGATATTTCCCGCTGGTTGTCTGACGAAAGGATGTGTAGGCAGTTACACGAAGAATTTCCAGTAGATCGACATTTACCGGAGCATGCCCGTCGATTGCTTTGTGATGCCTATATTTGTATGTATCAAAGCTCTGATGTGATGATGTATAGATAAGAGAAATACTTAAATTGTGATGATTCGTTATGATCGTCAGCCTGGCTTTATAAAAATTGATCGGGTGAGATTTGGAAGCGAAAGGGATTTTTTTAATCACCATAATTCTTTTGCGACGACATATTTGCTTCTCACCATCAAAAAACTTAATTATATCATGTGAAATCACATTCAATAAATTCAATTACCATAATGGTTGAGGTCAAGATAATTAAAATTTATTATGTTTCGTTATCATTGTATGAATCAATAGTTTATGTAAATATTCCATGTTGTGTAGTAAATCAATGTATCAGTCATGTTTGATTTGGAAAATGTCATTATCCAGGTGTCTTTTTATGATAAAATATGCACTTATTTTTAACCAAACCTTCCAATATTTATCAACTGAAAATAAACATTCTTCAAGTCAAATAACTTTTCTTCAAACAAAATAATAACTTCCATCAACTCCAACCAGTGGCAATGTAACAGAACCATTCAGGACTATTAGATGTTTGCTGCCGATAAAATTGAAGTTAGCTGAATTTGTTATTTGTGGAGAACAACCCCCTTATAGAACTTTTTTCTAGAACCTGTTAATTTGGTTTTGGCTCAGTAAGTATAAAATGATGTTGCACAAGTTGAAATGGAAAAGTATAAAAGGAACACTTTATTGTGAAGTTTTTGTGAAATTTTCACTACACAGTTGAACAACAATACAAATTTTTTGGGGGTGCCTATTCTGTGTATAGACACGCCCTATACTGTATAGATACGCCTTCATGTCTATACTGTGTATAGACACGCCTTTACTGTGTATAGGCACGCCTACACTGTTCAGAGACACGCCTATACTGTGTATAGTCATGCCCATACTGTGCATAGACACGCCCATATCGTGTACAGACACGCCCATACTTTGTATAAACACGCACTATACGGTGTATAGACACGCACTATACCGTATATAGACATGCCTTCACATTGTATAGATACGCCCATACTGTGTATAAACACGCACTATATAGTGTATAGACACGTCCTATACTATATATAGACACGTCTGAAAAAGCTATTGTATAAAGTGCATTATCAAATATCGGTCGAATCCATCACATAGGGAAAATATGATACTGTTATATTTTACCATTTTGTCCATGTATTAAGATATATTGAACATCTGAATGAAAAGTTTACTTTAAAAAAATACTTTTTCAAGATGTAGTTTGCATGCTCTTTGAAGGTTGGTTCATAGTCAACTACAGTTCTGTATTGTTAGCAGACAGATTGAGTCATTTCCACCAATAGGGGAATTACCCACAAGCTTAATCTGAAAGCTTCTATACTCTTCATCAATATCTGCGATCCTTAAGTTCTTCACTATATTGTGAAATTTTCACTACACAGTTGAACAACACTTGTTTTGCTATATAATTTTTTTGGGCGTGTCTATACTGTGTATAGACACGCCCTATGCTGTATAGACACGCCTTCATGCCTATACTGTATATAGACACACCTATAATGTGTATAGACACGCCTTTACTATGTATAGGCACGCCTACACTGTTCAGAGACACGCCTGTAATGTATATAGACACTCATTTTACTGTGAATAGGCATGCCTTCAAGCGTGTATGGACACGCCTATACTGTGTATAGTCATGCTTATACTGTGTACAGTCATGCCCATACTGTGTATAGACACGTCCATAATGTGCATAAACACGCACTATACGGTGTATAGACACGTCTATACGGTGTATAGACACGTACTATACTGTGTAGAGACATGCCTATACAGTGTATAGATACACCTATACTGTGTATAAACACGCACTATACGGTGTAGACACGCCTATACAGTGTTTAGACACGCACTATACTGTGTAGAGACATGCCTATAAAGTGTATAGATACGCCTATACTGTGTATAAACTCGCACTATATGTTCTATAGACACGTCCTATACTATATATAGACACGTCTGAAGAAGCTATTGTATAACGAAACTCGTGTTGAGTTTTTGTAAAACTGTAATAAAATCTCACAATAAAGTGTTTCTTGAATATGTTATGGAATTTTATCAAGTATCGTTTGAATCCATCACATAGGGAAAGTATGATACTGTTTTATTTTACCATTTTGTCCATGTATTAAGATATATTGAACATCTGAATGAAAAGTTTACTTTGAAAGAAATACTTTTTCAAGATGTAGTTTGCATGCTTTTTAAAGGTTGGTTCATAGTCAACTATAGTTCTGTATTGTTAGCAGACAGATTGAGTCATTTCCACCAATAGGGGAATTAACCACAAGCTTAATCTGAAAGCTTCTATACTCTTCATTAATATCTGCGATGCTTCAGTTCTGATTGTATTGAAAATTTATTCAGATCAAAATTCGTAAGAATACTGCTCAGTTATGTAATACAACTGAGTTACTATCCGAGGAAGAAATATTATTTGCATATTGGTAAATTTGCAACTTTTTCAGTACATGCAATAATATGAAAACATTTTTATTGTCATATGACATATTTTTGACAAAAATATGGCTATACACTTTACCTTTATATTTTCAAATCCATCTTGAAGATATGTGCAGGAAGATGTTCAGATTATTAAACACTCAAAGTGTGTATCTCCAAAAGTTAACAGTAATTCAAGTTTCATTATTGCCACTGGTAATTTTAAAATATTTCATTGTAAAATCTCGAAATATTCATCTCTCCCAGCTACCTACATCTTAGGTTCTAGTAAATGCCTGCCGGAAAACAACTACTTCCCCAGCTAATATCACGCTGCATATTGAATTATATCCGGAGATAGAGCTGTAACTAGTTAACTATCTCTTGGACGAAGGTTTCACATATGCGTTCCAGCCGCGTTGAAATTAATCGAGTCCCAGAGTGTGTAGGTGCTCTACTTGAATAATTTTAGAATGGTCCTGCTGCTAGATGAACGAGAAACATCTGCGAGACTAACCTGTTTCGAGGTATCTTGTATAAATGTCTGTCGGATATAATTCAATATCCAGCGTGGCATTAGCAGGGGAAGTAGTTGTTTTCCTGCAGGCATTTACTAGAAACTACTGTGTAGGTAGTTGGGAGAGATGAATATTTTGAGATTGATGTCAAATACTCTGAATGTCCAACAAACTAAATTTTATTTTGATATTGCTTTGTATTTTTATGAGCTTGCATTATTTGATTCAGATGTACAAGAATTACATGTATTCAAGGAAACCCACAAGGACATTTGTTTAAAAATATTACATGCCTTGTCTATAAATATCAATTATTGGAACAACAAATCAACTTGAAGAATACAAAATCCTGTAATTATATAAGTGAAGTATAAAGATGGTTCACTGCGAAATGAATTTAATCATCATGAAATGATGTGATATAAATATTCCTAATTCAAATACTGAACAGTTTATTCTGTGAATATTGCAAGATATAAACATATATATATATATAGATGCAGCTTGTAATTTGATTTATTATAGGTAATTTGTTATAGAAAATGTAGAGTTTCTAATAATTTCAGAAAATGCCCATAAATATGTGTCTTATATCATCCCTACAAAGCATGTTTCTTACTTTACAAGCTGCTACTTTGAAGTTATTTATGAAAAAATTGTGTCGGTTAAAAAAATAAATTATATTTACATTATTATTATGGTAAGCTTACTCGAAAACGAATTAGATTAGAAACAAGAGAAATTTTCAGTCTTTTTTTTTGGTTGAATAGAGTAATTTATAAAAATATATAAATTTTTTGGCCATGTGTATTGCAAAAATGTTGTTTTCACTCTCTGAAAATTTAAAATCGTGTTTCCTTTCTACAAAATGCCTTCAATGTTTTCAGTTATTCAATTGTGCAAGATTTTTATACATATGTAAGGTTGTGGCAGATATTTTGAAAAAACAGACTGATTATTTCATAAGAAAGTTTTAGTCACCTTGCAAGCTATTGTTGAAAATTTATTTATTGATAGTTTTAATTTTATTTGTACATCCGTTAGAGATTGCTGAAAGTTTATTTTAAAAATTTTCAACAGCGTTTTCAAACGCTTTTTTATATTTGAATTTTATATAAGTTATACATTTTAGTTGGAAAATGTTTTATGACTGTTGAAAGCTAAACGTTAATCAGTATTTTTAATGTTAATCATTGTATATAAATATATGATAAATGTTTATGATTTATTTCACACAGATAATTAAATGAAACGGTACCAAACTAGTGAACTGATTTTCCATTTTACACAATACCGTTTGTACGACGTTTCGATTGTTAGTCATGCTATTAGTCATTTGAATCATTATAACTATTACTACCTGACAAATTTCTACGTGATGAATTCATTGCCTAAACTATTTACCTATCTAGGCTATCATTTAACCTACTTTCAAGATCTGCCCTAATTACCAATTTTCTTATTGAAAACTAAATTTAATAAAGGGGAACTATTCAAATCTATTTTATTGTTGAGCAGTAATCTCAAGTTCCTACATCTATTGATTTCGAAACACTCCAAAAGGTTGAGTTTTGAGACTTTCTCATCCAAATGCAATACGATATAATCATGATTCAACTCAGCGGAAAGATGATTGGCAAATGTTGAATTGGTCTTTCCCTTCAAGAGATTCTCCCGGATTTTCCGATATAAAATTTTGGAGAAGAACCACAAGTCAACTTGTATACTCCCGATCACTGTTTTTAATGAATCGATTCAACTTATTACTTGTTCTGTAGACTATGTCCAATCCTCTGTTATTTTGAAAACGGCAGATATTATTAGTAGGATCACCAAAATAAGAGATTGTACAGGTAAAAAGACAGAAATAAATGAATGAAAACTTACACTCATTTTTATTATCAGATCATGAATCTAACTACATTTGAGAGATTACAGAACAGTGGATTATTAAAAGAAATATACACCAATTGACGATCCAAAGAAAAATAACGGTCCATTCGTTGCATTGCAAGTATATTTCGTAGTTGGCCACCAAAACGTCCTTAACCTAATGTCTCATTGAAATGTATATTCAGTCTTCAGTTTTACGATTTAATTCTTTGAAAGAAACTTGATAAATTCATCAAATACTGATTTTTTTCAACTACTCAGAGTACGCATCAAATTATATGAAAATTAAATAGCTATATTGCAAATTCGATCAAAATAAAGCTAATGCTCTATAAATTAAATAAAATCCAATTGTTGGTTCATCTCAAATACTGTTCATATCACTATTTTGTTACAATCAATTGTCTGAATCCTCGACTACCTTTGGTTGCCCGGGAAAGAATAAGGACTGCATTCCTGGCCAATTACAACCCAATGCAGCGATAACTCAAACTAAATCTACGAATTTGGAATCTACTCCAAGTAGATTTCACACTAGATACACCGTAGCTCAGCTAAACAACCATCTAAACTATTTCAAACTATCCAGAAATTTGTAAACAATTTAAAAAATAGTAAAATCACTTCTAATTATGAGTTATGACGATGCAAGTCCATTCATGAATGTTCAGAAACCTTTTTTCTAATAGTTCTTCCAGAATCACAGCAGTCAACAGTACTTTTTTCTTAAAGAACATTCTCAACGTATCGTTATTATTCTGTGTTAACTTATACTGAAATGAAATGAACCGAGACCTCATTCGAAGTGATTTTACTAATTTTCACCCTTGTAAAGTAATTCTGTAAAATAATAGTTGAATTGGCTATGATAGTTAACTATAAATCAGATTTCAACTGAATCATTTCCAGGATACTGGCCATAACTACTGCTCTATAAGAAACATAAAATCCAAGTGTAACAAACAATCCCGTGTTATACCACGAAAGTTAACAAAATAAGAGTAATATTATTAAAGTCTTGTGACTGAACTTATAAAGTGACTCTAATATCTAAGTGATAATCAAATAAACTCAATACATATATCTATCTATAGTTTAAAATAATTTGTACTTTTGCTCTCACCAAAAGATTTTTTTTCATTACAATGCTTCAAAAAAATTGTTTGACTGTTCATAGCACGTATGAAAAACAGTCAGTTATTTTTTTTGCAAATGATGTTATGGCAATTGATAGTGTTGACTTAGTATGCCTCATCTTCATCCATGATGAAATCACTCCCAAATCCAGAATCCAATGTATATCTTGGGCTATAAAAAATAATACGTTACAGATCAGTCGGAAGATATTATAATTTTCAATTTTGAAAAAAAAACACATCAAGTGGTGAGTACACTGTAGTTTCGTTTAATTCACTGGACCACGATATTCTTCTGAAAAAACATCAACTTTATGGTGTCAGAGGTGTATCCCTGAAATTGTTCAAATCATTTTTGACAGGGAGAACTCAAAAAGTACTTTCAAAATTTGAAATCAACGGTAGACTTCAAGAATTCTACTCTGCCACTAGAAATATCATCTTAGGTGTTCCCCATGGATCCATTTTGGGTCCTCTGCTTTTTTGTTATATTTCACGACACACCTCAAAGTTTATCCTCATCAAGGATGTTATGAATCTCTTCAGTTCATGCAACAAAATTGGCAAATGATATGTTAAGAGTTGCTTGTTGATAAAACTGATTCAATTTAGTAACAAACTTTAACCATATTTCAATGTTCTAGTTAAACTTGGGTCAAAATCTAATCCGGTTTACCCATCTAGTAAATGCCTACAACAAAAATGTATCTTTTGAGATACAGTTATTTCTGGCAGTAAGAGTTAACACTCTTCAATTTCCAATAAAATTTTACTCTTCATGGAGAACTAAAATTTTAAACCTTAATGCAGTGTTCAACTTACTTGACGGCTCTGCACGTAAAGAAAACAATCCTTTTGAGTTTCTTATTATAAAAGAAGTAATTAAAGCTCCATAAACAGCCATCTTCGCCGAAAGGATCTGATGCGAGATCGGGGTTGTATGAATAAATGTTACAATTTTCCAAACAGATTTCGTCGTTTATTGCGTTCCAAATCGCAGGTCTCAGAAGATTATACTGCTCACCTGCAGTTGCTGATAAATTGGTATCAATTGCATTGCTCACCCATTGTCGTGATGGTTCTTTGCTGAATTCATGACTCTGAAAAGAAACATTAATTTGGGTATTAAAACCACTACAACGGTAAAGGGTTTTTTCATCATTATTTAATGTTTTTACAATTTTGTCTGGTGGAACAATAGCGGATGCCTTTGAGTCCATTTATTTCAAAATTATAATATTAGTTGGGTGCTACAACAATATTCATATGTTCAATAATTTAATGGAGCAATGTGGACTCCTGTGTGTTTCAACAGAACCTGTGTAGTGTGTGTATGTATGTGTGATGTGTCTGTGTGACATGTATGTGTGGCGCATGTGACTGTCTGCGTGGATCTCTGTATGGCGTTGTATGTGTAGCTGTGTGAAACGTGTTTGTGTGGCATATGTGGCTGTCTGTGTGGCATATGTGGCTGTCTGTGTGGCGCATATGACTGTCTGTGTATCGTATGTGGCTATCTGTGCGGCCTGTGGCTGTTGGGGTGTGTGTGGCGGCGAGTTTGGCGTGACATGTGTATGTGGCTGTCTGTGTTGCGCATGTCGGTCGGTTTGGCGTTGGTGTCCATGTGACATGTGTATGTGACTGTCTGTGTGACTGTCAGCCACATAACCTTTGTGGTTATGTGGCTGGTGGTGTGTGTGGCGGTCGGTTTGGTGTTTGTGTCCGTGTGACGTGTCGTATGTGGCAGTCTGTGTGACGTGCATGTGTGAGACCTGTGCGACTGTCTGTGTCGTGTGTGTGGCGTGTTTGTCTGCGTGGCGTTTGATATCTGTGTGGCACACATGTGTCTGTGAGTATTATTTGAAATGCATTAAGTTTTCAATGTTGTATTTTGCATCCTGAGTTAGCCCCTTGAATGAATAACTGAATAAATGTTTGCAATTAACGTTGTTCTTTATTTGGGCAAATCAACAATCCTCAAGGATCATGTAGTTGTTTCGGGAGGAGTTTTTTCTTCCAGCTTTGTATCCGAAAGTTACTTTTTTGCATTATCTACAATTTTTGAAAAGGGTTCGGATGTTTCCCACAATTCTTTGTATGAAGACGGTGAAGTGAAGCCAAAAAGCTTTTTTCCCTTAAACTAACATCCAAAAATATGCTTTCAATTCAATTCTAATGTAATAAAACTTTAGAGATCAGACAGCAACATCAAGAGCATGATATAAAAAAAATATTCTCTTGAATTAGAAGTTTTTTCTCCTGTGAACATATTTGAAATGGGTGAATAAAGATCCAGAACATGGGAACGAGAAAAGATGTCATTTTATAAGTTTTTATTACCAGAAGTACGTTCCTGAAATTGTCAATTTTTTGACAGTTTGGACTGTTGAGTGGTTGAAGGTCTAAAAATAGTATAAATAAAAAATTTCCATTATCTATCAATATCAGTCTGAATAAAACAGACAATTGATTTCATATATACTCACCTTCACATCCATAAAGTCATAATCAGGAAAACAAGAGTTCAGGGTAGCAATCAAATAGAATAAAGTCTTACGACTGATAGTGTCACATAATGGACCTTCCTCGTCTCCCGAGATGCTTCGGCTGAACTGGGAATAGCCTTCTGGAGGAGAGAGTGCTTGTAGATCATTGGGATGTACTCCTTCGGAATTGAACTTTTTATATAGGGCTTTGTCTCCTCCAGCCATCTTACACGAGTAACTTTCTATGCGCCCTATAATTTTACTGTCTCCCGTTTGAATCAAAAGAGCGTTATTGATAGCTTCAAATCTTGTGCTTTCGAGAAGCTTCATGTTGAATATCACAATTTATCAAAGTTTCACTTGTAAACATTAGTTTTACTTTTATTTATGTCGTACGCGAGCACAACGCTCTATTTTTAAAAAAGTTCTTAAACATAGCTGTGGGGTGTATGAATATTCCTTTTCTTTTTGAATGGAGGAGACTAACGGCAGGCACAAGTCTTACAGATCTTTTGCTCGATAAATAATTTAGGTACATTACAAACGGGCTGTTAACAAAAAAAATACTACTGTCAAAGTAGTTTCTCGTTTAGTTCCTATTAGTTCACCGTGATTTCAACACAAAGAAATTAGCCTTGTACTGCCTTGTAGAGGGCAAGTTGGGCGAGTCCACTTTTTTTCGATGGTGAATTAGCGTTATCCCACCTTATTACTGTTCAGATAACAGTTCACACACCATTTTAACACTGTTAAAAGACACACGACACATTCGACTCAATCAGCTATCGGAAAATTATATTTTTCTGGAATATTTCTTCGCTTAAGAGAAAAATCGCACAAACAAAAGGTCAACTTCAGATTTAGCTTCTATTATGGATGATTGTCCTTGAATTTGACATGTCAACATCAACAAAAAAAATGAATTAATGCTTCCTTCGCACGATTACTGCGTTTTGGCCAATACCACTCTATTCTCTTATTGGCTGTCGTATTAAAACGTATTTTCGGAAGTCGTTTACCATTGGCTCTAACTTTATACATTGAGTGAATAATTTTCGATTGATTGCCTCAGCCTATAGAAACAAGATAATGTTAAGAATCGACAAAAAAAAAGAATCCAATCAGATCAATCAGTAGTTACCGATGAAATAAAAAAATAATTTGTCTTTGGTTGATGAATCTGACAAATTCTTATCAACTGCTAATAAGAATAGGAAAACGGAACAACTCATAATTGTATATTAGAACTAGAATGCGTTTCAAATATGGCGGATGGACAAACCGCGTAATCGCTAAAACACAGTAAATGACCCCATTACAATGGTGACACCACACAATCAATGTGAGTAGCATAAAAAGAGGAAATGAATTATATGTTATCTAGTTATCTTTTTCTTTTAGAATTAGCACATTTCTTAAAGAAATAATTCACAATAGTCATCTATTTTCAGATTCAAAGTAAAACAATATAATTTCATATTACAAAATTGATACTTTTTATCATGAATGAACGTATATCGAAATATGGCATCATAGCATTATTGTTTACAACTGAAGTTTGTTTTCTAATGACTATTTCTCCTTCCTCTCATACAGCTAAATATTGACATTTCAGTTAACTAGTTTAGTGATCCAATAATTTTTCTAAAAAGAAAGTATGGTTGAGTCACAGGATCAATTTTATCTGAAACTAGCTTTTCTGACTGACTGACTGGCTCACTCACTGACTGGCTCACTCACTGACCGACTCACTGACTGAATCCCTGGCTGACTAACTGACTGACTTACTCACAGACTAACCGAATCATTGACTGCCTCACTGTCTGATTCAAAGACTCACCGCTTGACCGAACGACTGACCGACTCAGTGACTGACTCAATGACTCACTGTTCGACCTATTTACCGGCTCATTGACTGACTCACCGGCTGACTCACCGACTGACCCGCCGAGTGACTCACTGGCCGACTAAATGACCCACGGACTTACTGGCTGACTCACTGACTATCTGAATCACTGACTGACTTGACCCACTGACTGACTCAATGGCTCACTGCTTGACTGACTGACTGACTGGCAGACTGACTCACTGACTGACAGACTGACTCACCGACTGACAGACCGACTTACTGACTGACTCGCCGACGACTCTTTTATGATAAACAAAATTACTAAATACGATAAGTTATTGATGAATAGCACATTTTTCTTTGTGAAAAATACTTTGAATTGATATGTCCCGTTCTACTGATATTATATTGATATCCTGAGAGATATTTCAAATGAAATTTCCCACTGCAGGTATTTTATCTGCTCGATAATTACATCAGAAACTCTGAGGATAAAAACAATCCCGAATGAATAAAATGCAATTAAACACTAACTTTAAATCCGGCGTCCAAGTTGTAGCTATCTTTTTGTGTGGGTTTAGTTATATATTTGTTGGTCTATCGTGTCGCTGCAAAGCCTTAGCTTATATCTTCTGCTATCGTTCGGCCACTCGCGCATTTTTCCCTCGAGATATGGAGTCATTTACATAAGGCTGTAATAAATGAACGAAGCTATCTAGGTGCACGGTGAATATATGCATGGCCTGTTCAGATTACCTAGATTCGATAAGTAAAACTCATGTAGATGCATTTCGGTTTTACCGCGAAACATGCTGCCCTACACCAACACGGCATTTGTTTATTGTATCGGAAATTGGAGTACGGCGGAAATTAACTCTATGGAAAAATTTGGCTTGTTGGTATTTGCGTTTGATACACTGAAGGAAAAGGATAATATGAGTCCCAATCGACCTGAAGAGTCAAATAATCAGAAGTTTCATTGAGTTCTATGAGAGTACCAATGAATACATAGTCCATAGAAGCTCATAAGCATTGTTCCTTAGACAATGTCATGAGTGGGATTTTAGAATTTTAATGTATCCTGAAATTTATAGTACCCATACTGACCACCAGTGAGCGATAGCAGTACGATGTCGGTAATCAATGTTGTTACCAACATAATTTGGCATCAGTCGCTGACAACCAATCGGTTTTTCAATTAATTCTGTTGGTAAACTCAATAAATACCGACATCGTACTTCCATCGCTTTTTGGTGGTCAAGGTACTAGAAATTTCAGGATACACTAAAATCGTACTTATGAGCTTATATGAGCTTTTTATTCTTTGGTTATACCTCGCAGCCCAAGAATTCACAAGATTCTCTCTAGAGACTAAATGATTTAAATCAACTTCTCTTTAATGGTGAGGTCATTCTATTTGCAGTGGAGGTGAAACATCTAGATATTATCCTTAGTAAAAAAGTCATCTGAAACGCGCACTTGGGAAAGGCTGTGGAAAATCGTGGGGCTTAGGGTCCAAACAGATGCATTGGATAGATGTTATAATTGTCAGATCAATAGTGACGTACGGAGAAATTGTCTAATGGTCGAATTCTTTACACCAATAGTCTCAGGTGGAGCTGCCTAGTTTACATAAACATGTGGACGGTGTGGTGTCATTAGCACCACACTTTCCTATGTTTTGGAAGGATAGGTTTTACAGAATGACCACCTAGACGCCACGATTTAACACCACTAGACTTTTTTTTTAGAGAGATGGTTGATTCAAAAAATCTACGAGACGCAACCAATCACCTCTGATAAAGTACGGAAGAAAATTATTATTTGCGGTAGGCTATTTACACCTGTTATTCTTGAATATGACGGAGGAAGCTCGTTAATACCGTTGTATGCAAGTTAATGATGTTCAATTCGAATATTTGATAGTTATTTTTTCTATTTAGTTTCATTTACTAGTTCAAAATTAAATACAAATCTAAAAAAGTATTTTATTTTTCATTTCCGATCGTTCGATCGGTCGGTAGCCAGGCGGTTCGGCGTGGGTGCTTTGTTCACTCATTCGAATTGATTGATTTTCACTTTTCAACCCGTGTTAGGAATCACACGTTAAAGGGTAAGACCTCGTTAATTCTTAGCTCGCACAAATTTCGCTTCTGAGGGTTGTCGTTCGTAGGGGTGCGACAGCTGGTTAACGGAAAAACATATTTTGAACAGACATACAGACAGATTTCTGACATTATTATCGTTGTAATGCCAAAAATGTTAGAGTTGAATACAGAGTTGAAAGACTTTTGAAATAAGTTGTCACTCGACTGTTATTTCCGTTTGAAACGTTTGACATGAGAGTTATTTTACGGAAGAGTGGCTTACAAGAGTTTGATTTGTACACAGAAAAGTGTCCCTTCGAAACCTAAAGGTGACGGTGAAAACCAGAGCCCAAACACAACGTATTTATAATTCAACATTAGACCGCGCTGTTTCTACTCGCCGTAGATCTCATCAGTGGTGCTAAGCTGGACCACAATTGCATTGCTGGACTAAGTAAGTAAGGACGGCGTCATTTGGCCTTATGAAAACGCCACCTATGAGACCAACAGAGAACTCAATTCTTGAATATCAAGGATATAAGACCCTTCCCAAGGCAAGGTTCGACATTAACCGCCAACAAGATTCGTCTTCCACTGCAAGGCAACTAGCTGTGAACCAGAATCCAAACACAACGCATTCAACACAATTTCTTTCCAGCGAGCATTCTGTTGAGGTCTGAGAACATGAAAACGTCGCTGGAGGCCAGATCTGGAGAATACGGTGGATGTGGAAGCAATTCGAATCCCAATTCATGCAATTTTGCTCTCGTTTTCATTGGTTTGTGACACTATGTATTGTCTTGATGATACAGCACTTTCTTTTTCTGCAAATCGGGCATTTTTTTAGCGATTTCGTCTTTCCAACGCTCAAATAACGCTATGTAATAGTCGTTGTTGATTGTTTTTTGCTTTTCAAGATAGTCGATGGATATTATGCCATGGTGTATGCCAAAATACTGATACCAAAACTTTGCCAGACGACCGTTGCGTATTTGAACGCTTTGGAATCACTTGCACTCAGATGATGATAGTTTTGATTCTGGTGTCAAATGATGGAGCCATGTTTCATCTATTGTCATATATTGACACACAAATTCGGGATTTTTATGGTGGAACAGATTGAAACAGTGCTCAGAATCATCAATTCGTTGTTGTTTTTGGCCAATAGTGAGCTCGCACAGCACCCACTTTGATTAGAGCTTTCCTATTCCAAAATATTCATGCACGTTATGTCCAACACGTTCCGTTGATATCTTCAGAGCCTCAGCTATCTCGATGAACTTCACTTACCGGTCATTCAAAATTAATTTGTGAACTTTTTTAATGTTTTCGTTGGTAACAGCCTCTTTGGGGCATCCACTGCTTACATCGTCCTCGGTGCTCATTTCACCCCTTTTAAACTTAGCAAACCACTTCTTAACGGTTGATTTTCCCGGTACAAAGTCCGAATAATGTTCATCAAGCCAAGCCATGGCTTCAATAGATTTTTTTTTGCCAAAAGGCTTGCTTTATCAACACACGAAATTCCTTTTATCCATTCTCTTCTAACTAACAAAAGTTGCTTCACTTAAAATATTTTATACAACAAACTAAAAGTCCGACTGCTGAGAAACTTGTACAGGTTTCTTTTGAAGGTTAGGGTTAACTAAGCATCATATAGATTTAATACTAGCAGCGCCATCTGTGTGTTAGCCTACGAACTTCCAGCCCATATAGTATAATTCAACTCTTAATCAATGATCAATTGTCAAAATGCTTGTTAATTGTTGGTACTGTCTATGCTATTAATGTGGTTGCTTTAGTATATATAACTCTGATTATTTTACTCACGGTAGTGACGAGGTGTAGAAACAATTGAAATGGTAGTTATAGTACTGAATGAATAAAAAAGTGGGTTCATATCATGGTCTGCATCATAAACAGTATAAGGTTTTGAGATAAAAAGTACACAAATGTAAATAGATAATTTATTGTCTCCAAGAAAGATAACCACTGTGTTGTAACTTTAGGTAGATGATTCAACAACTACACAGTTAGAATATGACATGAATTCAGTTGCATATTAGATATACGTAAATTACAAAATACATTGTACAATTATTGGAAAAAAGATTACAGAGGTGTGTGATGTGGAAAACCTATTGTAATTTTGTTGTTGTTTTCTTTGAAATGTCTGTGTATTAGGTATCCCGATATGTTGATTGAACCAGTTTTTGAAAGTACTCTTTTGCTTGAACAGGCAAATGAAACATACATGAAATATGTTTAACACAAAAATAAAAATGTAGTTTCATTTCAAAATTAATATATTTTCTCAAATAAGATTTATCCTTCTATTTTGAATTTGACTGTTAATTATTTCAGCAATTTGAAGGGAACGAATGCTATCGATATCATTCATCACATAGAATAATCAATGAAATATTCACTTTCTGTTTTCTGATTATTTCTCATCCAAATGACATTGTACCAAACTTGATCTTACAAGATGAAAATTCGGTATTTTCACATTTCAGGATACCTTTTGAGTTATGGAAAGAATTATGGAAAGAACAAGAGATAATCACACTTTTAACCAATATGCCGAATATTATTTAATTTAAATGCTTTGGCATTATACATTTTCAATGTGTATACTACAAAATTAGAAATAAACAAACTATAAACCTATATAACTTCATACAAAACAAATTTGTAAGTCTATTTGTACAAGTTGATTAATATATAACATATTGCAATATATTCAAACGACCGCAAAAACGATCTACATATAGTAACAAATTGAATGCCCCAACACTAAATAATTAATAATTACCAAATGCACATTATTGTAGACTAAAAACGTCCCCCAAAAAAAGGACAAAATAACATTATATTTAATCATAAGTAACAATCTTTTTCAGCTTCTGTTGAAACTAAGGTTTAATTGCTATTGACAAATTGGAGTTTACATCCACACACAGTTATGAATGATCTGAGTTATTCCCATTCTAATTTATATTATTGTTTATTTCGTTTTTAAGGATTTGAGGGACGATGACCCTGTAACATGAAATTTTATTGGAAATATATATCATCATTCATGATAGATTGAGATGAAAATTCTACTTTTACTGTTGATTAATTTGCAACTCTGAACTCAAGACAAAGTACCCCTAATTTTATTTTTAGGTTTTCCAAAAACGATGAAAAATGAAAACTGTTACAATAACGAGAATTACTACCTTTTCTTGACTCAATATTGTGATTGAAATAATGTATACTTATGTATGTATGTATACTTATAACATTATATTTCAATATTTCGAGAGTATTCACTGGCATCTTCAGGGAGAAAGTGTTGATGAGAATTATCTCTAAGGATGCCCACACAAAGGGTGACACATATAGTAACAAAACAGCATTAAAGTGAAAATTGTGGGTTCGACCATATGTCACAACAAACAATAAACAATAATTATTCAAAAAAAAGTAATATTGTGAAAATTTCTATAGACACAGTATTTTTGAAAATTATCTCTATCAAAAATACCATGTTGATTAATATTTTTATATAATAATACTGTTAGTTTGACTAATTATCATGTGATTGAAACCTCAACTTTCAATTTAATATCGTTTTGTCACTACATATGTGTCACCCTTTTTGTGAACATCTTTACAGATCTTTCTCTACAACAATTTCTCCCTGAAGATGACAGTAAATACAGTAGGAATATTAGAAACATTGATATCAATATTCATGATTTTTTTTACTGTGTAACCTGACTTTGAGGCAATCAGATATTTGTTGATACATCACAAATTATATAACACAGAATAATATACATGTTTGTGAAAAATGATTGGGGAAGTCGAATAAGGTAAGCATATTCAAATACGAACATTTCAGGACAAACTCAATTATTTTCAGTTTTTGAAATTTGATCATCTAGCTAGTTAACTGACCGCAAGTGATAAGACTCCCTTTTTTATCCGGGACGTCTATGATATCTATGTTGAGTTTAGGTCAAATTCATTATGATTCAACCCTGTACATATCTTATTCATGACTGGAAATACTACTATATCATAACTACTATTTCTACAGTGTACTTTTACTGTAGAAAAAATATATGGGCCCCTAACTAAAGATATGGCTGACGTAACATTCCATTATCCATTATCATTCACATAGTGGATATTTGTTAAGTGTTTGTAAATGAAACTATCATTAGATTCGAATTGGTCATATTGATTGAAAGTATAGATATACCTTCTTTCTGTTCTCTTTATAAATATTTACTTATTTGGGACAACTTTGTTTCAGTATCATTATTTCTCGGGTTTGAAGGCAGCTGACGGCCCTCAAACCCAAATACAAATAGTGATACTAAAAACCTCGGCCGCGAAAGACTCAACCATTTTGTCAACTTTGTTCTAGCCTGAATCATTGTTTTAATTATTAATTCAGGTATTACGAAGAAAAAAGGATGACCAACTGGCCAAATTCTTTCACTAAATCAAGGATCAACAAGCTTGCAGATCAAATATCAAATATGGAGTAGAAATATAGAAATAGTACATTTCAGACTGCTCCAACTTTGTCAATAGCTTCTCCTTCATACATTCCAATGGAGAACAACATTTATGGTTCAGTTACATGAGCGATATTGAGCTGAAATAGTTGGTTATTTCTACTTAATGCATTATTATCACAATTCATCAATGAGATTCTGAAAATCGCATTATTAATGCCGGTCCAATATTGAAATAATACACACAGTTGTGTACTTTTTCGTAAAAATTATAACGTCGATCGCATAGTCGGTTTGTGTTGAGGCATTAAAATATGTCGCGCGTATACATGAGAGGACTGGCCCAATTTATAACACCTATGAACATTCCTTATCCACGTTCAGATCCCGTCAGCTAGCTCAGAGTACCGACGCTTCTTCCGACGGACGACTCGTCGGATTATTATTATTGTTGTTCGTCGACATCATCGTCACTTCTCCAGCATGACTGGAACAATAAAACTTTTTATGCGCAACGAACGTCGAATAGTAGTTGAAATAAATGTCGCAAGATTTGCAATATCTGGCTCCAGTTTTAGCTGTGCCTTGAACAACTTCTTCCAATTCTTCGGGCTTCGACGTAGAAGAAGGTTCCATGACTTCCTCTTTTATTATATGATCTTCATCGTGCGCTATGATTACTTCCGGCTCAATCGCCTCTTTTTTCACCAGTATCTCCTCGTCTTCCTCCAGAAGAGGCATAGACCTGATTTCTTTTTCCTCGGAGCCATTAACAGCTGAATCTTCCGCGTGTGAGCTCTCGTGGACTAGTTTAATGTGCCTCAGAACGTTGGCTTTGTATGATGAGCTGTAGGAACACTGGTTACAATGGTGGCTGGGTTCCAGGAAACTTTCAGTGTTAGGAGATCTGGATCGGTCGTCCAGAATACTCGCTGGGCCATGGGAAGGAATCACGTTCACTTCAACCGTGCTGGTACCTTCATCTTCAAGAATGTATGTGATATACTTCTCCTCCTGAAACAAAATAAAGGCAATAATTAAGCAGGTATGAAATATTTGAATTCCTATTTATTAAAAAATCTATTATACTCAGTAAGAACACGCCTTTGAGAAAATCTCAAAGGTGCGACTTCGTTTCGTCCTGTTCATAATAGAGGACGTATGCCTCTCTACTCACAGGCGATTTTGGTGAAATTGATGACACGTGTGAATCGTTGTATTCGTGCCACGTGCCGCTGTAAGGGTGTCTGCAGTATGCTGTGTAATGCCCGCTGTAAGTAGTCCCACTGTGATTTGGAGACTGATCAGGGCCACCTTCATTCCGAAACCTGGGAAAACAGGACTCGGCGAATGACTCACGTCATTCGGGTTGAAAACGCTAGAAAAACTACTTGACAGGCATATCAGGCACGTATCACTGGCTACCAGACCATTACATCGAGACCAATATGCATACAGGTCAGGTATGTCAACAGAAACGGCTCTATGTCGGGTAACAGAAAAAGTAGAACATACTTACAAAAACAAGGAAGAACTTTTAGCTGCTTTCTTGTACATTGAGGGCGCATTTGACAATACGTCGTTAGAATCAATCATCCAGGCGTCGAGGAGAAGAGAGATCGACAAGACAAGCTGTAGGTGGATAGACTGCATGCTTAGGGGAAGATTGGTATATACAACCATTATGGGGGAAATAGTCGTGGCACGGGTAGCAAGGGGCTGTCCTCAGGGGGAGGGGGGTTCATCCCCTCTGTTATGGAACCTTGTAATGGACGAGCTATTATGTCTTCTGGACCACAACGAGTATAAAGCAACTTTGGTCTGGTGGCCAAAGATGAAGCAGGCGACCGCTATCAACAAACTAGACAAGATGCAAAGACTTGCATGTTATGGAATGACGGAAGCAATCAGAACTACCCCAACAGCTGCATTGGAGACACTCCTGAATCCACCTCCTTTACACTTTGTGCTAATGGGGAAGGCCAGGATGGGCCAATTCAGACTGGAAAACTCACCGAACTACAAAAGATCGGACCGTACAGAAATTTCGGAACATGTGGAGGAGCACATATTGAATATGTGAACGGACCACATGACATCGAAGTACACCTTTAACACAAACTTTACGGCCAAAATCATAAGCCGTGAAGAGTGGAAGACCATTAGTCATCCCGAAAACATATTTGGAAAAAACACCTGGTATACAGATGGATCGAAGACCATACATGGAACGGGAGCTGGATAACTACAGTTATCCACTAGGACTATATACACATCCGTCTTTCAGCCTTGCAGTGTGCAAGGCTTATTAAATTGAGACCTCAAAGAAATGAGTGGATCAATATTTTAACAGACAGCAAGAGCGCACTAGGGGCTCTGACAAACCCGAAGGTGACATCAAAACTGGTTTGGGAATGCTATGACGAACTGAATGCACTTGCAAACAGGAACAAATTAACTTTGTACTGGTTACCAGGGCATTCAGGAATCACAGTTAATGATGAAGCTGATGAATGCGCTATACACGGATCATCAACTTCATATATAGGTCCTGAACACTGAGTACTGGACAAAAGTACCTGGCAACAAACACAGTAGAATCTTCATTAGGGAACCGTCCGAGAAAATAACCGAAGAACTACTTCGTTATAGTAGGGATCGGCTCAGAATAATCACAGGGTTACTAACCGGTCATTGTCCGCTTAGTGGACACCTGAATAAAATGGGGATATACAACGAAGACCTCAGCTGCAGATTATGCAACGAATGGATAGAAACAGCTCTACACATCTTATGCGAATGTGAAGCACTGAATCACAGGAGGCAGGCAATATATTGACGTACAAAATTACGTCCAGAAGAATATGACGAACATCCAACACGAAACCTGTACAAACTAGTACAGGAAACGAGACTGATGGAATGGGTGTCATGAGAAGACGGGAGAATAAACGCAATAAGCCCAAGAGACTGCAGTGTTTTCTGGAGACTTGAACTGAATGGACAAGTCAGACAGCTCCCAAGGGACCAAAAAAAATCCCACTGTGATTCGAAAGTGCATATAGTGTATAACGACAAGGAGCCACATCGTCAGCTGCATAATTGCTCATATCTAATCCTTCTAGAGGAAAGTCGATGGCAACATTTAATTTGCCACTGAATCTTTCCGTTGTAGAGACTCTTTTAAAATAAGGGAAAACTTATGGATTGATAGGGACTTTGTACATTTTCTTCTTTCCTTACACTTCGAACACGCCGATTTTTCATCTCCATCCAGAGTTTCCTCTCTTGTGAAGGATTCCGAGCATTGCGACAAACTCAATTGGTCAGTTATTTGTAGTATGGGGAGAAACAAATCCCAGAAAGGACCGAAGTTTACTGATGAGTGTTCACAGTGTGTGCACTTCATCGTGGATTTTAATTGACCAACGAAATCATCTACAACCTTCGGTTGTGCCTTTCCACTGTCGCTCAGTTCTTCGTCAATATCCGTTAAGATCGGTTTAGGTTTCTCATTAATTCCATTAATGTCCTCACGTAAACCTTCTAGAAGATAACGAAGGAACTCCTGTCCGTCTGGATGGGTTTAAACCATGAATCGAGGAGCAAAACTTTGAATCCTTTGAGGATAATTTGTTGAGTACTCTATCAGATGAATCTTCTGACCACAATTCCTTGATAACTTCTATGAACGCTTTGATTAAAGCACCCTCCATATTAGAGTTACTAGTATTGATATCTTTCATGTATTCATCCTTTTTTAAATATTCCAGCAAATATCTCGTGTTTGATTAACACTGGATTACCGTTCATGAAACAGGTGTTGCTAATATTTTTCATCCCATCAAGCCCAAGGGTTTTGACGAAGAATGTGTCACTGATCTAATGTTGTTGTAGCTGTTGATGCTACGTTCGCCACTGCTGTCTTTTTCTGAGTAATCACGGATTTGATGATTCTCCCCATCATTGCACCGGTGGGATAAGGAATTCGAAACTGAATTGGATAGATATATGTCAGAACTTTTGATTTTGGGAAAAGATGATAACTCGATAAAAACTTATTATAGATGCCTGAATAACTATTGATATTTAAATAATTCTCACCTGTAGATCTGGGGATCGTTTGTCGAAGTGCATCCTGATGTGGGTTCTCATTCCTCGCAGTGTGTTCCCTTTGTACCTGCAAATGGTACACCTGTAGGCTTTGATCCCCGCGTGAGAATCCATATGCCTCTGAGCTGCACTGGCTGTAGGACTTATGACTTCGCAACAAGGACACTTCCATCCCGCAAACGATGGGCTCGTTATGCATTGATGTCCCGGTTCGATAACTCCCCTACACTTCCCACATTTCCTCGAATCCATTTCGCCCCGTTTCAAGCAGTAGTACGCTTGATGTGCGTTGAGATTATCAAGTGAGGTGAATTTGATACCGCAAGCAAGGCAAATCAGTTGCTGGTACTGCCCGGCAGGACTCGTCGTTCCGGTACTCCTAGGGCTGGCAGGCGGACTTCCCGAAGTTTTACAACTGTCTTCTTCCTGTGACCTCGCAGAACAGTAATGCTTCTTGTGAATCACATAGTTCTCTAGTTTACAAAAGACGATATTGCAATCTTTGCATTTTGATACTCCTTGCTTCACCAGGACCTGGGGCATTACTGGTGGAATCGCAGGCATCTCAGTCAACCTCATCTGCACGTCGGGGGGAAATAGAGGTAAAGATCCTCGCATCAACAAGGGATGTAAGGAAGAACCGTCAAATGGCGGTAAATTGTTCATTTCCGGGCTCGTTCTAACTTTCTCTGACTTCGACTTTAATCGCTTGGGACTACTGCTTCTCGACGTTTCATCCAGTTTCCTTTTTGGCGAAGTACTCAAGCTAGGAGACGAATTGGTATGAGAGACTGGCGTTGTTGGAGGAGAACAGTGCAGCGACGGAACGCACTCAATTTTTTCAGGAGAAGGAGACCGCTTCCGATTTTCTTTCTCCTGCTCTTCGCCCAGGTCGATAACTAGATCGTCAAGCTCGGGAGATTTCCTCACACTCAAATCTAACGGAGTGGATGAAGTATCTCTGATAACTACAGGTTCTTTGGATTTGTTCGCATTCCTCACTACTTCATGCTGTTGACTGGAATGATTCGAAGTCAATGCGTTCGTCATTGGTTGAAGGGTACCATTTGGTAAAAGGAAGCAGGGAGTGTCAGGGTTTGGCATGCCAGCAGCTGGGGACAGTCCAGGCAAAACACTGGCGCTTCGGAACAGGGAGTATGGCACAATAATAATGGGATTGGTTGGTAGCGCCAAGAAGGGCTGATTTGGAGCAGCCGAAGTAGAAGGGGAGGGGGGAGTTTTGCAAGAAGTAGCCTCTGCAGGGGAAGTAGGCGACGAACCGGAATTATTAGACGTCGTTTTGGCGGTTGATATGGAAGGTTTGATCATATGCCTGGAATTGCAGTAATGCATTTTGTGGGCACGAAACGTCTTTTGCGAACTGAATCTGATGTCGCATTCTGCGCAATAGCGATCCTGGTTGTCACTACTGGAATCGCCGTTGGGTATTAAGTTTGTCGTACTAGGACTAGGGCTTGGAGACACGGTATGCATCCGCATATGTCGGTTCAAACTGACTTTCTTGTCGGCACTGTATGAACACTGCGTACAAGTGTACTGTTTTCCAACACGAATATTTTTCGACGTTGATTCGGAAAGATCTACATCCGAATGGTTTCCACTCGCTTCGGCTCCTGTTGACTTCGACTCATCGTCATTTGCCGGTTTGTTGATCCTATGAGAACAGTAATATGTTTGATGAGCTTCCAAGGTGCTCAGAGACGAGAATCTGATTCCACAGGGCGGGCATTGGAATATCGGTACAATTGGCTGCTTAGGTTCTAAGGATTCCGTTGGCCTTGACACCTCAGCGGCAGGAATGATATTGGGAAGAAAGAATCCCCTTGACAGAGCGTTCTGTAGAGCAGAGGGCAAACTTGCCAGATATTCGCTAGGAGATTGTTCCTGGTCAACATTCAAATGTGATAAGAGCTGTGAATGCAGCGCAGGGTCAGTAGCCAGATTCGCTTTCAGTCGAATCCTCGGAGTCTTTTCATCCGACTCGACTTTTGGTGAATGTTCGGTTTCGTCCTCGAATTGATCCGGTGATGGTTTCTTTGGCGTTGGAGACGACTTCGACGTGTCTGCTGGGTCAGTGGACCAATCTCCTACCTCTCCTGCAACAAAAAATGCAAATATAAGCAAGAATGCTGGTTTACCAGGAAACACGAGAGCTGATAAGTGTGTGGCGAGTATTCGATAGTGACAGGCGATAACCAATAAAATACTGGCGAGAGTTCGTAAATAATGGGTAAGAGAGAAGAGATGGAAACAGAAACAGGTTAGTACAAATGCATCAGAGATAAGAACGAGCAATACACGGGTCGGGCATGTTGGAGTTCGACTCTAATGAAGCAGTCGATCAGAACGACCCACGCAGACACTTACGTTCTCTTCCACACCCGTGCATCACATCACCACCATGACATAGGGCTATCGCCCATGACACAATCAATAATCACTACTGAATACTACCTCACGACTTCAACATACTTCTCTTGCTATCGGAAATATCGGAAAAAATAAATGAATTGGATTTTCTACCTTATTAACGAGAATTTATGTCGATATCATAGGACATGTGTATTTCAAGGAGATTTGCTGATGTAAAAAAAGGTTTGTCTCCATACCATTTCGACAAATCAGAATTAAATACTTTATTGAATATTTTCTCTTAATATATTCAATATATTTTCCACTGCCAGACTAGACTCTGGCGTTTTATGACGTAGACCACCATAAGTTCACTTCAATGATTTCAAGTGAGCGAGTAACACAGGTGGGGGGTATAATTGTGGCGTAATTTAAACTTTTACGACCGGCCCATAGGAGCAGCTACACTCGCTGAGATAAGATCGCATCTGAGATCTTTATTACAAGACACTGCACACGATATTTAAAACATGTCAATTGGAAAACAATAGTAGTAACATAAAATAATAATGACCAATGCCGATGGCAAGGCAGATAAAAGATATTAGAAATTAATAAGAACGCAGATGGGACTTCTCGCGACTGATAAACATCTTTAATTAGAGTCCGGAATGTGGAGTCGGCGATGATAAAATCGGCGTGGACTCGTGTGTTTTCTTGCAGTATTCTTGAATGTGTTTGGGTGAGTTGTTCATTCTACCTACGGTTAGGACATTTGTTTTCATCTTGTAGAAAAGCTACAGAAATCATCTATCATTTCAATAATATATCATTCGAGACTGTACTGGAGGAACTGGGGATGTTATTCCCTCAGTTTTGATGAATTAAAGAGACAACTTGTCAAAATTATTCGAGGAGGCTATTTCCGCAAGATGGCGGTGCATACCTCAAGGAAAACAAAGAATTATCAGACACTTTGTATTGGCATTTCCATGGAATATCACATTTGTCCACTTAACAAAATTCTTTCAGAATTCCTGTAGTGGAAGTATGTGTATTATGTAGTATTATGTAGTATTATGTAGTATTATGTAGTATTATCGTTCGAAAGATAATACTACATCGATAGTTGAAGAAGAATCAGTGTTCAGAGTTGAATCATGGGATTTTTGTGTATGACAGAGGATTGGCAGCTAATTCATTGGTCCTTACAAAATAATAATAACTATGATGTCTACAAAGAATTTGGTAGATATTCGATGTTGAGTGAACAATAAATCAGTTCTGTTTCTACAACATATGGTTATAATGAGCTTTTAATATTTAGTTATGAGAAACTGGATGAACCTTTGGGAATATAGGCACACATATATTTCTAGTACTTGGAGAAAAATCATGTTTTTCAGAGAGTATACACTTGAATTGGTTGACTGATTTCCCGATTCTGGGTATAATATTTCAGATTTTTGCTAATTTCTGATCTTAGAGAAGGCTGTACATGGACACATTTTCTGATACATAATTATCACACTGTATCAATAAAGACTTTTTGAATTAACTAGTCATTGAAGATATGGCTTTCACATTTCTGCAAATATTATAAAAGATACGTGTAACAAAATATTTAAATGTGAATACGATTCCCTATCTATCAAGGTTTTTCTTAATTTTGACGTTCAAATTGTAACGTAACACCAGATGTCGCTCACTGCATGGTCCTCTCAAATACAAAGTTGTTGTCCATTGTAATGTAAAAAGGAAGAAGAATTCCAATATATAGAAAGTAATTATTTGCGCCATACCACAATACGTTTTCGATTTGATTCATTTAAATGTTCAAGTCTACTTGTGTGTAGCGCTGAATTCAATATGTTGGGTCAGGATCATTAGGAACACAAAAATATATTTAGAGATTATCAGCTACATTAACATACTTTATCGTCACAGAGGGTTACATGATCATCTGTTATCTAATTTATTATTACCTGTAATCTAATTTCGTAAAAAGAAATTCCTTCTTGCTGCTAACAAGACACCTAGTTTAATCAAAATAGGCGAAAAGAGTTTTGAGTTATTAAAAAAAGGACAATATTTTCAGTATAACTTTTGACTCCCCGGAAACGAAACAAGTTAAGACAGTTTATATGAACTTTTTTCATGAAATGTAACAAGTACTTAATCACCACCTGAAATTAATGACATCATTCACCCTTTGTAATATTTTATAGAATGATAATAAAGTTCGATTGATGACCTATTTATTTTGTAGAAATTCATATTGAATATATAATAAAGAAAATGACTTTTTTCTAAATTCTACTGAGTTTATTATTTGTTCCGACCGGTTTCTTGAGACTTAAGAATGGTCTAACAAACCGAAACCGGTCGTTACAAATGATAAACATAGTAGAAATTATTTTCTTTATCCTACCATCAATAAAGTGCTGCCGAATTTTATGAAACTAAGCCAAAATCGTAGTTATCCGCTAGGACTATACACATCCGTCTTTCAGGCGGAAGTGTATGCTATCTTGTAGTGTGCAAGGCTTATTAAATTGAGACCTCAAAGAAATGAGCGAATCAATATTTTAACAGATAGCAAGAGCGCACTAGGGGCTCTGACAAACCCGAAGGTGATATCAAAACTGGTCTGGGAATGCAATGAAGATAACTGAATGAACTTGCAAACAGGAAAAAATTAACTTTGTACTGGGTGCCAGGGCATTCAGGAATCACAGGTAATGATAAAGCTGATGAATGCGCTAGACGCGGATCATCAACTTCATATATAGGTCCTGAACCAGCTCTGGGGGTACCAAAATCATTGGTGCGAAACCAGATCAGAACATGGACCAAAAAGAAGCACACAGAGTACTGGACAAAAGTAACTGGTAACAAACACAGTAGAACCTTCATTAGGGAACCGTCCGAGAAAAAAACCGAAGAACTACTTCAATATAGTAGGGATCGGCTCAGAATAATTACAGGGTTACTAACTGGTCATTGTCCGCTTAGAGGACAAGTGAATAAAATGGAGGTGTACAACGAAGACCTCAGCTGCAGATTATACAATGAAGGGATAGAAACAGCTCTACACATCTTATGCGAATGTGAGGCAGTGAATCACAGGAAGCAGGCAATATATGGACGTACGTCCAGAAGAATATGACGGACATCCAACACGGAACCCGTACAAACTAGTACAGGGAACGAGACTGGTGGAATGGGTGTCATGAGAAGATAGGAGAATAAACGCAATGAGCCAAGAGGCTGCAGTGTTTTATTTATTTATTTATTTATTTGTATTTATTACCCATACAGTCCATTAAAGACTAATTACATGGATAAACTGTTGGCAAATACACTACAATGATAGCTATTAAATATAGATCTAGATTACTAAACTATTACTTACTGATACCAGACTTGTAGGGAGTCGTCCATAACTGCACTGAGTGGATTCGTCAAATATATGTTTAGTTTGACAGAGTTGAATTCAATATTTGTTCTAAAATTGTTTTACGAAAAACTGATAGAGGTAAGGTCCAATCTAAATCCATAAGTAGATTGAAATTGTTTGCTAATTTAATCATAGCTAAAAGAGGTGCTCTCGATGATGTACATATTGCAGAGGTATTAAACATTGGTGTGGAACTTATACACCGTGGAGGTACATTAAATGGAAGCATATTGAGGATTTCTGGGGAATTTGTTAAATTGTTTATTAATTTATACATGAATATCATTGATGTTAAAGTTCGTTTCTGGTCTAAGGATAGTATCTTGAATTCCGATCTTAATTGATATGTCCTGACGGTATTATAATTAGGCCACACGTGGTACTTTTTGAAATACAAATATCTCAACAGTTTGTTTTGTACTTTTTCCAAATTATTTAGATATGTTTGATATTCACCGGACCAAATAATTGAGGCATATTCTAGTTTAGGCCTGACCAGGGAATAATATAATAATTTAATGGTGTTAATATTGGCAAAATTCGATGTTTGTCTGATAACAAAACCTTAAATACGATTAGCGGACTTAATCATGTTATTAATGTGAGTGGAAAAGTTGAATTGTGAATTATAGGTAACACCAAGATCCTTTATTTCAGTTTTTCTCTCTAGGATCTCTCCCTTCATTTCATATTCAAACAGAATTGGCTCTTTATTACGGGTGATTGAGAGTACAGAACATTTTTTTAAATTGAAATATAATTTATTTCTTAGACTCCAATCCAGACTCCAAGTCTGGAGACTTGGACTAAATGGACAAGTCAGACAGCTCCCAAGGGATAAAAAAAGACAAAATCGTAAAATAGGGTTACTTTTTGAATAAAAGTTAATATTCATCAAAAGATTAGGTTGTTCGGAACAGTAGCAACATCACTTTGTCAACTTATGTCGGATGCACAAATTGATAATGCATGTATATACTTTCGTTGTCCGAACTGTAGCCTTAGTATAAATGTCTTATAGTTAAATCAATTATCTCTACTTGTCACTCAATTTCTCTGAATCACCACGAAACTTAATAAAAGCTAATTTACGAGTGAAAACCAATACCCGTTAAAGACCATAATCACTTTCTGGATATTACACGGGGCCGTTGAGGTGTTTAATGATAAACATTGTAATTTCCGAGATTCTTATAATAAGTAGGTAAACGTAAAGACAGTATCGCACAAAATTATATTCTAGGTACAATGCTGAACATATAGCCTCCAGCTAGTCACCCACAAAGCAACAGAGCCGATAATAAACGAACACATTTTTAACGCTGCGCTGGTAGAATGCTTTAAGCACACATGATTTATAGTTGTTTATGTTCCCCCTTAGGTTTGGCTCGTTTTATGGAACGATTTTGATGTATTGATTGCTACAGTTCCTGGTCGTATAATGATAACTGTGGGCTCGGTCTGATAAGGAAAATCGTGTATTTACTAAACAAGCGCTTATCGGATTCATGCGAAAGATAATGTCGTGGAGTTTTATCAGTAAATGACACGATTTATTCAACTGTTATGGACTCGGTTCGAGTTTAACGTGTGATTGGTTTTTTTGTCACAGTTTCGGTTAATGCAGTTGTTATTCATTACTGGAGAGAATATTTTTATTGCATTAACTCCTACCTAGGTAATTTGGGAAAGAAAAGTAGGTATGGAATTTTTTGAAGTACAACGAATCTGTCACTGGCATTTGACACTGTTTCATCAGATTTTCTATATATGAAGTTAGAGAGACTTGGATAAAATCCTATATGAGTGGTCGGCATTTGACAGTCAAATATAACAATATTGTGTCCAAGGAATATGATGTGACATTAGGAGTTCCTCAGGGATCAGTACTGGGACCTTTGCTTTTTGTGGTATTTGTTAATGATCTCTCAAAACATGTTAACAATTTCCACAGTTGCAGATGATATCACAATGCCAATCACTGGGTCTACACTGGAAGATGTATTAACAAGAGTCAAAGAGGTTATTGATAGATTTACTTCATGGTGTGAATGCAATCATTTGATATTAAATACCTTCAAATCTGTTTTGATGAAATTTTATAATAGAAAAAATAACATTCCAGATGGAGTTGATATAACTGATGGAATAGGCATGGCACATGATGTTAAATTCCTAGAAACCATGTTAGATAATGGTTAATAAAATTATTATTATTATTATGTTGATTTTCAAAATAACTTCAGTTATTTTAGTTCAATGAATAGAAACTCTTGGCTCCTACAGAGTAATGTCTAAATTGGGAGCAAATTGCCAAAAGCGACTCTCCCCAATAGGAAGACTTAACAAATTGTCTCTGGTTTAGATTTCTGGCAAAATTGTCCTGGAAGGCAATGAGGCTGCTGACTCCTTTGCAAAGGAGGGTACTGCAAGCAGCTTCATCGCACCAGAACCTGTCATTGGCATGACTTAAGGCTTTGCCAAACAAACATTGAACACCTGGATGGCAACAATATTTATGGATTCTGGCAAAATCTTCCTACTACAGTGGGGATGACCCGTCGGTTGGGCTACCTACCGGACGCGTCCCCAGGTGGCAGATAGAGGAACGGCCAGAGGACTGGAGGCCCAGTCCGGAAAGCCAATGTGGCCTTACGGACGGGGTCGCCGGACTCCTGGTCAATGGCAGAAATGGGGGGTGGCTGGGATGAACAGAAATGTCCACCCCAATCTACGGCTTGTAATGAGGCTGGACATAGCAGATCACCTCGTGATGTAATACAAAGACCAAGGCGTACGCGCATTTGAGGCGCCGAGTGCGAAACGAGAAAGAGAGCGAAGGAGGCAGGAGTGGCAGCAACTATAAATGCACCCTCCTCCTCCCTCACTCCACCTCCAACAGCAAGGGCACTTCCTGGGGCGGGCGCCAAGTGCTCCGCCGTGAATAAAGGCAAGGAACCGGCTGCCCCTGCACCTCCATGGAGGGAACCCCAATAAAGTTGAAGAAGCCGCACAATGACAGTAATTACGCTGCACCTTCCAAAACCTTCGCGGAGGCCACCGTGAGACACCTCAAGGTTGCCAAAGAGCGTGTGTGTTCAGCGAGTCTTGGCCTACACCTGCCAATACAAAGGAGATGTCTCCTAGTGACCTGTACACCTTCCTGGAAAGAACAGGGTGGACGATGACCTAGGAGGACAACTCCTCGGGAGAATGTACAATGGGTCACATGTGGCCTAAGTGCTGTAGATCTACACTCACCCTCCCTACTCTACAAATACAGAAGACCAAACGAAGGTCTATTCGAAATAAGACCTTTGTCGCTATCAACAGAACTCCTTCCACACTTTTCGCTTTCCAAGCTTTCTAAGGCATCAAGAAGCCTGCTGTCATGTACCGGTCTCAACAATTTTAAACATTTCTCATTTATTTTGTAGTCGTGCTCTATGGCCTTGTTGAGCGACACTAGATTTTTCCGGTCCATGAAACCGAACATGCGAAACATGTTCCTTGTAGTGAGCTAATATAGTCCGTTTGGTTTGACCAACATATTTCTTATCACAATCCTCGCAGACTGCCCAATACTTGTTGAAGTGTACGCGCAGTTTTGAAAGCCACTCTTTTATTCAATTTTTTGAATGTTCAGACCAACCCATTGGTGTATTTGGGGAAGCACTATGAATTTTGAATCTTCCTCTGTTCGAAAAGTTGGGGCATTAAGAAGATACCCCCTAGATCTTTGTTTTCTAATCAATTTATCCATTATTTTTTATGGATACCCATTGCTTTTAGCCACCTCCCTGACAACTTTTTTTCCCAATCTCACACCTTTCTTTGCTCACAGGAAATGTGAGCAGTCTATGGACAAGATATTGCAGTTCCGCAATTTTTTGTTGTAGGCAATGATGGGAGCTGTCTGCACGTATTTTTTTTATTTTCATTGATTTCGTCTTCTACACCCAACAACTATTTTCTGAAAAGTAATACTGATCGACCGATATATCAATGTGAATTTTGAATTGAAGTGAAATTTACTGGGTAAAATTTTCATTTCAACTTTACTTGCTTATTTCATTTCTTCTTACTCATTGCATTAATTACTTCATTCACCATTTCCAATTGTCTTCAATTGTTGACGTATATTTAGGTCTCAACTCTGTTAATTTTCCACACAACAAAGTCTGTGTTTCTATCATTGAAAAACTATATTTTTAACTCTTGTAGCAAGAGTTTTTGTTGTTGTCGAAATCACATTCTTTCAAATTGAATTGATTGCTTACCTTTCCCACAGATTCGATGATAAATAGTTCTACTGATATCTTCATACTAAAGAGTTGGGAACTTTTTATTCGTGAAACGCATTTAATGCATTGTTCGAACAAAACCTGGGTACTATATCAGTTGGCTGAGTTTCTCCGAGATAGTGAACAACCGTGGAATAAATGTAACGAGTAATGCTGGAAAAACACAATGTAAAAACAACTGATTGTCCTACTACACGCTACTATCAGAAATAATCAAAAATTGCACATGGTTGCATTCATGCAGTTATCTTCATTGTGAATCATTGTTTTGGTCATGAATTTGGGATTTCCCACCCTAAATACACCAAGTCCAATTAACATCGAATTCATTATACGAATACAGGATAGTTCGAAAATTTCATTAGTTCGGACTTCCATTGTCTAATAAAATATAAACTGATTTTAAATCCCTGAAAGAATCTGTAAAAAAATTAAAAAGAGATTAACTGAAAAATAACAATTATATTAATTACAATGAAATAAAATACAAGCAACAACCAAAAAATGGAACTATTAACACGAGATGAAAAATAAAAAAAAATTACCAAGAAATAAAAATTAAAAGATTCCAAACCAAGTTACTTTACGACGTTTCGATTGTTAGTATCCACAATCGTCTTCGATTGATAACTCGTGTAACATATCGTGTTAATAGTTGATTTTTTTTGATTTTTGGTTTTTGCTTGTATTTTATGTCATTGTAATTATTTTTCTTCTTTATTAGCTTACGGTTGAGCGAATTTTCGGATAATTTTTGTCTACGAATTTAAATTGAACCGAAGCGCTACCGAAACAGCCCGAAAAATGAACCAGTCACCACCATACTCCCCAGATCTTTCGCCAACCGACTACCATCTTTCCAAACACAGTAGAATTGTTGTAGGCCATTTTTTGGTCCTTATCATTAACATGTTTTGATGATACACATCTGTTTATGTTCCTCTAGTAGATAACACTTTTGAAACAATATAAAACTTCTTTTTAGTCATCTCGGAGTAGAACAAATTCGTAGTTTTGGTGTTAGTTTCTTCTTTTTTAAAACACAGTTCCTGTAATCGATGAGAGTAAACATATCATCGATGAAAAAAAGTCCCGTACATCACTACATAGTATAAAACAAAGTCGCTTCCTGCTGTCTGTCCCTATGTATACTTAGATCTTCAAATTGGATTTTGATGCGGGTTTTTTCAATAGATAGAATGATTCAAGAAGAAGGATTATATGTCTATAACATGTATAATATAGTAGAGAAATACTGATAATTTCAGAGATTTCTAATGTGACGTCGTAAATAAACGTTGCAAACGTTGGCTGAACCCTACGAGATTAATAAAAAATGTACTACAGTATAAGTGTTGCCAACTGGATGAACTATAAAGTCGCTACAAATGAAGCAAAATTCCGTTACATACCACAGAGCTTACAGTTTGTGTACCGTTCAGATACACAAAACTGGAACTGTCATTTTCTAAATTTACAGCATTTAATTTTTGAAACCTGTCGTCTCAATCAAATATTTCTTAGCTTGAAATAATGATTTTATAATAGGATTTATTGTAGAAGAGCATTACCTCAAAATCTATAATGGAGAAATATTCAAATATTTCCTTCTTCTCTTTCATCATATAATGGCCTCAGCTACTAAGACTATAACGTATTGACTGTGCATTCAATGGGGAATATTCCTCCTGACGAAAATCAAGTAGTTTTCATGAATGAGCTCTAAAACAACGCATTTTAAACTTATCATTTTCTTTAAAAAATTATTTAAATACTTAGAAAAGTGGAATGGCATAATGCATTCTACATTTGAAGGGATTGGTTTCTATTCCACCATTTGGCAACATCGGTTATAGCTAATAACGGACAATGAATATGTTACCTGTATGAGACAAACAAAGATGACATATTTCAGAGACGTGCTGTTCTGTTTACTTATATTCCGAGTTCCGAGACATTCTGTGACATATGACATTTTGTGCACCTAACCTATCTTCCTCTATATAAATAAATAACAAAACAACTGTTGTTTGTGTGGCTTGTGGAGGTAGTATTGAACTATAATTTATATTTCGCCTTAATTGTTGATTAATAAAGATAATTTTCTTTTTTAAAGTAGAATATCTAGGTACGTATAAATTATTTCAACTTGATATAGGCGCTGTTGCCAATATGTGAATTAGAAACAAATCCCTTTAAAAATTGAAACCCAACAATTGAAACATCAATTTGAATACTTTTCGAAGTGAATTTGAAAAACTCATGAATTGAATTCAACTTTATTTTGTTCAAACTTGCATTTGATGTAATAACCCAAATTGAGGAACAGTCCTCATTGTTAGCTGTCAGCTTCGAGTGCTGTCCACTGCCTCTTTTTTTTCCATATTTTTTTCAATATTGATTATTTGTTCAAATCCGCTATGTTGCTACCGTCAAGTAAATAATGGCTTATTTACGAAGCGATTTTATGCAATACAGCATCAATACTTATTCGATTTAGTACCTTGAATACATTGTGCATTTAGTATAAATCAATATGGCCCTTTACATCATGCAATTTAAATGAATAGCGGTTGCGACGGTACCGGCCGGGGGGCTGGCGGCACGTGCTTATAAATAGCGCGTTGAAGGCCGCGCTTCGTCTTATATGACGGGGCAATCCGCCCCCACTTCAAAACCATGCTGCATGTTCCAATCCTCTTTCGAACATTGATGGAGATTTGTGTTTCCCAGAATAATTACTCAGAGGACGAAGAGGTATTGGGAGACGTATCCATATCAAAATCTACATCATGTTGTTTAGTTAGGTGGAGACCTTGATTCGCGATCCTTGTAGACTGGATTTCGCATGTGGGACGTGAATTCCTAAGAATTTTGATGGCCGAAGATAGTATACACGTTCGATTGAGGTACGGGACTTGAGGATTCTTTCGAATGTTTAATGAGAACATTTTCATCAACTCGCCGCTCATTGACTGTTTCGTTATTGTTACCGAAAAAGACGGGGTAATGTTGTTCATGTGTAGAACTGCTTCAGTTGATAAAAACGAAAGTTTTCTGATTGAAAGACGAAGCTTAGTATTGAAGGAAAAACTTGCATAAGAGGCGGGTGCAAAAAAACTATTCCATTTTATCAATACTCCGAAAAATATCGCAGGTCATTAACAATACAAGCAATGGATGTACTAGTTATGTAAAGTTGGGTTTTATAGCCTAGATATGATATAGATTGATCAGTTGGTGATCAAACTATCACGACACCTACACGAGATTATATTAATTCATTCCACGAATTCCAATACATTGAATATAGAAAAATATCCAAGACTAACATTGAAAAAACATGTGATTTCTGCAAACTTTCAAATTCTACCATTCAGGAAGTTGTTTTGTTTTTCAAGTATTGTTTCAGCTAACTGATGGACTATCTACTTACATGTCGCGTTATTTCCGCTCGAATGCCAATAAAACTCTTCTATTTATCATTACAAAGATACAGGTTAACCTAACCTAACCAGTACGTGAGGAAGTTCTTTCCTTTTGTGGGCATCTAAATTGTCCACAATGTACATAAAAACGCGATGGTTCATTAATCAAATAATTGCATTATCTTGTGTCATGGCAATAAGTTCAACTGATACACGAGAAATGGCTTTTGCCACTTCTGCTGGCTTCCATTCTGGATCATTATCACTCTTAGAGGATGACATCGTAATAATTAAAGCAATTTATGTTATCAAACACTTCTTTCACGAAGAATAACAATAAACAAGCGGAAATGAAAATTAAATTAGCGCTTGCGCACCTTCGATTTTCGCACCGCGTCACATGACAATAGAGGGCGCCACAAGTCACTGTGCGAACATTTTACTGTAAAAAAATCTGGGCAAACCAAAAACTCTCCACGCCAAGGGCAACAGCTATTTTTCATATATCCAAGTGTCATTTATTGATTCATTCAGGAAATTTTTAGGATTCACTCTCCTACAGTGTTTTCGATACTAACTCCTTTGTGAGAAAAACCCTGTGTTTCAAGTGGTTTTCTTTCTGTTAATGCTCCCACGTACATCTTCAATTTCCAGAAGAAATACGGGTATTCGTATCTTGTTACCACGAACTTATTTCATGCAATCGGGCCTTTGTGCATACGAAAATGGGTCATGATCCGCCACACAGGTGTTCGGAAATAAAGCAAAAGGCGAAGTGAGAAACGTATTGGCGCTGCATTTAGCAGGATGTAGCGAGAGCCGCAGTGTAAGCGACACTCCAACTCTAATTGTCCTTCTGGCTTTAGCATACAATGGTCGAACCACCGCCATATATCGGCATTGATTTTTTAATGTAGCCTGCACCGGCGAGATTAGCTATCATCATTGCAATCTTCAACCAGTCCCCATTTACAAATAGCTATTGTAGCAATGTTGTATATGTGTTCTCTTCTTTCTAATCTCGCATCGATCGGGCCGTTTGCGTTATCCCAGTAAGGAAAAAGCTGAAGGAATAATATGCAGGGAGATCTCTGAAAATTCAAGGAGGAAAATTTAACATTATCACATATGTATCTATACTAATAATATGTATGTGAAAGTTTGTGAAGATAGATCACAACAC
Organism: Leptinotarsa decemlineata; assembly: GCF_025532065.1. Classification (NCBI taxonomy): domain Eukaryota; kingdom Metazoa; phylum Arthropoda; class Insecta; order Coleoptera; family Chrysomelidae; genus Leptinotarsa; species Leptinotarsa decemlineata. Next base: position 7,341,221 of record NW_027412556.1, on the reverse strand, counting down.
AACATAAAAATATTTTTTGAATGTTTCCTACACTAAATTAGTCAATTTCTACCAATTTTGGGGTGATAAAAACGAAAATAACAATGAAAAATTTTTATTAGCTCTGGTTTTTGAGATACACAGTACTTAATCTTAAAGAGTAGTTATACTATACGTGAAAAGTGAAAGTACATAAAACAATATTGTTATGTTTCTTTTAGAATATTTTAAGTACAAAATTAATAAAAAAAACATCATTCTTAGTGTTTTGACAAATAAAAGAAGTTTGTACCACCAAATTTCAATTAAGTCCATCCGATTCATTGTAAGATCGCTGTCGTTTAGCTTGTCTTTTATAAAACACTTCTGGAGCATCCCTACACACAGACCAGCAGTAGTCTGCAAGCATTGCTTCATTCCAACGGCCCTGATATCTCTGTTCCATTAAGGCAATGTCTTGATGGAATCTTTCTCCATGTTCGTCACTCACAGCTCCACAGTTTTGTGGGAAGAAATTAAGATGAGAGTGAAGAAAATGAATTTTTAAGGACATGTTGCATCCAAGTTGGTGGTAAGCTTGAAGAAGCTCTTTAACCAATGCTGTGAAGTTATCATCTTTTTTGTTACCTAAAAACCCATGTACAACCCCCTTAAAGGCTTCCCAGGCTCTTTTTTCATTTCCTGTTAAAATCATGTCAAAAGCAGGATCATTTACGATTTCACGGATTTGAGGCCCAATAAAGATGCCTTCCTTGACTTTAGCATCACTCAACCTGGGAAACTTTGCTCTCAACTACTTAAAAGCTTGTCCTTCCTGGTCCATGGCCTTCACAAAGTTTTTCATTAGTCCCAACTTAATATGTAATGGGGGAAGGAGAACATCCTTAGGATCTACAAGAGGCTCGTAAACTACATTTTTCTCATTAGGGTTTAGGTCTCGTGTAGGCCAGTTCATTTTTTTATAGTGAGATTTTCTATCCCGACTGTCCCACAGACACAAAAAACAACAGTACTTGGTGAACCCTAATTGCATTCCTAGGAGTATAGCAATGACTTTCAGATCACCACAGATGTGCCACTTGTGTTGATCATATTTGATTGATTGGAGAAGTGTTTTCATATTTATATACGTTTCCTTCATGTGAACTGCATGACCTATAGGAATAGAAGGTAGCTGATTTCCATTATGCAGAAGTACAGCTTTTAAGCTTAGTTTTGAAGAGTCTATAAACAGTCTCCATTCAGATGGAGTGTGATCCAAATTCAAGCAGTCCATCAAACCATTAACATCAGAACAAACTACGAGGTTTTCTTCTTTCTCAAAAAAAGGAAGCAAATCTTTTTGACGCTGTCTGTACTGAGATATTTTCACATCATGTTTTAGAAGATTCCACTGTTGTAGTCTTGACCCTAACAGCTCAGCCTTTTTCTTAGACAAGCGAAGATCTCTTATAAGGTCACTCAACTCTGCTTGACTAATTCTGTGCGGATCACTAGACCTATCGCTTACCTCAAAATCAGGGTCATAGGATGTAGAAGGATGGGTTGCTCCTTCTAAACAGTCTTCATCACCTTCCTCTAAAATTTCATAGTTTTGGGGTGGAGAAGGGACTGGCAAATTGTCTGAGTGTGGTACAGGCCGAAGAGCAGATGGGAGATTAGGGTATTTAACCGTTCCTCTTTTCTTCATAGATAAACCTTGCTTAATGGGAGGAGTTAAGCAGAAATAACAGTCGTCTGTATGATTGGTAGGCTCACGCCAAACCATAGGTACTGCAAAAGCCATTGCCCGGTTTTTATTTTTCAGCCACTCTCGCAATATGACGGAACAAGAATTACAACATATATGAGGAGCCCATGATTTATCTTGGTCCCCAACTTTCACACCAAAATAATGTTCATAGGCTGTCTTAACGATAGGTGTCATTTTACGTTTCTGAGCCTTAAATGTTATTTCACCACATATATAGCAAAAGCTATCGACAGAATTCACACACTTTCGAGGCATTTCAGATCAGCACTTGAATTGATTTAAAAATCAACTTCACACGATAATTTCAATAGCAACCACGTGCGTACAATTGACAAACTCACATAGGTTATGTTTACTACTTAAGAACAGCTGATGAGAGGGGTGTTATGTAAACAAACATGTGTACCAACTGTTGGTGATGAAATATTTCATTTGTTGAAAACTCAATATACATATATATAATATAATGATACTATATCTTGAAAACAAGAGCTAATATATAATTTTTATGGTCACTTTCGGTTTTAACATGTGGAAATACATTAAAATCATCTAATTTCAACCCCGAAACAAAAACTTTGTTGTGTTGTGATAGATTAATGTATGTATATATGTTTGTGGCTCTTTCACGCCTAGACGACTGAACGGATTTGGATGAAACTTGACCGTACGACCATGTGGCAAGAACTGCATTACGCCACTATTATCTAAGAAAACAGTGAGCAAAACATAAAAATTCGATCGAAATTGGCGTGTTTTTTTTTTTGTCTTAGCTCTCCTGGGCTATCCCTTTGAGACCATTGGACTCTGGTTTCCATTTAATAACCATATACCCATTATTCGTCACCAGTTATAAACTTTCAAAGCAAATCTGAATCGTCGTTGGCCATTAAAAAATTTCTGAGCGATGCTCATGCTGAGCGATGCTCATGTTGCAACAATTACGACCGATTAGTGTATTGCCAACCTTATCAAAGATTTCCAGATGGCGACTGGGCGCCATCTGGAAAAAAATTAAATGGATGACACATCTTTTTGAAGCTCCTAACAAATGCTTCAAAAACCTAGAACATAATGTCAATATCTTCAATTACTACAAAATGACGGAACTTTTAATAATTGCCTTCATTCATTGACATTTACGCATGCTTTAATTTCATTATCCTGAAGTTGACCTGCTCGAAAAATAAAAGGGGACGACATTAAAGAAAGGCACTAATACAATACTCATTATTACATACAAACTGAATCTCGCCCTAACTGCATGAACAAAATAGGATTTCTTTTTTTATTTATTGGTCATAAAGACATTTATTATTATTATTATTTTTGTTTTAGTCAAAATTCACCAATTTTGGAACGAACTTTGCTCCCACACGCTTCATGCCCAACATTTTCTGAAAAATTACACGATATGAGACAGCCAATATGCCAAGAGCCTCAGCAACTCCCTTAATAGTGATTCGATGATTCTCCATAGTAATTTTCTTCACTTTTTCAACACTAACATCGATTGTTGATGTGCTGGGGCGGCCAGTGTGAGCCTCGTTATTCACATCTTCTCGACCTTCTGTGAAAATCTTGTGCCACTTGTAAACCTTTTTCTGACTCAGAGTACAATCACCTTATGCCACTGTCAACATTTCAAGTGTTTTCGAGCACTTTATCCCACAGTTTACACAAAATTTGATCCAAAGTCTCTGATCCCTATTTTTCGGTAGCAGAAAATTGCCGAACATCCTAAACACTTTCAACTTTTATGCCTTTCTTCGACAAACTGAACATGCTATTCAGCTGAAAGTGTGAACATATGAGAAAAGTTTACCAACATAAAAAAAACTAATTGAATGTTTGTAGCCCGCGAAAATCTAAGAATAGGAAATACCGACATTTCCAATCAACCTTGGCGAAATTTTCCCGATTGTACTTCCCCAACTATTCGTGGACAAATCAGAATTAATGGCCATTCAGTAAACTCTGCGTTCCTGTACCGGCAGTGATAAACAGTTTAAGAGCCGCCATGTCAAATCTACCATTTCCAGCTTTCGAGTGGTTAACGCGTTCAATTTTTGATTATGTCATTATATTCGATGGCAGATAGATCACATTTTCGCTCTTATTTCTCCGGCTTTATTAGTGATATCCTCTTCTCAAACGTGCCTGACACCGATCGTTCGGGGATTTTTTATGATTCCAATTATTCATTAGTCATAAATGCCGCAGTGGCGTTACTCACAATTTTTTGCCAACGTTCAATGGCGAATATTGAAAACAAGTTTGAAACTCGCAACAGATCCAACAATTATATTAAGCAAAAAAAAACCTGAAATGAAATTACAGTGAAATAAAATACAAATAAAAAATAGAACAATTGAACAAAAAATAAAAATTGAATAAAACTGACCAATACTTGATGAGAATCCATATTGAAAGTAATTAATACAGTTTATTGTATGATTTTCACTATAATGGGCTTTTACAAATACCGCGACATGTGTTTTGCTTTATAATAACTTCCTCAAGCGTAAACTAAAAGTTTCTTCTGAATTACAACTATTTTATACTCTAATATATTACCTACTTGTATGCCTACTTTTTAATGAATGACATTTACAGGTAGATTCATTCTAATGAATGACCTTTTCACATAGATTCATTCATTGGAAAGTAGGCATACAAGTAGGTAATATGTTAGAGTATAAAATAGTAATTTAGAAGTAACTTTTAGTTTAGGCTTAAGGAAGCAACACGTGTTTCGGTATACAATAGCTTCCTCAAGCGTAAACTAATACATTCCGAGCCAAGTTACTTCAAAGTGTTTTTTGGTTATTATAATTGTTATTTTCAGCTATTGTTTTTGATTTGCATTGTTTTTTTTTTTAAAGATTTAAAATCATTTTATATAATATAAGGCAATGGAAGTCGGAACCAGCTATTGTTTTTGATTTGCATTGGTTTTTTTAAAGATTTCAAATCATTTTATATAATATTAGACAATGGAAGTCTGAACCAATGAAATAGAATGAAAATGTTTATACCAGGTAAATGCGCCATATTGACAATTGTGTAATTTATTGAGGATACACTATAAATCACACTTTTGTCCATGAATTATCTCCGTTGTTGAAAAAGGAATATACTCCCGTTGCCTCCGCCATTATATAGACTTCATAACCGATTCATTATCATGCACGTAATGGTGGGATACCTCATCAATCAATAATTCACTGGATCATTCATTATCAAAATGATGCTCCATGACACTGAGTGTGATGATGAGAAAAATCCTTTTTGATCATTGTAAACCGTCCATTATTCAACACTTAAATTAAGAGAATCCATATGTGATACTTCATGAAAATCCATAACGTATTCAATGAATTGAGAGAATCAATTGCATCTATGCAATGAAGGTTTCAACAAAAATCTTTACATAGGTCGATTTATATTTTTGAAGTGCTCGCCATCGTACTTAAAAAGTGCGCAAATGAACTCGCACCAGTATTTTGCAGACTTTTCAACCTGTCTCACAGGCAGTGGCGTAGCTAGGTAACCTAGGGCCCTGGGGCACATAAAAAAATGGGGCCCCACTGCTATCAAAACTGGTAAGGTTTTATGAAGTAAAATCATTAAATATACAAATACTTTAAAAATGCTAAGCTAAAAATGCTAAGCAAGTGTCTTACGGCGAAACATCGATGTATACCAGTGAGGATGACAGTGTTCCCATGTAAGCGCAATTTGTTACCATTCATTTAAAGTAGAACTCTTGTGAATGATATCTGATTTTATTCCACAACGAATGTTTGAAATACAAACTGAGTAGAGAAAAGTATCTTCTGTATAATTCAGTGTTCATATAGAAGTATTTGTTTCGAAAGAATTTTTTTCTTTCGTGTAATTCAATGTTCATATGAAAGTAGCTGTTTCAGGAGGACTTTCTTTCAGTTTGTGTCTGAAAGTTACTTCTTTGCATGATCTACACATCCATGTATAGAGTTACTTATTTTCGAATTGATTACTTCCTTCCTTTCTTTGGAAGACTCCCTCATCTTTTTTTTTGTACCAAGATGGAGTAGTAGAAAGCCAAAAACTTTCCCAGAAAAATAAATGATATTAAAATGAAGGATTTTGTCACAATGATTTCCTCGTTGTCTAATTCAACTGATGAATTATCTATCCTCTATAACATAATTTCTTGCAAGCAAGAAAGTCGTAACAATGAAACACAAAATGTTTGGGTAAATTTTCGTTATCTGGACACCCGGCGATTTTGAAAAAATTTTTGACTGTACTTACGTATTTTGATGCGTAGATTACGAATCCGAAAGAAAAAAGTGGCGCTCTCTCCTCATTTAAAAAGTTACGGCCCTTCAAAGTTCAGAAAAGGGCAACTTTTCAGCCTTCTTTTTCACTAAATAAACTATTTAAAAACACAAGCATTTATTCACTAGGTCACCTTTACACCTTATTCCACCTTCTTTAACACTTTTCACTTCAATAATCAACATTTTTCTTATAAAAATGTTAAAAAATGTACGGAGCTGCTTTTTGATTACATATCACTGTATTTTACGTTTTTAAGGTTAATGATATGGTTGGTACGACTGATGCAGTCCATATTCCTGAAGTAATTCAAATGTTTTTTACCTTCATTCTTTAGATCGTAAATTGGTTTTTGATGGTGTATTACGAATTTGAAATAGTAGGCGACGGCAAATACCAACCGCTTTTCTCTGAAATGTCACTAGTAACTAACCTAAAAATAGAATAATGTCACCAGGAGAAGCATTCGTTTTTAAATTAAGTTTTTTATAAGAAAAATATTGATAATTGAAGTGAAAAGTGTTAAAGAAGGAGGAATAAGGTGTAAAGGTGACCTAGTGAATAAATGCTTGTGTTTTTAAATAGTTTATTTAGTGAAAAAGAAGGCTGAAAAGTTGCCCTTTTCTGAACTTTGAAGGACCGTAACTTTTTAAATAAGGGAGAGCGCCGCTTTTTTCTTTCGGATTCGTAATCTACGCATCAAAATACGTAAGTACAGTCAAAAATTTTTTCAAAATCGCCGGGTGTCTGCATAACGAAAATTTACCTAACTCAATTGTCGATTCAGGAATACTTTGAAACGTTCTTTCAAATCCGTAAAATTGCGATGTTCTTCCCGTGTCTGGTCCAAAACCAAGAAAAAAAGGAAGATACGTTTTCTTTCTGAAGTTTTCAAATGTAGAAATGACATGAACTGTCATAAAAGACAGATGAATTATTTGGAAGAAAAACGATATCTCATAAATGAACTTTGTGAATCTGCCGATTTCAGCAAAGATACGAAAACTCATTTCATTTTCCTGGCATATACAGGGTCATAATAAATCGTAATACGAAATGAATTATTTTCGTTATATTTTAAGTAAACTATGAACTAAGTGGAATTTTATAGACTTTCCCTTTCTCCTTTATAAAATCTACTGGGGGTTTACTAAAAATTGAGGTACCTAGTGATTTTGAAACCGTAACAAATTCAATGCCACAAAATCCCAGGCATCGGTTTTCTCTAGGGAGACAAATGTCTCCGAACCGGATATAATAGTATCAGGTCAGATAATTCCGCTTTCTGATTCGATACGTTTGTCAAAATGGAAACCACCACCAATGGACAGAGTCAAACGAAAGTTGTGATAAAGCGGAATATCACGGATTTAATTAATGTTCTTTAAAGTATTAATCCAGTTGAGCTTCATTTATATGTTAGGTTTCATCAATCTATATCGGCTTAACTTTTCTTTCTCAATCATAAAAAACTTTTCACCAAATTATATCTCGAGTACTTTCAATCCTCTGAGGGAGGGTGCACGACCCCTGTGCCTCTCCCATTTGATCCTCCACTGATCTCATCATCTGCATCATCTGCAAACATGAGAAATGAACAATAAATAAAAACACGAAGCGCATCATTGATAAATAAATTAAATATGCTGGCTGTTTCTTATAAATCCTCTAGAATAAACTTCTGGGAATATACATGAAAATGCAGTTCCCAACATCGCAGTTCGAAACTGATACTGCCAGCATTGATGAATATAAATAAATAAAGTCGACGTCGGCGGCGGTAGCGAAGCCTTATCGTAACGGTGCAAGGGGGCCGTGGGAGGGCAGGAGGTGACCCCCCAAGAGGATTCCGAGCAGAGAGCTAAGGATATTTAGATATTCTAATAGTGGCGGAGTCGGCTGATAACGTGTATGCTAGTGCTGGTCTGGTGCGATAAGCGTCGCGACGGAGAGGTCTGCCACTGATAAAGACGCTCTGCGTCACTGTTCTGTTTCGAGGAGGCGATAACGCTGGATATCGGTCTCGCCGCAGAAATAATAGGCGCAGATGAAATGAATTCGAGATCGAGAACAAAGTGGCTGCCGTGCGATGTTTCCTCGTTGTTCGCTTGCAGGAATGAAACTAATTATTTCGTCAGGTAGCGTCTAAACGCTGCGAGTTCCAATTTCGAACAATGACACGCTTCCAGGTCCGGATTCCCACCCAATCTCGCCCTAGGCGCCCAAGCGAAGTACGCTCCTACAGAAGTGGGTCTGTCCACAGAAATATCAAAATTGTTAATGACGACCACACAATCAATCGTCATTCAATTCTCACATAAAAGTGGCTGTTTCAATTATTTCAAGTATTTTTTCTTAGACTCATTGCGAACTCTTTAAAAATATGTGACAGAATATAATAGTTATTATAATTTTTAAGGTACCAACTGAATAAGACGAATTATCTTCAGTTAGTAAGTAAGATCAAACGAAAAACTATCACACACGAAGGATATCTTATGGGGCGTACCACAAGGCTCAATACTAGGCCCGATTCTTTTCCTTATTTATGTAAATGACCTGGTGACTCTCTCAATTCAAGGAAGTTTTACCATCTTTGCGGATGACACCACGCTCCTTTGGCATGGAAAAAATACTTCTAATATGAAAGAAACTATCTATAGTGATTTAGGAGTTGTGAAAAAAATGGTGTGACGCAAACTACTTGTGCCTTAATATTAAAAAAAAACAAACCTACTCACCTTCAGCTGTAATATTAACAATGACTTGAATGGACAAATTCTTGAGAATAAAAAGCAATCCAAATTCCTGGGAATCTTCAAATTGAAATTTGATCAACATATTTCAGCTTTGAATAAAAAATTGGCATGAGGATGTTATGCACTTCGAATAGTTTCAAATGAACTGAGTTCATCCACAACAAAAATGGTATATTGAGTCTCACCTGAGATATGGTGTTGCCTTCTGGGGATTTTGCAGTCAACAACTTTTTCATTCAGTGTTTGTTTTGCAAAAGCGAGCGGTTAGATACTTATGCAAGGTGGGAGTACATGAGTCATGCAGACCATTATTTTTGAGAAAAAAATTCTCATTGTTACTTGTATTTTCATACTTGAAACTGTTTGCCTGATTTACAAAAAACATAACATGGTTGGAACTCCGGAACCTACAAATTACAAGACCCGGCAAGTAACTGAAAATGAAATACATCTTCCTGTTCCAAAAACAAGCCAGACAAGGTATTCTTTAATTTATGAAAGTAAAGAGCTGTATAATCACATACCTTACGAAATTAGGAAGGAAAAAAGCTATAAAAAGTTCAGAAATCTTGTTAAAGATGTTCTTGCAACTAAAGCGTACTACAATCTTGATGAATATTACAATGGAACTTTGCTGTGATTTAATATAGGTGTTTTTTTTTAAATTTATATTGACACCTATACTTTAAATTATATTTTATACTGCGATATATATTATTTTATTGCCATGGCACGTGAACTTATGTTCAAATTGTATATATTTGTTATTTACATCTTTTGAAAGAGACTATACAAACTATTTCGTCTACAATTTGTTAAATTTTATTTTCTATTGTTATATTTTATCTATTAGATATGTGAATTTAGTTTTGCTCAAATTGTGTTTCTGTGTATTTGTGTTTTTGAATTGTTTCTTTTCTCTTATTCTTTGAAATGCTTCGTCAAATAGATAGTATTTTCTTGGACAATAAAGTATATATCTATTCTATTCTATTCTTCGGACTAATACTGTCTAACCTATACTTATGAAAAATGAGACTCACTCAACATTCATTTATCTCTGTTAATCCGTACTGGTAAGTCTGAAAAAGCTAAAATCTGGTATATACGTGCTTCTTACGTTTCAGATGTTTTCTAAGGAAGGATTTTCAAATATTCCAATTGGGGAGTCCCCCGTGGGGGTGAAAGAGACACGTCATTTCTGTTTTCCGACATCTAGTAAAGAAACATTAGAGCTTTGGATAGAGAACCATTTTCCTAGAAATCTGACTTTTGATAATAACAGACCTACCATCTTCAAGGCGCTAAACGACCAAAAAAGAACGATTGGGGGGTCGTCAAGAAGGTTATCACAGCACCGGCAGTTGAATGGGTTATCTAGTCGTTTCAGCCCTTCAAATATCTTGGAGAGGATGGTATATTTCCAGCTCTTCTTCGAAACGGACTGGAAATAATTTTACCTATTCTCATAAAATTGTATAGAGCTAGTCTGACGAGGAACTATATACCACCTAGTTGGTTGGCAGCAAGGGTGGTATATATACCTAAAGTGGGTCGGTACCCTAAATCGGTACGATCAATCAGCCTTATATCCTTCCTGTTGAAAGGACTTGAGAGGATACTGAGAGGACATATCAGGAGGGTAGCATTATATGCATCCCCACTGAATAACCACCAGTATGCTTATCAAACCGGCAAATCGACAGATTTAGCATTAAACAACCTTGTAGAGAAAACTCCCAATCCCTTCACAACAAGAAGATTGCGGTTGCTGTATCTATCGATATTGAAGGAGCATTTGACAAAGCACTACCTAAATCTATAGGATCATATCTGGCTAGGAAAGATATAGCTTCGATCATAACTGGCTGGATATATGCTATGATGGTAAACAGAACTGCAACTACGACTCTTCAAGGCGAGGATATTGGGTTCAGGGTCACCAGGGGCTGCCCTCAAGGTGGGGTACTACCTCCCCTTCTGATGGATGGTCTGCTTGATGCCCTCGACAGAAGAAAAGTAAATCTGCAAGCTTATGCAGATTACCTTGTTATCTTGGCAAGGTCCACGTCGGGAAGGGTAGCTTGTAATATCCTCCAAAGCACGATGGACGTTGTTCACAGTTGGTTCCTTAGGGAGCAGATGTCTGTCAACTCCAGCAAAACTGTGATAATCCTCTTCACTAGGAGGGGAAAATTGAAGGATCTAACGCCGCATTCCCTCAATGGTGAGGTTATTCCATTTGGAACGGAGGTGAAATATCTTGGCATTGTTCTTGATAAAAAACTCACCTGGAACGCTCACTTGGAAAAAGTTTTACACAAAGTCAGACTGTCCCAATGGACATGTCGAAGGATTTGTGGTAAAACTTGGGATTTAGGTCCCAAACTGCAACTGCCTGAAGGCCGATGTCTTTACAGAAAACAGCCCAGGCGAAGCTCTCTGGCGTACAGAGACAGGCTTGTCTGGCCATCAGTGGTGCCATCAGTATCACACCGTCTCCACATTTTCAGGCGTTACCGCCTACTCTTTTCTGTTGCAGTTTTTCGTATGTTTATGGATTTATATGGCTTCCCTTACAAACCGACTGTGGTATCCATGATCGGGTGTTCTGCTACTTCCGATTTCTCTATTTGATCTAATCTACAGTTTCTCCGATGTTCTTTCAGCCTTGTACCCGTGGATCTTTTGGTGGTACCGATATAAACTTTTCCGCAGGTGCATGGTATACGTGTATATCGGTACCACCGGTGTATATCGTTACCACCAAAAGATCAATTGGTACAAGGTACAGGTAATAACACTGCATCAACAAGAGAGGCGGACTACCTGAGTCAACATAAATACAATCTAAAAATTAGAATTTACCAGTCATCGGTGAATCATCAAGATGAATAGATCTAAGAAGAAGCCAGCCAATCGTGCTGGCGAAATGTTAGGATGCAGTTCCAAACTACGACGGCCTTCAAACCCGAATGAAGATAGTAACATTGAAAATCTTGGCCGCGAAAGCCGTAACCAATTCAACAGGTTCGTTTTATGTTGTAGATGTGCAATAAGAAAGGTTTTTTGAATATTCCAACTGGGGTGCCAGTCGCGCATTGCACCCGTGCGGAACCGGGGCAGGCCACTAGTGAATTATAAATTGAACGATCTGAGTGGAAAACGTTGTTGAAGACAATGATTAATCGGAAAATAAACCTCTCAGATATTCAAGATACATATGTATGTATGTTATTATAGATAATTGACAATGTTATCATGGTCATAATCATAAAAAAATTAATCGAGTCTGAAGTGGAAAATTCACGAGGTCAGAAAAACACTTATTTCTACTAGAATCGAGGCACCGGGTTGCCTTTCATAAACGATGATTTCGAATCGTTCAAAAAAATAGGTACGATTAAAAAATGTTAACTTTCACGGCCGGAGATAACTGTGTGAAAGCTATTTTCCGGGTTTCTTCGCCGTGGTCTGCAGGATTTCATGCCTTCTTTCGTCTACTACGGCGGTAGACATTATCAAAGGCGATTATTGGATTACCTGACGTTGTCTGTGTTCCTGTAAGGACAGGTAGCCAGATTTCATTGATGTTCATTCCCTCTTTTTTCCACTGAAATTATGCTCGTGTTTTTGAATTTCTATTGCGTTTATATATACTCTTAGATAGTAGTTTTCAGTTTCATCGAGTATTACTATATCTTCGAATGAGATAATGTGTGTGCCTTGGTTCCAATGTAGCCGAACCTCAGCTACAAGGAATCCGGACCCTGGGTGTTGCTAAAAGTTCTCTGGGGTCCTTAGTTGACCTTGGACTTTGTCTGATAGTTTTTGTTGTCCTTAATATTGGTTTCACGTCGTATTTCTCTAAGATTATCCCAATCTGGTCTGTAACATGTTTACCATAGGAAAGGAACCTTTTTTCCTTAACCAGCCTAGCTGGGGTTACTTTGGCATCATATCTCAAGCGTCTTATTACCCGCTGGAATTCATAGCTGTACTCATTCTCTTTGAATGCATTTTCAGGCGATTGAGTTCCGCAGGAAGACTCTCAGGTTCACAAATACGTCACAAAAACCAACGTTTTGATCAGGTACTTATGGATCGATGAAATGGTAATTGTTATGTAAAATGTAGTGAATTCTTGGGAAAGAAAGTTTTTGGCTTTCTACTACTCCATCTTGATACAAAAAAAGGATGAGGGAATCTTCCAAAGAAAGGAAGGAAGTAATCTTTGGAAGATTCCCTCATCTTCTTTTTTTTGTATCAAGATGAGTAGTAGGAAGCCAAAAACTTTCTTTCGCAATTCCCAAAAATTAATCACTCCTAAAAATATAACCCGTTCATTTCATATGGTGAATTGTCTTGTTATATATCGAAGGAATTGGGCGTTTATGACAGCTGCACGACTTCTCACGGATAAGCCTCATCATATTTCAACTAATTCACATTGAACATTATACAGATGAATCTTCTACTTGAATAGCCCCATTCAATGGTGGAAACGCACAATCCGTTCGGTAGTTAGTTTATCGCGGACAAACAGACAGACACGCGTCGGAGGGATCCTGTTTTATAATACGTAGTAATAGTAACGAAAAAGATCAATATATATAAAAAACAAGAAACAATCCGGAGGCTGGACAAAAGTACTCACTTCAATCTAAGGCCAAGACTGGGGATGAACAGAAATGTCCACCCCAATCTACCGCTCGGAATGAGGCTGGATATAGCAGATCACCTCGTGATGTAATACAAAGGCCAATGCGTAAGCGCATTTGCGGCGCCGAGGCCCAAAGGAGAAGGAGAGCGAAGGAGGCAGAAGTGGCAGCATCTACAAGTGCACCCTCCTCCTCCCCCACACCACCTTCAACAGTGAGGGCACTTCCTGCGGCGGGCGCCAAGAGCTCCGCCTTGAATAAAGGCAAGGAACCGGCTGCCCCTACAGGAAAGCTCCCTCACTGGTGCACCTCCACGGAAGGAACCCCAAGAAGGTTGAAGGAGTCGCGTAATGACAGTAATGTGGCTGCACCTTCTAAAACCTTCGCGGAGGCCACCGTGAGACACCTCACGGTTGCCAAAAAGAGTGTGTGTCCGACGAGTCTTGGCCTACACCTGCCAATATAAACGAGATGTCTCCTAGTGACCTGTCCACCTTCCTGGAAAGGACAGGATGGACGATGACCTAGAAGGACAACTCCTCGGGAGGATGTACAATGGGTCACATGTGTCCTGAGTGCCGTGGGTCCACACTCACCCTCCCTACTCTACAGATACAGATCAATATAAAGCTTTTATAACGACTTAGAGTTTTTCAAAGTAACATTTCATCATGAAACATCACATGATATGAAATGGCGATAAAATCAATGATTTATCGATAATTAATCTCCACCGATATCAATAAATGAAATCTATTTTAAAACACATGATAATGATGGATCGCGTCATTTCAATTGATATTGATAAATCGAGTGATTTCATAATCACATCCATTAAAAACAATGACTTGTTTCCTGAAAGGAATTACCACGTTATTGAAGATTTTTTTGATGAGTTCAAATTCGAGATGATCAAATCACACTCGGTTGTTGAATAGTCTTCTGTTTTCAAGATATTTTCAAAATTCAACTCTGTTATCACCCTATTTCATCAACAAAAAACGTAATACGGATACTTTTTTTCAAGATGTATGTGCAAGTTTCGGTTTATAGTACTACGTATGAATACTCTTTGAAAAAATTCTGTAGGAGTAATGAGTGATACACAATTTTATATGTAGAAAACCCTAACTGTAACGATATCATCTTAACTGCATAGCAACAGATGAAAACTTTTTTAGTTGCTTAGTTGCCGATTTATAAAAAAATCATACTTGCAACCATAGACACGGCTGGAGAAGCTGTTCAAAAAACACGTATTGCGATTTTGTAAAACTGTTTAATAAAATTCTCACAATGAAGTGTTTCTTAAATAAGTTATGGATTTTCATCGTTTGATCCCATCACATACGAGAGTGGTCGCAGAAGTACCCGGCCTGGCCTAGAGATGGCGGTAGTTGTTTGAAAAATATCAAGGTAGTAGAAAGTACACTATCTACGAAGCATGTGTTTCAAGTTTGAAGACGCTGCGTTGTCTTGTATTTGTTTGGCGGCCATCAATAGTGAACGTTTTCGATGAATTTGTGAAAATGGAGAAAATTGGTCGTCGTTATGTTTTTTAAGGACAAAACACAAGCACTACAGAAAATTTCTAAGGCGCTCTTAAAGCGGTGCTTGTACGGAAGTGGCTATTCACATTGGATTTTAATCGCTGAAGATCAAATTCCACTGGAAAAACGTTCTCAGGGAGTTTATTCCACATAAGCGAAGTTCTCCAAATGAAACAGTTTTTAAACAGTGGAGTTCGAGGTGTACTGAGTTGAATCTCAAAACGATGAGCAGCCACAGTCCATCGCGTATTTCTGATATGTACCGCTCTTGGTGTAATCAAATGTGCCAAGTCACTTGAACACTTGAAAGTATCTATAGAAGAGAGACAAATCTCCAACTTTTTTTCGATGTTCCAGACTATCAAGGTTGCTCTTTTCTGGATGGAATCCAGCAGCTTCATGGTATGCTTAGGGGCAGAGCTATATACATGTGAACAATACTCCAAAGAAGGTTTGATCTGAGCTTTATGAAGCATCAAAAATTGCTGAGGTATGTAGGTACAGTTTTCTGGTTCGGAACAGTGTTCCAAGCTTTTGAGCAGCAGCCTTTGCAATCCCAGCGACATGATTGTGCCAAGACATATTGTTGTCCATTTTAACCCCCAACAAACTTATCGAAGTAGAAAGCGGAATTGTCTGTCCTGACATTATTATATCCGGTTCGGAGACATGTATCTTTTTGGAGAAAACCGATGCCTGGGTTTTTGTGGATTTGAATTGAACCTGGTTACTTTCACCCCAATTCGAAATCACTTCTAGATCCTCATTAAGATATGCAACCTCCTGCTGCCGGTGAAGATGTGCATCCGCAGTGAATGTCTTGGAACTCGAATGGTAGGACGGGATATTGGGTATACAGCAAGTAAATTGTTACGGTTTCATTTTGTCATTTGTTCTGTTTTGAAGTCGACGACTATTCAAACCTGAAATGAATACTTTCATGAAGGTTGTGGGATATTTTAATACCTCGTCATTTGCTCACTTCCCACTCACTGATAAACAACTATACAAGGATATATTCGAATGCGTTCATTATATTCCAACGCATATTCGAATCCCCTAAGGATTATGTGCTCTGAGGGAACGGTGAATTGACCACTTTGTTTCCATGAATGTCTTGTCGCCGAGATTCAACTTTTTTGTGAGACTTTTGGTAGCCATTGGCTGATTTTGGAATTTATGTCCTAACTTCTCTATTTTTCGGATTAAAAAAAGCTCATCTTTTATAAGAATAGAAAATTGTTTTATTTTTGGCATTTGGATGCTGGTGAAACATTCAACTCACTTGTTGAATTCAATTTCTTACTGAGAACGGAATCTTACTGATTTGAATCTTGACTTCTTGGGGCAAAAGTAAACCTATAGGCCACACGACACCAGAGGTGAGTAGGTATTCATGAAAGAGACAACTCATACATTCAGAGAATGAGCTTGATAATTCTGTCCAGACGTATCGTCCTGGACCTCACTTCCAGTGAACCGTTTCCATCTAATATGAAGTATTTCATTTTAGGCCTTCTTTTAACTGGATGCCATTTTCTCGTGTTAGTATTGCTGTAAGACTAGACTGCCTTGCATGAATGCCTAATACAGTAGTAGTAGTAACCCGCTGTTGAGCCGATCACAATTATTGTACCGACAGAGTACTGCAGACCTAAGTTTGGAACCATTCTTGTTCTTCAAACCACTTTGAGGGAAACACACAAAGCCAAAAGGGGAAAATATTAGTGTAGAGTATATGCTTTTATACCTTTGTAGATGAATTCATTCTCTCAACCTACTGTAAGCTGGCGATATAGCTATATCTAAGGTAAAGTATAAGTATAAAGTATATAAGCAACGTCTCAGGTATTGAAGAGACATCCTTCTTTCTTCCTTGGGGAGCTTGGGTTCATTACAGTCCCCTAAGAATTTAAATATTTGTGCTATAGGTGTAATATAATTTATATTTCTACTACTTCATCTTGATACAAAAAAAAGGATGAGGGAATCTTCCAAAGAAAGGAAGGAAGTAATCAATTTGAAAATAAGTAACTCTATACATGGATGTGTATACATAGAGTTAGTGTATACATGGTTGTGTATACATATAGAGTTACTCATTTTTAAATTGATTACTTCCTTCCTTGCTTTGGAAGATTCTCTCATCCTTTTTTTGGTATCAAGATGGAGTATTAGAAAGCTAAAAACTTTCTTTCCCAAAAATTATTCACTCCTAAAAATATAACCCCTTCAATTCAAATAATTTATATCTTATGAACATTTTAACATTGTTTACAATTAGAGAAGTGATATCTTCTCATATTTGACACTCTGTGGCCTCAGGAGCTCAAGGCTTCCTGTCAGTATTGTGGGAGGGGGAGTCCTGTATTAATGGTCGATAAAACTTGGCTTGGTGGATAAATTGGCAGACAAATCAGAGGATTTGTTGACAAGTTTGAAACCGACTTTGAAAGGTGTGGATGTTTGGGAAAGGAATTATAAATATTTTCACTGAGTTCGAGTTTGATTCAATTGGTTACCGTTTAGAGTATATTTCTCGTTTTTGTTTTGTATGCAGCTCCAGGGTTGATAAAACAGGTGGCGCTCTCCCCCACCCATCTTACCCACTTCTTCTTCACTGTTTAAAAGCTGGCGGCCTACCCTGGGAGCTATGCTCTCTAACCCCCAGTAGCCACCCTCACGCCAAGTAATGGAACAACGAGGAATCGTTTACGAATTGACTAAATTAGTCTACAAGGAAAAAAAAAATGTGACAAAATTTTATATCGTAATCATTAATCCTAACATCAAATTGGAATTGGTTCTGTCTAATGGCTCGACTACAGTATTTAAATTGACAGATATCGGAGGTGAATAGTAGAAATTTATATTTTTCAACTGAACCTAAAATTTAAAAAATTGAACCAAGGTTCAGTGAATTTCAAAAATGAAAGTCGACTTCTTTTTTTTTCAAGGGCAAAACACAAGTACTACAAGAAACTCCTTATGACGCTAGAGAGCGGTGCCCTGTGCGACTTTTATCGGACCGATGACACATGTGTATTCTTTCATCATCCCAACTGTATCTACCCCCCGTTCATTTATTTGTGGGTGTGTGCGCCCTCATTGCATAATCTTGATTAGACTTGTTCCGTCCAGATCCAATAACGCGGCAGAATATTCGTCGTCTGTTCGTAGACGAGCAAAAAGAATCGGATGTTGCGGGCTACACCAGAGAGTTACGAGCCCAGCGATTGTTGGCGTTAGACACGACTTGAATCTCTAATGATCTATTCGGGTATTGTTCTTTATGTGTGTCGGAACCAAGTGGAAGTGATTCTATGCACGTTTACACATGCAGCCGATAAACTCTATCGATTCTTTTATTGTATGTATGTGTGTAATGTTTTCTTTCGGATCTTCTTCGGCGAATAACTAGATACCTGCTACCTCTCAGGCGAAGCGTTATCGTGACATGCGGTATGAATTATGCATAAGGAGGATGGTGGCACTGCGAATTGAAACTTCTGTAATGATGATCTTTTTATCGGACGCGAGATAACAAGAAGTTAGTTTACTAAAAGTGATAATTAACGAAAAATAATCCTTCCAAGAAGTTAGCAATCAGAGACAACTTCGCAATACCTTCGCAAGCAAGCATCTGTACGATTTTGCATCGAAAAACTCTTGAATTTTATTCGAACGGTTTATTCTCGGTAGTCTGATGAAAGTTATAATTGTTAGGAAATGCACGTTGGAAGGTATGACCTCGTTAGTCCTTAGCTCGCACCAATTTCGACTTTTGAGAGTTGTCGTTAGTAGGGGGGCGACAGCTGATTAACGGAAAAACAGATTTTCAATATTTTTCTGATTGATTCGGCCGTTACTTGATGAAGATCCATAGTAATTTCACAAACTACACTTAAACGATTTGATCTCCACTAACTTTCAATAGGTTTTCAATAGGTTTCAATTGATAAAGTGATAGTTTTCACGAGAAATTGAATAATATTTATAAATGATTTTTTTTTCAGATGAGTTCAAAATATCTGGCGGTACTTTATTTAAAAAGAAGTCACAATCAGGATTTACTATTCAATCTATCTAATCAGTAATTGAGATAATTTGATAACCAATGACAATCAGATACTTGACCTTTACGAATCTTAAACTTTGACAAAATTCATAATGATCCAAAAATTGATTTTAATTTTTTTTAATTGAATGATATATTAGCTAAAATAAAATTCATTACTAAACCCCCATGAAAACCACAAATTATAAATTAAATTCCCCCACTATGTCTCTCCGTACTGTCTGCATTGCCTGCCTCTCTCTCACACACACACATTTTGTATGGCCTTTGCTTTCCTCTCGGGCGCATTTGGCCAAGTAGGCACCCACTTTTCTAGCTTTTTCACTTTTCCAATACGTTTTGAACCATCAAAAGTCGCATAGGAGCTGACACTCAAGTCTTCCACCACCCCACGCACCGTTTCTGATGGGTCCTCCTCCACCTGAGTCCTCAAATCCTCAACTTGGATTACTATAGGTCGACCACTTCGGGGTACATCTTCGAAGCTAAAATCCCCGAAACGAAATTTCCAAAACAACGTCGAACAGTGAGTTCATAACACTACGATTACCGAATGCCCGGTTGATTTTTCTGGCATCTATATATAGGGTGTAATGTAACTACGTTAAAATATTCAAGTGACGTATTCCTGAGACAATTTCAAGAAACAAAGTCTATTTGTGATGCACTGTTTGAAACCTTTGGTGTAGTAATGAATATTACTGGAATTTTTTCCCAACACCTAACCGTCATTTCAACACCTCGACACGTGTTTCGTTCACCAAGTGATCATCTTCAAGAGGTATATCAAACTGATTTTCCTTCCGTTATTTCAACACCTCGACACGTGTTTCGATCACCAAGTGATCATCTTCAAGAGGAATATCAAACTGATCTTCCTCTTGAAGATGATCACTTGGTGATCGAAACACGTGTTGAAGTGTTAGCTCCTAGGGCGCTAAGTGAAGTTGCTGAGAACATTACAAAAACTAACTATGTGATGGATCTCGTTGAAATAAACAACTTTTTCCTTCAAAATGTTAATCAAAAAATCATTCGTTTTCGAGATACAAATAACTAAAATTACAAAAAAGTAATGACAAAAACCAACCATTTTTTAAAAAATTTTAACAAACTGTATCTTGAAAACGAATAATTTTTCGATACACATTTTATAGGAAAAAGTTCATTTTGACCACATACTTACTTTTTGTAATGTTCTCAGCAACTTCACTTAGTTTATACAGACTTTTTTCCTTAAAATTCACTAATGAATACGACACTTGAATATTATAACGTACTTACGTTACGAATCTTTATTTATTTTCCCGTACTAATAGGTAACCCCATCCATACAAAAACGGTTTCGAACGGTCCACAATGGTCAAAAAACATTCCACGGCATTCGATTTTGTTCTGGAATATTCCACAATGTCCCGAGAAAGTTCCAGATTATTCCCGAACTTCCCGGACATTTTCAATGACAAGCCTACTTTTAAGTAGGTATATATGTTTTCTACCCGTGCGAAGTCGGGTCCAATGGCTAGTACTCAATAAATGAATAACGGTGAAATACTGATTAAAAAAAAGTGATCTTTGTCTTTGAGTTGACATTCAAAATCGAGCGTTTTGTTCAATTTTACATAAAATATCCTGTAAAAAGTAATTTCAAAAAAGTAAATTCCATGTAGCAGAATTAATCAACCGTACTCCTTATATTAGGTAGATAGATCGATTATCAGGTGAAAACAACCTTTACCTAGAGAAACCTATAATCTTTCTTCAAATGGATCGGAAATTATAGACTTGATGTTTGAAGAGGACAGAGAATCGAGTAGTTAATTAAACGTCAAGCACCTCATGATAAAAAATGATACGATTCGACAGGTATATAATCACAACGCGTTCACTTCTTAAATGCCCAAATCATTTATCCGTAAATACCGAATAGTATGTTCCGTAATTCAGCAGATCTCGAATTATAAAAAATGTAGAAAAAAAAAAGTACGCAGTATTTTTAGGGGTACTATCTCAACTTCTGTGGCCGCTCCTGACGGATAGTCTGCTTGATGCCCTCGAGAGAAAAAAAAGTAGATCTGTAAGCTTATGCAGATGACCTTGTCATCTTGGCAAGGTACCCGTCGGAAAGGGTAGCTTATAATATCTTCCAAAGCACGATGGACGTTGTTCACAGTTGGTGCCTGAGCGAGCAGATGTCTGTCAATCCCAACAAAACGGTGATAATCCCTTTCACCAGGAGGAGAAAATTTCCCCCAATTGTGAGGTCATTCTATTCAGAACGGATGTAAAATATTTTGGCATTGTCCTTGATAAAACACTCACCTGGAACGCTCACTTGGAAAAAGTTTTACACAAAGCCAGACTGTCCCTATGGACATGTCGAAGGAACTTGGGGTTTGGGTCCCCAACAAATCCATTGGATTTATGTGATGATTGTAAGACGAATGATCACTTATGGTGCAATTGCCTGGTAGCCGAAGGCTTTACAGAAAATGGCCCAGGCGAAGCTCTCTGGCTTACAGAGAGAGGCTTGTCTGGCAATCAGTGGCAATCAGTACCACACCATCAGCGGCCATAGATATTCTTCTAGATCTACCTCCTCTCCACATTTTTCTGGAGAGAGAGGTTATATGGACTGCATATAGACTTGTGCACATTGCCAATTGCACGAATCAATTTAATGCAACAGACTGTTGGTTGACACTGGAATTCACAGCATTCTGGAAATGACCTCTGGCGTTATGCCTCCAACTGTCAACTACGAACTGCTTTATAAAGTACTGTTCTCGAGTAGAGAGGACTGGATCCTCCGGGAGAAGGAAATATTAAGAGCAGATATTTGTTGGTTCCGGTGCAGGTGTTTTCAGTCGCAGACCCATGACAGAAATATCAACCTGCCTAGGAACCTATGCGACTGTATTTCAAGCAGAAATTTACGCTACTGAATTGTCTGCTGAGAGATTGGAAGAATCCAACCTCATATACAAGTCGATAAAAATGTTTTCGGCGTTGGAAGCTCTTGGTTCCTACCGAGTAACGTCTAAATTGGTAACAAACTGAGAAAAACGACTCTCCTCAATAGGAAGACTCAACAGATTGTCTCTGGTCTGGATTCCTGACCTGGAAGGCAATGAGGCTGCTCCTTGCAAAGGAAGGTGCTGCAAGCAGCTTCATCTAATCAGAACCTATCATTGGCATCGATTTAGGCTTTGCCAAGCAAAGATTGAACACCTGGATGGCAAGAAGATTCATGGAGTTCTGGCACAATCTTCCGGGATTGGCTCCCTCCAAGGCGTTTATTCACCCTTCGAAGCTTGATAACAAACAATTGTTGGACTACAGTATGGATGAACGATGTCACTGTCATTTGAATCATCATATGCTAAGACTCGGACTGTCGGAAGACAGTGTGTGTCGCCTCTGTTTGGAAAATGGTGAAACAACAGAGCACATACGTTGTGCCTGCCCCGCTAGGAACCGAATCAGGTTTTTAGAGTTCGGCATAGCAATACTCTTACCATCTGACCTGAAAGATCACTCGCCATACAAACTAATTCGCTTCGTTAAGAAGCTGGATTTATTTGGGCGAGTGTGAATAGATGTGTGCCACAATAAACCTTTACGGGTTGCGCTGGAGGGTCGAATAGACCCACTCACTTTGGACTTAACCTAACCTAACGCACTATGTTCCGTCAGGGAAGATCACTTCATTTGATAGTAATGATACATAAAAAAAGAAAAAATCACTTGTCTTCAGTCAGATTTAAAACAAGAACGGTTGGTTCATTGACCCATATTGAAAAAGATAATCCATCAGTCCAACATCGAATTTTGATAAATAAAACGATTAAATGAGACTATTCATGAGATACCGAATCCAAAACTGTGTTTTCAGTTTACCACACAAGTTTCTTTATCATATCAGATTATTTATCCAAGTGTTCATGTTGATAAATGTTCGAGAGGTATTTGATATTCAGATACACAAAATATAGATAACTGATTTCTATCATTGAAATATTGATAATTTTCAATATTTTCATTGGGGATCAAGACTGTATGGAGGAGAGATACATACATACTAGAAAATAAATACTTAGAAACATCATTCCCAATTACCTACACCGGCTCCTACCGAGCAACGTCTAAATTGGTAGCAAATTGCCAAAAACGACTCTTCTCGATAGAAAGACTTAACAAATTGTATCTGATCTGGATTCCTAGCCATACTGGCCTGGAAGGCAATGAGGCGGCTGATTTTCTTGCAAAGGAGGGTGCTGGAAGCAGCTTCATCGGACCAGAACCTGTCATTGGCATCGAATTAGGCTTTGCCAAGCAAAAATTGAACACCTGGATGGCAAGAAAATTTATGACTTCTGCCAAAATCTATCAAGATTACCTCCCTCCAAGGCGTTCATTCACCTCTCAAAGCTTGATACCAAACAGTTGTTGGACTATAGTAAGGATGAACTACGATGTCTAACAGGTCTTCTTAAATGTCACTGTCATTTCAATCATCATATGCAGTGACTTGGACTGTCGGAAGACAGTGTGTGTCGCCTCTGTTTGGAAAATGGTGAAACAGCAGATCACATACTTTGTGCCTGCCCCGCTGGGGACTGATTGAGGTTTTGAAAGTTCGGCAGAGCCGTACTCTTTCAAACTGAAATGAAAAACCACTCATCTTGAAAACTACTCGGCTTCGTTAAGAAGCTGGGTTTATTTGGTAGAGTGTGAATAGGTGTGAGCCACAATGAATCCTTGCGGGTTGCGGTGGAGGGTTGAATAGACCCACTCACTTCGGACCTAACCTAACCTATCCTACACCGTAGGTTCTGGCAAGTGCCTGCCGGAAAACAACTACTCCCCCGGCTAATACCACGATGGGTATTGTATTATATTCGCCAGACATTTATGAAATATGCCTCGTACCCCTACGAACGACAACCCTCAGGAGTGGAAACTTGTGAGAGCTAAGAACTAATGAGGTCTTACCTTTCAACGTGTGATTCCTAACACGGCGTGGACGATAGCAAGTGAAAATCGATCGTTCTGCCTGCGGCTTGAACCACCGAGTCACACATCGGTCAATTGAGATAGTGAACAAAGCACCCACGTCGAACCGCCCGGCTACCGACCTACCCAATGATCCTGAAGTCCTAAAGTCTAACTTTTTGTTCTAGAAAGACTCCAACATATTTGATTTGTTACGTAATTCAAATACAATTTAAAGTGTGTACAGTAGACAATAATTTTCTAGCTGACTGCTGTTCAGCAGAGTGCAAGTTATGAACTTTTCATCATGTCATTCGGCCTCGTTCGACATGAGATGCTTTTCAAGTGTTTTTACTCTGGTGTAACTGATATTCCTAATGAATACGATTGAATCATTTTTTAAGCACTGCTTTTCAATAGATAATATAATCTGCATCGTCTTGATTAACCTAAAAAATACTTAAAGTTGGTTGCTAACTGATATTTCCTATACTTCACTACGTCTAATCATTACTACGAGTACGCATTTTACTTGATGAAGATGTCTGATAAATATCTTTAATTTATCTTCGTTTGCTCTTCTTATCAGTTCTTAGATCCTTATTACTTAGCTTTTGGACTAGCCGAGTGAAAAACAAAATGTCTGGTAACCTAGCAAGTCAATCATGTACATTTGTGACTATCTTATGGATTTTTTTCATTATTAGCTTTATTCGAAAATTTTAAATTTGTAATCGCAGACGAGTCGCATTATCTTTCAAATTTATTTATTTTTTTCAAAAACAAGTCGAATTATCTGTAAAGTTTGCAAAAAAAAATGTCGATATGAAATTATCAAGTCCTATTCAAAATTTCAGCTGTATAAGTTAATAAATAAAATATCAAAATAAATAATTTGATGTTTTGTCCAATTTTTGTAATTTGCACCACTTTTGCAAAATAATACCCTGTATAACTTCTTAATTTTACCTATGCTTCATTTCAGAAACATTTCCTTTCAAACAGCACCATATTTAATGTGTGTTTCAATATAAAATCCAAATTGGGCAATTAATATTTGGTTAAATTAAATGAAAAGTTCATTCGTTTTTCACTAATAATGGGCTGAGCATGGAGCTCATTATTGAAATTAAAACTTTAGCAACCAGCTATTCAAATAGTTTTCCACTTTTTATTTCATATCGTTTGCGAGGCAATCCGAACACAAAGAGACCCCTTTCTATGTTTTTTACCACTTTTATGTGTTACTAATGTTACTACAGTTTCCTCCTATAAGGACATTTTCAAACTTATACATTGAATGTATTAAAATATCCTTACAGGACGAAACTGCAGTAACGTTAGTTACAAATAAAAGTGGAAAAAACATAGAGAGTTTCAATTCTCTTTTTTTTCATTAGGATTTCCTACCACGTAGTAACGGCTACATGCATCAATTTATTACAAAGAGACCCCTTTTGTCAATTTCAATTTTAAATTGCAACAAACCAATTATTTAAAAAAAATCTATTTTCACAGATCTGGGATTATTTGAGTGGTCTGCTGCAGTATTCCAACTGAATAACAATCAGAATAAATATGACTAGAGTTTTATCCCAATACCAAACCGTTATTTCAACACCTCAACACGTGTTTCGATCACGAAGTGATGATCTTCCTCCACTAATATTCATTACTACACCAAAGGTGTTCATCAAAAGTTTCAATCAGAATGCTGACACCTCATTAATTTTACAGTGGGTATACAAATAGACCCCAACAAGTGATTTTCTTCTTTTGTTCACAGTCATGGAGTTGTTTTTCATGGTGATTAACGTAGAGTGAAAAGTGATGTACAAACAGAGACATCTACTTTTAGTAATGTCATACTAAGAATCGGTGGACACCCTCTGTGTATATGTTTGAAGGGACTGATGGAATAGGTGGTAACATTGCCTGAAAAAATATTCTGGTTCCCCGAAATGGGTAACTTGGGATGCAGGCGCAAGTCATGAAGCAACATTCGCCAAGTTGTGGTCTGAGAAAGGCCGGTTTTTGTGAGCGGATTCTTCTGGACACTTTCACAGACAGAGACGATGTTTTCAGCAGATCTTGCGTTTTGTCGATGTGCTGGTATTGGTCGATCGTTAACTGAACCAGTGGATTCGAATTCATCCACCACATTGCAAATAGTCCTCTCGATAGGACGATTATTACGATCGTAAAATTAGCGAAGCGCGCGGTACGTTGCCCGAACAAAACACCATTTCGATAAAACAATTTTATTATTTGTACGTGTTGTTAATTGCTATATCCGTCCAAGGTGATTTGGCTAAACAACCTGAATAAAAGACAACTCATTTGATAGATGTAGTTTCAACAAGATGACCGTTGGTCGGTCGGTAGCCAAGCGGTTCGACGTGGGTGCTTTGTTCACTCACTCGAATTGACTGCCGTGTTGGTCGGTGGTTCAAGCCCTAGCCTGAACGATCGATTTTCACTTGCTATCGTTCAACCCGTGTTAGAAATCACACGTTGAAAGGTAAGACCTCGTTAGTCCTTAGCTGGCACAAGTTTCGACTTCTGAGGGTTGTAGTTCGTAGGGGTGCGACAGCTGGTTAACGGAAAAACAGATTTAATTGTCATAGTTCGAAAGTCCCTCTTGGAAGACTCTATATTTTTACGGCTTCAAGATGTTCAATGATTTACCCGGTCATATTGAAATTTCACAGGATCAGTGTAAATTTCGTAAATCAGTCGTGGTAGATCCTATTAAAGTTCAGTGCCTATGAGGACCTATGCCTATGAGGACACATTTTACAATTTATTCTCAACGTTGATAGATTATTTTTAATATATAGGAAAGCAAAGTATGTTGTATTTGCATTTTTAATATTTCAAACGTTTCTGGTATTGTTTCTTTCATGTGTAAAATCTCTCTTCAGTATTCGAATGTATTATATGTGTTTGCATACAATTTTTTAATGTATGTCTTTGAACCACTATAGATATGGTTATATGAATGTTAGGTTATGTTCAGCCGGAAAGTTTTGCTAATAAACATGTTCATATTTATTTATATACACGGGCAAGCCCAATTCAGATATAAGTAGTACAGTGCTATGAAGTAGGTACTTGAAGCAATACAGTGGATTTGAAGTAAATTATATAAGAATAATACAATTTTAAAGTAAGATAACAAGTAGAATATTTAAGACAAATCAAAATGTATAACAATATAAAATAATATAATTCTTACATCAAGTGACACTAGACACAATACAACAGAGAGAATATTAGATAGCTAGATGAATAATATGGTTTTTAAAGCAGGAAACTGATATATTAAAGATTTGAAGGTTATTTGAAGAGTTAACCAATCGAAGAGTTCTGGGAATGTAGCTGTTATATGAATGAATAATTGAATATGTGAAAAGAAACGTAAAACGTTTTAATCGAGAATAACTTCTTTCATTCGGACGTGAATCAAAAAAGAAACCCTGAGAGTTGCCCAGATTAGGTGCATTAATTTTGAAGTCGTCGAATATGTGGAATAACCGAAATACCGGAGTTTTTGAATGTTCGCCAGAGCTCTGGAAGCCCTAATGGCAGATCATTAAGGCCCAGGTAATCTGTTCCCGTTTTTCTGCACGAAAAGATAAAAATAATAAATCATTGTGGTCTCCATGAGCATTCTCTTCTCATGTAATTCTGATTACGGTATAACCGATAACTAATGGAGTCGATCTCGCTGCACCCTAATCTTTTGATACGGGTGACCAAGACGGAATTCTGACTTGTGTCTGGGTGATGAAATACGAGGATGTATTGAAAAATCATTAGCCTACTGAAAAAAAAAAATGGAAACTGAAACTAAACACAGAAATTTACTTCACCAAATGTTTGAACTGAGCATAGTTAACGCTCGTACAATGGTATAGTGTTTCTCATCAACCACTTTCTTTCTTTAAATTGAAATAAAGAAAAGTTAATGTGAGATATCATCGAAATTTCTTATTCGTTTGAAAGACCATGACTGGTGCCTAAATCAGGCTGAATTTGACCGATGGCATGGATTAGGTTCGCTTTGAGGATCGCTGTGGTTTGTGGCTTATTCGCTTACACCTGCGACTTGAGAAAACTCCACAAGAAAAAGTCTAACGGGACCAAATCGCAAGTTCTCGGTGGCCAGTTCACATCACCTCCACGTGATATGACCATGCCCTCAAATTCAAACCAAAAAAGTTGGTAATCATCTACCTATAGTGCTGGCCGTTGTCAGTGATGACCTGGCCAACGTCGTTCTCAAAGAAATATGGAACGATGACGCAGCCAGCCCAAAATCCACACCAAACAGTGACCTTTTTGGGATGCATTGGACATTCTTGGATCTTATTTGGAATGGAACAGTCTCAAATTCGACAATTTTGTTGTGCATAGTTCCATAGAAAAAAAGTCCAGTGAAATCAAATCGGGGGATCTGGGAAGCCATTCTGTAGAATCTCTAGAAGAGTTATTAACGAGGAACTGTGGCACGTACTACGCAGCGAGGAGAAGTCCCTACGCAACTGTGAAGTTTTTTATCTGTGACCGGTTTCGATGTAGGGGGTTATGAATCTGGCCGACTGTGATTGGTCGTGAGTTATGTGTCATATAGGTACTTACTCAACCGGAAAATGTCATATAATGGATGCCTTTTTTCAATGATATGTGAATATCGTTTAATTATTTTAAAAGACATTCTTTGAAGTGTTTCACATAATAATGGATTGAAGAAGAAAGTTAAAAAAATCTATTGACTGAAAACAAATAAATTGAAAGAATACTAGGACTGTAAACAGTAGAAATTTTGCTAAAAGCACATCAGAAAACAACTACGTCCCTGAGTGATACCACGACAGACATTTAAACGACCATCTGAGCCGAATTCAGATTTACTAATATAAATATTAGTTTTTTAGGATAGTTTTCATTCATTGACACAGGACAGATTTGTTTCTGGCGGTATCAAATATTCAAATAGTAAAATTAGTAATGGTTTTCGCCCAAAATTCTACGGTCTATTTTGATACTAGAAGAAATTTATATTACAAACGTTTAACATCTGTAAATGTTCTGTAAAATAATTGTTACAAGTGAGTTTTGCTGGCGGACGGTAGTTATTTATCATTCGAACACATGGGTTGAATTGAAAACCATCGTCGAAAATGACTTTCCAAATATTATCGAATGGTTTGCCAGTAAAACTGTCTACCTTTCGCACAATATTCCAAAAACATGCCAATGAAGAAAACTTTGAAAATTAATACGGGTGATATGGAAATAGAAATAAAATCCAAAGATAAAATAAAATACATTGGCATATTCATAGATAGCAAATTGAAATAGAATCACCACATTGAACATAATATGTTCAATTGGAAATTTTTTACAACTCTCTTGTTAGACCACATATAAGTTATGGAATTCTAGCATGGGGTGGAGTAACCAACAACTTCCTCAAAAACCTAAAAGTCACCCAAAAGTGAATCTTGAAAATAATCCATAATAAAGGAGGAAGATCTGAAGGATTTAATTATCCTTCAGATCTTTTATATAAAGAGAGCAAAGCTCTAGATGCACGGCAACTATAGTTCCAAAGTATAATATTGCATTTTTATGAAAATAAAACTGATTTTGAGCGAATAGATCATGTATACAACACGAAAAATAAAGGAAAAACAACTGGTATACCGAAAGTTGAAAAAACATTATTGCAGAGACACTTCACGTACTTAGGACCCACAATATACTCAAAAATACCAACAAACCTCACTCAAATCCATTCAATCGGTTTATTAAAGAAGATTCTCAAAAAATGGCTTCATTCTACGCCAAGAATGGAAATACACAAATGGATAGATAGGAAAAATAATTACTATACCAATGAGCCTCACTCTAAGAGACGTAAGCTAAAAGAATCAGCGTATATTCTCATATCTGGAGAGAATTGTAATTCGAATAGCTCCTTAGAAATAGACCGTACTTGGCTACCCATCTTGAAGAAAAATTTGGATAGTGGCGAAATGGCAACAGACTGATATCGGAGAGCACCTTGTATTACATCGAATGTTTCAATTGTCAATCAACATTGACATAATTTCATATTTCGAAACTCCTTTGACATCTGTCGAAGAAGTAAAGGAAATAGATAATCAAAAAGGAAAAACTGCCAATATATTAGAATTTTTTGTCCATTTCTGAAGACGGAGGCAGATTTTGGCCTCCGAAACGTTAAGATAAGTATCGTATTATTTCTTAACAATTTTTTTTTGATAGACAAAATTATTAAATACGACAAGTTACTGATAAATAGAAAAATTTTCTATGTGACAAATACTTTGTTTTTTACGCAGTAACTTATCGGGGTAAACTAAAAAGTTTGCCCTTCTACACTTACATAAAGTTCTCCATTATAATTTTTATATTTTTCAGATTGTGGAAGGTAACAAATACCCAAAAAAGGTCGATAAAAAACTGATTTTCCTCCACAAAAAATGACTTTCGTGGAATACTAAACCTAATTCCATATTTTTTCAATTTCAAATTGTTAATGTAGTATTGTTTTGATGTTCACCTGTAAATGATTATTGTATATATATATATATATATATATATATATATATATATTTTCTCTGTATATGTATATATACTCTATGATATCTATATAAAAAAGTAATAGTTGTATTATTGTTTCCCTTATAACCCCACGCACAAGGATATATCCTTTTGTGGGTTAACTGTTATATTTACCATAGATTTATTCATTCATTTATTTATACATTTATTATATTACACAATCATGTTCATGGAAATACATTATATTATATTATTATTATTTCCGTTCTTTATATATCTATAGAGGAGTAGAAAAAAAACTGTGTTCTCATACAAAATACATATTTCATGCGAATAAAAAATAAAATTCGTCGATTGCAGGGACACCACTGTTCCTGAGTTTATATTCAAAATGTTATGTAAGAGATTGATCACGATAGTGACAGCGGTGTCTGTTCAGAGGACGACCAAACTTCAAGATATTGAAAATTTATGATTCAAGTTGCTGCAAAGTGATGCTATCAGCACTCAAACTTATTTGATTATTCTAACCAAAATGAACATATGCTAATATATTCTTTAAATCCGATAAAAGTTTACAGATATCTCCAGAATTTAATAATGCTTATATTTATTTATAGCCACGCGAGAAGAGAGATATTATCTCTTGAACTAAATCTGTTATCTCCGAATAAGCAAACAGTTATTTTACAAAAATATCAGGTACGTTTTATGTGTGACAGGCTTGTTGCATAGCAACAAGGAAATCCATATACGTCTCAGGATTCACAAAATTTCTAATGTAGTCTGTGGAAAATTCTTGTGTTTATTTTTCTTAACTCGTCGACATATAGCCTTCTCAATATTTGGTGGACTTCCGAACTTTGAAGCTTGTTGAAATAACTTGTCATTTATTCACTCTGTTTTGCAAAATCACCACGGACGGATATAGCATTCAAGAAGACGTGTTAAGACAACGTACCGCGCGCTTTGCTCATTTTACGGTTGCCATAATAGTCCCACCGAGAGGACTATTCGAAATGTGGTGGATAAAATTGAGTCCACTGGTTGAGTAAACGATCGACCAACACCCGCACATCTACGAAACGCAAGATCTGCCGAAAACATCACCGCTGTCTGAAAGTGTGCAGGAGAAAACGAAACAGTCGATTTCGCGTTGCTCACAAGAACTCGGCCTTTTGCAGACAACAACTTGGTGGATTTTGCATTGTGACTTGGACCTGCACCCATACAAAATTCAACTGACCCAGAAACTGAAGATAAACGACCATAGACAACGACGTGTTGTGGAGCAGTTGGTAACTGACATGATTATCATCGCACAATCATCTTCAGCGATGAGACCCATTTGTGGATGAATGGGTACGTGAACAAACAAAATTGTTGAATTTGGGACGATACAAATCCACATGAGATCCAAGAGCATCCAATGCATTCCAAAAAGTCACTGTTTAGTATGGATTTTGGGCTGGCGGCATCATTGATGCACAAGCCTTTGAGAACGACGTTGAAGGCATGGTCATCTCACTTGAAGGTGATGTGAACTGGCCACCGAGATCGTGCGATTTGATCCCGTTAGACTCGTTTTTGTGGGGTTTCCCCAAGTCACAGGTGTATGCGAATAAGCCACAAACCCAGCGGTCCTCAAAGCCAACATAACTCATGCCATCGGTCAAATTCAGTCATGGAAAATTGGGCGTTACAGATGCGCTCTATTCAGAGGTCTTTCAAACGAATAAAAAATTTCGACGATATCTCACACACACTTTGTTTCATGAATATTTAAAGATAGGAAGCGCTTAATGAAAGACCCTACACAAGGAGTCTGACCAGAAGTCTTCCAGCAATATTTCGTGATCTACACGGTCAAAGGCTTAAGAAAAGTCACGGAACACTGCTGCTGGTTACTCTTTTTACTATTATTTCCATAAACTTGTAGGACAAAGATTACAAATCGCCCACAGCAATTTAATGCAGAGTACACTAGACTGCTGGCTGACACTGGAAGTAACAGCATTCTGGTAATGACCTATGCCATTATGCCTCCAACTGTCATCTGAAAACTGCCTTATACAGTACTGTTCCCAAGTAGAGAGCACTGGATCTTCCGGGAGAAGTAAATTTTAAGAGCATTCAGAGATGGATCATTAACACCTTCGGGCTCTGGTGCAGGTGTTTTCAGTTGCAGACCCAGCACAGAGATATTGAAGAATGTATAATCAAACCGGATTCATCAATGTGACCTACATTCGTCTTTTCACTTCTTTTTGAAGTATCTACAGTCTTTTGACAGATGACCTACTCTTTGACAGATGTAACATTTTCCCTTGAACATTTTTTTAACTGGTCCTTTCTTCATTATGAAGGCGGGTTCTTTCTTGCTGTTTTCAAATTTTACTGCTTCTGCAGAAAGACGTTCTTTTACTAAGTCTGTTGTAAGTTGAGCACCACAATCTTCCAAAGCCATGATTAACGGTTTGTAATAATCCCGAAGACTTACAAAGATAACTTCAGCTAACACACCATCTTTTATTTCGTGATAGATTGCTTCAAGTTGTTGAGCTAACTTTACTTTTTTAGAAAGGTAATAATCCATGTCTCTACAGTCATTGTACTTTATCATTACCAATTGTTCGATTAAAGCAGCAACTCTTAAAAATCATTCGGGTTCAAAGTGATCCCACACTTTTTTGCCTGTTTTCAATTCCCTTTGTTCAGTGTAGATATGAGTTTTCACACCAGTTACTATGGATGCAAGTGCTCGTTTACTTTTACCTTCAAAACCGGCTTCTTTGTCATCTTTTGTTTCATCTTCATATTCCAACAGTTCGCAATTGATGAGATGAATTTCCATGGTGAATTTCCATTCCAGTCGATATAATTTTCACTTCCCTCGAGTTTTTCGAAAGAGGCTGAAACGGTAGTATTTGATATGGACATTTTATCAGGAGCAGGTGTATCTAACCTATTCTGCCTTCTAATTGCAGTACAAGAACAACAGAAATGTTCAAATGTGCAATTCTGGGCCCATAACCTGACACAAATTGTATAATTAAATATACTTGACTTTTTTGGAACGTATATTTTGACAAGTAAACAAACTCGAATGTGTTTAAGTAACAACTACAACATAGTTATAAACAGTGGGCTCATCCATCATAAAGGAACAATCTTCATTCTGCAACAGATATCAACCTACCTAGGGATCTATGCGACTGTATTCCAAGCGAAAATCTATGCTATTGAATAGTATGCGGAGATATTGGTAGAATTCAACCTCACACACAAGTCGATAAAGATTTT
Source organism: Leptinotarsa decemlineata (assembly GCF_025532065.1). NCBI lineage: Eukaryota > Metazoa > Arthropoda > Insecta > Coleoptera > Chrysomelidae > Leptinotarsa > Leptinotarsa decemlineata. The sequence goes on along the minus strand of NW_027412556.1, from coordinate 7,307,220 downwards.
CTCGGACAGTCAAACGGCGTTGGAAGCTCTTGGCTCCTACCGAGCAACGTCTGAGTTGGTAGCTAGTTGCCAAAAACGACTCTCCTCGATAAGAAGACTCAAAAGATTTTCTCTGATCTGGATTCCTGGCCATACTAGCCTGGAAGGCAATGAGGCTGCTGACTCCCTTGCAATGGAGGGTGCTGCAAGCAGCTTCATCGAACCAGAACCTGTCATTGGCATTGCTTTATGTTTTGCCAAACAAACATTGAACACCTGGATGGCAAGAAGATTTGAAAACTTCTGGCAAAATCTTCCAGGGTTGACTCACTCCAAGGCGTTCATTTACTTGAGACCAAACAGTTGTTGGACTACCGTGTTAGGAATCACACGTTGAAAGGTAAGACCTCGTTAGTCCTTAGTTTGCATAAGTTTCTCAACTTCTGAGAGTTGTCGTTTGTATGGGGGCGACAGCTGATTAACGGAAAAACAGTTTTTTTTAAACAGTACGGATGAACTATGATGTCCAACAGGCCTCCTCAAAGGTCACTGTCGTCTGAATCAACATATGCAGTGACTCGAGACTGTCAGAAGATAGTGTGTGTCGCTTCTGTTTCGGAAATGATGAAACAGCAGAGCATATACTTTATGAATCAGGTTTTTAAAGTTTGGTAGGACCACATTTCTACCATCTGACCTGAAAGACCACTCACCATACAAACTGATCGGTTTCGTTAAGAAGCTGGGTTTATTTGGTCGAGTTTGAATAGCTCTGAGCCACAATAAACCCTTACGGGTTGCGGTGGAGGGTCGAATAGGGTCGACCTAATCTAACATAACCCAAGATCACAAATTAAAAAAATGTATTTAATCGGAATTTTGTTAGAATAATTTGTGGTCTTTCAACTACAATACAACTATTCCTTCAGAACGTCAGTCAACGTCGCGTCTGGCTTTACACAGCCACTCGCAGTTGGGGGTGAATTAAACACGGGTACATCACGAATTCAAAGATTTATAGACTTACGAGATATTTGCCGCATAATATATAAATCAGGCCGTAAAGAAGCGAGTGTAAGAACCGGCAAAGCGTGATTCACATTACCGACCGAGCCGAGATATAGGAAGGAACGTCTCTCGTAATCATTTTTGCTCTGCCATTGTGATATGATATATATACCCGCTCTATCTGATTGCGCTTATCATTGCCTGCGAGGTGTTATTAGGATATTTCACACACTCTCCGTGCGTACGACGAAGACAAAGATAGTAAAGCACTCTTGATTATAATGTGTACTGCTAATAGTACGGTTTTTTGGCGGGGAAGCCCTTCTTCTGTGGGATATTTGTTAAACGACCATTAATACTTGTCGCGGATCGTCTAAAAAGGACTCCATTTGGACCTTTCTCATTCAATGCTTATCAGGAAATCGTTGAATGTGATTCAGACATGAGTCGAACATAAAAAGAGGCAGTGTGTGAAATGTTTGTTCGATGGCCATTAGAAGTTTTTGTAGAAAATGAAACTGCGAGGGAAAAATCCTATATTCCTCATTGTAACATTTTTCATTCCAGTTGTTCGCGATTTCCTGAGAGTAATATAACTATAGGAAAAGTCAAGGGATCATCCAAATAAACAAACCACATATGAGAGTGACAGATCCAAACAAGAAAAACCCCTTCTTTTAAGAGAAGTTAATAGCTTTCTGTAACTGTAGAGTAAAGAGGGTAAGTATAGGTCCACAGTACTTAGGCCACATGTGCCTCACTGTACATCATCCCGAGTTGTCCTCCTAGGTCATCGTCCATCCTGTCCTTTCCAGGAAGGTGGACAGGTCACTAGGAAACATCTCCTTTATATCGGCAGGGGTAGGCCATGACTCGCCGAACACACACTCTCTTATTGACGATAACTCCGGACACTCGCATAGGACATGTCTGACAGTTTCATCTTCCTGTTCACACATTCTACATAGAAGTGTGTCCACTAGCCCCATATTATGCAGGTGTTGCTTTAGTTAATAGTGGCCAGTCAGAAATCCTACTGTTAGGCGTAGGTTTTTCCTGGTCATCGCCATATATTTCTTCGGCGCCAGCTTCCCAGGGTCGCCCAGAGTGATCTTGGCAAGACTGCATCCGTTGATTTCATCCCATCTTTTCAGGGATTGAGCACGGGTGTGACGTTTGGCTAGTTCCGCAATTGTCGAAGTCATCAGGCCGTAGGTGCCACTGAGTCCTAAAATTCTTAGTCCAGCCGCTTCCTTGTCTAAAGAGTCGGTAATGCCGACTCATGTCGGCATTACCGACTCATGTCGTGCCCTTCAACCCACCTCAGGATAATGCACTCTAGTACTAGCCCTGAGGTAACACGTTGTCTGTTCAAGGCTAACAGGGCTTGTCACTATCAGTGCAGATTGGTTTGTTTTTGCCAGAATTTCCTTTCCTGGATATTTCTTTTGTGGTGATTGGGCCTTATCGCTGAAGATGATATATATTTGTTGATTTTTCGAAATAAAAAAATAAAAACAAGGTATCTTCTGAATCGTTTAGACTGTTTAATCAACTTATGAAAAATATTCATTAGACTTATTACCCTGTGTCAGGTGTCAGGACAGTGCTTAGATACCAGATGAGCCACCCATGGGTAATAATATAGCCGCAAGGGTTCCAGCCCAAAATCCCATGTATTTTCTTATGGCGCTTCATTCTGGCGATCTTTGGACCTCAGGCCCAGTTCGCACAGAGTGGACGTCTGCCAGAGACGAGGCGCGGACCTTTGTCCCTTCCATGTGAACTGGGCCTGATGTCCAAAAATCGCCAGAATGAAGCGCCATAAGAAAATACATGGGATTTTGGACTGGAACTCTTGTAGCTATATTACTGGCACATCCCAAACGCGAAAACAGCAAAAAAAAGACAATAGCTACTGTATGGTGGTCAGCGGCTGGTGTGATTGACTATAACTTTCTGGAACCGGACCAAACTATCACAGCAGAGGTCTATCGTGGTGAAAATATGCCGCAGAAGAGGTCCGATTCTGCTCCACGACAACGCATGTCCGCACGTTTCAAAAATCAAACATATTGGACGTCGAAGTTCTGCCTCATCCACCATACTACCCAGACCTCTCGCCAACCAACTACCATCTTTTCTAGCACATCTAGCAACAGTGCTTAGATACCGGATGAGCCACCCATGGGTAATAATATAGCCGCAAGGGTTCCAGCCCAAAATCCCATGTATTTTCTTATGGCGCTTCATTCTGGCGATCTTTGGACCTCAGGCCCAGTTCACACAGAGTAGACGTCTGCCAGAGACGAAGCGCGGACCTTTGTCCCTTCCGTGTGAACTGGGCCTGAGGTCCAAAAATCGCCAGAATGAAGCGCCATAAGAAAATACATGGGATTTTGGACTGGAACTCTTGTAGCTATATTACTGGCACATCCCAATCGCGAAAACAGCAAAAAAAGACGACAGCTACTGTATGGTGGTCAGCGGCTGGTGTGATTGACTATAACTTTCTGGAACCGGAACAAACTATCACAGCAGAGGTCTATCGTGGTGAAAATATGCCGCAGAAGAGGTCCGATTCTGCTCCACGACAACGCCTGTCCGCACGTTTCAAAAATCAAACATATTGGACGTCGAAGTTCTGCCTCATTCACCATACTACCCAGACCTCTCGCCAACCAACTACCATCTTTTCTAGCACATCTAGCAACAGTGCTTAGATACCGAATGAGCCACCCATGGGTAATAATATAGCCGCAAGGGTTCCAGCCCAAAATCCCATGTATTTTCTTATGGCGCTTCATTCTGGCGATCTTTGGACCTCAGGCCCAGTTCACACAGAGTGGACGTCTGCCAGAGACGAAGCGCGGACCTTTGTCCCTTCCGTGTGAACTGGGCCTGAGGTCCAAAAATCGCCAGAATGAAGCGCCATAAGAAAATACATGGGATTTTGGACTGGAACTCTTGTAGCTATATTACTGGCACATCCCAATCGCGAAAACAGCAAAAAAAGACGACAGCTACTGTATGGTGGTCAGCGGCTGGTGTGATTGACTATAACTTTCTGGAACCGGAACAAACTATCACAGCAGAGGTCTATCGTGGTGAAAATATGCCGCAGAAGAGGTCCGATTCTGCTCCACGACAACGCCTGTCCGCACGTTTCAAAAATCAAACATATTGGACGTCGTTCTGCCTCATCCACCATACTACCCAGACCTCTCGCCAACCAACTACCATCCTTTTTTAGCACATCAATAACTTTCTCACCGGTAAAACCTTCGCCAATTGGGACTAGGCTATAACGGCATTCATCGACTTCATCGAATCCCGAGCACAGAATGTTTCTACTGAAGGAGTTGAACGACTTGTGTTACCCTGGCTAGAGTGCACCGATTCAAATAGCGCTTATTTTGATCAAATTAAATAAGCTTTTACTGTTATATTACAGTTTAAAGAAAACTGATTAAAATGGACAACACCCTTGAAACAACTTGAAACAACTATTCATGACTTGTTTTCATGAATATTGCCTTAATGTTGAAACATATTCGGTTTGTATTTTCAATGCCTGTAAAGTGGGGTTGACCACTTACCTAGATGATATAAAATTTTATATTTCCGGGTTTTCGCCACGAAGTAACCGTTCCGGTAACTGCCCGCGCGATTCTCACAAAAATCTACACCCATCAACATCTGATACTTTCAACTCAACTGGTCCTTTTATCATCAAGGAAGCACAACTGAAAATCTTCACACACCTTTGAAAAAGGTGTATCTTCTCACACACAATAAGCACTTCTGTAGATATCAACGGTTAACTGATCTAGACGAGCTAGTTTCTTTTCCTTTATGTAACTTTCTTATCGCATATTTACTCCGAAATCATCGTGGAAGAGAGATGGAACGATAAGCAATGATGATACGATTGCCGAGATAACCAGAATGTGTTTATTCATACAAAAAGATAACGCTCAAGTTATACGGAAAAGTTTCCGTTGATAAACAGATAATGAAACGGTTTAACTCTGAAATATCCACTCCATGACTTGGATTATAAGTGCGTAGGTAGACAGGGTTTTACTTGAAAATCCAAAACCCTGATAGCTTCGAGTGCAGCTTGTCAAATCTAGGAAGTGACTTCAGTCTCGTCTTAAGACCTCCCCTAAGACAACCGGAGCTCAGTCTTAATGACAATCTTGTAGTGTCTACTTCGATGAAGTATAGTACGGGACAAAAGTCTGTGCTCTAAGAAAATGGCGGCTCGAAGTTGAAACGAAAAGTTTTATGTTTGTGTTTCAGTTGCGAAGAAATTTTCTCAGAGACATGAATAAATACCGTGGAGAAGGTCGAACAATAATTTATATGGATCCATACTACACATTCACATGAGAATAGTTGGGATAATTATTTGAATGAAGGGTTGCACCAATTTCAAACGGACAGAGACTTATAATTGTGAATACTGTAGGAGAAAATGGATTTGTGCAAAATTCATATCTAAAATTCGCGACTATCATAGCGGAATGAATTACGACAATTATAAAAAGTGATCGCAAGAAATGTTTATTCTCAATCTTCCAGAAAAGAGTTTTGGTTTTAGACAATGCCCCATACCATAATGTTCGGTATGAAAAGGGCCCAAACTTGTCCTCGAGGAAAGATGAGATGAGAGAATGGTTAAGTCGACGCAACATTCATTTCACGGATGATATGCTGAAAATTGATCTCTATTGCATTACTAGAAACCATAAACCACGATTCAAGTTGTATGATATTGATAGGATAAAAATCATGGACATACTGTACTCAGACTGACTACTTGTCATCCAGATTTGAACCCAATGGAATTAGTATGGGCATCACTGAAACAATATGTGTCTGATAAAAATGTGGACTTCAATTTCAAATCCGTTGAAAGTTTATGTGACGAATTCTTCGATTTCTCAAGAGCAGTGAAAAAAACGTATCGAACACGCTTAATGTTTCGATGAATTTTATGCTTCGAATGAACTTGCTCTTGATTTCGCAAAAGACAAAATTATCATAAATGTTCAAGGTGATAGTTAAAACGATAGTACCAGTGACGATAGTGATACCTCTACAAGCGATTCCGATCTTCCTGGAGTTGAACCTTTGCAATTTTTTGATCATAGCATTAGTTATATTTTTTTTGGATTCATTCATCTTAATGAATATAATGTTTTCCAAAATTTTGAAATTCAGTCTTCAACCCAGATAAATTACATTTTCAGATTAAGTATTTCTATCTTTTCTTTATAAACCCGAAATTAAATGCAATACAGACTGCTGAAAAACAAAACTCATTTCAATTCAATCAATTGAAAAACCCCTTATTGCTACTTGCGGCGAGGACTTTACTCTTAGGCCATACTAAAACCCAAATAGGCGCACCAAGTTGCAGGGTAGATTTCATCCTTTTCTATCCTAATGCGATCTCTGTCAAAAGTGTACGCAGATAGTGATATGTTACAAGTCGCTTCCTAGATTTGACAAGTTGTATAATTAATTTTCAGGAACTACTCCTTCAAATAATATGGAAGCAGAGAAAAGAGAGGAAGAAATATGCAATTGAAATATTGAGTTGAATGAAGTGTTATTCACTGGGATTGTTGGCAGGTTTTTATGCCTAACGTTTCGTTAACAATTGCGACAGTCTTTATCGAGGGCGACGAGAGAACGTGTCCTCTCACGTCACTTACATTTGGGTTCCGTACGCTGGTTTTATCCTATCGATAGTGGACATGGTTTTGTTTCAACGGTCAATTGTCCAGATCAGTGTATTGTTGAGTGCTAACTTCCTCTTCCTATTGGTTGAAATTAACTGTGTTTCGAATTTGTATTGCCTTCCTAGATAGTAGTGTTCTGTCAAGCACTAGGACCTCTTCAAATATGATAACATGAAGACCTCACCACAGCTACAAGGGATCCAGTGTAACCTTGTTGTTGCTAAAGGTTCTCTGGGGTCTTTATCTGACCTCAAACTCTATGGTTTTCGTTGGTCTGACATGACAGCTCACATTCTTTGATCCTTTGATAAGTCATCAATTCGGACAGCTATGTTTTAAACAATAACAGTTTTCACATCCTAATTGCCAGATTTGTGACAGAATTTTTTAGATCATCATTCTTTTTCAGTAAAAGTAGCTCAGAGATAAACGATATAATGTAGGAGTGTGAACACAGAACATGAATGGTGAAGACATATTTATTTACGTAAAATTTTTCAGGATTATAAAAAATTATAATTTTGGGATTCATAATTGTAATCCAAATTGGTTTTGATGAAAAGGATATTCCACTTGAAGTCCTAAAACCCCTGTATCTTTTTTGCTTGAAGCCTTATCCAAAAATTATTTATTATCATTGATCTTGTTCATCTTGAAAAATGTCACAATACATTATATCAATAAAACAAATAAATCTGTTTTCGAAGTATCATATTTTCCAATACGATTTTGAAAATATATATTGAGTATTTTTTTATTACGAATAGTTTTTGTAATCTTCTCAATCAATCATATCGTAATTTTATCGTAATCAGTAAATGGTGTACAATTTTACCCCACCTTTGAAAATTTTTAGTATTTTATATTGTAGATCTGTTAACTGATAAAATTTCACCTATAGTAATAGGGCATATTAAAGGAACAATTCGTTCAGGCCAGTTTTCTTTTACCTACACAGTAGATTCCTGGACTGACATCTATCAGAAAACAACTACTCCCAAGGCTAATGCCACGAAGGGCGTTGGATTATATCTAATCGATATTCAGACAATCGTAGAGCAACTATAGCAGTAACTGCATGAGAAAGCATCTGCAGATCTGCTTCTCCGCGCACTTCTTCAGTTATTCTCCTCTTCTTTCATTTACTACATTTCCCAAATGAGTTATAAAGGCCACCTCGAAACATAGTTACTTTAGTTAGTTAGAATATTCCTTCCAACCAAGGTGAATTACCTAAAAATAATGTTTGGTTTCATTTTCTTTATGCCATCTCAAGCCTTAAAAATTCTTTTGAAAGGATCAACACATTATAGAATGCTTGCTTCATTATGATTTCCGAAAGCAAAGATCAATACTTGTCATAGTACTCAAAAATTGAGCCTGTCTTACATAAAAATGGAAGGCAGCTCGAGTTTACCCTATAACCAAAAAGGCAAGTTGATTTATACTACCAGTGATATGAAAAAATATAGAGAAGGAAACATCATATTCATAAATTTTTGGAATACGTCATTCTCATGGAGAATCTTGGCTTTTTATGGCATCTGGTAAGAGATTTTACTAATTGAAGTTTGTCAGTTTGATTTGATTGAGGCTCTTTCTTCAATTTACTCAAAGAACGTTCTTACAAGCAACGGTCAATACCTTTACCATTAACGCTGGTGTTCCCCAGGGATCGCTTAGTGTCTACAACCCGCTTCCTGTTATGAATCAATAACTTTACTTACCAGTATTAAGTTAGAGGGTAAATGTAAAACTATTCAGAACAATGAAATTGTGTAAACCTCGACAACTTTTCATCTTCATGCCAAAGCAGTATAAAAACGATAGTGAGCTGCAGGAATTGGGAAACTGTAAGAATTACCTTCTAACACATCCAAAAGGGTCAGCTCTACAGTAGAAATAGAGCTTCCAAAACGCCCAAGTAATATTGAATTGAAAACTTGTGGGAGTGGATCCATTCCTTTCTTACTGATGATTTTGTACAAAACGAAACATTACTACTATAGGAAAATCTATAAGGCGCTCTAAGAACGGTGACTGTACGAAAGTAGCTATTGTCGCGGCCCAAATGGCTCGCGAGTTGGGGGTTAACTCAGATGGAGGTATTTATATAAGAATAATAATCATGGAGATAGAAAATAATGAAGTTTATTAAAATAAAGGTACAACATATCCTTCAACAATGTTACGCTTAATCAAAATGATATACTTCAACAAACCAATAATACAAATCAAAAAATAATACACTTACCGATGGTACTTACCGAAGGGTGATGGATGTGTTATCTTCAGAAGGTGGCAAACTGATGATCATACTCAAACATTATTGTTCCCGATTCTGGGTCGAAGTCTAATAATGCCAATCAGCATTATTGCATTATCGGTAAATGCCGAATATCATAACTTTTATTTAGGTAAATGAACTTTTACTAGATCGACCCATACAGTGCGGTGCACTGAGGCTATAAATTTGGAAAATTGAATATTTTCGGAAATTAATATGTTTGACAATTTGGCTTTTGACACTATTGATGTTGGATCTGAATCGCTGAGGATTAAATTCATTTGGAAAAACGTTCCTAGGACGTGTACTCCACATAAACGTAATTCTAATGAAAGTATTTTTGAACAGTGAAGTTCTAGGTGTACTCAGTTGAACCTCAAAAAGATGAGAGCCACAGTCCGTCCCGTATATCTGATATGTAACGCTCTTGGTGGAATCAAATGTGCTGAGTCAGTTGAACACCTCCCGTGAAAGTATATATATGAAAGAGAGACAGATCTCCAACCTTTGTTGGAAGTAACAGACTATCAAGTTTGCAAGTGTTTGTCTTCAACCAGGCGAATGGCTCTTTTCTGGATAGAATCCAGCAGCTTCAGGGTATGCTTAGGGGCGGAGCTCTATACATGTGAACATACATGTGAACCAAAGAATGTTTGATCTGAGCTTCATAAAGTATCAAAAGTTGCTTAGATGTGTACAGTTTTCTGGTTGAGAAAGGTGTTCCAAACTTTCAAGAAGCAGCTTTTACAATTTTAGCGACATGATTTTGCCAAGATATATTGGTGTCCATTTTAACCCCCAACAAATTTATTGAAGCAGGAAGCGGTATTGTCTGTCCTGACATTTATATCATGTTCGGAGACGTTTATATTTTTGGAGAAAACCAATACCTGGGTTTTTGTGGCATTGAATTGAACCTGGTTACTTCTAAATCACCTCTAGATCATCATTAAGATATGCAACCTCCTGCACCCGAAGCCGATGTGCTGGAATCCAAATGGAATGACGAGACAAGTGTACTGTCGTCTCCATGTTTCTCGATTGCGTTATTCCAAATATGGGTGACATACGATAGAAGGTCCCGAAAGGTATATTGATGAAATTTCAAGCTGTTAAAGCCTTCCAAATACTTAAGGATATGGTGGTTTACGGCTTTCTCCAACAAGAAGGAAAAACCCCTTTCTTGTAAGACAGGTTGAAAAGTCTGCAAAATGCTGGTGCGAGTTTATTTGTTCACTTTTTAGGTACGATGACGGGCACTTCATCAGGACCAGACGCCTTCTTGATATCAAGCTGTTTCAAAATAGTGGATGGTGGCTTTTACAGAAAATCTACAATGAAGTGGAAAGCACTTCTGTTCAGTCAGTAAATTTGCTTTTTCTATGATAATTCTCAAAAAGAATTACAAAGATTCTTTTCCCGTTTCCTCAGTGAAGCAACAGAAGTAGCATGTGTGGTATTCAGTTGTTTTATATGGGAGAAGGAATGAACCATTCAGCGTCCCTTTTACTTTATCCTTTCTTCGAATGTTTTCCGTTGGAAGTAAGTAAGAGAGAAAATGTATCCTCTTTTCATGAGACCATTCAACTTCTCTCGGCTTTCCTGAGCAAATAACGATTCCCTCAATTTTTGTGACTACGTTTCAACAAATTCACATAGCCAGCATTACCTGCTCACACGACCCGCTAAAGGGAAATGCTCCCTCGAAAACTGTCATTGACTCCGGATGCACAATCCAGTGTATCGCGAATCATGTTATTTGGCACGTGCATAATATTATATTCGCGGGTGGGCTACCATCGGAATATCAAATTGTGACACCGGAGTCATTCGTCTTTCACTCGATTTCTGGCTGCTTGATGCGAGACAATGATCTGGAACCGGAAGCGTCGTCGTTCAAAGAGATCGGATCGCACTTCAGAACGAGCTTTTTTTATGAAACTCGATTCGGGGTGCCGGGAAGTATGCCGGAAAGATCAAGTTGAATTTTTATCGAGGATGAGGTTTCCAAGTGAAATTCCTTAGGCCGTGATAGATTCTAAACTGAGGGATTAAGAATGGCCAACATACAGGGTCTTCCAACGGAGACTTGAGGAATTTGACAATTGATAACGGCCATATTGTTGAAGCTACATCTGTCAAATTAGTTGTGGTTTATTCAGTCTTGTTTTGCCAAATCAACATGAACGGATATAGCATTCAACAACACGTGTTTTATCAAAATGGGTGTTCTATTCGGGCAACGTATCGCGCGCTTCTCCCATTTTACGATCGCTATAATCGTCCTACCGACAGGACTATTGGCAAGGTGGTGGATGAATACGAGTCCACTGGTTCAGTGCGGGTGTTCAGTAAACACCCGCACGTCGACAAACCGCAAGATCTGCCGAAAACATCGCCGCTGTCTGTGAGAGTGTGCAAAAGAATTCGAGGCAATCGATTTCGCGTCGCTCATAAGAACTTGGCCTTTCACAGAGCCCAACTTGGCGAATTAGGCGTTGTGACTCGGACCTTCACCACTACAAAATTCAACTGACCCAGGAACTGAACGTGAACGTCCATAGACAACGACATGTGGACACTGAATGCTCTCTGGAACAGTTGGCAACTGCCCGAATTTTCATCGATAAATCATCTTAAGCGATAAAGCCCATTTCTGGATGAATGGATACGTGAACAAAAAATAATTGTCGAATTTGGGACGAAACCAATCCACAAGAGATCCAAAAGCGTCCAATGCATCCCAAAAAAGTCACTGTTTGGTACGGATTTTCGGCTGACGGCATCATCGATCCATATTTCTTTGAGAACGACGTTGACCAGGCCATCATTGTGAACGGCGAGGACTATAAATCGATGATTACCAAGATCTTTTGGCCTGGATTGGATGATCTGGACACCAATGACTTGTGGTTTCAACAGGATAGCGCCACGTCCCACACAGCTGATGCCACACTGGATATTCAGCACGAGCGATTTGAGTGCATGGTAATCTTACGTGGAGGTAATGTGAACTGGCCACCGAGATTGTGGGATTTGACCCGTTAGATTTTTTCTTGTGAGGTTTCGATATCTCACACACATACAGATAGGAAGTGCTCAATCAAAGACATGTAATGACGTGAAAATCATCACACTATGTGATAAATGATACATTTATTCGGGAAGAAGGTGTAAAATTGCCAAATACTTTTTTAGTGTATTTAGTGAAAGGAACTGACTGCTCGGCATGGTTACTCACATGTTCCTTATTGGCGTTCACAGTTCGGCTCTTTTCCGCAATGTTCGGTTCTAGTTCGGTGGTCTAGACAAAGTTTATCTTCATAAAATTGCCTTGATGATGAAGTAACTATATAGTGAGGAATAATTTGCCCCAGTAATAATAATAATAATGAGCTGAACACTTATTGGTGGAAAAAACTACCAAGCAATCACCGCCATCTAGCCACAGTTTTCAACTCATGGCTGGACGGAGAGCAGCCGATTCCGGATTGGTTTTCGAGGGGCGGACGGTTCTTATCCCCAAAAGCGGAGATTAGCGAATCCTAAGAATTATAGACCGATAACATGCCTAAATTCGTGTTATAAGTTGTTTACAAGCATCTTATAAACACGAATACTCACCGCAGTTGACCGAGCGTTCGAACGAATATATGAGCAGAGAGGGTCGAAGAGAGGAGTCGCTGGATGTAAAGAGAACCTGCTCATCGATAGATGTGTAATGCAGGACTCGATGCAATATAAGCGTAACCTCTCTATGGCTTGGATCGATTACCGTAAGGCATTTGATACAATTTCGCATGAGCTCATCTTGCATTTGCTCAGATGCCTTGCGGTACCCGACAAAATAGTGAGATGCATTGAACAACTGATACCACTTTGGCGAACTCGCTTTACCATAACATCTGGTCAAGCAAGAGTCCAAACAGGGTGGGTCCCTTCCAGAAGGGGTGTATTTCAGGGTGATTCCCTCAGTCCCCTTCTCGTCTGCATCTAACTATTGCCATTATCCGTTGCGCTCAGAAACGCTCGAGGGTATAACTGTGGCACCCCCGGAAACCGGAGGCATAAGGTCACCCATTTGTTTTATATGGATTATCCTAAACTTAATGCCTCTGGAGAGAAGGATCTTCATCAGTCCTTAAGGGTGGTGGAAGAGTATACGCATGCTATCGGTATTAAATTCGGAATAGACAAATGTGCAATGGTCCATCTCAAAAGAGGACGATGCGGGGACTACGGAGAGGATGTGCAGCTCATAGATAGAAGCATCTTACACCATCTGGATGCCGGAGAGACTATACTTACCTCGGGGTGGAACAACGCCACTCACAAGAGGTAACAGCAGCACAAACTTCGACAGATCTCGTCATCGGAACTGTCGGGGAAGAACAAAGTTGCTGCAACAAATATGCTTGCCGTTCCAATCTTACTCTACTTGTTTGGAGTAGTGAAGTGGACTCGGGAGGAGCTGTATCAACTCGACGTAAAGACCCGAAAAATGATGCATCTCTATAGGAGTTTGCATCCCAAATCGTCTGTTCCACGGTTGTACTTCCCCCGACAACAGGGAGGCCGTGGACTTTTGACTTTGGAGTGTCTACATGACAGAATGGTACTCGATTTAAAACATACACAAAAGTGAGACAATGTTTTCAACTTTTTCTTGAAATTATATTTGGGGTAGTGTCTAAATACACTGGGCAGAGCGTTATATTGTTTGATAGAGTTGTAAATAAAACTACGAGAAAAGCAGAGTGTCGAGTGTTTTGGAATAATAAAAGTATGACGGTTTCGTGTCTTCGAATTATTTTAAGATTTGAAAGTTTTGTATCTTTCATAAATATAATTTGGATTTTTGTAACTGAGGAATTTATGTATATTGACGAGTAGGTTTTAGCAATCGGTAACTAAACCTGACCCCTCGAACTTGGGGGATGTATGGTCGAATTTTCTCACACCATAAGAAAGATAGATGCAATTGTTTTGTATTTTTTGTAAGCGATTAAGTACATCAAATCTCATCACAGCAGACCCTTAGATCATATCGCAATATGCTAATCTAGACAATATGAGGGTTTCGCAAAGTTTCAACTTCAATTTGGAAGTCATAATATCTCTACTTTGATAGAGTTGACGTGAGATACTGTACGAGCTACGACAAAGTGAATTTATATGTTTGGGAAATCTCAGATCAGCATCTAGCCCTATTCCCTTGCTTTCTGTAATTATTTGTAGTAAGTCTAGTCAAAGTTTGATTTCGATTCTTCCTTTAATTTTCCAACTTTTGTGTTTCGGACCAAAAAGTTTCAGCTGACATTTTTTAGAACTCAAATTCAGGTTATGGGCTAGAGATAGATCCAGTAACTTTTGTAGATCGCTGTTAATTTTTTCCATTGCCAGCTGCCAGGTACTTGGAGGGAATCGATAATATAACTGAGTGTCATCTGCATAACGATGAACTGTGCAATGATTAATTATTTTATGGAAGTCAGATATATATAGAGAGAACAGAATGGGGCCATGGATAGAGCCCTGAGGTACTCCATAGTCAACAGGTAAAGCACTAGAACACTTTCCATCCAGATATACTGAGTCCGATTTCTGAGGTAACTTTTCAATAGATCTACAGTCCCTTCAGATGGATATTTTGGACGACTGTTCGATAAAAGAGTTATGAAATCAATCAATAAGGAATAAAATGTTTCCAAAACTAGTAGTTGCAGGAAATGCCCTACACTTTGGCCAACGAATATATCTGGCAGTTACTTTTAGCGTACCCCAAGACGTAAAACTGTTTGATATTTATTTATTTATTTATTTAATCGTAGTCAACTTGTTAGCATCAATGGATTCAAGTCGACGCCCTTCGTTGTTACCTCAGGGCTCACACCTGGGTCTACTGTTGTTTTTAGTATTCATAAATGACATACAGTCTTGTTTCCTTTATTCTAATATTTTGTTATATGCGGACGACTTGAAAATATTTAAAAAAAATTACCTCTATAAGAGACTGTTTAAAAATTCAGGAAGACCTTGCTAGATTTGTAATATATTGTGATATGAATAAGCTGAAACTCAACGTGGAAAAATGTACATGTATTTCGTTTTATAGAAATCATTCACCCATATTGTTTCAGTATTTGTTGAATAGTATTGCATTAAATAGAGTAGAATATATCAAGGACCTTGGAGTATACTTTGACACAAAATAGAATTTCAATCGCCATGTTGAATATGTCATAAATAGAAGCAACAGAACACTGGGTTTCTTCAATAGAATGTGCAGAGACTTCAACAACGAAGCCGCTATTAAAACTATCTATTATGCATTTGTTTATAGCAAGTTGAATTTCGCTAGCAGTATATGGAATCCTTGCTATAATACATTCAAATTGCGTTTAGAACGACTGCAAAATAGGTTTGTTAGACATCTTCATTACCGAATCACTAATGTCTATGTAACTCACGGTATTAATCAAATCCGTAACTATTATAACATTCAGCCTCTAGAACAACGGAGAATCACTTCGGATCTAATGTTTGGCCATAAAATTTTAACGAATCTTATTGACTCGCCTGAGTTGACAGCAATGATGTCCTTTCATGTACCCCAGAGAAACACAAGTAATAAATATTTATTAACTACTTCCACATATAACACCAATGTGGGGAAAAACTCTCCAATAAATAGAATCACAGACTCATTCAACAGATACTGTTCCAATTTGGACGTTTTCTCCATGTCCTTACAAATGTATAAAAGTAACATAAGGAAAATATTCAATTTTTAATCATTTATGTTTTAGATTAAGCATTTACCTGTTGAACGCCAGTTTTGTTAGCACAATCTGTATTTTAGTGGATACTTGTTTGGGTTCTTTTACCTGTATGTGTCCCGAATTTAGAATAAATAAATAAATAAAATAAATAAAATAAATAAAATAAATAAATAAATATAATCTTCCTCGGTGCACTTCCCACAGGAAGCAGCGAAGGGGGCGTTACACACAACTTGCTAATCAACCCAATCCGCTTCACTAGTCATCGCCGACTCGAAACATCAATTACCCGTAAATAAAGCTATTCGGGCCAGCCGCGACTTCCGATCTTTCTGCTCCTAACAAGTGTTCAATTCATTTTCCATATTCCCAATTAATTATGGAAGTTACGACACAGAGGGTGGGTTTGTGAAGCGCAGATAACCATCTGGTTAACCGCGACTCGTTAATGGATAGGTTCTTTGCTACAAAGCTGTTACGATCTGAAAGCATTCTCATGGTGTGGCGTTCGGTTGATGATTGCAAGACTAAGATGCATTTGTAACGGGCCGGACGGCCAGAATGAGAGATCGATATCGCCCGTGCCACCAGTACAAATAAAAAGTGATGCTGATGGCATGCTATGAGCTCATCCGCCCATTTAGATCACTCGTTCTCTTACTGTGTATACGGGGGGACAATCTGAAAACTCACAATGGTTATATCTGAGCAACCAAATGAAACACATGAAATCGCTGAATATAACTTTCATAATAGGGAGGGGGAAACAAACTGATGTAATAGCTGACTTGTTTTTACTTACCTCCGCGCTCCCAGCACCCCAACTTTATGAGAAGAAGAATATATTTATTGAAACAGGTAACCCTAATATACCGTGTATCAAAGCCAAATGGAATAAATTCATTATTTCGGTTACTGTACATATTAAAAAAATCCCGAAACACGTCAAATGTAAATTATAATTTCACATTTTTTAACGTAAAAATGCCACCCCTACCTTCAACCCCCTTCGAATGATAGGTACAACCCCCAATTTTTTAAATGGGAAGTATAGGTTTGTGTTAGGAATCACACGTTAAAGGTAAGACCTCGTTAGTTCTTAGCTCGCATGAGTTTCGACTTGTGAGGGTTGTCGTTCGTAGGGGTGCTGGTTAACGGAAAAAGAGATATATAATTTGAAAGGTCTCTTCATTCTCTATCCAAAAATGTTATCGCTTTCAAGTTTATTGCAACAATTGAAATAAAATAAATTAAAATCATGAGGTTACCGAAATTCGTTGAAATACACTCAAAAACTAATATGCTATGCAAAACGTAATGAAATGTAGAATACAAAAAAGAACTATGGATGTTAACGAAGTAGATGTTCAAAATGTTCACCACGAACGTCTTGCAAACATCCTAATCTCAAATAAAACTGTCTTCTAACATTATTTAACATATCAGGCGTGACCGACCTGATCGCAAGCGTTATTCGTTCTTTTAAGTCATTCAAATCTGGAGGTTTAGTTTTATACACATTACTCTTTACATATCCCCATAAAAAAATCTCATGATGAAAGATCAGGTGATCGCGCTGGCCATTAAATCGATCCTCGCCTTCCTATCCACCGATTGGAAAATGTTATATCGAGGTATTGCCGGACATTAACTTGGTAATGGTGCTCCATCCTGCTTAAACCATATCGTATTTACTGAAACTTGAGGGTTTCCTGGATCAGGATATAAATTTGCTAGACTTAAAATGACATCATTTTGAAGTAGTGTCAAATAATTAACGACATTCAAGGTATCCTTAATGAAGAAGGGGCCCTACAATCCCTGTCCAAACATTAACCTTTTGAGGGTATTGCGTGTGTTCTTCTCTCATCCAGTGAGGATTTTCCGTTAACCAGTAGCGGCAATTTTGCCGATTAGTATGACACTCATCAGAAAATATAACGTCTTCTAATTGCCGGATATTGTCATCCAACATGTCTATCATTTGCTCACAAAAATAAGTTTTCTATCAAAGTCGTCTTCTATGAGCTCCTGAGTAGGTATCATTTTATAGAGATGCATTTTATTTTCTTTCAATATGTTTACTATCGATGTATGGCTAACAGTGAATGTAGTGGATGCCTATCTACTCGATGTATGTGGGTTTTCCTCTGATATGAGATCATCTCTCCTTGCATTGACAGCTGCTTTTTTTATCTGCCCCACATGACCAAGCTCGCGAAACTGCCTCACTATTTGGCTTATTGTTAATTGAGATATGCGCAGTAAATTAGTAAATTTCTCATGGAATAATTGAGCTACTTTCTGTTGTGTTTGGGTTTTATCTCCGTAACCAATCATTTGTAAAACTGTTATTTTATGCATTTCCGTTGATCTAACCATTTGTCAAACTTGAAGTTAACGAACTTTAAACTTAAATCAAAATACTGACAACTAATGTTGTAACATACAAAACCAATTGACAAGGCATTTTAAACTAACGTTGCCACGGAAATCATTTACAGTTTTTTGAAATAAGTTTTGAGGAGACCTTCCAAACAACGATATATCGCAAGCCAATACTTCCTATTTAAAAAATTGGGGGTTGTACCTGTCATTCGATGGGGGTTGAAGGTAGGGGTAGCATTTTTCCGTTGAAGTATGTCAAATTATAATTTAAATCTGACGTGTTTCGGAATTTTGTTGAAATATGTACCGTAAACGAAATAATGAATTTATATTTATACACATATTATATTAAAGCAGAATAATTCCGCCCAATAAATACTTTGCCGCCAATTGAGAAACTTTCAGAAATAAATGTTTAAGAACAATAACACAAACACGTTTCACAAAATTCAATATTAATGAATAATCAATCTGTGGATTTCGAAAAAGTATTCTTATGAAACAGCACAGCAACTGACCCTATGCTTCGTTAAAACCCAATTAGATAACAATAAATATGTTGTCGCGGGATTCCTTGATCTAAAGAGAGCCTTTGAGACAATCCACAGGAAAATATTATTATCCAAACTCGAACAATATGGTATTGGTTGTATAATGCATGATTAGCTAAATGACTACCTTACAAACCGCAAGCAACATATATGTATCCGGTGTGATAAATGATGCAGGTATTACATAGGGAAGTATTTCAGGCCCCCTTCTTTTCATTTTGTATCTGAACTGAAATTTAATGTAACAAAAACACAGTCGATGGTCTTTACAACAAAATATAAGTATGATACTGATATTGATAATATTCGTTTGAACATTAATAATGAAAGAATTCAAGTTGTCTCAACTTGAGTTGTTTTGAACTTCAATAATCATTTTGATTATCTGATATCTCAACATTTATCAACTGAGTCTGAAATCACTGTGTATAATTCAATCATTCAGCTACATTTCAATTGTTGCTCATCCATTGTATATCTGTTTAATCTCAATAAGTTGAATATGCTCCAGAAGCTTCAAAATCGTGAAATGAGAATAATATTGAGAACAAATCGCCTCACCCTTATAAGAACAATGTTAATGACCCTCAGTTGGTTCGCAGTGGAAAACATACTGTTTTATTTCACTCTGATTTTCATATTCAAAACCATTTAGCACCACATTACTTTCAGAAGTACATAACATTTAATAAAAATATTCACAATTATAACACACTTCCTGAAAGGTTTCTTGGAGTTCAATAAATTCAAATAAAGATATATGTATCTATCTTTCTTTTTTTTTAAATAATTCAATATTTTATTTGTGAAATTATAAAACAACAATAAAAATTAAATGGCGTTCCGGGGCGACTTCATTGATTCCAGTGGCGCATTTGCTTTTTCAGCTGCAGCACCACATCATCTATAAACATATTACTAACATTATAAAATTGTACATGATTATTAAAAATAAAAATGTAGGTATAGTTCAATATTAGAAATTTCTGGTTTGAAAAATCACGACAGACACACATATGCTATTAAAAAAATACATTGCAATATAGTTGCAGTTCTAATTATTACTATCATTTAACCAAGTATTATTCCATCTAGATTTTTGGAAAGATTCCAATAACTGTTTTTTTTAAATTACTCAATGATGCACTAGATTCAATTAAGTTCACGTAGAAACTACTTTTCGATGAGTAATTTAAATTATTATTTCTTGTGAAATTGTATGTTTTGTGGAATGTATGTTTATAAAAAATTCATTGTCACAGAGCCCTGAGGAAGAATTCAATTAAATTCGAAACGCGGCTAAAGAACTACATATATTTTAATAAAAAACTGACCCTGTTACCCAAGCAACCTTAAGTTGTAAGAAAAACCCGTTAGATACCTGAATGGTTCAAAACTGTGAAAATCTGAAAATACACAAACAATTAGTATTTATTTTGCGTCAATAATTAGTACAACTGATTCGAAAATGTAAAGGCTAAAATTACATGAATTCATTACAACCCTCAAAACGGGCGTCCTGTAAGTACGTAATTGGTCACTTCAGACCGAGTCAACAACATTGATAAAAACTCCGAATCTAATGCCATTACGTCTATTTTGATATCTACAATTTATAATGATAGCAGTATCAAGCCCAACACGAAAAAGCTATTACCGTCCAATTTAATTGATAAATATGATATTTCCCAATCAGCCTCTCCTTCCACCAACAAGTGTTGGTCTGTTCTTGGAGTAGCGCTTCTGTTTCATTTAAAGTCTGGTCTTATCTTATTTTTAAATTTATTTTTGTTATAATAGCCCCCTTGTGTTGATTCATTACCCGTAAAATAGATAATATCTGGCGAATGCCAAACGTTCGAAAAAAAACTTGACCGAAAACAGTTGCATATGCATTTTCATTCGTATTTTTTAAATGAACGAAGTTTGAAGACGTGACAGATAGGAAAAATAAATGATTAGAAATGACTTTCTGCTGATTTCGAACAGAGATAATTTCGTTCTTCCGCTGGCTCGCAATGAAACCTTTTGAAAAATTGATCATTCAAGTTTTTCTTGTGAAAAATATAAATATATTTTGTAAATATTACTTTGTATACAATAATGAAATCAGTTGAAATGATACAAATGTTTATGTGCCCTATCACAGATTATAGCTTCCTATATTATCAGAATAATCACTAACAGAAATAATGTTAATCGGTGGATCATGTTGAAAAAACGAAGTTTTCTCTGAAACCGTTCGTTTTCCGGGTTTCAAGGCCGTCGTATGTTGGCATTTCTTCCTGACGTTTCGCCAGTTCGTGTGGCTAGCATCTTCAAAGGCCCGTGTTGTCGCTTCCAAGTTATGAGGTACACTGTCGCGACGGTGGACGCGGGTTAAATTCAGACGGTACGGGCATTTTTGCAGTACCGTCCGAGCAGACGGTACGGTATCTCCTGGTTTCCAAATCTTGTTCATCTTCATTGTTTTTACCTTATGATAGAAATTGTTGTCATACTTGTAGATTTGAATTATCTCATGAACTATCTGCCCCTTTTTATTTTTCCATGTGTCCTATCCTCCAGTATTTTTCATTTTCAACAACCCTTCTGCTGATTGAACGCTTGTTTGTTTGTGTATGTATATGTACTTTGCCACAGGGGCATGGTTTGCAAAAAGCCCCTGGCTTCGATTTGGGGTCTCTTATTAGTAGGCCTCCCAACTCTTATTTCCTTTGTCGGCCTTCTTGGTGGGCTTATGCATTATTCTGATATTGTGCTTTAGGTAACACCATATTGTGCTTTATGTACGGCGAGAATGCCCGAACCGTCTGAGCAAATTGGACTGACCGAACAAACCGCACGTTATTAGTAAGGAATGGCTTTTCCCCTCATAATTATAGCCTAAGTTCAGGCTATGAAAGCAATAAAATGGACATCTGAAGATGCCAACAGACGACGGACTAAAAAACAACAAACTGTCTGTATCTCTAGAGAGGGAGGGTGAGTGTAGGCCCCCGGCACTTAGTCCACATGTGACCCATTGATGACCGAGGAGTTGTCCTCCCAGGTCATCGTCCATCCTGTCCTTTTCAGGAAGGTGGACAGGTCACTTGGAGACGTCTCCTTTATATCGGCAGGTGAAGGTTAAAGACTTGCCGAACACACACACTCCGGGCACTCGCATAGGACATGCCTGACAGTCTCATCTTCCTGTTCACACATCCTGCATAGAGGTGTGTCGACTAGCCCCATATTATGGAGGTGTTTTCTTGGTTGACAGTGGCCAGTCAGAAATACTACTGGTAAGCGTAGATTTTTCCTGCTCATCGCCAGATATTTTTTCGGTGCCAGTTTCCCTGAGTCGCCCAGGGTGATCCTGGCAAGATTGCATCCTTTAATTAAATCCCATATCATTAGGGATTGAGCATGGGTGTAACATTTGGCTAGTTCCGCAATTGTCGAAATCATCAGACCGTAGGTGCCACTGGATCCTAATATTCTTAGTCCAGTCGCTTCCTTCGTTAAAGAGTCGGCAATGCGATTACCTTTTCTCCTGTCGTGCCCTTTAACCCACCTCAGGATAATGTTATTATCTACCGAGGCTTTGGCTAAATCTTGGTGGTACTCTAGTACTAGCCCTGAGTAACCCGTTGTCTGTTCAACGCTAATAGGGCTTGCCTGCTGTCGGTGCAGATTGTTATGTTTTTGCCAGAAATTCCTTTCCTGGTTAACAAAAAACTGTTTCAAAATATGTTCGAAAAAGCTTGAAGCTTTATCTTCCCTTGCTGGGCAAGAGTAAACACAGAATGGGCCATTGTTATGCCCTGCGATACGTTTTCGATTACACTCCCTATATGAGAATCGAAAATGAAATATAGGGTCTATAAATGAGCGTTTTCTATAAAACAAAGTGTGTTTGTGAGATATCATCATTGAAAGACCTATTGGTGCCATTATGTGTGTAATATAACATGTCCGTCGTGACTTCTCTGGGTGGAGCGCATCCGAAACGTCCAATTTTCTATGACTAGCTCATTAATCAGGAAAAATTTAACCTATGGCATGGATTATGTTGATTTTGAGGACCGCTGTGGTTTGTGGCTTATTCGCATACACCTGCGACTTAAGAAAATCTTACAAGAAAAAGTCTAACGGAGCCAAATCGCACGTTCTCGGTGGTCAGTTCACATCACCTCCACGTGAGTTGACCATGCCCTAAAATTGCTCGTGCAGAATATCTAATGTGACATGAGCTGTGGGGTACGACGACCCGTCCTATTGAAACCACATGTCGTTGGTGTCCAGTTTATCCGATTCAGCCCAAAAGAAATTGGCAATCATCGACCTATAGTGGTCGCCATTAACAGTGATGGTCTGACCAACGTCGTTCTCAAAGAAATATGGACCAATGACGCCGCCAGCCCAAAATCCACAACATTGACTTTTTCGAGACCCATTCATCCAGAAATGGGCCTCATCGCTGAAGATGATTTTTACATGAAATTCAGGGTCAGTTGGCAACTACCACAGAGCCCATTCAGTGAACCCACATCGTTGTCTATGGTCGTTTGCCTTCAGTTTGGGTCAGTTGAATTTTGTACGGGTGCAGACCCAAGTCACAACGCAAAATTCGCCAAGTTGCGGTCTGCGAGAGGCCAAGTTCTTGTGAGTGCCGCGAAATCGACTGCCTCGGATTCTCCTGCACACTCTCACAGACAGCGGCGATATTTTCCGCATATCTTGCGTTTCCTTGACTTACGGGTGTTGGTCGATTGTTTACTGAACCATTGCGAATAGTCCTCTCGGTAGGACCATTGTGACGACCGTAAAATGGGCGGAGCACGCGGTACGTTGTCCGAACAGAACACCCATTTTGACGAAACAGTTTTATTATTTGCAAGTGTTATTGAATGCTATATCCGTCCATGGTGATTTGGCAAAACATACTGAATAAATAACACTTCAACAAGAGGGCCGTTATCAATTGTCAAAGTTCGGAAGTCTGCTGGAAGACCCTATACAAATGACTCGTTGTCAGCCAGTGGTAGGGAACAAGAATATAGAAACCAGCATGGGTTCATATCGCCAGGTGACATCAGTCGATAACGACGGGAGTGTCTACCGCAATCCCTGTCTGCCGGATCTCGGTTTTTCTCGATTGATTCCCGTCGGTTTGAATGTCAGTGAGAATTATACCTAGCCCGTCGCATCGGTGGCATGAGATTTTGTTATCATTTTTCCACACGACTAGTTGGTCTGTCGCTGCCAAACTCCGATAGCCGGGCAAAACGTGGCCGCCTTGCGTCCCGCTGATAAGATCCGTATGCTGCGCCGCGCCGCGCGTCGAGGGAATACGGCGACTTCTATGAAGGTACGGCGGTTTGCGGCGGGAGTGGCTAATCGAACGCTCGGTCATCGTCAAAAGAACTTTACAAACTATCGACTTAAGAGCTGAATGAACGATGTAATTTGTGCAGCAACGGTGCGCTATGTGATTGTTCAAACGTTACAAACATGTTTGGGCTATAAACACATTCTGGTCGAAGAATAGGGTCTTCCAACATGGACTTCCGAACTTTGACAATTGATAATGGCCATCTTGTTGAAGCTACATCTGTCAAATTTGTTGTCATTTATTCCGTCAGTTTTGTCAAATAACCCTGGATGGATATAGCATTCAAGACACCTGCAAATGATAACATTTTCATCAAAATAGGTTTTCTGTTCGGGCAACGTACCGCGCGTACCCATTTTACAGTCGCCATAATCGTTCTCCCGAAATAACTCTTCGCAATGTGGTGGATGAATTTGAGTCCACTGGTTCAGTCAACGATCGTCCAACACCCGTACGTCGACAAAACGCAAGTTCTGCCGAAAACATCGCCGCTGTCTGTGAAAGTGTGCAGGAGAATCCGAGGCAGTCAATTCCGCGCGCTCACAGGAGCTTGGCCTTTCGCAGATCGCAACTTGGCGAAATTTTCGTTGTGACTTGGGTCTGCACCTGTACAAAACTCAGCTGATCCAGGAACTGAAGGTATACGACCATATACAACGACGTGTGTTCGCTGAATGGGCTCGGGAGCAGTTGGCAACTGACATTACATCCAAGAACGTCCAATGCATCCCGAAGAAGTCACTGTTTGGTGTGGATTTTGAGCTGGTAGCGTCATCTATCCATATTTCTTTCAGGACGACGTAGGCCATACCATCACTGTCAACGGCGAGCACTAGATGTCGATGATTACCATCTTCTTTTGGCTTGAATTGGATGATATGGACACCAGTGACATGTGGTTCCAACGGGACGGCGCTCTCTTTTGAGTCTACTGTTTTGATTGTTTTTTTTTCTCGGATATAAAGTGAAGGACCCATGTTTCATCAATGGTCATGAAACAACGCAAGAATTCTGCTTTGTTGCTGTCAAACTTGGCTAAACATTGAACTGAAACATTTTCACGATACTGTTTTTGCTCGAGTGTGAGCAAACGCGGTACCCATCTTGCACACAGCTTTCTCATGTCCAAATTCCCAGATAATATACGATGTGCCGCACTTTTTGAAATGCCTACTAAGTCTGCTAGCTGTCGCACTTTCAGTCAACGATAATTCAGTACCGCTTTGTGGATTTCCTTTACCGTTTCCTGAGCCGTCACCTGCGATGCTCGTTTTGGCAGCTCGTATGGCCTCCTTTAAACTCTGCTATCCAAAATTTTACGGTTATAAACGAAGGAACAGACTCACCCAGAGTAGAATCCAGTTCAGCCTTCATATTGAGCTAAGACCTTCGGAATGATGTATTGTACCACATAACAATGACCAATTTTCTCCATTTTCACAAATTTACCGAAAACGTTCGTTATTGATGGTTGCCAAACAATGTCTAAACAACGTAGCGTCTTCAAACTTGAAACACGTGCTTTATAGATTGTGTACGTTGTAATACCATAAAATTTTTCAAACAACTAGTGCTATCTCTAGGTCAGGCCAGGTACTTCTGTCACCACCCTCGGTTAACCGTTCTGTGACAAGAATTCACAAACATTGGTCGTTGGTCTTATTCAACCAATAAGAAATTTTCCCTGAGGAGATGTCGCACTGTCTGCTTGAAAAAAAATACTTCAAGTTTTACGTGCTTGAGGATTCTGATTGTTCAGCCTGTTTCTTTTGTGGTATGAGTTATAAACAGTTCGGATGACTAAGTAGAGGAATGCACGTACATTCCTTCCTAACTGAATACTCTAAGAAACAACAAAAAGCTACATCCGGAGAATGCATTTCAAGATAAAATCCACTTTCCTCAGAGCCAAGCGGGCAACGCCGCCTCTGAGCGCCATTACCGCGCGGCGGCGGCAATTTCGGACGGAGATACGGCCCCGATAAGATGACAAAAGTGCGATAAGAACGCGGTGCCATTTCAGATATCGCAAAATGGAATGAGATGCTATCGGATGACGACGCTGTCGGCCAAAGGAGTCACTCGGGGTCACGGCAGTCCTCGAGGATGTGAGTGTGTATGAAAACTTGTTTCTCGAACATTACGTGAAATGGTGAAATGAAACAGATGTTACAAAATTCTCGGTGCCCCTTCTCGTGTACGAATTAGGGTCACGGAAGATCAGATGTTTTCGGAGTGATGTACAATTTCTCTGTTCTTCGGCCCTCGAAGGACCAATGGCATTGCGTTGAATGTGGGCCATCGAGGTAGTAGGATATGGGAGCTCGTTGGTTCATGATTTTATCTACCTCTTTCCCACCTTTTGAAAATTGGCCACTATCATCAGATACTTCTTTGGTATTCCACACAATTAACATGTTGATCAGAGGAAGAAACCCAAATTATCTGATCATCTATTCAAAAAACATTCATTATATATTCACATCTATACTAATATAAATGTGAAAGTTTGTATGTATGTATGTTTGTAGCTCTTTAACACCTAAACAACTGAACGGATTTAGATGAAACTTTACATGAATACAGCTTATACATCAGAATAAAATGAAGGCTACAATTTACAAAGGTTTTGTGTAATTTTGGTTATAATATAACGATAAGTATCAAGTAAGTCGGAAAAACTCTTTCTCCCTAAGAGCTATCTTGGCGTGCGCTTCCTATACCGTTGGAGTTACATGCAGACAATGTACCGTTAGATTGTTTATCTTGAATAGTTCTTAATAAAAGTCCGCGACAGCATATATCTACCTCTTATGTGGTAGCCACTATATGCAAAATACTGAGCCATAAATACAATCGAATTGGATCCTTTTTTTACAATGAACATTTTAGAATATCTGTCAAATTCTTATAGAAATGTATACAATTGTCGTTTCAAGTATTTGATATAGATAAACTTTGTCTTTTACACTAAGTAATTTGGACGAATCGTTTAAAAGTTATCACGATAAGATTAACTTGACGCAACGCAGTAAGCCATTACGCGTCGCGACTACTGTGAGACAGCGGGGGATGATGCGCGGGGATGGTCTAAGCAATGAAGCGCCATCGCCGAGAACGCGACCCGAACGCAGGCAGACGTCGTTGACGGTTGTGTTAATGTTGCGAATTCCTTTATAGGTAACATAATTCCATTCGCGAAGCTATGCATTACATAGTGCAGTTGGCATATTTGTTTGATTACTGTATTTCAAAAGTAAAAATATAAATTAGTAGCTGTTATATTAACGTACAGCCGAAGCTGCTGAACCTAGAATCTTGAAATATGCAGGTAAGATTCTTTATATAGCGTAAATAAGCATCAAGAAAGGGAAACAGGAATTTCCACCCCCAAAGGGAAAAATAGGGTTTCAAGAAATGTATTAAATTTCGTCAGTTTTGGATTTGGAAACCTGGAGTTTTGGGTTATTAAAAAAATAATGTAACTATTTGTTTGAAATGGTTCATCGCGAAACTCAATGTGACAAACCAAATTCTATGCGGGCGAAGCCGCAAGCAACAACTAGTTATTCATAATTTTGTATGAATCAGAAGCCACACTCACATTGCATATAAATGATCAGTCAATCTGTCAAGAACAAATAACGAAGAGTGCACAGAAATAGAAGGAGAGCCTATAAGAGTGCACCTTTCGAGACCTGGTGTCCATCCAGTTATTGCAAAAATACCAGTGGTTCAGTAAACAATCGATCAACAGCCGTACGCTAACGAAACACAAGATCTGCTGAAAACATCGCCGGTGTCTGTGAGAGTGTGCAGGAGAATTCTCGAAGCAGTGATTTCGCAGGCCACAACTTGGGCGAATTTTGCGTCGTGACTTGGGCCTGCACCCGTACAAAATTCAACTAACCTAGGAACCTAGGACCTAGGAAATCTGAATATTATGAGATGGACCGGGGAGTTCCTCGAGGATCGATCTTGGGGTTGCTTATTTTTTTGTTATTCATAAACGATCTGCCTGACTATATCAGTTCAGATTCAGTAGTTCTCTATGTAGATGATACTACATTAGCCATTGATTCAGATAGTCCTGAAGACTTACAAAAAAAACTAAAAAATTTAGCAGAACAATTCATAAATTGGCGTGAAAGAAATTTCTTGATAGTGAATGCAGAGAAAACAGTCTATATGCATTTCCATTCTAGGTGGAGATCTGTGACTGAAATTATTCAAGTGGTTGTCAAAAATAGTACCATCAATCTTTCTAAAGTTACGAAATTCCTCGGAACTTATATAGATAGTGGAATGAGTTGGGAGAATAATATTGATAACATAAGCAAAAAAGTGAACACAGGTTACTATGCTATATTGCAATTAAAAAATATGTTCAACACCTTTGTATATTATGCTATAATCTACTGCAACATATCCTATAACATCAACATCTGGGATGCTCCAGTAACTTAAGCAGAATATTTGTATCCCAAAATTTCGACTCATTTTCAATCTAAAACCAGATGAATCGTATCGAACATATTTTCAAAAATATATAACTAGTCAACAAAATAGCAAAAGAATTTTTTTCAAAAATATTGAATTTCTTACTTTGTTTAAAACAATTTAATAAACAAATTACGTAAAAAATGCAAATCCTATGTTAATAACTGCCATTGTTTGATGTGGAAACAGAATATCAATTGAAAAAAAAAATATCAACAATTTTAAGATATTTCATTTTGCGATAGTTATAAAAAATCATAATTGACAAATTGATAAATTTTTATGAACTTTCATCGCAGGATCGTATGAAGTATATATCAAAAGGGCTACACGAAGTTTAAAATTCATAGGCCTATTATTTATACCTTTCATCCCATTATTTATGCCAACGGAGATTGGGAAAAATTTTGTTAGTTTGTTAGTTTCTCATTGCCATGGTTACCGAACTAGGAACGGAGACCTCATCAGAATTCCTGCTCATCATTCTATGTAAAAAGCCCCTCATATAGAGGTATAAAGTTTTTCAATTATCTTTCCGCAAACCTGAGGGAGCAACGAAATAAAAACTTCTTCAAATCAAAATTGAAAGTATATTTGCAAGACAAATATAGTATCAAAGAATTTCTTGATGCAAAATGAAAATGTGTTTGCTCACATGTATGAATATAAATGTAATAAAAGTTTTCATCAATCGAATAGTAAAATTTTAATATTGTTAATTGTAAATTAGTCTTCCATCACACGGTTTTTTATTTGTGACGTATCCTATATCATGCTGTACGTGATCTGTAAGGATTGAATTAAGATTATTATTATTATTATTATTATTATCAAATAACCATAAGTGTTGTCTAAATTATGCTCTCTGCTTACTCTACTCATTTCTATAATTACATAAATGTGAAAAATATCTCACCGACTGATCGATGCCGCAGCCACTCCCACCCTAATCACTCCTGCCGCTGTCAACTCCAAATTCAGAATGACTGGGGCGACGTGATATGTCATTCACTCGATCACACGCGACCAACTTATTGCAGACAAAGGTGTCGAAACTGCGATAGGTGCAACCAACGCCTGATGACACCGATATGACGACGCGAAATGACGTGAATAAATGGAAAAAATGAAAAGTCTTCGGTGCCTCCGTTATCATTGACGTCGCGGCCAAGTTTTATGGTTTCAATAAGTTCGATGGGATTAGACTGGAGTCATACGCGTCCGTCCCGAAAACGTTTTACAAAATAGTGATTTACGTAAAAAGTCCGGAAAATACTGTTTTTTTAAGGACAGAACACAAGCATTACAGGAAAATCCTCTCTCAGAGCAGTGCCTGTGCGAAAGTAGCGATTTACATTGGATTTGAATCGATGCAGATAAAATCCATTTGAAAAAACATTCTCAAGAAGTTTATTCCACATGAATGCAGTTCTCCCGATGAAAGAGTTCTTGAACAGTGAAGTTCGAGGTGTACGGAGCTGAACCTCAAAACGATGAGGAGCCACAGTCCGTCGCGTATATCTGATATGCATCGTTTTTGGTGCAGTGGTAATGTTCTTCTAAGTGTTTTTGTCTTACAAAAAAGAGCCCTGAGATACCTCTGTAAACTAAAATTTCGCGATTCGTGCAGATTTCATTTCAAGCAACGCAACATACTCACAATAGTGTCTATATTTATACTTGAAACAGTGTGTCTCATAAATAAACATAAATAAAATTTCATTACAGGGAATAGATAGCCCACTTCAAGCAACGCAACATACTCACAATTGTGTCTATATTTTTGAAACAGTGTGTCTCATTAATGAACATAAATAAAATTTCATTACAGGGAATAGATACCCCACACATCAAAGTAACCATCTCAAACTACCTACCATTACCATATTCCACTTTCGTTAACGATTCAATTATATATAACGGCTGCAAAATGTACAATCACCTTCCAAATAGTATTAAAGAATACCGTCCAAGCCAGCTTCCGGAAGGCAGTAACAAGAGTTCTTCAATATAGAACCTATTATAGTTTGGATTAATGTATGGATAGAATAAAATGATAAGTAGACCTAAAATATACACTTCCTATACACTTCCTATACACTTATATATACTTTCTATACCTTCACTATATACACCTTCTATTGTTTGTTATATTCTGAATTTCAAATAAGTGACTGATTCTTTTTATTTAATCAAATTGTATATGTTATACGTTTTTTCTGTTAACCAGCTATCGCATCCCTACGAACGACAACCCTCAGAAGTTGAAACTTGTGCGAGCTAAGGACACGGTGGTAGTGACTATTTATCAAATGTTATTTCATTACATTTACATTTATAGGTACCGGGTGTCAACGAATCTATTAGACAAGTCATAATTTCTAGACTATTAGGAGAATTGAAATGAGATTTGGTATAGTTGAATGGTATGTGGAGGGGAATGTTTTCACATATTTTTCACTTTCCGGTCACTTCCGGTTTCAGCGGAAATGGCTCCGGTTCTGAATTTTTAAATAGAACACTCTGTATATTGTAACATTTTTGGGTTTCTGAGACAATTCTGGATCAGAAACTGACATTTCCGGAAGTTTTTCAGCCTACTTGATTTTTTCAGAGTCACTTTTAAAATTGCATCTAGGTGGCCATGATCGGACGTAAACTAATCTATGGACCTCAGGTGATATCAGAAAATTGCAATAGCGGAGTTTTAGTGACTAGTGTGTTGAATATGAATGAGACAAGTTTACAAAATAACATTTTCGTGTCTAACTATTATTTTTCAAATGGCGACCATTTTTTGACAAGCAATTTCCGAAAAAAGGATTTTTTGTTCTTGAAAATTCCACTATAGTAAATTTTCAAAGTGCATCCCTCCTTGTTCAAGACACATTTCAGCTCGTTCAATTGTTTCTCTCAACACGTTTTGTAACATTTGAGGCGATATACTTCTAAATGCCTGTTGAATCCTTTCTTCTAAGATTTCGAGAGTGGCTGGGGCTGTTGCATAGTAGACCCTTTCTTTTACATATCCCCAAATGAAGAAATCTAACACAGTCAGATCCGGTGAGCGGGCAGGCCACCGTACTGGACCGTTGGTTGCAATAACTCTATTATTAAAATGCTCTATTGAAAAATCAAGTACGTCTCTGCTATTATGGGGTGGTGCTCCATCTTGATGGAAGTAAATTTGCCGTAAAACTTCTAAAGGCATATCATTAAGATGATCCTCGATTTCATTTTGAAGAAAACACAAGTATCTAACCCCTGTTAACTGACCTTGAAACAATATTGGACCAATTATTCTGTTTCCAACGATACCAGCCCAGACATTGACGCCAAACCTTTCTTGAAAATTGCCCTCTCTCATTGCATGTTGATTTTGTTGGGCCAGTACCGACAATTCTGCTTATTAAACATGCCATTATTTGTAAACCGTGATTCGTCGGAAAATAGAATGAAGTTGATAAAATTTGGGTTAACTCTATGATTTTGAAGCAACCAATCACAAAATACTACTCTTCTATTGCCGTCGTCAGCATACAAATGTTGATGTAACTGATATTTAAATGCTCGATATCCGTGCTTTTTCAGTATTTTTCTTGCTGATTCGTGACTTATCTGCATTTCTCTACTAATTTCTCTTAAAGAAACCGTTTTGTCAAGAACGTTAATCTCAGTCTCCTCATTTATGACAAACCTCTGTTCTGCGTCTCGATTTCCCTCTTGCCTAAAACGACTCTCAACATAGGGAAAATACTGATGAGATGGGTGTTGCCGATTGGGATATCTCTGAGCATACAACTCAGCAGCTTTCCTTGAATTTCTGTGGCATTCTCCAAACAATAACAACATATCCACTTTTTCACTTTGAGTATACATTATTTCGACGAAAAATTAAACTAAAATTAACGAAAATCAAGAGAAACTTCTACTTTCTGCTCATAAAGCTTATGTCACTGTCATAACCTAGGTGAGCGTTTTGTTCTCCAAAATATTATGCATCATTCCTATCCATGGCACCCTTGACAAAAGTAAATGAATTTGTATCGAGTATTTTCCTCAGTAATATTTAATTTATGTTCTTATTTGTAATCCAATCGCAAATAAATTAGTATCGTTAGATTTGTCAAAAAATCCTTTTTTCGGAAAGTGCTTGTCAAAAAATGGTCGTCATTTGAAAAATAATAGTTAGACACGAAAATGTTATTTTGTAAACTTGTCTCATTCATATTCAACACACTAGTCACTAAAACTCCGCTATTGCAATTTTCTGATATCACCTGAGGTGATAATGTCAGTTTCTGATCCAGAATTGTCTCAGAAATCCAAAAATGTTACAATATACAGGGTGTTCCATTTAAAAATTCAGAACCGGAGCCATTTCCGCTGAAACCGGAAGTGACCGGAAAGTGAAAAATATGTGAAAACTCTCCTCTCCACATACCATTTATCTGTACCAAATCTCGTTTTGATACACCTAATAGTCTAGAAGTTATGACTTGTCTAATAGATTCGTTGACACCCGGTATATACACGCTTTGTCAACAAGATATTATCCTTTGATATTAAAGCATATTTTGACTGATTGATTGACATAATCCATGCCATCGGTCAAACTAGCCTGATTTATGCACCAGTCGGCCCATCTAGTATCGTCATTTCACAACTTAACTCATGAAAATTTGAATATAATAATATCCATTTGTGATGCACTGTTTGGAACATTTGGTGTGGTGATGAATATTAATGTAGTTAAAGAAGATTAAAAGAAGTTTAATCTTCCTCTTGAAGATGATCATTTGGTGATCGAAACACATGTCGAGGTGTTAAAAATAACTGTTTCGTATTGGAAAAAAACTCCAGTAATATTTACTAATATCCTTATCAATACCATCAATGCAAAGAAATATACTTGATATATAGAATCACTGAAAACACTGTACCTTATCTATGAACACTGTTTCTAGGTCCGTCCAGTTTATATTCAATAAAAGTCCGATGTGTTGCAACGCTTATCAACAATTCCCAGCTGGCCGGTTTGTTATGTGATAAACAATTATTTACACCAACAAGCAGTCCAGCCGAAGCGTTGATGAGAATGTGAGATTAACTCATGATCTCCCAACAAGAGGAAAGAACACATCTTTAGTCCATTCGGAGAAATGTCCAGTATGCGGACAATGAAGAAGCAACGGCCTTATATTGCTGAAACACGAACATTCTCACGCAAGCCTGAAACGAGGGTAAATCGTGAAACAAACTTATGAAATGGCATCTTAGGAAACACTGTTTCATGATTCATACTTGTTTTACTGTGTTTACTTCACAAAATTAAGGCTTATTTATACAAAATAATATTGAGGTTGTTCATATTCAGTTTGATTTTGTCAGATGCATTTCAAATCATGTAGTTTGCCCTTAATTTTATGGACAATTTCGTACTGTCATGTATTGCTGATGACATAATAAAGGCGATATTATTAAACTGAAAGGGGTATATCGCCATCTGTACGCGAATAGATCAAGCAATAATGTCGGTAATTCTGTCAAATACAGATCCCGAACTTGAGAGTTACAAACATACATACATACAAGTGAAGCTAATATAAAGCCGTGTAATGAAAAGCACATTTGCTCATTCGTTTTACTGGGGAGAAAACTGGAGTAGCTATTTTAATTCACACCCTCAGTATAATTTTCTAACAAAAACACTGATTTAGACGCAAGGGCTTCATCAATTCATATTATTCTTCTAATGAAGTACCTGATTGAAGCACTATTAGATCGGATCTAATCATGATATCATCCTCTTTTCCATAGAAACTTAAAAATATTTCAGGTAAGCAGGTAATTAGGTAAGCTGTACAGGTATATGATGCATTGATTTTCATAGAAAGTTGTTGCCCGCGGCTTCGCCCGCGTAGAATTTGGTTTGTCACATTTCGCGATAGACCATTTTAAACAAATAGTTATAATATTTTGGTATTAACCCAAAACTACAGTTTTCCAACTCATAAACTGACGAAATTCAATACAATCTTTGGTCAGTCGGTAGCCAAGCGGTTCGGCGTGGGTGCTTTGTTCACTCACTCGAATTGACTGCCGTGTTGGTCGGTGGTTCAAGCCCTAGTCTGAACGATCGATCTTCACTTGCTACCGTCCAACCCGTGTTAGGAATCACACGTTAAAAGGTAAAACCTCGTTAATCCTTAGCTTGCACAAGTTTCGACTTCTGAGGGTTGTCGTTCGTAGGGGTGCGACAGCTGGTTAACGGAAAAAACAGATTTTAAACAGATTTTTTTAAACCCCTATTTTTTACCCATGGCGGTGGAAACTCCTGATTCTGTATTGATACAAAGAACCTACCTGCATATTTCAAGAATCTATGTTTAAGTTTGACGATAGTCATGTCATTGAGCCTCAAGAGACACCCTACATTTTGTTTTATAAGAAAGAGGACATCTTCAGATGATGTGGTGCTGCAGATTTTTCCGGGTTTTCCTGCAGCTGAAAAAGCAAATGCGAAACTGGAATCAATGAAGTCGCCCCGCCCAATTAGCTTATATTGTTGTTTTTATTTTTATCGTTGATTTGATAAACTCACATTTTCAAAAAAATTTAGGTTCAGTATAAGTTTTTTTTTTCCAATAGGACCGATTCATTCGGATTCCTTCGAGATAGATTTTCTATTATGAGAAAATCTATTATTTGGGTGAATTCCTCAGAATAGACTCGCGCGGTAGGTGATCCTCAATCATGAGAACGGCAAGGAGAGGTGCTATTTGGGAAAGGGGAGTGATGAAGGAGAATCTCGAGAAGGGATTTGTTTAGTGGTGAGCCGTGTGGTCCATTTTCAAGAATTTGAACGATATCGTTTCGGATATAGTTTCATATATAGATTTTGAGAGTTCCATAAAAGGTTGCACTTCCTGAAGATTCTACTGGGTCACAACCACTTTTCCAGAACGAGCGACGCCATTTCCTTGAAGACGTTATTCGTTATTTTTTTGGTTAACGGAACCCTTCGTTTAAGAAGGTATGGAAATTCATTTCGATCCTTTCAATTGCATATGCGATTCAGCTTTTAGTGAATCGAACTTTTGAATGAATTTCCATTATGGAAATTGTTTTTTCAGGTTTTTGTATTGGAGACTTTTTACAATAGTTTTTCTGCAGAAGAGCTTTTACAGAACTTGTATGAAATCATTGAAGAGGGAAGAACAAGGACTTCTATCTCTGATTCCTTACGGAATAGATTTTCAGTTAATTTACCAAATGGTGGGTTTTTCATTCGTCCAGTTCGATAAATGTTATTGTCCACGTCCACAGGATAGTCTAGTCCATTTTAAAAATTAGAAAAGTACGTGCTCCAAGTCTGTCCCGTTCCTGGTCGAAGAAAACTGCAGCTACAGCTCGACGAGAAACTAATAGGCAAATATTACTTACTCTTGACTCATTTTCCGAAAATAACTAATTTTTGCATTAGAAATACTGTTTTATTAACATGATACAATTATTGAATTTTGAGTTGATCCATTCATAATGTAAACCTGAACTGAGTATACTCTGGTGAGGTAATTTTTAACACTGTTCCTAATAATTATTTTTTTATGACATGAATCTTATAAGTAATACTTTTCCTGATATTTTTACCTGAACTATCCATAGGTGAATGAAAGCGTACTTTTACCTACGATCATTATTGAGTTATTACAATTTGTATTTTGTGAATGTCAAGTATCTTCAGAATATCTGATTTTTATAGTTTTATTTCATTGCCGTGGCTTAAAGAACTGAATTTGATTTCACAGTCGACCAGATCCTGTATCATTCATTTTATAGACTGTGTGGCGCTTAACTTAGATCTTTATAAAACAAAATATTCAATTGCTGAAATTTCAGGATACAGAAAAGTTTTTGAACGAAACCCATAGTGCATACCGACGAAGAGCTGCCGTACGCATTGTGCCTATCTTTCCAGTAAATCTATTATAATTTTTGTATTATATGAAAGATAAGGTCACACCAGACCACTCTGTCAGGATGGTTGTTTTGATTATTGAAGTCCTTGGTGGAATGATGCCCTTTCTACTCTCAAATCTCAAAATCATACCGGCTTGCCGCACTATTGCAGAAGGCTACAGACGCAGAAGACTGTCATTCTTGACTCACTGTGCTTGCTCAGGGCACATGATTCTCGGACCCAATGATCACTTACCACACGGTGTGGGGAGTGGTCATTGGTTGATTATGCTGGCGCGCCGACTTATCATTTAATGAAATAAAGTTTAAACGCTCCGAAAAAGTAATGCCGCTTTCCAGTGTTAACAAATCTGTAAAAATAAATGATTGTAAAGTTGCAGTGGATCCATTATTACTCTTCCAAAGAATTACTGTCAGCAAACAATTTGAAAGTAAACTTGAAGAATATCTTCAATATGAATTGAGTCCGCATCCAACAGCTCTATTTGATAATGATGGCATGAGAAAAACAACAAAATCGTCATTGTATGACAACATGAGCCCAATTGATTTTGTTCTCAATGAAAATAATGTGACGTTCATTATTGATGGCGGATTTCTTCTTCATCATGTTGTATGGAGCAGAGAAGATACTTTTTCTATTATTTTTGATAAAAACATGAATTATTTACAAAGGCATTACAGTTCCAAAAATTGTTGTATTTGACGGATATTCAGACTACAGAAAGAACGTAAAAGCTATGGAGCAGCAGAGAAGACCTGCTGCACTTTCAAAAACGTATGAAGTTTGTTTCGATGAAACAATGGTTGTACCAGTTACTCAAGAAAAATTCTTATCAAATCGAAATAACAAAGATAAGTTCATTAATATGTTAATTGAAAAATTACAAGCTGCAAATATTACTACTAAACAAGCCAGAGATGATGCGGATGTTCTTATTGTTGAAACTGCAATTGAAGAATCAAAGTCTAAAAAAACTGCAGTTATAATAGGACAAGATATTGATTTACTTGTCATTTTAATTGGGCGTACACTGTCTTACAAACAAGAAATTTTCTTTAAAAAAGTAGGGAAAGGTAATGTAAAAACGGAGATATACTCGACTAAAACTTTTGATAATTATCCTCATTCTAAAAAACATATTTTATTTCTGCACGCATTAAGTGTGTAAAGTTTTTGAGAAACTGACAAATTTGGATAAACTAGCTGCAGCATTTGAGGAAGGAAATTGTTCGGCCCAGATATTATTAGATAGTGGAACTCAAACCTTATTGGCAGTCTATAATGCTCCGAAATCTGTGAAAAGTCTCGATCATCTTCGTTATATGCATTACGTCAAGTCTACAAAACTTAATAAACCTGTGCAGCTTTCAAATATTCCACCAACAAATGCAGCTACTCATCAACATTTCAACCGTGTATATTATCAAGTTCAAACTTGGTTAGGACATGATTTGGAACCCCAGGTATGGGGAAACGATTTTCTGGAGCCTATCATGACAATTTTACCACCTGTTCCAGAAGATTTGCTAAATACAATTTTCTGCAACTGCAAGAGTGGTTGTGGTTCGCGATGCGGATGCAGGAAAGCGGGCTTGCAATGCTCTTTAGCTTGTGGCCAATGTAATGGGCAAGCTTGTCTCAATGCTCTACCATATCAGAGCGACATTAACGAAGATGGAACCTTTGACCCCGAAATCATGGAAGAACATGAGACAAATGTCGTTGAAGACGATAATGAAGACCAGTTTGAAATTTACCAGCAGCCAGAAGACGACGATGAAGAGGAAGAAGATGATTAAAATTATAAATTGTAGTTTTTGTACCTACCCTTTATTCCATTTCTTTACTTTCAATAAAAATAAATGTATTCAATGATATTTTTTATTAAAAAGATTAATTTATAATTTATTTGTTTTTTTTTCATCATGTAAGAAGTTATAAACATTAATTAGGTTAAAATTCAAATATAATTCCTATATTTTCATTAACAATTCTGCAATTACATGGGCAGGTAAGTGTTGTTAAATAAATTAATACTGAATAAAAAGTGGATAAGTTAGGAAAAAAATTATAAAATATAATAAAATAGTTAATAAAAATTGACAAATATTTATAATCATTGATTTATCGATAGTCCATCAATTATATATGGCGCGTTTTCGACCGGAGGCACCGGTTGACCTAAAGTGATGCTGTGACCGCGTGCTCTCCGCCCTCTATCTCGAAAACGGTTCACCGTATAAAAAATTTTTTTAAACAAAATTTGTAGAGAATTTTGTATTCTACAATACTGATAAAAAATACAAATAGCAAATAACCCATAGGAAATGAGATATTTCCAAAAAAAGCGCAAAAAACCGATTTTTGTGACCTTTGACCTTGAAATTTAATAGTTGCTTACACCCTACCATATGTAGGTTTTGAGACAACTTTAAGGGTGTCAATATACAAGTATTTACAGACTTACAGCTGGGTATCTCGAATTCCGAGGTGAACTTACTATAATGACTGGACTAGTATGTATAATCAAATCGAATAATATCAAAGTTACTTTATAACCTCTTTTGAGTGTGATCAAACATCTAATCAGCATTGAAAGTTTTCCATTATACAACCCAAAAATCAATATTACTAAAGAAATCATCGCGAGACCATCCGAACTACCTCTCTCTAATCTCGCTCTGAAGATCAGAAGACAATCATTATTTCAGCTCACCGATTCGTTATCTGAAGGATCCAACGCGAACCCCGGTTCACCCTCTCTGCATCGACCCTCGGTTTTAATTAACGAAATATGAAATCGTTTCACACACGTCACGTCTGCATCCCTCTTTGCTGCCTTCCGTCCAACTCCTTGATAACATGGTCATCTCTCAACGATTTGATTAAAATTCCAGTCAAGCTTCTTACACGTCATTTGTTCGTGTTACCAGTGTTCGCGTGGGTTAACGTTTCGCCGTTAACACTTTAACATGAGAAAACGTGGGTCCCTCCACTCCGGTTGGGATTCACATTAGTCGTCGCTGGATGATTCCGGACCAACAAATATGAACCATGGAAGCGAGTTCGATTGAGAGATAACGCGGAGAAAGCAGGTAGTGAGTCATCATTCGCACTTTTTTCGAAACATGCCGACTAGACAGGATCTCCGAAACCATTTCCAATGAGAAATACGATTATGGCCCAAAATCACTGTAAGATTTTCTGCCGTGACACTATTATTATGTATGGTTGTGGCGCATTTACTAGACGGCCTCAAAGGCTCGTAGGAAGCTACTAGTGTATGATTTTTAGTTAACCCTAACCTTCAAAAGACAGCTGTACACATTTCACAGCTGTCGGACTATTAGTCTGTGGGATAGAATATTTTGAGTGAGGCAACTTTTGTTGGCTTCAAGAAAATGGATGAAAAGGAATTTCGTGTGTTAATAAAGCATTGCTTTTTGGCGAAAAAAAAATACTGTTGAAGCCAAGGCTTGGCTTGTTAAACATTATTCGTACTTTGCACAAGGAAAATCTACCATTGAGAAGTGATTGGCTTAGGTTGAAACGAGGTGGAAATGGCAGCGAGGACGATGCATGCAGTGGACGCACCAAAGAGGTTGTTACCGACGAAAACATAAAAAAAGTCCACAAAATAATTTTAGGTGGTCGCAAAGTGGAGTTGATCGACACATAGCTGAGGCTCTAATACCAAAGGAACATGTTGGATATATTGTATGGGTATGGGTATGTGGAAGCTCTGTTCAAAGTGGGTGCCGCGCCAGCTCACAATTGACCAAAAACAACAAACGAATTGATGATTCTGTAGGGTTCTTCCTACAACTATTTAGTTTAGAAACATTTCATTTCTTTATTGATTTTTATTTTGCATCATAAATTTTTATTACAAAACTAACTTTTCATATGCCGCAAGCGTTCAAAATATCTGTTTGGGTTTTTATGGTAATTATTTTATTTGTATTTTTAATTATCATTTTCGTATTTTTTGAAATGCCCTCTTCTCTCGAAAAGAAAGTTTATTGCCAAAAAAACAGATGGATATTTAGAACGAAACCATTTGGGATGTTTCGAGTAGGTACTCATTGTTAACATTTTTATGGATTAAGACAAGGGCCCAAGAGGTTGACCTTTCTTGACTAAATTCATGACTCCGACCATTGTGAGGTACTGGAAACACATTTTCTTAGCCGATGCATTCATTCTGTTCTGAGATTTCGGCCGGGAACTAATCCTAATTCTGATACTCCTCTCACGAGGTTACACTGTTATTTTTTGTTTGTCATTTTGTTGGTGTTATTAATAAATTTTATTATTTGTAAACGCTGTGTCCGTCTGATTAATAATTCACCTATCACCAGTCCCGACAATTCTGAGCAGTGTTTGAAGTTTTTCCACCATGAAAACCCGAATTTATGCGTCAATGTGACGAATTTATGTGACAATGGATGAAACATTTCACACCAGAATCAATAGGATTGCCTTCTGAGTTGACTACACGTGGTGAACCAACTCCAAAGCGTGCAAAGATGCAACGGTCGCCTGGCAAGGTTATGTTATCAGTATTTTGGCATGCGTATGATATAATTCTCATCCACTTTATTAAAAAGAAAAAAAAACATCAACAGCGACTATTACATAGATTTATTGGAGAATTAAAATTGGTATCAGGATTTTTCCAGAATTCAACTCTATTTGGTTCTCCAGCTTAAGAAGCAGTGCCTTGGCAGCTAATGAACTTCCAAATGACAGGACGATGAAGTCTTGTTGTTAACAAAGTAAAATAAATCGTTGATTTTCAATAGAAAAAGGCTTGGAGACAATATGGAGCTTTGGAAAAACCAGCGTTGCTGATGAAGATATCCAGGAGAGGACTATCGATGGCTAGTTGTATGGAACGGCCTTTGATAACGCTGGATGTCCTTCATAATACTCATTCATGCCACACATGATCAAAATAACAGGATTACGACAATTTCTTACCTATTACGTTTTCAGAGAAGCATCTAGCAGTCCCAGGTATAGTCAAAGTAAACGATATTGTGAACACCTAAAGTTGGCGGCGCTCTCAAAGGCGAAAAAAACAATACATGGAAATGAACCGGCTGCGAACTAGTCCACGTGGACTGTAGACTTGACGGTTCGTGTTGGATAATTTTTACTAACTGAGTTTTATGATTGGCTGAAGAGTCATAAAATTAAATTTGAAGTCATGTTACGGTGACGAATCGAAATCGGGGAATGCGGGGATTGTTATCGTCGTCGTGTCATCAATGTTCAGTTCAGGAACTGATCGCGATTTGAGTGTTGAAATTGGTGCAACTATAATAACTTATTTTTTTTTATCTGTTCAAAATGTGGCCTCCTTGGACAGTAATAATGAGTGT
Organism: Leptinotarsa decemlineata; assembly: GCF_025532065.1. Classification (NCBI taxonomy): domain Eukaryota; kingdom Metazoa; phylum Arthropoda; class Insecta; order Coleoptera; family Chrysomelidae; genus Leptinotarsa; species Leptinotarsa decemlineata. The sequence continues at coordinate 7,265,218 of NW_027412556.1, read as the reverse complement.
GATAACAACGCACACTCTTTCCAGTGTAGTGATTTCAATAGCGATGGTGAACAATGCGAAAAAGTGATACCAGTGAATAAGACTCGGATGCATTTGAATATTTAAACATAGAGAGTGTGTTTCAATGTATAAAAGCAACATCAGATTTGACCGAAATTCCTTTCTCAACTGTACGTAAAACAGGCAAAAACAAACCTTATGAGCGCAAGACGCGATGTGATACAGGATTACCAAAACCTTTAGATGTTCATCTAATAAATTCATTGAAAAAAACAGTATACGACTGTTACAAAAGCAATGAGAATACTACAACTGGAATCATAAGGAAGAAATTGAATACTTCCGGCCATAACGCGAGCTGCTGTGACAAAACTCTCCAGAATTGGATACAGAAATTAGGATTTAGAATTAGAATAATAAACAAACGTCAAGCGGTTATGGAAAGCAGAAAAAATCTGTTTAAAAAATCTGTTTTTCCGTTAATCAGCTGCCGCCCCCATACGAACGACAACTCTCACTTGTGCGAGCTAAGGACTAACGAGGTCTTACCTTTTAACGTGTGATTCCTAACACGGTTGCAGAATCATTCCAGCTTCAACCAGATAAATTCTCTCGAGAAAAATATCTGGTCGAAGCGGGAATCGAACACACGACCTTCCGATCGTGAGTCGGACGCACTACCACCGCGGCCAATTCCAGAAGAATAGTGGAATTGCGTAACAAATACTTAAAACAAATAACTAAATATAGACAAGAACAACGGCAAATTTTCTATTTGGACGAATCTTGGTATGACACAGTTACGAAAGGGTGGACTGATGGTTCGAGAATGTGTACGCCTAACATGCCCGCAAACAAAGGATCGCAACTAATTATTGTGTATTGTGGAGGAAGTAAAGGATGGGTTCCGAATTCTTTGAAATTATGTGGAAAAAATTTTCAGGGCTGCAATGTTGAGTATTATAAGAACATGAAAGCTAATATTTTCGAGGAATGGTTTGAAAACACATTTATCCCAAATTGGATGCGAATAGTGTGATAGTTCTTGACAACGCTTCCATTTGCGACAGCTCATCAAAGTTCCGAATGAAAATTCGAGAAAACATGAAATATACAAAGTTTATTAATGGATAACAATTTGTATTTTGAAGATCACTATACCGAAAACCAACTACTTGAAGTTTTACAGACAAAAACATTTGAGGAAGTGTATGCCCTTGAGAGTATTGCTGAAAAGTATGGACACACCATACTGAGACTTCCTCCCTATTTTTGTGTTTTCAATCCCATCGAGTTGATGTGTGGAAAAATTGAAACAGAGCATCAGGCGTAAAAATAATTTTCCAAAATTTTATAAGAAGGTAATAGGGCTAATTAAAGAAGAAGTAACTAATATTACCGAAGAAGACTAGCAGAAAAGGATTAAAAAAGTAATTTCAGTTGGAAAAGAACTATATAGAGATTGGGCACTTCCATTTTAATGGTTAAAATAAATTCATAATTTATTTGAATGACGACAGTGATAGTGAAACAGAGAATATGGAAGAAGAATTATCAGAAGCTTTCGAAGAAAGTTAGTGAAGTGTTTTTGAAGCGATCGATTAAATTTATATAATGTGAGTAAGAAGTATTCAGAAGTATTTTCTATCATTTTCTATTTGGAAATCAAACTATGCGGGAACCCAATCGAACAAGTGAAAAAAATAAAATACTTGGGTATTATAGTTGACTATGGACTAACGTATAAAGAACATGCAAACTATATTCTAAAAACTATTTCTTTTAAAGTAAACCTTTTATTTAGATGTTCAAAATACCTTAATGCATGGACAAAAACGATGATATACAATAGTATTATACTTTCCCATTTGAACTATTGCTCCACTATTTTATACCTACTGAACCAAAACCAAATTAACAGGTTCCAAAAACTACAAAACCGATCGATGCGTATCATTTTGTCATGTAGCAGACGCACTCCCTTAAAAACCGTGTTGGACAGTGTAGCAATTAAAGATTATCTGTTATACCAGACACTTATTTTCATTTTTGAAATCAAAACAGGACGGGCACCTAAATACTTAATTGATAAAATAAATTACAATTTTGAACTGCACCAATACCCAACCAGATCCAAAAATTAATCACTTACCTCTAGTAAGGACAAAGACTTCTCAAAATTTTGTCTTTGTTGAAGGACTCAAAGCTTTCAATGATTCAACTAGGATATAGATTCTATTGACCTTTTCAAAAAGTTATTAAAAAAATATATGATGAAAAAACGTAATGAGACTTGACGTTTATTTTATAAACACACGTATCTATATTTGTTGTGAGACGTAAACTTCTAGTTTAGAAACTTTTTATATATTTTTTACTTTTTCTATATGACGACATTAATTGAATTCAATTCTTTATATTTTTTATGTACTCGCAAGATTTTATGGTCATATATTTGAGACGAGATGTAAATTAGTAATTGACAATTTTGTATGTATAAGTGTGTATATATGTGTGTATATGTATGTATATATACTTTATTGCTTTATGACAAACTAGTGTGACAACAAATCAATTTTATTTTTAGATTCTATTGATTTCTTTTAAAATTGTTACTCACTGAACTGTATTATTAGTCTTTGACTAAATAAAGGATATATATATATATATATATATATATATATATATATATATATATATATATATATATAAATAGTATCACCCTGTCATTCGAATCCCTACTTTCCTACTCACCTATATAAACGAAATATTTATTATATATTTTATATAGTTATTGTGATTCTTATATAATCAGAAATGTTTAATTAATAACGGAATCAGTTAGCTCCCCAACTATATAATTAGAGGGGATCAGTAGGAACTATACCTATGACTTTCAAAATTATTCGATACTTGAATGCCTTTGCTTAAAGAGTGACTGTGTACTGTAGATTTCTCTTAAAATGTTGATTCCTAAAATATTTACTGAATATTTCAAAGAATACAAGAGTCAACTCTTGTCGAACATGTTCTTGAAAATGCTATGTAATTACGTCGACTCATCAGTGTTTCTGTACAGTTCTCCGTCTCTTATCTCATGACGACAGGTTCGTATAATTTTAACTGAACTATGTATAGGAATGACAAATATGTATTTTTATTTGTTCATATTGTTCAATGAAATGAATGGAACAACGTTTCGATTATTGATTATACTGGTTTTCAAACGATTTAAAATGATGGAGAAGAACGTTGGTACTATTGAAAATCATCAGCGACAGTACGTCATCATTAGATATTGCAAAAAATCTGAAGGGCTTGTAAAAACTTAGGTACAATAGCAAAAACATTTTTCAAGAATAAAGGGATAATGACGATATATGCTCTTTATATTTATGAATGCTTAATGTTCATATTAAAAATAGGCATCTGTTCTTTAACAATATCAATCAACATTTCTATGGAACAAGAAGAAATGATTTCGTGCTCCCTATACATAGGTTAACCATAACAGAAAAAACTCCTCATTACATGTCAATGATGCTGTACAATAAATTGCCTAATCGAATCAAAGATTCGAGAAGTATAAAGAAATAAGAAAGAAATAAAAAATATTTAATAGATTTAGAACCCTATAGTGTTAGTGACTATTTAGACAAAACCGAACTGTAGAAATGTATATATTTATGAGTATATGTAGTCTTTTTCTTTTTGTTGACATTATTTCATTCTATGTTGTCTGTGTACAAGCTGTAATAGTCGGCATATTTTTGAAATAAAGATTATTATTATTATTGTCACGAATCCAACCACCATCAATCTACCAAAAGAGGAATCATCAAGACTCTAGTGGGTCGTGCTTTCCGGCTCTTTAGTACGAAGGAAGGTCTCGAAAAGGAACTAGACATCATCAGAAAAAATCTTCAGCAGAATGGTTACTTCAAAGCGATGGTGAAACAGACTTTGGCTAGAAGACAGCAAGAGCCTCGTAAGGAAGATAAGCCATCACAACCAGTGCTTGCCCTTCCCTACGTCAGATGATTGTCAGAAAGGAGAAGGAGAATTTGGTCCAAGTACAGCATCAAAACCTGCTTCAGATCCAGAAGCATCATCCGTAGTAGCCTTACGAAAACCAGGCCACAAAACGCGGACTGCGATTCCAAAAATTGCATTAACCGGATACCATTTGAGTGCGGCAACTCCTATATCGGTGAAACTGAGAGGCCTTCGAAAGTCCGCGTTGCCGAACTTAAGATAAACACATAGCGAGGAGTAACCAGAAAATCGGAAATAGCATCAACACAACACAGGAGAAAATTCAAAGAAGCCGCATATATGTTGTCCAACAATGCATTTAGTCAAGCTACCGTAGAGATACGCAACATATGGAAACCTTTAATCAAGCAGAACACGACCAGCTCCCGCCAAACGGTCAGCTTCCGCTTAATCCGATGAAGCCGAGATCATCCACAGGGTAGAGATACGCAACATACGGAAACCTTTAATCAAACGGAACACGACCAACTCCCGCTAAACGGTCAACTTCCGATAAAACCGATGAAGCCGAGATCATCCACAGGGTAGAGATACGCAACATATGGAAACCTTCAATCAAGCGGAATACGACCAACTCCCGCCAAACGGTCAGCTTCCGCTAAACCCGAAGATGCGGAGATCATTCACAGGGAGGAACACTGTTTTAAGAGGAAGTTCAAAGAAGCTGCATACATGTTGTCCAACGATGCATTCGGCTAAGCTAGCGAAGAAATACGCAACATCTGGATACCTGTAGTCAAGCGGAAAAACAGTCAACTCCCGCTAAACTGATGAAGCGGGGAAAGGGAAGTGGGGATAGGTGAAAGCGTTCGAATGACCTATAAAGAGATATTCCTTGCAGGAATAGTCCATTCATCACCCAAAGACTAATGTGGATACTAACATATGAAACGTTGTGAAGTAACTTGGTTTGAAATATCTTTCAACTCGCAAATTTCATTTTTCATTGTTCAAGTTTCAATTTTTGCTTATTTTTATTTCATTGCTTAATATAATTGATATTTTCAGCTATTCATTTTAATTTTATTTATTCAATCAGAGATTTCAAATCATACTGGAATCATATTAGACAATGGAAGTCCGAAGTATTGAAATTCACGAGTATATTAGCCAAGGCTTCAAACACTGTACAATATTTTTATTTCAAAAACTGATCTATAAATGAGGAAGTGAATAAATTGTATTCCATTTTTCCTATTCTACTCCACAATTAGTTCGCAAGAACCGGAAGACAAGTCACATCGCATTATCTACGTTCCTTTTCCATTCCGCTGATCGCAGTAATTTCGCGAAACCCGGTTTTTAACGTACCGTGCCGCCTTCTCCAAAGAAAAAAATCGCCCCGTCACTGGCGAGGGGGCGAAGTCTGGAGCCTTTATAGATGGAAACCGTCGAGACCGATAAGCGGTCCCCAGCGTTCAACCAGAGTTTGTTTATCAGTTGCAGGCTGATTGATGAGTCGTGATAAGGCCCGGCCCAGGCCCTTATCACAGGCATGCATCGTTGCCAGTTCCCTCCCTGCTCCGCGCTCGCTATCGAACGTTATCGGGACGGGAATCGGTTATTTGGCCTCTATGCTCTATGCTCGATGAGATGTTATCGATGTAACTAGCTCGGGCGGCCCAAATAACGATTGTATCGCATATCTACAGGATTTTCGGTTATTATGTTTTTGGCCAACGAAGAATCTTACTTGAACACCGTCTTCGAAAAAGCGAAGTATCTTTCGAAAGTTCGGAGTGGAATGTAGCCATCATGTCATGTTGGCAGCATCCAAAAGTCGACGCGTGTTTCGACAACCAAGTTAGCATCGTCAGGATATGGTGAAGACTAAATTTTTACATCTAAGATGAAGCTGTATGTACAACATCACCTCAGATAATGGAAGTTACTTCTCAGTGCCTGAAAGCATATCCGAACCCTGAACGACCAAGTTATCACAGAATGATGCTGATTTTGATGGAATGTCAAATGAGCCAAAGTGTTTTATCCAAACTAAGTTAGGTGATCTTGTAAGAGACTTAAATCTTTCTGAACAAGCTTCAGAATTGTTGGCATCAAGACTTAAAGAAAAAAACTGTTCTCTTCAGGTACTAAAATAGCTTTTTATTGTGATAGAGAAAATGAATTACGACGTTATTTTTCTGACGAAAACTGTATTGCACTTTGTACACACGTTAAAAATTTGTTGATAAAAATGGGATTGACACAATACAAATCAAACGACTGGCGTTTATTCATTGGCAGCTCAAAACGAAGACTAAAATATATTCTGTTACACAACGGAAATAAATATGGTGGGGTATCTATTGCCCACAGTTAAAAGAAGAATATTGTAACATCTCGCTTGTTGTGGGTAAAATAAAATACAATGACCATAAGTGGCAAATTTGTGTTTATTTAAAAATGGTAAATATTCCTCTCGGTCAACTAACTGGTTACACTAAGTTTCCCTGTTTTATACGTCTTTGGGACAGTGGAGCCAAACAAGAACATTGGGTAAGAAGAAAGTGGCCCTTGAGAGAAAATATGACGCCTGGAAAGCACAATATAGTTCAGAATTCATTAGTAGGTCGTGACAAAATTATCCTTCCGCCATCACACATGAAACTGGGCATCACGAAGCAATTTGTTGAATCATTAGACAAAGATGGGGACTGCTTCTCGTACATTTGCCAAAAATTCCCATAGCTCACTATGAAAATAATTAAAGCCGGTATTTTTGATGGCCCCCAAATAAGACAATTTACGAAAGAAACTCAATTTATAAATTCTATGACTGAGCTAGCACTAAGGGCTTGGAGAGCTTTCGTCTCTGTGATGCAGAACTTTCTCGAAAACGGAGGATCAAAAAATTATGTTGCGCTTGTAGATGACCTTCTTTTACAATGAAAAAAATTGGGGTGCAATATGAGCATACAACTCCACTTTCTCCATAGTCATCTGGACAGATTTCTGGAAAATTTAGGAGATATGAGCGAAGAGCAGGGAAAGCGTATGCATCAATACTTGCGCATTATGGAAGAGCGTTATAAGGGTTTCTAGGTTATGATGTCTGACTATTCTTGGTCTCTGATGCTCCATTATCCTCAGTCTACACATCAGAGAAGAGCTTCAAAGCGAAGTTTTTCAGAACTCAATGATTATTTAATTTTTTTACTAAATACATGTTTTTTCTGTTTCATATCAACATAGCCGAAACTCAGAAACTAGAGCTGATATAGAAATTTTACTTATATTTATGAAATTAGGATATCATATGTAGTTAGCAACAACTAAAATTTAATCGGCAATGATGTATTGTAAACTACTGTAACCATTGATTTTCTGTTTATTGATGAATGAAAACAAATAAACATCATTTACTTCAAAAAATAAGATGAAGACTTGGGATATGAGTTATTACATTCGAAATAAATAACAAAAAGTCCATGTTGGTTTTATTGTACAGTGCATTTCTTTAATGTCCTCCCCTTTTATTTTTTGAACGGGTCGACTCAAAAAATTTAAATTTGGGATAATGAAATTAACCTGTTCAAAAATATGTCTGTTTTAAAATATGTTTTTCCGTTAATCAGCTGTCGCCCCCATACGAACGACAACTCTCAGAAGTTGAGAAACTTGAGCGAGCTGAGGACTAACGAAGTCTTACTTTTTAACGTGTGATTCCTAACACGGTTGCAGAATCATTCCAGCTTCGACCAGATAAATTCTCTCGAGAAAAATATCTGGTCGAGGCGGGAATCGAACCCACGGTCTTCCGATCGTGAGTCGGGCACACTACCACCGCGGCCAATTAATGCATGAATACTTCATTTTGAAGTGAAATTGACAGATGGAACTTTCAAGATGGCGACTGGGCGCCATCTGGGAAAAAATTAAATGGAAAGGGGGGTCTTGTGACACATCATTTTGAAGCTCTTGACGAGTACTTTACAACCCTAGAATATGAAGTCAATGTCTCCACCTACTACAAAATGGTGAAACATTTAATAATTTCCTGAAGACAAACACATTAATATTGATATTTCTAGAAATATTCCTTTTTATCTGCCATATGGCAATTCCAACCACCCGATAAGGTTTGTTAAATTATTTTTTGTGAATAAAAACGACAAAAAATGTCTGTACGACAATGAACATCATTGTTCAGTTAGAGTATTCTCATATAGTTTTCGATTTTCCCAATATCCAGAAAAAAATAACGTTTGGGCAGGAATATTGGAAAACCATATTGTAGGACCTCTATTTATTGATCAAAATTTAACAGGGGAACTGTGTTTGAATATGCTGGAAACTACTGTTGACCCTCTCATCACTGAAATCGTCGAAGCGAATCCTAATGAATTCGATATGAATATTGTATTCCAACAAGATGGAGCACCACCACTCTACTCCAGACAAGTAAGAAACTATTTGGATACTACTTTTCCCGGTCGCTGGATTGGCCGTCGAGGTCCTACAGAATGGCCAGTCCGCTCGACAGATTTGACACCTTCGGACTTTTTTATGGGGCTATTTGAAGCAAAAGATGTACGGAACTGAACCTGCTTCAATATTGGATATACCGCAGATAATAATAAATATTTGTAGATATATTGACGTTACTGTGTTCGAAAATGTTAGACGTGAAATATCGGATAGGCTGTTCATATGTCATCTTCTGAACTGATCTCAAGCTTTTTACCACATATTATGTAGTTATATGTCAATGTATTCAGGCAATTATTAAATGTTTCGCCATTTTGTATTAGGTGAAGATATTGACTTCGTATTCTAGTTTCATCTGTCAATTTCACTTCAAAATAAAGTACTCATGCATTGATTTCATTATCCCAAATTTCAATTTTTTGAGTTGACCCATTAAAAAAATTAAAGGGGGGGACATTAAAGAAATGCACTGTATAGAAAAAGAACTGCAACTATCCGAAATTAGTCATAGATTAATCTGATACTTAACCCGTTGTATAAAACAAAGAGCGTTATCAACATTAAAATTAGAAATTCACCACAATGGTTCATTGATCATACGTTTGATTTCAAAATATTTGAAAACCTGTTAACGAGCCTTTAATACCGATTCTTTATATGATATTTCAATAAAATCGCTTTCAATACAATACAATTTGAATAAAATATCTAGCAACAAACTATTTAAAGTGCACAAAAATTAACATATCTATTGTAAATCACTGAATTTTCAAACAAGAAAGTTTTGTTAACAATTCAAACAAACGAACTGTTTAAACTTGTTCAACTTGTCAAGTTATGTTTGACTGACAAAGCAGTAACGTTATTTTCTATTGCCTAACACACATTTCCTAAAAGCTAACCAAAGATTTGTAAAAGGTGAAGGAATGTGCCTCAAGACGGATTTCCATCAAACGGACTAGCTTGCGACTAGTTTCGTTTTCAAAAACAGAAACTAACAAGTTGTTCATTGCTTTTTTTCGCTCGAGTTCTACAAAAGAAAATTTAATCTCATTCTTGTTTGAAATGAACAACAGTACAACAAATCAATAGAAATAGCCTACCTTGTGCCGATAATCGAAATCTATTTCCACCACTGATTGACACTTTAAGTAAAGTGATAATGTTTCCACAAAGCGATCTCAGTTTACAGAAACAAACAAAACACCGATACCTTTTGATCTTTCCGCCTGCCGATGGGACATTCCATTGTTGACAAAAACAGTCGTCCAACAGAACGTCTTCAAAATGTTTCTTATTTCGACAACTCAAGTTTTTGTTTTGTCGAAATCAACACAGAATATCACGTTATATATGCGAGTAGTTGTTTAGATGGTAATGTGGATACGAGTGTAAATACAGTATCTGTTTGAAATTGAGAGAGAGAGAGAGAGAGAGAGAGAGAGAAATATACTTCATTTTCCAAGAAATCAAGTTTTTAAAGACAGAGCATGTTAGGAAAAAAATTGTTAAATATACAAAATATTTACAAAAGTAGAAAAACCCTATACTAATCAATTGAAAAATAAACATATGTCAAATATAGGTAAAATGAGTGGGTATATAAAAAAACATATAAATTAACTGAGAAAGCAAATAAAATATAAATAATACATACTGAGAATAAAATCATATCTAAAATAAAATCATAGCAGAGTTTCACTGTAAAATTCCTCGAGATTATAGAATGCTTTTTTGAGTAGAGCTTCTTTAATTATTTTTCTGAATTTGTAATAATTTTCCTCCTTTCTGATTTCGGAAGGTACGTAATCATAGATTTTTTTGCTTTTATAAATCAGAGTAGATTTCGGAATAGGGAGAGGTATTTTTTCCGATATTTGCCTTGTAACATATTTCATTTGATTGCTTGGTTTTGGGGTATCAACTGTACTAAGGTTTTTGTGTATTAGACATACAGACTGTAGAATAAAAACGCAGGTGAGGGTTAAACTGCCCTTGCTGATAAATAATGGTCTACAGGGTTCACGAATTCGAGCTTTGAATTAGGTATCTAACTGCCCTTTTTTGTATGACAAACACTGATTGTAGTAATTGTTGAATACAAAATCCCAAAAAGGCAATTTCATATCTCAAATGAGCCTCAATCATAAAGTAGAAAACTATCTTCGCTGTAGATGTGCTCAGTTCATTTGTGACAACTCTAAGTGCTTAATATCCCGCCGCAATTTTTTTTGTCAATACTCTAATATGCAGATTAAATTTCAGTTTGTCATACCTAGATAGATAATCCTAGGAATTTTGATTTATTTTTGTTTTCTAAAGTTTGTCCATTTAGGCTCAAATCTTCAAGGTCAAGGTCACTAGTAATAGTATATTTCAATTGCTGGACATTTTTTTCAAGCCAGAGGATGGTAGTGTCATCTGCAAAAATTGTAAAATCTTCTCTAATTGGAATGAAGTCCAGATCATTCAAATACAGAAGAAAAATAATTGGACCTAGAACTGATTCCTGTGGGATACCAGATAAGATCTCTCCACTGGATGATAGTTGTCCATTCGATTTACTATTTGTTTTCTATCTCTTAAGTATGAGGCAAACCAGTCATAACAAGCACCTCTGAAACCATAGAAGCAGAGCTTCTTTAAAAGGAGGCCGATTTACGGAATCGAAGGCTTTTGAAAAGTAACAAAACACAGCTACTACAGTTTCCCCGTCGTTAAGGTTCGTATAAGCATACCCAAGAAAATGAAAGATTGCATCATTGGTGCTTTTTGAATTTTGAAAACCAAACTGAGTGTTTGATAAAATTTTATGACTGTCTAGAAAGGCTAGTACCCCTTTTTTGGCAAGTTTTTCAATCACTTTCGAAAGTGTTGAAAGTAAAGAGATTGATCTGTAATTGCTTGGATCTTCCACCTTTAAAAAGTGGAAAGACAGGAGCTGTTTTGAGACTTGAGGGAAATTTTCCAAGTGCAAATGATCTATTGATAGCTCTAGTCAGTGAATCTAGAGCAGCATCTGAAAGGTTCAGTAGAACTTTCATAGAAATTCCATCAATGCAGTAGAATTTTTGTGTTTTATGTCCCATAGTACTTCTTTCAATAATAATAAGTCTGTATCAGTAAAGTGGAAATTATTAGATACATCAATGTGGTTAAGATATTCCATGGGATCCGATTAAGGTTTTAGAGTTGATGTTAATTTTTGTGCAATTGTGCAATGGAAGTCATTAATTGTTTCGGGATTTATGTTGACGTTCTGATTTCGTGTTGAGTTCGATTTACCACTCAGACTGTTAACTATGGCCCAGTTTTCTTTAACTTTGTTACCTGCCATTCTAGTACAGTTCTTTAGCACATTTAATTATATGTCCGTAAATTCGACGATAGTTATTAAAATATGTAATCAAAAATTCATCAGAAAAATGCTTACGTAAAGTATGTAATGATCTAATGCCTTGTGTTAGCCAGGGTTTCTTATTTTTCATTTTAATTTTTTGTTTGGGAAAACATTCTTCAAAGACCTCAGTTAGTAGTTTCTGAAACGCACATATTGAAGCACTTAATAACAAAACATCTTCCCGTGGAATTTTTTCGCATTTATGTTTGAATTTCTTAAGTTGTTTTTATTATATATTCTTCCAAGCTTGAACTTTTCAATAGACTTGGAAATTTTAAGACAACAGCTTCGTGGTCAGATGGACCTGCCGGAATTACATCACAAGTCAGTTTATTTTCATATATATTTGTGCAGATGTAGTCAATGATAGTAGACGAGTGTCGTGAAATTCGGTTTGGCTCCTGAACTAGCATTTTTAGGTTGAAAGACAAGAGTAAATCGTCTAGTGGTTGAGTGGATGAAGATGACTTTTCATTATAATTGTTATAGTTTTTAAAAATCTGTTAAGTAAACTTTAGTAAACTTCATACTTAGAAGATTCGTGAGTTGACTCATTGAAGTTCCATTTTCAAGTGATGTGGAAATATCTGGCGCCCTCCGGATTTTAACAGTGCAGTAGGAACAGAGATTTGATTATCGATAAATTAAAATCTCACCTGTTTTTTCCGCTAGCACGGCCATGCTTCACGCAACACACGCGAACGAAAAATCGTCGGCTTCCACACCAAACAGACGCGTTCACTACATAGAAACGACACAAGCACAACTAAACCGGCACTGAGGCAGAGCCACTGTCAAAAAGACGACCCTAAATACGATCGCCCCTCACTAGCAAATAGTAAAACGGGAGAGGAAGGCAAAGTGTAGAGAGTTCGATAGGGTTTATGTAATGTGGTGCGAAAACTTCGAAAACAGCCTGTTGATTTGTTTGGGATGCCTCATTCGGTCAGCTAATTGATTTCATCTTTTGGCCGCGTTTCTTGGAATTCGTACTATTCGTAGTTGGACCACACGCGGGTTAGAAATTTATAAAAGATTCGATTCTCTGATTACATTTTTATAGGCGGCAGCGCAGTGGCGTAGTTAAAGCTTTCAGAGGTTCGAAACATACCTATACATATTTCTCTGGACGCGAAAGACAAATTTCTAGGTAAAAATCAACTTGTATTCATAACAACCTATATGTCAAAAAATTTTGACATTAGAGCGGCAAGTCAAAAAAAAAATTATTTTGAACTATGAAGCGAAACTGAACTGAAAAATTTACTAAGCACTAATTTTTTGCACACAATGATATAAAATACCTTTTTACATTCTGAAAAATTACGAGATGTGTTAGTAGCCTACACACCTAAAAATTTCTTCCCGTGAATTATCTACAGTGATATCTGCGTCCCCACAGAAAAAAAACAAGTGGAATCAAATCTGGGGATCTGGGTGGCTATTCTGTAGAATCTCTCCTACCAAGTCATCAATCTGGAGAGATATTAACGAGAGACTGTCTGACGAGTACTACGCAATCAGGAAAAGCCTCATTTCGTTGCAAAACTACCCTATTTCACAAAATGGGATCTAAATGATTGACGTTGTTAATGCTTGACAGGTGTGAGTAGCCTACATACCTGATAATTTTTTCTCGTGGAATATCTATAGTAGTAACTGCGTCTCCATAGAAAAAAGCCAAGTGAAGTCAGATTTGTCAATCTGGGTGACTATTCTGTAGAACATAGCTTACCAAGTCATCAATTCGAAAAGTTAATAACGAGGAAGTGCCGCACGAGTATTACGCAATGAGAAAAAGCCTCATCTTGTTGCAAAACTACTCCATTTCACGAAAAAGGATCTAACTGGATGACGTTGTCAATTCTTGGCATGTGTAAGTAGCATACACACCTGATAATTTCTTTCCGTGGAAGATCTACAGTAGTAGCGGCGTCTCCATAGAAAAAGGCAAGTGGAGTCAGATCTGGCAATCTGGGTGACTATTCTGTAGAATATAGCCTACCAAGTCATCCATTCGAAAAGTTATTAACGAGGAAGTGCCGCACGAGTATTACGCAATGAGAAAAAGCCTCATCTTGTTGCAAAACTACCCCATTTCACAAAAGAGGATCTAACTGGATGACGTTGTTAATTCTTGGCATGTGTAAGTAGCATACACACCTGATAATTTCTTTCCGTGGAATATCTACAGTAGTAGCGGCGTCTCCTTAGAAAAAGCCAAGTGGAGTCAGATCTGGCAATCTGGGTGGCTATTCTGTAGTATATCACCTACCAAGTCTTCAATCCGAAAACTTATTAACGAGTAACTGTCTCACGTGTACTACGCTATGAGAAAAAGCCTCATTTTGTTGCAAAACTACGTCATTTCACAAAATAAGATAAAACTGGGTGACGTTGTTGATGCTTGGCAGATGTAAGAGCCTTCACACCTGATACTTTCTTCCCGTGGAATCTACAGTAGTTGCTGCGTCTCCATAGAAAAAAGCCAAGTGGAGTCAGATCTGGCAATCTGGGTGACTATTCTGTAGAATATAGCCTACCAAGTCTTCAATCCGAAAAGTTATTAACGAGTAACTGTCTCACGAGTACTACGCTATGAGGAAAAGCCTCATTTTCTTGCAAAACTACCTCATTTCACAAAATAAGATCAAACTGGATGACGTTGTTGATGCTTGGCAGATGTAAGAGCCTTCACACCTGATAATTTCTTCCCGTGGAATCTACAGTAGTTGCTGCGTCTCCAAAGAAAAAAGCCAAGTGGAGTCAGATATGGCAATCTGGATGGCTATTTTTTGACAGTCTCAATATCAAATGACTGATTGAGAGGGGATTTTTTTTATTTGGAATATCCTGTTCGACTTTCCCACAACTAACTGAAAACTGAACAAACAAATTTTTAACGCTACTGACATTTTCTTGATTGAACGAAATAATAATGATAATAATAACTTTATTGTCTAACAGTCTTGCGACTCTAATAAGATTATGATTATGTCAAAAAATGTTCATATTCCATCCTGGAAACGGTTAAAAAAGAACTGTTGCACTGAAATGTTGAATTGTGAAATCTCGAGAAAGTCCAGAGAAATACTGGACATCATATTTTCATAATGTGTCCCAAGAATGATCTCCAGTATTTTTTCGAGAGTAGTCACCGTGTCCAGATTTCTCAGATATAATCGACAAAACTGAACTCGAATCATATAGTATGTACCTACAAACGATAAACATTGCACGTGGCATTCCATAAAATGTTTGCGGCAACGATTATTAGCAGTTATAAATCGAAAACGGACCCGGTGACACGCGTTTGTGAAAATATTGGTGATCAATTCCTTATCTACAAGTCCAGCGAACATATCAAGCATTATAACGTCCATCAGGTTTATGTTTCAATGCAATCATTAATCTCATCTCATCGTGCTGTAGTTGCTTGAGCACAGAAACATGCCAGCACAGTATAGCGCTATTAGAGAGGATCACTAATAAATGGTATCAACAAGAAACATGTACCACATTAAGCGGTTTGATTGACATTGATTCTGGCACGAAGACACGCGGTAGACGACGGCTGAATGATTATTTTCGCATAAGGACGGGTTTATTGTATTCTTTTTATAATGGGACATCGCTAGACACAATGACAGAATAATTAATGGAGAACTTTTAACCACGGAGTTACAGTAGTGCAACATTTGTCTACCTACAAAAACTACAGTACTATACCTTCAAAGGGAATCCTGGAACCCCTGACTTAGGTGGTGACACCAATTTAGGTAAACTGACTTAGTTTATTAAACCGAAACCGATCGTAAAAAATAATATCTTAGTAAAAATTAGACGAGTTATTTTATCTATCCTTTATTCAGTAATCTGTGAAAGTAACAATATCGAAAGACGACTGTTTCTGTTTTCTCGTCCTCTACAGCTGTAGCCTAAGGATAAAGTGGGGAATGGGAAAAATACCAGCGTGGTTCAAACAGAACTGGCTGGTATCTCAATCGCCACAAAAGAAATAACCAGGAAAGAAATTTCTGGCAAAAACATAACAATCTGCACTGATAGTAGAAAAGCCCTATTATGCTTGAACAGACAACGTGTTACCTCAGGACTAGTACTAGAGTGCCACCAAGAGTTAGCCAAAGCCTCGGTAGATAATAATGTTATCCTGAGGTGGGTTAAAGGGCAAGACAGGAGTAAAGGTAATCGCATTGCCGACTCTTTAGACAAGGAAGCGGCTGGGCTAAGAATTTTAGGACTCAGTGGCACCTTCGGCCTGATGACTTCGACAATTGCGGAACTAGCTAAACGTCACACCCATGCTCAATTCCTAGAGAGATGGGATGGAATCAAAGGATGCAGTCCTGCCATGATCATCTTGGGCGACCCTGGGAAGCTGGCTCCGAAGAAACATCTGGCGATGACCAGGAAAAACCTACGATTAACAGTAGGATTTCTGACTGGCCACTGTCAACTAAGGAAACATCTCCATATTATGGGACTAGTGAACACACCCCTATGCAGGATGTGTGAACAGGAAGATTAAACTGTCAGGCATGTCTTATGCGAGTGTCCAGAGTTATCGTCAATAAGAGAGTGTGTGTTCGGCGAGTCTTGGCCTACACCTGCCCATACAGCCTAGTGACTTGTCCACCTTCCAGGAAAGGACAGGATAGACGATGACCTAGGAGGACAACTCCTCGGGAGGATGTATAATTTGTCACATGTGATCCAAGTACTGTGGGCCTACACTCAACCTTCCTCTCTAAAGATACAGCTGTAGTTTCATTTATCGCGGACCAATGGACCCAAGTTCCTTTTTCCACCCACAAACAATCTATACTCATGAATGCGAAAGTTACTCAATTAAGTAGTTGCAGTAACATTTATTTTCTCTTTGACAAATTCACAATTTGTATAAGAATAATCAAGATCATGAAAAATACAAAAAAACAAAATTACTAAGAAAAGTATATACAAATAAAAACTCCACATATACAAGGTTTTTTTCAAGGACGAAACACAAGCAGAAAAATCCTTAAGGCCCTCTCAGAGCTTTGCCTATGCGAAAGCAGCGATTCACACTGGATTTGAATCGCTGGAGATTGAATCCATTTGGGAAAATGTTCTCAGGAAGTTCATTCCACATAAACACAGTTCTCCAGATGAAAGAATTCTTGAACAGTGAAGTTCAAGGTGTCTGTTCGTCGCGTATTTCTGATATGTATCGCTCTTGGTGGAATCAAATGTGCCAAGTCCCTTGAACACTTCACGTGAAAGTATCTATAAAAGAGAGACAAATCTACAACCTTTCTTCGATGTTCTCCAATCAGGCGGATGGCTCTTTTCTGGATGGAATTCAGCAACTTCAGGGTATGTTTGGAGGCAGAGCTCCATACATGAGAACAATACTCCAAAGAAGGTCTGATCTGAGCTTTATAAAGCATCAAAACTTGCTAAGGTGTGTACAGTTTTCTGGTTCGGTACAGTGTTCCAAGCTTTTGAGAAGCAGCAGAATTGTCTGACCTGATATTATTATATTCGGTTCGGAGACATTTATCTTATTGGAGAAAACCGATGCCTTGGTTTTCGAAATCACTTCTAGATCCCCATTAAGATATGTAACCTCTTGCTGCCGGTGAAGATGTGCCTCCGTAGCCGATATCCTGGAATCCAAAGGAAATGACTAGACAAGTGTACTGTCGTCAGCAAAGCAATATATTGGATTCTTGGTTCTATCCAATAAGTCGTTGATATACAATAAAAAGAGGGTATTCGAGAGATATTCCAAATTTTGTTTCCGAAATCCATATTGATGTTGAAGCCTTCTAAATATTTGAGAATATGGTGGTTTACGACTTTCTCCATGATTTTTTATATCACTGATAGCAAAGCGACTGGTCTATAGTTATCTGGAAGGTTTTTCTTGTCCTTTTTGGGATTAATCTGAACGCGAGCAATCTTCCAACAAGAAGGAAAACCCCCTTTCTTATAAGATAGGTTGAAAAGTCTGCAAAATACTGGCGCGAGTTCATTTGCGCACTTTTTAAGTACGATAACGGACACTTCATACATTAACTACAGTTTATGCACACACAAAAGCAAAAATTGTCAGAGTATTCATCGTGAAACTCAGCTCCAGATTTTTTTCTAATTTAACTGTGTTGTTTAATACCACAAGGAAGTTTATGAAACAGTTTCAGGCCTAGGTGTGGAGGAGAATTGGTCGTCACTATGTATTTACAACAGGGCTCATAGTAATCATTTGTTTGCCTAGTTTGGGGGTGAAAGTGGCACGTTTAAATATGAAAATTACTGTTTCTCCGTACTGCTATATTTTCGGAGGCTGAACTTTTGTATGTAGGTTCGTTTTATGTTGTAGATGTCCAATAGGAAAGGATTTTTGAATATTCAAACTGGGGTGCCAGCCGCGGGTGGAAAAGACGCGTCCATAAAACAAAATTATCTTTTCATTAATGTTTCTCCATGCCCTTAACTTTCCAGTAGGTGAGTTTATATTTAGTATCAGCATTGCCCTCGTCCGGAGCCGGGGCAGTCCGCTTGTATTATATATGGAAGAAAACACACACATTCATAATGAGAAACTGAGGGTCTTTCTTACACCAAAATGTGAATCTACCTAACTTAAAATCTCCAAAAAATGGCTAAAGTCCATTTTAATAACGTTAGGAGAGGAGACCACTGTGATTTTTCCTCCACCGACTCATCGGAACGTTTGAAAAGAAAGGGTCAACTTCAATATTTACTATACATGTTTAACTTCATTTATATGTTTTGTATTACACTGTCATTTTCATATATTTTTTTAAGTGTGATGCTTTTTTTCGTAATGTTCTTGTATTGAATTGAATATATTTTTCTTTTTATGTAGTCAAGTAAGGTAATTTTATCTCGAAACAAGTGTTTGCTCACATATCATGTGTGTATCATTTATGCAAAAAAATTGTATTTGCTGTACACATTCTCACTCTTTTCATTAATAAATGATATTATTATTATTATCAATTCATAGTTTTTTACTCAATGTATAGGCCCTGAAGATAGTAATTGTGAGATCAGAAAAAATAAAACGGAATGTCGACCAGTATAACTTATACCAGTTGTTTATTGATTTTAATGGTTCTCAATCGTGCTGCTACCTGTTGACTATTATACGAAATGCTTGTGCCATATCGCCATATCCAGTTTCAAAACGAATAATTATTCATTTTAGTATATGCTCGACTTATTCTTCATTTTCTCAAAAAGTTGATTTTGTGGCATAGCCCTTTCTCTTACTGAGACACTTAACCATTATTTAAAAAAATTGTGAATCAATATTAGAATCGATTTTTTCCTGGATTTTCTAGATTTTCCAATATCATTTCATAGTTCATAATGAATTCATGAGTTTTCATAAACGCACTGTATATATTACATGTGCGACTCACTTGATAGTGCATTAGAAAATTCAAGAACATTCAAATTTGCTCACCATAACTGGGGGATCGTTTTCATATTCAAAAGGTGTAATAAGTGTTGTAATTCAACGAGAAGTTGCCATAATTTTTGTGTCTCTACCTGCAAATGTCGCTACCATCAACGTCACTAACTTGTTTTAAAACCTTATCAGAACACGACCGCTAGCTGCTTATCAGTGCAGATTTCTTATCAAAACGAACATAACAATGCCATTGTGTTGATATCCACATTGCCTTAGGGTCCCAGTGGTAGTCAATTTTTTACATTGTTATTTTGTGTCGAGGTAACATGAAATATACTATAGCCAGCCGGAATATGAATGTTTATTTAAGTGTTAGTAATTACAATATGCATTAACTACGGCAGAAATAACGAGACTTTTAGTATCTTACCCTAAACATTGTATATTTTGCATATTTCAAGCTTTATCGATTATGACAAAATGTGACAAAATGGCGAGTTGAAACTTTTCTCACTCTAACTCTTTGCATGGCCGTTGCTTTCCTCTCGTGTGCAATTCGCCAATTTCCTCCTGGAGGAGGAAATTGACAGGAGTTTTCGTAGGGGTGCAGCAGTCTGGCTCGAGTTAATGCTAGTTTTTTCTCACTTTTTTTGTGAATGAAAATACTTGTTTGTTTCTCTCTTCTCTCCTCTTCGGAAGACCTTTTTTCATATACATGGCCCTCTTTACGTGATTATCTGAAAGACTCAGGCCTGGATACCGGCGTGAATAAAAGGGACCCTCACTTCATATTTGCAAAAAAAGTTCAGCATTGGTTCTTTCACTCGATGGGTGATCTCAACACATATTCATAATACAAGTAACTTCACCTCGACCTACTGTAGTATTACATAGTATTTTAGCCATGTCACTGTGGGATTTCTAGAGAAGCGCAGAAGGGTCACATATTTTTATTGTTTCTTGAAAATTACGACTTTAAAATTCGAAATTTCGACTTTAATCTCGTTCAAACTCGAAATTTTGATTTCATTTTTGAAATTTCGACTTTAATCTCGGAATTTCGACTTTAATCTCGAAATTTAGACCTTAACCTCGAAATTTGAACTTTGATCTTGGAATTTCGACTTCAAACTCAAAATTTCGAGTTTAATCTCGAAATTTCGACTTCATTATATAAATTTCGACTATAAACTCGAAATTTCGACTGTAACCTCGAGATCTTGACTGTAATCTCGGAATTTTGAGTTCAACCCCGAAATTTCAACATTAAACTTGTTATCAAACTCGAAATTTTTCGAAATTTCGAGATTAAACTCGATATTTCGACTTCATTATTCAAATCTCAGTTTTAAATTCGAAATGTATACTATAATCTCGAAATTTCGACCGCACTTACCCATTTATGGGTAAGAGAGAGAATTCTCACACCTCTTCCTATATTTGACAAGCTGTAATCTCGAAATTCCGGATTTATTCTTTAAATTTTGACTCCAAACTCCAAAATTTTACTATAATCTCAAAATTTCATCTTTAATCTCAAAATTACAACTTTCAACTCGAAATTTCGAATATAAACTGACTTTAATTTCGAAATTACGACTTTAATCTTGGAATTTCGACTGTAGTTTTGAAATTTTAACTTCAATTTCAAAATTTAGACGTCATACTCGAAATTTTGATCGTTATCTCCAAATTTTGATCGTTATCTCGAAATTCCGGCTTTATTCTCTAAATTTTTACTTTAATTTCGAAATTTCAACTTTTATCTCAAAATTGCGACTTTCAACTCGAAATTTCGAATGTAAACTAGAAATTTCGACTTCAATCTCAAAATTTCGTCTTTGAACTGGAAATTTTGACTTTAAATTGAATTTCAACTTCCAACTCGAAATTTCGAGATAAATCTCATAATTTCGACTTTAAACTGTAGATTGAAGTCGAAATTTTTTGAAATTTCAAGTTTAATCTCGAAATTTCGACACTAATCTCGAGATCTTGACTGTAATCTCAAAATTTCGACTTCAACCTAGAAATTTCGACTTTAAATTTGTAATTAAACTCGAAATATTTCTAAATTTCGAGATTAAACACGATGTTTCGACTTTACTCTTCAAATTTCGACTTTAAGTTACGGAATTACAGTCGAGTTCCCGAGAACTCGACTGTAATTCCGTAATTTTGACTTCAAACCCAAAATTTCGACTTCAAACTCAAGATGTTACTTGAAATTTTGAGAAATATTGAATTTAACCTCAAAATTTCGACTATATTCTCTAAATTTCGACTTGAAAGTCGAAATTTCAAGTTTAATCTCTGAATTTCGACTTTAAATTCGAAACTTTAAATTCAATCTTTAAATTTCAACTTTACTCTCCAAATTTCGACTTTAAAATCGAAATTTCAACTTCAATTTCGATTCTGATATCGAGATCTCGACTGTAATCTCGAAATTTCGACGTTAAACTTAAGCCTAAACTCCAAATTTCTCAAAAAGTCAAGTTTAATCTCGAAATTACGACTTTAATCTTGAAATTTCGACTGTAATCATGAAATTTCAACTTCAATCTCGAAATTTAGACTTCATACTCGAAATTTTGATCGCGATATTGAAATTCCGGCTTTCTAAATTTATACTCCAAACTCCAAATTTTTACTTTAATTGCGAAATATTAACTTTAATCTCAAAATTGCAACTCGAAATTTCGACTTCACTTTTAAAATTTCAACTCCAAACTCGAAATTTCGAGTTTCAAACTTTCAAAAATATGTAGCCCTTCTGCGCTTCCATGGATTTGCTGAACGGAAGCTCCGAAATAACATTTTCATTATCAATTAGAATTATTTCATTCAATACTTCTATCATTGAGTTTTAAAATTCAACCCTATCGATTAATTTATCCCTACCAAAAAGGAAAATTGGAAATCAAACGGCCAATGAAGCGAAAGTCGGTCGGTTATCTTTCTGCAACAGCAGACATCCGTGAATATGCCCAAGTCGAAATTCTAACCGATATCAATAGAGATAAGTGACAAAAGTCCTCAATCGGGTGTTGACCGGAGGAGTGAAAATACGACCGCCGGCAAATGGCTTGCTCATAGACAGTAAATCATCCGAGGAAATCTAGTTTGTGGAATGATTTCTGGCCGAGATATTTATGAATCAATTATCGGAATTCTGAATGAGGAAGTTCCATATATAGATTATACAAGGTGTTGCTTAATAACAAGCTAATATTTGAACAATTTTGTTTAGGTCCATTTCGAGAAAAAGCTTCAACTGTACACACGAGGGTGGTCATAAAAGTACCCGACCCAACAACAAAAACACAAAAATTTTCCCAGTGACGTTCAATACGTTCGATACCGTTTCTATAATAAGAACTGTCTTCCTTCTCAAAACAGCCCTCAACTGCCAACATCACTGATTGAATTGATTGAATTTATTTATTGAATTAGGATTTTCTAATATATAGCCTAGCTAACTTAAAATATAATATAATTAACAAAATTTATATAAATAATACAACTTTATATACATACATAGTTTGAACTGAACAAAAAGGAATTTTTCAATTTCCATCATGAATATATTTTAACAGTTCGCTCTTGAAAATCTTTAATGATAGAGTAGATTTAATTGAATCAGGTAAATCATTGAATTGGACAAAACCTTTAAAAAATAAACTGTTCATACTATTTCTTGTATTTGTTCTATTTATATGAATGTGACTGTGGTGCCTAGTAGAATGGTAATGAATGTCCTTATTGAAACTTATTAATGATAGAAAGTATGGTGGGGTCATTTTATTTAATATTTTATAAA
This sequence comes from Leptinotarsa decemlineata, assembly GCF_025532065.1. Taxonomy (NCBI): domain Eukaryota; kingdom Metazoa; phylum Arthropoda; class Insecta; order Coleoptera; family Chrysomelidae; genus Leptinotarsa; species Leptinotarsa decemlineata. The sequence goes on along the minus strand of NW_027412556.1, from coordinate 7,242,061 downwards.
TGAAAACCAAGGAACAATAGAATAATCTTTTGGATACTGAGAGCCATTGTAGAGCAGATAGCATAGTAGAAATTGGTGTATACCTATTACATTTTAAAATTATTCTCATTCCTCGATTTTGTAGTTTTTGTATTTGTTGCACTTTGTTCAAATTAAAAGAGAATAAAATAGATGCACAGTAGTCCAAATGGGGTTGGATTATTGATTTATATACCATAATTTTTGTATCTGTTGATAAGTTATTGGCGATTCTTGTGAAAGGATATAATTTTTTTGCAATCTTTTTATCAATATATTTGAAGTGGTCGTCGAATGATAAGCAATTATCAAGTTGAAATCCCAAATACTTCACTGATGTTACTATTTCTATACGTTTATCTTCAATTTTTATATTTATGTTGTTTGTATTTATTTGATTATATTTGAATTTAGTAGTAATTATCATTGCTTTTTTTTTAACGTTAAGTTTAGTTTTATTGGTTTTCAGATATTTTTCTACTTTCTCTAGAACTTTATTCATTCTGCCAATAGTTTCTTCTAAATTTACTCCAGTACAGGCCAATGAGGTATCATCTGCAAATAAGTTGATGAACTCACAGCCTGTAAATAATTGAATTTCAGATACAGAATGAATAATAGGCGACCAAGAACACTACCTTGTGGCATTCATGAGTGATTTGTTATATATGATGAGAAATAATCGTTCACACGTACTGTCTGTTTCCTATTTGATAAATAACTACTCATCCATTCATAAACCATCCCCTCAATCCCATATCTTCTCAGCTTCTGAAGCAAAATACTTCTATCAACCGTTTCAAAGGCCCTTTTGAAATATAAAAAGACAGCTTCAACATATTTACCTTTGTCTGTTTCATTAGTAAATTTAGTTAATGATAACTGTAGTGCTGTTTCACAAGAATGTTTTTTTCACTCCTCCATAATTGGAAAATCTTTGAGACCACTGAGCCATTTTTTCAAGTTTGGACACAGAAAACAATCCAAGGGGGCTAAATCTGGCGAATAGGGTGCATGAGGTAGCAATTCAAACTTTGATTCGTTAATTTTAGTCATTGCGATAATGAATTTGTGAGCTGGTGCAATGTCTTGAAGAAACCACTGACAACTGCGGTCGTTTTTGCTTGCTTTCTTCACTCTAACGTTGCAATAAGTGCGCCGTTGATGAAACGGACTTCGCCTTCTTTGGAGCCGGTTTTACCTTTTGAGTCAACTGTTTTCATTGTTCTTTTGTCTCGGGTGTGAAGTAATGGATCCATGTTTCATTCATGGTTATGAAACGACTCAATAATTCTGCCTTGTTGCTGTGAAACTTCGCAAAACACTCAATTGAAACATATCCACAACACTGTTTTTGCCCAAGTGTGAGCAAACGCGGCAACCATTTTGCACATAGCTTCCTCATGTCCAAATTTTCAGATAATATACGATGTACCGCACTTTCTGAAATGACGACGAAGTCTCCAAGCTCGCGCACTTTCATTCGACGATCATTCAGTACTGCTTTGTGGATTTTCTTCACCGTTTCTGGAGTCATCACGTCATTTAGTCGACCACTGCGATGCTCGTCTTGGTAGCTCGTACGGCCTCGTTCAAACTCTGCTACGCAATATTTTACTGCTGTAAACGAAGGAGCAGACACACCCAGAGTAGAATCCAGTTCAGCTTTCATATTGGGCTGAGACCTTTCAAATAGAAGTATTGTGCCACATAACGATGACCAATTAGTAATATAGCTATGAGAGTTCTAAGCCAGTCCTTAAGGAAAAACACGTGCAAATTTGAGCAGGTCCTTTCTGGCGATTTTTGGACATCAGGCCCAGTTCACACAAAAGGGACAAAGTTCCGCGCCTCGTCTCTGCCAAACGTCCATTCTGTATGAATTGGGACTTTGACTTTCATGGCCCACTCCTCCACTTTTGCCGTCATACATTCGTCCAATCAGAAGCTACCGCGCGTACAGCGGGAAATTCAAATTAATCAGTAGATGAACAACAGGTACGAGCTCACTTCAAGGGTGCGTGTCACTGGTAAATGTTTCAGAAAAAGACTTCAGCGAGTGGAAGAGTGGGCTGTGAAACTCTAAGGCCCAATTCACACAGAATGGACGTTTGGTAGAGACGAGGCGCGGATCTTTGTGCCTTCCGTGTGAACTGGGCCTGAGGTCCAAAAATCGCCAGAATGGACCTGCTCAAATTTGCACGTGTTTTCCCATAAGGAATGGCTTGGAACTTTCCAAGCTATATTACTACATTTTTTTCCATTTTCACAAATTCACCAAAAACGTTCGCGATTGATGGCTGACAAACAAATACTAAACATTGCAGCGTCTTCAAACTTGAAACATATACTTTATAAATTGTGTACTTTCCAATACAGTGACATTTTTCAAACAACTACCGCCATCTCTAGGTCAAGCAAGGTACTTCTGGGACCTATGTCCAGACGTATGTCCAGAAAGTCTCCATTTTTGAGCTGGGCAGCGATGAAGCTGTGAGCAAAAAAATGTCAGACTTTTCCAAGAATGATATTCTATACCATTAGCATTTCTTCTGGGATTTTAACAAAAGTCCTACATATTTTCTTCTAGCAAGATTCTATGGATGTGAGAGGAGTTCAACACATTCATCCATAAAAGCATAGGCAGATCAGGCGATTTGGGTGGCCACGGAAAAAAACATTATTTTTATTAACCTTATCGAAGTTACATTGACAACATTGTATTCCTTTCCCTTGCATCAATTGGTGTCTGTTGTACAGGTGGAAACTGTTTTTTTTATCATCTTCAACATGCTGCTTTGAAATAATGCCATTTATGGGCTCATGTCACGTGTTCAAAATAAGAAATAGTGAATTGAAACGAGTATGTTTTTGGTAAAGAATAATTTTTGAGTAAGAGATACGCAGAACACTTCATGAAATATATCCAGATCGTATACCAAGTTCAGAATCTAAGGTAAATATTAGGTTATCTCAAAAGTTTTGTTCGTTTTATTGTCATGTGTTTTTGTAGCTCCATATCTCAATGAATATTTATTCCACTATTATTGTTTGCCTCTTTTCAGCTTATTACTATATGACTGGGCTATTTTCGGCCTATTTTTCTCTACGAATCCAATCCAAATTCGAAGTTCAATTTATGTAGTTTTGCCATTGTTTCCATTAACTTGTGATATAGTGCGTTGTCTTGATGAAACACATATTTTTTCTTTGCCATTTGCCGTCGTTTCTTTACAATTTCTGCTTTCAAACGCCCCAATAACGCTATATAATATTTACTGTTGATGGTATTTTCCCTTCTCAAGTTAGTCGATGAGTTACCTTAGGCATATATCCATAACTCGTTCAACTATCCCACAACCTATGGAAATGAAATAAAAAAATCATCTCTAGCATAAAAAATAGAAACTCTTCAGGATGGGATGATCTCTCACTTGAATTTTTCCTTAGACCAAACACTGTATTAGATATCTTAGCAGAAGCTATAAATGAATCGTGAAAAAGTTAATGAAAAAGAGAATCCTAAATTTTTTTGACAAAAAACATATTTTTCACTCCAATCAATATGGCTTTCAAGTCTCTAGGAGCACAAATGATGCAATGTTTGCTTTTTTAGAAGAACTTTACCTTCGACTGAATATTAGTGAGGTTGCAGTGGCAGTATTTTGTGATCTGACAAGAGCATTCGACTGTGTTGATCACAAAATTGCTTCAAAAACTTGAAATCTACGCGGATTTAGAGGAAACATCTTGTGGTTTGAGTCATATGTATCAGATCGCGTTCAAATAGTGAATTTCAAAAGTTCATCTCCAGATAAAATGAGCGTTAAATGCGGAGTACCTCAGAGATTTGTCCTCGGCCCTTTGCTGTTTTCATTATATATAAATGATCTGGCATCTGAAGGCAAATTCACAAGTTTTGCTGACGACACGTCTATACTTTGGCATGGAAGAAGCACTGATGCACTGACAATTTGGGTAGAGCATAATTTAGGCAAAGTTAAACAATGGTGTGATGCCAATTTATTATCTTTCAATATATCATAGACAACAAATTGAAATTTGAAATGCATATTAGTATACTATGCAAAAAATTATCCTCAAGTTGTTATGCGATAAGGTCTATCTCTAACTCTTTGGACTATCACTCTGCTAGAAAAGCATACTTTGCACTTTTCGAATCCCACTTGCGGTACGGAGTTTGTGTCTAGGGGAGCAGCTGTCAAAATTTAATGAGTCCAGTTTTCACAATTCATAAAAGAGCAGTGAGATTCATTTCCAGGGCTAGAGTCCAAGATTCCTGTAAGCCCCTTTTTTTAACTCATCAATCCATGTTTTTGATCCATTTTTTTGAAAATAACAAAAGTACTGCCACTCTTCGCACAGTAACTCACAAATTCATGAGTAGAATATCATAAAATGTCAACAGCTTTCTTTTGAAGGCTAGTACCAACTGAAAAAGCAGTGAATGCAACGAGACTAACGCCATCTATGTGTTAGACCCGGGACTTTTCAGCCCACGTAGTACATGGTTTCACAACAATCACTGACCATCACATGGTTTTCCTTTGCTTGGAAGGATGAAAGGGTTGATGTTGAAAACCTACACAATCTCAAGACTCAATTCAAATAAATCTCGGTTTGTTATTGACAAAGTCGAGTTACCTGCGTCATGAACATTCGCCAAGGCTACTCAACCAATCAGTTCAGAGATCTACACTCATTACGAAGTGAATATTTCATTTGAGTGGCTTGCATTGCACATATAACATCTAGAAATAGTGAACTTAATTGCTAGAGAAATTTTACTTGTCAATTATCTAAATGTAAGCGATTGCGATAATATTATCGAGTATAAAAATAATACTTTTTCATGCAGTCTTGATAGCAGAATGTAAAACAGCTGCAGTCCATTAAGTATAGATAAATGAAATTCTAATCGAATCACTAAGTTATCAAAAATACTGTTTCAACTCATTCGACCTAAAATAAAGAAAAATACACTGATACGTTTATCTGAAATCTACACGAAAATGCCGTCTGTTGTGACATTGGAGAATCTTGATTCGTATTAGTCCAATGATTGATCGATTTGTTTGGAAACCGAGAACTTTGATGCAGACTTGATAATATCATATCGAGATGTACAAAACCTCTGGTACGCCAACACATACCTGGAAAAAAGGTTGATGAAACAACATATGGTGCATTTGATTGCCGGATTCCAAATGATTTCCAGGGCCGGCCTAATCCCCTGGAAAAAAGGTTGATGAAACAACATATGGTGCATTTGATTGCCGGATTCCAAATGATTTCCAGGGCCGGCCTACTCCACTAATTCAAAAAAGTACGCATAAAAATCATTGGTACATTATTTGCCGTTTTAGTGTCATGTGTTTTTGTTGTTCCAAATCTCAATAAATATTTATGCTACTGTGTCCTGATGTCTGTCTGTCTGTCTGTTTTTCCGTTAACCAGCTCTCGCACCCCTACGAACGACAACCCTCAGAAGTCGAAACTTGTGCGAGCTAAGGATTAACGAGGTCTTACCTTTTAACGTGTGATTCCTAACACGGTATACTGATCGATTGGAAATTTTATACTTTATACATTGATACTGTCAATTTTTTACCAAATTTTGATTTATCCCCTCTTATATGATGCCGTTAAGCGATTTTCCGACACTTTTTCTCCACGAATTCAAATTGAACAGAAGTGCTGCCGAAACAGCCCGAAAAATCAACCAGGCATTTGGCAAAGAATAGTGTAACGAATTAAAGAATTTACTGTCGTAAACAAATTTATTTCTAACAATATTTCACTATCGCAAACTAATTTATTTACAACACTTAGCACTTAATTTATTTTCACTATTTGAATTCTTTATTTAACCGCTCACTTTCTAAATTCGACTGCCATCTCTGAACGAGGAGCCGGCCTTTTTAATCGCTAACAATCGTTCTAGATTTCTCTAGTGGTATCTGTTATCTGATATCGGTCAGGGACGGCTTCAGGTTCGTTACAATAGTGTTAATGAATGCAATTTTCGACGTTGGTTTGCGAAATTTCGTTGCGAAGAATTTAACCTTGAAGATGAGCCCCGAATTGGTAGATCTACAGTAACCAAGGACGATGATTTGAGACCCCGTTGGAGACTGACCCATTACAATTGGGGCGTGGATTGGCAGAAGAACTAGGAGTCACCTCTCATGCGGGTTTTGAAGATTTAAAACGTATTGGACAGGTCAAAAAGCTTGAAAAGTGAATGCCTCACGATCGACAGAAATTGTCACGTTTCGAGGTCTGTTCTTGTAACCAAAACGATCCTGTTTGGATCGAATCGTTATGTGGGATGAAAAGTAGATCCTCTACTACAACAGTGGACGTTCAGGATAATGGTTGGAGCCATCCAGGCATTTCCCAAAGGCGAAAACCCAACAAAAAAGATCATGATGACTGTATTTACCCGAAATTGTGTCAGCAACAGCAGGCACTTGTCAACAGAAGAGATCCAATCCTGCTCCATGACAACGCTTGTCTGCACGTTTCACAAATCACCATCCGTCGAAATCCTGCCTCATCCACCATACTGCCAGGACCTCTCGCCAACCGACTACCATCTTTTCAAGCATTTTGATAACTTTGAATCAACCTAATAATGAAAGGCCATCTATCTTGCCGTTTTTCCAATAAGTTTGCGATATCGTTGGGAAGATGGAAAGGTTCTTTGGATTCTGTGAAATGTGTTAAACGATGTACTTGTTCATCCTAATTATAATGTTATACATTCAGGCACAAACTATCCTTAAAAAAAGATATTTTATGAAGCTATCTTACAAGCTATTGGAAATAACAATTGATAACGGCACAAATGAATGTTGAAGATTGTCAAAACGAAGAGGTTTTATGTCCGTTGCGTTCTATTGTGAGCTCTTTTTTGCAACAGTAGAGCAATTTCCAAAAAAAGAACAAAAAATAAGGTTATTTTGGAGCTGAAATATTACATCCGACCTGAAAATTGCATTCATGATTTTTTTCAACGACTGTGAAAACAGTATATTGACAAATAACCCCACTTTGAGTGGGTCAATTGAAACTAAGCCTATGGCGAGAAGCGCTTACTGTGCAAACTCTGCTGCAGGCAGCCAGTGATGCAATTGAACCCAGGTTCGTGTTTATTAAAGCGTACAAAATACAAATAAAACAGAACACAGAGTCAGATGCTAACGGGTGATTTTTTAAGAGGTATAGGATTTGATTTTCAAAACAACACAAACAATTTTAAAAAATTGATGAAATCTTTTTTGGAATCGATAGAACGATCAATATAATGTAATGTTTGAAGATGATTTCATGCAAATGTTGGCCCGATGATGCCACCGACCCATAATCCACACCAAACAGTGACTTTTTCGGGATGCATCAGTAGCTCTTGCAATGCTTGTGGCTGGCTGGTCTTCACCAGATGCGGTAAATTTGCTTGTTAACGTATCCGTTCAACCAAAAATGAGGCTCGTCGCTGAACACAAATGCAATACGTATATATATACAGTCGGCTCGAAAACCAAAGAAGGCTCAGGATGTGGAGTTTACTCCACGTCTCTAAGCCGAAGGATTAAATATGAAATGGGAAAAAATACCAGCGTGGTTCAAACAGAACTGGCTGGTATTTCAATCGCCACAAAAGAAATATCCAGAAAAGGAATTTCTGGTAAAAACATAACAAACTGCACTGATAGTAGACAAGCCCTATCAGCCTTGGACAGACAACGTGTTACCACAAGGCTAGTACTAGAGTGCCACCAAGATTTAGCCAAAACCTCGGTAGATAATAATATTATCCTGAGGTGGGTTAAAGGGCACGACAGGAGTAAAGGAAATCGCATTGTCGACTCTTTAGCCAAGGAAGCGGCTGGACTAAGAATTTTAGGACTCAGTGGCACCAACGGCCTAATGACTTCGACAATTGCGAAACTAACCAAACGTTATACCCATGCTCAATCCCTGAAGGGATGAGATGGAATCAAAGGGTGCAGTCTTGCCAGGATCCTGGGAAGCTGGCGCCGAAAAAATGTCTGGCGATGACCAGGAAAAACCTACGCTCAAAAGTAGGATTTCTGACTCGCCACTGTCAACTAAGGAAACACATCTTTATCTGAGGCTAATAGACATACCTCTATCTCCGATATAGGTCACGATATAGGAGACGTCTTCTTTATATCTCCGATATAAAGGAGATGTCTCCTAGTGACCTGTCCACCTTCCTGGAAAAAACAGGATGGACAATGACCTAGGAGGACAACTCATCGGGAAGATGTACAATGGGTCACATGTGGCCTAAGTGCTGTGGGCCTACACTCACCCTCCCTTTTCTGCAGATACAGAACCCCACTTATGGAATTTTTTAAAAGAAATTGAACTTTTACAAAGAATGCGAAGCATTTTTCATTTATTTCTCATCTCAGTCGGTGCATAAATTGCAAGCTATTGATGGTCACACTGTAGAACTTTACAAATGAAAATTATATAATATAGACTTTCTCACATGAAAGCCATTTCCCTCATCATATGCTGGACTCCTTTCCTAACTTATCTCAATCGAATAGAGCCAGGAAATGCAGAATATTTGATAGTAACGATTAAGCTTCTCCTATGCTGGTACCTCCACGACCTTTTAATGATATGACTTTTCTCTTTCATCGAAGATAAAATGAACTTCGTTAACGTTTCTCTAGAATCAAGGCATCAGAAACACGTTGCGAATAGTTATGTAGGTATACGATGGGGAATTAATGTTTTCTAGGCGCATAAAGTTGGTCCAACACTTGCAATAGTGGAGCATATAGAAATAGTTATTCAACAAATAATAATAATGAGATTCGAAAGTTTTATATATTTTATAAATATAATTTGGCTTTTTGTAAATGAGGAATTTATGTGTATTGACGAGTAGGTGGAACTGCCAGGTTTTAGCAATCGGTAACCAACCTGACCCCTCGAACTTGGGGTATATATGGTCGAATTTTCTCACACCATAAGAAAGACGAATACATCAGTTTGTATCAAAGCAGGCCCGTAGATTATATCGCAATATGCTAATCTAGACAATATAAGGGTTTCGCAAAGTTTCAACTTCAATTTGGAAGTCATAATATCTCTACTTTGATAGAGTTGACGTAAAATACTGTACGAGCTACGACAAAGTGAATGTATACATGTTTGTGAAATCTCAGAGCAGCATCTAGCCACAAACCCAAGTTCTTGCTTTCTGTAATTATTTGTAGTAAGTCTTGTCCAAGTTGGATTTCAATTCTTCCTTCAATTTCCCATCTTTTGTGTTTCGGGCCAAAAAGTACCAGCTGAGATTTTTTAAAATTCGATTTCAGGTTATGGGCTATAGATAGATCCAGTAACTTTGTAAATCGCTGTTAATTTTTTCCATTGCCACCTGCCAGTTAATTGGCGGAAATTGATTATATAATTGAGTGTCATCGGCATAATGATGAACTGTACAATGATCAATTATTTTATGGAAGTCAGATATATATATATATATATATATATATATATATATATATATATATATATATATATATATATATATATATATATATATATATATATATATATATATATGTGTGTGTGTGTGTGTGTGTGTGTGTGTGTGTGTGAGCCAGCTGTCAGTTACTTGGAGAGAATCGATAATATAACTGTGCAATGCTCAATTATTTTATGGAAGTCAGATATATATAGAGAGAACAGAATGGGCCAAAGATAGAGCCCTGAGGTACTCCATAGTCAACAGGTTATGCACTAGAACACTTTCCATCCAGACATACTGACTGAGTCCGATTTCTGAGGTAACTTTTCAATAGATCTACAGTCCCTTCACTAAATCCGAGAAATGACATTGTCCTACACAGAATATTGTGGTCTAATGTATTAAATGCTTTACTGTAGTTAATTGTTAATGGTTAATTATACTTTTTTTAATATCTACATAATGATTTGATGTGTAGAGAGGGTATCTATTACTAGGTGTTTTTCATAGAGGACAAAGAAAATAGATTTTGTCTGATTTCTAATACGAATTTTACCACATCGCCTTTGGTAATATCTACCGCAGTAGTAAACGAAATGTGAGGCAATAAAACCTGCAGCCCACGGCCAAAAAAACGGAAAATTGCTTTCACTCAATGTTCCCAGTGTTCAAAACATGGTTTATGGTTTAGTCGTCCGGATTGATAGCCTTATTAGAAACAATACAACTGTATTGCCATCCAGTTTAAATATGAGTGTGATAAACCCAGCAACTAAACCATGTACGGTTACTTCCATATTTAATAAAATGCATTTAAGCCGACTCTCAGAACACCTTATATTTTCAATCGAGTAACCCGACCGGCATAAACGGTCGGTAATATTATTCCTTTATCGTCAGTCTGCTCATATATTTGTTCACCTTTCGCAACGGCTCCGGCATAAACAGTAAAGACTTTTATCATCCGTTATCAATCTCAAAACCTACAACTTAGGTAATATCCATACAATGTCACGCATACTCCTCCCATTGCTATTGCTTATTAATGAGATATATCCTGAGAGAATAATACAAGATTGCCAAGAAAATGCGTTTACCAGGTATGTAACGATTACCACTTGCAACATCGAATCCAGCCCTTATCTTGATGTCGGCAAAATTTGTCTTTGTTTGCATGCAGTGTGTGAGAATTGAAAGTGACTCTTCAAATTTCCCAAGGTTTTACGTAACGCAAACGTACACAGTGTGTAAAAAAACGAGAATTTACATTATGACTTTTTAACGAAAAAAAACATTTTTTGTTATTTAGAATGAAAAGTTCGTAGGCTAACGAACAGATGGCGTTACTACTATTAAATCCATGTGATTTTTGTGTAACCCTAACCTTCAAAAGACACTTGTTCAAAATTCACAGCTATCGGATTATTAGTTTGTGGGATAGAACATTTTGAGTGAAGGAACTTTTATTAATTTGTAGAAAATGGATAGAAAAGATTTCGTGTGTTATTGAAGCCAAAACAGCTTGATGAACATTATTCGTACTTTGCACCAAGAAAATCAACCATTGAGGAGTGGTTTAATAAGTTTGAAGGAGGTGAAATGAGCACCAAGAACGATGCACGTAGTGGACGCCCCAAAGAGGCTGTTACCGATGAAACAACGAAAGTTCACGAAATACTTTTTGGATGATCGCAAAGTGAAGTGAAGTTATTATATATCAATGATTTATTGAAGAAAAAAACAGGAATCCAATATATTACTTTGCTGACGACAGCACACTTGTCTCGTCATTCCATTTGGATTCCAGGACATCGGCTACGGAGGCACATCTTCACCGGCAGAAGGGGGTTGAATATTTTGATGAGGATCCTGAGGTGATTTCGAATTGGGGTGAAAGTAACCAGGTTCGATTCAATGCCACGAAAACCCAGTCATCGGTTTTCACCAAGAAGATAAACGTCTCCGAACTGGATATAATAATGTCAGGACAGACAATTCCTCTTTCTGCTTCGATAAATTTGTTGGGGGTTAAAATGGACACCAATATGTCTTGGCAAAATCATGCCGCTGGAATTGCAAAGGCTGCTTCTCAAAAGCTTGAAACACTGTCCCGAACCAGAAAACTGTACACACCTCAGCAACTTCTGATGCTTTATAAAGCTCAGACCTTCTTTGGAGTATTGTTCTCATGTATGGAGCTCCGCCTCTAAGTATACCCTAAAGCTGCTGGATTCCATCTAGAAAAGAGCCATCCGCTTAATTGGACACTCGAACATCACTTGCAACCTTGATAGTCCGGAGCATCGAAGAAAGGTTGGAGATTTGTCTGTCTGTTAAAGATACTTTCACGGGAGATGTTCCAGTGACTTGGCACATTTGATTCCACCAAGAGCGGGTTTTTCAATTGGCGCGGGTAGATTTTGGCGGCCCGAGGCGGCCATTTTGTTTTGGTGACATCTGCCAAATCTTTTGTTTATTATTCAGTTGTTTATGCCAAATCATCATGGCAAGTTACACGATTGAACAGCACGTTCAAATGATACAACTTTATTATCAAAATGAGTGTTCGTTGACGCAAACGTTGCGCGCATTTCGCCCATTTTACGGTAGACGTAGTGGCTCTTCACAGTTGACTCTTCAATGTTTGGTGGCCAAATTTGAGACGACCGGTTTAGTAAACAATCAGCCAACACCCGTACGTTCAAGGAACGCAAGATCGGTCGAGAACATCGCCGCGGTCCGTGAAAGTGTACAGCAGAACCCAAGGCAGTCTATTCCTCGCCGTGTACCAGAACTCGGCCTTTCGTAGACCTCAACTTGGCGAATTTTGCACCCGTACAAGATCCAACTGACCCAGGAGCTCAAAGTTCATGACCATAGACAACGCCGTTTGTTCGCTGACTGGGCTTCGAATTGTTTGGAAGAGGACCCCAATTTTGGCCAAAATATCATCTTTAGTGACGAGGCGCATTTTTGAATGAATGGCTGTGTTAACAAGCAAAATTGCCGTATATGGGCCGACACCAACCCACGCGAGGTTCACCAGGTGATAATGCATCCTCAAAAAGTTACCGTTTGGTGTGAATTTTGGGCCGGCGGCGTAATTGGTCCGTACTTTTTTGAAAACGACGTTAGTGAGGCGGTTACCGTCAACAGCGAGCGCTACAGAACGATGATAACTAATTTCTTATGGCCCAAATTGAACCATATGGACCTAGACGACATTTGGTTCCAGCAGGACGGCGCTACGTACCACACAGCAAACGCCACGATTGACATTTTGCATGAACGATTTGAGGGTAAGGTTATCTCTCGCAGGGGTGATGTGAATTGGCCACCAAGGTCATGCGATTTGACCCCGCTTGACTTTTTCCTGTGGGGTTTTTTGAAGTCGCAGGTCTATGCAAATAAACCACAATCGACCGATGCCCTAAAGGACACAGGCCATCGCTCAAATTCAGCCGGATCTATGCGGAAGAGTCAATGAAAATTGGACCACTCGGATCCGTGCCACCGTAAGAAGCCGCGGCGGGCATTGGAAAGATGTCATATTCCACACTTAATGGCATACATGCGTCTTTCAAATAAAAAAATAATTTTGTTAATACCTCACACACAGCTTGTTTTATTCCATTTCAACATCTACCCGCCCTTATTGAAAAACCCATTATTAGGAATACGCGACGGACTGTGGCTGCTCATCCTTTTGAGGTTCAACTCAATGCATCTAGAGTTCCACTGCTTGAGAACTCCTTCATTTTCAGAACGGCGATCATGTGGAATGAACTTCCTGAGAACGTTTTTCCAAATGTGAATCGCTACTTTCGCACAGGCACCGCTCTGAGAGCGAATTAAGGATTTTCCTGTAGTGCTTGTGTTTTGTGCTTGAAAAAAATCGTACAACAAAAATGGTATCGAAAAATTTCATGACCGCTATAATCGCTGTATCGCTATCAAAAGCAATTGTATTTAATAACTTATTTTCTATATTAGCATACAAATATTTCAGCTCAACAGTTATACACACGAATCACTTCCAATCTAACCCACGATCTAGACATGAACGTTATTGATTTTATTTATTTATTTGAAAATAGGAAATCCTAATATAAATACAAGTCCAAAAAGGTAAAAATGGTATATAAAAAATATCAAAATAGTATAAAAATTCTTCTAACAATAACATACGTTCAAATATTATATAAATACAAGAAGCTAAAAGATAGAAATGTGTTCCTGAGAATATTGTCCCATAACACAGAACAAATCAGGCGTATTCAGAATAGTTCCATATTACAATTATACTAGGGCATAAATACAATTATTCAAGTGGGTAGGTAATGAAATATTTAACATATCACAATGTAACACGATGTAACACAATGTTTACAGAACACATAAAAGCTCGAACCAATAAAACAATTCGATGATGTGAAACATAAAAATTGAAAAAATCCCGAAAATTCGTAGAGTACGTGATGTAATATATATTTTCAACTGAGCCTTGAATGAATATAAAGTAACAGAATCTTTAATGCGGTATGGTAATTGGTTGAAATCATTCAATCCTCTGAAAAACAACGATTTCATGGATTGCTTTGTTCTTGTCATGTTAATGTGGAATTGATTGGTGGTTCTTGTGTTGTAGTCATGAATTTGATTATTGTAGTAATGAAGGAATCAAAATATTTTGGTAATGAATTTCTGGTTATTTTATAGATAAATATCATACTTGAGTAATATAGTCTATCTGCCACATCAAACACTTGAAGGCATTGAATGGGAGTGTATCTATTACATTTTAAGATGATTCTTAAACCACGATTTTGCAGTTTCTGTAACTTCTGTATATTGTTTTTATCTAAAAGATAAAGCAGATTGGAACAATAATTGAAATGGGGCTGTATAATGGTTCTGTATATTGTTATTTTTGAAAACATGGAAACTTCCAATGAAATCCTGGAGAAAAAAAATAGTTTTTTTGCTATCTTTTTACAAATATAGTCACAATGTGTATTGAGTGTTAGTGATTCATCCAACACGAAGCCTAAATACGTGAATTCAATTCAATTTTCAATTTTGTCTCCCTCCACTTCAAGTTGAAGCTTTTCATAGTGAATTGATTTCAGTTTATGTTTCTTACTAATTATCATTGATTTGGTTTACTCGTATTGATTTTTAGTTTATTTTCGTTTAAATACATTTCAATTTTTTTCAACAATCGATTCATGCGCTCCAATGTTTCTACAGCGTCACGTCCATAGCATGTAAGTAACGTGATTTCTGCAAATAAACTCAAAAAATCATAACCTTGTATATAATTCACATCATTCAGGTAAATTATAAACAGCAGTGGTCCCAGAACACTCCCTTGAGATACGCCTATATTGTTTGAAATTTCATTTGAGAAACATTTCCCCACTCTAGTTATTTGTGACCTGCCATTAAGATAATTTTTGAACCAACTTAAGGCTATTCCATCGATTCCATAATATTTCAGTTTACGAAGTAATATTTGCCTATCGATGGTATCAAATGCCGTCTTGAAATCAAGGAACACTGCTACTATAAATTTATCACTATCGATTTCATTCTTCCATTTTGAAACTGTTGATTGAAGGGCAGTTTCACACGAGTGGTGTTCTCTAAATCCGGATTGATTTCCTATAAACAGGTTATTTTCAGTAAAGTACCTAGTAATTTGTTCATGTACAACAATTTGAGAAACACTATTACTGAAAGATGTAAAGGTACATTGTAGCAAATCTCTAATAGGGGTCGTTAAAGTGTTACGTAACGCAATTTTGGGGGAGGGGGGGTCATTTAAACCGTTACGATGCGTTATAGTGGGGAGGGGGGTTCGAACAACGTGTTACGTAATATTTTTTTTTTTTAATCAAATGTAGAACCAGGAAATTAAAGTCCCCCAAGTTGGCTACCTTTTTCGTATTATGTTTTACGGGGAGTCCCACGACTGTATTATATGTCATTTTTATTTTGTTCTCCCAATTGACAACCTTTTCGTTCACATTTCACGGGGAATTCCTCGACTGTATTGTATGTTATTCTTATTTGGTTTGAGTTGTCAGTATTCGTCATTGTTTCAAATGCGTAATACGGAGAATCATATTGGAGTGATTATCGCGCTTGCAACAATATATATTTTTCAAGCCTATTTTATTCATTGCCAACAAGTCACGTTTTTTTAATTAAGTCACTTTAGTACGAAAGTATGTTATTCAAATAATGGATGATTTTATTTTATTTAGGAATAGGTACGATATTATTTTAATTCAGTTAGCTTTCCGTTTCTTATTGCATTGCCAAAGGTCAAACTAAGTATTTTTTTTCAAGAGTTTATTAATGAATATAAAGCTGAAATAGAAGGAAGCATGAGAAGAGCAATATATGATGAAGCCAAAAATGTATGTAGTAAGGACAGGGTCAAATCAAGAAAACGACGTAATTGAAGGTATGATTAGTAGTAAAAGTTTATTTGTTTACCCTATTTCAACATACTTAACTAAATGTTGATTTATATGTGATCGTAAAATAACAATATGAATAAAATTAACAATATACGCATTGCCCATTGTTATAAATCTTTTGTTGTATTCATTATTACCGCAAACGCGATTAAAACAATAAAAAAGGTATTTTAGCGACTTGCCAGTACTTTGCTCAACACAAATGTGACTTTTAGGTAAAAAGGTCACTTGGGTGTTACGTAACGTTTAGGGTAGGGAAGGGGGTTACTGGAAAACGTTATGGCGCGTTACTTGGGGGGAGGGAGGGTCAAAAATCGTCAAAAATTTCGTTAGGTAATACTTCAACGGCCCCATATACGAAACGCCCCTCTCTATATGCATTATTCAATTTACGGTTTTTTATAAATGACACTAAATCTTCAACACGTTCTTGTAATGCCACCAATATCATTTTCTTTACAAATTTCGTGATAATTTTGACATTCCCATGTGTACAGGGCAGATGTAAAAAATCCCCTCCCCTAACTATTGAAGGGAACAAGACATCAAAGTCAGACACAATGGGGAATGTTCCTCCTGACGAAAATGAAGTAATTTTCATAAAAGAGCTCTAAAACAAAGCATTTTAAACTTATCATTTCAACCTTTTTCTTTAAAAAATTATTCAAATGCTTAAAAAACAGGAATGAAATAATGCATTCAACATTTGAAGGGATTCGTTTCTATTTCACCATTTGGCAACATCGATCATAGCTAATAAAGGGCAATGAATCTGTTACCTGTATGAGACAAACAAAGATGACATATTTCAGAGGCGTACTGTTCTATTTACTTTTGTTCTGAGTTCCGAGACATTCTGTTTCATATGACATTTTGTGCACCTAACCTATCTTTCTCTATATAAATAAATAACAAAACAACTGTTGTTTATGTGGCTTGTGGAGGTAGTATTGAACTATAATTTATATTTTGCCTTAATTGTTGATTTATAAAGATAATTTTCCTTTTTTAAAGTAGAATATCTAGGTACGTATAAATTATTTCAACTTGATATAGGCGCTGTTGCCAATATGTGAATTAGAAACAAATCCCAACATTTGAAACATCAATTTGAATACTTTTCGAAGTGAACTTGGAAAACTCATGAATTAAACTCAACTTTATTTTGTTCAAACTTGCATTTGCTGTAATAACCAAATTGAAAAACATTTCCCATTACGTAAAAGACAGCATCTTTAATACCTTCAATACCAGATGATCTTCGAAATGTATGCCTAGTATAAAGTTCAGGATATGGAAGTTTCGAAAATTTTGATATCTATTTAGCCCCGAATTTATTGTATAGGCTGGCGTCAATGTTTTGGTTGGTTTCCAGGTTTTGCCGTGGTCGTGTCCAAACGTTTCGACTGCAACTGCGGCAGTCATCTTCAGTGGCATGGTCGAAGTATTCTTCTTGACAACGCAGCTGTCGAGTACCGTGATCACGGCACTGAAGATGACTGCTGCAGTTGCAGTCGAAACGTTTGGAGATTATAACCAAAGAATACCACGAGAAAACCCGGAAACCAACCGAAAAAACCGAATTCACTGAGTCCAATTCTTCGATTGGTGTTTTTGCCTTTCTAATAAGTCAGAAAAAATGAATCTTCCAATACATTATTCCATTGCTCTTTGATATAGTTAATACAAATATGACAACAATGCTCTGTTACCGTGAACTTCATCTAGCGATTCTTTTCAAATTTAGAGTTTTTATGGTGCTATCCAGCAGCCTTTTTACTCCCGATTCAAGGATAATTTTCCTAACCTCTCCTAAAAATTTCATTAAAAACTTATATTTGTTTCATGATCAGAAGTTGTCCAGGGATCTGGAATTCTACATTACCGTCAGTTTCAAGGTTATTCACTAGCCTCTACTGAAACTTCCTTGAAAAAAACTATGCTGATACAGACCATTAATATCATGCGAGAGTGATCAACAGTGTCAATTTTTTTTCGTTTCCACGGCGCAGTTTCAGTTCCATCTGAATGGGAGGCCCTCATGGTTTTGACCACTCTGTATTATCATAAAATAATCCTAAGAAGACGTTTGTACACTTCCTTCATGAGTAGACTTGGAAATTATACTGTTTAGGGAACATTTATGACGAGACAAATAATCAGGTATCAACGAACAATGAACTGAAGTTGAATTTTGCTTCTGGGAACTTACCCTTTTCCGTTTCAGAAGTATCCAGTGGCGTTTCGTGTGATTCACCTGAAACAATACATAAAAACTTGAGAATTAAGCCAAAGAAGTGAAAGAAACAAGAAAGCAGTAACGAAAATTTATATATTTTCAAAGAATCTAATGTTTCAAAAACACTTGAATTTTTGAAAGAAAGTCAATAATAAAAATATACTTGTGATGCACTGTTTGGAACCTTTGGTGAAGTAATGAATGTTACTGGAGTTTTATCCCAACACCAAACCGTTATTTTAACACATTAACACGTGTTTCGATCACCAAGTGATCATCTTCAAGAGGAAGTTAAATTTCGAAGATGATTGAAGATGATCACTTGGTGATCGAAACACGGGTCGAGGTGTTGAAATAACGGTTTGGTGTTGGCAAAAAACTCCAGTAATATTTTATATAAATTATACTTCATTATCACAAGGAATATCTTCATGGCAAAGCTGATGAATGCAATTTTGTTTACACAGTGTGGAAAATAGTTTCTTTGCGATCGTTATTATCTAGAATGAGTCGTTTCAGGATTGAAAAAAAAAAAAACAAATTTTCCAAAAAAACACCGTCTATAGGAGCGTGGGATAAATAAGAACTAATGATTTCGAGAAGAATTTGATCGTCAATAATTCCTGATAATTTTATTGGGCATTGAGTAGGTATTGAGGCCTCAATTGGGATTTTTCCGGCTCGAATATCGATAGTTTTTCCCAGCCGAATGTCCAGTTCCTAAAAGGAAAGTAGAATCATAAGAGGAAAAACTTTTTTACTGAATGAATTTCCTACTTCATCTCCTCCTAATTCTTATCTCACATGAATCGCTCCTACGAACTGTATCATCCTTGTTCAGTTCATGAATCAGCTGGACTTTATGGGCTATTTTCTTCTCAACTCTATGGTAATTAAGATAGAATAAACTCATTATGTATGTCAAGGAAACTGGAAAAAACTAAAGAAAAGCCGGCTGGCATAAAGAAATTTCAGTTACCAAGATAGGTTTGAACCCTCTTCTTGGTCGAAATGAAAAATACAGTCCACTTTTCACTTGCTGTTGCGCTTGATATTTCTAAGGCCTTTGACCGTGTGTGGCATGAGGGTTTGCTGGCCAAACTTCGATGCTATGGCTTATCGGATCATTTCTGTGTATGGCTCTTCAGCTTCCTCAAAAACGTTTTCTGCAAGTGGTGTTCCCCGGAGATCCATATTGTCTCCAACCTTTTTTTTATTGTATATCAACGACTTATTGGAAAAAAACAAGAAACCAATACATTGCTTTTCTGATGACAGCACACTTGTCTCGTCATTCCTTTTGGATTCCAGGATATCGGCTACGGAGGGACACCTTTACCGGCTCCATGAGGTTGCATATCTTAATGAGGATCTAAAGGAGATTTCAAATTGCGGTAAAAGTAACCAGGTTCAATTGAATGCCACAAAAACTCAGGCATCGGTTTTCTCCAAGAAGATAAATGTCGGATACAATAATGTCGGTTCAGATAATCTCGCTTTCTGCTTCATAATGACTGTTTGTTGCCATGTAATGTTCATCATCCAGTCATTTCAATAACAATATCTAATCCTATTAGCTTTAAAGAGTTACAATATTTCTTGTTTCTCTTCAAAAATGCTAATTATATTGTTATCAATTACTTTCTTATTGGGACTATAGCTGCAAGTTACAGAAATTTTGTACATGGGTATTCGAAGTTTTGTCCCTCTTTTCACTACGGTAAGATTTCCCCATTGATTTGACAAGAAATAAAGTAACTTAGTAATGAAAGTTCATAAGGTAGACAAGTATAAGTTGAGGGATGACTCCCCTATTCACTATTTTTAATCGAGTAGGTAACACATGAATCTACAAGTTTATGGACAAAGCAAATATGAAAAATCGAATCGAATTGATGGAACACATCGTATAACACAATATAAAATCTCCTTTAATTCTTAATTCAAGCAATTAATGATGATTGATAAAAAACGTGGGTATTGCATCAAGAAATATCAAAGTATTTACCCTAGTCTTAGTGAGTGCTTAATGCTAGGGGGTACTGCAAGGAAGCCATTTGGGACCATACCTATTGAATATTTTGCCTTTAAATTCAATGCTCCTTTCAGTGATCATTATTTCGTAACTGGTACACCAAAACTCTCTACAGACTATATACGCAGATACTATATTTCTTCATAAATTGCTTAGTTCTAGAATCAACTGTCCATTTTTTTCAGACATTGTTGAATTGATTTTTAAATTAAGGTAAGTTGATTTTGAAGCGGTTGGCATTCAGTCTATATTACAGTTTGGAGATGTTATTTCGCAAATGAAGTATCATTCATTTTTAGTAAATGGTGTAGATTTTGATATAATCTCACCCTCACCATGAAATTATGATTGGATCGTTTCTGGGTCAGTTCTGTTTCCTCATTAGGGGCTTCCAAGGGAGAAGCTGAAAATGATTATATTACTTTCAAGAAACGTAATTACTTCTCTCATTTCTTTTTCTTTTTTTAACGGCATATACCTGGAAGCGAATAATATTTTATACTTATCACAATGATGTAGAGCAGCGTAATTTTTAAATAAAATTTTCCGCCACACTTTTCCATTAATCTGAGGTCTTTATCTTAATGATTCTTAGTTCAAAGTTGGCGGTGTATCGAAAAACTGATAATATCACAATTTATCTACTTCAGTCATGTTTATGGTACACGATTACATTTGATAGTTCGTCAGGCGTTTTGAAAGCAGTTCGGAGAGGGGAGAAAGTGATAGCGGTCCATTTTAAGACATTCTCTTGTAAAAGTCATTAAATTATGTTCTCATTGGATATTTATCACGAAATAGAAATGGTCAAATTCAAATAATTTCTGGAAATTCTTCTTAAAAATTAACACTTACCACTTATAAACAAGGGCGATGCCATCTATGGGGTCAACAGAGAACTCATGAATATTACAAATAGACGAGACTCCCCCAATAGTCCGGTCAAATTAGACCATAAATTAGAGTAAAGCTACCTAAACTCCCACCAAGCTGAAAATCAGTGAGATTGTTCAAAATATGATTAAAAATAAAATTTGAAAATTTTCCATCTTTCCCCTGTGTGGAAAAAATTTTATTCAAGGTAAAAGGTCAAAAAAATGGGTTTTTCGCGATTTTCAGCAAAATGGTAAGTTTCATCATAAAAATACTTCAGACAAAAATTATAGATCATTAAATTAATCTACAAAAAATGTATCAATACTTTTTTCCTACGAGCCACCGTAGGAAAACAACAACCAACAACAACCAATGACAACTTCCCACACCGTGAAGTGATCATTGGGTCCGAGAATCATGTGTCCCAATTAGACGCAATAAGCCAAGAATGACAGCCTTCTGCATTTGTCCAGCCAAAATTTCCGCCTTAGTGCGGCAAGCCGTCATGATTTCGAGATTCGAGAGTAGGGAGGGCACCATTCCACCAAGAACTCCCATATTTAGAACAACATTCTGGATAGAGTCTGCGGAGTTCGAAGAGGAACTGTCGATATTTACTTTATCTCGACAGAAGCTTAAACCTCCACGACGAATATCATTTTGCCCTGATGGTATAGAAAAAGTACACTATGCTTTTTAGCTTGTATGAGCCTGAAGGTGGGAAATGAATAGTTCCAATAAATTCGGCACTTCCCATTCCCCACAGTGGATTCAATATCCCCCGAAGCATAGGTCAACACCGGTGTCTCGTCAATACCGTAAAATGCCGTAGATGGTAAAGAAGCACCCATAGGGCCATGTTATGTTGATGGATATAGGTTGAGCTCGCATAAGCTGGAAATGCTGATAGCAAGTCAGCATTTTCCTCGGCCAACTCGACCTGAGGAAAGCAGAAAGGCGCTTTGATAAGCCAAGGTCTCCAATGTTATTGAAGAAGACCCCATGCATAGGAACTAAGATTGAAACGGCAAGCATATTTGTTGCAGCAACTTTGTTCTTCCCCGACAGTTTGTGCCGATACTTGCCGCGGAAAGAGTTCTTCTTGGCTGTTTCCTCTTGTGAGTGGCGTTGTTCCTCCACGTAGTAAGTATTCGTCTCTCCGGCATCCAGATGGTACAGTATGTTTCCATCAATATGGACCGTTGCACATCTTTCTTTCCGGAATTTTATCATCATTATTATTATTGAATACCCACTTCTGTAATCAATTCTTCCTTAAATTGTGGGCGACGTCATTACTCAAAACTAAAGACAGTTGTCTCTGCTTTCACGATTATTTTCCAACTCTGATACATGAAATAATCCATAGCTCTATGAGCCTTCTGTACATAAAAATATCAATATAAAAAAACCGAAACTATTTATTGTTGAGCTTGCAGAATGGTTCACACTAATATCCTACATTTTCCCCTTTAAATAAACAAGTATAATATATTTGAAAGCCTAAAATGCTATGCATAACTGAGTCGATCTATGGCTTTAACAATTCTTTTAGGTCTTGTTTGTATAGCTTCGTTAGCCGAAGTAGTGGAAACGTCATTTGAATCATTTTCTGAGCTATTGACCGAAGATGGCAACTCAGAATCTCTTACATGAAACTTTTTAATCTTGTTCAAATGACAAAATGGTTTAGACTTTCGCGGCTCAGGTTTTCAGTGTCAATGTTTTTTGAGTTTGAAAGCCGTGGATTTTTTGAATTTCTTCTTGACGTTTCACTGGCGCGAGTGGCTAGCTTCTCCAGAGGTTTAACCATCATGGCTTGCTGCCCGATGACTATCGTTTAGGCTTCGAAAAGTTGTACTGGTACCTATATTTGTCCCTGTACTTGTACCTGCACTTGCACCTGTACTTGAATCTGGAACATTAACAGTCTAGCTGCCTGTTGTCATTCTGTCCGTTATTCTCGAATTCCTTAAAATGGGGTTCCATATTCGATTGAGGTTCACCGCTTCTTCTTTTCTGTTGAAATTCTCCGTGTGTTTGTGGATCTCTATTGTCTCCCAATTAGTTATGTGTTTTCAAACAAAATTATGTGGTCTCCTTCACTAAGCGCGTGTTCTGCCACAGCTGACCTGACCGCTTGGCCTAGTCTGCAGTTCCTTTTATGCTCTTTCAGTCTTGTTCCCATGGATCGTTTGGAGGTTCCGATATATACCTTCCCACAAGTGCACGGTATGCGATAGACCCCTGCTGCTTATAATGGGTCTCTTTTGTCTTTAGCCGACCAGAGGCTTTGCTGTATCTTCCTCGTGGGTTTCAAGACTGTTTCGATGTCGTGTTTAAACAATAGTTTTCCAATTCTGCCCATGACCCTAGGGATAAACGGTAGATATGCGCGTGCAACCATCTGATCCTTTTTCGCTTTTTGAACCGTGGTGTTCTTCGGTTCCTGATCTCAGAGGCACTGTTCAAATGTCTTTTCTACCCAATGATACCCAATTCTGGAATTTTTACCACCTAAATAACATTTGCTATTTTTTTCATTGTGATTGCTCTGATCCATTCAACGTCACCTGTAATAACGAACTGTCACATGTTCACCTGGTTCAAAAACTAAAAATCTCTTACCTCAAGAGTACATTTTTTGTTTAAATGTGTAAATTGATGGTTCTGTTGCTGTTGAGTTCCAATGATATCACATTGGGTTAATTTTAAAAGATGCAATATATCTTTCTACTAAGAAATATTCATAATGGTCCTCTCGCTTCAAACCTGCTCAATTTCAATAGATACCATCACCTCCACTGATATCATCTGTTATGAAGGATCGGAGGTGGTTGGAACACATAATTGATTGCATCGGGACATATCTCAACCTCCCGACTCACGAAATGTTTTGCCAGTCACGATCCAAAGTGGCCGACACTTCTCGATGAACAATGGCCGAACAATACGATAACGCTATAAAACACTATCGAAAGCAAAGAACAAAAGTATGGCGGCGCAGCGGGTGTAAATAAAAGTTATTTTCAATTTCGAATCTCACCGAACAAAAAGGCGACCGCTGTGATTCAATCATGTTCACCTCTTACCAATTACAAGCATCCATTTCGAAAGATCTATCGCTCTCGAGAAATCCGCCATCTGTTTACTCCCATTGTAAGGTATTTATGTGGCTTATTCGATACTGAATGTAGATTTTATCCGGTAATATGACAAAGTTATGGCTATCGTTAGAATGAAGGTAGATTCAATTATGGTTTGTCTTGTAAGAGGGATTGCTATGTTCAGAGCCGATACAGAACAAATATAAGAAGCCCGAGTAGTCTAAGATTCTAGAGCTGCTCCGCAATGAATAGTAGTTGAGAATGTAAGCAACACACATAGCAGTAAATATACTATGCAGATTCTAGCCCAAAATCCCATGCTTTTTGTTATGGAGCTTCATTTTAATCATTTCCAAGGCCATTCGAACTGGTCGGCGAGAAAAGTCCTCGGCCATCAGGATAAGTGAGCGAAAATCATAGGCCTTTTCATCATAAGACGAGCGCAAGCCTAGCCGTCATATTGAAATGACGGTAATTCAACAATTCAATAATAAAATTTTAAAAATATTTTTTAGAACAAAACACAAGTACTGCAGGAAAATCCTAAAGGCGCTCTAAGAGCGGTGCCTGTGCGAAAGTAGCGATTCACATTGTATTTGAATCGCTGGAGATTAAATCCATTTGGAAAAAAGTTCTCAGGAAGTTCATTCCACATAAACGCAGTTCTCTAAAGGGTAGCAAGTGATGTTCGCGTGTCCAATCAGGCGGATGGCTCTTTTCCAGCAGCTTCAGGGTATATTTAGGGGAGAAGTTGGTTTTTTCCAAGGCATTGATATTGTTTTGAATTCTGGTGAAGGAGATAGATGTCAGTTCTCGTTTTGATATCTGAAGCGTTAAGACAAGTACTTGTGAAATACTTACCTTTTTTTTGGTAAGCAAAATCTTCAAATAGGACAAGTTATCGATAAATAACTCACTTCTGCTTGAGACAAAATTATAGTATTTCATCGTGGTAACCTGAAAGTATGCCTTTTTCAGATGTTCATTACAATTTTTGATTTTGTAAGGTGAAAATTCCCAAGGACATGTTTCTTTGGAATATTAAGATGGTTAATTTTCAAATAAACACTCTGTCTTCCTTCTATTGCTACAGAGACATTTGCAGTAAGAATCATTTATGAATGATTCTAAGTCAGCAGGGTACAAATTAAAAAAATCTGGGGTACGCAAGGTCAAGTGCGACGACTGAGGAGAATTTGAGAAGTTACAGATTGTATGCGCCAATCATCTCATAGAAAACATCCACAATTTCACACAAAACCGAAAATTTTACACATTCAACAAAAAATGAATGATGAGATAGATATTTATAATTCTCCAATTATCAGTTACGTTATAAGTAATTTCCCAAATGTCACTTGATACCTCTCTCTAACTACCACTGCAAATTTAGGTATTTAAGGAGATGACATCATATACAGCTTGTCAAATCTAGCAAGCGACTTCAAAGTCTCGGCTTAGGACCTCCGCTAAGATGCGCGTTCGTTAGGAGACTGTGTGTGTGAGAGAGAGAGAGATAGAATTGTCAAGTCTCTTCCTAGTTTTGACAAGCTGTACCTAGGTTAGGTTATAACTGGCTCAGAAAATGACACAGTGTGTCGAAACAGCTCTTAGCTGTTGTGAAGTGTTAGTGTTGTGAAGTATTATTTTCACCCTACACATTCAATTAAAGTTAATATACACACATCAGAAGCCGAAACTGTAGAACGGACAAAACTTTTTAATCAACTACCTCAGCTCTTGTACTATAAACCCTGGCAAACAATCCCACCTTGGTGCAAAGCATGCGAAAGGTATTCCATAAAGGCACCGTTGTTCGAGGACGAAGCAGCTCCATGTAGGGCTTCAAAAGCCGTGCTGAAATTCATTTCCTGAGAGGCGGCGCGTCTTCGGTAACGGCGTTTGATCAGGAAACGAATCCGGACTCGAAAATAGAAAACAAAGCGTTAACTAGACTTATCTGTTACGTCGTCGTCGTTCGGTTCAGCCTGTCGTTATATGCGGACTCGTGTGTCCTTTTACGAAGGATGGATTAATGCGCGGCTCACAATTTAAACGCGGCCGATGCATCTTTTCAGGTATGGTGTTCTGGGTCCTGATTGTTCTTTTCTCTATATCAATTCACAAGAACCATTTCCAATAACTTCAAATCAATTTTTTTACCAGTTCAGACTGTCTTATATGATTCAGGAGCAAATAAAATTGGAATGAATAACTAAAATATCAATTATATTGAGCAATTATCCCACTCGCAGGGGACAGTATCTGAATCACGAATCCAACCACCATCAATCTACCAAAAGAGGAATCATCAAAACTCTAGTGGATCGTACTTTTGAGCTCTATAATACGATGGAAGGTCTCGAGAAAGAACTAGGCATCATCAAAAAAGATGTTCAGCGGAATGGTTACTCCAAAGTGATGGTAGAACTTGGGCTAGAAGACAGCAAGACCCTCCCAAGGAAGAGAAAATATCACAATCAGTGCTACGTCGTGTCGTAGGATTGTCGGAAAGGACGAAAAGAATTGGGTCCAAGTACAACATTAGAACCTGATTCAGATCCGGAAACACCATCCGTAGCAACCTCACGATAACCAGGCCACCAAACGCGGACTGCGATTCCATGAATAGCATTTATCGGATACCCTGAGAATGAGGCAAATGCTATTGAAAGTAACACACACAATGAGGAGGAATCTGCAAATCGGGAATAGCAGAGCATGGTTGGGGCCATCAACACAACATCAAGTAGTACCAAGCTGAGATTATACACAGAGAAAAACACTGGTTTGAGAGGAAGTTCCAAGTTGCAACGATGCATTCAGCCAGGGTAGCGTGGAGATACGCAATATATGGAAACCTGTAATCAAGCGGGAAGACGGTCAACCTCCGCTGTACCGGTGAGGTGAATAGAGGGAAGACGGGATAGGTGAAAGCGCTATGACCTATGAATAGTTATATCTCAGAGAAATGGTCCAGCAACTGCGTCGAATGCCTTCTGAACATAATAAACAGTTCGTTGGCCCTCAGACACTTCCCCAGAAGGTGGAAGCATGCGATCGTCGTCATGATCCAAAAACAGGGTCAGAACCCGCTGTTCCCACAGAACTATCGCCCGATTCATCTACTCTTGTCGGCGGCTAAGCTAGCTGAAATAGTTGTTCTCCAAAGGCTCAACGAAGAAGTTGAGGACCAAAATGTTCTGCCTGATGAACAATTTGGCTTCAGGAGAGAACACTCCACTGAGTTTCAGGCTCCCTAAGGCTGGTAGAAAATACCATCCATGAGCTCAACAACAATAAGAAAGTGCATATTGTGTTACTAGACATCTCGAGGGCCTTCGACCGTGTTTGTCACGAAGGCCTCCTGCACAAATTGAACGCGTTCGACCTGCCTCGGGGGCCTGATCCGGTGGATTGGGTCTTTCCTGAAAGACAGAACTTTTCAGGTTAGAGTAGAGGGCTCTCTGTCTGATAACAGAGAGATCCTCGCTGGAGTGCCACAGGGGGCTGGGCTCTCTCCGACGCTGTATTCTCTTTACACCAGTGACCTTCCAAGGACCGAGCGTGTGAAGATATCTCTGTACGCCGATGACACGGCTCTTCTCTCGTCTTCCATGGATCGAGAGCTCGGTGTCGTCTACATGCAACGTCCATTGGACGACCTCGAGCACTGGTACCTCGATTGGAAGATCCGAGTGAACCCGGGCAAGACTCAGGCGATAACCATGGAAGATTGCTATCTTCTCCGGCCAGAAAAGTGAGAATCTCTGGAAGGGAGATTGACTGACTAGCGCGAGTAAAGTACCTCGGCCTTCTAATAGACCGTAGGTTCACTTGGAACCCGCACATCATGTACGTCTAATCTAGGATCGAGGGTCGGATTGCAAGTCTGTACCCTCTGATCAATAGAAAATCAAAAATGAGTCTGAAAAACAAGATTACCATCTTTAACACGATGTTCAAGCCTGTCATCATGTATGCTTCAGGCATCTGGGGACAAGCGGTGAAATATAATATCTCCATTCTGGAGGTATTGCAAAACAAACTAATGAGGATGATTGTGAATGCTCTTTGGTTCGTGCGAAACGAAGCCATCCGCAGAGATTTGCAGCTGCCTCCCATTTGGCAGTCGATTCAGTCGAGGAATCGGCGAGTTTTTGAAGGTGCGGAAACTCACGAAAATCCGTTACTTAGGGAAGCCGTAAACTATGCTGTAGACGACCCCTCCCGATATAGAAGGCCCCGACACTCTGTCGAATGAGGCCCTCATGTCCCCCGTTAACGGACGAATAGTTTTTGTTTCATCCATTCCACCCCAGCCAGGTAGGGGTATTCCGTGAAGGGCAGTACTGATGTAGGAGGACTTCATATCGCCATTCCCTCAGTCATGAACCCATTTGCCTTCTTCGACAAAAATCAGCCGAAAGGGTAAGGGAGCTGGGCTCCACCCCGATTGAACTGAAGACGTTGGTCAGTAAATGGTCCAGTTATTACCCGAAGACGATTGTGGATACTAACAATCGAAGCGTCGGGAAGTAACTTGGTTTGATATCTTTTGATTTTTTTCATTTTATTTTTTTTTTATTTTTTGATTTTTATTCTTTTTGCTATGTGGTCACTTTCAATCATTCATCATCAATTCTGAGGAATATCGTGCATTGTGACAATGAATTGTAGCTCCGCCAATCTCTGACTATCAGTTCCGTGGATTCATTATATTTATTACAATTCATTCAATAGGATAGGCATGCGACCGATTTTGTGATTTGTGGTCCAATACCCTGCGATTCCTCTACAAAAATGTATATAGGGTCTTCCAACAAAAATCAAAATCAAAAAATTCTTCATTGCCTATTTCTCTATAGTAAATCTTAGGTCCCATGTAAAGAGTATATATACAATATTTACATCTCTCCCACCAACGGGAGTGAGTGGGAGCAGGAAATGGGTTGGTGAAAGAAAGGGGAGATAAGCAAGATGAGACCTCAATATCGAGCCCCAGGACGTCCACAGGGTGAAACACCACACCATAAACCCACACCAGGCCAGTGGGAGACGCCCCCGCTGGTGTTAACGGGTGGCTCTCTGCCCAACAGAGCCTCATTTCAGCATTCAGTCTAAGACTTCCTGCTTTCTGCCGAGGGTTACGCGAGATTTATCGAGATGTTGCAATTTCGATACCTCATAACTAAGTGTACTCAGTGGGTGTTACAGGATTATCACTAGCCCTCTGGAAAAAGTTCATGAAAAAAACAGGTAAGAGTGGGTCTTCCGGCAGGTACCTCCGAACTTTGCCAATTGATAAGAGCCATCTTGTTGAATCAGTTGTTTATTCAGGCTGTTTTGCCAAATCACCATGGACGTATACAGCATTTAACAACACGTGCACATAATAAAATTGTTTTTGAAATAGGTGTTTTGTTCGGACAACGTACCGCGTGCTTCGCCCATTTTACGGTCGCCATAATCGTTCTACAGAGAGTACTATTCGCAAAGTGGTGGATAAACTCGAGTCCACTGGTTCGGTAAACGATCGACCAACGCCCGTAAGTCGACAAAACGCAATATCTGCCGAAATATCACCGCTTTCTGTGAGAGTGTGCAGGAGAATCACAAGAACTCCGCCTTTGGCAGACCACAACTTGGCGAATTTTGCGTCGTGACTTAGGGCTGCACCTGTACAAAATTCAACTAACCCAGGTACCGAAGGTAAACGACCATAGGCAACGTCGGGCCTATAGTATCAGCATAGCACCTGTGCAGAACAAGGGCGATTTGCTAGTGCAATATAAACCACAAAAATTCAGTACCAGTTAATGAAAAACATCTGAGCTCTGTGATTTTTTACAAAACGTAAAAATTCCAGTGTGTACTGGAGATGCAGTTAAAACTGCATTTTCATCGGTCCCGAAACAACTACATCGATCAGACTGAGCAATCTTAGCCTCTATATCACCCTCATATTCTTGAAAGTTTTGTCACGATCCATCGCTGGCCACCTTCGGTGTGGAACATCGGACAAACACTGCATTGGCCTGATAAGAACACTTCAAAACGGTACCATAACGAGGTATGATGGCTCGGCGTGTGAGAAGATAGATGATATTCAATTGGAAATGTGATGTAAACATCGCAACACTGTTCAGATGCTGATGGACGTTGATTATATCAAACGCGTTTCTAAATGAGAATCTGTGGACACTTTTTCTATTTGAAAATCACTGGGAACAAATTTCTATTCGTGTGCTCTGAAAAGAAGGAATTGAACTGTAAATCAAATCGTACTAATTTTTTCATGCCTATCGTTTATGATTATAAAGTTTACGTCAAGCTTAAGTTACATATAATACATTAATTGCCTTTATTTCTAGCATGAATTTACAGAGTGGGCCAAATTGAACACTTTTAAAGGGAAACTCCTGTTTTCAAACCAGATGGATGAAAAGTGACGGCTGTGTCTGATCCAATTGTATGACAATCTTGATGGTGAAAACCGCATATCGATATCTATCATATTTTCTGAGTTACAGCATTTTAGAAAAGATACTGTAACTTTTTTCCTTTCAAAAATTTCTTGTTTCTATGAAAAAATTTCCAAAGCATTTTTTCACGTTGATTTCAATAGTGTGAAAATAGTTATTATTTATTTATTATACAAGGGAAAAAAGTATTAGGAAAAACGACGATGTAATATTGAAAAAAAAATTATTACAATATGTTAAAGTCAGAAAATTATCGATGTGAAATATGAATTTTTAAACAGAGAGACAGAGCATATATATATATATATATATATATATATATATATATATATATATATATATATAGGGGAAGGGTAGTCGTTGCTGACTAGTTAAGAATAAAAACTGTTGGATAGTGGGGTATTGCAGCAAGTAAATGAGTACTCTTTTAAGTTAGTCCAAGCTTTCGGAAAATTTTATTTCCATCATCAGGGAAACTACAATAATATAAGTTTTACAGTAAAATCATAAAATAGTACATGCTCATGACCTACATCTTATGTTAGGATGGTTACATTAATGTTGAAGAAAAATTATGAGACATTGGTGAAGATGAAACTTGATATAAAATTCTGAATGATTAAAAATTTTTTTTCTTATAAACAATATTTCTTGTTTATGTCAGACCGTTATTCATCTCGTGCGTGCAGGATTCAAATGAACGAGTCTGAGGATAGAACGTTTGAAGCTCAGTTAAGAGGTCCTTTCTAGAAATGTCTTACATTTTTGAAAATAACAATGGTATGAATGATCACTTAAGTGAAATTTAGTCCTACTTATTGACTCTAGTCAAAACTTTTACAAGAATAATATCAATTTGAACAATTCCATTGTATGACAAATCTCAATTTTAATCTATTAAAAAAAAAATTTAACCAAACACAAAAATTACATTATAAACTAGAGTACACTTGGTACTCCCAGTGAAACATTTAAAGCTTTCTATCACTTGTCAGATGTCACTCTGGCATCACATTTTGATCAAGTAGGCTTTGGACGATGCGGGGATAAAACAGAATGCGAATTTTTACTGGTAACTGTCAAATCTTGATTCAGACAGTAAAAACGCTCTTCAAATAGTGGTTTTTGTTCAATTTTCAAACACATTCGTAATGAAGTATGAGAATTATGAAAAATGGAATATGATAGTCTGTTTTATACAAACCGGACAAAAAGCAGAAGCAGCAAACCATTTGTATAACAAGAGCTTTTCAGAGAGAAGGCATCCATTTAGATACGTTTTCGCAAGATTGCCACACAACCTTTTTGATTGGCCAAAATTATATGAATCAAATGAGAATAAGAAGTTGGAAGAAATAGTCGTTTTAGGAGATGTTGAAAAAAATCCCAAAACGTCACGCAAACGTCATTGCGAAAAAACACAAACTCAAGCCATACAGGACCAGAAGCGTTCATTAACTCAGAGCAGCAGATTTTGACCGCCGCAGGGCTTTTTGCCAGTGGTTCCTGGAAAGTTTTAATCAAGTGGGTGATTTTTCGTTAAATTTTATTTGGACAGATGAAGCTTATGTGAGCAGTGCCAGCAATTTCAATCCCTTGTTGATGAATTGCCACTAATACAGCTCAGAAAAATATATTTCCAACAAGACGGGGCTTCACTTCACAACACTGCAATTGTCACCAAGGACCCAACCGTTGACCGGCCAGGTCACCAGACATAACGCCTATTTACTTTTACCTCTGGGGAAGATTGAAAAATCTTATTTTCAAATTTTCTACCAATTCTAGATATGAACTGGAAGCGGCAGTGATGCAAAGTTTTGCTTCTCTCACTCCTATTGAACTAATTAATTAGGCAAAAACGTTCAGAAAAGTTGTCGCGTGTGTAGGAGAAGCTAGTAGATATTTCGAATACCTTCTCTGAAGAAATATTGTTTCATTGTTTGTTCTTTATCATTATTATTGTTGAGGTTAGATTTATTTGTTGTAAATATAATATAAATTGTTTTCAACTTTATTGAAACTATGTGTTTTAATTACTGCTGTGAAAAGCTTTCTCAACATCTGATAGCTACCACTGAATAATTTCTCCATCGTCCAAAGGCTTACTTAATCAAAGTGTGCATTTTTTCAATGAGAATGTTACCAACATTGCTATTTGTATCCCAACATTTTTACCAAATGGTACCAGAAAATAGGGAGCAATTTTTCCATTTGTATTATCAACCATTGTTTCTTTGTTTTATGAACATACTCTCAAACAAATCGAAGATTTCACCGTGAAGAATTACGATGGTAATTTTTGTTAGAGTTATCAATTATTCCGTATAATTACACTAATTGATCATTGTGTTGCATGAGATATGAAAATCTACTGATTGCATTAGAAATTATGGTAATTTTGCCCTCATCGGCAGAATTATTATCGATAATTTCTAAAATGCACTTGTGCTATATCTGCATATAACGGTTTCTTTGGTACTTGTGTGAAAAAATAAAAATCATGGAAATTAGAAGCGACCATTCATGAATAGATAAATTATAGGAAGACCAATGTAAGAAAAATGAAAGAAATGTCTCCTGTAAACTTCGTATAATTGTTTAAAGAAAGGTTTTTGGTTTTTTTAAATATGAGAAAGGAAAAAAGTGGATAGCAATCAATTTCAAAATAATCCGATTTTGTAGAAGTTGAAGTAACAATTATGGAACTCGACACAACAATTATGGTCACAAACAAATGCGATACCTTCACAATAAGTACTTTGCAGTACAACTAGAATTCTTCTCCGACCGTATAGCTTCGATTACTCGACTCAACATACTCACGTCGCGCCGACGCACTCTTTTTATATCGATAACGAAGTTTCCAGTCTAACTCGAAACTCGTGGAAGATTCTATTGTTCTCAACAGTATCTGTGATACTGCGATCACGGGCCGTAGAGGTACGGCCCGGGAGCCGGGAAACACTGCAAATATACCAATAAAACAAGGAATACGGTTTTCTTGAGAGTTTTGATAGGATTATGCATAGCCAATTTTGCCATGAGTTGATTAACAAAAATATTAAATCAAAATTGAAAATAAATGGTTTCTGTATAAAGAAGTCAGAGTCAATGTTCTGAAATTTTCTACTCTTTCCAATAATAGCCTTGATAGGAAATATGAGTAAGTACAGGAGAAACACTAGTTTAAGAGGAAGTTCCAACTTGCAACGATGCATTCAGCCAGGGTAGCGTAGAGATACGCAATATATGGAAACCTGTAATCAAGCGGGAAAACGTCCAACCTCCGCTGAAACGGTAAGGTGAAGAGAGGGAAGTATCCTAGATTTTAATGCACTAAACCTTATAACTTCTGATCGAAATCCTATTCCCAGAAACCATGAAGAAAACTCAAAGCTGTTGTTTAACACTCCTCCAAATAGACTCCTCTGATTTTTGAGATCCGAAATTCCGGCAGTCTCTGGCAGTAGCCACCTCAGACATATTTTACAGTGCAGCCAGACAAGTCCAAGATGATCTCCTCATTGTGTCCAATTTATATAATTCATTGCTGTTGTTATACTATAAGTGGTTCTCATACTTTAATTGTTTCTTATGCATTTTATGATTGTATGCTTTTAATGATTTTGCGATTTTACAATTTTTTTTAAGTCTATGATCTTGATGATTTTTGCCTGGCAGAACTATAATACAGAAAAAAATTGTTGTAAAAAAATCCTAATGACTCTATAAGTTATAATTAACAACTTCAAAATATGAAAATCAATACCTATAAATACTTCAGACGATGGAATTTATTCTTATAGATGATTCTCAAAAATTTAACTAAAATCACCAATACATGTTCTCTATACGAAACCAAGCACAGAAAACGCCCTTTCGAAACTTTATCCTTCACACATAGAATCGGTATCGGTTGCTAAGTTTAAGCAATGGGGAATATTCCTCCTGACGAAAATCAAGTAGTTTTCATAAAAGAGCTCGAAAACAATGCATTTTAAACTTATCATTTCAACCTTTTTTTTTTTAAATTATTTAAAACTCAACTTTATTTTGTTCAAGCTTGCATTTGCTGTAATAACCCAAATTGAGGAACATTCCTCATTCTACCATCTGTTATATTAGACATATACACACCGATTCTAAGTATGACATTACTAAAAGAAAATATCTCTCTATGCCTCAGTCCTCACTCTACTTTATACTGTATATTTATCAATAATGACGTGTTTTTGACCGGGACTACCGGTTGACCTCAAATGATGCTCTAACAGCGTGCTCTCTGCCTTCTATCTAGAAAACGATTCAACGTATTGAAAAAAATTGAACCAGAAGTTGTGTGGAATTCAATCCTCTACAATATTGGTAATGAATACAAATAACGAAAAACCCATGGGAAACGAGATATTTACAAAAAAAGTGCAATAATCGTTTTTTTTGACATTTGACCTTAGATTTTAATAGTTGCATACACCTTACCATATTTAGGTTTTGAGGCATTTTTTGGGATGTCAAAATATAGGGTATCTGTATCTGTGGAGTAGGGAGGGTGAGTGTAAGCCCACAGCACTTAGGCCACATGTGACCCATTGTATATCCTCCCGAGGAGTTGTCCTCCTAGGTCACCGTCCATCCTGTCCTTTCCAGGAAGGTGGACTAGTCTCTAGGATACATCTCCTTTATATTGGCAGGTGTAGGCCAAGACTCGCAGAACATACACTCTCTTTGACAACCTTGAGGTGTCTCACGGTGGCCTCCGCGAAAGGTTTGGAAGGTACAGCGACATTACTGTCGATCTGGAAAATCCACAGTTACTGCCCTAAGTGATGTTTGTGATAAAGTATTGGAGTCTTTCGAAACACAAGAATACTGTAACGCAAAGTTCTATGACCTTTCACGTGCCTTCGATACGGTAAGTCATAAGATTATGGCTGGAAAACTTGAATACTACGGGATTAGAGGTGGACAACTAAATTTATTTAAGTCATACCTTGTAAATAGGAAAGCCAGAGTGCACTGGGAAAATGAAGTATCCGATTTTGTAGCCATGGAGCACGGAGTACCACAAGGATCTCTACTAGGTCCCATTCATTTTATTATTTATGTTAATGATATGATGTTCAATATACAGAGCCTAAACACCTCTATTCACCCCTTCGGTTATGCTGACGATGTATCAATAATACATTGTGACACAAACAGTCGGTCATTAGGAGACCTTATGATAGAATCTGATGAACTCATCCGGATGTGGAATAAGAGTAACTACCTTTCCTTCAACTCTGACAAAACTCTGAAAAGCAAACTAACGGAAGAATATTTGAGGATATCATATTTTTCAATATTCCATTCAACAATGACGTGCACTTTGATAGTATGGGGATCCTCGAGTCACTCAGCTAAAATATTTACCCTACAAAAAAAAGTACTCAGGATAATGGCTGGGAAAAGTTTCAATGAACATTGTAAACCAATTTTTAGACAATTTGGAATTTCAACACTTCCTTCCTGTTTTATATATGAATGTTTAATCCACATGAGGAAAGATATCTCCAAAGGCAATATGATAAGAAATGAAGGACTACATAAATACCCCACTAGAAAGGGATTGCCTAAACCAAGAATAACCAAAACTAAGCACTCTTAGAGATATCTGGCAATAGATAAGTATGTACATCTTACGAAGTCTGATGGATGTAATGTTACTGTTACCCTAGGGTGTATCTAATGATTTAATAATTAATAGTGTAATTCTATTTATGTACATGTAAATGTGTATATACCTATATGAGTTATGTGTGTCTGGTGTATATGTATGTGTGTGTCTTTTGAGTTTATCAAATTATTGATTTGACGTATGTGAAAACACTTTGTGTAATAGCATGAATAAATATCTATCTATCTATCTATCTATCTATCATCTATCTATCTATCTATCTATCTATCTATCTATCTATCTATCTATCTATCTATCTATCTATCTATCTATCTATCTATCTATCTATCTATCTATCTATCTATCTATCTATCTATCTATCTATCTATCTATCTATCTATCTATCTATCTATCTATCTATCTATCTATCTATCTATCTATCTATCTATCTATCTATCTATCTATCTATCTATCTATCTATCTATCTATCTATCTATCTATCTATCTATCTATCTATATATCTATCTATCTATCTATCTATCTATCTATCTATCTATCTATCTATCTATCTATCTATCTATCTATCTATCTATCTATCTATCTATCTATCTATCTATCTATCTATCTATCTATCTATCTATCACTTATCGTTGCTGCCACTCCCGCCTTCTTCGCTCTCTCTCTTCTTTTGGTCTCAGCGCTGCAAATATAGGGTATTTCATTGAGCGCTTCCTATCTTTGAATTTAAATATAGCAAGGTGTGTGATTTTATCGAAATTTTCATTATGTGTGGAGTTTTATTATCATTCAAATGTGTGCTCCACAGCTTCTCTGGGTGAAGCGCATCCGAAACGTCTAATTTTCCATGACTCTGGAGCACAAATTAGGCTGAATTTGACCGAAGGGATGTGTTATGTTGGCTTTGAGGATCACAGTGGTTTGTGGCTTATTCGCATACACCTGCGACTCGAGAAAACTCCACAAGACCGCAAGAAACATTTAACGGGGTCAAATCACCTCCACGTGAGATGACCATGCGACCGTAAAATGGACGAAGCGCCCAAACAGAACACCCATATTGATAAAACAATTTTATTATGATGATTTGGCAAAACAGACTGAATAAATGACAACTACTTTGACAGATATAGCTTCAACAAGATGGCCGTTATCAATTGTCAAAGTTGGGAAGCACCTGTTGGAAGACCCTATACAAGTTTATAGCTGGGTATCTCAAATTCCGAAGTGAACTTACTAAAATGACTGGACTAACACGAAACTCTTCATCTCCGAATTCACCTGGAGCTGAAAAGATTTATCATTCCAAAAGGGAATCCAATCAACCAACTGAATTAAAATAGTCGTCACTACTCGCCCCCATACCTCTTATCGTGTTTTGCATGGATTGGCTGATGCGCTGATATATTTCCTCAGATTTATTAAAATAAATTGAAAGCAGCAGTGGCCCGGTTATATT
The DNA here is from genome assembly GCF_025532065.1 of Leptinotarsa decemlineata. NCBI lineage: Eukaryota > Metazoa > Arthropoda > Insecta > Coleoptera > Chrysomelidae > Leptinotarsa > Leptinotarsa decemlineata. The sequence goes on along the minus strand of NW_027412556.1, from coordinate 7,204,136 downwards.
CTATGCAGATAAGTAAAACCGATCGCGTCCAGCGTCTCATTTCCTGCGGAGGGTTCGTCGCTCCAGAGTCCCTACTACTGAATCTGGTTAGCCTGGCAAACAGCCGATATCTGCTCCTGTACGTCGGCAAAGCATTACTCAAAGCTATTGACGATATATTCGCATTATATCAAACCCGAGCATGGCAAGAAGTAAGTTATAACGACGCCTTTTTTCAACAGATATCGCTTATGGACAATTTATACGTGTTGACCGATTCGAATTCGCACATTTATGAAAGTTGAGGTTATACAAAACGGAAGCCCGACATATTTCTATTGTTTATTTCTTGAATAATTCCGACTTAAAAAGTAGAATTTTCTACTTTCAATATGAAATTACGACTATTCGTCCTTCAGTTGGAAATAACAGTTTCGTACACAGCATCCTAGTAATTCCATTATTACTTCTATAGGTAAATTCGTTCTCTCTTTAAGGTTCCCGTCTTCGGATAGCTTTCTCTGTATGATTTGGAGTACTTCTTCGACCGGAACGTTAGTGTAAAGGCTTTCCACGTCGAAACTAATTAGTTGATCTTCCTGTGTGACTTCAATTGACCCTAGTAGTTCGACAAAATGCCTTGAATTCTTCACAAAAGACGATGTTTTTCCTTGTAATGGTTGTATTATGGAAAGTAAAAATCTAGACAAGTTTTGAGTAGCCGAATCTCTGGAGCTGATGATCGGTCTAAGCGGAACTTCCTTCTTGGGGATTTTGGGTAGCCCATACAATCGAAACGTCGTGAACTAACTTGGCTTGAAATCTCTTAACTTTTTTATTTTTATCTCTATTTTCATTTTGTATTTCTTTATTTTTATTCTTTGTTCAATTGTTTCATTTTTACTTGTATTTTATTTCACTATCATTTCATTTCAGTTTTTTTGCCTAATATAATTGTTATTTACAGCTATTTATTTTTTTCAAATCATTTTATATATATTAGACAATGGAAGTCCGAACTAGTGAAATTCATCATGAAACATTGTCAATCACCTTCAAACAAACAGTGTTATTTTACAAACAACTATCGCCATCTCTAGGTCAGGCCGGGTACTTCTGAAACAATCCTTGTATAGTACAGGAAGATAGATTTTCTCAACTTTACTGTCAACTTATCACTACATTTCCTAAGTACAAAGTGTCCGTTCTTCCTATTTTTCGAAATTTAGCTCCAAGAGTTCTGACCCCGATGCTACGATGATGACGCCACTGACTTCAGATATATGCTGCACGATGTTTGCTCAAATAAATAACATTCCAGTTAATCATCGGATACCAGAAATCTTGATAACAATTATTATTAGATATTCAATAATGGGAATAATATTGTAATAAAGTCCACCCATTTGCGGGCTTCGCCATTATCGACAAGATTACTGTCGAAGTAGGTGTGTAGAGATACTTACTTTGCCTTTTGCGATACCCGGAGCAGGAATAGGTGTCAGGGCGTGACTAACTTTCACATGTGAGCTAAAACAAACATGCATCCTGAACGTTTGTCTCTATATCTCAAACATAAATTCTTTGAATAAAACATGGTCTCACGAGCAGAAAAGACTTCGAAGAAAGCGATAATGAAACCGAACTGGTACATTATACAATCGACTACCAATTCGATTTTGTGAATAAATATTGAGTTTCAACGTTAACTTCTCGGATCATCGTCTGAATTATTTTTTAACAGAATGCGTAAGATTATATTATTTAAAAAAAATTCATAGATTTTTTTTGTAATGGAACTACATCTCAGAATGTTGTTCCAAACTACGACCGCCTTCAAACCCGAATGGTGTATTGACCAATTCGTCAATTAAAGGATCACTACTTTGTAATGATTGTGTACACGAAATTTTATGATAAATATAATAATATTACCTTCAAAACTTATTCTTTTTGGTAATGATAGTCGGGCTAAACAGAGGAGGGAATGAACTTTTTATTCCCTGCTGCTTATCTTCAAGGGTCCCATTTGGAGGAGGATCAGTAATGGTATGAAACGGAATAATAACCCTCAATGATCGTAAAGACCTTGTAGTCATCCTCACCGGATCCCTAACCACCCAAAGGTACATTAATGAGGTGTTGGATGTCCGATAGGCTACAAAACAGAAGCAGGAGGGCACAATTCCATTTCTAAGCACGATGGGGCCCATCCCCACGCTACAAGCTTTTGGGTGGCCTGCTTGCAGCCCTGACCTGAATCCCATCGGACATGTCTGGGATCAACTGGGAAGAAGCATCCGAAGCCGTCAAAACCAACCCGTCATTTTATATGAGCTGGAAATCTCTCTTCCAGAAGAGTGGGTGAACCTCAGGAGGCTCATAAGAACCATGCCCGGCGAACCCAAGCTGTGATTTCTGTTCGAAGAGGAAAAACAAGATAATGAGCTATGAATTGTAATGCAAAAAGTACTTTTTATTTACTTTTGATTTCAATAATTGAAGGGTTTTCATTTTGATTTTGGTAGTTTTTTACAATCCATACTGAACAATAATTCAGTATGGATTTGGTAGCCATTTACATTGCCTTTCAAAACAACATGACATATAAGTGTTTTTACTATTAAAAAAATTACAAACTCATAAAGAAACGATCCTTCAATTATTTTGAGGAGTTTATATTGTGTAGGAATCCTGTGAGTGATATCTGATTCAATTCCATAGCAAATGTTTGGTATAATTCAAGGTTCATATAAAAATAGTTGTTTCGAAAGAATTTTTCTTTCGTATAATTCAATGTTTAACTGAAAGTAGTTGTTTCGAAAGAGCTTTTTGCATGATCTACACATGTTTGTATAGAGTATATTTTGCTTTCTTCCTTTCTTCGGAAGATTTCGACATTTTTTTCATAAAGATTGAGAAGTAGAAAGCTTCTCTTTCCCAAATATATAATTATCAGTATTAAAAAAATATGAGGTATCTAAGAAGCAATGTACAAAATCTATTAAATGGTTTCGAATACCAAAATATGCCTGTCATCAGGCACATTTCACATCTAATACAAGTTGTTAATGGCCAGATATGACCAAATAATAATTCTATAATAGGGCTAAATTTTGGCAGGAACGTCTGTTAGTATTCTTCCCACACCAGATTTTTTTTTTCAAAAAATTAATTTTTCACATATATTCCGTGGGCCTACTTGAAGACTGGCTGACACCTATCAGAAAACAACTACTTCTCTGGCTAATACCATGTAGGGCGTTGAATTATATACGACATTTGTGAGTGCAGGATTCTTCACTGAAATTATTCCTGCATACGCTGTTGGCGATACAACTGCCGCAATAGATTTTCAATCAACAAACACTTGCAACACACTTGCAGACCGGTTTCGGGCTGTTTAGCCACTCGTCAGTGCAAGGTCAAAATAAAGCCGATGATTTCCAGTAATTGAAAATCGAATTCCTTCAAAGTATCATTCCTCGAACTAGGCTGAAGCGGACAACAAACAACAGGTTTGTCATCGCGCCATCTGCCTGTAAATGAGGTAAGTAACCGCATATCCAAATTTGCCCAATGCGGTTGGTTACCTATATGTGATACCTATATTTCCCTGTCCGAGTTTCTATTCCTCTATTCTTTATTCACTTTTTCTCTATCTATTACTCTCTCACTCCGTTCCCACTCTGAATTCTGTTGCCATGACGCCATCACAGCTGTTCACAGAGACTAGTTCATGATGAAGATGATGATTAATTAATCAATTAATTGATGGATGTAGCCGTTTCTACGTGGTAGGAAATCATAATGAAGAAAAGAGAAATTGAACTTTCTATGTTTTTTACCACTTTTATTTGTAACTAAAATTACTGCAGTTCCGTCCTATAAGGACATTTTCAAACTCATACAATATATAAGGACATTTTCAAACTTATACAATATATAAGTTTGAAAATGTCCTTATAGGACGAAACTGCAATAACGTTAGTTAAAATAAAAGTGGTAAAAAACATAGAAAGTTTCATTTCACTCTTCTTCATTAATTAATCAATTGATTATAGAAAATTGAATTTTTTTGAGCATTAAAAAAAATTATTTTCTTATAAATACAAGTATTCTACTTGAAAAACATACACTTATTTATTTGCATGCTATTTCCTGAGCTTTTAAATTAATTAACTTCAATGAATTGAAAAAAAATTTAAAAAAATATTGTTTTTGTTAGATTAAGCGAATCCCTCTAGATAATCATCAGATTATGAGACATCACGTCTAAAACATAAAGATGAACCATATATATCTTAATCTGACGCGCTTGAGTATTTCAAAATGGCGATTTTTTTTGCACATTATAATAATGGCCGCGAGTTTGCGTCAGATCGAAATCGTCAGATTATTGAATGAGAGCTTTTTTTGTTGCACCTAACACCCTCTTAGAAAATCTGACGCGCTCGAATAATTTTTTTTTCTTTTCACTTTTAACCCTTTCGTACAACCACCCACATCATGCAAACGATCAGATTAACATACCAACATTATTAAAAATACGTAGGACATTGATACTATCAATATCTGACGCGCTCGAGTATGTCCATGCAACAGTATATTTTTACATATTTAAAAATCTATAGCCGCTTCCCCCACCGATGAGAAGGTATATATTATATAACATTTTTTTCTTCTTATCATCTAAACTTTGCAACCTAATATGTCTCAATGACGCTCGAGTAAATCCCCATTTTGCATCATGGGCTCCCCTGCTATAAGAGGCGCTCAATAAAAGACTATACTTGCAAGACCATATTTGATACGAATTTCCCAGTAAAGATATTAAGGGAAACATTCACCAGGGCTAAAACAGTCCTTGAAATAAAACAGACATTTCACTACGACTTTTCTTATTATTTCCTGTGAGGACAGTCTTAATGTCGGTAGATTTTGAATTGATACATCGTAATTTGCATTTTCTCTCTCGAAAAATCCATTAACTCCTCGCTCGCCACTAAATTTCAAGGAACGTTCCATATTTGTTTTTCGAACAAAGCTACCACTCAAACTGCTCACATTCAGTGGTTATCTCTCACTTTTGGTGATAAACTGGCGTTGATAAACAATGGGTCATAATGACACAGGCCGATGCATTCCGATAACATCACACATTCGAAACCTTCTAATCTATATTAATATACCTGGGCAAGTGAATGTCTCAAAAATGATGTGCTGGCCAAGATGGAACTTCGAAGTTAACGTTTTTATCTTCATCTAGAGAGGATGTCCTTATCACTTGAAACTTATCGAATTCTGAACTAACAAATATCCGGCGGTGGTTTTTAATGAGATATTTTGTCATCATTTGTATGCTGGTAGTAAAAAAAATCATACCAAACGAGAAATCTCATCGAAAATGAATCTCTTCGACTACTGGCGTTGAGGTTGTCTTTCAAAAACTCGATTTATTCAATAGACAATATAAGAAAATAAATATTTTGTAGGTTCTGGTGAATACCTGCCGGAAAACAACTACTTTCTCGGCTATTACCACGCTGGATATTGAAATATGCAGCAGATGTTTCTCGCAGATGTTTCTCGTTCATCCTTCAGCAGGACCATGCTGAAATCTGTCGAGTAGATCACTTACAGGCCGGTTTCGAAGTATTACCTGTGCAGAAACCCAAACAGCAAAGTGCATGAGCCCCATCTCGTGAACAAAGCCCCAACCGGGGTCTATGTTCAGTTCAACCTGTTGGTATAAAAACTTTAAGTGAAATACAAACTGATATTGCAAAATATTTGAATTTTGAAAACCTAATCCAATACAAGGATACTGTTTTCGCAGATCTTCTGCAACATTGCTTGTAGAATCGAGGGCAGACATACTTATATTGAAACGACATGGAGGATGGAAATCTTCAACTGTAGCCGAAGGCTACATAAAAGAATCAATTTCTTGACAATATGAAATAGCGAGTCGAATTATGGAACTGACTAAGTGTCAGCAATGGAAACTTGGCCAAAATTCGAAAAAAGACCCACAGGGTCTTTGCTGTGATTGCGAATGAAAAGTTTTGAGAAAATAGCGTTACATAGTCTAAGTTTTTCATATTTTCGTTCTTAATCGAATAGCGTTTTCATTATATTTTTGGAGAGATGAATTTTTGAGTTTAGGTTTTTTACTTCTTCAGCTTTATACATTGAATTATACAAAAACACTGTTTCCTATTCAATTTGGACTCCAAACATTCCGTATAGGATTGAATCAGATATCATTCACAGGATTATTGCAGTATACTACACAGCCTGAAAAGTCTCAGGCCCAGCAAGCAATGGCTGCTGACTCCCTTGCAAAAGAGGGTGCTGCAAGCAGCATCATCGAACCAGAACCGCTTTAGGCTTTGCCAAACAAAAATTAAACACCTGGATGGCTCACCCCAAGGCGTTTATTCACCCTTCGAAGCTTGATACCAAATAATTGTTGGACTATAGTAAGAGTTCACTACGATGTTTAACAGGCCTTCTCACAGGTCACTGTTATTTGAATCATCATATGCAGAGACTCGGACTCTCGGAAGACAGTGTGTGTCGTCTCTGTTTGGAAAATGATGAAACAGCAGAGCATATACTTTGTGCCCACCCCGCTGGGGACCGAATCAGGTTTTTAGAAGTCGGCAGAGCCGTACTCTTACCGTCTAACCTGAAAGACCACTCACCATACAAACTAATCGGCTCCGTTAGGAAGCTGGGTTTATTTGGTCGAGTGTGAATAGGTTTGAGCCACAGTAAACCCTTGCGGGTTGTGGTGGAGGATCGAATAGAGCCACCCAATTTTGACCTAACCTAACCTACCCTAGAGAGAAAATGGCCCCCATGGACAGCTGAACATCGCGAAAATCGACATGGTAGTAGGACAGAGTCAAGCTTTTTTTTAAACTTCTAGAGGTTGTACGATGTGGCAAAATTTCACCGGCAATGAAGGGTTGGGATATCAACAGATTTCAGGTACTTGGAGTGTGATAATGAAGGGCCAACCATCGTGTGGAAAATCAACTTTGGTTACTCTATATATTGCTCCCACTAAATTTATTATCAGGGCCCTAATAAAAAAACAATGATTCATCTGATGATCGTCAAGTTGCCAAAACTTTGACGAATGTTGAAAGGAATTCAATTTCTCAATATTGAAAGACCATTGTCGGTCGGAAAATTGTTATAAACATGCAGGTACCTATTTGAAAGTTGAAGGTGGCCCAAGTCTAATCTAACTATAAAAATCTATGACACTAGGAAGGTTTTGGCTTTCTACTTGTCCGTCTGTGAACAAAAAAATGAGGGGATTTTTCAAAGAGAGGATGAAAGTAATTAATTTCAAAAAATTAAAGGGCATGAGAGTAGTTTCTTCAAAGTGAAGACCAATTTCAGATTTGAAAACCATCTTTAAGCCAAAAGACACGAGTTAAATCATGACTATGATGTATTACATTCAGAAGAGAAAAGTTTGAAACTCGGAAAACTCAGTTTAGAAAGGAAAGAACCCTCTCGAAACAACTACTTTCATTTAACATTGAATTACACGAAAGAAATGATTTCACTTACACGGAACACTGTCATCCTCAATGGCGGATATGCCAACGTCCAGCACCAATCTGGATCAACAGTACAAGATGACATTCTTTCGCTTATTTGAGGGGTATATTTATAAGTGGGATTAATTTTTGGGAAAGAGAGGTTTTGGCTTTCTTCTTTTCCATCTTCATACAAAAAAGTGGGAATCTTTCAAAGAAAGGAAGAAAGCAATTAATTTCAGAAATGAAGTCTTCACAAAGTTGTGTAGATCATGCAAAGAAGTAACTTCCAGACACAAATCGGAAGAAAAAGCCCTCTCTGAACGACTATTTTCTCCTAAATAACCACTGATGAAATTTGAAAGAGATGTTGATCGCAGAAAAATGTTGTTTGCAACACGTATAACTCATTCGTCTCGAACTGCAAACTTTTTGCACTTTTTGCACTTGTTACACAAACAACTATTTTTGTATACATATAACATCTTTTGAAACATTATTGTTAAAAAAACTGAATAATGTAAATAGGTCACCTCTAAAGGGACATGACCCTTTTGACCGAGTCTGCGCCCGAGAATAGTACCCCTATATACAAGAGAACCGTTCTGATAAAAAGTGAACAACCTGTACCTGTATGGGTGTTATCAAGAGATGTGATTATAAAATGAGTTTTACCTATTTACTTATCATGATGAATAATTTATACCATTAAAGTGAAAGATTAAATGCCGGACTGTCCTTGCCACTATCGAATCATATCTCAAAAGCCAGACTCGTCGACCATTTTGCTTCTACGTAAAAAAAGTTACCTAAAGATATTTGGATTGCAATACACTTATATGGACTTTTATCACATATCGCTTATCAAATTTATGTTAATACGTACAGCAGACACGCAACTTTTCATTTTTTAAATCTATACGAGGAATTTGCCTCTTACAGTTATTCAAATCCGGATAGTTGTTGGGTGAAATATTTCATGCTTCATACCGGCTGCGGTGTGCCAGTTACACATGATTTACCTTATTTCTATTTTCATGTTGCAGTTTGAAATGAAACGATATTCAGCTCGTGAACAAATTCCAAAATGGAAGTCAGTCTTTCTATGACGTAAGCGAAAAAGCTTACACACAAAATGGATGCAAATTGTAACTTTAGCAACTAATGAACCATCAACTGAATTGATAAAGATGTATCTTCCACATATTTCACCACACCTCATTATTATTGTAAATATCATCTTTCTGACATATCTCCTGCTAGCAGGAAAAAAGCTCGTACCAATTCCCTGGTTCAGGTAACCATACAAATGGAAAAAAATATTGAAACTCTCCGGAGCGATCATAAATAATATCCTTCGTCCGTACAATTTATGTCTCTCTAATTTCTATAGCCGTTGTTTCTCATTCGAGCACATATGGCCAGGCTCCTCCTGTTCATAGTAAACTCAAGCTACGTTCGAGGGAGCAGCTGTCTTGCTCGAAGAGATATTGCCATCCCAAGTTTTTTCATCCACTTCTTTTTTTTTAACAAAAACGCTTCAGTTTTTACTGGTCGCCTCCTTCTGTGAGGCCTTCAGATAAAAATAACACACACATCTTATTATTATTATTATTATTATATATTTTATAAAACTGACGACCTCGTTGAATCCGTCGACATTCAGCCTGGTTACTGGCAAGGGGGCCCCCAGTTCTCTCCGACCACTGCTGCACAATACGTCAATGTATATAATTCATTCATTGAGTCATTCATGAGCATATTACAACTCCCCCTCATGAACAAAATTTCATTCGATATCAGGTAACTTTTACCTGTGGCCACATGGTCATCTAGCTCAGTCGTCTCATCCTCTGAAAACTAGGGACCTATGTAACTGTATTTCAAGCAGAAATATATGCCATTGAATTGTGTGCGGACAGATTGGTGGAATCCAACCTAATACACAAGTCATTAAAAATATTCTCGGACAGTCCAACGGCTTTGGAAGCTCTTGGCTCTTGCCGAACAACGTCTGAATTGGTAGCAAATTGCCAAAAACGACTCTCCTCAATAGAAAGACTTAACAAATTGCCTCTGGTCCGAATTCCTGGCCATACTGGCCTGGGAGGCAGAGCCGTACTCTTAAAATCTGACCTGATAGACCATTCACCAAACAAACTGATCGGCTTCGTTAAGAAGCTATGTTTATTTGGTCGAGAATGAACCTTCTTCTTTTCTTTGGCTTTGGGAATATGCTAGCTAAACACTTCGAAGGCCTGGTGGATGGTGATTGTGGTTTACATGGTGGTGGTTTACATCGGCAATTGTTAGGCTGATTGGACGTTTCCTTCTGCATTTACAAAAGATGTTAAAGACTATCAATGCAATGGTGGACGTGTTTTTCAACGTTGGAAAGACCACACTACTGTCGTCCAGTGGCTGGAGATGTTGGATCTTTCTTCCTTTGAAAGATTGGGATCCACCAATATTGGTTGTGTTGTAGAATCCTATCGACTGATATGATTTACTTTCGAGAAATAACTTTCCAAAAACTTTGATTGCTTGAAACTATCGAGCAATCAAAGTTACAGAAAGTATACGATATGACATATCAAAGTTCAATTCGTGACTGGTTGATGATGTTTAACTATATTTCGCCACGCAGGAAGAATTGATAGAAAAAATACTTCAAGTAAGTGTCAAAATATATACATAAAACACTATATAACACTTGGAATCATCTTGATCTTGATCAGGTAGAGGTTATTCCTTTATGGAAGAAAGTTGGGTCGATATGAAGCAACTTTTAGAGCTGTGAAATACAAAACATATCAGTCATCTAACTCAATTTCCTCGTCCTGTGGGAATTCATCTCGAAGACTATGTTTTCTCTTTGGCTTTGGGAATATGTTGCCTAAACGCTTCAAAGACCTGAAGGGTCTTAAAGACGGTTGTGGGTGGTTTACATCGGTCGGAAATTGCTGGGTTTCCTTCTGCATTCACAGAAGATATAACTAACAATGTGATTGGTTACAATATATTTGGCTGATCAAATCATCTAACGTTTTGTTATGAGTGTCAAATTTATGTTTGGCTATGTCAAAATCGTCGACATTCAAACAGCTACAGCTTTTGACTGGACTGGATTCATCCAGGACGTCGTTTACAACATTAACAACTTCAACAGTAACTGGATGATAAAATTCACAACCATATCGTTAGCTCAATAGTGCTCAGTTTGAAAATTTCAAACAGTTATATACATCTTAATATTGGTACTGGTATTGATTTTTTTTCTCAATTGTATATAGGATATATTAATGAAAATTCATTCATTAATAACTGAAACAGCAACATTGAGAAAGTTATTGTCCTCTAAATGAACTTGCATTCAATTTAATGCATGCTTTTATATAAAATTTACACATTTTCTGTTTTCAATAACTCATGAATTCATATTTGAATTGAAAGGCTATATTTTTAGGAGAGATTAATTTCATGTTATGGAGGTCTGAAGAACCCTCAATTTTCTTGATACGTCAGCATCCCCATATTTCACTATTATTACCGTAGGATAATTCTGTTTTGCCTTCATCTTCATTGTATACGCCTCCGAGATGCATAGCAGCTCTTTTCAAACCTCGATAACAAATTATAACCGATTTATAACTTGCTTGTGTATTCGGCGTTTAGGAAATTAAATATCTACGGATTTCAGTCTGAATGGCTATGATGAAGTCTTATATATTCAAAATGTAACAACCGGTACATTTCTCTTGAGAGATACGAGTATGTGAATACGAAGTCGATACTACTCGAACTAAATGTATTCAAAAAATACTTTAATATATGCAGTATTGTGACTTCCTGAAGATGTTATTGTATAGCGCGATTTTATAAACTTTCAAGTTGAAAACTCCCATTAAAGTGTGTTTTTTGAATACTTTATAATGGATTTTTATCAAGTATCGGTCACTTCTAAATGAATATAACAGAGAAGAGGCTGTAAATCAAATTATTTAAAAAAACAATTCGTCTCAAATTACCTACACTGTAGGTTAATGGACTATCCAATGCCCTTCGTGGTATTAGTCAGGGGAGTAGTTGTTTTCTGATAGGTGTCAGTCCATTAACCTACAGTGTAGGGAGTTGACACTGGCCTGAATGAATTGTTCTTTTAGATAATTTGATTAGTAATTGAATTCAGCCATTTTCATATTTTTAATTAGTGTTACTAACACAACTAATAATATCTCTTTGGGAGAGATTAGTTTTTGGAAAACTTTTGGCATTCATTTCTCCAGAAAGGTTCGCAATTGAGGATGATATAATTCCATGTAAGTGACTCTTTCATGTATTATATTGTGTAGCAATCCTGTGAATGATATCTTATTCCATCCCATAACGAATGTTTGGAGTATAAACTGTATAGAAAAAAGTGTATACCTAATTCAGTATTCGAATCAAAGTAGTTGTTTCTGAAGTATAATTTTTCGTGTACTTTAGAGAGGGCGTTTTTACAGTTTGTATATGTGGAAATAACTTTTATGCATGATCTACACATATTTTTCAAGAGTTTTCCTAACTAAAAACTATTGGAGAATGCAATTGTACCTACCCACAATAATAAATCACGATACATATTCGAAATCCTAAATTATTCAGTCACCTTGTGAATTCAAAAATGATGAAGAAAACTGCATCTCCTGAAGAAGTCAATTTGGGTTTTGAAACGCCCGTCGAAAAAAGTATTCCATTTCCGTTTATTGGAAAAAGTGCTCGTTTTTAGATAGTTTGCTGAGACTAAAGTGATTTTTGCCAAACAGCAATATTCGGTTATTTCCTTGAAACCGATAAAATTATGAAAACATGGAGACAAGAACACCAAAATAGAGTTTAACAGTTATACAATGAACACAATCCGGCTGAAACTGTTAAATAACGTTCACAAAACTTTATGAATCCATTTATTTATCGAAACGATATCGTGTCCATCGAACTCATATCAGATCGTCTTCCACGCCATTAACAACACATCAATGAATAAAATTTGAAAGTAGACTGTTTAGCATATATACATTTACAATGTAAATAAACCTGAATAAATCATCATACGATCCATATAGTATAATAACAAAACAAAATGGCGACAAATAGTTTTGTGAAGACCGCCGATAGCGATTCTGATGCAATATGCTTATAAATTTTGGAATAGAAACTTTAATTGAATTTGAGAAATGATGCGAATTCAATTTTTTTTGGTACCTCAGGAGCTGTCTGACTTGTCCATTTAGTCCAAGTCTCCAGAAAACACTGCAGCTGGGGCTTATTGCGTTTATTCTTTCATCTTCTCATGACACCCATTCCATCAGTTTCGTTCCCTGAACTAGTTTGTACAGGTTCCGTGTTGGATGTTAGTCATATTCTTCTGGACGTAATTTAGTACGTCCATATATTGCCTGTCTCCTATGATTCAGTGCCATACATTCGCATAATATGTGTAGAGCTGTTTCTATGCCTTCGTTTAATCTGCGGCTAAGGTCTCCGTTGTACAGACCCATTTTATTCAGGTGTCTTCTAAGCGGACAATGACCGGTTAGTAACCCTGTAATTATTCTGAGCCGATCCCTACTATACTGAAGTAGTTCTTCGGTTCTTTTCTCGGACGGTTCCCTAATGAAGGTTCTACTGTGTTTGTTGCCAGGTACTTTAGTCCAGTACTCTGTGTGCTTCTTATTGGTCCATGTCCTGATCTGGTTTCGTACCAATGATTTTGGTACCCCCAGAGCTGGTTCAGGACCTATATATGAAGTTGATGATGCGCGTCTAGCGCATTCATCATCTTTATCATTACCTGTGATTCCTGAATGCCCTGGCACCCAGTACAAAGTTAATTTGTTCCTGTTTGCAAGTTCATTCAGTTCTTCATGGCATTCTCAGACCAGTTTTGATGTCACCTTCAGGTTTGTCAGAGCCCCTAGTGCTCTCTTGCTGTCTGTTAAAATATTGATCCGCTCATTTCTTTGAGGTCTCAATTTAATAAGCCTTGCACGCTGCAAGATAGCATACACTTCCGCTTGAAAGACGGATGTGTATAGTCCTAGCGGATAGCTGTAGTTTAAATTTCAATCCGCTCGGTATATTCCAGCTCCCGTTCCATGTTTGGTCTTCGATCCATCTGTATACCAGGTGTTTTTTCCAAACATGTTTTCGCGATGACTAATGGTCTTCCACTCTTCACGGCTTATGATTTTGGCCGTGAAGTTCATGTTAAAGGTGTACTTCGGTGTCATGTGGTCCGTGCACATATTCGATATGTTCTCCTCCACTTGTTCCGAAATTTCTGTTCGGTCCGATCTTTTGTAGTTCGGTGAGTTTTCCAGTCTGGATTGGCCCATCCTGGCCTCCCCCATTATCACAAAGTGTAAAGGAGTGTCTCCACTGCAGCCATTGGGGTAGTTCTCATTGCTCCCGTCATTCCCAAACGTGCAAGTGTTTGCACCTTGCCTAGTTTGTTGATAGCGGTCGCCATTAGTCTCAGTTTGAATACTGAAAACAAAATATCAAATTATCCAATGTAGGAATTGGAATTTTTCAGCAATTCACGTACTTTTAATTTTTTTATGATTTTTTACTACATATTATCTCAAAAATCTCAGGAGGAAGTAATATTTTCATATAAAAAATCTAGCTGTCCCACTTCATATTGGATACGCAGTAGATCAGCAGGTGAAGTCGGGCGGGAGCTTATTAACATCGAGGAACTCGTGTAGCGATCATCGTGATAGTACAGTAAGTGGAAAAATTATTCTGGGTGGTGAACTGTGAGTTATTTGTTGTCTTTGAGAATGCATTCGAACAGTGAACTGAACCACAAGGTTCTCAGTGGACGAAGTAGAGAAACAACGTATCAAGATTCATAGAAGTGGAAGCAACAGCAGATGGAATGAGGCCTGAAAAAACCTGCCAGTAGAAGCCAACGTCTGATCATGATACACGCGAGAGGTAAAATTTATTTGTGCCTAATGCTTACATTAGGCTTACATTAGGTGCAAAATCAAATCGTATTACAGTATTATCGTATCGTATCGTATTAACTTAGCGAAATGAATTTTGATAATTTTGAGGAATGGCTGTCGGAACAGTTGATTCCGTATTAGCCGTTATGAAGCGTTGTGTCGATCTGAGACCCCATGCATTGGCTTATCCTTGTGTTGCTGCAAGACGGGTTCCAACTCGGTGACAGTAATGTAATCACCTCGTTCAGTGTCAAATACAGCTCCTCACAGGTCCGTTTCACTACTCCAAACGAGTAGATTGAGTTTGGAAAAGCAGGCATGTTCACAGCAGCAATGTTTTTCTTCCTCGACAGTTCCCATGACCAAATCTGTAGAAAGATTGTGCTGATACTTGCCTCAGAAAGAGTTCTTTACTGCCGTTACCTTTTGTTAATGGCATTGTTCCACCCCGAGCTAGGTATACTTTTCTGCAGCATTCACATGTTGCAGGATGATTCCATCTACAAGCTGCACATCCTCTCCCTAGTACCTTGCATTGTCCCGTTTTGAGACGGATCGTTGCACATTTGTCTATCCTGAATTCCACACCGATAGTATGCGTATACTCTTCCACCACCCTCAAAGACTAATGAAGGTCCTTTTCCAGAGGCATAAAGTTTAAGATCATCGATGTAAAACAAATGGGTGATCTTATGCCTCCGGTTTCCAGAGGTGTTACAGTGATACCCTCGGTTTTTTCTGGGCGCAACAGTTAATGACAAAATAATGAGATGCAGAAGAGAAGGGGACTGAAGGAATCGCCGTAAAATACACCCTTCTAGAAGTGACCCACCATGTTTGGACTCTCGCCTGATCAGATGTTATGGTGAAGCGAGTTCGCCAGAGTGGTATCAGTTGTTCAATACATCTCACTATTTTATCGGGTACCGCAAGGCATCTGAGCAAATATAAGATGAGCTCATACGATGTTGTTTCACATGTGCAGAAAAAAATGCTTACGGGATCTTCTTACTCGTCCTTTGTCTCCGTAATCAAGAGTCTAGAACTTTTCTCTCTATCCTACCTGAAATCATAGTTGACAAATAACGTCACGTAGCCTTTAATCACACAAAGAGTAGGGTAATGTTTCAAAGCTAGTTTCACCATCATCAAATTTTGATGTAAGGCGCAGCAAACAAAATCACCGCCTCCATATCAGCCCTTTATGATTTATACGTATAAATATGCAGATTTCGTTGAGGATCTACATAGCGGAAGTTGCCCGGCTTCTACAAGAAATGTAATATCCCGCTGTCTCTCCTCTTAGCTGATTAATGATGAAAACGATGACAAGATTTTCCCAAATCAACACGCTGGCTCTTCGCTACACCAACTACACAGGAAATTATCGTCCGATGGTAATGGGACAATCGTTTGCATTTCTCCCCATTCGCCATTTGTCACACCCCGGGCCTTCCAGAACGACTGCATATGAATACGCGAGATAAATATTTTAGGTTTCGTTCGGAAATTCAAAGAATTCTGAAAGGTTCTCTAACCGACTAAATGATTAGCCAGATACCGTTTATGGATTTTCAAGAGTTTCATGAAAAATACAACCCATTTCATGAATAAACTTAAATATTTATTACTTAATGTGTGGTGATGTTCTGGTAAGCTTCGATGTTGAAAGTTTTTTCACGAATGTACCTGTTGTTGAAGCTCTTCAAATTGTAAGATCCTGGTTGGAAAATAACTCAACTTCAAAACATCGAACGCAGATGGGTGGTCCACTACATGGGGTGAAAAGTCTCAGATCTAATGCATAGACGGCACTAGTCTTATTTCATTCACCGCTTCTTCAGTTAGTACATACCTTCGAAAGAAAGCTAGTGTACAAGATGTACAAGATGTATTAGGTTTGAGTCCAACCATGCTTCTATTTTTTTTTAATTACGAATATCAGATTTAGGTAGCTTGAGCTACCCTACAACATTAGGCCGTAACTGAGTGTTGATTGAACCAATCCATAGTATGCCGGTTTCAGAGTTTCAGTATTTTTCAGTTGCCTTATTACAAAACAGTTTTCACTCAGCTTGGTGGTTGTTTCGTTTATATGATTTTTCTGTGTGATTTTATTATCCAATATAACTCCCAGAAAGCGAGAAACATCAATCTGCTCGATGGTACTATGATTTACTAGAATTCATTTACTACAGTATTGCCTCTGAGTATCATATCACATATATCTTTCTCTGAGGTAAAAAAATTGGTATCTTCGGCATACATAATTATAGTTTGCGCACTTGGACATGAATATAAAGCCAACACGTTTTTTTGATATCTTTACAATGTCAGCTAACCCACGTAACTTCACTTTTCGATCATTCAAAACGATTTTGAGATGTTACTATTGCCTTTTTTGGACGTCCACTGCATCATCGGTGTCTCTACGACCACTTTTAAAAACCAAATTTTGTTGTTTCTGATGGAACAGAATCCTTATAACAGTTTTCAAGCCATTGCTTCGCTTGAACGGTATTTTTTCCCATCAAGAAGCAGTGGAAATTAAAACAGGAAATTGTTTTTGATCCATTGTTTTGAACAAAACAAAAATAGTGTCAGTCTTAGCACAATAACTTACGAACTTATGAGTAGAATATCATGAAACGTCAACAGCTTTCTTTTGATGGTTAGTACTAACTGAAAAAGCGGTGTTTGCGTTAAGCCTAAGACTTTTTAGTCCATGTAGTAGTTCTCCATTACAATTTTTATATTTTTCATCACATAATATGAAATAGATATAGTGAGCTATCCTTAAAAGATAGACATATGCGCCCACTTTTATGTGGACCTATATAAGAAGAACACGTGTCTAATTTGAAATAAGGGACTGCCTTATCTCAAACTGATAAGGCAGTGCTTTCTATGCAAACTCCCCGACTTCGCACGAGCTTCCCCGGCTACACCCTTTCTGTCATTTTAAATCACTCCGTCCTTTGACGAAAACGTTATTAAAATCAGAAAGGGGCAGGGACTTTGTTTTAAAATAGGTAGTGACACTGAAATAGTGTGAGTCTTACTTACTTTTTTACTTACTTTACTTACTTCTTTTTTAATTATACGGGAAGATACTCAAGTAGTAAAGTAAAGTAGTAAAGAGAGTAAAGTTATTGTTATACCAACTGCAGGTACGTATTCGTTTCTTATTGTTGCAAATTGTTTATATAATTTTAGATTTCAACGGAAGTTCGCAATTAGAAATATTTCAAACTGAAAATTTCATTGAAATTTGAATATTTTTCAGAACAAACTCGAGAACCAATATAAATTGGTAGAGATAATGACTTTTCCCAGAATTTGATAAGATATTTTGAAATACCTTTAAACCAAATTGAATATTTCAAGTAGTGATCTGCATAGGCGTATATCTCCAGTTAGAATAACATTTAAACTAAAAATAGTTTCCACAGCAAACGTTTCGACTCTAGTGATCATTTTAAATATCGATACATCAGATGGAACTGGAACAAAATAAACTTGTTCATTATTGATAATGTTAATGAATACCAGACAACAGACACACCTCCGAGTTTTAGAATATCGAAAATATTTCTGTAATATAGTCATCCATCTTCCAGGCAATGATTAGGTGAAGATTATAATCTTTGTTCCAGGTATCGACGGTTATGACAATTTTGCTTCTCGTTCCATCCAAAACGGAGTAAGCAGATGTAAGATAAATTTAGTAGTACAGTTAAATTTGCTACAAAAATTTACACTTTTTTTAATTCAGTAAAAAACTAACTACGATATCCTGATCTGTCTCTCAAAGTTGATAGAGACATCAACATGCTCATTTAACGAGATTTTATGTATTGGTTCTTTCAAAAGTTTTTTCTGTTTTCATGAGTCTAGTTTAAACTGTAATATCTCATAATTGAAAAGAACTACCAATACTTGATGAAAATCCACATTAAAACTAATTAATACAGTTTATTGTATGATTTTCACTCTAAAGGGTTTTACAAAACCCGCGTGACTTGTTTCGCTATACAATAGCTTTCTCGAGCCTAAACTAAAACGGTTATAGTGAAAATCATACAATAAACTATATTAATTAGTTGTAATAACTCAGCTTGAACCAGCTTGAAAATTGCGTGCTCGGGATTCGATGAAGTCGACGAAGGCCGTTTCGCCTGGTCATGATTGGCGAAGGTTCTACCGGTGAAAAAGTTGTAGAAGTGCTTGAGATAATAGTGGTCGACTAGCGAGAGGTCTGGGGAGCATGGTGGATGAAGCAGAACTTTGACGCTCAGTTCAAACTGTGTTTCGTGAAACATGCAGACAGGCTCAAACTCAAACTCAAACTGAGGAGTGCCAGATGATGACAGTACTACCAACTGTCGAAAGCGCTCGCAGATAATTAATAGAAGATGTAAAGCTTCAAATCCTTTTTGTGGAATTTAATATTGAAATATATATATATATATATATATATATATATATATATATATATATATATATATATATATATATATATATATATATATATATATATATATATAATTCTAAATAGAATTAAACGAGCTGTATTTTCAAATGGTTTTCGAATGCTCATGAACCCTAATAAAATAAATCAATTATGCATTCATGCCACCCACCAAAAATAAGAAATTTCACGTTACTGGTATATTAGCCATATTGTCAGCCAGTCAGCCAACGTCGTTTCAAAATGAATGTTGAGCCTAGTTTTGTTAAAGCTGACTCCAACAACTTACTAAGAGTCGATTTTGAAACTTGAAAAATTTGCAATACTTTGGTACCGAAATGAAGAACGAAAAATTGAAACGGTAGATGGTGTATCTAGTAGGTCCTTTTTATTTATATGACATTCATTTCAGACTTTTTTTATCGAAGGATGGAAAGTTTTGATTTAATTTTTATTTTATCTCGGCCAAGGAGCAGTATAGTGACTGAAAAGAGAAGCAAAAATATGTACAGTGAAATTTAGAATTACTCCAGAACATATCAATCCAAAAATAACCTGAAAAAATTTTTTTTGTAATGTAAACTAATAACACGGAATATGCAGCAAAATAGGTACCCGCCGAGACCTACCTTTTACAAAAAAACCTTCTGTAATTATATAATTGTAACAGTTGTATTCACACCGAGTTGACAACAATAACAACAAAAATGGCGTCTGTCAAATTGGGTCATCAGATCTGTGATTGGATATTAAAAACCAATACACTTGGCAACTCCGCTCTAGACACGATCAATTTTATTGGTCAACAAACACGCGGCCAATTCAAATTCTTGCTTTTCGAATTATTCTATTTTCTGCAAATATAAAGAGATTTTGGGACCAATTAGGCTTGATAAGTATAATATACCCCTAACTTGATCAGTCTATAAGCAAACCTGCATTATTTTTCATAGCAAGAAACAAGCCCATTCATTTGGGAAAACGTTCTCAGGAAGTTCCATTCAACATAAACGCAGTTCTCCAAATGAAAGAGTTTTTAAACAGTTCGAGGTGTACTGATATGTACCGTTTATTAAATAGAAAGACCAATTCCACATTTGCAAACCACCTTTTAGCAGAAGGACATTAGTTCAATCATGATACTCAATCTTCTAGAATGTCTAGAAATGAATAGATTTAAGAATTCGGGTAATTTACTGAATGACCAAATAGAATTGAAGAACTCCCCGTCACTAAATATTTTTTCAAATGTGGAAACTAGCAATTGTAAAATTAGATATGTTAAGCATTGATATGTAGAATTTAGTTAATATAGTAAAGACACGCCCGAAGAAGTCATTGTATGGCGAAACATGTGTTCCGTTTTTGTAAAACTGTTTAGTGAAATTTTCACAATGAAGTGTTTTTGAATACGATATGGATTTTTATCAAGTATCGGCCAATTCTCTTATATATCATAAGAACATAGGTTTTACGGCGAGAATCAGGATTGAATAGAACAAAATTTGGACCAATAAGCCATGGTCATATGGAACCTAAAGTACCAAACGAATTCATTCAAATATGACATCCGTGCAAGCCGGGGCGGTAACTAGTTTGTTAATAATTCTGAAAATGAATCTTTTTTTGTCATTTATAGTTTCTTGGGTTGTTGGTTTTTTCGTTTACTTCTACTTTCCTATAAAAGGGCAAATCCGTCGTTTCCAAACAAATATATGTGTAGAGGGGTTATGCAAATGCCATTTCAGATTTTTGGCGAGATAACGTAATTATCATACTATTCCCGTCCCGGCATAAATCAAATCGGACCTTATATATTTATTTCAACAAATAGCAAGTCGGGTTCTACCGATAATATAGATAAGAAAAACATTTTATAGCAGTTTTCAACTTTTTTATCTTGGCATATCTCACATTCGATAGTTGGGCGAACGCCCACGCGGCATGTCGTCTATATATCTTCATGTTGAACGTACTTAACAGTGTTGCCAATGAAACGCAAAGTTCGCAAAATCTGGGTAATTTTCAACAGCTCCGCCAATTTTTTACGGATTTTCTTTGAATCTTACTCTCCGCCATTTTGTATCAGCAGATCAGTTTCACCTCATCGTGCCTCATGCCCATAAACATTGACTGTTAAATTTTTAAACCGAGTTTACTAGTTAAAACTCAATTGGAAAAAGTTTTACATAAAGCCAGACTGTCCCTTTGGACATGTCGAAGGATTTGTGGTAAAACTTGGGGTTCAAGTCCCAAACAAATACATTGGATTTGTGGACGATTGTCAGACCAGTGACCACTTATGGTGCAATTGCCTGGTGGCCGAAGGCTTTACAGAAAACTGCCCAGCCGAAGCTCTCTGGCTTACAGAGACAAGCTTGTCTGGCCATCAGTGGTGCCGTCAGTACCACACCATCAGCGGCCATGGAGATCCTTCTGGATCTACCTCCTCTCAACATTTTTGTTGAGAGTGAGGCTAGATGGACTGCATATTGCTATATTGCATATTTCACAAATTAATTTAATGCAGAAAGCAACAGACTGTTGGTTGACTGGAAGTCACAGCATTCTGATCTGACTTTATGCCTCCAACTGTCAACTACGAACTGCCTCATAAACTACTGTTCCCGAGTAGAGAGAACTGCATCCTCCGGGAGAAGGAAATATTAATAAAAGCAGCTAGTTGTTGGTTCACAGATGGATCAAAAACACCTTTCGTTTCCGGTGCAGGTGTTTTCAGTTCCAGACCCAGGACAACGATATCTACGGCCTAGGAACCTATGCGACTGTATTTCAAGGGGAAATGTACGCTATTGAATTGTGTGAGGAGAGATTGGAAGAATCCAACCTCATAAACAGGTCAATAAAAACATTCTCGGACAGTAAAACAACGTTGGAAGCTCTTGGCTCCTACCGAGCAACGTCTAGAATGGTAGCAAATTGCCAAAAAGACTCTCCTCGATAGGAAGACTTAACAGATTGTCTCTGATCTGGATTCCTGGCCATACTGGCCTGGAAGGAAATGAGACTGCTGACTTCCTTGCAAAGGAGGGTGCTGCAAGCAGCTTCATCGGACCAGAACCTGTCATTGGCATCGCTTTAGGCTTTGCCAAACAAATATTGAACACCTGGATGGCAAGAAGATTTGGGCTTCTGGCAGAATCTCCCAGGATTGGCTCACTCCAAGGCGTTTATTCACCCTTCGAAGCTTGATACCAAACAGTTATTGGACTACAGTAGAGATGAACTACGATGTCCAACAGGCCTTCTTTCAGGTCCCCGTCATTTGAATCATCATATGTAGAGATTCGGACTGTCGAAAGACAGTGTGTGTCGCCTCTGTTTCGAAAATGATGGATGGAATGAGTTCGGCAGAGCCGTACTCTTAAAATCTGACCTGAAAGACCACTCACCATAAAAACTAATCGGCTTCGTTGAGAAGTGTGAATAGGTGCGAGCCACAATAAACTCTTGCGAGTTGCGGTGGAGGGTCGAATAGAGCCACTCACTTTGGACCTAACCTAACCTACAAGTTAGGTTAGGCATTTAGCTTTCAGAAAATGTTTGTTTGTTTCAAAAATGTTGTCTGTTTTAATATCATGATGTTTTTGTATCCTCATATCTCGAAAAATGTGTATTCTGTGTCATGGTATATATTGATCGATAGAGAATTTTGTACTTTATACATTGATGATGTTCATTTTTTTCTAATGTTCATTTTTTGTCTCTTTTCAGCTTATTACTATATGATGTTAATGAAGAAATGGCAGAGAAACTGGACGTCACCTCCCATTCGGTTTTTGATGGTTTTTAAAACGTATTGGAAGAGTCAAAAACCTCGAAATGCGGGTACCTCACAAATTTTTGGTGGAATGAAAGGTACAAGCAATTTGACCATGCTTTTTATGTTCTGTGTGCCTATTTATCTGTTTCTCTCGGTAGATTTTTGGGTTTGAAATTCCCTCGGCAACTATCAAGCATCGACTGTGAAAGCCTACAAACTATCATCATTTGATCTATTTTTTTTTGTTATTTCCGTTATCCATATGTAATTCGTAAAACTTTAGGTAGCCAGTAAAACTTTTTGTATATACAGGATGTCAATTTGAAAACTTCCCACCCATAATAGCTTCCTTCTAGTAAACAGTATGAGAAATCAAAAAAACATGTCAATTTTACTGTCAATGGAGACGACATTTTCATGGACTATTTGTAGCTCTCATGGTGCAACCCCCTAGAAGAAGCAGATGTTGGTAGATGTTACCCTTAAATTTTTAAATGGGAAGGGGGGTCAAGTGGCACATCATTTTGATTGGCGTTCAATTCAGCTTTCAATGGCACCCTGATTTATTATTTTTTGATGAGCATTTTCCGAAAAATAGCGTTCTGAACTGACAGAAGTAATTATTAGTACGCCTATACTGAGATGCATAGTTTGACCAGAAAAGGTAAGAGTATTAGGTGGTACCGTTCCAACCCTTTATCAGGGGTAACATTAGCCATGAGCTCCAAATAATTTACATCAAAAAGTAGTCTAATTGTAAAACGTAGATGGTAGTAAAGTTATGTTCAGTAAATGCTGAATTTTTAATTCTCATCGCTGTAAAAAGTTTCTGTTTTCAGGCAATAAATTGGTTCGCAAATTTGAACGATGTGGTAGTATTGTACATACAGTTGTACCTGTTGCGCTGTTTTGTGGATACTTCAATAAGGTACATTCTTCAAGACATAATTGAAATGATTGTAATTTATGGAGAAGTTGGAAAGTGCGCACGAAGGGCGGCATGTCTTTTCAACGAAAAACATCCAAATTGTAATGTGCTTGATTTGGTGAATAAGTTTTACGAAACTACCTCAGTGACAAATAAAAAAAAATAACCCCAGAATACTGAATGAAGTAGCTAAAACTGAACTTTTGCTGCAGAGTCCACGAGCTCCTTACGATCAGTATCGAAACAGACGCGAGACTGCGTACATTTCATCCTTATAAAATGCAGAGTCTTCTAGAGCTCCACGAGGATGATTATGCTAGAAGAATAGAGTTTTGTGAAATCATGTCTCATCGAGTCAATACCATCGCTAATCTTCTGTTAAACATCTGTTTCATCGATAAGTGTTAATTTTTTCTGAATGGCAATGTCAATAGACAAAATTGTCGCTATTGGGGTGACGAGGGGCATACACAACATCCACAAAAAGTTAATGTTTGGGCTGCTACGCCATTACATAGGTCATCGATGAAAAAATTGTAGGATATTTAATTAGTGATTTTAACAGTATTCTGTGTGCAGATTACGGCAAAAATAGTAAAAAAATTCTATCACTGGTTACACTAAGTTTCCATGTTTCATATGTGAATGGGATAGCCGTGACAGGAAAACACACTATGTCAAGCAGGTGTGGCCAATAAGAAAGGGCCTTATTCCTGTAGTTGAAAATGTTGAAAAACAAAGTTTAGTGGATGTTAAAAAAATCTTACTTCCACCACTCCATATCAAATTGGGGCTAATGAAACAGTTTGTGAAAGCATTAGACAAAGAAGAAGATTGTTTGAAGTACCTTTCTGAAAAGTTTCCTGGTCTATCCGATGCTAAACTAAAAGAAGGAGTCTTCGTTGGGCCTGACATAAGATACTTTTAAAAAATGGAAATGAAAAAAAAATGCCTGGAATTCATTCAAACTTGTTATAACAGGCTTTCTTGGAAACAAAAAAGACCCAAACTACAAAACTTTGGTTGCTAAATCGATACAAAACTACAAAATGTCAGGCTGCAACATGAGTGTCAAAGTCCATTTCCTTCACTCACATCTGGACCACTTTCCCGAAAATCTAGGGGCTGTAAGTGAGAAACAAGGAGAACGATTCTATCAAAACATAAAAGAAAAGGAACGCAGATATCAAAGTCGGTGGAATGTTAACATAATGGCAGACTACTATTAGATGTTAAAAAGGGAAAATTTACAAGAACACAGCCGAAAAATTACCAAAAGAAGCTTTGACGGAAAAAGAAAACGTTTTTACAAAGTGCTACAAAGTGTTTAGCTATGTAGCATTGTTTTTTTTGCTTTTACTTCATGTTAAAATAATAAAAATAAATCCACAATTCCTCGTTTTTTTGTACTTTTTCAATTATTTCATCCTTATTTTGTAGGCGAACCTTACGTAATAGATAGAAACAAATGTCATTTTTGAAATCAGCGCAAAAAACTACATAAAGATCAGTTAACGAAATCAAACCAATTTTTTTTAAGTTTTTTTTTGCAGACCTGTGTTATTGGTCCATTATTTCTGGAAGAAAACTTGACTGGCAATGCTTGAAGAGACTATCGATACTCTTATAACTAACGAGCTAGATACTCAAATGGATGCAGAAGATGATGAACTTTTGCAGGAGGATCTGTTACATTTCCAGCAGAACGGTGCCCCATCTCATTATTTTCTCCCCGTCTGACAGTGGTTAAACGAGAGATTTCCGGGTAGATAGATTGGCAGAAGGGGATCAGTTGAATGGCCTCCGAGATCACCGGATTTAACACCTTTAGATTTCTTTCTTTGGAGGCATCTTGAATCCGTTGTTGTTAAAACACAACCTTCTGATATTGAAGAATCACAGCAGCAGCCAGTCAATTCCTAGTGAAGTTTTATGTAATGTTAGAGGGGAGTTCGAAAACAGACTTTATTACTATTTAGGGCAAAATGGACGACATTTCGAATAGTTTACCAAGCGCAATACATGTATTTCTGTCATTCAAGGATTGGAACGGAATCTTTCTTGAAAGTATCCCCTTTGAATACAAAATTGTCCTGTTTTTTCGATTCCTCATATTATATACTGGAAGGAAGATATTGAGGGTGGGAAATTTTCGAATGGACACCCTGTATATATTTCACGCTTTTCGATCGGATTTATGGATTTTTTCCATCAATCTGTGCGAAACAGCTTTATTGGGTTGGCAACGCTGGTGCTTATATAGCGTTTGTAATGTCGAAGTCACAAGGGGTCAGGCTCTGCAAAATGTAGATAGAACGAATATGATACATCTTTGGGTAACTCCGGGCGATTTATGAAAGAATCCTAGTGCTCAATAAGCTGGAACTAAATGGATTTATGGAAGTTATCAAATTTTATGTCGAAAGTCTTCTTATCGCCTTTCGCCTCACTTTTCAACACGAACCGATTTAATCCTTCGGTGGAAAAAGTCATATTCTCAGATATCGAAGGAAAGAGCATGAACAACATTATTGACATAATTTCTGGTCTAACTCATCACCTCTTTCTTATTTGTGTAATGTTACTACAATAATCGCATATACTACTAGAATTCACTTCTCTATTTTCATCATGCATAGATAAAATAACCACGAAATTGACTGAACAAATTTTGAATGTTGCAGTTCTATGTAACTCAGTGTTGCCAACTGGATGAACTATAAAGTCGCTACACGTGAACCAAAATTCCGTTACCCTGCTTCATATTCCACTACGCTTGTATATGTGACGCAATCAGTTTGCGCATGCGCCCTATCCAAAATTGAATACCACAGAACTTACTGTTTTGTAGTTTTTGTACCACAAAACTGAACTGTCAGTAATGTCAGGAATTAGGATCATGCTAATTTTCAACCGCGCAACTCAGTAGATGGTAGCTAATTTTCTAAATTTGCAGCAGTTGATTTTTGAAAGCTGTCATCTCGACCAAATATTTCTTTGCTTGAAATACTGATTTTGAAAAGTGGAAAAAAATATAAATTTGTTCACGTACGTATAGTCACAAATTGGAATCAGACAACCAATGTTGAGAAACTTTTTTTTTCGAGACTTATTTTATTTTTTTGTCAATTACAACTGCGGTAGCTCTATCATTCGAGCTACAATCAGATGAACTATCTCTTCCATTACTACTGTAAATTGTTCCATATAATTTATATTACTCGAGACAGTCGAGACTTTTAGATTCAAGATATTGGAGGTTATATAGTTCATGATAAGAATGAAAATGTCCAAAAATATTCTTCTCTTTCATCATGTAATGGCCTCAGCTACTAAGACTATAATGTGTTGACTGTGCATTCAATTATTCAAGTGTCAACTGTCAGTTTTCGAGTGCTGTCCACTGTCTCTTCCATATTTTTTTCAATATTTATTATTTGTAGAAAATTCCGCTACTTTATGTTCAAATCCGCTACGCCGCTACCGTCACTACAGTAGCGGAATACCGCTACGGTTGGCAACTCTGATGTAACTCAAAAACCACTAATTTTACTCGATGGAAAAACCAACGATGGATGCGGGCAGCATGATTTGAGGGGCAGAAAAATTTTTGAAACACCAAAATTTTGGAGATGCATAAAAGTAAAGATGAGTCTCCTTTGAAAACGAGTTCAAATTGATTTTTTTAATTCTATAGAATATACAGAGCGTTCCAATGAAAACTTAACCCCCCCTGTATTTTTAGGGGTACTAATTCTGATATGGAAATCATACCCGAAACTTCACCCCCCGGCGGTCAGCGACTACCCCCCCTATTTTTTCAATGGCATGGGGGTTCGAGTGATACATCATTTGAGAGGCATTTTGTCCCTCTATTACCTCTGTAATTTTTTTCGAAATTGGTTCATTCGCTATTGAAAAATTGAATATTGAACGTTTTATTTAAGAAAAAACAGAAAATTCGCTGTCGCTCATTTTATTGGGGAAATCAACAAAAGTAATATCAATGGCAACACAATCAATGGATAAAGTGTTCAAATGACCTCCATCTATTTCCAAACAATAATACAGTCTACTTTCGAAAGCGCTCCTTACATTATTGAAGATGTCCGGAGTCAGAAATCGGCATTCTCTGTCGCAGGTCTTCTGTTTAATGTATTGATGGCTCACGTTGTGGTCTGGATGATTCGTATTATAAATTCTTGCAGCAGCTTCAGCACACTCATTATTTCGATAATAGCTTGCCACAATTTCTATTCTTTCTTCAGTAGAATAAACCATGTTGGAACACAGCGAACAAGGATGACTGAAGAATAATTCGTGAAGAAGTGACAGTGGCATCCAACTACCTACTTTTTGTTCTGCGACAACTAGATTCAACAAAAACTACCAATGTAGAAAAAACTAACAGTATCGTCCGTATCAAAACAAATCTAGAAGACCTACGACAGCTGAAGGGTACAACTTCTGAGTAACTTTACTCTTCAGCTTTTTATTTTGTGCTGGTCATTGGAATCACGTCACTCAACAGAAGTATCACAATGTAAACGAATTGTTTCCTAATGATGGTAGTTATGAAAGATGAAATATTTTCTTTGAGAATATCGTAAGTGTGCCCTTTCAGTGGGTATCATATCTGTATCTCACTGCATCTCTGTACCCCAAATAAACGGAATCACTATTTATTTAATAATAATAATAATAAATATACTGTATTATCTTATAACGTTTCCTTTAAATTTTATATGCCACGATGGATACAGCCAGCTCTAGCATGCGGAGGCAAGGACGTGGATCTTTAGGACAAAAGCTATATGGCCTTTTGGAAGTTCAAATGGGTGGTATCGAATAGAATAAGATATAAAGATCTTACTAGGGCGCCATCTACAGCAAATAATAGTTACTAATAATCCTTTTCAATACCAGTCTCTATAGATAAACTCTATCTCCAAATAATAAATAACAGCAATAAATATTTTCAAAAATTTAATGAACTGAATTAGCAACGTTGTGCAATAATATAAACGCTGGTTCTTTGGTCAAAAAAATAACTAGTTACAGTACCTTTCCTTCAGTTAAATGCATTTAACCTCACAGTAATCTGGCTAATACAGTTGTTATAGATTCCACAATGACCCAAGGTTGACTCAGCTACAGTAGAATAGAATTGACTCGTCCTCTCCACAGTTGGCAGTCCAGTAGTCCATCCACCTATCCTGTGCTTAATTCAGCCAGTAAATGTGTTACCACAAAAATATGCCCCTTCAGGCGATCTTCAAACAAATATGAATTTATCCAGAAGATAAATGTATCTCTTCAATAATTCTACTTGTGGAATTCTACCCAAGGAATTTTCAGACTCAATTACTTTTACTATCTCCAGTAAATTAATTTACTTCTGTAAATTTTATTTAATAAATTTATTTATGTAAATTTATTTATCTAAATTTCTCCATCTGAATTTACTTATTCGTCAATGAATCTATTTATCTGAATTTCTTTATTCTCCAATAAACCTATTTATCTGGCAGAACTTAAACGTTGGTCAAAACTATGAAGATGTGATTATTTGCAGAAAAAACTTTATAAATAATCGATACGTCGTTCTCTGATAAACGCCAGAAACAGAAAGGGAAGAATATAACATTTAATTATTGATTTTTGACATTACTTCAGATTTCGTTCAAGGTTGAACAGGTGTTGCCACCCATTTCATTCCAGTCACGAATGTCAACAGCAAGCTGATCAGTGATCAAGCGCAAGACTATCTTTTCTGGTTTACTGGGTTTATCATTTGACATTTGACATTTTGTATTATGAATTTTCAGCCCTGAAATTTATAAAGGAAAACACATATTGAATCGGTCTTAAACATTTGTAAAATTAAATTAATCCTAGGACATATCCAATGGACTGCTGCAAACTGTGTAGAGGTATATTTGTGAAAATATTTTATTAAATAAATGGCATGTTACAAGTTCATCAACATAAATTAACACAGGGGAGTTACATCCTGATCACATTGCCTTGCAAATGGACTAAAAATCAATTAAGTGAAAAATGAAACGTTTCAGTCTGAAGTCATACAACCTCGCTGACAAAGCTAGAATAAAAATAATACATATGTCACATCTACTAAAAACCTGAGCGTGTGCTGCTATATCCTCGATCGTTGTTAGCAGATGGCTCTCGAGTGAGCTGTCGCCAATTCCTTGAATGGAAGACGAAAAATTTGTACAACCCTGCGGTTCAGAATTATTTTCCGTAAATGCAGTTTGTCTTATCCGTGAACATCACCAACATCGCACGATGCCGGCCCAGCGTTAGCGGTTATATATCTTCCATTTAGTCGGAGGCCATCAACATCTGCCCGGGTTGATTAATGAGCGATCTCTCGACTGTGCCTGGAATTAATTTTAGCAAACAAACAGTGATAGATAACCGAATCCATAGAGTTATCGCACATCGTCGCTAGGAAAACGTGAGAATACGCAAATCTGATAAAAATATTGAATACGCCGGGTCTGGCGATCCCGGCCTCTGGCTGTTTGAACGAGATCGCGGTTGTGATTAGCAGAAGGTGCGCCAGACATGCCGTGAAGACACAACCTGGCTAAACAATGCCCTATTCGGAGCTGGCAGGACGGTGCAGATCGAATGGGCCCATCGGTTTTTTCTTTCCACTCGTCACTTTGTTTGTGACAGCTCGATAGCGAAATGTTAACGTTCTTCGTTATTATTGTCATCCTGATTTTTATGTTGGCTTGCAAATCTATATTTTTCCCAGATGAATTGCAGAACGATCGATACAATAATCATACATTGAAATTGTTGACTAAGTGGAATTTGATAATAACACTTCCAAAATACAAATCACGAAATTATAAAACAACAATCAAAATTAATTGGCGCTCCGAGGCGACTTCATTGATTCTAGTGGCGCATTTGCTTTTTCAGCTGCAGAAAAACCGGAAAAAACCTGTAGCACCACATCATCTGAAGATCTTGATCTGCCAATGTCCTCTCTCTCATAAAACAAAATGTAGGGTGTCTCCACAGGCTCCAATAAATTCAATACATCTCCAGAACACTCAGTGACACTACAATCGTCAAACTTAAACCAGTCCGTTTCGTCTTTGACCAAGGCGTAATAATGACCAAATTCAAAGCCAGAACCACAATGAATTGAAAATTGCTAGATTGAAGTGTTTATCTATTTCGAACCTTCGTAAGAGTTTGGTGCTTACGTCAGAGGTTGAGTCATGTTTGAAGATCATCAGTATCATTATTAGATTGACTGGTGCCTCAGATATACTTATTTCCTTAAAACAGTCAGTTAGTTTGGCGCATGTTTGGCAATACAGTCGATCATCCCCTGTTAAAAGTTCCATTATCAGATGATTTAACAGTAAGGTTGGCACGGACTGGTTATTAGTCATATTAGGAAATGCTAGTTGAAGTTCCAGAGATTCACATTCGTTTTTGCTACCTCTTGAACATTTACTACAAAGAAGTGAATTGTTTAAAATTCCGCAACGGAAAAACTCCAGTCACTGTGTTTTTAGTAGAAAAGTTTTGGGGAAAGAAAGTAAGTAAAAGGTGAAAAATCTCATTTTTTGGCTGTTTTCTGCTTATAACTCGGAAACTATCAAATATATGTGAAATACCTTTCTATACAAAATGAAAGTACATAAAATTTCCAACAAACTTCACTATTTAGGTTTTTGACCGACAAGTCGTTCTGGCTATAGTTGAAAATTGGCGTATTTTATCTGACTTTTTCTAAGGACAAAACACAAGCACTACAAAAAAATCTTTAAAGCGCTCTCAGAGCGGTGCCTCTGCGAAAGTAGCGATTTACATGGAATTTGAAACGCTGGAGATTAAATCCATTTGGAAAAACGTTCTCAGGAAGTTTCCTGACGAAACTCTCTCCGAGACCACCCTCCATCGAAGGTAGGTATTCTGCTGGGACACATTCTGGGGATTATCCTCTAATAAGTGCATTTCGTATGTATTAATGAATCCTCGGGTTAGTAACTTTTCTGTCTTTTCAGGTCTCTTTTTGTTTAGTACCTAGTTTTACGTTTTCTCTGTACGAAGGATATTACCAGCTCCCACATCATTATGTCCTATAGCTATACACCAATTTAGCTAGCATGCATGTTTAGAACTTTGCTTTACACCTAATCGCTTGGAGACAGCTTCATCCCTGCTTAGTAGATAGAGCTTGCTTGATTTCCTCTGCTAGTTAAAGTATAGACTTCCTCCAATCCTGATAAACTGGACGGACCTTGTATAGAAAGCCATTGTTGGGAATTACAAAAGAAAGGACAACCTCCAAAGGAATATACAAGTAGGATCTACTTCATTTATTAATTTTGCCTTGCACAACTTTTGCTTCTTTTCAACATATAAGGAACATTTCATATCACCAAGAATACTCCGTGAACTCGTAAGAGCAAGTAGTGGTATTTTGTAGTTAGCACCTAGAACATAGTAAATATTAGTTATCATTGAACTGACATCTTTATTATTTTAAATCAAAACTAGCTACTTACCAAGACGTCTGTGAACCAATAGTATATATACTAACGGGGAAAACATTCGTAAATAATATCATTCTTGTATTATTTGAAACATCTATTTATTGATATATATTGCATTTATAATTGCAATTGCACATGCACCATATTGCACTTATTCTAACATTTGACAGTTTCAATTTGAGAATATAAAAATCGATCAGCTGATCGACCGTGGATTTATAGAGTTGAAGAATACGTTCCGACGGCCCTAACTTTCGGAAATTCTATCCAGGGTTACATTGTTTCGTGAAAAGGGTACTTACCCAAAGATGGAAGTTAATAAATATTGTTTTTTTGTTATCTTTAGTGTGAAATAATTTATTTTACCCACCAACCCTCTACCGGCTGATTAATTTTGATTTTAGAGTTTTATTTTTGAGATACTTTTATTACGCCTCGATAATTTGATTTTCCATCTTATTATTGTGGGCGTAACACATGAACGCCGTTCTTCAAACGAAAGAGTTCTTAAACAGTGAAGTTTGAGGTGTAACGTGTTGAACCTCAAAACGATGAGCAGCCACAGTCACTTGAACACTTCCCGTGAAAGTATCTATGGAGGAGAGACAAATCTCCGACCTTTCTTCGATGTTCCATACTATCAAAGTTGCAGGCGTATGGCTCTTTACTGGATGAAATCCAGCAGTTTCAGGGTATGTTTGGGGGCGGAGATCCATATATGAGAACAATACTCCAAAGAAGGT
Source organism: Leptinotarsa decemlineata (assembly GCF_025532065.1). Taxonomy (NCBI): domain Eukaryota; kingdom Metazoa; phylum Arthropoda; class Insecta; order Coleoptera; family Chrysomelidae; genus Leptinotarsa; species Leptinotarsa decemlineata. The sequence goes on along the minus strand of NW_027412556.1, from coordinate 7,171,119 downwards.
CTGATCTGAGCTTTATAAAGCATCAAAAGTTGCTGAGGTGTGTACAGTTTTTTGATTCGGAACAGTGTTTCAAGCTTTTGAGAAGCAGCCTTTGCAATCCCAGCGACATGATATTAACCATTTTAACCCCAACAAAGCGGAATTGTTTCACCTGACATTATTACATCTGGTTTGGAAACATTTATCTTTTTGGAGAAAACCGATGCTTTGGTTTTTGTGGCATTGAATTTAACTTGGTTTAATGTAATCACGAGAAGAGAAGTGTGCTGTCGTCAGCAAAGCAATACATTGGATTCTTGGATTTTTCCAATAAATCGTTGATATGCAATAAAAAGAGGGTTGGAGACAATACGGATCCCTGGGGAACACCAGCGTTGATGGTGAAAGTATTCGAAAGATATCTATCGACAGCCACTTGCAGGGAATGTTCTTACAGGAAGCTGAAGAGCCATACACAAAAGCGATCTGAAAAGCCATAGTATCGAAGTTTCGCCAGCAAACCCTCATGCCACACATGGTCAAAGGCCTTTGAAATATCAAGTGCTACAGCTCTTGTCTTTCCATATTTCTCGATTGCGTTATTCCAAATATGGGTGACCTACAGAAGGTCGCCTGTTGATCTTTATTTCCGAAAGCCATATTGATGACCGCTCAAGATGTTGATGCCTTCCAAATATTTGAGGATATAGTGGTTTAAGGCTTTCTCCATAATTTTTAATATCACTGATAGCAAAGCGACTGGTCTATAGTTGTTTGGAATAGTTTTCTTGCTCTTTTTGGGAATAGGCTGACTGACTCTGACTGACTTCTTCGAAATTGGACTTCTGTACCGATTTTTGCTTCGCTATTCATCCAGGTAACACTTTATGACGTTCTCTTGCTATTTTCTGATTTCAGTGAAAAAATAGTAGTACTGCTCAGGTGAAAATGACTAGCTCTGGAGTTTGCAGAAGCAAGGGTGCGGTTTAACTTTCGATTTTTATAGGATATCAATTAAAAGTATTGGAAAGGGATCTCCAAATAAATTGTTCTCATTTGTACTCTTTTTCAATGCTCTCCACTGTATATTAACTAATTTGCGATTACACAGGAGGCACCCCAATAAAACTATGAATAAGGTTCACCGGTTTATTTTAATATAATCAAAAAAAATCAAAGAGCCATTTCACAAACTACACCGAAAACGATTTAATTTTCACAAACTTCATTTCCAAAAATATTACATGTTTCGCTATCACAATAGTTTTCTTGTAGGAATAACATACATGTTATGTAGCTACTGTGATAGCAAAGCATGTGATATATTTTTTGAAAATAACGTTTGTGACGATCAAATCGTAAGGTGTTGTTTTTGAAATTTCTATGGATCTTCATCAAGTAACGGCCGAGTCGATCAGAAAATATCAGAGAGTCTGGAAATTTAAAAAATTATTGCATTCGTTTCCTCGATAGGAATATTTATCAATCCAATCAGTAACAAAATATAGGAGTTCACCCCGAGGTACAATGCATTAAACCCTACAACTCCTGATCGTAATCCTAACTCCAGGAAGCATCGAGGAAAAAAACGATTTTCTTCTCTTTACTACTCCGATGTGTGGTTCAGCATTCCGGCAATCTTTACCAGTAGGTAATTTCGGCTTGATTTTTTTTTATTTTGCCTGATTTTTTTTAAATTCAGAACACCTATTTTGTCAAAACAAGTGCAGGTGTTGTTGAATGTCATATCCGTCCATGGTGATTTGGCAAATCAGACTGAGTAAATGACAAATTTGACAGATGGCCCTTATCAATTGTCCCTATACTTCAAAGTTTTAACTAAATCACTACTATATCTTCATCGTGTGAAGTCAGACACAGAAAAGACTCTTTAAAAATGTCATCTTCCACACATAGAATCGGTTTCAGCTCAGGCAATGTCATTACCTCTTCCATCAGTCCCTTTGAACATATCCGCTGATTCTAAGTAATAGTATCCTCAAAGACTTTGGTGAATATTCAATGTATTCAATGATAGGCAGAAAGAAATTGTGGAAAACTTCAAAGGAATTGAATTTTATCTGGTAAAAACGAGACAGAAAATCGCTCTTATTGGAAAATTAAGAAATTATATTCTGAAGGAGACATTGCCTAACGCAGATAAGAGTTTCGACTTGAGAATAGAAATATTCATTATCTGGAAGAAACTTAGATTAACGAAGGCTGGTCTACCGGATTAAAGCGCCTTCTGGAAAGCGACTGACAGTTTTGTTGGAGGCGGTTCATTGATGTTTCAGTTAAAGTATTCTGGTAATTACCATGAAGACATGTGTTTGATAAATATTTTGTTGCAAGAAGAAACACGACATTCGAAATAAAAGATCAGAACAGGTCAACATCCACCCTACCCTGGCGGGTTGGCTGTCTTTGTTCATCTTTCACTGCCTGAACAACTGTGCATACTGTTTTTGGCGAGTACATTGGCTTGGGATGTGGGGGTTGACTCCAACTCCTGATCCAATAACTGAACCTAAAAAAAAGGTTCGGTGGTGCTGCCTCGAAAGCGGGGTACCTCAAGAAACCACCTTGCATCAAATTCTTGAGCGGCGTACGCAGAATCTATATCAGATGATGCAACAAACCCCCTACGAGCAGGTTAGCAATCGTTTGCGCTCAAGTGATGATTCACCAAAACCAGGGGCGAAAAATCCCTGCACGGTTGAATGTAAGGCATACACTTTGTGCCTGCCCCGCTGGGGAGCGAATCAGGTTTTTAGAGTTGAGCAGAGCCGTACTCTTACCATCTTACCTGAAAGACCACTCACCATACAAACTAATCGGCTTCGTTAAGAAGCTGGGTTTATTTGGTCGAGTGTGAATAGGTGTAAGCCACAATAAACCCTTGCGAGTTGCGGTAGAGGGTCGAAAAGACCCACTAACCTTGGACCTAACCTAACCCACCCCTTCGGTGCGCCCTTGTCTCGAATAAAAAAGTCAGATCCGCTCTTTAGATGGTCATAGTATACAAATCATCCTTCTATGAAACGAAGAAAATGAAATAACCAAACGCCCCTCATCTCACTTCGAGTGAAATTGTCTATTCAGCTTAACTCGGCCAGCTCGTTAAAATCGGCCAATAATAAACGGCGCGGCGGCCGAGACAAAATCTCTCTCCTGATTATTGAAGCATATCGCATAGCACTGTCAAATATTAATCCTGCTGGCTTCTAAAGATACTAAATTAGTAAATTAGTCTCGGCGCGTTATGAATCTGGGTATAAATCTGAAAGTTAACAAGACGAACAGTTAATCCGAGTTCATGAAGTGAGAGCCCCGCCTTCGGAACACGAACCGGCCGGCCCCCCCCGTGGCATCACATGGGATGATAGCGTGCCTCTCCGATTCCGAACAGATACAAGATACAGGCAACTCGTCGACGTATTGTTACAATAAAAATATTTACACAGCAATTATTGCACTATCTCCGCATCCTTTATGTACTTTAAATGGTACCAAATGAACTATTGCCGATACCGGGCGACTGTTGCTCCTCGATTAGTATCTTCCAGATGTTTAAATACGTTCCCCTTTCGAGAATGGCGAAAATAAAAAAGCTCCGGTACGGTATCAGATATTCCGCGAATATTTGTGGCTCGCAGCCCACATATTTGTACTTTCTCATACACGTGTGCTGCAAAGGTTTACCATATACTACATGGACTGAAAGGTCTCGGGCCTAATATAGATGGCGCTGGTCTCATTGCATTTAGCGCGTTTTCAGGTAGTACTAACCTTCAGGAGAAAGCTGTTGGAATTTCATGATATTCTACTCACAAGTTTGTGAGTTATAATGCTAAGAGTGGCACTACTTTTGTTATTTTCAAAACAATGGATCAAAAACAATTTCGTGTTTCAATTTCACACTGCTTCTTGATGGAAAAAATACCGTTCAAGCGAAGCAATGGCTTGAACGCTACATCAGAAATAACAATTAAACGTTGGTTGCTGACTTCAAACGTGGTCGTAGAGACACCGATGATGCAGAATGCAGTGGACGTCTAAATGAGGCAGTAACACCAGAAAACAAAAAAAAAACACAAAAATCAATCTTCCACAAACCCTTATCTTTGTAACAAGATGGCACGTATAGATGGTATGGGATCTGTTTGCTCAGAACACCAGTCGATATGTATGCGGGTTTCTTTCTCCTGTTGTGTTCTGTGTTTGTTGATCTCTAGTCATTGTTCCATGTCATCTGAATTTTTATCTTTATATATATTTTTTACAGTTGATCTGTTGTGTTCTGTGTTTGCTGATCTCTAGTCATTGTTCCATGTCATCTCGATTTTTATCTCTTTATATATTTTTGACAGTTGATCCTCATTCATTCCTTTATAAGTCGTTTTCATGTCGTTTATAAGTTGTTTTATGTACCGATTGATAATTTTGATGAGGGTATGCAGGCTTCAAGCCGCCTATAATTCACTGAAAAATATGATGTTATACATTTCTCAGTTTTTTCACTACCTTAATTTTTTTTTCATTATCATTGAAATGTCATTGTGACCCGTGGGTGGGGCTACCTATCGGGCGTCCCTAGGCGGCGTATAGGGGAACGGCCAGGGGACTGGGGGCCCTACCGGGAAGCCAATATGTGGCCTTACGGACGGTATCGCCGGACTCCTGGTCAGTGGCAGAAATGAGTGGGGTGAGGGGAACTAAAACTCCCCAAAAGCCTTTGCGAAACATACCACCGTGGACTTGCCTACCCAAGCTGAGGTGTAAGGAATCGTGCCGACAGCTGAATGGCCGCAGGGTGATATGCGGTTACGAACGATCCTCTTGAGGAAACGGGCGAAACCTCATTGTAATCAACCTTCCTCTGGAAATGCGGGGCTCTGCCAGAGGTGACCAACCCTTCCTTTGCTACTCGTGGGAACACACATATATAAAACAAACAAACAGACACAACAAAAACCAATCCCGAGGCTGGACAGAAATGCTCACCTCCATCTATGGCGGTGGCTGGGGATGAACAAAAATGTCCACACCAATCTACCGCTCGGAATGAGGCTGGACATAGCAGATCACCTCGTGATCGGCGCATTTGCGGTGACGAAGCCAAAAGGAGAAAGAGAGCGAAATAGATAGGAGTGGCAGCAACTATAAGTGCACCCCCCTCCTCCCCCACTCCACCTCCAACAGCAAGGGCACTTCCTGCGGCGGGCGCCAAGATCTCCGCCTTGAATAAAGACAAGGAACCAGCTGCCCCAGCAGGAAAGCGCCCTCACTTGAACACCACCACTAGGGGAACCCCAGGAAGGTTGAAGAAGCCGCACAACGACAGTAATGTCCACACCTGCCGATATAAAGTGACCTGTCCACCTTCCTGTAAAGGAGAGGAAGAACTGTGACCTAGGAGGCCAACTCCTCGGGAGGATGTACAATGGGTCACATGTGGCGTAAGTGCTGTGGGGTATACACTCACCCTCCCAATTATACAACGACATGTCATTGTGACCTTTTTGTTTTATTGTTAACATGTGACAATTTTCTTTTATCCATAAAATATTTATTTTTCCATGTATGTATTTCATACTCAATTGTATTAACAATTGTTATGTTGTTCTTTTTTTATTGTAGAATTTCAAATCATTAGCTGATGATGAACCTATATAGGTTCGAAACAGAGGAGACGACTTTGAGTTTTTATTCTTCGCAAACCCACAAAATCGTTTTGAATGGTCGAAAAGTGAAGTTGCATGATTTAGGTGACATTGTGAAGATATCAAAATAACGTGTTGGCTTTATATTGCATGAGCATTTGACAATGAGAAAGTTCTGATCGTAGAGGATGCCGCGCGAGCTCACTGTTGACCAAAAACAAGAAGGTCTTGATGATTCTGAGCAGTGTTTGGCCAGCATGTTGAAACATAACAAAAACCAATTTTGCAGGGACTTTTCATCCCAAGTGTTAAAAAGCTATACTGTGATGTTCCAACATCAAAGGAAAAAGGCGGACCCTTCTATATGTATTTTTTTTAATCTATAACATAACGGTGTCTTAATTCATGCGCGGGCATTAACAAAAAAAACAGCAAACTATGTAACTATCACATTTTCTATAATAAAATAATAACATAGCAAAAGGTGAAACTGTCAGACTACTTGGCATCACCCTAGACCAGTGTTTCTCAAACTTTTCGAATTCACGGCTCCCTTATGTTTTTTGAAGGTTGTCGCGGCGCCCCGAACGTAAAGACTACACTAAATATTTAATTAATAAAAGTAGGTAGGTGGCTGTCTGAACGGATTGCCGATATTATCATATTATCAGATGATTTTTATTAATAGGTACCGACGTATTACCTTTACTCTCAGTTATCTATGTTGTGAAACGTTGTACCTTAAGACTCACCCGTGGCCCACGGCACCCCAGTAGAAGTTCCACGGCGCCCCAGGGCGCCGGGGCGCATATTTTGAGAAACACTCTGAATTGGTGTTACCACATCGAATAATTGGGCTAGAAACTTTTCAAATATCTATTTCTACTCAGACCATTGAAGAATTTTGTCAACTTGAACACTATTTTATCAGCATATTATGATTTTTTTCATTCCCATGTTAGTGACGGAACTTTACTTTGGGAAATTATCCCAATGATATTCTTACTACAAAAGCGAGCTACTAGAATAATTTCAAATGACGGTTTCAGGGATACCTTCCGACTCCTTTTCAAAAAACTAAACATAATGACGGTACCCTCTGTCTTTATCTATCAGTCTCTATTGGAAATTCATAACCACAAAAACGAGCATCTGACCAATTCACAGGTCCATGAACATAACACTACAGGTGCTAATGCGTTAAGGCCACGCAGGCTGAAACCACACAAATCCTCGATCAATACACTCAATGTTCATACTAATAATATATTGCCACCCACTGTTGAAGATCTACTTATATGTAGTTTCAAGAGGTTTACTAAATATTTCTTGGCAATACATTGTTTTTATAGTGTCAACGAGTACCTACCTGGCCACACCAACTCACATGTTTGAATCTCAATTACTTTAATTGTGGCCTTCAGTCGCCATATTATTTTTTATTTTAATTACCATATTATTTACATCATATACTCTCATATACATTTGCGTCACCACTGGTCATAGTTGTTTTTTGTTTTTATTTGTAGACTATTTGAAATGTTTGTTGGTTGTTCATATGTTTGTATGGCGCAAACATTATTATTTTGACTTGCTACAAATGTATTTTTTTCAAATAACGTGGTTGAATAAACTATCTATCTATCCATTCGGGTTTAAAATAGTTATTTACGTAACAAGTCCTAAAAATACTTGACTTGACTATTACGAGAGTTAATAATAAACACGATTTTGCAATTTTCCATAAACCATCTTTTACGGACAAAGTCATACATAATTCCTCCACCCACACCCTTACCAGCATAAAGTTGCTGCATTCCATAGTATGCTTCACAGACTATTGAATATCCACTGTCTGAGAGTAATTTCCAGAAAGAGCTGAGTTTGATCAAACAAATCGCGGTCAACAAAGGTTATAAAGTAGATATTTTCATTTCCATCCTTTCTAAAAAACTACAAAAGCAAGCCATGGTCTAGGTCTACCCAAATTCAAAATACGATAACGTCAGCTATTGGATATTGTCATATTTTGGTGATCCCACTGATAATATCTTCAGTTTTTTGAAAAAAGAATGCGTAGACGTAGCTTAAAGAACGGCTAGTAGTCTAAGTAAATTTATTAAAAACAATAAAGACAAAACTTCGGTGTCGGATAGATCAGGAGTATATAAGCTGACTTGCGGCTCTGGCTCAAAACTTTGTATTGGCCAAACAGGGAGAACTTTTTCCCGAAGAATTAAATAGCATAGATGTAGTTTCTTTAATGGAAAGACCCATTCCACATTTGCAAACCACCTTTTAGCAAAAGTACATAAGTTCAATCATGAATTTGACGTGTTACATTTAGAAGAGAAAAGATTGAAACTCAATCTTCTAGAATGTCTAGAAATAGATAGATTCAAGAATTTGAATAATTTACTGAATGACCATATAGAATTGAACAACCACCCGTTACTAAATATTTTTTCAAATGTGGAAACTGGTACATAAGTTCAGGTCATTTAATTCATTATAAGCTCATATACACATAAAATATTAAATGCCTAGGTAAAACCCAGGTACTTGAAATGTAGGTACTTCAATATTTTTTCTTGCAGTGGTTTCATTATTAGTACTAGTATTGGTAGTAGATAATAAATACATAATACAATATAAAACGCAATACAATTATGTAGTGATGGAATCACAGTATAATTTTTGTTAGAAAAAAAAGGAAAAGAGTTTGTAAAATCTCAAATTGAACTAAAGATAATAAATACATAACACAATACTAATAATATAAAACAAAATACAATATAGTAGTAAAATCACAGTACAATATACTGGTAAAATACAAATAGTGGTACAATATTATAGAATAGAAAAGAAAACAACATAGAGATGAAATAGTACGGAATAATACGACTCAGTTCAATTTTGATGGTATTTGTGGAGCTGTGAAAGATATCAACCTGTTCTGAGCATAGGAGTGATAGGAGAGAGAAAACCATAATTTGTGGAGTGGAACGGTATTTTAAATGTTTTGGTACTAACTCTGGTCTGTCTGTTGAAATTCAAATTAATGAAAGATACAATCTCCTCTCAGTTGATATTGCCAGTTAAAAGTTTGTTTAAAAAACAAACATCCAGAATAATTCTTCTATTCTTTAAAAACAATAGATTCGTCTGATCTCTAATGTTGTTGTATGCATATTCTCCCCTTCTTAGACCTTACTTGTATGCGCAGATTCTCAGAAAAGTATTTTGTACAGTTTCAATTTGGTTTTTGTGTATCTCATAATATGAGCACCAGATTATTGAAGAGTAATCCAATAATGATCTAACTAATGAACAATATAATAACTTGAGAGTGTTCAAACTGAACTCCATGCATGATCTATTAATGAAGCCCAACATCTTGAGTGATTTAGTGAGTGAGTGAGTTATCTATAGTTCAATTCAACAAACAATTCCTAAGTCCTTTATCACTGATTTCCTATTAATTGGTATATTATTGATACTGTCGTCATGTGGAACAGGGTGAATAATTCTAGAAAATATTTAGCAGTAACATTTGGATATATTCAAACCCACGTGATTCATAACACGCCAGACATAAAATTGTGACAAATCTTCTTGTAATAGCGAGACATCATTTGTAGAAGAAATTGATTTGAATATGTTTACGTCATCAGCGAAAATGAGTACCTCACTATGTTTTATAATTGTAACCAGATCATTAATAAATAGGTTGAATAGCGAAGGTCCACAGTGGGAACCCTGAGGAACACCTGAAGGCACAGAAATTGTGGATGATACAAAGCCTCCTATTTTGCGCTCTTATCGACGAAACGAAATGAGATGAAAAATATAATTTCGGATCCGGTGCGATCCTCTGTGAACGGATGTTATCTAGAACGTTTTCAGATAGACATAAATTGAGAAGTGATTTATTGCGATCATCTGTATTAGGAACAAAAACCCGGCGGAGTAATCGCTAAGATAAGCGTAGATTATACACTTAGCATGAATTTATTCATGGTACATCTCGTTTGATATCTGGTCGCTAATGCATAAAAATCTCCGACACGCCGAACTGGAAGAATGCTTTCTGGTCACGGAACCGTATCGTTCATCCGATATTTATTTATGTTTCGTCGAGAGAGTAAGACAATCGGATATCATGTACTCGAGCTGGGAATACAGGGTTGCAATCCATGACAACACATCAACCGAAGAGAATCTCGCCTCGGGTGAAATCAACAACAAATCTAACACCAGATCCTCGGCACATACTGAACTGGACCTCAAAAAGATAATCCAAAAGAACTGGTAAGTGGCAAACAAAGTATTAATTTATTTCATGGGATCACCTCTTTTATAATAGTACAAGCATCAAATATAATGAATATTCATATATACAACAGATACATCAAGTCACAACATGGAGACTAAACAGGACCAGCGGATAGCATTCTTAGATGTACTAATCGAACGATGTGGTACTAGACTAACCCATCTCTACTCCAACTGAACCTGCTCGAAGAATATGTGGACCAGATCATCTCGAAGAAGAACTGGAACGTCCTCAATTGACCTTGAGATCGAATGGATACGCCATGAAACTGAAGAGTTATCTACCATATATCCCTAGGGTCACAGACAGAATTGGAAAACACAACATTAAAACGGTTTTCAAAGCCACCAATAAGATACAACAAAGTCTCAGATTGGCTAAAGGCAAGAGAGACCCACTATCAGCAGCAGGGGTATATCGCATACCGTGCACTTGTGGGAAGGTATACATCAGAACCATCAAAAGATCCATGGGAACAAGGCTGAAGTCGCATGAAATAAACTTCAGAGTAGACCAAACGGTCAGCAGTAGCAGAACACGCACTCAGTGAAGGAAACCACAGGGTTCTGTTTGAAAACACGAAATTCTTCAACCCCAAGCAGGGATACCATAGCCGACTAGTGAGGAAGGCAGTAGTGATCCGCAAACACACGGATAATTTCAACAGATAGGTAGGAGCTGTAAACCTCAACCGAATATGGAATCCAATTCAAAGAATAGCGTCCCCTTCAGAAGACCTTTGAATTTTGATAGGCCTATACCAGTGATCTCTAGATGTAGATTTTTTTTAATTAACTCAATCTCCTTTCAGCTCCATATACTTTCACCAGCGACGTTCAATAAGTTCGATACCGTTTTTATAATAAGAACTGTCTTGCCATTAACTACCGACATCATTTCTTCATCGTTGGAATATCTTTGACCACTGAGCCATTTTTTCAAGTTTGGGAACAGAAAATGATTCGAAGGGTCTAAATCTGGCGAATGGGAGGCATGGTGTATCAATTGAAACTTTAATTCTTTAATTTTGGTAGTTGCGATAATGGATTTGTGGTGCATTGTGTTGATAACACATTACTTTTTTCTTAGCCGAATGCGGCCATTTTTGCTTGATTTCTTCACTGAAACTTTGCAATAAGTTCGCATAATACTCGTTGTTGATAGTTTTACCTTTTTTAACGATAATTATCCCAGGCGCATCCCAAAAAACTGATGCCATGACCTTGTCTGCAGATGAAACGGTTTTCGCCTTCTTTGGACCATGTTCTCCCTTTTGTTATTTTGTCACCTGAGTTCACTGTTTTGATTGTTTTTTTGTCTCGGGTGTAAAGTGATGGACCCATGTTTCATCCATAGTTATGAAACGACGCAAAATTCTGCTTTGTTTCTGGAGTCGTCACCATATTTGGTCGACCACTGCGATGTTTGTCTTGGGAGCTCGTATGGCCTCCTTTAAACTCTGCTACTCAATATTTTGCAAATGATGGAGCAAACTCACCCAAAGTAGAATCCAGTTCAGCTTTTATATTGGTTGGGCTGAGACCTTTCAAGTAGAAGTATTATTTCACATAACGATGACCAATTTTCTCCATTTTCACAAATTCACAGAAAACGTTCAGTATTAATGGCTGTCAAACAAATACTAAACAACGCAGCGTCTTCAAACTTCAAACTATAAGCTTTATAGATTGTGAACTTTCTAATACAGTGTATTTTTCAACGACTACCGTCATCTCTAGGTCAGGCCGAGTACTTCTGGAACCACCCTGGTTAGACAGTTGATATTCACGTTAAGAAGAGAACGACGTCACAAGATGACAAGTTATGGCGTTGCCAACATATGCAGTATTTGGAACTTTCAAAAGTCCTCCATTCTCACGTTCTCTTTCAAAGTAGTCTATTAAAGAATCACACGTTGAAAGGTAAGACCTTGTTAGTCCTTAGCTCACATAAGTTTCGTTCTGAAAAGGAAAGAAAGACTGACAGTTTTCGAGTTTTTTTCGATTCGGTAACGTCTGAAATTTTACTATCAGTTGAGCAACTTACAAAATGAAATGTTACTAGTTTTATTGCTATTGAATGCATTTCATTGGGAATTTTAACGTTGTTATGTAGGATATACAAAATTACCAAAAATGTCGTCATTCTCTTCTTAACGTGAATATTTTTAGGGTCTAATAGAGTGTGGAAACGAGACCACAGACAAGCTGATAGAGACCATAAAACTCACCATAGAACAATATCTTCAGATTACTATCAACCCAACCGAAATTGGCAACATATTTATATTGGGAAGAAAAGTAGTAGGGAAATCAAGACCAATACTGGTCACATTCTTGTCTAAATTACGAGGCTCGAATATATTTGTGAACGAAGACTTGCAGAAAAAAGAACTTGAACTTCTCATTATTCGTAGAGAAGCCAGACAACAAAACGATAAAGCTTCAATTCGTGGAAATAAATTGACAACTGATAATAAACTGTATACTCTAGATCTAGACGAACTGCGAGCAGGAAACCACCTCACTGAAGAATTCGATGAATCTGTCGAGAAAGTAAGAAGTGACAGTGAACCAACTACGCCATTATCAATGAGAGAGATAGATAAAAATCTGGAGAACTCAGAAGAAGAGTCTATTAAGGGAAACAATAAGCAGGCAGAAATTGGAAAAGTTAATCTAGATTCGAAATTTCCGAAATTCCACCAGTTTTGGACAAACCGAAGCAGGTAAAGAAGGCATCGAAACCCATCAGCCAACAGTTACAAACTCCACTGAAGAAATCACCCGGGCAACAAATAGAAAAAATTCGGCAACGTGAAAAAGGAAAATGGCGTCTCTTGCAATCATATCAATTGAAAAGCGAACTTATTCTTATTCAGCTCCACGCTTCTTTAATTTTTTACCACCAGAAATAAGAACTATATTAGTAACTATCATACTTTTAAAAAAAATGATACTAACTTACTTAATTCAGATAGACATGAATTACATCATCTGTTTTGAAATTAAAACTGAGAATCCATAGATACAGCTACTAGCACACTGAACTGTTATTTTGGCCGTTTTTGTTTTGTTTCGTTAGTTGTATTGTATTGTTTTGTGGTTATATTCACTTAATCAGCCTTAACGTTGATGAATGACGTTTTCTCCACAGACAGTCTACGACTTTGTGGAAAAACTAATTTATTTGCGTAAATCTGTTATTGAGTGCTAAGGATTATTAAATAATTCATACTTTATAATATAAACATCAATAATTGTTGAATCTTTCATATTTCAAATTGAGTTATTGTTTATTCTTGTATGTTCTATATATCTTGCGAATAAATTATATTCTATTCCATTCTATTCTATCCTACAACACAATCACAATATCGCTTTATGAAAGTAAAATCGCTGGAATCTCATCTTGTCATCACCTGAAAACTCTCAAATACGCTGCTCACACTTTTTTCAAAAAATTCAACAGTCATTATAAACGATATTTCATTCGTAAACAATTATTTCATCATGGAATAGAAGTGTTTGGTGTTTGCAGATTTGCGAGTTCCACCCTGGGTGGTTTTCAAGAACCGGAATACATTCAGTTCTTCCACCTAACGTGTTATCGATGTGGGTTTCTCGAAATTGATGCATTAAACATGATCTGTCTTCTCAACAACTCAGCCAATTCGACGGACGCAATAAGAAACACTTTCCGTAAGCTTTTGGGTGAATTTGCATCGATCGAAGATCACTAATGATATTTTTGCAGGTTAACGACATGGGATGTTCTTTCAAGTTGAGTATGTTGCTGAATCCTTGGTCGGATGTGAATCTGATTTTTATAATCATTCAAATCTGAAGCCTACTCTTTGAATTATTCGACATAACCGGAGCCCAGCACTAAACGAGAAAAAAAACGCAATGCTGGATTGAAAAGTCTGGTGTCCTGGATGAAGTTGATCCGCATTTGGATTAAAAAAAAATAAGGGTAGGTGTACGAGTTATGAATTCTGAATGACATTGTGGGAACTACCTCTCAAATTCTTGAATGAACTTTGAAAATTGCACTGAATATTGATTCAGGAGATGAAATTTTCGTCATCTCCCGAAAATATACCTATATTAATACATGGGCTGACAAGTCTCGGGTCTAAGAAAGAATACGCGTTTTTTTGTTCAAAATTGGATTTAGAATAGAAAAGAATTTATTCGTCATTAAAAATCGTTCCAACGATTCACTCCTCATTCAGAACGACATCAATAATCTTGTGAAATTCTGCGGGAGAAGCTCGTTATTCCTCAATCTTAAAAAATGCCACTCTATTACATTGACAAGAAACAAAAATATTTACCACCACCAATATCACATAAACAGACAGCAACTAAAGAAAACATCTGAAGTCAAGGACTTAGAAGTATTATATGACTCTAAGCTATTATTTGACTCGCATATTGACTATATTGCAAAAAAAGCCAACAAAGCTCTTGGATTTCTGATCAGGACTTGTCGTGACTTCCGTAATTATATGACTCTAAGCTATTATTTGACTCGCATATTGACTATATTGCAAAAAAAGCCAACAAAGCTCTTGGATTTCTGATCAGGACTTGTCGTGACTTTCGTAATACTACCTCTGTTCGTACATTTACATGGCAGCAGCTCACTTCTGCTTCAGTTATTTGGAACCCCCTGTATATCTCGTATGTTGAAAGACTTGAATCCATACAAAGCAAATTCGTCACCTATAGATATCAATAGAAAATTCTTTCATAATCTCAAAAGATCCATTACAAATTAAAATACAACTTCAATCTGATATCTTTGGTAGATAGACGTCAAATAGCTGATATTAAGTTCATATATAAAATAATAAATAATTGTTTGGACAGCAGTTCTATTTTGAACCAACTTTTGATAAATGTACCTCCGTATGATACCAGAGGATTATATTCATTCCAAACAAATCTTTTCTAATTTCCTCGCAACCTTCACCACGTCTCTCAAACGTTCATACAATCACCATTTTCATATCTAACTATTGTAATTTGCACTGCACTGCACTTTCATAACACGATATTGCATATTATTTATAACAATCAAATCATTTATAGTTATTTTCACCTTATCATTTGTGAATACTCTTTTTGGGTTTGTCCCGTCCCTCTGAAAATAAATAAATAAATAAACAGACGTGAAGATGGTACACTGGGCCAAAGATTGTACAGGAAACCAACACATACAGACATGTATATATAAACAAAACCTGTAACCACCAGCCACAACAGAACAGAGGGGTGATCGAAACAATGGTTGAGGTAGTATGACGTATCCGTGAACCTGGGAGTCTTCTTGAGGACCCCAAAGAACCTTTAACAACATCCGGGGTATACCAGATTCCTTCTAGCTGCGGGTCGGTCTACATTGGAGTCACGAAAAGGAGTTTAAGTACCCGTCTCGCTGAACACAAGAGAAATTGTCGACTCGGACAAACCGCCAAATACGCTGTAGCCCAACATGGTCTCAACAAACAAATCAGTCACATTATCTCATTAGAAGATACAGTAATACTCGACAAAACTCAAAATTACTATCCAAGAGCATATATAGAGAGACAATAGAAGTTCAAAAACACAGGGATGATTTCAATAGAAAAAAAGAGGCAATGAACATTAATAAAATCTGGCTACCTATCCCTAATTGTACACAAACAAGCCACGCCCACGCCCACCGAGGTCGGAACAACGGGAACAACAGCTCGAGCATCACCTTGGGGGCACTGCGACCGTTATCACACCGCCTTGATAATGTATACCGCAGTAGTAGACGAAACGTCAAGCATACAAACCTGCAGACCACGGCTGAAAAATTGGAAAATATCTTTCACAGTCATACACAAATATTCAAGAGAGGGAATTGTCACGACTCTCGAATCGTCATCCAATAGATGTATATTTTCATTCGAAAGTCATACATTGTGGTACATATGTAGGAAAAGTTCAATAAATCCATAGCTGAATGTAACCTTAAATCAACTTTTCACAAATAAACTTGAAGAAGAAAATTGTGCTTCTGAGGAAGCTATTGTATAGCGAAACACGTGTTGCGGTGTGTCCAGTGAAAATCCCAGAATGAAGATAGTATTTGTACTTGAGAAAGTACCTCATTATTCACTAAATATTCACTTCATAAGTGGGTTATTCTCTGCTTCTCTAGATCCTTATTCATCCCGATTAATTTTCCGTTCAACCCTCGTATCAAAGTTAGTTCAAATAGCAATTAATTTCCATTCTTTAAACAGACCCAGCACTCGCTGTGGCAAATAATAGGCAAGAAGACCGATGTTCTTTTTTCCCGCTTTTTGCATGCAGTCTTGAAATCATATCGCCTGTGAGATCGAATGTAATTATAATTTTTCTCATAAATTATCCACCTCAAAATCCCTCTTATTAAGTAAATGAATGCTGAGATACTGTTAAGTAGACACACGAACCAGTGATCAGAGGAACGAGCGTAAACAGATGAGTCGGTATAAATATTGATTGAAAGTGAGGAAATTAAATAACATCAATACCACTATCCATGATCCCGTGTCACGATTTCTGGAATTTCTTCCTGGCGTTTCGCTAGCTTCTTCAGATATTGATACATCCTGAGTTTATTTCCCATTAGGTTAGGTTCAAAGTGGGTCTATCCGACCCTCCACCGCAACTCGCAACGGTTTATTGTGGCTCACACCTATTCACACTCGTCCAAATGAATCCAGCTTCTTAACAAAGCTGATTAGTTTTTTATGGTGAGTGGTCTTTCAGGTCAGGTCAGTTCGGCAGAGCTGTACAGAGCACATACTTTGTGCCAGCGGGACAGGCTCAAAGTATGTGCTCTGCTGTTTCATCATTTTCCAAACGAAGGCGACACACACTGTCTTCCGACAGTCCGAGCCTCTGCATATGATGATTCAAATGACAATGACCTGTAAAAAGGCCTGTTAGACATCGTAGTTCATCCCTACTGTAGTCCAACAACTGTTTTAGTGTCAAGTTTCGAAAAATGAATAAACGCCTTGAAGTGAGCCAATTCTGGAAGATTCTGCCAGAAGTCCATAAATCTTCTTGCCATCCAGGTGTTTGATCTCTATTTGGCAAAGCTTAAAGCGATGACAATGACAGGTTCTGGTCCAATGAAGCTGTTTGCAGTACCCTCCTTTGAAAGGGAGTCAGCAGCCTCGTTGCCTTCCAGGCCGGCCAGTATGGCTAGGAATCCAGACCAGAGACAATCTGTTAAGTCTTTCTATCGAGGAGAGTCGTTTTTGGCAATTTGCTATCAATTTAGACGTTACTCGGTAGGAGTCATGAGCTTCCAACGCCTTGTGACCGTCCGAGAGTATTTTTATTGACTTGTGTATGAGGTTGGATTCTTCCAATCTCTCCGCACACAATTCAATAGCGTAAATTTCCGCTTGGGATACAGTCGCATAGGTTCCTAGGCACGTTGATATCTCTGTCCTGGGTCTGCGACAGAAAACACCTGCACCAGAACCGGAAGGTGTTTTTGATCCATCTGTGAACCAACAACTGCTCTTAATTTTTCCTTCTCCCGGAGGATCCAGTCCTCTCAACTCGGGAACAGTACTTTATAAGGCAGTTAGTAGTTGACAGTTGGAGGCATAATAAAGTCAAAGGTCATTTCCACGATACTGCGACTTCCAGTGTCAACTAACAGTCTGTTGCACTCTGCATTAAAATGATTTGTGCAATTGGCAATGTGCACAAGTCTATATGCAGACCATCTAGCCTCTCTCTCCAGAAAAATGTGGAGAGGAGGTAGATCTAGAAGGATCTCCGTGGCCGCTGACGGTGTGGTACTGATGGCACCACTGATCATCACATAAATCCAATGAATTTGTTTGGGACCTTAACTCCAAGTTTTACCACAAATCTTTCGACATGTCCATAGGGACAGTCTGGCTTCGTGTAAAACTTTTCCCAAGTGAGCGTTCCAGGTGAGTTTTTCATCGAGAACAATGCCAAGATGTTTCAAATCCATTTCAAATGGAATGATCTCACCATTGAGGCAAAGTGGCGTTAGATCGTCCAATTTTTTTCTCCTGGTGAAGGGGATCATCACAGTTTTGCTGGGGTTGACAGACATCTGATCCCTCAGGCACCAACTGTGAACAACATCCATCGTGCTTTGGAGGATATTACGAGCTACCCTTCCCGACGTGGACCTTGCCAAGATGAAAAGTTCATCTGTATAAGCTTGCAGATCTACTTTTTTTCTGTCGAGGGCATCAAGCAGACTATCCATCAGGAGCGACCACAGAAGGGGAAATAGTACTCCACCAGTTTCATGGACTTGGTAATCTCGGGTACCCTGTATCCATTCAATCTCAAGGTCACTTGAAGATGTTCCTCTTCGTCCTCGAGATGCTCTGGTTCACATATTCTCTGAGCCCGTTCAGTTAGAGTAGAGATGACTCTCATTTGACTAGGAAGGTGATTTGATAGTGCGTGCAGGTATCTATCCGTGTGTGTAACTATCCATAATGATAATTACACAATTTTGAATATTACACACTGGGTGATCTCAGGTAAAATTTGTGAACCAATTTAAAATCTTAATTCTTGGACACCAGGAAGATTTTTCAATATGAATAAAATTATTAGCATCATGAAAAAGGTTTAACAAAAGTGAGTGGTCAACCTCATGTTAGTTGTTAAACAGGGAACCCGGACGTTTACCCTTGTTGATTTCCAGAACCTCCAGCAGGTTCAACTTCTCTTCCTCACCCTTTACATGGAGTATGTCGTTGAAATCGGGATTTTTCTCCAAAAGGTGGCACGCATAGGTGAAATTGGTCTACTTCAGTTGAAAACTTCATTTATGTTCGAAGACTCTCGTTTCAAAATTTCTTGAAGTCCTTCTTCCTAACATAAACGTTTGGGCATGATCCGCATGTTATTTTGTATTAACTTTATCTGTTATCCTTACCTATATGTGACTTGTTGTTCTTTATATGTTTACACAAGGAGTTACCACTCTTATATGCTATGTTAATATTTTGTTTATTTGGTAGACGTTTTATTTCATCTGATGTCTTTCCGGTATATGTGTGTCTCTTGAAGGTGCCAGTATTATATTTTATATGAGGGTATACTTGAATAATATCTTGATTGAACAATTTTTTATCAAGGATGAAGTTGTTATTCACTGCAATTCTTTTATCAGATTTAATTCCTTATTAAAGTGTGAGGGTAACTAGATATTCGGGAGTTAATAATTTAGTTATTGTAGATAAAAAATTGAAAAGTTTCAAGACTTCACATTGCGAGATGTACGTGGTAGATAACATTCCACATCTACATAATTTATCTACGATGATATCACTTTAAGTGGAACGAACAAATCGAGAAGAGGTTATCAATAATGTTGAGAAATCCATATCTCATTCGTCAGTCGATAAAGATGTTGAATCGTTGAAAAATTCTTGAACAATAACTTCTGAATCAAAGCTCGGTGTTTCGATTCAAAGTGCAGGGTTTTGAGTTGGAGTGCTAAATGTGTGTACCTGTTGATTCGTTTGATAGGGCGTAACAAGACACATATTCCCATTTGCTGTTTGAGTGTTGTTCGAAAAAATTATGTGTTTTTGTCAGTTTGCACAGAACCGTGATATCGAGAAAATGGAAGATGAAATGGTCGATGTCGGTATCCTGAAGGACTCAAGTGTGGTGTCCGTTGAAAACACACAAGATAACCCTGATCACCCTGCCTAGTGAAATATCGTGCTTGATTTTGTTGGTGGAAAATATTTGTGTGCCATGGAATTATGCATTGCCCAAATACAAAGCATGGCACAGGCCAATAGACAACGTGCTTGGGACGAAGTTACTTATGAGTTTGGTAAAACGTCCATGTTCACTAAACGAGTTCCTCGATGCTAATGAACTCTCGCCCCACTCTGCCGGCTGATCTACTGCGCATTCAATATTCAAAGGCACAGCAAGATTTGCCAGGCTGTGCTACAACAATTTATTCATCGACAAATGATAAGTCGATGATATGTTAGTTTTGGTACAGATATATAGACGATATTCTCGCCTGTTTCAGAGGTACTACACGACAGCTGAACCAATTTATGACATTCATGAACAATCTCAATAGCAACATTCAGTTCACACTCGAAACAGAGATAGAGAAACAGATAAATTTTTTAGACCTGGCCATTACACACAATCAGAATAAATTAAAGTTCAAAGTTTTCAGAAAACCTAGCTATACAGACATCACCATCCCAAGCGATTCTTTCCATCCAAACAGTCATAAATTAGCAACCTACAATTCAATGTTGCACAGAGCATTCTCATTACCTTTTTCTGCTAACAATCTAGCTAGGGAAACTAAAATGATGGTTTCAACGCAGACACAATCCAGAAGTTAGTAAGAAAACAAAGCAGTAAATTCACTTATAGATTAATATACCCTCAGGTCAAACAACCGGAAATCAAGAAATAGGTAACTCTAACATATTTTCGTAAAAGGACAGAGATAATTGCGGATTTCTTCAGAAAAAACAATGTGGAAGTGACATTCAGACCACATGCCTGGTTATTTGATGTTCTTTTCAATGCCAAAGATAAGGTGGACAAGTTGGAGAAATCTGGAGTTTATAAGCTCGTGTCCGGAGTGTAATAGTGTTTATGTGGGACAATGTGGTCGAAATTTCGAAAAACGGTATGCTGAACATGAAAGGTCCTTCAGACTAGGTAAAAATGATTCGACCTTTTCAAACCATTCCTTGGGATGCATCCACAAGTTCCCGAATCTAAACGATACGGAAATTTTGCACTATGCAAGGAAGAGTTGCAAACTCAATTACTTGGAATTCTTGGATATATCTAAGCATAAACACAGCGGGTGCAACCTATTAAATGATCAAATCGATCTAGGCTACTCACCGGTTTTCAAATTAGCGTGTCCACATTGTCACAGGTAAACAAAATTCACGTACTTAATTAAGTTAAGAACCTCTGTTATTGCCTACTGTGGTGTTATATAAGGGCTAATGTAATCAATCATTTTTAGTTTAAAAAAAATGTGTTTAAAACCTGTTTTTCTGTTAACCAGCTGTCGCAACCCTACGAACGACAACCCTCAGAAGTCGAAACTTGTGCGATCTAAGGATTAACGAGGTCTTACTTTTTAACGTGTCATTCCTAACACGGGTTGGATGATAGCAAGTGAAAATCGATGGTTCAGACAGGGGTTGAACCACCGACCAACACTACAGTCAATTCGAGTAAGTGAACAAAGCACCCACGTCGAACCGCCTGGCTACCGACCGACCAGTTTAATATATAAGTTTGAAAATGTCCTTATAGGATGAAACTGCAGTAACGTTAGTAATATATAAAAGTGGTAGAAAACATAGAAAGTTTCAATTTCCATTTTTCATCACCAGCTTTTATTTACGAGTGTTGCTATCTTCACTTTGAGGTCGGAAACTTTTCATACTGCCATCATATATGCATTCCTCGAACAAAATGACTAACTTACTTCACTGCCGAAAGAACAGAACAAACATAAAACTGCATCTTTGATGATATTCTGTTCCAAAATAACCAAACAATCAACGAACGGTTCTATTCGAATAGTAAACCTTGGAAACCTCGACGGCGACACTTTGTATAGGCCTTATAGTATTGAGATGGTGTAGTAGGCCGTGTAAACAAGCATGTCTGGATACTCGCATCGTGTTGTTTGTCAGGACAACTTGTTTCCTGTCACACGAAACGACTGTCCCCATTCTCTTTCCTCAAGCTCTTCAATAACTTTTGTTTTGTCTCTGTTCTCATCAGAGAAGTCGAGAGCTAAGGCTGTAGGAATATATGTATGATCCGGTTATTTGATAAAATACTGTTTCAGGTGCATACTAAATATTTCGATTCGGGTAATTGATGGTCGACGCTGGTATTAATTGGTGTGGTGACTGTGAGATGTGATATACAGGGTGTAACTAAATAAGTGTAAAACATTTAAGGAGGTGATTCCTCATCGAAAAAAAGATAGGATCTTTCATATAAAGAAATTTCATTGTAGCATCCCTTGTTAAGATACAGCCTCTTAAAGGGGGTACATAAAATTTGTATAACATTTTTTTTCACAAGCACTGAAAAAGTTACAATATTGAAATTAACCTGACTTTTTGAACTATTAAAAAGACACTTAGCCAGAAATTTATTTGGTTTATCCCATGGTTGTAAGGGGTGGAAAACGCAACCCCTAAATTTATTTCCAATGTAACTTTTTGTCTTATTATTTGTTTACCATTTAAAAATTTATTTCCGATAGCCTGTTTCATTCTAAATAAAAAATGTCTTTTGGGTTTTTTGCCCAAAATAAACCAGTTCGCAGCAAAAAAATATTTTAGGAACAACTACAGAGATACATCGTCATAAATGCGAAAATACGAAACTAATCTATCTAGTAGGTCGCTATTACTGATAGTGACAATTAAATTGGTATGACGCTGTCATTTTGTGGATTTTCGAAATTGAATTAATACTAATTGTGTGTTGTTGTTCTGTTCTTAATTTGTTACTTTAATAATTCACTTGCTATTAAAATGGCATACACAAATGAGGAAATGGCTGATATGCATTACATTTACGGTCTGTCGCAGGGGAATGGGTTAGAAGCTTCTAGAAGATATGCTGAAATGTATCCTCAACAGCAGCATCCTTCACATAGAATATTTGCTCGACTTCATCAACGATTACGAGAATATGGTTCATTCGACAAAAGAACGCAGGATTGTGGTCGCCACAGCTTGAGGAAGCAGTACTTAATTTGATTGAAGAACAACCTACTACCAGTACTAGAAAGATTGCTTCCCAGCTAAATGTTGATCATATGACGGTATTTCGAATTTTAAAGGAACAACTCTTATACCCCTATCATCTGCAACGAGTACAGGCACTGTTACCGCGAGACTTTCCGAACCGTCTTGAATTTTGCAATTGGATGCTGGAAATGATTAGAAGAAATTGTGACTTTCCGAAGACGATAGAATTCACAGACGAATGTAGATTTTCTTGGGACAAGGTTATTAATTTTCATAATTACCACATATGGGCTTATGAAAACTCTCACGCTATTGTCGAAACTAACCATCAAGAACAGTTTTCTCTTAACGTGTGGCTCGGAGTTATTGGGGATGATTTAATTGGGCCTCATTTTCTACCTCCTCGATTAAGTGGTGAGTCATACATTCAATTTTTAAGAGAAGTGCATCCAGTACTGCTGGAGGAAGTTCCTTTGGACGTCAGAAGGGATATGGTTTTTATGCATGATGGGGCTCCCGCCCCTTTTAGACAAGTAGCACGTCAGCATGCAACTGAAACATATGAAAATCGGTGGATAGGTCGAAGAGGACCACAGAACTGGCCCGCTCGATCCCCGGATCTCAATCCTCTCGATTTCTCTATTTGAGGACATTTACAGCATTTGGTTTATCGTACTCCTGTTCGCGATGTAGAGGACTTAAGAAACCGCATCATCGATGCGTGCAGTGTAATCAGAGAGACTCCAAGAATATTTGATCGAATACGTGGCTCAATGCGCCGACGTCTAGACGCATACGTAATGTCTGAAGGTAGACATATTGAACATTTACTATGATTTCTACATGTTGTGTGTTTTGTTATTAATAAATTAGTTTTGTTTATTACCCTTTAATCGTTTAATTCAGGTACTAACTACAAAATAACAATAAATCCAGTTCGCATTTATGACGATGTATCTCTGTAGTTGTTCGCAAAATAATTTCTGCTGCGAACTGGTTTATTTTGGGCAAAAAACCCAAGAGACATTTTTCGTTTAGGATGAAACAGGTTATCAGAAATAAATTTTTAAATGGTAAACAAAAAATAAGACAAAAAGTTACATTGGAAATAAATTTTAGGGGTTGCCTTTTCCACCCCTTACAACCATGGGGTAAACCAAATAAATTACTGGCTAAGTGTCTTTTTGGTAGTACAAAACGTCAGGTTAATTTCAATATTGTAACTTTTTCAGTGCTTGTGAAAAAAAAATGTTATACAAATTTTATGTACCTCCTTTAAGGGGCTGTATCTTAAAAAGGGATGATCCAATGAAGTTTCTTTATATGAAAGAACCTATCTTTTTTTCGATGAGGAATCGCCTCCTTAAATGTTTTACACTTATTCAGTTACACCCTGTATACAGGGGTTCTGAAAGATTCAACAAGATGTCTTCGAGCTCCAAAGTCTTCATTAGAGCAACAGAAATAAAATTATTCATCCACCTCATATTGAATACAAATAATTACTATAATGTTGAAAGCATATGAAATATATGAGGTATAAAGGGTTTTCCAACGGGAACCTCCAAACTTTGACAATTAATAACGGCCATCTAGTTGAAGCTAATACATCTGTCAAAATAGTTGCCATTTATTCAGTCTGTTTTACCAAATCACCATGGACGGATATTGCATTCAACAACACGTGTAAATAATAAAATTATTTTATCAAAATGGGTGTTCAGGCAACGTATCGCGCGCTTCGCCCATTTTACGGTCGCCATGATCGTCCTACAGAGAGGACTATTAACAATGTGGTGGACAAATTTGAGTACACTGGTTAAGTAACGATCGACCAACATCCGTACGTCGAAGAAACGCAAGATCTGCCGAAAACAACGCTACTGTCTGTGAGAGTGTGCAGGAGAATTCACAACAGTCGAATTCGCGTCGCTCACAAAAATTTGATCTTTCGCAGACCATAACTTTTCGAATTTGGCATCGAGACTTGAACCTGCGACCGTACAATATTTTACTGACCCAGGAACTGAAGGTAAACGACCATAAACAACGACGTGTATTCGCTGAAAGGGATCTTGAGCAGTTGGAAACTGACCCTAATTTTCATCAAAAACAATCGTTAGAGATGAGGCCCATTTCTAGATGAGTGGGTTCGTGAAAAAACAAAATTGTTGAATTTTGGACGTTACCAATCTACATGAGTTCCAAGAGCGCCTCCTAGCAAAGCTTGAAATGTATGGAATCAGAGGAATGACCCACAAATGTTTTGTAAGTTACTAAGAGGGTAGATACTACTATGTAGAGGTTAGCAGAAATAAATCAGAATCTAAAAATTGTTACCTCGGGGTTCCTCAGGGTTCTATATTAGGTCCACCCTCATATATAATATATGTAAATAATTTTTATATAGTGATCCGTTCGTTATGTATGCTGATGACACATCTTTATTGATAACTCATGAAAATATTAAAGCCACAGTTAATAAAGTATCTGATGAAATAAAACGAACCCAAAAGTGGTTCTCAGACAATGGTATCTGGTTAAGTGAAAGAAAAACTGTGCTTTTACGTTTCAATCATTCAAGAACCACTCCAGATCACAGTTTACTAGTAAAGTCAATTAATGGATCAATTCAACAACAAGAGAAAACAACATTTTAGGGTTTGAAGCTAACAGAAAATCTCAAATGGAACAAGCATATTGATACGATTTGTAAATAGATATCCTCAATATCTTATTGTAATCAACAACTACGCTGGAATGTAAATAGATCACTCTTATTAATGTACTACCATGCATACTTTCATTGTAACATTTCCTATGGTATTATAGCGTGGGGAACATATAGCGTCATCTTTCAAAACTACAGAATATTGACTGTTACAAGAATATACATTTATGAGATATTTAAATATGTAAAATCACACATAACCAGTTTTCCTACTCTTAATGGTAATAAGAATTATAATAATAGAAATTCCCTACAGTTGGAAGTGCCAACACACAGATTAGTTGTATCTGAATCATGTCCCAGGCTTATGGCCATTAAATTGTACAATAAACTTCCAAGTACAATAAAAATCTGGCTCTAAAACAGTATAACTATCAAATCAAAGAGTTGCTCCTGGATAAATCATATTATTCTCTCAAATAATTAATGGATGATAACTTGTGGCCCTGTACATGTGTAACATTTTAGGAAGATTTTAATAACGATGCTGTAACATAAATAAGAAATTATTTTTGGTTTTGACTTTTATATAGTATGTACATGTCCAACATTTTAGGGCGATTTTAATAACGATGCTGTTGCATAAATAGCAGATTATTTTAGGTTTTGACTATTATATATTATATTATCTATGTATATTGTAAATTGTGCCTCTAAGTGCACGAAGCTTGTATTTTTAATTTTGTATTTGAACACGTTTTGACATACTCAATGTCATCTATAGATGATCCAACTGAATAAATATTATTATTAATATTATTAATGCATCCCGGAAAAGTCACTGTTTGGTGTGGATTTTGGGCTGGCGGAGTCATCGGTCCATCTTTCTTTGAGAAAGACGTTGGCCAGGCCATCGCTGTCAACGGTGAGCACCATACGTCGATGATTACCAACTTTTTCTGACCTGAATTGGATAATCTGGACACCAACGATATATGGTTTCAACAGGGCGGCGCTACGTGCCACACAGCTCATGCCACATTGGATATTCTGCACGAGCGATTTGAGGGCATGGTCATCTCACGTGGAGGTGATGTGAACTGGCCACCGAGATCGTGCGATTTTGCCCCGTTCAACTTTTTCTTGTGGGGTTTTCTCAAGTCGCAGGTGTATGAGAATAAGCCACAAACCACAGCGGTCCTCAAAGCTAACAAAACCCATGCCTTCGGTCAAATTCAGCCTGATTTATACGCCTGAGTCACGGCAAATTGGACGTTTCGGATGCGCTCCAGCCAGAGAAGTTATGGCGGACATTTTAACGATGTTATATTTCACACATAATGGGCATCAATAGATGTTTCAAACGAATACAAAATTTTGATGATATCTTACATAAACAAACTTTGTTTTATTTAAATTTAAAGATAGGAAGCGCCTAATGGAAGACCCCATAGAAAGGCTTTTCATCGGAAATGAAATATTTGAACCTCCCAAAACTACGTAGGAAATTCGATAAAAACAGAAAGACAACATGAATCTAAGCAACGTCTTTGAAAAATTGATAGGAAAGTCCAATCAAATAATTAATTCTATTCTGGATTCAAGTGCCTGAAAGGAGCGGATACAATTCTTTCTTAACTAGTGGAAGCAGGTAATTAGAGATGGAACCTGAAAGGAGCGAATACAATTCTTTCTTAACTAATGGATGCAGGTGGAATCTGAAAGGAGCTGATACAATTCTCTTAACTAGTGGAAACAGTTAATTAGAGGTAGGACCTGAAAGGAGCGGATACAATTCTTTCTTAACTAGTGGAAGCAGGTAATTACAGGTGAAACCTGAAAGGAGCGGATACAATTCTTGCTAACCTAGTGGAAGCAGGTAATTAGAGATGGTACATGGAAAAAGCGGATACAATTCTTTCTTAACTAGTGGATGCAGGTAATTACAGGTGGAACCTGAAAGGAGCTGATACAATTCTCTTAACTAGTGGAAACAGTTAATTAGAGGTGGAACCTGAAAGGAGCGGATACAATTCTTTCTTAACTAGTGGATGCAGGTAATTACAGATGGAACCTGAAAGGAGCGGATACAATTCTTTCTTAACTAGTGGAAGCAGGTAATTACAGGTGAAACCTGAAAGGAGCGGATACAATTCTTGCTAACCTAGTGGAAGCAGGTAATTAGAGATGGTACATGGAAAAAGCGAATACAATTCTTTCTTAACTAGTGGATGCATGTAATTACAGGTGGAACCTGAAAGGAGCTGATACAATTCTCTTAACTAGTGGAAACAGTTAATTAGAGGTGGAACCTGAAAGGAGCGGATACAATTCTTTCTTAACTAGTGGAAGCAGGTAATTACAGGTGAAACCTGAAAGTAGCGGATACAATTCTTGCTAACCTAGTGGAAGCAGGTAATTAGAGATGGTACATGGAAAAAGCGGATACAATTCTTTCTTAACTAGTGGATGCAGGTAATTACAGGTGGAACCTGAAAGGAGCGGATACAATTCTTTCTTAACTAGTGGATGCAGGTAATTACAGATGGAACCTGAAAGGAGCGGATACAATTCCTTATTTACTAGTGAAAGCAGGTAATTACAGGTGAAACCTGAAAGGAGCGGATACAATTCTTTCTTAACTAGTGAAAGCAGGTAATTACAGGTGAAACCTGAAAGGAGCGGATACAATTCTTTCTGACCTAGTGAAAGCAGGTAATTAGAGATGGAACCTGGAAAAAGCTGATACAATTCTTTCTTTACTAGTGGAAGCAGGTAATTACAGGTGAAACCTGAAAGGAGCGGATACAATTCTTTCTGACCTAGTGGAAGCAGGTAATTAGAGATGGAACCTGGAAAAAGCTGATACAATTCTTTCTTTACTAGTGGAAGCAGGTAATCACAGGTGGAACCTGAAAGGAGCGAATACAATTCTTTCTTAACTAGTAGAAGCAGGTTATCACAGGTGGAACCTGAAAGGAGCGAATACAATTCTTTCTTAATTAGTGGAAGCAGGTATTGACAGGTGGAAATTCTTATTCACCAGTAAAGTTATGTGGAAATTTTCTGGACTCGACATTAATGAAAATTGATAATAAACACCATTCGTCAATTTTTCGTTAAACGTCCCATACGGATATTATCATTCATAGTTCTTCCACACAACCATATCAACACAAAGTTACAGCATTCAACAGCATAATTCATAGACTAGTGAATGGAAATTTCACTAAAGAACTTAATTCTTATAAAAGAGTTTGCAATCAATTATGTTCTTGATAGCAATTTCATAGATTATTTACTCTCCAACAAACTATACAGTCAAGTCGTAAAAGAAAGTTACCCGATTCCAAGAGACGAGGGAAAATGTTTCTATTTTCCTGAAAAATATATGTATAGCTACAGCGTTGGAAACCAATATTAACTTGAGCATGCATATTAAAAATTACAAAGACAAGATTTTGATATCAAATAGATCAGAAGTTTATAAATTGTTGTGTAGTTTACGTCCGATCTTTTACATTGGTCAAACTGGAAGGACATCTGAAGCACACATGAAAGAACATAGGTACAGTCTCCAGAATGGAAAAATAATTTCAACGTATGTTGCCCACCTCCTTATGAAGGGAGGTAAGTTCAATCATGGATTCAAAACACTTCATAAGTTTGAAACTTGGGACTGAATTGAATGAGCGTATGAATGTCGTTACGTATTGTCATCGATGACCTGAGTAGATACAACCCAAAAGTATGAAATTAAATTTTATTTCTTACAATTGTAGCTAAAGTCGAATTTAAACTCCACCTACAATCATTCTGAATAGTGTAATAGTTCTTGACAACGCTTCCTCATTCGAGGAAAGATGAAATACAACGTTTTTAATGGATAATAATTTGTATTTTAAAGATTACTATACCAAAAACCAACTACTTGAAGTTTTACAGACAAAAAATATTTGAAAAAGGGGGAGTATTGCTGAAAAGTATCAACACACCATATTGAGACTTCCCCCTATTTTTGTGTTTTCAATCCTATCGAGTTGATTTGGGGAAAATTGAAACAAAGCATCAGGCCTAAAAATAATTTTCCAAAATTTTATAAGAAGATAATAGAGCTAATTGAAGAAGCAGTATCTAATATTACCGAAGAAGACTGGCAGAAAAGGATTAAAAAAGTAATTTTAGTAAATAGTAAAGGCGTAAATTTCCCTTCGAAAAAACCTAAATTTCTAATCATTAAGTTATCCTGACTATCATGATTATTGTGAATTTTGTTTGTTAGAAAACGTGTTCTAAGTCATTAGTAATTACTAAAGTTCAAATATTGCTTAGCAAGGTAAGAGGATAGAGCTATTGTTTTGCCCGACGCTGAGAAGTAAACTCCACCTCAATCAATGTGGGAGGACAAACACCCATTATAGTAATTATATTATTATTCTATTGAAATCAAACTTCTATCGAGTATATTACATTTGGTTCATTGAACTGTTCATATCTCGCATGTATAAAGATAGATCACTGTCACATCATGTGATATGGACGATTATGAATACGATAATTATATTTTCTTGGCCTCGAAGTGCCTCTGCTAGCACTAATGATAAATAAGATTGAAATCTTCCGCTGATTTTTATATTTAACTCGATGTAAGAAAGTTATGGTTAAAACGTAATTTCACGAGACTGGACAGAAAGCTACACAGAGCGGCGACAAAAAAAGAATCTGAGGGTCATTCTTTGAGAAAATGCTGTAATCGAAAATGGTTTTTGAAAAAATAGCCGATAATGTTATTCCTGAGACACTCAGTAACAAAGTAACGATTTACGCTGTATGTAAATCACTGTGGATTTATATTAATTCCAAATGAAAGAGTTCTTGGAAAATGTATTTTTACGTCACGAACTATCGTTATCACCAATCCTACGTTTATGCGTGCGTTCTTAATAAATGAGTGGTACGCTAATTCGAACTCAACAACTTCATTTGAAATCACAACTGAACACTATCCTTCGAATACACACAAAAATATAGCATTTATTTCACTTGCTCGCCATCACCTATAACAGGGGTTTCCAAACTACGGCCCGCGGGCCAAATCCGGCCCGCCAGTGTCATCAATCTGGCCCGCAACAGCCAATGATTACCTAATTGTTGTTACTATTGCGGTGATAAGTTAAAGAAGAAAACACAGAATGATAATTACTCGGTTTTATTTACTTGCAAGGTAAAACTTAACGAGAGGAATGATGACAAAGAAAACTTAAGTATCTAAGTTTAAGAATATTAATAACTAACAAATAATTGAAATGAATCACAGTAAAACAAAAACACCAATGAGATTTATGTAATTATGATTTTCCACCGACAATACTTTGTAGTTGTAGATCAATTTTACTTGTACCAATTATCAAAAGAGATTTAAGATGCTCATCAGTTAATTGAAATCTGTAAACATTCTTTGTGTACTTCATCTTGGAAAACGTTTTCTCACACAAGTAAGTAGTACCAAAAACAGAAAACAACCCACGAGCAAATTTATGCAAATTATCAAATTGTTCCAGTGGAAGACTCCTATAAAATTCCAACAAAGATGAATTTTGATATTTGTTCTTAAGCATATCACTGCAGCGTGAATCAATAATTTCCATTTGGACTTCCGGAGCCAGGATTTCAATGTCAGAATCAAAAGGATTTTGAAAAAGCTTAATTTCATTGGCAGTAACATCAAAATCTGAAAAACGAGTATCAAAATTTATCTTCAAAGCACTCAAAGTTTCGATTGCAAAATTGACGGGAAATTCAGTTTCTGTAGTGTGGCTGAATATTTCACATGTATCAAAATGTGTGAAACATTTTTTACGTAATTGCGATTGAAATAGTATTATGTTCTGCCTGAAGGATTTGATATTGGTGTATAAATCAGGGAGAAGCTGATTTTCTCCTTGCAATCTCAAATTCAGTTCGTTCATATGATTTGTCAAATCGACATAAAAGGCTAACTTCCACATCCATTCACTATTTTCTAAATCGGCAAAAGGGCGCTGCTTCTCATTTAAAAAAATTTCGATCTCTGCTCGAAGTTCAAAAAAGCGCTTAAGGACTTTTCCGCAATTAAGCCAGCGTACGGCAGTATGATATGGTAAATCATTTTTTTCCAATCTGTTGAATAAACTCGCGGAATTGTCGGTGACTCAGCCCAGTGGATCTGATAAAGTTAACAACTAATATGACTGGTTTTAGAACTTCAGACATATCCAAACATTTTCCGCACAAGGACTGTTGATGAATGATACAATGTAAGACTAATGGTTTTGAACCACCATCATTTTCTAGAGCCTTTGACATAAGTGCAACCACTCCTTTATTTTTACCATACATATTTTTGCCTCTGTCAGTTGTTATAGATTTCAAATTTCTTCATCGAAGGTTCTTTTTATTAATGGCATTTTCAATTTCCTTAAAAATATCTGCCCCAGTTGTCGTGCCGTGAATACTATCAATATCAAGAAGTTCTTCATACACTTCATAGCTTTTATCTACTCCGCGAAAAAAAAATCAACACCTGAGCAGTATCTGACACATCCGTTGACTCATCCAATGCTAGAGAAAACCACTCATGATGTCCATTTTCGTCAGTCAGTTGAGATGATATATTTTCTGCGATGTATTGCACCCTCCGAGCCACGGTGTTTGCTGACAAACTGACCCTTTTAAATAAATTTACCTTTTCGGGGCATATTTCTTCGGCTACCGCAATCAAGCAAGAATTTCTCCATCTGTGAATGGTTTGCCACGTTTTCCGATTTCAAGAGCCACACGAAAGCTGGCGCGAGTTGCAGATTCTTGTTCAGTATTAGCTTTGGTAAACAAAGATTGCTGCAATTTGAGTCCGCGTTTCAAAGCTTCAAATTTTTCCTTCCGCAAACTTCCTGTATACTTGGAGTAACTTTGAAGATGTTTCGATTCATAGTATCGTTTTACCAAATCACTATGGACAGCTATAGCATTCAACAACACGTGCAAATGATAAAAATGGGTGTTCTGTTCGGGCAACGTACCGCGCGCTTAGCCCATTTTACGGACGCCATAATCTTCCTACCGAGAGGACTAGTCTCAATGTCGTGGATAAATTTGAGTCCACTGGTTCAGTAAACTATCGACCGACACCCGTACGTCGACGAAACGCAAGATCTGCCGAAAGCGTGGCCGCTGTCTGTGAGAGTGTGCAGGAGAATCCGAGGCGTCGCTCACAAGAACTCGGTCTTTCGCAGGCCATACCTTGGCGAATTTTGCGCCGTAACCTGGGCCTGCACCCGTATGGGCTGAATGGGGTCTGGAGCAGTTGGCAACTGACCCTGATTTGCATCGAAAAATCATCTTCTGCTATGAGGATCATTTCTGTATGAATGGGTACGTGAACAAACGAAATTGTCGAATTTGGGACGATAGCAATCCACATTAGCGGCGTCATCGGTCCATCTTTCCTTGAGAACGACGTTGGCCAGGCTACCACTGTCATAGGCTAGCCCTATAGGTCGATGATTACCAACTTCTGCACGAGCGATTTGATGGCATGGTCATCTCACGTGGAGGTGATGTGAACTGGCCACCGAGATCGTGAGATTTGATCCCGTTAGACTTCTTCTTGTGGGGTTTTCTCAGGCTTATATGTAAATATATGTTTAATGAAAACTTGTAATATTTACTTAATTTACTTCATTACCCACTATTAGACATATTTATGTCATGTGGAGATTGATAAACTATCTATCTATCTACCTAGATCATGAGTTATTGGATAACTACAGACCTATCAGCTCACCATAGAAATTATTTCAATTATCACTTATTTGAACAAATCCAGCACTAAACAACTGGCTTTACAAAAACGACAGAAGTGTTAAAACAGCTTTGTTTGACTTAAATAATAAAATCTACAATTATCTGGACAGTGAAGATTAAACTATTTGAAATAATTTTTACTTTATCTATCCAGAGTAGTTGATTATTAACTCTTCTTTTCTAACAAACCTTCGAAATTATAGAATTCGAGGTAATGAACAAAAATAGTTCGAGTCTTATTCAACTGGTGATAAACAGGCACTCAAAGTGAGGGATTCAGAAACAGGTGAATATACTAGTCAGAGGCTTTAGACATTGATCTAGTAGTGCCACAAGATAGTGTCTTGGGGCCATTTTAATTTATAATTCATATAAATGACTGTCGTTCGATTGCAAGACCTAATGAAACCATCATAAAGTTTGCTAATGACAAAACAATGAACAATGGTTTGATAATTTAAAGCTCATATTGAATGTTGGTGAAACAAATACGATATTCGTCATAAAAAGCCAATCTCTCAATAGTCCAAATGACATCAAATTCAAAAAAAAATGTGAAACATTGAAATTAGTTGATAAAACGGGTTTTACAGAAAAAAGTTGCGATATCTTGAAAGGGCCTTCTAGTTAATAATAATAATATCGTTTATTATGCATAAAAAATACATTTATACATAAGCCAAAGGCTATCTTCCACCCCTCCCAAAAATCATACAGTGAGTGTAAGAAAATAATTATAAAAATATTTATTTACTATCATAACAGTGATAGAGAAGAGAAAAAAATAATAGATCATATAGTTGCTAATAATTCTTAATATAGTTGTCAATCTAACCTTTCATTCATTATTTGATTACAAAAATTGACGGTGGTCGGTCAGTAACCAGGTCATAATTGTCACACTGAACCAATAATATACTTTAAAATGGCAATTATACATACATAACCAAACAAATTATCAACTACACAAAATCGGTTAATTAAAAATAACTGACAGAACGTTGCTCAGCTTTCTGTAAATGGCCGTAAAATCGAAAATATTTGTTGGTTACTAGCGAGTAGTAATTTCGTATCCAAATCCGCCAAAAATTATTTCAAGTATACAGACTATTATCAACTCTTCGATGTAAATTTTAATCAGGTTGTTATCAACAAGTCAAAAGCACTATAAATACAGTAGAACAAAATAAATAATATAAATTATATCGCTCTTATTTACTGATTAACTGAATGATTAACATAAAAATATAACCCTATCTTATCTACTGGAGATAATGAATTCTCTCCGATAACGTTTCATGTTTGTATTATTATGAACCATAATTCACAGTTGAAATTGAAATGAATATATATGAATTGAAAGTGAGTTGCTTAATTCTTTTGTCGAATAACTCACCATTGGTCAAAGTGTTGAATATTTAATGAATAAATGTGTTAATCTGTGTATCTGTTTCCTCTATAACACTTATCCAAACATGTTCACATTGTTTTTGTATTTATTGAGATAGTTTTTGATCCGATTAGTGACCATTGATAAACAGAAGATTGATCATTTCTAATCTGAAAGAATGAAGAACTAGAAAATCATCTTCATACGGTTTTCTCAAAGACTTTCGAAATGAATCAAATTATGAAGTCGACAGTGTAAAAGTTTTAAAAAAATATTTGAATTATGATATACAATGAACAATCATTATAGGGTTGAAAAATGTATACATATACGAATACACATAAATAAAACGATATATAAACCATGTCAGATAATAAATAAATCATTACACATATGTGAGCATCTGAAATACTGAGAGTTAAAATACATCATTGTAATATTCCTTTTAAGTCATAGTACTCTTTAACTAATTTTCTGAATTTTTTAAAATTTGTTATTGCCCTATAGCACATTCAAATTCAAAATTCAAATTCATTTATTCGTAATTGCAACAGCAGCCATCTATAAAATGGATATACACGTCATGTTTTAAACTCACACACAAATTGACAATATACACTTAGAAACCGGTAGTTAAAAATAAAAAATATAATATATAATGGTACATGTGAATGGTCGTTGTGACTGATTCATTTTAACGAGTCATTGAGGAATTCTCTAACCGAATAATATGTTTTTGCCAACATAATTTTTTTATTGTTTGTTTGTACTTTCTGAAACTCATGTTCTGTATGCTGCTCGGTAGTTTGTTAAAAAACTTAGCTCCGACATATCCTGGACTTTTTTCAAATTTTGTTAATTTATGTTGAGTTACGCTCAATTCATTTGCAGTTCTTGTTGGATAATTATGAAAGGATGAGCTTCTTTTGAATGAATGTATGTTTTCTTTTACATAACTTAATGTTTTATAGATATATACGCATGGAAAAGTCAATATTTTGTTGTTAATAAATATAGTCTTGCAGCTATCTTCGAATTTCATACTGAACATAAGCCTCAGGATGTGTTTGTATGTGAGGTGGCAGTATACTAGTGAATAGTACATGTCCAATAGAACGGTTTTGTCCATTGTTTTTTTTTTAGTTTCAGTATAGCAAAGAATCCAGAATTAATTTTTTTTGTATGTGTATGTGTTGAAGATGGATGATATATATTGATCTAGGTGGAGTCCTAATAATTTGGTCGATTCTGAGTTCTGAATTACAGCAAGAGAAGAACTGGGACTGTTTCTTCTGTACTTAAATTGAATATATACAGTTTTTTCAATGTTCACTATCAAATTATTAGCATTGCACCAATTTCTGAAAGAGTTTATGACTTCATTTACAGTAATTTCCAGTTCCTTCAGGGTCTGTGCAGAGGCCACCACCGAAGAATCGTCTGCAAACATTGTGACTTGTCCATTCGTGATTTGGTCGGGCATATCATTGACGAATATTAAGAACAGTAGGGGTCCCAACACTGAACCCTGCGGAACCCCGATATCCACGAAGTAGGTTTCAGAACATTAATTTTTTATTTGTACATAGGCCTTTCTTTCATTACTTTCAGTATTAGTTCATTACTTCAAGAATGTTTCCTCTTATTCCATTTCTTTCTAGTTTATTTAGAATAAAATTTATTTATAGGCTGTCAAATGCACAAGAGAGATCAAAGAAAATGCTAGCAACGAAATTGCCTGCATCTATATTATAATAGACACATTCCATGAATTCAATTGTAGCACTTTCCGTTGATCTCCCTGATGCGTGGAATCCATGTTGTCGAGATGAGAGAATCTTTTTCCTTTCCAGAAAGTCGACAATGAACCTTTTTCCTGAAGTACGAAAAATCACTCACTAGCAGCGCTAGTAGTTCGGTAGGGACAAACACTTCCTAATCCTCATATAAACATATGGTAAAGTACAATTAAAAAAGAATGTTTTTAACAGAAGAAAATGTTCCTGGAGCAAAACTAAAATTTGCAACTGTAAAGGATAACAATGTTGTAACATTAAAACGTTGGCTTGCATGCCGTAATTCAAAAGTAACTGGAAAAAAAGTTAATTAATAGACAGGTCAATATACAGACTCTAGTAAAAGAGTAGCGGTAGATTCAAACTATAATAAAAGAAATTTAAAATAATTATGAATTTCAGACTTATTTCCGAGTGAAATATGAATCAAATATAGGTAATGAAATAAATTTAATTAAATATAGTGAATATAATTTAATAAACGATTGAGGTTATATCTCATTCTAATCATGGTAATTAACTATGAAAAATTTACTATTCATTTCATGTTTAGAGCATACATATGAATATTTATTTATTTTTTGCACTGTTAAATCCACTCTCCTCGAAGCATGTATCCATTTCTTACATCTAACCTCATTATTATGAGGTTTTATGAATGGTATGAAAAACACGTTTTTTTTCCGGATATCGATTATCCAACGTACAATTCGCAAAACAGCAATGCTTTGTTGGCATTATACTAGCACAAAATAATTTTTTATATCAGATTTATATTTTTAAATAATGAATTAATATTACGTAAATAACACTGTTTTACATGTGAATAGTTCATTGTTTGTCCCTACTACTAGTGCTGCCTCTCGTGACACGTTTGCTGTACTATTCTCAGGAAAAAGGCTCATTCAAAACATTCGTACTGCTTTAATCAACAACGGCTGGGCAAGGAATATTATCTCTACAAACAAATAAATTATTGGAAAAAACCATTGATGGTGCTTCACTTGTTTGTAATTCAGTTGAGGCTCATAATTGTGAACAATTAAAAAGGTGGTTAAAACGTGTGGTAACGTCTGTCATTGTTTGCTGCTGAGTAAGAGAACTTTTTGTGAATTAGACAAACGGTTTCTAAAAAATTTCAATTTTACCCCTAAAAACTTTGTGTGAGTTTTGTTAACTATAGCGTGATTTTCTATAAGTAAGTCGTCAAAATTGAGTTTGAAGCAAACTAGGTTTGTTTTATTTGTGTTGGAACATAAGAAGTTTGAATCGCACCACTGTTTAACTCTGTAGAGATCCAGAGTTATGATGACTCTGAGATTATCTTCATTTGCCCCACGCCAAAGGGTGGTGGTGTCATCTGCAAAAAGTATGAACTTCCCTTTCATGTCGATGATTACCAGATCATTCGGATAAAGCGGAAAAAGGATAGAACCCAGAACCGAACCTTGTGGTACACCTGATGTAGCAGCTGCTGCTACAGCACAATTGATGGATAAGAAGAAATGCAAAACTATTACAGAGGATGTGATGTTGGCTTATTTGGCGCAAAAATCAGAAACTGTCAAATCCTCAGATTTTCCGTACTTGTTACCTTAATTACTATTGTTGGACTTACTGGTTTGAAACAATAGGTGGTAATTATTAACAGTAGTTTGACATAATAAGTACCTAACATCTAAATTTGTTTAAATAGGTAGGTTTATTCCAGGTAATTTTATTGTCAAAACTGCCTAACATACACCTTCAAAATAACAAATTACTACAATATTTGAATATATCTAGACAAAGCAATGGGATTTGTAATATGAAGTTGAAGATGTCTTTAGCACCCTATTATTGGCTACTCTGCATCAAGATTGTGATGCAGATTATTGACATGTGTAAAATATTAAATTTATAATATTCTGATAGTCATTAACTTTGCCTTTCGCTGAGCAATTTATTTATGTCTTCAATAATTGCAGTTTCAACTTTCCATCATGGTTGGTATCAAATTTCCCAAGTTGGTACCATTGAATATAAACAAAAATTCACTAAATTCTAAAGTCCCATAGAATCCCAAGTTTTCCAACATGAATTATTTCTTGTTTGAAACGAACGTATGTAGTGAATTCTGCAAAAAACTTATGAGGTTGAGAGAGGTAAAAAGTTGTTTAGTAACAGTATCTGGTCAAAATAGAGAAATAGTTATGTTTATAAGGACCTCTGTTCTTGACTTTCAGGGAGTAGAAATATCAATACATCTTTCAAAAAATAAAATTATTTGGAAGTGGTGGAAAAACGAGGGAGTGGAAAAAATATCAGTCCTGCCAGTAATTTGGGGAAAAACAGTCAAGGAAATAATGAGGTGAAAGAAACATGTTTCACTCTCCTTTTTTCTCTCACGTTTTACTGATCTCATTAAAGACAAAATACCGACCCTTCACCTCAGAACTAGCCTCAAACAACCAAGCGTCGTACTCAACTGGACAAACACATAGAATACAAAATCCTTCGACCCCTCCCCTGGATTCGCAAGAATAAATTCAAAATTTAGCGCGTAACTCAAACCTTGAAGAAATCGTATTTTTCAGTGCAGACATCAGTCCGCATGGAATACTTATTTTCATAAGTGCTTACTGTTGTCAATTCATATCTCGACAGAAAATTTATTGGTTGCATTATTCTTCGAGGCCATCAGGTATATCGGTTATTGTTATCATTCGATGATAACGCAAGTCCAAGTCGGGCATTTAAAAATAATTTAGAAAGCAGTGGTCGATATGTTATCTCGGCAACAAGTGCTATGCAATAAAGGTACACCTACTTTTTAGGGGTTTAGGATTGCTCTGCTTTCGTCTAGACATTGTTGATACTCCTCTAAAAAAGCTGTATAAACATTGGGAAGCTGGAATAGTCACATGGTAACAAACATAGTAAAATAAGCACAAAATAAACACAAGAAGCACTAAAAACACAAACAAAGCAACATAAAATACGTGTAGCTATCGATCTGGAGCTATCATTCGATCGCGAAATCAAAAGCAAAGTTGTTTTGTTGATTTTTTGACAGTTCACGTGTATCTCCGACAGCGAACAACAACAGCTCCACGCGTAACAATACAAAACGACTGACTGTGACTATACTGAATACTGGTGTTCTCGAGTGATTCATGCTCATACCGACTGTTGCTCTAGCATGCGCAAAAGCGCTGTTTCTTGACTTCTTCGTTAACAAGTCACTCGTTATCAATCTTACGTTAATGTAAGTTTTGTATCTTTTGTCATATCCAATGGATGGATTTTACACTAGCCAAGTTGTTTTAGTAACGCTTTGTAACGAACCTGATAGACGTAGTATAGTAATAATATGG
The DNA here is from genome assembly GCF_025532065.1 of Leptinotarsa decemlineata. Lineage (NCBI taxonomy): Eukaryota > Metazoa > Arthropoda > Insecta > Coleoptera > Chrysomelidae > Leptinotarsa > Leptinotarsa decemlineata. The sequence continues at coordinate 7,131,251 of NW_027412556.1, read as the reverse complement.
TGGATTACTGTTTTTGTAATGAATTTTTCCCGCCATGAACGTACACGCAAACGCATAAAGGGAGCTGCAACCGCATGCAATTTTTCACTCTCAAGAGTGATGAAAAGAAAGTACCTATTTCTACGAGAGATTATTATATCAATTTTGGTCAGAATCCTTTGTTGGCTTTATATCTACTCCAAAGAAAGGCAGAAAAATTAAAAAAGAACAATGAAAACCTTATGGAAAAATGTGTTCGTCAATCATCTGGCAAATTTTTTAACCTGACCTGAACAATGAAAGAAATTACAGATATAACTGACTGACTCACTGATTGACTCTTCGACTGAGTAACTAACTGACTGACTCACTCACTGACAAACTGACTCACTGACGACTCACCTACTGACTCACGGGCTGCCTCACAGAGTCAATGACTGACTCACCAACTGACTTGCTGACTGACTAGTTTACCGACTAAGTGATTGACTGACTCACTCACTGACATACTGACGAACTGACTCACAGACGACTCACCTACTGACTCACGGGCTGCCTCACAGAGTCAATGACTGACTCACCAACTGACTTACTGACTGGCTCGTCGATTGAATCACAGACTCACTGACTGACTGACAGAATAACCGACTCGCTGACTGACCCACTCACTGACTAACCCATCCACTGACTGACTGATTGACTCACTAACTGACTCACAGACAGACTGACTCAGTGGCGGACTCAGTGACTTGCTGACTGACTCACTGACTTTCGCAATAACTAACTGGCTCACTGACTGACAAACTCTCTCACTGACGACTGACAGGCTAACTGACTGACCGACAGACTGACTGATTTACTTACTGACACGCTGACAGACTGACTTACAGACTGACTCACAGGGTGACTTACTAATTGATTGAGTCACTGAGTGACTAACTGACTGACTCACTCACTGTAAAGTTGAAAAGGGAATTGGTGGGGGTGTTAAGTAATTCATCACTAGGCGTAGTCTGCTTCGTCCCAGAGTATTCTGAATTGGATCTTATAGAAATTTACTCAAAAGAGACACTCATACGATACTTTTGCTAGATGATGGGAATAGTTTCTGGAACATTCCATGAATTTTATTAGGAAATATTCTCAAATTATGTTTGAACATCGTCAGAATATTCATAGAATGTTATGTGTGCTGTATGGGTGTGTGACGACTTTCAAATCAATGACTACGTAGGCAGAGCAGTAATCTGCTAGACGGAAGCTTTACAAACGGTTCAGGCGAAGAAGATTTCTGGTGTATGAGGACAGGCCTGCCTGGTATCTCTAGTGCCACCAGTACCACACAGTTGAAGACCATGAAAATCCTGCTACCACCTCATCGTTCTGAAAAGATATGTTACGCTTAATGCACATACACACCGATTTTGGACGACCGATTTTATACCGGTCGTCCAAATTCCAATAGCGAACTACATGTGGGAACGGGACCTGGCACACACGCCGACCGGTGATCGGCGTCGATCACCGGTAGGTATATGTGCAATTAGCCTTAGAGAACATAAAGCCGTACACTGAAAGCCACAGTATTCTGAGAGGGACCTCTAACTCTGATGACGGTCAACTACGACCTGTCTTATGATTCGCGACCATTGAAATTCTTCTATACCTACATCTTCTCCTCATTGTTCTACTAGAGAGAGATCAGTTCCACAATTTTTTGGGTTTGAAGGCCGTCGGCTTTTGGAATTTCTTCCTGACGTTTCACTAGCTAGCTCTTTGAAATGTTCATACATTCTTATTTTATCTCCAATGGCTAGATATTACGGATGTGTAAAGCGTATTTATGTTGACTCAGGTATAGTCTATCCATTCCCAATTGGAACGGCAATAAAAATAAGAGTACAGTCATAAACAATTTTTGCCTGTGGCCCCTAGTCGCCCAGATAGTTAGTAAACGTGCTATCAAATGTAGTTGAGGAGTAAATGCTCGGCTAGCTGGACTGGCTGAATACTAATTTTTTGTCCGTTTCACAATATTTCTTTATCAGTGCCGTGTGTTCGTGGGGTTAGGTGAGGTAGTGAGTGGTTTTGCAAACCGATTTTTGAAAACTTTTTCTAGAGATCAATTACCCTACCACCAAACTGATATTTTTGAACTCGACGCGCGTTTCGCTAACAAGGTTAGCATCTTCAGGAGAAGCAAATTGATACTGAATCTAAAGACAAGGGTTAGCTGTTTATATACCTGAAGTTTTTTGGCCCGATGTGGACTTTGTTTGTTAAATGATGATTATCCTAATTGATTTTTCGGTAATTAACTAGTGGAACCACTACCTGCAAATTAATTTGTCAACAACAGATTAAAAAGATGTAGTGCTTGACAATATAAGGCGTTATAAAAGAAGAGAACAAATATTATGTGCAAGGTTCCATAAATTCGATCATTATTCAACCCGATGATGATTCCACCTCATCCGAATATAACGAAGAAGAATTTTGATTTTTCTAGCAATTTTGTTAGCCTCTATTATTTTGTAAATATATGTTTGACGAGAATTTTGTGTGATTTTTTGTGTTTTCATTGTATTTTAGAGTTTTTGACTCGGAAATCAACTACCTTAAATTTCGAAGTTTTTCATAATTATCCATGGTGGAAAAATGCAGTTTAGATAACTTTTTCATGGGGTGATCAATTGCTATGATTGTAAGAATAAGTAACTGAAAAACTACCACTGGAAAATATATGCCAACACCTATGTCGAGGCGGGAATTCCTTGTCTGTGCTGTTCCAATGAGCCTTTTTCCTGAGAATAGTACAGCGAACGTGTCACAGAGGCAGCAATAGTAGTAGGGACTACTTTTTATAACCTGGGTGCTACTAGTCCGAGGCAACATTTCGGGTGTGTAATGCTCTGTCGTTGCTCCGGAGCGAGAAACGTGACTTCCTTTGTTGTGCTATCTGTCTTATACCTACCTCAAAAATAATTATTCACCTGGTCAGTTGGTCTATACATTGTCTTTTACTGTAAATAAGTTAATGTAAAAATATATATAGTCATAATTGCAGAATAGGATGTTTATGGAATCACTTCGAGTGAGACAACCTAAACATCTGAGGGAAGGGTGATGGAACAAATCACCGATGACTGGCAAATTGCCGAAAAGGCAGAGCCATAAGAAGAAGAAGAAGAAGAATAGTAGTAGGGACAAACATAAACTATTCACATGTAAAACAGTGTTATTTACGTAATATTAATTCATTATTTGAAAATATAAATATGATATGAAAAATTATTTTGTGCTAGTATAATGCCAACAAAGCATTGCTGTTTTGCGAATTGTACGTCGGATAATCGATATCCGGAAGAAAACGTGTTTTTTATACCATTTATAAAACCTCATATTAGTAAGGTTAGATGTAAGAAATAGATACATGCTTCGAGAAGACTGGATTTAACAGTGCAAAAAATCAATAAATATTCATATGTATGCTCTGAACATGAAATGAATAGTAAACTTTTCATAGTTAATCACCATTAATTAGAATGAGATATAACCTCAATCGTTTATTAAACTATATTCATTTATTATATTTAATTAAATTTATTTCATTACCATCTATATTTGATTCATATTTCACTCGGAAATAAATCTGAAATTCATAATTATTTTAAATTTCATTTATTACAGTTTGCATCTACCGTTACTCTTTTACTAGAGTCTGTCTATTAGGTAATTTACTTTTTTTCAGTTACTTTCAGATTACGGCATGAAAGCCAACATTTTAATGTTACAACATTGTTATCCTTTATGCTGCAAATTTTAGTTTTGCTCCAGAAACATCTTCAGTTGAAAACATTTTTTAATTGTACTTTACCCTATGTTTATATGAGGATTAGGCAGTGTTTGTCCCTACCGAACTACTAGCGCTGCTAGTGAGTGATTTTTCGTACTTCAGAAAAAAGGTTCATTGGTATTGGAAATACTATAGTTTGGTGTGTTAATACTTGTATCTAGACCATATAATTTTAACCTATTTATTTGTAACTGCATTTGGGTTAACAATATGCCTTAAACAACCCTGTCTGGCAACAAGAGCAACCGCATGCATTTATCACGAAATTAAAAACGAATTTTAATCAAATTATAAAAACTTATAGCATTTAAAAACATAGAGGTTCTCGTCCTGACATCTCTTGGGGAGTTAACAAACGTGAAACGTATTCACAGACGATATCGCTTGTAAACTCAAAACGACAATGTCAAAACCATAAAGTTTGTTTTAATGATTAGCATGTAGAGGGAAATACCATCGAATCTATTGGATTTAAAAATAAAGATTTCTTCGTGCCAGGATGATGGTTTGAAACTATGTGTTGGCAAATGATTATTCTTACAGAATTAATTTTAGAAGCTCATCTAAATTCTCAATAGCGATGTAATGATGAATCTATTTTATCTCATAGTTTGTTCGTCACAGTCTTGCCTTGACATTTCATCTATTATTGTTTATGTATTCATGATAAAAATAACAAATATTCACATATTATTTACAAATCTAATAAGAAGATTTTCTCGTACGTCAGAACTTGATGATATCCGCTTTTATTTATACATTATTTAGTATTTTTTTCATCTTTTCTGGAATGAAAACTTTTAAATTCCACATCAAAATATCAAAATTAGATGAAGTTAAGTCTAACATTTGCTCAAAATATTCTTCAAACACATCGCCGTTTATCTTATATTAGGTTGTTCAAAAAGATATGTCCGTTTTAATGTCATGTGTTGTTGTAACTCCATATCTCAATAAATATTCATTCTAGTTTATCGTTGTATATACTGATCGATAGAGAATTTTGTACTCTATACATTGATGGTGTTATTTTTTTCCAAATTTTAATTTTTTGCCTCTTTTTCTACAAATTCAAATTTAACCATAGCGCTGCCGAAACAGCCCGGAAAATTAACCAGGTATTTGACAATGACAGTTTTAATGATCGCCCAGTACGACGTTGGATTGCGAAATTTCGTTCTGGAGATTTTAGCTTCGGAGATACGCCTCGAAGTGGTCGACCTACAGTAATCCAGGACGAGGAGGACCTTGGTGAAGCGACTGACCCATCACAAACGGTGTGTGGGATGGCGGAAGAACTTTTTTAAGGACAAAACGCAAGCACTATAGGAAAATCCTTAAGGCGCTCTATGAGCGGTGCCTGCACATATCCAACCTTTCTCCAAGTGTGCTGTCGTCAGAAAATTACTATACCTACTGGATTCTTAGTTTTTTTCAAGCAGTCGTTGAAATACAATAAAAAGAGGGTTGGAGACAATATAGATCCTTGGGGAACACCAGCGTTGATGGTAAAAGTATTCGAGAGACATCCACAAAAATTATCCGACAAGCCACAGCATCGAAGTTTGGCCGCCAAACCCTCATGACACACACGGTCAAAGACCTTAGAAACAAGCGCAACAGCTCTTGACTCTCCATGTTTGTCGATTGCGTTTTTCCAAATATAAAAATCCTAGAACAAATACAAAAAATAACTCTGAAAATATCACAAATAAAAAAAGAACTTACCCTACAGAAGCGCTATATAAGGAAACATTGACATTAGACATAAGGCGACTTTACTTCCTCAAAACTGTTATAAGGCAATACAAAAATAAACTTGAACATAGAAAAACTCAACACCATTATGCAACTCGTCACAAAATGAATTCAACCAATGTGCCAAAATCACAATAAAACAATAGTGTTATAATAACACTACTGTAGTGTCCGACTGAAAGTTCGGTTTCGGTCGAGTTTCGGCAAAAAAACGGGTTTCGGTTTCGGCGGCAAACCTGCCGAAACTACGACCAAAACCGAAACTGCATTCGGAAGTTCCCGCGATGTGATCGGTCATGTTCGGCGCGTTGAATTTCATACAAGCGACGAAGATATTTTGCCGCGTCCATGTGCCTAATCATGTCGTGACTCGAGACTTTCTTTGTGATTTACTTTGTTTATTATATAAATATTAAGTACCTACTGTGATATTAGATACAACTTAAATAAGTAATTTTATGTTTAATATTTTTGAAAAACCATCAATAATATTCAAAAGAAGAATCTACACCTACTCAAATAAACACCTCACCTATTTTAAGTATTATTAAGGTGCAATTAATATTTTTTCTCAAATAAAGGTTTGTTATGTTGATCATCAATAAGTAAAAATGTCGAAGACTGCATAACGTTGTGATTTAAAGATAAAAAAATAAAGACTGACTGATTATAATAACTTTTTCTTTATTTTTCCCTCAAAACATAATCCTTGTAAGGAAGTTTCGGTTTCGGCTGAAACTGAGACCGTTGCCTAAATTCGTTTTCGGTTTCGGTCGTAAAAACCAGTTTCGGTCGGACACTAGTGGTATTCTTACTTATCCTCGGCTGTATAATCTTATTTCAGCACATATCAAAACTATCGTTGGCATTAATATGTTCAAAAATAAGCTTGAAGCTTGGATCTCAGATTTGCCTAAAGCACAGATACACCCCAATATGTTGATGTGAAAAATACATTATACTACAATGTTTAAATGTTTGTAGAAGATGTATGTGGTTAGAATTGTGTAATAACTGTATACAATTCATACTGAAACAAACTTTATTTTTATATTTTATTCATTATAATCTATTGTATATTAATATGATATAGGCAACCCACGCACAGGTTTATCCTTCTGTAGGAACTATATTTATTTGTCGTTAACTAAGATTATTGTATATTTCAAATTGAATGGCAAATAAATATTATTATTATTATACGATAGAAGGTCGCCTGTTGATCTTTGGGCGTCAGCCCATGTTCATGTTTCGTTCGTAATCCTGATCAGGATAATAAGATAAACTTATGAAATTATTGTACTGCCACCTATTCTTGATAAGTGTACAAAGTTCAAAATAAATCTGTCCGTTCAAAGTTGGTCAAAATCAAGCCCAAAGGAGTCGGTTACAAACAAACATACAAGTGATGCTAATGAAAGTGTGTTAATGGAAATGGAAAAAACCTTTAAAACACCCCGGGGTTTTTTCATTAATTTATATTTTTCATCAGGTAATAAATTACCCTTCTTCGGCAAAAAATTAAACTATATCAGGAATATCTGATCTAATCAGGTATAAGCTGTGCAGGTATGTAATATATTAAAAGTGCTTTTTATAGAAAATTTCGAAAATTTTATTGGAAATTGAAAAGTAAAAACAATTATGGGTATTCAATTAAAAACAATTAAAAACAATTAAAAACAATTAAAAACAAACTTTTAGAGGTTCCGTAATTTCCAACGGATAAAATTTACATATGCACATTCATCATGTTTGGCAGTGCATATGCATAGTCGTAAATAAGAGGTTTCGAATTATTTCAGTTGTCGTCCAAAGACCACAAAAGTTCCTCCATCCATCCATGAAGTGTAACGGTGTGTCAAATCATTTAAGGATCACTACTTACCACTCATTTTTGACCTACTTCGTGTGAAAGTTGATTAAATTCGATTTATTTTCAGCTGAATTGTCTGTTGACTGAGCTTCCAAAAGTACGACGCTTTTCCAATATTTCTGCAGTATTTTTAGATGTGAAATCAAAGTTATTGTTCGGTCACGTCGTGCGGTTTTTTATAACCTTTGATCGCGGAAAGATTTACGTATTTGAATGATTCCGAGAAATGGTAAACACTACAAGAGCTCGTGGGCTCGTCTATAGGTATATCTGCATTGTACGAGGTTTGTTCAAAAACTGGAGTGAATGTTCAAACTTTGCTTCATGAATAAATGAAAATGAAAATTAGAAAGAATAGCTGAAGTTAACAATTATATTGAGCAAAAAACCCTGAAAAGAAATTACAATAAAATAAAAAGCATAAAATTGAACAATTGAATTGAAACAAGAATATAAAAAAAATTAAAAAAATAAAAAAGTTAGATTTCAAGCCAAGTTACTTCACGACGTTTCGATTGTTAGTATCCACAATCGTCTTCGGGCGATGACAGTCGTGAAGCAACTTGACATGGAATCTCTCAATGTTTCATTTATTTTTTTATTTTTGTTTCATTTTATTTGTTTAATTTTCAATGTTTTCCTTAATTTTTATTTTGTTCTGAGTTCTTTTCAGGATTTTTTTGCTTAACATAACTGTTCATTTCATCTATTCTTTTCAATTTTTTTTTTCAAATCATATTATATTAGACAATGAAAGTCCAAACTGAAGAAATTCAAGAATAAGAAAAGTTTTTCGGTCTATTACAAGATCAACTTTAATTGAAGTTCGAAGAACTACATTTATGCATAGGTCAAAATGGAAGATTGTTCGAACATCTTTCAAAATTGTTTGTTTTCATTTTGGTACTTTTCTTTTGTACAACCCTGAGTAAAAAATAACTTTATTGCTTCTATTTAATTACTGTTTCATAATTTCCTAGAGAATTAGATACATTTCCGATGAAAATAAAGTGGTCAATCCCTACATTTCCGGAAAGCTCAAAGGGTGGACTTTTCTGGGGTTTCCCTATATACAGGGTGTTCCATTAGAAAAAACTGAGAAAAATTGATCCCGAGTTTTCTTTACTCCTGAATATAAAAAGTGCCGCCCGGTAAACTTATGAAGACGGAATGAAAATACACTCTCGTCGAAGATATTTTTGGTGGAAAAATTCCCTCATTTCATTAGATCGAATAGAAGATATTTGGTGTTGAATTAACCCATTTTTTTGACATAAATTTCACTATAACTTCTGAACCACCCGGTATAAACCCAACCCAAACAACTCTATATTTTTGAGAAGCATTCTGAGCAAGAAATTCAATCGAGTGAAAATATCTAGAGTGTTCTATTTAAAGAAACATAAGTTTGGTCTGTCGTACATTTGTTGGACACCCTGTATATCAGTAATAAACATAGGTTCCATTAATCTCTACAATTTTTACCGTAATATCTCTAATAGGAAAGCAGCTATCGTTGATGCACCCTGTATAGATGCAACAAAATTTTTGGTAGTAAATGTAACTTTTCAAAATTCTCTTTATTATGTAGGTATCTAATTACATTCTTCCTGTCATTGGAAGTTTCCCATATTTTTTAATAATGAAGAAGTCGAATGTCAAAAAGCATTTTTCTCAAATAAACACAACCAATGTGACTGTTATTCATTAACTTTCAACATTAAAAATATGGCAATGAAAACAAGTTCAACAATAATAAATACGACAGGAAGTGAGTAGGTAATTTAAATTCTACCTATACTTTTTGCATTCGTTTCCTGTGGTTTGCTATACATCCACAACCACCTCGTATAACCATTACCGCTACCAAAAATAATGTTGTTTACGTTCAACATAACATATCGAAAGCCACATGTAGCGACGGGCTTGCCTGTGACGTTTTCTTTTCAGGGTCCGGGCGTTACACAAAGCCAAGCACGCTTTAATGACGTAGTAATCACGGTCGAACTGTCTGTTCACCAGCCGTAGAGCACGTGAACACCATGCAAGCGATCACGCTCTCAGCGAGTGATCAGCGAGGCTGTGAGTGGCTGGCATGCACGAGCCCCCACGCACCATTGGTCGATTCACAGATGCAGCGCGCTACACACCCCAAAAACTCATGCCAAAGTAACAACATCAATGAATGCGAGCGCTTCGAAATAGGAATACTCCTGATATTAATTCTGTTTTTCATCCGGTTGGATATAGACGTTGTTCTCGTTTCTCCTAGTGATACGGTTTCTATTCTATTATTTGTGGTTTGCTGACAAGATGATTGAACCACAAGAAGGTCTGCTCTCACCACCGAGTTCACCTCCCCTAAAAATCGTGAGTATACAAATATTTCCTGCTAGTTATATTTAGAAATCATCTTAATCCCTTGCATAAACATAGATTTGAGTATTTTTATTACCCTACCCAGTAGATATTTCGGGATTACTTTAAGTAGGTATAGATTATAAATAAAAGCAATTTATTGTACTATTTCAGATGAGTAGATACTTTGGTCATGTGTAGGTATGTACCTAGTATTCCAACACAAATATCTATTTTCGTTTGAATAAAAATAGAGTTATTATTGATTGAAATACGTGAAACTTCCGATCATTCATTCACAACGTGATTGCTGCTAAAAGTAGGAAATGAAATTCCGATGCGTGCAAATTATATTTGTTTAATCTGCGTATCTAGCTACCTATTTATGGTAGGTATATGAAATTGATAAATTATGGATGCGTTAGTTCAAAAACATAGAAAGAAAAAGTCCTAAGAAATAATATAAAATTAGGTACCTATTCACACATATATTGCTATTTTTTATTCCGTATCAAGCTTTAATTTTTGCAATCTGATGGACTTATCTTTGGTGATAGTTCAGTTTGTTTATTAGGCGCACTAGCAAACTATATAATAAACTTTGGTACAATTTCAAGTATGATACTTGCTGAACGAATCTATTTTTCGAACAAAAAAAGTATCTACTTTAAATAATTAATTTTTATCGGATATCGCCTCGTTTTGTAATGAAGCTAACAACTTTGTTGTAAAAGCTTGTGCTGCCGTTTCTATAAAAGTGTTATATTATGCGCCAAATAGTAAATTACGGAAAAAGTCGTCATGCAGAGACGTGGACAAGGGGGAAGTAATGGGGGTGATTAATTAACCCCTTCCAGAAAATTTTTCGTTTTACATTTTTAACAATCATTTGTTATTTTGCTCTATCGTACATTTTCAGCTCCATGGTCATTTAGTACCTATGTTATAGTTTCAATGGCCTATGGCTAATAATAATAATAGTAACATAACATGGTATTGTTTTTTAAATTTTTTGTTGTGATTGTTCAAGGAATTCGAAATGTAGATATTTCGTTGGAGGAATTTGCTAATAGTTACGGGTCTTTCATAAGCGCTCTCTATCTTTGAATAATGAAAAAAAGTGTGTGAGACATCATCGAAATTTTTTATTCGTTTAAAAGACCTATTGATGCCACTATGTGTAGAATATAACATCGTTCAAATGTCCGTTACGGCTTCTCAGGGTGGATTGCACCGAAACGTCCAATTTTCTATGACTGGCGCATAAATCAGGCTAAATTTGAGCGATGGCATAGGTTATGTTGGCTTTGAGGACCGCTGTCGTTTGTGGCTTATCGCATACACCTGCGACTTGAAAAAACCCCAGAATGAAAAGTCTAACAGGGTCAAATCACACGATCTCAGTGGCCAGTTCACATCACCTCCACTTGAGATAACTATGCCCTAAAATACCTCGTGCAGAATATCTAATGTGGCATGAGATGTGTGATGTGTGGCACGTAACGCCGTCTTGTTGAAGCCACATGTCGTTGGTGTCCAGATCATCCAATTCAAGCCAAAAGAAGTTGGTAATCATCGACCTATAGTGCTCGCCCTTGACAGTGATGGCCTGGCCAACGTCGTTCTCAAAGGAATATGGACTGATGATGCCGCCAGCCCATTTTGAGCTCATTACATCCAGATTACGAACTACATTATGATAATTTTATACGTATTTACACTGACGATTATGAAAAAATAATTGATATTGTTGCAAACTACGAGATCACTCATATCTCATGAGTTTTTTTCCGAAATAAAATTAAAAAATCCGATAAAATTCAGTCCCTCTTAGTTCAACGAATTTCATCAATATCGCTTACCTTTCTCATAGTTCAAAGATATTAATGTTATCTCTTGTTGCAGATTTCTGACGAAGATCAAATACAGCAGTCAACTGTAATACAACTTCGCAATTTTCTGGGACAGAAAAGAGTGCACCCCCCACCTGGTCTCCTTACCCCCCAACCATCCGATTCTGAAAGCGAAGAGTTGGACATTCCGCTGAAGAAAAGGCGTTGTCGAAACGACAGAGAGTTGGCCCGTCATTTGGCAATAATTACTCCGCCTCCCGAGCCCATAAAACAAATCCCTTCAGAAGTACTCGCCCAAACTCCGCAAAACTTCACGAATAGAAATGCGGAGGTTGTTAGCGTCAAACCTCCGGGACCCGATATAACTCTTTCAGAACCTCTGAATGAGGCAAGTAACCTCTCGCCTCCGCAAGAGAGACTATTCTCAGTAATCATGAAAGCAAATCAGGATGGTACTTGTACGAAACTACCAATCCCCGCGGTGCCCTCAAGAGAAACCAGCTCGAAAACTAATACTTTCGAAATCGGAAATGCCAAAGAACAGATCCGCAATAGCGAAAAAGACGTTTCTAGAGAGGCAGCTCCAAAACCATCGAAAATCACTCTTCCAGCATTAGCACCAAAGTTTGTTGCACCAAGTCATCCACCGCAGACCATCTACATTTCCGCCGATGGTAGAGTTTTACCAACACAGATAGTTTTCATCGCTACACCCCCCAACCCCGACCAGCCAGCGCGTAAAAGAGTCTACGAATGTACGTACGAGGGTTGCGGAAAAAACTACTTCAAGTCGTCTCATCTGAAAGCGCATAACCGAACGCATACCGGAGAGAAACCATTCGTTTGTCAATGGGAAGATTGTGGAAGGTGCTTTTCCAGATCAGATGAACTGTCCAGACACAAAAGGACCCACACGGGAGAAAAAAGGTTCCAGTGCAGTTGCTGTCAAAGAAGGTTTATGAGATCTGACCATTTAGCCAAGCACGTCAAGCGACACGCTAAAGACAAAATCAACACGCCTGTTTTAAGGTCAATTCAACCTGCATTGACTGCAGTTTGTATTTAAAGTACTTTATTATTGGTTGACTTACTGTGTTATTATTATTTTACTGACGTTTCGTTTTCATCTGTACATAGAACATTCCCTTCATGTGAAAATAGGAGGAAATTTTGTATATTTTTATCTGTGATTAAAACTATTTATTTTAGAATTAAATGTCGCATATGATTTTGCGTGGCAGATAAGTATGTGATTTGAATATGTGATTATATTTTTGTAACTATGAATAGTTTTTTATTTATTTATTCATTCATCATTTTCAGTCGCTTTTTATGATGTATACTTGAACGTAACAAAAAAATCAAATTCTAATTTTTTCCAAAAAAGGTTTTTAATAAATGAAAACAGTAAATGAGAATTTATGCAAGCAAAATTCAAAATGGATATCAATGTAGGAATAAGAAATATTAATTTATTCAAGAAACACTTTAAATAGTTTAACAAAAACGCCACACGAGTTTTGTTATACAATAGCTTCTTCAGGCGTGTAAAGACATGGATTTTCATTAAGTATCGGCCGATTTCATCACATATAGAATCATTAATTATTATTGATACTTATTTGCCAACAATATAGTATAGTTCATGGTATTAAAACAGTCCTCCCAACTAAGATAATTCTGCTGATTGGCTCCATATTTAAATTTGACTTCTTTGCTTCAAAAAATGGTTACAGTTCAAAAGGCAGATATCTAAATATTTTACCTATTTTTACTATACTGATATTTGTTGTGCTCATTGTTTGAATAATGCAAATTATGAAAACTTGAAGTCTACCAAGCTTTTATATAGTAACACCCATCAATTGGCCGCGGTGGTAGTGCGCCCGACTCACGATCGGAAGATCGTGGGTTCGATTTCTGCCTCGACCATATATTTTTCTCGAGAGAATTTATCTGGTTGAAGCTGGGATGATTCTGCAACCGTGTTAGGAATCACACGTTAAAAGGTAAGACCTCGTTAGTCCTTAGGTCGCACAAGTTTCTCAACTTCTGAGAGTTGTCGTTCGTATGGGGGCGACAGCTGATTAACGAAAAAACAGATTTCAAACACCCATCAACAATTTTTCATATTAATGTCATATCTATATAAGACTGAAACTTTTTAGAATTATTAATACTCAAATTTCTGAAAACAAATTCGAGATTATCAATAATAACACCACAAGTGGGCTAGCAGCATCAACAAAACTAACAAATGATGGGGTTCAAGGGGAAAAATCAAAATATCGAAAAAACAGGATGGCTACCATTCCAATTTCAAAGAGTTATGATTCGGGAAAAAAAATAGGTATACAATATGTAATAACTTGATCTTGACATGATTCTAAAAGAAAATTCGCGACAAGTTCATGATTTCTGTTCCGTGCTGAGTATCTCTTCTGTAATGAATTCTGTGGAAGGGTTTCGTTTCTGACATGGTGGTGAACGGACGTGCCGATAGCGACCGTTCACAAAGAAGGTACGCGGACGCCATTGTTGGAGGTGGAACTCAGTTCGTGTTGTGTATGTCCGCCGATATATAACGTGCAAGCAAAAGTAATAGAAACATTGTTTTAGTGGTTTTAATTAAATAGTGCTCCCATTCACCCCGGTTGGAGGCCGGGGTGGACCGGATGTCCACGTGGGAGTGCTAAAGTGGAAGTGAAGTTTAAAGACCCCTTTATTCACGCCGGTATCCAGGCCGGGGTGGTTCGGATAACCATGTAAAGGGGTCATATATGTGAATTCAAAAATCAGAAGGTCTCCCGAGAAGGAGGCGACCCAATAAATATATACGTAGTACATTTAAAAAACACATTGTTTTTTTTTATTGTAAAAAGTGTGACAAAAAAGTGGTGGCAGCATTGCTTCGAGCAAGACAGCTGCGCCCCTCCCGACGAAGCTTCTGTCAAATTGATGTCAATTTGATAGGAGGAGCCTGGACAAATGCGCCCGAGTGGGAAGCAACGTCCATATAATTAGAGAGAGAGAGAGAGAGAATTCTGTGGAACGTGGAAATAGCTTTGGCATCCTGTGTCATTTGTCATTCGGTCACAGAACATAATTAAACCTTGATTTTGTAGTCTGCAGCTATTGTTTACTATTCTGTGGCTTTATCCAGTGACGTACGTCTACGACATTAATGAGTATAAACAATTTTTGTGAATTCTATTTTTTTAGGGTTTAGCTTATTACAGTAATGGCTCAGGCTATGGAAACTCACAAAAAGGAAAACCCAAAGAGTTCAGGATTAAGAAAATGTTTTGCAGCTCTAGTAGATAGAAAGCAAGTGAATCTGGATTTGGATGTCTTGGTACTGATGCTGAAGCATGAACTACTAGTGAATCTGGATACTCTTGACAAGAACTTGTCCCAAATAATGCCTTTCATGTTGGTATTTTATATAAGGAACTGGCCTGGATGGCAACGAAGCAAAGAATACTATAGTGGCAAATTGAGTTTCCGAGACTGGTATGAAAAATTTAGACAATACATTGTCGTAAGAATGAATTTCCTAATCAAGAACGGATATAATCAGGCTTTGGATATGATAAGAACAGAAAAAAAGGAAGAAAATGAAAGCCGGAACCTCAACAAAAAATATCAGAGTCATGGAACTCAAACAGATAATTTAATGCCAAAAGTATTGGCTCCGTTTTCATTATCAATACAGTGTCCACCTAAGGTTGTCAATTCTCTGTTTTTTACTGATTCTGGAGGTGAGAGTTTAAACTATTGTTGCTTTGACATTTCACACCCATGTTTCTGGGCCTATGTTATTTAGAAAATGTGACATTCAAAATTTTTATTGTTCTTTCTCATGTTAGGACTCTGGATATTTTTAATAATTTACTAGCTTAAACTCTGATTTCATGTACTTGACTATGTTTTTTATTTCTCAAAAAATGCAATGTTCACCAAAGCTTTGTCGATAAAAATGTCTCTTTGAACAATAATTTATTATTATTACTATTATTATTATTATCTAAGTATTGATGAAATTTCAGATGATATCGTTCTACAGCAACATCAAGAGCTACCTTGGATGCAAATAGGTTTATTAGAATTACTCAACTGGCCACATATTGGAGTAGAATTCAAAAGTCCTGAATTGACATTCAGAAGATTCAATCGCAGCGAATACATCAGATATTTGAATTTGACGAATTGCCCTATCGCTTCTGAAAATCCAGATTTCATTGAACAGGTCGAAATATTGGATCCTACCACCGGAAGGAATTGCTACACTCTTAAACTTTTGAAGAGTTATACTAAGCAGTATTTCGATGTTATAAAAGAAGTGGATGGTGTGAGTATATTTTTGGGGTGACAGTTATAATAAAAATTAACCACTTTGATGAACTCAATGCGAAGATTAACAAATACAATGCATGAGAATTTCAACTTGATTTATGCTTCGTAGATTTCATCATTATTATAAGCAATGACAGATATACATCAACATTTATACAAAAGTAGTTCAGAAGAATCCACTCCAAGTGATTTAATTTAGCAACAATCTTATTTACAAATAATAAACCTTACCAGTTTGAGACTTCATCTAGTTATGATTAAAAATTATTATATATTATTTTTAATTTTGTTTCTATATAGACTGAATCTGTTAAGGAAGAACTGTCGAATGAAATAAAACTGTTGAAAAGTTGAATGAAAATTTTTTTTTTTGACTTGATTCATGTCATGATATCATATTGTTTTTCTGAAATTCTCTCCTTTAATTTTGGTTAGAAGAAAAATCCTTGAAGTTTGTCTTACTTTAAAAATCAGTGAGGAAGCATGTGCGCCAGATCAATTTAAAATTACATCAGTTTTCCCAAATTTTGATCTGAATGTTGAATTATAGAATATTGTTTTTTTTAGGTTTGTTTGAAGTCTATTAAAATCATGGAACTTGTTGTCGAAGAGTTTTTGAAAGACATAGAAGAAATAGGAATGAATGATACAATGGCTTCCAACACCTCAGTACTGTTCAATATTGGAAGGGGCTTCTTTGTCAGAAACAAAAAGATGGCCAAGTAAGATTTCGTAAATTCATTTATTCACTTGAGTACATGAGACAATTCATTATTTATTTCAGAAAAAGCAAGTCTCTAGGACCTAAAACAGAAGTGGGATACTGTGAAACGTATATCCCTAAAATGGAGACTCAATTACAATTTTTCAAAGGAGTACAAGATACCTCTTCTGAAGAAATAACATTTTCATATCTCAATATTCTGAAAAATGTTATTAGTTTCAATCCCAAAGCTGAACATTCAAGGACATCCATTCCGGTCTTGGTTTTCCACTGTATCTTTTGTGGAGTTCACTGCAGTAAGTCAACTGATATTTTGAAGCACTTGGAAACGTCACACGGTATGGAACGGAACTTCTCGTGTTTGAAATGCATGAAATCTTTACCTGTGGCTAATCTTGCTAAATCCAGATGGAAACATGATTGTAGAAAATGAGTTGAGAGGAATGGGGGTCAGTGATTTTATGTAATTAATGTATAATTTTTGGTTTTTATAAATAAAGAGTTTTGTTACGATTAATTTTTGAAGTTTTACTTTATATGTAAAGATTTTTGTTGATCCTAAGTATGTGTAAACTACTGAAAAATTAAAGAATGTAAACTTTCACAGCCGGAGATGACTGTGTGTAAGCTATTCTCCAGGTTTTTTGGCCGTGGTCTACAGGTTTTCATGTCTAATGTTTCGTCTACTACTGCGGTAGACATATCAATGGCAACGAGGTAATGGTCGAAGTGCTCGAGTAGTTGTCGATGCAGAAACTATAATGCTGGTATTTGTCCCCGGTTTTATTTTATCATAGGTTGGCGTGGCTTCGTTTCTTGTTTACAATTAAGAGAAACAAAACCACGCCCGCCTATGATAATATAAAAACGAGAAATAATCATTGCACATATGACCACGACAGCATTGTCTATAGATTTAAATCTTTAGACAATGATGACAGTTTCTCGTATTTTTGTTTACTTCCTTAGACATCCACCTGAGCGCTGTACAATATATTAATTGTGCTATTGCTGGATAGATGGCAGTTGGCACAATGAAACAATATGTTTTGTTTATTCACATCAACATAGAGAAATTTCCATTGTATATTGTCTTTGCACATCAATTTATGTTAGAATCCACGTGTTGTGTCGCCGGTAAAATGAATGTTTTGGTTGTATTTTATTGTTTATTGACCTTCATTGTGTTATATCGTTACTTTTCCACCCGAGCCAAGTTTTCGGTTTTATTGTATGTACCTTTCAACAAATATAACATATTTCACATTCAATTAAGATCGTTTCTCTTACTAAGGGAGTAACAAATTTTGACATCTGATATCACAAGATTGTCTTGGTATGAGCATTGTAAGTGACTAAGCCACATACTGAAAGAATATATTTCAGTGTTTTTTTTTACATTTTAGTTGTTTTGCTTTTACTTGTCTTTCTGACCAATAATTTCTATGAATCCCTTTTTTTGACTAAATTGTAAATTTTATATAACTTTTGAATTGATTATTTGTTGGACAGAAAATCATAAATAGCAACTTGAAATGCAGCAAATTCTACCATAACAAATTTGTCCAAATTATAAATCTAGATCCTTGCTGAAAATTTAAAATTTACCGCCAAATGTCACTATCGATAAAATAGTTTCCTTTTTCATCCATCAACTTTGGCGCATTAGGATTTGTACCCACCCCACCAGATATATTGTTTCATACCTAAACGTATAGTTCAAGTAAAAGATATAGTGCCCCCCGCCTTCCAGCAGTTCCCCTTTAATAACACGCACATCGCGGTACTCATTACTCATCGCTACATTCTGTTGCTCACCGTAACATGACTTCAAATTTAATTTTATGACTCTTCAGCCAATCATAAAACTCGGTTAGTAAAAATTATCCAATACGAACCGCCAATTCTTCAGTCTACGTGGACTAATTTGTTGCGGCATAATTCCTTTGTATTGGTTTTTTTGGCCCTTGACTTCGTCGAACCCTTTAAAATTACTATATCGGGTACTTCGACTTTTTTATAATTATTGTAATATGACTAATATGTGCATTATTTGCTGGAATGACACACGACCCTCGACAATTTTATTTTTTGATGAATTTCATCAGTTCGGACTTCAATTGTCTGATATTATATAAAATGAAGAAGAATTAAAAATTAAAGAAGAAGAATAAAAATTAATAGCTGAAAAAACAATTATATTAAGCAAGAAACCTCAAATGAAATAATAGTGAAATAAAATGCAAGTAAAAATGGAACAAATTGAACAAAAAATAAATTAAAAATATAAAATTGGAGTTCCAATTCGAAACCAAGTTAGTTCACGACGTTTCGATTGTTAGTATCCACAATCGTCTTCTGGTGATGACTGGACTGATTCCAGTCAGTAATGAGTGCTGCCGCATGGTCAATTCAAAAAATACCGAAATTTACAAGAAAATAGTACCCAAAATGTACTGTGCAAGACTAGGCATGGCACAAGCGCATAAGTCATTTCAGACCAAATGCCAGTAATGCCAAACGTGTAATAATGTTATCCATTTAAATTCGGAAAATATATGGAGTAAAAAATTTGCTGAAAACTAAGAAATGTTCCTTAAGAGAAAGATCATAATCAGAACATTTGATAAAAAGGTGTCTTTTTCCTTCTTCAAATTGCTCTTTCACGATTGCAAATGTGTTTTGTTTTAATTAGGTTTCTGTCACAATAGAATGAACAATACTAAAGACGGTTTCAAGTAGCTAGATTCGAGAATTTATTTTTACCTGTCCATATTCCTATTTATTTTGACAAAACAATAAAACCAATTTCTCAAGGTGAGGTGTGAAGTTAGAAGTTGAAACTGCTGTTCTGCTGACTGACTGACAGATGACAGAACCACAGTTCACAGGCACAATACAGAACACAGGATTAAATAATGCAGAGTTATGATGATAGCTCGCAATTTTGACTCAAGTACGGTATTTGCTGATCTGGAACTTGAAACACGGAATTGCATTGTTGCCACACATATTGTTATTTTTTACTGTACTCGATGGGAGTCAACGTGAAAATGTAAAAAATTGGGATTATAGTAAATAGTACCGAATAGTCTACATATTGATCCGGGTAGTATCTTCGTATCAAAATCATGGAATAGTACCGAATGCAGCACTGATTCCAGTGATTCCTCTGTGAGCTGACTATTTATAGGTCATTTCTTTCACTTATCTCTGCTTTCCCTTTTCCGATTCACTGGTTTAGTGGGAGATGACCGTTTGACAAGTCAATAAAAATATTCTTGGACAGTCAAGCGGCGTTGGAAGCTCTTGGCTCCTACCAAGCAACGTCTAAATTGGTAGCAAATTGCCAAAAACGACTTTCCTCGATAGGGAGACTCAACAGGTTGTCTCTGATATGGATTCCTGTCCATACTGGTCTGGAAGGCAATGAGGCTATTGACTCCCTTGTAAAGGAGGGTGCTGCAAGTAGCTTCATCGGACCAGAACCTGTCATTGGCATCGCTTTAGGCTTTGCCGAACGAACATTGAACACCTGGATGGCAAGAAGATTTATGACCTGACCATCTGACCTGAAAGACCACTTACCATACAAACTAATCGGCTTCGTTAAGAAGCTGGGCTTATTTGGTCAAGTGTGAATAGGTGTGAGCCACAATAAACCCTTGGGGGTTGCGGTGGAGGGTCGAATAGACCCACTCACTTTGGACTTAACTTATATCTATACATTACTATATTGTTCATTGAATAGTATTTAAACGAACATTATTTGTTCCAGACAGCATTTTGATAAAACAGCATTATGTTAACACAAGTAATGGCAACATTTCTCGCTCTTCACTATCACTACAAATTATAAAACAAAGTCGCTTCCCGCTATTTATTCCATATGTTTAAAAAAAAAAAATCTGTTTTTCCGTTAACCAGCTGTCGCACCCCTACGAACGACAACCCTCAGAAGTCGAAACTTGTGCGAGCTAAGGATTAACGAGGTCTTACCTTTTAACATGTGATTCCTAACACGGATGTATGTATGCTTAGATCTTCAAAACTATGCAACATATTTTGATGTGGGTTTTGTAATAGATAGAGTGATTCAAGGGGAAGGTTTATATGTATCTAACATACATAATATAGTAGAGAAACACTGATGATTTTAGAGGTTTCTAATGTGATGTAATAAACACGTTTTTTGCGCTTACTTTGTAAACACTGGCTGAACTCTACGAAATAGATCAAAATAATGTACTACAGTATTGTACACTTCAAAAAGGTCTACAAAAAAGTCCGCGATGGTATATGGGATAACCTGCAGTAACTATTTTTATCCTTTACTTTTTACGAGAAATAGTAGCTTATTTACGAAGCGATTTTAAGCAATACATCATTAATACTCATCCGATTGAATACCTTAAATACATTGTGCATTCAATATAGATAAATATGACCCTTTATAGCATGTAATTTGAATGAATATTTTCGAAGACGCACGCGTTTATATGTATATTTTGTATCAGCATTGCACCCGTACGGAGCCGAAGCGGATGTCTACTTGAATAATATACGTGACGTAATGGAAAGACAATAACTCAATTATCATAACTGAGCGCAGATTCACTTAGCTTTCTATCGACACTACCAAAGTTTAGGTTTCCCATTTAATACTCATTTCAACAATACATAATTGTTACGACCGTTGTGGTGGTGTAGGAATAGGTCGAAAAAAAAAACTTAATTTTATATACAACCCATGCTGCCCAACCTTAATAGATGCCAAAAAAAAAACAATAATAGATTTATTCAAATTATGAAAAATAAAAAAATTACATACATATCAACATTATGAAATATACCGATCATTTTTTTTTCTTTCCCACACCTGACACTTTTTGACACTGGTGATGCCATCTACATTCTGAAAGGTTCGTTATATTGAACTGTAGCTTGCACTTGAAGCACAACACCGGTTGTTCCATAATATGCTGGCTCTCTAAATGAGTCCATATATCACAGAATTTACTGTAACTCGTTTGACAGAAAGTGCATGTATATATAATAGTTGGAAGTAGGCTGTTCAGGTTGCTCGGGCTAATGGTCCACATGTCATCAAACGGTAAACACTTAGTTGTATCCTTGATCCCAGTGAAACTTATCAGCGACATCAAGAGTTTTGGCGATATGCATTCCGTGAAACATACGGCTTGATCACTAGAAAAACAATTTTACTTCTTATATCAAAAAAGGCAATAATCATTTAGCATTCAAATTCTATTAAATGAAAATGCTAGTTTCAACAAGCTTTGTCAATGAGAATGCTTAGACAATAAAGCATGATTTGATTGATTGATGATCGCTCAATTGACCTTAATTATTAGTCATGCTTTTTGTTAAATTGAAAGGGAATTATTTTTAGGAAAGATTACCTTCTTGGAAAGAAAGATTTTGGCTTTCTTTGTCTCCATCTTTATTCAAAAAAATGTGGGAATCTTCCAAAGAAAGGGTGAAAGCAATCAATTTCAAAATTACTTCTTCACAAAGATCATTCAAAGAAGAAACCTTTAGACACAAACTGGAAGAAAAAGCCCTCTCGAAACAACTACAGTAGAGTCTCACTAATCTGGCACCCTCCACCCGCGTCTCCCTTGCCCCTCTATGCATATGCGCTCCGTCGCCGTCTAACACTCTAACCTCAAAACTTATCACGTGCATGTATGTATGTATTTTCCTGTTGGTTTGAAGTGAGAATAGTTTGAAGTAAAAATGTCAAGTCAATGGATACACAAGACACTATTTTATTTATTATGATTTTTTATCTATAATCCAGTAATGCGAACATTGCAATAATACGGCAACCTCTGGTTTTTGACAGTGTCGGATTAGTGAGATTCTACTGTACTTTCATATAAACATTGAGTGTAGATAATCGCATTTCGAAGTCTTTGACAGGCTCGTGAAAAAATTCAAAATGAAAGTTTGTTTGTACCTTGTTTTAATACTTTTATTCCTGGCATAAATCGAGTTTCCAATGTTGAACAGTACTGAGGTATTTGTTGCCATGCTATCCATGCCTATGTCGCCTATATCTAAAATGAAGTCCTCGAGAATTATTTCAATTTCCTTGAGACGAGCCTCAGACCAATCCTGAAAAAGAGAAGATCATTACTTAGTTCATTCATTATGCCACTTGTATCAGTCGAAGTAATTTGCTTAAATCTCTTGGATTGACTGTTGGAATTCATATTCATTTAAGGAGAACATTTCAATCAGCATTGCAGGATTATCTATTGGGCATTTTTACTAACAAAAATTCTTAGCAAAATTCTCAACAAAAAAGGTATCTTGATTTTTTTGATGACGTGCCCCACGATTTGAACGATTGAAAGAAATTGTCACGTTTTGAGGTCTATTCTTTGCTTTTGCGCAACTGAAACAACCTTTTTTGGGTAGTATCGTCACGTGTGATGAAAAGTGGATTCCCTACAACAAACAGAAGACGGCCAGGACAGTGTTTGAACACCGATGAAACACCCAACAAAAAAGACCATGCTTACTGTATGGTGGTCAGCGGCTGGTGGGATTCACTATAACTTTCTGAAACCGGGCCATACCATCACAGCAGAGTCCTACAACAGAAGAGGTCCGAACCTGCTACACGACAACGCCCATCCACACTTTTCACAAAATTAAACGAATTGACCGTTGAAGTTTTGTCTCATCCACCATACTTCCCAGACCTCTCGCCAACCGACTACCATTTTTAAAATTATTCAAGATTTTTACTGAAAATCTGAATGTCATTTAGTTGACATCATCAATTTCCGTTACAGTTAGGGTGAGTTTGCTGATCAGAACACTGGAGTTTTTCTGTTTTTTCTTGTTTTTTAAAACACTGACTTGAAATAAATCCCATTTTGTAATGATTTGTTGCAAGTCGATATCTTGAAAGAAAATTTGTCAATTCAAAACAAATTTACAATGGTGACTGAACGAACTGATTCATCAACTTTTATCCTTATTATTGAAGTCAAAGTTTGGTGCTGAATCAGCACCAACATGTCTGATTTAACCAAGAAATATGTTATCTTAAATAGAGAGTATATTCATCAGTAACAGTTTGTCATGACCTACTGAGTGTGACCATATTACCTGGGTCTGGGTAGGTTCAATAAACTTCTATCCGTCTATTTAAGAGGGACTTGATAACATTTATAACGACAAACTGAATTAAAGCTATATTATATTTAAAATATATTATTAACTAATATTTTGTTCTGAATGAATATGTAAAAAAAAATATGTAAAAGTGTATCCTACATGTAATATGTGCGATATGGTTTTTTTTTTGTGATTTTCTGTTACTTCGTTAAAAATTGAATAATTCATTTTGATTTTTATGTATTATGTATAGATAAAGTACATCGTTTATATTAGGCTTGCCTATCTGGAAATAAAGTTCTTCTTCTAAAGACTTACCAACATAACCTGATGATTTCTCAGTACTTTTATGTAACAATTACAGTACTCTTTGATAGCATTGAGAGTATATGCTTGTCTTTCAATTTTATTGTCTAAAATATCAATTTCTTCTATGAAAGAATCAGATTTTTTGAAAAATATCTTTTCGGTGCTGAATGTCAAGCATCTCTTGAAGGTATGGCTGTTGCTCCTTCTGAAATGCAGGTATTGGGACTTGAATTCGACTTCAATACATGGCCAATTGATCAACTGTTTGGTAGTCAGCATCTGGTTCCATAAACTGTTAACACGATACTCTTTTATCAAAATGCTGTCTGGAAGAAATAATGTTCATTTTAATATAACTTAATGAACAATACAGTATTGTGTAGATATAAATACAAAAATCAAATTATAGAAAATATCATCGATATAAAATATAATCACACAAGTGAATTTACCGAAGCAAATAAGACTAAAATTTGTAAATAAGCTAAGAAGTAACTGTCAGATAAGAACTGGAAGAAAAGTACTCCTGAAACAACTACTTTCATATAAACATTGATTTTCACCAAAAAAAAAATACTTATAACAAATGAAAAGGTTTCTTTATATAATAAAATATTATTGAAATTTGTCTGAAAGTTAAATGCCGATGAAACCACATGAGAATTTATAAAATATGGTGAAAATAGATGGGAGATTGGAATGTATTTATATGTAAGTTTCGAGGGAGTGTAATACACAAAAAATAGTGTCTTGAAAATTTGTGATTTAACACTTTCCCATCTTGAGTATTATGCTCGATGTCAAATGTTTTTCTGATTGATTTTTTGACAATTCTCAGTCGAACAAAAATGAAATTTGCAGATATTACGATGGTACTTAGGTTTCTTAAATCCACCAAGTGGAGAATCTCCAAATTCTGTTTTTACAGGCACTCAAGGTTTCTCTGGTTTCAGGTAAGCATTTTTTCAAATGTAAGAATGAGTAATTTTTCAATCCGTATTACTGGATATTTTAATGCAAGAAATAACTAACTTTTTTGGAATTGACCTGAATTAAACAGTTATCACGAAGTTTTGGACTTTCATTGCAGTTGTCAGCTGACGTACTTACATGGACAACTCTCGAAAGTCAGAAATTGTAGGAGTTGAGTGTTAACAAGTTCTTACCTTCTGACTTACGATTCATATCACCTATCATTTTATAATTATACAACTAGAAGTCTGTTGGTGAAGTAACTTTTCAGTAGGTACGTACTAACCTTCTGCACTTTCACAAAAAACTAAGGAATTCAATATTTTTGCAGGTCCACACACTTCAATTGAAAATGGAGATGATGGTTTTTCTCCAATTACAGGAGTCTGAGTACTGTTATCGTTTTTCAAAACACAATCTTCCTCGGGACGATTTTTTTTCAACATAGCCACAGCTTTATCATAATCGTTTTTGATAACGTAATTCACCTTGAAAATCAAGTATTCTTTGAATTTTTCAAACCAATTTTCCAAAGTTATTTGTTTGTTGAAATAATTACTGCTTTTTAGCCATCCTGGCCAAGATTTTATGAAGTGTATCAGCATAAAAGGTAGAATAGTTCGAAGTTTAGGCTTCAATAAATTGAAATTCACTTGTAAATTTTTCTTCAATATTCTATTCAAAGTATTCAAGTCCAATTCAAGTTGTTTTCCTTCAACGATATTTTTAAAGCAGTCTTCTAATGTAAAGTTCTCAGTATTTGTAGGACTATTCATATTTGCCATTAAAAAAAGTAGTCTTTTCTACAAACAATTATTATTATTTTACTTTCTAGTTAATTTAGGTTATGTTATTACAGTAGAGTCCCCACTCTAGTGGTTTGTGACAGCAGGGTCACAATCACAATATAGCATATACTGTGGTGGTAGGGATCGTAAGCAGAGAACACCTATCGTGCTTTGTGATCGTAAGAACAAAGATGATTGAAACCGTGGTGGTCGAATCATATTCGCTTTTGTTTTGTCAAAAACACGACACGTGAATTGAGATTGACCCAACTTTGTTCTCATGTTGATAGACGGAACAATTGTTTCCAAATGTGAACATTGGTTGCGCTTAGCGCCTCTGCATACATTGGATCTCTTTATTTATTGAAGAATCAAAAGTGCCGTAGCTTCGGAATTTTTGTCAAAATATTCTACATTGGGAGTTCAAGTGATTACACCATGTTATTTCTCTTCATCTTTGTAAGAACCCTAAAGTCAGGGTTCGTAAAAGAACCCTTGGGTAAAGTAGTGGCATCTACCCATATGAACCGTTTCATTCGCAACGTTAGCGCCTTGAAACATTGTATCAAAATATTTCTGTTGAATTTAGAACTCGCTTAAACAGTTTTCTTCCAATGACGTCACAGAAGTCCCCTTATTTCATGTACCCCATATTTCATGACCTAACGTAACCCTCTATATACGAACCATGTACATTACCTAGATTAAGTGATATGTTTTTTGGTGACCAATCAGAACTACCTATATCGAAGGAAAGCCCAGAATAACGTTAAAAATAGTGACAAGCATTTCGAATTAAATTCTAAGAAAAGAAATATGAAAACGATCGAAATAGTCATTTGGCCCTTGAAATCGTAGCAGAAAACGTAGCCTATGAAACAGAATTCTGAAACTTGTGATGTTTTACGTATTATATATCTCAGAGATTTTTTTTATTTGAGTCTTCACTAAACCAAGGCAAAGCATTGTAAAACTCGCTATATCCGTTTTCTACAAATTAAACTGAGAATACATGAAATTTTGAAAAAAAATAAGCATATATTCAAAATCCACTGTTGCCTAGGACATTGACATTCTGTGATTAAATCTTTGACACTTTAAACTCTGACAGATGTTTTATGATTTGATTTGACGTTAACTTATTTTTAGGACTTCAGTTGTTTATGCCTAATTTTATTTTTATAAATTATTAAATCGCAACTATAAGAAAGAACTAGTCTTTGTGATTCATAAGAAAAAACTCTATAACAAACTAAAATGTTTTCAAGAAATGAAAAGAAAAAGAAGAATCATTCTGGAAAATCACTTTCACAGGTTAAAAAAAGAACTACTATGAATTTCAGAAAATCATAATTGCATACAATAGTCTCTAGGTGGATTTATGCACCCAGTTTTCTGTGTCGTAAAAACTCTCAAGTAATAAGATCACTAATTTTTAGTGACAACATTCGTGTATGAGCATAGATATCTTTAATTTACTTATGATATCTGTATGCATGATCTGTAAGTTTTTAGTAGTACAAATTAAGATAAAAAGACTTATAATTGGTGCATGAATTCACCCTCTGCTTCTTAAGTGTTTAAATGGTTGGTGTGACTAGTGGTGGAACCACTCTTGTTCTGATAATCGGATGAATTTGATTCTTCAAAGTTCTCAAGAAAAGAATTTGAATGTTTTTAGTGCTCATATAATGTCCATCTTGATTTCTTAAATCGGATCGTGTATTGCGATTATGAAAACAGTTAATCAACAAAAATACTGTGATTATTTTCTCTTGCCCATCACTATGTGCGATATTTTATCAACTAGATGATCAACAGTGAGATCACCACTTATAATGATTCTTAGAAAGTTATAATTACTGTTAAATAATCTAAACTTGTTACTGATATTCATGTTTTTTATTTTCTCTCTGGAATAGTTATTTATTTTCCATTTCATTGTTACTGTTTCTTACTGACTTGTAAATTTTCCCCCTATAAACAAATTGTATGTTTTCTGGGAAAATAATTAGTTAATAATCGCATGAAATCTCTCAACTCATTTTTTATTTTCAGTATGGGCTTTTCGACATCCCCTCTAACTTTGATGAATCAGGAAATGAGGATAACGATAATGATAGTGACTTAGAAGCTGAATTGGCAGCATTGAGTGGGGGCGGCAATCCAACTCCTCAAAGAAAAAAACCTGCAAAGAAAATATTACCAGAAAGAGAGATAAATGCGATGGTAGCAGATTCCATGAAAGACATCGACGATGATGATATATCTGTTGATGAAAATGATCCAGACTTACTCAGCGAACTAAGTGAACTCACAGGTAATAATGATAATGATTTTTTCACACATTCACTTCACAATTTCAAATTGCAAATTACCCTAAGTAGGTTTATGTGAAGAAATGATTCGCTTGATAAGTGATCTAACATTTGTGTCACACAAAAATACTTTCAACCAATTATTAAATTTTAATATATAAGTTCAGGATTTAAATAATGAAGGAAATAATACATACTGTTATTTCCAAAAAAACAATTGTTTTTCATAACTAAAATTTATTTTAAACTATTTTGAGTGTATCAAACCAAGAACACAACTATATTCCTATGTTGGGAGTTGGTTAAATTTGCTATGAAATTTAAAACATGTAATGAAAAAATATAATTGTCTCATGGCCAAGATTTTTTACTCAGGGGTAGAGCAGACCAGAAAAAGCACACCAAGTTCGAACAAATGTCAAGGTTTTGCTCAGTATTTTACTCGATTACCGTGATGTAATGCATCAGGAGTTCTGGCCACATGGTCATACTCATGCCTCAGCCACCATATTCACCAGATTTGACCCCCTGTGATTTTTTCCTGTTCCCAAGATTGAAGAGACTCACGAGAGGATGGCGTTTTGCGACGATTGAGGAAAAAAACCCGAATAGCTGAGAGGGCTGAAGAACATTCCAAAAAGGGCATATCAGAACTGCTTCAAAGGATTGAAAAAACACCTTGAAGGGGATAAAATAGAAATTGATGAATCAATAAATATTTTCTGAAAAAAATTATAATCCACCTTATTTTTTAAAAAGACCCTGTATATATTATATTATAGTTTGAATGCATTATTCATAGTCATATTTCCATTAATTTTTATTATAAAAAATTGGGAATACTAGGAAAAAATTATGTAACATATTAGAAAACCATAATAAGCAAAAAAACTGACTTTCTGTAATTCTGAACTTGTAACAATAATATAATCGATCACAGGGGAATTGAACTGTTTTGTACTGAAATGTTTATATAAAATTTGACATTTTTTTGTTAAATTCCTATTCCCACACACAATTTCAATTTGTCAATTTTCACTAGAGCATACTTATATAATATAATCTTTATTGGTTTTGAAGACCTAAAAGGCATAAAACGAGTCAAAAGAAATTTGAACATAGATTACATTAAAATGCTATAAGGAGCAAAGGCAGTTCACTACGAAGATAAGAACTCGTCCATTATATAATAAGAGTTATCCAGTAAGTATGTTTTCAGCGTTTTTCTGAATCTGAAGTAAGATACCTCCTGATCGATTTTTGTCAATAGGTGATTGTAAACCCTAATTCCATTGGAAATAGGGCCATACAGGCATATATTTAACTGATTTTGGGGTGTGTAAAGATGATGACTGAATCTTGTTGCATAATTGTGGATGTCATTATGACAGGGAATTTTGTATCTGTTTTTATCTATATAACAGGAAACTTCCAATATATGTATACAGAAAAGTGGGAGTATATTCAATTTTTTAAAAAGAAGTTTGCATGATTCTCTCTGATTTTTATTTAACATTGCCCGTATACATTTTTTTTGTACTAGGAATAGTTTTTGTGCTGAAGACGACATGCCCCATAACAAAATTCCATATGATAGTCGGGATTGTATTTCCGCAAAATAATAATTTCTCAGAACATTTATATTAATTACTCTCTGAAGACATCTGATCTGGTAAAGCTTACTGTTCAATTTTTATATTGTTTCACTTATCTGAGATTCCCAATCAAGTGTATCACTCATAGTTACACCTAGAAATTTAATGGTGTGGCACTTCTCTAGAGTCGTTTCCCCTAAATGAATCTCTATATTTTCAGCCGTTCTCTGTTTTGTGTGGTAAATAATAAACTCTGTCTTGCTAGCATTGATATAAAGACTATTAATGGAGAACCATAAAATGATTTTTCCATAAGATCATTGCAAGCTTGTTGATTGAGATCGTGATATTGTTGGGAAACTAATATGGAGAGATCATCAGCGTATAACGTTAATTTAAAATGTGAGAGGTATTTTACAATGTCTGCTATGTAGATTGAAAATGGAGCTGGAGCAAAAACACTCCCCTGAGGAACTCCAACTTCTACAGGTGCAAAATGAGAGTGGTGAATTGTGTTTTAACCGCTATATTTATTGATTTCTTTAGGACATCCTAATATACATACATTATTTTAAAAATATATAAATAAATGACATAAATAACAAAAATAATGATATGATGGAAGAAAAATAATAAAAACAATTTTTCAATGATTTCAGAATTATTTCAACATGAGGGTATACATAATAAGTATATTACCAAACAGAAAAAAGAAAAATCAAGGATGATATTTTATATAGTTCATGAGTTTTTTTTTGAATTGCAATATACTTGCAATATTAACGTGGTATTTTTCAAAATATAACTTCTGAAGGAATTAATGATTGTTATTAGGTGGTGCAGCTGAAGATGATTTACCTTCTCCACAAAATGAAACGCAAAGTGCTGGTTCTACCGATACCGAGAACATTTTGAGTGAAAGGTTGAAAAATTATGAAATTGCTGAAAAAACAGCAAAAGAATCGGGAGAAACAAGTAAATCTAGGCGATACGGAAGGGCCATCAAAACATTGAAAGACCTGTTGAAACAAGCAAAATCAGGCAAACTAATAGATTTGAATGATGAAACGGTACCCCCAGAAATTCATCCCGTCTCTCAAAAACCACCAAGTCAACCAGTGCCTACTAGACCAGCTCCCGCTATACCTCCCAGAGCACCAGTTTCACAAGAAGATGCAGGAAATAACGTGAGTTCACCACTTCTGCTGCCGGAAACCGTAGAAGAAAATGTTAGGAAAGAAAAAGAAAACATAGATGAAGAGTTGTTGAACATGCTTCGTGAGCGTCAAAAAGAGTATAAAGTTGCTGCTCTTTCAGCAAAGAAGGCTGGCGACTCTAAGAATGCTATTATGTTTGTTAAGATAGCTAAACAATTCGAGGCAGTTATTGCTGCAGTCCAAAACGGTCAGGAAGTGGACCTTTCAAAAATGCCTGGTCCACCAAGTGAAGTATCTCTTAAAAGCGAGCCCAAAATTGAGGACAGTGAAACCCAACGAAATACTGCACCTGAAATAGCTTTGCCGGAAGAAGCTGCCGGTTTACCAGAGCCACAACTCATCACAGCTTCCACAGATTTAGAAGCACTTGAACAACGTTTGGCTTTTTATAAGGAGCACGAGACTAAAGCTAAAGAAGAGGGAAATTCTAGTAAGGCAAGACGCTACGGTAGATTAGTGAAGCAATTCGAGCAAGCTTTGAAGTTACAAAAAGCGGGAAAGCCTGTTGCTTTCGATGAATTGCCAACGCCACCAGGTTTTGGTCCGTTTCCTACTCTAGCTAAGGCTGAAGCAGCTTCTAAACCAGCAGTAAATATGCCAGCACAACCTCCGAAAACAGATTCAACTGAAAATGAAGACAAAAGGCAGATCTCCGCTGAGGGGCCGAAACTTACTGGTAAGTAAAAACAAATGAATAGAGAATAAAAGTTTATTTGAAATCTAGAAGGTCATGAATTGATATTCTAGTGAATGATGTCAATCTCGTCAACTTTTCCTGTGAAAATTGTTCTATATTTGAAAATTTAAAATATCTCTCCTGATTACTCTTTTGAAGCTTGGATATCTTCTTAGAAATTAGTAGAGTCAAACTTGATTTAATGACAAACATTCTTTCTAAAATCTACCATATTTGATTTCTCTATGTGTTTGTGGTTATTTTTTTAAGGAAATACAACTCACGCTGAGAAACAAGTGCTGATTTTGTTAGCAAAACAGAAACAGTTCAAACAAGCTGCACTGCACGCAAAGAAACAAGGTGAAATCAATCAAGCTAAAGAATATCTCAAGCAAGCAAAGGGATTCGATAAATTGATAGAAGCTGCGCAGGCTGGTTTGCCCGTCGATTGGTCTTCTATTCCTGTTTCACCAGAGGCTAAATCCCAATTGGATAACGAGTAAGTGAAAGGATGTTCAAATAAACCATTATATTTTTCATATTATTTTATTTTACATGACCTGGTGATGCTCAGGTTAGACGCACTGCCCACGAAGACGGTCACAAGTCCGGAGAAAAGAGAGGCCACCTGCTACGAGTTAGAATAGAATAATTCCCCACTTCTGGGCTATGATGAATATAATATATAGTCCAGAACGAATATAATGACCTGATACATGCAATTGACCTTCAAAAAAACCTTCCAAGGTGAACTTTGAAGTCACTCAATATTATACCAGGTCGTACTTTTTCCCACTGTAATCATTTCCGTAATAGAAAATATTGGTTACCATAAAAAACCGACATTGATCTTTAAATAGTTTTCAAGGTCATGCACAAGGTCATTATGGCATAGCCAGAAAAATTCTAAGTCACTGGTACTTTGGGTTATTTTTACAGCTCCACTTTTTTGAGTAATTATCGGGACTTTTGGGTCACCCTATATATAGAGATCCAAACAGCAAAAAATATCTTAGTTAGACGAAGCATTCTTTGAGCAGCTTTTCCCTTATTTTTTTTACAACCACCATTAAACAATCTTGTTTCATGTAATGTTTATACAGGTCTCTAGTTGGATATTTGTCATATTTTCTCCCTTTTCTTCGGGGATTTGGATCACGCTGTATGTAACTTGTTGAATATTGATTCAAAATTCATGAAATCATGAAATTCATGAAATCCATAGGTTGGAGTAGGAAATCTTATGTAGTTGAGAGAACATAATAACAAACGAAGAGAATGACCGGAATTTATTTGTTGTTCAAGAAGTATTAGAAATAAAAATTATTATCAATAACTAATTTTGTTAGTATTGTTTTAGATATGACATAATTATGTCGGATGAGTTGGATGAAAATAGATCAGAAGACATGGACCTATTAGCTCGTTTAGAAAATCAGTTACAAAAGCAGCTGAAAATGTGCCTTACCACAAGAGACCACAACAAAGCACTCGGTGATGTTGCTAGTATGAATAAATTCGAAAGGTTAGCTTTGAATGTGACGAAGGACCTTGATGTTATTAGAATGGCCCGCAAGTCTTCTAAAATAGTCCCTAAGTTCCATTATGAACAGAAAGATTTCTCTATTGTGAAGAGCTTCACCGAGATAATGGATAATCAAATGGAAGTGACCATTCACAGAGGAATCAACTATCAATCAGATAATCCAAAAGAGATTGACACTTATGTGAAGCTTGAATTCCCTTTTCCACAGGTGAGTACTGTATGTGTACAGGATGGAAACATTTTGTTACAATCTAAAGAAAATATTTCGTTACACACTGAAGAAAACATTTTGTTTAAGTCTAATGAAAATATTTTGTTACAATTTGAAGAAAACATTATTACAATCTAAAAAAACATTTAGTTACAGTTTAAAGAAAACGTTTTGTTAAAATCTAAAGAAAACTTGTTACAATCTAAAGAATTATCTGTTACAGTCTAAAGAAAACATATTGTTACAATCAAAAAAAAAATTTTGTTACATTCTAAAGAAAACCTTTTGTTATAATCTAATGAAAACATTTTGTTAAAATCTAAAGAAAACATTTTTTTACAATATGAAGAAAACATTTTGTTACAACCTAAAAAACATTTTGTTAAAATCTAAAGAAAACATTTTGGTACAATCTGAAGAAAACATATTGTTACAATCTAAAGAAAACTTGTTACAATCTAAAGAATTATCTGTGTTACAGTCTAAAGAAAACATTTTGTTACAATCTAAGAAAACATTTTATTGCAATCGGAAGAAAACATTCTGTTACAATCGAAAGAAAACATTTTGTTACGTTCTAAAGAAAACATTTTGTTACATTCTAAAGAAAACATTTTGTTACAATCTGAAGAAAACATTTAGTTACAATCAAAAGAGAACATTTTGTTACAATTTGTTTGAAAATGTCCTTGTAGGACGAGGCCGCAGTAACGTTAGTTACAAATTAAAGTGGTATGAAAACATAGATAATTTCAATTCTCATTTAACATCATTATTGTTACATGATATTATTATTGTTTCAGGATACCCCTTTTAGCGATAGAACTTCCACAATAAAAGACACAAATAACCCAGAGTATCAGAAAACTTTTGTCATTCCTATACAGAGAAATTCAAGGCAATGCCAAAGGACTTTCAAAAGGCATGGTATTAAATTTGAAATATACTCGAAAGGGTGAGTTTTTTATTTTTCTATTGAACAATAACAGTTCTGATATCGGCTCTGACTTACACATCAGTTGTTCTTGTTGTTTCAGTGGTTTCTTCAGAAGTGACGTACTCATAGGAACCGTTAATGTGAAGCTACAACCCTTAGAAACGCAATGCGAGATTCATGAAAGTTTTGATGTGAGTATAAATTCATTAATTTTTTTATCTCATTGTGAATTGTCAGTTGTAATTCATTCCATTAGAAAATAGTTACATTTTTCAGGGTATTTCAAAAAGTAGCTTTTCCTAATAGAAAAAAAACGACCTTGCTCTGGTGGTCGAGAAGGACTACATCAGACTTATTAGCTTGTATGAGTCTGAGGATGGGGAACGAATAGTTCCAATGAATTCCAAATTTGACACCTCTCATTCTCCAGAACGGATTCAATATCTCCCGGAGCGGGCAACACTGGTTTGTCGTCAATACCGTAAAAGTGTCATAGGTGGTAATAAAGCACCCTCAGGGCTCCGTTATGTCGATGAATAAAGACTGAGGCTGCATATGCTGGACAAGCTGACAGCAAATGCATTAGGGTCTCAGACGCCTCAGCTAAGACAGGAACCTCTATACCTATCAACCGACTGCGGTAAACTAAGGTGTTGAGGACACCATCCCGGCAGGTCATGATGAACCCTTCAATTTCCGACTTTACCCCACTCGACCTGAGGAAAGCGAAAGGCAAACGTTTCAATAAGCCAAGGTCTTCAATTTTATTGAAGAACACCCTGTGCATTGGCTTATCCTTGTGTTGCCTCAGGAGTAAAGTGATCTCTACGGCTTTTATATGGGCCTTTTGCTGGATGGGGTCCAACTTGGTGACAGAGTTGTAATCACCTTGTTCAGTGTCGAAAACTAAACCGAGTTCACCAGCTGCTCGGGCAGCTATTCTGAAGAGAAATGCTCCAATTTCTGCTCTCTCATTGTTGCGGACCATGCAGAGAAGGGGGTCCGAACTCCTGATGACTTTATTATTATTATATTGAACTTGAGAGGCTTACTCAGTCTATTTTGTTAGTTTTTACATTTCTTCAAACATGAGCTTATTACCCATTTAATAAATTCATTGCATTTTATCTTTATTAATTCGTATTTTTTTTCAGCTATTAGATGGAAGAAAAAAAGTTGGTGGAAAATTAGAAGTTCAAATAAAATTGAGAACGCCTATTGTGACCCAACAAGTGGAGCATATTCAAGAAAAATGGCTTATCATAGATCAGTAAAATAACCTGGTTAGTCTAATATCTTGTATATGTAAATATCCCAGAATCAATGAAACATTTTTATTTGTCGAAGACAGTGAAACAGGTTTTAATTAATTTTAAGTTTCAAAATATAATATATGTATAGTAATATAAAATAATCCATCGCACTCAAATTTATCATGGACATTCGAAGAGAAAATTTGTGATACTATGTGATATTTTCTCGAGTGCACCTTTCATATGAATATATTCACTCAGTGCTTTAAATGTTCTTAGCATTCAATTAAAATGTAAATATTTTTAATAAACAATACAGTTTAAACTGATTCTATGTTGATATTTTAATGTTTTTCCTTACAATTGTCCCCTTTTCCAAAACCTACTTTTTAATATAAGAAACCGTGATCTTTTCTCTTATTTTGTGGAGAACATGGTGTATGATATAATAAAGAAAAATTATTGTTTTTTTGGGGACACCCACAATCTATGAAACTTTATTTGTGTTCTGTATTCAATACACGGTTGAAACTGAATAAACAGATTCATTTTTGAGGGAGAAAAACAGTCATTAAATTCACTGAATGAAACAAATCCAAATCAAAAACAACTCACACCCAAAACGTACTTGATTGATTTTCTATTCTGGAACACGTTCTCTTTGTTGAGGTGATTTTCCGGACTTTGACTTTTGGTCTTTTGCATTTGACTATTGGCCTTTTGTATTTGACTTTTGCTCTTTTGCATTTGACCTTTGTCTTTTGTTTTTAACTTTGTCTTTTGAATTTGTCTTTTGGTGTGATTGCTCTTTGTAATTTAAGAACTGGGTATTTCCACTAGGTTTCACCATAACCTAATATATATGTTGATCCCATTGCGTTCTTGGCTTAAACTTTCGACCTTTGTGGGTATCATCAGTTTGGCGATGCAGCAGAGAACAAAGCTCGTTCAATTTGCACAAACACAATCGAAGGCTGTGCCAGGTTAGTGCATTTGCAAAGAAAATAAACGTGATAAACGACGAATTTTGTCGAAATTTGGATCTAAAATATTTGTTGCCTCAGGGGTTTTCTCTGATTGAAGAGATGAATTGAAGTCGAAACAGGCCACACCGTAAACGTACTCGACTGGTTTTCTAATCTTGAGTACACGTTCTCTTTGCGCGGTGTTCCTCCGGATTTTTGCATTTGTCTTTTGCTTTGACTTTTGGTCTTTTGCAACTGACTTTTGTCTTTTGCTTTTGACTTTGTCTCTTGCTTTTATCTTGGTTGATCTTTGCAACTAGAGAACTGGTAGAAATGAAAAAAAAAATGAGGAAGCTACTGTGTTAGTGAAACGCATCTGGAAATTGAAAATTTGTATAATTATCATGGAGAATATCAATTATAAATTTGTGTCGTATACTATTTTCAAATTTAAATATTTCAAAGATAAAAGATTGGAAAAATTTCTCTCACTGTTTGAGATATCTGAGGAACACTTTAATTGTGATGCACTGTTTGGAATAATTGGTGTAGTAATGAATATCACTGGAGTTTTATTCCAACACCAAATCGTTATTTAATCAAGAGGAAGAATAAATCTTCCTCATGAACATGATCACTTGGTGATTGAAACACGTGTTGAGGTATTGAAAATAACAGTTTCGTGTTGGGAAACTCCAGTAATATTCAACACCTTAATTATTTGAAAAAATAAAAAAATTATGCGTGTTCCGTGTTCCCATTTAAATATTGGCATCCAATTACGTACACCCTTGGGCAATAATATTTTCAATACATTCTACAATGACAGATTGAGTGAAACGAAGAGAAGAAATTGAAATGTGACAGTAATTATCATTAATTATACTTTCAACATAGTGACATATATTGCACCTGCGAATAACATTACATAACTTCTTGGCCACTGCATCACAAAATTATGTGACAAATCAAATCACAAGATTTTCACACGTAAATATACAAGTAAAATATCGAGGCGTTGTATCTGAGACATCGATGTCGGTGATCTGAGACGTGTATGAGTGACGTAATGCCAGGACATTGAATGTCTTCATTTTTTCGTTGTTGGAATTAATGTTATTTCTTCAACGGCCAGTCCATATTTTTTATTTCGTCTCTGACTGTCACTGTCACTGTCAGTGAGGTTAGCTACGTGTAATTTTGAATTATGGATATGTATGTATTGTTCTCAAAGTTTACCGTCAAGTAGATCATAAACAATAAATGAAAAGATGGTTCGGAGAAAAAAAAATGTCGATGATATTCTTGCTCGTATTAACTTCCCACTTTTTACGGTTCAGATATTGTCTCCAAGATATGTAATCGTTGGGGGTGGTGGTGGAATTGCAAAAACAGGAATAGCTAATGGTTTCGTAAGTTTAATTTTATGTATAAGATTGTTTGTAAAAGCATATTTTCCAGGAAATTTTCGAACTGTCCCATGATGGTTCCAAATTCATTGCTGAGGAAGTTACCAGGCATGAAACTGGGGGAAATGTTGTGATGTATTGTTCCACTTTCACTGATAACAAACGTTCATATGTAGTAGCAGGTCAGGAAGATCACTGTCAACTATATCATGTGAATAGTGAACTTGTCAGCGAAGAAGTTGAAAATATTGATCATAACTCGCCCGAGACTCGACAAAGAAAACCACAAAAAACTGATAGGAACAAAAATTTGAAAAAGAGTTTGAAGTTTGTCATGAAACCCAGTGATAGTATACAAACTGATTTCATTGGTGCAGAACCTCTATCTAGAGTAGCTAGGATACATCATAATGGTAAACTCATGGCCACAGGTGAATATAATATACATTATTTGATTATTTCAATACTATTTTTTTTTGTTTTAACTTTCATGATTTTTATGTACCTTCTTAAAGTTGTATCTTTTCCGTCAAAGTATGTCATAATTGTTTATGAAACTAAATGATACTTTCACAAGGGACTTTTTCGTTGATCCACTTGGCAGTTTATGAAATTGAACTAGAAATTAGTGTGATTTTGTCATATTTATACAGCTATCGAAAAGATTAAGGAAAGCCTCTTATTTTTTGTCATGTAGAATGGGTCTACACAAGCTATAAAAGAACTGATGATCTTTTTTGTCTTATAGGGCAAAACCAAGTAAACTTTTAAAAACTATAATTGTAATTTTTTTATTTTGACTTTTTATGATATTGCCACCCGATAATAACGAAACTCGTGAAGTAATAAAGATCATGTAGCATGCGATTTCAGAGATAGAATTATTTTGGTGAAATGTAAGTTTTTTATTCTGTGCAAACACTTAGAATGCGTGCTGAAAGGTCCTCCACGATTGTGAGAAGACTGAAAACTTTAGACTTCTCTGATATTTTCTGTGATATTTACCCACAGGAGGAACTGATGGACACATAAGATTATGGAAATTTCCGAGTTTGCAACCCTTAACCGTGTTGAAGGCGCACGAGAAAGAAATTGATGACATTGACTTTAGCCAGTTTGGAAATTTTCTGATTACTGTAGCGAAGGATGGCTTGGGGATTCTTTGGGACTGTATTAAAGGAAAAGAATACAGTAGGTTGAATTGGAAACAGCCTGAAGGTTCCAAATATTTGTACAAACGATGTAGGTAAGTGTTACTCAAAATATTACAAACATTCTGATGATGATCCATCATCTGCCAAGATATTTTTTCTTTCCTGATAGATACATTACCTTTCTGTGAAAGGAGAGGCTGTGTGGATGTTATGGAATGTATGGATATTTGAAGAGATGGTCCATAAATTAAATTTCACAAATTATTTTCTCTCGGCACTTTTATTGACGACAACATTGTCATTTTACTTTTTTATGCCGACTCCATATCTGAAATATATTCTATTTCTAGTAGACATTTTTTTGTCTTCCTGTTACTAAAAGTTATTATTGAATTACCTTAAAATTTTGCAGATTTGGTGTAATTGAAGGGGAAGATAAAAAGTCTGCGTTATATACAATATCCAATCCTACTGGCGTTGCAAAAAAACAGAAATCGTATCTTCAACAGTGGCTCCCTGAAGATGGACTACTAAAAAAAGTTGCAGAATTCGACGAATGTCTTTCCGCTTTGGCAGTTAGAGATGATGGTAGATTTGTAGCTGTGGGTACCATGTTCAGCGGATCAGTTTTAATTTATGCGTCTTTTAGTTTGCAGGTAATTATTTCACCATATGAGCATTTGAACTCCGAAGTGGATTCGATAACACACAATGGACAAACGTGCAGTTGCAATTTAAAATTCTAATGTTATAAACTCCATTGATATACCATATTGTTTTTTAGAATGTGACAATACCTACAAATGCTTTCAATACAAAGTGACAGATAGGTATATACCAAGGTTCTTCAAATGTTATAACTTTTTCCTGGGGTTATATCCCACATTTTGAATCCTTGTTGAATTGTTCGTGTTATTTTCTTTTGCTACTTGAATTTTTCAGTGGTAGAGACAATATGACAGGTTGCCAGCCACTCTATCACCTTTGGAATAAAATTGTTATTGTTCTTTCCCTTTTTAGCCAATGTTGAATATTGTTGGTGCACATTCCATGTTTGTTACTGGACTAGAATTTTTCCCTGTGTTGAATGAAAGTCGTACTGTTTGTAGCGTGGCCGAGGCTGCAGTATTATCAATTTCTGTGGATAACCATGTTTGTATCCATACACTGCCATATAGAAGTGAGTTAAATTACTAGCCAGTTCTCTATACAATGAGATCCTTTGCGTTGTTTTATAGAGACAATAATTAATTTTGCGATTTTTGTTTTAGGAACAATGCCGCTGTGGGTAGGAATATTGATATTAATTTTCACATTGTTCCTCTCCTTCACATTTTGCTCTTATATAGGATTATAAACAGATGTAATAAAATTTTTTGGTTTATATTTCATTGTAGTTATTTCTTATCACATCTAAAATATTCAATGGATGGTAATTATGACTGGAGAATCAATGTAAAAAAATAGTCAATTCTGGGAACATTTTGGAGCTTGAACATCTTCTTTTCTTCCAGAATATCTTGCCACTAGTGGCAAAAATTAACAAAATAATGAAAATTTGTAGAATTTTGCTAGGTAGAATTTGAACCTGGACTGGCAAATTGCTCACGAAGCAGTGTCATAAAAATCAAGAAGAATCCTATTTTTTTGGTTCAATGATGAAAAACATTCATTTTAAATGAAACGCCCTTCTTTATTTTCAGTTTGAATGAACTACTTCTCAACGTAAAAGTTTGTTTTTGAACTAGCCGTAAGTTTTTATGATAGAATTACAATTCATTTCGAAACGAAAAATATTAACATTGAACTACAACTCACATTTTCAATTTTCGGGGAATGTGAGTTTCATATTCTTTGTATTCAAATGGACATGGTGGGTTCGTATGCGGTAAAACTCACATTTTACTCTTTCAAATCGTCTTTTAAATAGGAAAATGTGAGTTGACGCATGACAAATTCACGAACCTGTCCATTTGAAAAGACATAATTCAACTCGCATTCTTCGAAAATCAGGGAATATGAGTCACAGGCACTTTATTTTTACAGACAAGACCTAACGTTTTTCATTTAGTATGTCGTATGTTTTTTAATCTGCACTTGGTGCAACGCTTTCCTTTTTTCGCCTTGGACAACGACATTTACTTAAGTTGATGATAGAAGAATGAAAGAGGAACGTTAATGTCATAGACGTCACAACTATTGGATTGCCTTTTAGAAAAAGATGGAATGCTGTGCGTTAATTTTTCCTTTCTAACTGTGAGCCAAAGAAAGAAAAAGATTGTCTAAAATAAAATATTCCAGTCATATTTTATTTTATTTTTCACGGTCTCTCTCTAATATAGTCTAAGGAATAAATTTACAGTGACAGGAAGTCTAAGGTCACAGGCCGGAGCCATAGACATGACAACGTTGCTGATTATCGAGGCAATACATGACGCATCCAAATACTTCCCTCTATGATTCGATCATGCGCTCTGTGATTTATTACTAAAAATTGGGGCTAGTACGACTACTGGGTTTCGTAGCATTCTACTGTGCCTAGTCTATGTTATCATGTCTATGGCTGGGGCGCTATCGCTATGACTTTAGTAGTGTTTTTGTTCTTGTTCTATGTTTATTGTTTATGTATTTCAATTGAAAATTTTCTTATGTATCGTTTAAAGTGAAGGTATCGTAATTTTTTACCTTCTTTTTCATTCAAAATTGAGAACATTTCGGAAATCATGGCAGATGAGAATTGTTGGAGAACAAATTCTTTTAGACAAAGTATTGTTGCTAAAATGT
This sequence comes from Leptinotarsa decemlineata, assembly GCF_025532065.1. Taxonomy (NCBI): domain Eukaryota; kingdom Metazoa; phylum Arthropoda; class Insecta; order Coleoptera; family Chrysomelidae; genus Leptinotarsa; species Leptinotarsa decemlineata. The sequence goes on along the minus strand of NW_027412556.1, from coordinate 7,089,202 downwards.
AAGTAAACAGATTATTTTATAATGTGATACGATATTGAAGGAAAAGCAACAAATGAATGTTCCATTGCAATATCGCAGAAATTTAAACACTGTGCGATATTTCAAAAGTTCTTCGAACTAACATTTTTTTTTAATAGATTCAAAATTCGGTTTCCATTAACCATATTAAAGCAACCCTCAAAAGAAGGTATTTCAACTATACTTTACATCTTCTATGTGGGTGATATGATGTTCAATATAGTGAATCTAAGGAGTTTCTATTTACCCTTTTGAATATGCTGATGATGTGTTAAGAATACTGTGTCACACAAACAGTCGGTCATTATAGAATAAAACATGGAACAAGAAAAACTACCTTTCACTCAACTTTTGCCACAGAGTTTCATCTTCACACTTGCTGAACAAGTAGATGAAAATACAGTTGTATTACTTCTACACTCAGCCAAGATGTAACACTGTAAACCTTATTCAGACTATTTGGAATGAACTACTGGCTAATACCATGACGGGCATTTACCAGAACCTACTGCTTGGTACGTTCGGAGAGATGAATGTTCCGAGATTCTATTTCAGAATATTCATTTTATTAAACGTATGTATCTCTGCTTGATACAGTCTTCAGACTTATTTAGATGATAAGAAAACATGACATAAATAGATTTTACATGAAGGCACTGAGAACGCCTTGTCCAAGAACAAATAGACTTACACATATTACAATGGAAAAAATCCTGTATCTGAGTTTCTAATTAGGGTTTATATATTATTTATTTTAGCGATGAGGCAATACGTACTTCTGGAATGACTACGGCAAGAAATAGCCTTGAAATGGAAAACCATGTTTTTCAGAAAGCTAAAACGAAAGAAGAGTACCTTGGATTTGTTGCACGACTAATTTTGCATGTTCGAGAAATCAGTGAGTATAATAAAGAATGTAGAGCTGACATAATCAGTAATAAAAATACAAGTAGAAAACATTTTCAGGAAGCTTTCACTCATACATACTAAAAAGAAGAAAATAAATTTCAAATCAAACAAAAAATGAGGTGAATTTTCATTTTTCGCAAAAAAATATTTATTTATTCAGCAATTTCTATTTTGTCCCCTTCAAAGTAGTCCCCCTCAGATATAACACACTCGTGCCAGCGTTTTTTCCATCCTCAAAGCAATTCTGATATGCACTTTTTGGTCCTTGTGCTCTCTCGTCTATTCAGTTTTAATCTTCTCAATCGTCGCAAAACGCTGTCCTTTCATGAATCTCTTCAATCTTGGGAACAGGAAAAAGTCGCAGTGGGCCAAATCTGGTGGATACGGTGGCTGAGGCATGATTACAGTGTCGTTTTTGGCCAAAAAATTACGAACAGGCAATGACGAGGGAGCAGATGCATTATCGTGATGCAAAAGCACCAATTGTTTTTTCACAATACCAGACGTTTTCTTCATATTGCTTCTCGCAAACGACACATAACTTCTAGATGATACTCCTTATTGACTTATGACCGTGTGGCAAGAAATCCTGATGCACTATGCCATGGTAACTGAAGGAAACAGAGAGCAAAACCTTGACACTTGATTGAACTTGGTATGCTTTTTTTAGTCTTGGTATCCCTGAGCTCTTCCTTCGGGACAATAGGATATTGATTTCCATGTCATAACCATATACCCATCATTCTTCACCAGTTATGACCCTTTTGAGCAAATCTGGATTGCAGTTGACGTCATTCAACAATTCCTGAGCGATGATCATGCGACAGTGTTTTTGGACAAAATTCAAAACTTATCCCTGTAATAATAATACTGAATTCTGTTTGTATCAAACTCTAGTTTTTATTCATGAACTGAAAACAGATTTTCTTCGTTTCTGTTCTGTTTCACTTATTAAAAAATTTAATTTATATATGTACTAAATATGCCATATCTTTCAATTACCTCATGTAATTGTCAATAAATTGATGGATGTAGCCTTTACTACGTGGTAGGAAATCATCATGAATTGGAACTTTCTATGTTTTTTACCTCTAACTAACGTTAGTTACAAATAAAAGTTGTGAAAAACATAGAAAGTTTCAATTCTCATTTTTCATCATAAAATTGTATTTTTACTGTGAATTTTTCTTGTACTAAATAAACGATTATTATTATAAACTAAAGATAATAATATCGAATTTCAGATTTTTAGCTGCCAAAAAGTTTTCTATCAATGACCCTGTATTGTTGATAGTATTTTTTGGTTTGGGTGTGTTGGTTTTTTGTTTAGCACTATGTTTTCCTTTATGTTTTGTTATTGTTTTTATCGCTCCAATGAAGTCATATTCTGTCCAACAGATAAAGTACTAGTTTCAGTGAATTTATGGAAATATGAGGATTATGATTGGTAGTGAGTTTAGCTTATAAAGGTAAGGTATGGTAAGGTAGACAAGAATTAGTATTTTTCTCGAATAGTTCACTTCAAAAGACAGGCATATCAGTTGAAAATTCCTATTCCAACATCAAGTCTCGTAAAGGACTCTATTATATATAATGGAATAAAAGTTTTCAATAAAGTTCATCAGCAATAGCAGAAGCCGAAACATTTTTGAAATTAAAAAAAATCAAAGAAATAAACGTGGTCAAGTATTTGGGCATAATTATTGACATAATTTGGGCATAATTAAACTGGAATAGGGATGTTGATTATCTGACAAAGTGGGGAAGCTTATATATAAATTCCACCAGCTACAAAAGTTTCTTTTGAAAAACATACTCATATTAATTTACAAATCTCTAGCTGAATCACTTTTTTGGTTTGGTATTCTGATGTGGGGAGCAATGTATAAGAGTTCCTTGCAAAAACTGAACGTAATATAGAACTATATTCTGAAAATAATTTTGAAGAAAAAAAGATCATATCAACCTTATATATTCAGAAGATCTTAGTAATATTCGAACATTATATTTTATGTTTTTATATTTATATTTTATCTTTATTATTTAATTTGTTATTCAATTATGACTAACTATTATTTTTATTCTTAGTATGTATATAACATATATTACAATTATTGACTTACCATATGTACATTATGAACCGATAATGGGTTAATAAAATTATTATTATTATACTTTCATAGTTTATATATGTATGCATTCAAAAACAAAACATTTCATAATTATGTTCCCACAGTTTATATTACTAGAAGTGCAACAAACAAATTGCTACCCACTCCAAAATTCAATAAAAATATTTATCATCGCTTTCTAATTTATACACTACCTAAAATTTGTTTTGTGCTTGTTTTTTTTTTTCTTATATTCTCTATTTTGTATTTATATTGTTTATATGCCATTTGGAATTGTATATGATTCTGTAGGTTAACTAAAATAACTACAGTACCAGAAATAGGCAACAATTACGAACAACTGCTGTGAAGATTTCCGCTGGTCAGCAGAGTATTACACATCAAGGCGTCAAATTCTACAACTCAATTCCTGATTATCTGAAGACTCTTGGAGTGTTCTCTTTTAAAAAGAAATTGAAGGACTTAATATTTAGTGGTTATTTCCAGACATAGCATTAGTATTAATAGTATTAACGATCCTATGAGATTGATGCTGTTATATAGATTTATGTATGTGTATATATGTATGTATGTATGTATATATGTGTATATATTTTTCTGTTTTCTCTTCTTCAGTAGTATTAACATTACTGTGAGATTGATGCTGTGATAATTTTCTTTATCCTCTTTTCAAATTTTATATATCTAGAAAAAATATTTTATTTATTTTTTTAATTTGAGTAGCTTTTAATAATTGATGCTCATATTCATTTTCTTCTAATTGATTTATATATGTATCTTTTTTATGGCCTACATAGCTTCCTTAAACTCAAGGCCTTAACCATAATATGTACTATGTAGAATTTTAATCTCATATTTGTAGTTTACGCAATTTATGGAAAATAATAATAATAATAAATAGTAAATAAAGATATCAATAACAAAATGTTTGTCAACGAAATGTTTCTATGCTCTTCCGACAAAACATATATTCTGCTTTTTATAATTTCCAGAGACCAAACAGGGAGGTGGAATGACTGGGCCGGGTCCTGGTCAAGGAGGTCCTGGAATGCCGGATCCAATAAATGCTCTTCAAAATTTAGCAAGCCAGGGCACTCGTAATCCTTTGATGAATATGGGTCCTCAACCTGGTCAAATGGCAGGGCAACAGCAAGCGACAGCTACGAATCTCCTACAGACTCTTAATAGGGGTCCTGGACAACAAATGATGATGGGCAATATGCAAGGAAATATGACGGGTGGGATGTCGATGCAGGTGAGTAAACCTAATTTTCCTAGTTTATTTATTACGGTTATACAAAATTGGCATGTGGTGGAGTTTACAGTGTTGTCGTAACGTTGATGAAATACATGTAAATGATTTGGAATAGTAATGCGACCTGAGTTGCAACTGATTAATTTACTTTTGTTTATTATTATATTTTAATTAATGAAGGATTATATTGATGGTAATTGAAGGCCTCCAGTATTATTATAATCTGAGAAAGGAACAGAACTCAAAACATATAATGAGAGGTCTTTATTTCCCAAGAAAAAAAATTTATATGTAGTAAGTAGCTATACAGTGCATTTTTTAATACCAAATATTTATTATTTTCTGTTGTATATTCAATATTGAAGCGGGTTCAGTTTCGTAAACCTTGTGCTTCAAATAGCCCCATAAAAATGTCCAAAGGTGTCAAATCTGGCGAGCGGGCTGGCCATTCCGTAGGATCTCGACGGCCAATCCAACGACCGGGAAAAGTAGTATCCATGTAGTTTCCTACTTATCTGGAATAATGTGGTGGTACTCTATCTTATTGGAATACAATATCCATATCGAATTAATTAGGATTCGCTTCGACGATTTCAGTGATGAGAGGGTCAACAGTAGTTTCCAGCATATTCAAAACGTTAATTTTTTCTGGATATTGGGTATGTGTTTTCCGGAAAACGTGAGGGTTGGTGTCACTCCAATAACGGCAATTTTGTCTGTGAACATTGCCGTTTAAAAAAAAGTAAATTCGTCACTAAAACAAATATTGTGGAGATAGGTAGGATGCTTTGCAATGGTTTCCGTCATGATTTAGCAGAATTCTTTTTTTTTTCGATCTGGGTCATCTTCAGTTAATTGGTGTACCATTTTAATTTTGTATGGATGATACCTATTCCTCTTCAAAAGTCTCACTTGTGCTGTATTGAAAAAAGATTTGAATTTTCTTTAACAATACTGCAATCTAAAACTGTCAGTATCTTTCCACATTTGATTTTATTGGAATGTGTATGCTATTTAGGTTAAAAATTGTTTCTATGGTATTGAACCACAGTTCGGGTTCAGTCTTCCAGAAGGATGGTAAAGTGACAGATTTTGCACGATTGAATTCAGTTTCTGGCTCCATGCTGTAGTCTGGACTAGTTTGAATGATAGAACAACGATCTTTTTCTGTGGAAGTTGAAGGCGTAGTAACTGCTGGATTAAGTATAGGTGTAGACTCTTTACTCATTTGTTGAATAAGTTTTTCTATGCCTTCCATTCTTCTATTATTATTTTCGAGATTTTCAATCAGCTTATTACAAAGAATCTCTAGCTTGTTCACCTTTTCAATAACACTACCTTCTGCTTGAGATTCCTTAGATTTTTCCTGATTACTAATTTTGCAAAGAAGTTCTGTGAAATCAAAGTCTTGGGAATTTATCATTCCAGGACACTCCTTAAGAATTTCAGCCTCCAGCATTACTTTCATTTCAGGAACAGTTCCACCAGGATTGACATTGAAATATTGAAGTAGGTTAACTATCTGCTCTCGCGAAAGGTTTTGAAGTAACTTGACCATGGTTTTATCAAATGCGTAAGAACTATTCACTTCTTGGGGTCACCAATTGTAGTTTTTAAAACTTTTTAAAAAAGTTTTTGATTGAAGTTTTTATTAATTCTTTATTATATTTTCTAAACAAAATCATCTAAACAAACACATCTCCTAGCAACACCTACCATACTCCATTTGAAGGAAATTGTAGGGCACTACACGTCATTTTGTAGTAGGTGAAGATATTGACTTCATATTCTAGGGTTGTGAAGTATTTGTCAGGAGCTTCAAAATGATGTGTCACGGGACCCCCCCTTTCCATTTAATTTTTTTTCCAGAAAGCGCCCCCATCTTGAAAGTTTCATCTGTTAATTCCATTTCAAAATAAAGTATTCATCCATTAATTTCATTATCCCAAATTTCAATTTTTTGAGTTGACCCGTTCAAAAAATAAAAGGGGGAGGGAGGACATTGAAGAAATGCACTGTATAAGAGTTCACGAAAAAAAGTTTTCGAAAGTACGGGAAAATGCTGAAGATGGGATGGTGTTGTGAAACCAAAGTTATGTGTAAGTTATTTCCAGGCTATTGTGCTGCTGATGGGTTAAAGAGAAAATGACGTTTGTCTTTTTTGTATGTAAGAAAAAAACACATTATAAAATATTCTTGGCTTGTTAAACATTCAATTTATTGTAGGCGATGTAGTCAATGAATGTCTTTTCAACTGTTTATCAATGATCTGTTCTTATTATACGAGTACAAAGCTCTATTCTCCTCGATACCGGTTAATAATACTCAATACTCCAATGCGAAAATGATGATTTATATCGAATTCAAATCGGTGTAGATTTTAATTCATTTGCAATTCAAGAAACACATTATTGTGAGATTTTCACCTAAACACTTTTACAAAAGAGCAACATGTTTTTCTTTATATAATAGCATCTTCAGGAGTGTCTTTACTGTTTCATCAAACAAATTGCGGTCAACAACGGTTACAAGGTAGTTATTATCGACACCATTCTTTCCAAAAAAAACTACAAAAACAAGCAATAGACTAGGTCTAAATTCAAGAAACTATATCGTCCTCCGCTATAGGACATTGTCATATTTTGGTGAACCCACCAATAATATCGCTTGTGTTTTTACACGCTTTATATTAGCTTCACCAGTATGTATGTATGTATGTTTGTTTGTTTGCAACTCTTCTTTTCTGTTTGAATGCTCGGGATCTGTATTTGACAGAATTATCGACATTATTGCTTCATCTATTCTCGGGCAGATGGCGCTGTACGTAACCTCCTTGATATAATTCGAACTCAGTTTACATGTTTTTCTTCATTTGAAAAAAATATAATTTTTTATTAATACGTCATTTTTCTAAACAATATACGGCTGATTGATCCCAAAGTTTAGATAAAATAAATATAGTTTAAAAAGACTAAAAAACAACGCTTTTATAGCATACGAAACTGAAAAATGAAATTATCTAAGAACAATTCGTTCTCCCTACAGTGTAAAGAGTTGAGACTGGCCTGAACGAATTGTTCATAGATAATTTGATTTATAGCCAGTCTTCAAGTATGCCCACTGACTATATTTGAAAAATGAAAAATAAATATAGTTTAATAAACTAAAAAACACGCTGAAAAGTTAATTTTTTAGTTCGATGTTCTTTAAAAGCTTGTTTATTAGTTTTTTGTACTATATTTATTTAAAAAAAAGAAATGCTTTGACGTAGCTTGCAGAACAAATAATAGTTTAGGCAACTTTATTAAATACAATAAAGACAAAACTTCAGTGTCAGATAGATCAGGAGTATATAAGTTGACTTGTGGCTCTTGCCCAAAACTTTGTATTGGCCAAACGGGGAAAACTATTTCCCAAAGAATTGAAAAACATAGAAGTAGTATCTTGAATGGAAAGGCCTAATTTTCAGCTAATATACTTTTTATTTTTGTGTATTTTAATGTGGATTTATTGCTAACATTAACTTGATAGGACATGCCACTTTAGATAGATAATTTTAGAGGGGACTGCTGGGACACACGTTTTGTTGTAAACCATAGTTTGCTTAATTGAAAAACGTCTAGCCAGATAAAGTTCAGAAATGATTTTTCAAAAGTCTTCCTCAACAGATTGTACCTTGATTTATGTCTCAGATTTGGGAGATGATATTCATAAAGCAACCAATGAATTCTGTGTATTTGATGGTTTTTGTACGTGTGTTGGGGACAATAATATTAGGTTGTCGACTCATTTTTATGAGTCTACTTGAAACAGTAATATATCAGTGAATACTGAATACAATTTGATCTAACTAAGCGTCATTTGAATCAGTGGACTTTTGCCAATTACGTCAGCATAAAAATTGTGTGCTCGGTTTTTGATGAAATCGACGAAGACCGTTTTTGCCTGGTCCTGATTGGCAAAGGTTCTACCGGTGAGAAAATTATCGAAGTGCTTGAAAAGATGGTAGTCGGTTGGCGAGAGGTCTGGGGAGTATGGTGGCTGAGGCAGAACTTCGACGCTCAATTCGTTTAATTTTCGGACGATGATTTGTGAAACGTGCGGACGGGTGTTGTTGTGAAGCAGGATCGGACCTCTTCTGTTGACCAGGGCTTCTTGACATTTCCACTATATTTTTTAAACTATCAAAAACCGCATGGGAGCTGACACCCAGTTCTTCCGCCACCCCTTGCACCGTTTGTGATGGGTCAGACTCCACCAGGGTCCCCAAATCCTCGTCCTGGGTTACTGTAGGTCGACCACTTCGGGGCTCATATTCGAGGCTTAAATCTCCAGAACGCGTTTGTGGTGCAGCCTAGCACCACTGATGAGACCTGTGGTGGATCAAAAAAATGATGTCTGGTGTTGTATCAGAAATGCGTTGTGTTCGGGCTATAGTTTCTAATATTTTAATAATATTTTTTATAACGATTTTATTATAACCAACTCAGAAACACTCTACACGCGAGTTTAGATTGGTTTTGTTTTTTGTGGCGGTTGACTACTCGGTGTTTTGGTAGCAGTTCCGGGACTGATTTAATTTGAGAGTGAGGAGCAAGTGTTGAAAGTTTTTTACAACTTCTTATCGATCTGTTTGAGAATGATAAATGAGAAAAGAATCTGGCCAAATATGGAAAATAAGGAAGTACTGAGAAGACAATAGTTTACAATGGTTTTACACAGAAGAACCTTTGAAAAAATGAAAAATTTCGGCAGTCACCAACAAGGGTAGGTATTGGGGCACTAGAGAGTAGTTCATCAACAACAATTAGTATTTATGAAAAAGAAAAGCGATTTTTATTTTAGATTGCTGTTTTGTATGGCTTTATTGACCTAAAAATTAAAAACTATGTAAAGAAAGGGTGATGGTTGATGATTTTTTGGAAACTTTTCAAATATATGTGTACGAGGGTGGTTCTGAAAAGTTTTCAACCTCAATATGTAGATGGCAGCACTCGTGAATAAAAGCATTTAATTGTTCAGTCTGTTGACAGTTACTCACCAAAGTTTCAGCAACTTTGGACGCGCAGTTGTTATGTAACAGTCGTTTTAGTGAGTTGATGTGTTTTTATGAAAATGGACAATATCGAGTGTCGAGCTCTTATATAATATTTGTTTCTAAAGGCAATACGCCTAAGCAAATCAAAGATGAGTTGGACTGTGTCTATGGGGACTCTGCAACATCTTTTATCACAATGAAATTTTGGGCAGCTGAATTTAAACATGGCCGTAAGAGCTTGGGACACGATGAACGTTCGGGACGTCTAAAAACTGCAACTACCGACGACAACATCGCCAAAGTTCACCAAATGGTGCTAGACGACCGCCAAATTAAAGTGAGAGAGGTAGCAGAGGTTTGTCAGATATCGAATCAACATTTAGGCATGGGAAAGCTGTCCGCGCGTCGGGTGCCGCGTTTGCTCACGTTAAACCAAAAACATGTTCGAATGAACATTTCCAACGCTCTGTTGGCGCAGTTTAGGCGCTATAAATCCAAGTTTTGGCGCCTATTAATTACTGTTGATGAAACTTGGATACACCATGCAAAGTAAGAACCGGCTCCAAAAAAAGCAAAAACTGTTTTATCGACTGGGAAAGTGATGGCGACAGGAGCAAGTTCTGCTGAAGGCAGAACTTGCTGAAAAACGGCCACATTTGCAGAAAAAAAAATCCTCTTTTACCAAGTGTCACACCTCAGCGATTGCCATGGCGAAAATTCACGAATTACGGTTTGAACTACTTGACCATCCGCCTTACTCACCAGATCTAACCCCCGTGACTTATTTTTGTTCCCTCGAAGATTTTGGTCAAAAGAAGGGGCAATCAACTCCGTAAATATTTATTTTGCAGAAAAAAACACCGAGTACTATTTGGACGGGTTACAGACATGAGAGCATCGCTGGGAGAGTTGAAAGGAGACTAGGTTGAAACAAATTTGAAAAAATGTCTTGTAACTTTGTGAGGTCGGAAACTTTTCAGATCACCCCTCGTATGTGTATTTCAGCCATTTTTTATTCTTTTAGATACACATTTTTCAATAGATTTTGATAACTTCTTCTATTTGTAACTTTGATAAGTAATAATGATTTTTCATTTATATTCTTCTTTACTTTCAGACATGCCAAGATCTTGAACAGGATGTCGAGGATAGGAACGAGACGAGTGAATCTTCATCGGATATGTCAAATGAGGACGACGACGACGACGATGACGATGATTCAACTGACGAAAAATCTATTAATGAAAATGAAGATATCAAAGAGTCAGATATTATTGTGAGTCTAGAGATTAAAAGTTGAACATCAGAAATCATAGTAATTCTTTTTTTTTGTCAGGATCATAATGAGTCATCTGATACGTTTACCAAAAATGAATTGGATACACCTCAAGAAGACATGCCAGGCACATCTTCAAGTTATGTGTCCGGAGTAACACAAGGAAATAATGAAGAAACACCACCCAGAAAAAAGAGGAAAAGGAGAATAGTTGCAGTTCAAATGGTCTCTGAAACCATCAGAAATAAAGCGAGGATGGCTCGAATATTACAAATGAAAAATAGCATAAAACAGACTTACTACAAGGAAAAATTGAAATTGATGCAGAGAGATGTTGAGGCCAAGGAAAGAATAGCTGCTGCCTTGGAAAATATGACATTCCATTCATAATTCTTTCATTTATATTCATAAAAGTGCTGTGTTGTTACGTCCATGCGAGTTCCCAATAGTAATGACAATAATAATATGATTTCAATGAGCAAATTACAATGTAAATAGTAATTCTTCACAGGGCGAAGTTTACCCTGTAGCCACTCTTATTCTCAACTCTTTTTATGTTTTACTTTTTCATGAAATCATTCGAAATCAGAACTGAAAGCTACTTTAAATTTCTCTTTAAAATCATCTTACTATTTCAGTTGATTATTTTTTCACTTTCTTGATTTCCTCTCTGAAATATATACCACATTTGAACTTTCCGGTATATTCTTCGAATTCCAGTATATTTGCTTTTGCGTTCTAAAGCTATTTTAATTTGTTCTAGAGACTGGGTATACAATATTTTGTTGGACCGCTGTACCAGTGGCATACAGCAACGACCGTGGCGTAACAATATTTCCATTAATAATTCATTAGAGTATATTGTAAATATGTCCATATTTGTTTCGTTTATTTCTAGTTTGTTCGTGTATATTTTATGAAATAAATGCATTTATGAGATTTTAGTTTTGATTTCGATCATAATGTTAATGGTGAAGTTACAGAAGACAAGTTGAATAAAAGTCAAACAATTTCCTAGCTAATGTTTTATTTCAATAAATTAATGGATGTAGCCTTTAACTACGTGGTAGGTACTAGGAAGTTTCATTTTTCATAATATTTTATTTTTTTAAGAATCTGAAAATAAACTAAAAATGCTACGGCGAACAGTACGTAAGTTAGAAAAAAAATTGAGCTGAGTGAAAAATTAGTTTTAGCCTATGCTGTAATTTGCAGTTGGTGTTTGTGAAATACTTGGGAAAGTATAACTACCCAAGGGGGGTTATTTGCTAAAAGTTCTTGTACTGCTTTCATATCTGTATCTGCTGGGTAGGGAGGGTGAGTGTAGGTCCACAGCACTTAGGCCACATGTGAACCATTATACATGTTAGGGTTGATTAAACACAAACTTGGGTTCAATTGCATCACTAGTTGCCTGCAGCAGAGGTTGCGCAGTGAGTGTTTCTCGCCATAGGCTCAGCCTCAATCGACCCATTTCTACTTCGAGGTTTACACCAGCCGTGGGCAATCGTAACATGGCCATTAACGCAACCTCCTTAACATACTGGTTCAGAGGGGACAGACCAGTAATTAATTCCATTGCCTTGATTGGTGTTGTTCTCATGGCTCCTGTGATGTTTAAACAAGCCAATCGTTGTATTTGATATAATTTTTTGACGGCCGTTGCTTGTAGAACTTTCGGGAGGGATCAATCCCTCTTGATCCTCCCTAGCTACAGCCTTAGGCTCACAGTACTTCAGCCACATGTGACCCGTTGTAATCCTCCCGAGGAGTTGTCGTCCTAGGTCATTGCCCATCCTGTCCTTTCCAGGAAGGTGGACAGGTCACTATGAGACATCTCCTTTTCATCGGCAGGCGTAGGCCAAGACTCTCAATGGCTAGTCAGAAATTCTACTGTTGAGCGTAGGTTTCCTGGTCACCGCCAGGTATTTCTTCGGTGCCAGCTTCCAAGGGTCGCCCAGGGTGATCCTGGCAAGACTGGGATTGAGCATGGGCTTTCATACATTTAGATACTAATTACAATTGAGAACTTTCACAACCAAACACTGTGCAAAACGAATAGTGGAAGGAAATAGAAAAAGTTTCAGAAAACTGTCAAAAATGGTCAATTATTTACTCACGCAGTTCAAGTTGGGAGGAGAAGGAGGAGGAAGTACAAATAAGGAGGAGGAAGCTAAGGTGTTTATGACATGACAAAATAAATTACCCATTTTATATTGAAATTATTCCTATGTTTCTGAATTTTTATTGCCTCTATTTATTCTAGGATAGTAATTTTGAGTTTTATCGAGTATTACTGTACACGCACGAGTGTCCTTTGTGGGTTTCCTGAATTTGTTCAAATTGTTATTGACTGATCCTTGTACTGAAAATTGAATAAATTCATATTATTATATATTATCTCCGAATGAGATAATGTGGTGCTTTCTTTGTTGAGAACATGTTTGGCTACAGCTGATTTGTCGGTTTGTCCGAGTCGACAATTTCTCTTGTGTTTAGAGAGACGGGTCCCTACACTTCTTTTCGTGGTTTAAATGTAGACTGACCCGCAGCTACAAGGAATCCAGTATACCCTGAGTGTTGCTGAAGGTTCTCAGGGGTCCTTAGAACCTGACTGATAGTTTTTGTTGCCCTTAATATTGGTTTCAAGTCGTGTTTCTCTGGATTCTCCCAATCCGGTCTGTAACTTTTTTGACATAGGGAAAGAAAGCTTTTCTCTTGACCAGCCTAGCTGATGAGCTTGAATTCTCTTTCGCTGAACCCATTTCCTTTGAAGGCCTTTTTCAGGTGACTGAGTTTCTCAGGAAGACTCTCAGGTTCACAAATATATCGTGCTCTCTTATTCAACGTTTTGATTACCCCTCTCTTTTGTTGTGGATGGTGGTTACAGTTTTTGTTCAGGCACTATTCACTCTGTGGCTCAATGTACCATCTTCACGTCTGTTCACAAAAACATCCAAGAAGGCTGCTAGGATTTCTCGTTCCATTGTTAATTGGATTTTTGGGTTGAGAAAGTTTAGGTATGATAGAAAATTGTTCAGTGTTTCTTCACTATCTTGCCATACCACAAACGTGTCATCAACATAACGCAGCCAATAATATGAATGAATTTATTGATCCCAAGAAGCGTTACATGTTTATAGTAGGGACAACTCAACATACAAATTGAAAGAAAAAACATACTTTTACGTTTTCCCCCGTGGGTTGACCAATAATTGACTACACTGAATAATCAAACTTAACTTTATTTCATTTTAAATACAACAAACACTTCAACTATTATTTGAATGTCTATCGCCTTCCTAGATTGCTTCGCGTACGGCACTGTAGCTTCCACTTGATAGTGTAACTGTCTCGATATGCCAGCCGCCAGCGCTTAAATATCGTAATCGAACATCGTAGAATTTTCGCCGAAGTTCCATCGACATCGGTAGCATGACTCTCGCTGCTTCTCGAGCGGCGGGGAACATTGGGCATTCCCGCGCTCTTAGCTACGTCACGTTTGGTTTATGGTTACCAGTGGCGGCCGGCATTACTTTCTTTTGGGCATGATCTACAATAATACTAAGAATAATACAAAAACAAAACAAATAAAAATATGTGAAACTACAAAACTGTCGATCTATTTCAAGATATATTTTTTAGTTGAGTTTTGAATTTTGTATAATTCAATTTTTTATATTGTTAGGTATTTTGTTATATAAATTAACTCCATCATGAAGAATAAATTTATGACCAAGATTACTTTTGTGTGGTTGTGAAACTATATTTTGTATTTGCCGTATATTATGATCATTAATTGATTTCGGCGAAACATAGTACTGAATGTTTTTTATTATTCTTTACATCATATATGGTTTCACGGCCTCGGACAAACCGAAAAATCGGCTGTAGCCGAACATGCTCTCAACAAGGAAGACACCCACATTATCTCATTTGAAGATACAGTAATACTCGATAAAACTCAAAATACTATCCCAGAGTATATAGAGAGGTAATAGAAGTTCAAAAACACAGGGATGATTTCAATAGAAAAGAAGAGGCAATGAACATCAATAAAATATTGCTACCTGTTCTGGATTGTACGCAAACAAAGTCATATAATCCAATGAAGAGAAATCAAATCACGTCCACTGATAATAATATAAAACCAGCGTTGAATACCAGCATCTTAGTCACTGCGACGGTTACCACATTGCTTTTGATAATGTCTACCGCAGTTGTAGACGAAACGTCCGTCATCAAAATCTGTAGACCACGGATAAAAATAACGAAAAAAAGCTTTCACACAGTTATAATTATTATTCACTTTAAAACTATTTTAGGAAGAAAATGAAAAATGTCGATAATCAATAACATTTCGTTGCTAAAATTTGTCATTTTTTTTGCAGGATAGGCAAAATATTGGAATACCTCCAAATGGAGGACAAATGGGAGGAAATCAGATGAGTAACCAGATGGCAAATCAGATCAGGCTTCAGCAAATGCAAAGCAGCGGCATGAATCAAATGCCAAGCCATCTTGGCGGTCAATTACAAAGTCAGATACAAAATCAAATGGGCAATCAGATGGGAAATCAAATGGGAAACCAGATGCCAGGGCAGCTCTCTGGGCAGATGCAAATGGGAAATACCATGCCAAGTCAAATTCAAAATCAAATGATGGGTAAGTTTGCGTCATTGCAGTTGACTGCTTCTATGCTTATAGCAATTGAAAAGTGTAACTTCTAATTCTCCCAAGATCATGCTGAAGAGAGTCTATGTGCCTTTGCCAATGAGCTCATAAACACGCTAACAGCCATTACATGTGTTACTACAAAAACTATTACTTGAAAAGTGGCAGCAGTTGTATGGACCACGCTCAATTAACTAACAGTCTATGTGCTACTCAGCAATGGCGGATGAATGTATTGTTCTAAATCATTCCCTGAAAAAAATAACGCCGACCGCCGCTGGTTGGCCAACTCAGACGAAACATGACACAGACGATACATGACACAAAACACGTACAACACAAGACATAGACGACACATACAACACAAGATACAGACGACACACCCATGTCACAAGACACAGACGACACAAGACACACGTACAAGACATGACACAGACGACACACATACAAGACATGACACAGACGACACAAGTCACAAGGCACAGACGACACACACGTACAAGACACGACACAAGCCACGGACGACACAAAACACAAACGATACAAGACACGGACGACACAGAAGACACAAAAGACAGACTACACAAGATAAACAAGACACATACGCACAAGATACACGGCACAGACGACACACACACGACACAAAAAGACGGACGATGCAAGATATAGACGACACGGCACAGACGACACAAGATAGACGACGTACACGACACACACGCCGCTTCTTTGCCAAGATCGCGCTCAACTCTATTTGGGCTTCTCGATTGTTCTAGATGTCGCGTCGCTTCAAGATAGTTCTCTATCGGCATCCGGAGACTTTCATTGCGATATATAAACACCACCAACAGGCAAATGATGAAGTCTAGTTGAAAGTGCAATACGAAGTAAACTAATAAAGCGATGGACATATATTTTCACTCAGATCTCTAAATACAAAATGGAGTATTGCAATCTGAACTAATTTATTTCATTTTCTCAACCTTAAAAATCATTACAGAGAAGGGATGATTGCCATTGAACTCACTTAAGATTGAAATATATGATATTATATTTTTAATCCCTTTATTTTTATATTCAAGTTTCATTATTAGTTGTGACCCATAATCAATAAAATTCCACTTAGTACATGTAAGTAATAATTTTTTGATTGAAAAACATCATCCTTAAATTCGTATTCCACAAATAAAAGTGAAATATCATTCCAAATTGCAGGTAGTATGTCTCAGATGGGGCAGCAAAAACCTCAATCGATGATAATTAACCAGATCAATCCTAATTTTCCACGCCAACCTACACCGAATCAGATGTTCAACCAAAGTACATCTCCGTCTGTCCAATCACCAGCTGGTTTGGGAAGTCAGCCTCCGGTTGCATCGCCTGTTCTGGCACCTTCTCCGGGAGCTCCAATGAGCATGATGGGAGGCCCTCCAAGGTCTGTCGGTATGGCGCCTAGCCCTGGGAGTTCTTTGAATACACCCGGACAGCCCAATCCGAGTCCGTTAGGGGGGGGATCTTCGATGATAGACGATCAGGCGTACAGAGATAAGGTCAGGCAGTTGAGCAAATATATCGAGCCGCTGAGGAAAATGATAGCAAGAATGGGAAATGAAGGTAAAATTAATATTTGAAAGTTGTTTGTGCTCGGGCAAGCAAGACAAATAAAAAGTTAGTTTATTGAGGAGAAATTCACATCTACATACATGAAATTGGTGATTGCAACATGGACTTGATGAAAGTCTTCCAGAGAAGAAAGAGAAAAGCGCTTTTTTTTATTCAAAATTGGTTTTATTCATCAACGTAATCTCCATCAAGTGCCCCACAATCATTCCAGCTCCGCTCTAACATTTCAATACTAGTTTTGTAGAACTATTTATTTTTGCCTCAGAATAGGCCTCATTTTCAGCAATGACCTCTTCATTCAAGCGAAATTTCTTACATGTGAGCATTTTTTTTGAGGTCTGCCAAGAGCCAGTAGTCGCTGGGAGCCAAATCTGGCGAATACGGTGGATGTGGGCGCAATTCGAGAAGTAAAATTCATGTAGTTTTGTCATTGTTTTGATTGACTTGTGACACAGTGCTTGTCTTGATGAAACAAAATTTTTTTCTTTGCCTTATGCGGTCGTATTTTGCAATTTTAGCCCTCAAACGCTCCAATAACTCTATATAATATTCTCTGTTGTCAAGATAGTCAATGAATATTACACCTTGCAAAATTGGTGTGCTTTCGGGCACTTTGGACGAGTTTCACCAGTTGCTCTCCACTCTGATGACGATCGTTTCGATTCCGGAGTGAAGGGATGGATCCATGTTTCATCCATTGTCATCCTCGTTAGTCCTTAGCTCGCACAAGTTTCTCAACTTCTGAGAGTTGTCGTTCGTATGGGGGCGACAGCTGATTAAAGGAAAAACAGATTTTAAAACAGATTGAACAGATATCGATGCAAAAATTCTGTTTTGTTATGTTCAAACAAGACAAACACTGCTCAGAATCATCAAAACATTCTTGTTTTTGGTTAACAGTGATCTCGCGTGGCACCCACTTTGAACAGAGCTTTCTCATAGTCAAATGCTCATGCAATATAAAGTGAACACGTTCTTTTGATATCTTTACAATATCAGCTAACTCAAGCCACTTCACTTTTCGATCATTCAAAATGATTTTGTGGATTTATTTTATGTTTTCTGGTGTTACTGCCTCATGTGGACGTCCACTGTGTTCTGCATCATCGGTGTCTCTTCGACTACGTTTGAAGTCAGCAAACCAAAGTTTAATTGTTGTTTCTGATGGAGAGGAGTCCTTATAAAAAACGGTACTTTTTTACATAAAGAAGCAGTGTAAAGTTAAAACACGAAATTGTTTTTAATCTACTGTTTGAAAATAACAAAAGTAGTGTCACTCTTAGCACAATAACTCACAAACTTATGAGTCGAATATCATGAAATTTCAACAGCTTTCTTTGAAAGTTGATACTAACTCAAAAGACGGTAACTACAATAAGACTAGTGCCATCTATGTGTTAGGCCCGAAACTTTCAGCCCATGTAATAAAACTTTACCCTTTCCTACCACCCCTTATTTTTTGTATATATTCATCATTTCCTTTGATGTTTGATTTAATTTCGGTCGGTCGGTAGCCAGGAGGTTCGACGTGGGTGCTTTATTCACTCACTCGAATTGACTGCCGTGTTGGTTGGTGGTTCAACCCCTAGTCTGAAAGATCGATTTTCAATTGCTATGTCCAACCCGTGTTAGGAATCACACGTTAAAAGTAAGACCTCGTTGATCCCTATCTCGCACAAGTTTTGACTTCTGAGAGTTGTCATTCGTAGGGGTGCGACAGCTGGTTAACGGAAAAACAGTCTTACAGATTGAGAATTCATTGATTGATTTCAGATGGAGAAAACTTGAGCAAAATGAAGAAACTTCTAGAGATACTATCGAATCCTCATCAGCAGAGAACGCCTTTGGATATTTTGAAAAAATGTGAAATAGTATTGGAAAAGATAGATTTTCGAAGAGGAGACGGAACCGGACCCGCTTCCACACCCCAGACGCAATCCAAGGAACCTCATGTTTTCCACGCTTTATTAGATGCGATCAACAGCAATCTTCACAGCCCTGTCATAAATCATACTTTGCATCGCACTTTTGGACCTACTCTTGATGCACTCTTTGGACCAGAAATAAAGTACGTATGGAACTTGAGAACTGATAATCTTAAAAAAAGGGTTTATTGTCTAATAGGAGTAATACAAGACAAATATAATGAAGTTTACAGTTATGAATAAGTATAAGTAAATAGAATACAACGACAGCATATACAATTAGTAGACTAATAGAATAGAGAGAGAGAGAGAGAAAAGTACTTTATTGTTCATGAATAACATCATGGTTACAAAGTTAAAAAAATTAAAAAAAAAAATATATAAAATATACATAGCACTGATACCAGAGAAAATATGTCAACAACAATTAAACTTGCTAATAAAAGGTAACATGTCACACTTGATACTATATAAATCTACACAACTATACATAATAAAAGATGAGCAACACTATGCGACATATGGAAATTAAATAAGGATTATTCTAGTGTTTCACTAAAGTATTCATTCAGACTGTAATAGGCTCTGTCTAATAATAGATTTTTTACTGCACTTTTGAATTTATAGAAGGATCCAATGGTTTTTATTGCAAGTGGTAAGTGATTATATATTTTGCCACCTTTGTAGATAAAAGAGTCATATACAAGAGACGTGGTAGGCAGTGGGAGTTTGATGTCATTACTTTGCCAAGTTATGTAATGTGAAGAATTTGAACCAAATTTATTCAAATGTTTTTTTACAATAAGTACCGTTTCTAAAATATACAATGCTACTACAGTTAGAATTTTATGAGATTTAAATAGAGGTTTACAGTGGTCGTTAAATTTAGCTTTACACATGTACCTAATGGCACGTTTTTGTAAAATGAATATGCTATTGAACAGAAAATTACAGCAACTGCCCCAAAATGGAATGCCATATCTTAAGTGTGATTCAAATAATGAATAATATACAATTTTAGCTAACTGCATAGCAACCGGAAGATAATTTTTTTTAAGAACAGTCAAGTGATTATCAAATTTAAGTCTATCATCAATTAGTATTCCCAGTGTTTTCACAGTACCTATATTTCCAATATTCTTCGAGTTAATATTTAAGTCATCAAAATTACATTTGAAAGTCATCAAATTGGTTTTCTGTATATTGAATGAGAGACGATTCGATTCACACCAGATGAAGACTTTTGTTAAATCGTTCTCAACTTGTATTTTGAGAACATCAGTGTCTTTATTATGCCAAATAATAGAGATGTCATCGGCAAATAGAGTGAATTTGCCCGAGATTTTGATGTATGTTAAATCATTTATGTAAAGTAGGAATAGAATTGGTCCGAGGACGGAGCCCTGAGGAACCCCGCAATTGACTTTTTCCATACCCGAGCATTCTGTAGTTTTGACCATTTGTTTTCTTTTTGATATGTATGATTGAATCCACTGGTAGGAAAGACCCCTGAAACCATAGTAGTGAAGTTTTTGCAGCAGAATTTTATGATCAACCCAATCAAATGCTTTAGACAGATCACAAAACACTGCCGCAACCCCTTCGCCACCATTGATTCCAGTGTAAATTTCAAAAAGTGTGTGAAAAATTGCATCAGTTGTATTTCTTTTATTTTGGAATCCAAATTGTGCAGTACTTATAACTTTGTGCTTTTCTAAAAAGTTAAGGAGTCTATTTTTCACTAATTTTTCTATTATTTTCGCAATAGTGGGAATGATGGCAATTGGACGGTAGTTGGCTGAAACTTCGGGGTCCCCTCCTTTAAATAATGGAATTATTACAGAGGTTTTAAGTTGGTGAGGAAATAGACCAATATGGAAAGATTTATTAATCAGGTGAACCAGAATTGATAATGTTTCATCAAGTAGACTTTCTATAATACGGATTGATATTTCATCAATACCGGATGTTTTCTTATTTTTAATATTTGAAATAGTTAATTTCAGTTCTTGGAGATCACTGTCATACAAAATGAAAGTTTCATTAATTTGATGATATTTTATATGAATAAAAAGATCTTCTATGGGATTTAGACTATTACTAAGCTGATTAGAAATTGTACAAAAGTAATTGTTTAAAATATCCGGGGAAATAGGTATTTCATTTATCTTGCACTGGTGACCCCTGAGGTCATTAATTATTTGCCAAGTTTCTTTACTTTTGTTTTCAGCTTGAATTATTTTATTTTTATAGTGGATTTCTTTAGCAAGTTTAATAGTGTGCCTGTAAATTGAATGATATTTCAAGAAATAATTGTGAAATTCATTGTCATTTGTAAATTTTCTCAAATAATGTAGACATCGTAAATTTATGGATGAAGTTTTTATGCCCTCAGTGAGCCATTTTTTTTATGTTTCAACTTTTTCACGGGGAATGACTCATCAAAAGCGATTAAAAGATAATTATAGAACTCCGTAAATTGGTTTTGATCATCTAGAGATAGAATGTTGTTAGAATAGTATATTAAACAAACACTGATACAGATGTTCTACAGATGTTAATCTTCATAAAGCAATGATTTATACGAAGGCACTGAAGTGTCACAGCCATAAAAATAAACTTATTCCACAGCTGAAACTACTCTTTCTTCTCCAACATGAATTTGATCATTTGTTCTCTAGTACGCAAGTAATATAAACATCCGGTTAATGGCCGTAGATGTAGGTGGTCGGTTCGATGTGGGTACTTTGCTCCACCCGCTCAATCGACCGCTGTGCGAATCGGTGGTTCAAGCCGCAGGCTGGACAATCGATTTTCACTTGCTATCGTCCAACCCGTGTTAGCAATCATAAGTTAAAAGGTAAGAACTCGTTAGTCCTTAGCTCGCACAAGTTTCTACTCTTGAGAATTGTCATTCGTAGGGGAGTGACAGCTGGTTAACAGAAAAACAGATTTTGAACAGATTTTTTTCATCAAAATTGAACGAGTATAATTTATCTCTTATTCCAGACCAACTTTAAGTGCAGTGAAATGCAAACAAGTAAAATTCCATACATTCATATTACCGGCTCAATTTGCATCAAGTGTTACAAATCTCATTACAATTATTACACCTTGTGCTGATTGGTGATTTTGTGAGAACATTTGTTCTCAGAAACTTGAATTGTTCCCATTAGCGATTTGCGGTACCTTGAAATTCTGCTGGGTTAGTAAATCAGGATAATCAATAAGATTATAACTCAGTTTCTATGTTCCATATAATTACGAACAATTTGTACTGAAAAATATCCTGTGAAAATGAAATCGTCAAAATCTATTCCAGTTTCTAAAAATGAAGGAACAGTATTGCAATGTTTGTATGCAAAGCCAATTGGCAAGGATCGTTGATGACTGTTTCAATTCATGGCTCAGTACCTTTCTAGAAATTATAAATTCCCTTACTGATAGTCAAAATGACTCTGACCTAAGCAGGGCTTTTGAAACGGTAAACCATAGAAGAGCGTGGGATTCGATGAAGACGACGAAGGCCGTTTTCGCACGGTCCTGATTGGCGAAGATTCTATGAGTGAGAATTATTGATGGAAGTCTGTTGGCGAGAGGTCTGGGGAGTATGGTGGGTGAGGCAATTGGTTTAATTTTGTGAAACGTGCTGACGGGCGTTGTCGTGGAGCAGGATCGGACCTCTTCTGTTGACTAGTGCCGGCTGCTGCTGATGCAATTTTCGGCGCATTTCATCGATATTCTCACAATATAGGACTCTGCTGTAATGGTTTGGCCAGAGGTTGCAGAAAGTTGAAGTAAATAATGCCAGCCGCTGACTACCATACAGTAACTATGGTGCTTAGGTCCTGAACGTTTCTTGTTGTCATAGAGGATCCACTTGTCTTGCAGAAAAGGGCTATCAGGTACTTATGTGAAGCGAAATGTCGGGATATATGTAAACCCCTTTTTCGAGAAAATAGAATCCTTACGGTCATTTCTATATTTACATTGGAAACCGTGTCAATTATACACAAAAATAGAGAGAACTATGAATCTACAGCTACAGCCACATACCACACAAGGCGGTCAAATGAACTGAATTTACCAATTCCAGAAACATGTTTGGTTCAAAACTAGTTGATATATAATGGAATTAGGATATACAATAAACTTCCCAATGAAATCAAAGAGACTCCTTTTATCATATTCAGAAAGAAATGTACAAAACTATTAGGTGATAAAGCCTATTATGACCTACAAGAATATTTTGACGATGCCCTGTAACTTAGAATGTGTGGAAAATGCGATTGTACTGTGTGTGAAAAACATATTTTCATTCGTTGTCCTAGTTCTTGTCATGTAACCTTTACATATGTATGTATATATAGTTTATATTTTATTTAAATCATTTACATTTTATACTTCACATCTTATATTTCATGTTTGTATTGATATTTATTTATGACATTGTGTTTGTAACAAAAATGTTATTCTTATACAATAAACATATTATCAATCAATCATCACACATGACGATCCGATTCAAAAAGAATCGTTTTGATTGCGTAAAAGCAAAGAAAAACAGACATTGAAAGGTGACAATTTCTGTCGATTGTTCAAATTGTGGGGCACCGACTTTGCAAGCTCTTTGACCTTCCCAATACGTTTTAAACCATCAAAAATCGCATGGGAGCTGACGCCCAGTTTTTTCACCATCCCACGCTCCATTTGTAATGGGTCAGTCTCCACCAGGGTCCTTGGGAGCTGTCCGACTTATCCATTTAGTCCAAGTCACCAGAAAAGACTGCAGCTTCTTGGGCTTATTGCGTTTATTCTCCCATCTTCTCATGACAACCATTCCATCAGTCTCGTTCCCTGTACTAGTTTGTACAGGTTCTGTGTTGGATGTTCGTTATATTCTTCTGGATGTAATTTCGTACGTCCATATATTGCCTGGCTTGTGTGATTCAGTGCATAATCTGAAGCTGAGGTCTCCGTTGTACAGCCCCATTTTATTCAAGTGTCCTCTAAGCGAATAATGACCGGTTAGTAACCCTGTAATTATTCTGAGCCGATCCCTACTAAATTGAAGTAGTTCTTCGGTTCTTTTGTCGGACGGTTACCTAATGAAGGTTCCACTGTGTTTGTTGCCAGGTACTTTTGTCCAGTACTCTGTTTGCTTTTTATTGGTCCATGTCCTAATCTGGTTTCGTATCAATGATTTTGGTACCCCCAGAGCTGGTTCAGGACCTATATATGAAGTTGATGATCCGTGTCTAGTGCATTCATCAATTTTATCATTATCTGTGATTCCTGAATTCCCCTGACACCCAGTACAAAGTTAATTTGTTCCTGTTTGCAAGTTCAGTCAGTTGTTCATGGCATTCCCAGACCAGTTTTGATGTCACCTTCAGGTTTGTCAGGTTTGCACCTTGCCTAGTTTGTTGATGGCGGTCGCCTGCTTTATCTTTGGCCACCAGACCAGAGATGCGTATGTTATCATGGGTTTAACCACCATCGTGTATAGCCAATATCCCATGTCTGGTTTTAGCCCCCATGTTTCTTTCCTCTTTATCCTGTCCAAGGTTCCAGGTCAGTTTGGAATCTAGAATTACTCCCAGATATTTAACCTCCCCGACACTTGTATTTCTTCACCTCGAAGTTTTAGAGGTCCGAGACCCTCCTTTTTAGTCCTCTTGGTGAATGCTACTATGGTCGATTTGGATGGGTTTATGTTAAGCCCTTCTTCTTCGGTCCATTATGTTATAATATTCAGGGCTTGCTGCATGCATCTCTTCACTACATTATTATATTTACCCTGGACTAAGATAACTAAGTCGTCTGTATAGCCCAGTGCTTTATACCTATTGTGGTCCAAGAGACATAATAGCTCGTCCATTACAAGGCTCCATAACAGAGGGGATAGAACCCCGCCTGAGGACAGCCCCTTGTTACCCGTGCCACGACTGTTTCCCCCATGATGGTTGTTTATACCAATCTTCCCCTAAGCATGCAGTCTATCCACCTACAGCTTGTCTTGTCGATCCCTCTTCTCCTCGACGCCTGGATGATTGATTCTAACGACGTATTGTGAAATGCGCCCTCAATGTCCAAGAAAGCAGCTAAAAGTACTTCCTTGTTTTTGTAAGTATGTTCTACTTTTTCTACCCGACATAGAGAAGTTTCTGTTGACATACCTGACCTGTGTGGACCTGGATTACTGTAGGTCGACCACTTCGGGGCTCATCTTCGAGGCCATAATATACGGAACGAAATTTCGCAAACCAACGTCAAACAGTGCGTAATTATTGTTAAATACCTGGTTAATTTTTCGGGCTGTTTCGGCATCATATATAATGAGCTAAAGAGAAGCAAAAATGAAAACAAAACTCATGACATTGAAGCAAACAAAACTTTTGCAACAACCTAATATTTGTGCTTGTGATGCACTGTTTGGAACCTTTGATGTAGTAATGAATATTCCTGGAGTTTAATCTTTATCTTGAAGATGATCACTTGGTTATTGAAACACGTGTTGAGGTGTTGAAAATAACGTAAAAAACTCCAGTAATATTCTAATATTCGTGCCTCAAGTTCTGTAAACACGTAATGTTTTATTATGAAAACTGACCAATCAGTTGTGGCTTTAATTACCAAGTCCATTTTAATTTCAGGTTGGTACCACCACTGAAGAAAATCAAAGTTGAGGAACCCACAGGTGATATTCCAGACGTCCTTCAAGGGGAAATCGCTCGCCTGGACCCCAAATTCAAGGTTTCACTGGATCCAAATCAACAACCGGGCTCGAAATCTATCCAACTGATTTGTTGGTTAGACGACAAACATCTCCCGTGCGTCCCGCCTATTTCGTTGGTTGTACCGGAGGATTATCCAAAAATGTCACCTACTTGTAGTGTAGCTCCGAACGAATACAACGCTACCGAATTTTTATCGAAAGTTCAAATCAACCTATTTTCGAGAATTAAGAAACTTCCCCAGTATTTTTCTGTGTCGCATGTTCTTGATACTTGGGAAATGAGTGTTCGGCAAGCAGCTGCTGGTTCGACTAAGCAAATGGACACTCTGGCTGTGATGTTGGGACTATGATTTGTGGAAATAACTGCTCAACTACGAAAAGTATGGCACAATTTGGGTCGATTTTACTGGAATTTCAATATCTTCGTGACTTGTTAGTCGTTACTCATGATATCAACTACTGTTTCATCTGTATATTTCTCTGTCACTTCATGAACGAACATCATTCAAGTACTTTTATTTAAATGTAGAAGTATTGTTTTTTTTTTTTTCAAATAAGCGTATCTACAAAATTTTAGGTTAGCGGCCTAAAAACATCTTTAGATTGTGCCGTACTTTATTTTTAATTTTTTTTTATCATGTTATGACAATGTAGAATGATGAAAATATTTTTAAAATGTATTTTACCCACCATCTGTCATTGTTATTTATATTTTTTTCTGTTAGATATTTTTCAATTATATGAAGTTTTGAACCTTGTTCTCAGGAATTATTCAAAATATGTGCTGTACGTTTCCACTTTTCCAGGAATACATTTTATTGAATGATGAATGTTTTTCATTTCAAGGTGCATACATGTTTCATATTTGTCTAAGCAATTGACGTATTGGTAGTGCACGTGACTCGGTATGCAAACATCGTTAGTTCGAATGGCTCGACTTGATTTTTTTCGCAAGAATTCATCTAACATTTAAAAAAAAACCGCAACATGTTTCGCTATACAATAGCATTCTCAGGCGTCACAATACTGACTGAACAAATTCTGTATCATGGTTTTATAGTAAAATTAAGGGAAACAATTCAAATCTGTTTGGTCATTGAGCAATAATCCCGAATTCCTACATCTATTGATTTGCAAACATTCCAAAAGATGGAGTTCAGAATCTTTCTCTTTCAAATGAAATACGTCGCAATCCCCCCCTCTGTCGAAAGATGATTGGCAAATGTTGAATCGGTCTTTCCCTTCAATAAACTACTTATGTGCTCTTTTATTCTTTTGGAACAGTTCTTCCGGTTTGTCCGAAATTAAATTTTGGACAAGAACCACAAGTTTACTACTATACTCACGATCTAGCCGACACTGGAGTTCTATCTTTATTGCTTTTGAAGAATTTACTCAAGTTATTATTTGTTATGTCCAGTTCTTTGCTTTTTAAAAACCGTGCGATATTATTAGTAGGATCACCAAAGTTAGTTACGAGTCACATAATGTTTAGTTTCATTATTTGAAACTGGATACAACTGGTTCAGAGCTTTTTTCTGCAATTTTCAGAGATATTTAAATCAATAATATCCACCTCGAAATCGTTGTTGACAGCAATATTTTTAATGAAAATCAGTTCTCTTTGAAAATTGCTTTCTGAAAGAGGAAAATTCAATAGTCTGTGAATCATACTGAATGCTGCTACCTAATTCATCTAGTTGAAAGTGGATAATTCTGCTGTTACAACCTACCCAAAATACAAGGGTAAAGCTGTTTTAGTCATTAAATTTGTGGAAATTTTGTTAGATTCTGACATAATTAATTAATGAAATAAATGTTAAATCTATGAGAAAAGACTTTGACAGAAACAGATAATTTAAACATATGTCAATTTTTAGATTACTAAAAATTTCGAACAAAATAAGAGGCATTTCGTACTGTTGGCAACCCTTGAAAAGACAAATATGAAAAGTTCAATTTTAGTACGATTTCCAAATTTTCATTCCAAGTTTGAATACACTGTACTTGTTTACTTGATTGAACGTTAAATTAACAGGCTTATTTCATGATCAATAGAGACATCGTTCACCAAGGATAATCGTATCTCCTAATTATATTGTTGGATATTCATTCTTTGAGAGAAGTATGCAGAATTCGGTTAGCGGACCTTTTCAATTTGTGTAATTTTTATTCCAAATAGGTAACTATTTAAAAAATAAGTAACTTTGACAGTTTATTTTTTTAAGAACCAGTTACCGCAAATGTCAAAAATTCATTTCTAGTGTTACTCCCGAATTTTTATCGTAGTTTTAGTACCTATAAAGTGACTTTTACCAGTTGGTTGACCGTTGAAATAAATGAATCTATAATGAATTTCACTTTTTTTAGAGTTTACAATGAATTCGACAGCAAGTGTGACTAACATTATGATATAAAATGCCTCATTAAGTGAAATACGATGTACTCCAGAATCACAAAAAAACGATTTCAACACTGACCAGTGGCTCAGTGGAAACTGGCAACACTGAAAACAAATAATGATTCATAACGTCAAATCAGCTAGAAATATTAATTTTATCAAAAATTCCTTTTAGTTGAGTTTCCATTCCATTGTGTTTATTATTGTAAAGTGTTGGACGCAGTACCTAATTTCTCAGAAGAAAAATTATAATTTAAATCGTTGAAATCAATTAGAAACTTGTTGAAATGGGAAATGAAATGTCTTCTACAGCAATGGAAAGTATCCTTTTTCAAAGCTTGGACTCGAAGATTTTTCAACTTGTGTCGTTTTAAATCCAGTTAACCCCAAATGAAACGATTTACGTAGTAGTTAACATTTATCACCGCCTTCACTAAGTATGAAATAGTTATTCTGTCTGGGACAAAATTTTAATATGATTCTTGGGTTATTTCTAATAGAAGGATAATTAAAAGCATTAATACAGATAATTCAAATACACTAAAAATACTAAATAGCAAAATTAAGATTCATGGTGAAGATATGAGATGCAGTTTTAACAATATATTGTAATGAATCAAAGTTGATATCACACGAATTAGATATTGAGTTGAAATGATTGCAAATGTAAAAATTTATTGACTTGAGGTACAAATCGGTCCTGACCAGTTGACAACAAAAAGCTTTTGTAGTATTAAACACAATTTTTCTTAACATTTACAAAAGAACATCTCTTCAATCTTAAATTCGCAGCAAAGGAATTAGAACGGAATTCTAAGCGCTGTGAAAAGGAAGAAAAACAAGAGAAAGCAAAGACCAAACAGGCAATTCAAAAGGGAAATATGGAAGTGGCTAGGATTCATGCTGAAAATGCTATCAGACAGAAAAACCAGTCGGTCAACTATCTGAGGATGTCTGCAAGAGTAGATGCTGTAGCAAGTAAAGTACAATCAGCGGTCACAACTAGAAAAGTTACCAATTCCATGGCTGGGGTCGTTAAAACTATGGATGCTGCCATGAAGAGTATGAACTTGGAAAAGATTTCTAGCGTTATGGATAAATTTGAGCAACAGTTTGAAGATCTCGGTGTTCAGACAGATGTTCTTGAAAACACAATGGGGCAAACTACAACAACTCTTGTGCCTCAAAATGATGTCGATTCTCTCATGCAGCAAGTTGCTGATGAAGCAGGGTAATTGTTTTTATTCTCTTCAAACACTTGCATTATATGATTTTGAATAGAGTTTACATAATTTCTGGGCTAACCAATTATCAATAAGCGTTGGTTATTGCAAATGATTTGTAGATCTTTTGAAATCGTATACCTGTTTACACTATTTTTCTACAAGAATATCTGACTTTTTAAATTAAGGCTTCATTACTCTCAGAAAAATAATTATTGTTGATGATATACTATATTGTTGGAAATTTGCAGAGTAGCACCTTCAAATTAAAAACTAAAGAAGTAAATCAACTGATACCTCTTATGAAAGTGTCAGTTCTCTATTCAATGAGTATAAGTTTAATAATTTACTTTTTTGTTGTATAAATAATAATAATTTCTGAACTGAACCTAATCATTACAGTTACATGTAAACAGCGAAAAACTAAATTTTTATTTATGCTTGTTTCATCTGAATATATATTCGAGAACTACCTATAAAAACCGGAATTTTTGTATCTTAAAGATAGAACTGATATTGTCTGTGTTCATTTATATTTTGAGAAATAAGACTGATAACTTCAAGAAATGTTGAGATCACATTGATCTTGACCTCTACACTTATCTACTTCATTTTTATTATTATGTATAGAGCTTTTTTCTGGAGATTTTACTGCTCTAGAAAAAGGATACCCTATTTTAGCAAAAGAAATAAAGTTTTAACTGGGGGTTGTAATAAAACCTCTTCTGCGCCAAGCATGCTGCAAAAATTTTTTAGTTTTATTAATAACTTGTATTAATAAATTTTGTATATACATAAAATGAATGATTTGAACATTTTTTTATATACCTAGCTAATCACAAACATTTCGAAAAGTTACCTCCAATTTAGTGCTTTTTCGGCCATTATTCATTTATATGATTATAAATATGACAATTCACTGACTAACTGTAATTTGTATTACGGGCAGACCAACTTTTGCATTTCTGTCTTCACTAGCGTGACTCGATTACAACACTGATATTAATCCTCAAAAATAACAACCAAAATAATTATTGCAACAACTAATTATAAACTGAGATCAAATAGCAACAACTGCTAAAAATAATAGAATAGGTAAGGGTGAAATAAGCCACACAACAGCGTCTCTTTAAAATGTGCTTGAATAATTAAGTTAATGAATGATTTAGTATTCCAACAGAAGTTACTTGGGAAAATTGATAATTTTTTGCATAAAATTCAATTCCTCATTTGGTGGCGAGTTCTTTTTTATTCTGGTTTCATTCATTTCAGATTGGATTTGAATATGGAGCTTCCAGAAGGGCCCCAGGGTAGTGTTATTGGTTCCGCTAGTCAAGTGTCGCAAGAACAAGATGAACTCAGTCAGAGACTTGCAAGATTGCGGCAAGCCGAATGAAATCGATGAGTTTTCACATTGACAGAATATGAAATTATGTGATAAACAAATCCTCCAAAAAGTATGTTACAGAACGCTTTTTTTCGTAAATATAAAAATCGAGCCACTAATAGATTGGTTTTATCAGTTCATATAGAAGTTTCCACTGATTTACATCCCAATTCAATCTTCCAATTTGGAAGTCTTTGTGTGGAGTACGATCTGATTCAAGTTTTCCTTTTGAAATTATTAGTTATGAAATGCCTATCGGCTACTAAAGAAGTATTGAGATTTGAACAAAAGCAATTTTTTGTGGTGGAAATTATCAATATTTCTGGGAATTCTCACTTTCCACAATCTGAAAAAAATTGTAATGGAGAACTTATACACATTTTAACGTTTCGGAGGCCCAAATTTGCCTCTGTTTGCAAAACTGAAAATTACCTATATATAACTCAGTTTTTCTTTTTTGATTTATTTTCAAACTTTCTTGACAGAAAGGATGTAATGAACTACTCGCTAAGAGTAGAAATGGACCGTACTTGGGGCTTCCGGTCTTGAAGAAAACATTGAAAAGTGGCAAAATTGCGTCAGAAAACAATTCGTTTCATATTGCAACATTATAACATATGAAATACTGATGTATAACCTATTTTCCTCTGTTACAAATATATTGACTTACACAGTAAGTTATCAGGGCAAATTAGAAGTTCTTGTATGAAATTCACCATTACAATTGTTTCTAGATTGTGCAAGGTGAGAGGTACAGTAAAATATGTTGAAGTGGCATTATTTACAAAATTACTTAAAATAATATAGTTTACTGCCAAATACCAAGATGATCCTACTAACTTTTATCGACAGTAGGAATTTCCGCAAATGAAAATCCTTAAAAAAGGTACCGTTTTCACACAAAGCTTCAAGAGATGAAAACCACAATGTACTTGATTGTTTGGTACATATTTTTTGGATTCCACTGAAGTTTATATTCTCAGCTGTTATTAATTAAGGTTCTATGCTTATAAATTAGTTATATTTACCTGTGAACTGTATCCATAATTTGTATAGATTTTAATAAACTAACTACGTTTTCCATATATTTCAGATTTTTTTCGTGGAAAGTACTTTAAAGACTTGTAGGATGTACCCAAAGTATTATCATTTATATTCAAGAAAAACTTTGTGAGATTTTCACTTGGCAGCTTTACAAAAACGCAACACGTGTTTCGCTATATATTAGCTTCTTCAGGTGTTCTAACATGTATAGACAAGTTAGCAATTTACATAGAATAAATCATTCGGAGGATTTCTACATTAACCAGCTATAATGCATATACATCCCTTTGAAGTCGAAACTTGTACAGGCCTAGGATCAGCGAGAACTTAACTTTTACCATGTGAATCCCGGTATAAATAAAACAAGAACTATAAAAAAACAACAGTATTTATTTTGCTGAACCTAACATTATGAATGTTTTGGTTGACTAATTTGAACCATATAAAAATTATTAAATATTCTTGTGGTAAACCCTTTTTGATGAAACATATTCACAATTGTATAGCACACAATTCAATTACTTATTAAACCTAGGTAATCGTCCATTAAAGTTCCAATGGCAAACTGAAAATAAAAGCATAACAATGTTAGTTAATGAGATAATTTAGGCATAAGTGAAAATTCAACAACAATAACTGAAAATTAAAAGTTCAATTGTAATTATGGCCCAAAAATGGTAATGAAATTAATGATATGGGTTAGAAAAAAGTTTTTATGAATTAAAGAATCTTAAGCCATCAGATTGCACGCTAATGATGACATCGTGCATTATAACATACTTCCTGAACCATACTACAAACATCTTATTTTTTGAACAGGTCTCGTACGGCTTATAAAGAGCGAACATAAAAAGACATAATTTAAATTGTTTCTGATAAGAACGAAATAATCACTTGAATATTTTTCTCACCAGAAAAGTCGAAATTTCTATTAATTCAAGTTGACAAAAATGGATATAAAGATATTTCAGAAAATACTTACAATACCAGAAGCATCAACTCTGGTACCAACTATTTTTAGTCTTATTTCTCCTTCAGCGTGTATCACTACTTCTTCATCCTGAGATTTATAACACTGGGGATTAACATTGGGGCAGAATTCCATCTCTGCTGGGATTGAGTGATGAGAAA
Source organism: Leptinotarsa decemlineata (assembly GCF_025532065.1). NCBI lineage: Eukaryota > Metazoa > Arthropoda > Insecta > Coleoptera > Chrysomelidae > Leptinotarsa > Leptinotarsa decemlineata. Next base: position 7,056,430 of record NW_027412556.1, on the reverse strand, counting down.
TGAAGCAGGACAAAGGCCCTATTTCTGCAAACATTCCGACTTTATTTACTTGTCGAACAACTGCATCAAGTACCTCGCCCTTGAATGGGCGAAAAACGATTGCTTTATACTTGACTGGGTAGACTACGAAACCCTGTCCAGGAAGAATTAACCCAGCTCCGATGCTATCGATTGTGGTAACTGCTATAACAAATCCATACCTTAAAAATAATTTTGTGAAAATGAAAGTATTTAAAAAATTAACTTAGAATAATTGAATATAAAGAAGTGCTTGCTACAAATTCAATTTGGTTAAAGTTGATATGCATACTTTTCATTCAGTGAATGCAATCTTGAGATTTACGAAAAAATGGTAGTTTTTAATCTATTTTATGTAGATATACATTTACATATACTACTTACTTTCCAGTACAAGTTCCCTCGACTTCCGTATAGAGTTTTGTTTTTACTTTTTCTAATAGTTGTGGGCCAAAATACTGGGGATGCAGTAAAATTTCATGCTCAAGGGATATCTATAAATCGCTCTGATTAAATTAAAGTATTCCATAAAATTAATTCACTTACATGATAAAACATATTTGAAAAGGCTGGTAGGTTATTATTTATTATTGAAAAATATATTAAACTTAAAAATTTGAGCTACCATATAACCTAAGATCATAAACGTTACAAGTAATAAGTGTTTTATGAGTTTCACAAATCTAGAGTAAGTAGTTTGTAATGAGTTTATGGAAATAACCTACAAAACAAACACAAACCCTCTTTCTCTCTCTCAATGTTTTTGGCCTTTGCCACACAGCCTATAGTCTTTTGGCATTTTACTGTGTCTTTGCTTCTATTCCATTCGCGAAAAAAGTACTTCAAAGTCTACCGTTTTTATTAGCTAATTCGATATCCAGGAATTCTGTTGTGTTTTATGTGTTTTTCATGGTGTGGACATATTCTGCTTCCATGTGTCGGAATTGGGAATTCAAAATATATATAATTTTGACCAGGGAACCAATTATTGATCCGTAAATATTCGAAATCGTTTGCGAATGTTATTGGGAACTTGTTGCTGCTATTTTTGACCGCTCAAATACTTGAACGTGAGCCTTTTATGTGAGCAGACCGTTTTGGAACCTATTTTCGAACGGCGAATTTGCTAAATCGAGTGCGAATGTTGTTGAAAACGTGTGGCGGCTATTATTTACCGCTCCAATACATGGACTAAATCAATATTATAAGAGCTGACTGACTCTGTCGCATATATGGAAAACATGTGGAATGTTTTATTATTGCTAATAAAAGCTTGAGGTTAGTTTCAAGCTTTTTCATTTTATGGTTCCTGCACGCACTTCAATTCGTGAATTGTATATTTAAAATTTATCTGTACTGTTCAATTATATGGTTATTCCCTATCAACTAAAATAAGATCACTTCAATAAAGTTGTACATGGATTTGATAAATACTAACCATTAATCATGATAGTTTTTTTTGGAAAAGTTTATTATATATTTTTTGCATCTAATTAAGATACTCCAAACGTTATCCAGATTGGTACTGAAGAGCCCTAAGGCAAGTGTCTTACGGCGAAACATCAGTGTCTACCAGTGAGGATGACAGTGTTCCATGTCAGTGCAATTTGTTGCCATTCATTTAAAGTAGAACTCCTGTGAATGATATCTGATTTTATTCCATAACGAATGTTTGAAATACAAACTGAGTAGAGAAAAGTATCTTCTGTATAATTCAGTGTTCATATAAAAGTATTTGTTTCGAAAGAATTTTTTTTTTCTTTCGTGTAATTTAATGTTTATATGAAAGTAGCAGAAGGTGTTCTCGTAGGCATACAGCCTGTAGAAATTCAAGATCACCAGTTCTTACCTCCTTTCCTCAGCTCTCACAATGTTCTAAATATTACATTTTTTTCCTGGGAACCAGAATGAAAAAAAACAAAAACATTATTGGCTTTTAAACAAAATTGTTTTGGTTAGTACAGAACGTATTCTACTTCCTCGGTTATTTTCTAATATACTTTTGTTCCTCTGAGGTGCTTTACTACCACAGAACTAAAACTCTATTCTTCTGTCGCAGTATACTTATATATTATTATATATTGTATACTGTGCTTCTGTGTTTACTACGCCAGAATATTAAGGCTCGATCCACACTATGATTCCGTTCTCGTCCCGATCTCGCTCCGGTCTCGGTCCGATCAAATCTCGCTGTGTCTACACTTACTAGTTCCACACTCAGTACTCAGTCTGTCTCGATCTATGGTCGACATAGGACGTTTCTCGAAATAATTCGATAAATTGTAGTCGCCAAAAAATGGCATTTCATTTTTCAATCGAAGAATTAGCGATAATAGCTATTAGTTTGGACGAACAGAATACAAATGAAAAAAATTACAACATAAAATGAAAATAAGAAGAATGTGGATACATCCCAGTTTACTAACGAGAAAAGAAGAAGGCGAATATCACACGTTATATCGTCATTTGATAGACGACGAAGAAAAGTTTATTATATATGATCAAATGTTATAAATAAATCAAATAAAGTACTTACATTTTTCAGAATCCCATGATTTATTACTAGCCATATGACTAGAAGAAAAATGTAACGTCTTCTTGCAAGACCGAAGAAAGACTGGAGTTGAAACAAAAACGTATCACACTGTCGGTACAAGTCATGACAGGTCCGATCTAGCTCCAGTCTCGCTCCAGTCAAATATTCTTTTCGACCAACCGGTACCGACGCGATGCCGGATCGGAACCAGAGCGATACGATAGTGAGAATACTCTGATTCTTTCTTGTTTGAGAATACTTTACCGGACCGGGAACGGACCGAGAGCGGAGCGAGATTGGACCGAGAACGGCATCATAGTGTGGATCGAGACTAAAGGCATTAAAGGCAAGTATCACGAAAAAATGCCTGTCAATTTTTTGTGCAGCCAATGCCATTTTTTACAGACCTGAAAGGGTGCCTGTCAATTTGCAGTGCAGCCAATGCAATTTTCAATAGATATGAAACCACCATCATCGTTCTTTGGTTGGAAACAAGTTGGAAAAGAACGAAAATTACAATAAGATTTCATAAAATTTTGCTCCGGATATTCGTTCATAATTTTTTTATTTTGCTAGATAATTGTTACAAATAATTTCACTATTGAGTGTGACCCGTTTTACTTTCATAAAGTGTAGAACCTGCAGAATAATTATAACGCCATTTTACCTTTGCAATTGTGTGTGTATCTTATAACCTTTATGGTTTACGTTCTTGATGTATATCCATCTATATTTATAGTGAAATCATTAGTAGTGGTCCTATGCCAAAATTGTATCAGTCAAAAATGCGTTTTGATGGGTAAGCATTGTAATGAAAAATATAATTTTAATATATTTCAACCTGTTTGCCATCAAACATTTGTTAAGTTTCAAAATCACTTCGTTTTTAGATAACTGGGACATGTAATTTGATAGAAATTACAAAAACTTTTATATAGGGTTGAATGTTATGGCCCAACAACAGTATTTTGAGGTTTTGAAACAAGATGATAAAAACACTGGACAGCAACAGTTTTATGCCAATGTTGAAGACCAAACAGTACAATACGTGATTACACCTAATAAGACACAAGTTCAGTATCCAACAACTCCTGTAAGTTTGACAGATTGTATAGCAATTTAGTGCTGGGCCAATTTTTTTTCATTGAATCCCTTGCATAAAAAATATACATGTGGCAATTATTCATTGAGGTTATTTGATATAATTCCTGTAGTGGTTTATTTTGTGTTTTGTATTGTGCCATGTAAGTGTTTCTGTTTTCAAGGAACAACTAGTGAGTGAATAGAATAGAAATTGGGGTTAGGGGTAATTCTAAAGCTGGCTCTGGTACAACGTGTACAGTAGTTGAAAGTTATCAAAAAGAAATAATAGCAGGTTGATGCAACAATACTTAAGAGTTGAACCTAATAACTTCTGACAAAGACACTGTCCGTTTCATGCACTTATTAATGTAACCACAGTTATTCTTCATTTGATATTTTATTATACTACTGAAAATTCTTTATATACTTCATCAAAAAAATGTGTTTTCTGTTTGTTTTTATGTTCAATCATTTTTTGTTCTATCATAATAGATACAGAGCCCAAGCTCTAGCTCTGGTCAGATTTCTAGACAGTGTTCTTATCCTTAGCCTAATTTCCATAATTGCTCTCGTTGACTTGTTTTGGTTGAACTCTCAGTTGAAACCCTTCATTATTTAGTTTAGTAGTACCAACTCCTCAATTGTATCCTTTTCTTGTTTTTAATGTTTATGTTATGTGCTCTGTGTTATTCACATGATTCAGTTTATAATGAACATTCCTATACAGATAATTGGAAACTCCATGAATGGTGCAGTAGTAAAAAGTAATATTTCAAAAGATGAGGTAGAGAGAAATTGTAAATTAATATTGTACTGTGGGTATTGGGTTACAAACTATCATCAGTATTTAACTGTAGAAAAATTTTACAATGGTAATTTCTTTATTCAGATCGTAGTGGCAACAGGAGATCAGTTGATGGTTGTAAACGCACCACCACAACAGATTGTTATAGACCCGTCGTCGATTACTTATCAGGAGCCAGAAGTGCAGCAGCAATTACAGGTATGTAAAGAAGGATTATCTCCCAGTGTCCTACATTGTCCTTAAAATGGTGGAAACAATGGTGGAACCATATCTGTGTACCATACACACACATTGTAAAATTAAGATGCAAATGGAAGTCAATGATTTTTGAAAAAAAAAGTTAACCCTTTGTTAGTTGGTTTTGAAACTATTCAGGGTTATTCAAGGTCAAACATATACACTGTGGTTACATCGTGATTAAGAGAGAAACCTAACAAAAAAATTGAAAAATACCTCTGGTGTGCTTACATTTTCAGTATGGGAAGGATAAAAACAGTTTCTGCCTTTAACTATACGAAAAAATACTTGACATTGAATATATGTGTTGGATATAAAGTACTCTTCTTTGGATCGTCCTCTTTTCTAATAGGAAAAAATTTAGAATATGGTGAATTATTTGTTCAATTTCTGACAAAGAGTCATAACTATCTGTTAGTTGGATAACATGCTACCAGTGGCAATATGAAGCGGTATAAATTGACTGGATTGAGTAAGTATTCAATAGATGGCGCTATATTAAAAGTACAAACGAGAACAGCGTGACGAACTTCTATCACAGACTATTTTCCGTCTTTATTTGTAAATAATAATTTCACTGTATTGAATAGATTACAACAATGTAATATAACGTAAACCCTAACCACAGCAATGCATGGCCAGGTCTTCTAGTATGTAGTTCATATTTCTCTAATTAAAACACTTTGTTAATTTCATGGATTTAGTTTGTAAAGTATTCCTTCTGGCATTTGTCCACTATTTCCTGTTTTCAGCAACCCAGACAACAAATGAGACCAACTTTGAGAGTTCCAAACCAGAGTCAGTCTGTCAGACAGTTGACCCCAGGCATAGTACAGCAAAGGCCATTACAACTGCCTCCTTTACAATCGATTCCCAGTCAACCACAAGCTAATCCACCTAATCAACTCCAGAGAACAACTGGACCTATACAGTTGCATTTGAAACAGCCTGTTTCGATACCGAGATCAATGGGCAACTCCCTACAACTGAATTCCCCAAAACCTCTGGGTACACAACAGTTGCGACAAACGAATCCCAGTAAGCTAGCGAGACCAGCTTCATCTGGACAGCAGATCAGGGTGTCTACTTCTGCGGCTCAGCAAAGGCCTAATCTTCAACTTAGAAGTGCTCCCATGCACAATACGAGGTTTCAACTGCAGCAAACTCAACAGTTGCAAGTCTCTAGCAGTCAAGAAGGGGACATTGAATCTCCAGATTCGGTAAGTGTTCTGCAACAACAATGTGACTGATCATTCTGAATATCTCAGAAACTATTTGGAATGTCAGTACCAAATTTTAGATGGAGCTGTTACAGCTTAAGTTGGAGTATCTCCCTCCAAGCTTCAAAATGATAAAACATACTCAGAAGCCAACTCATCTTTGATTTGCCTTTCCCAATTTATTTTGACAATCACCATAGAGGGGGGTCAGCCAGCTGAATAAATATATATCTATACAAATTCTATGATTGAAAAGATGAGCATGTTGATACACGCACATGTTTATCATCTAGTTTTGACAGGCAAAACTGGCGAACTTGGTTGGCGATTGCTGCCATTCTTGTGGGCCTTCCAAGCGAGGTGATTTTAAGACCTCGTGACGAAGAGCAAAACCATCCTGTTTGTTGTCGGTCCGACCATACCAGCTCATTACTCCATTTGCATAAGACCTGCATAATGTACGTCAAGCCATCTATCAGTCTGAGATTCGTTTAATTAAATCCGAATGTTGTTTTTCCGAAATTCAGCTATAACATATATTGATAGATTTGACCATTTTGTACATATCATCTTCTAATTCATCTGTTGTCCAGAATAAAGTTTTATCCAACCTACTTGTCGAACGCTGGTCATATTTTTTTCAACTGAGCTACAAAAACAAATTGAACTTATGTGGATAGAAACTCTTACAAATGAAAAAAAAAAGATTTGATTTCGATCATGAAATGTGTCAAACTGTTGAATGCCAGTTTTCAAAAGTTGAAAGATTAAGTTTCTTCAACAGTCCTCAAAGGAGAATTAATTTTTTTCATCACCTGTTCATCCTATTTTGCATATTGATATTGAATAATAATATAGTTAACATAATTGGCTCTAATAATTCCAACCATTTCTGAGATATTGGCGGAGTTTCATTATATGCCACACACTGTATATTGAAATGTTCAGAGCCTTGGATTATATAAATTTGATCTGCAACTTTTTGGACAGAAGTGATTTCGAAATTTTTGAAAAGGCACACATAAATTCTGCTTGATTTGTATCCCATAGAAATTTAAAAAATTATATATCAATATTTTTTCAGAAATCCTCAGACGACCACGAAGCTGTCGCATTACCAGACGGAACTGTTGTTTCAGTATCTACTTACAAGAAGATGTTGGGAGAGCAGAAAGCTAGGAATATTCCCCAAAAGTAAGTACAAATTACATTATGTATTTTCTTCCAAATGATTGATCTCTGTGTGTTTCATACATATTGATTTCAACAGCTCTGTGATCATGAAATACGAGTGAATTGAAATATAGCAGTAACTTTCTCAAATATCATTCTATTAATATGTCATTGTTTCAAGCACTAAAGTTTTTGGAGCACAGGAGCTTCCAGTCCTACATATTAATTTTTATTTAATCTCATATGAATGTTCATCAGGAATCTTTTGAACCAAGCAACACAGCAGAACGAACAATCTACTCAGAGTCCACAAGTCACTTCAGCAACTAACCCACCAACTCCTAGAAAGAGAAACACCACTCCACGTAATCCTAGACAACCACCTCGGGGAGGTGCACGCAGTACCGGCAAGGGTCGTAATCAGACTCCGAAAGCTTCTCCACAGACTTTGCAAGGCAAGGAGACACCACAATTTTCTGCAGTCAATCAACAACAAAATAAATCTCACCTGTACCAGAACACTTTGTCAAATATGCCACAGAATCAGATGGCTTCACAACAGGAGCAGCTTCAACAGCAGGTGCAGCAAGTTCAACAACAACAGCAGGTTCAACAGCAACAGCAGGTTCAACAGCAACACCAGGTTCAACAGCAACAGCAAATTCAGCAGCAAATCCAGCAACAGCAGCAAATGCAACAGCAGCAGTTGCAACAGCAGATTCAGCAGCAAATGCAACATATTCAGCAGCAGCAGCAATTGCAGCAGTTTGCAAGACCTTCTCAAGCTAATTACGTAATTCAGCCTCCCAGACCTAACCAAAAGCCCCAGAGTCAGAGGCCTCTTCCCGCTTATATCCCTTCCAGTCAAATTCAGAAAATAATAGGTTTGTAATGTAATTGCTAGAAATTCATCAGTTCAATTCCGTTTGTTTTTTTCTAGAGAGTACACCTATCGGTGAGGAATTCTCCGACTCGATAAGGATGTTAGTTCTTTTGGAAAATGGAGAACAGAGACTAATAACCTTTACCTTGCCTAAAGAAGCTTGTACCATACAGGAAATCCTGGAACAGGTCAATGTACCTTTTCAAAGTAACACAAACATTCAAGTCACTGAGGCCAATTCTAATGGAATCAATTATATCGTTACTGTTGGTAATGTTCCACCACTTGGATATGAGGTCAGTAGGATATGTCACTTTTTTATGAGGGGTGGCCAAACGAAAGCAAAACAGAACTGGAATCATTGACATTTTAGAAAATTCATCAAAATTTTAGAAAATGTATTGACATTTTAGAAAATGTATCGACATTTTAAAAAATGTATCATTTTAGAAAATGCGTCGACATTTAAAAAATGCATTGACATTTTAGAAAATGCATTCACATTTTAGGAAAAGTATTGACATTTTAGAAAATGCATCGGCATTTCAGAAAATGCATCGACATTTTAGAAAATTGCAGATGCAAAGGGAGACTTCTTTTGTTAATTGTGACTGTACCACTTACACCTTCAAGTGATCTTAAAAGTCGCTCCACTCGAAAATAATTTAACAGCATGGAGTGTCAAGTAAGATGTCATTTTGAAATTCTCAACATTTTTCATTTTATCTTTGAATTTTGAAATTAATCGTGTGAATTTTGTCAAAACATGACATTTTAAAATTTTAATTATGTTTCACGCAGATCTTCTAAAGATGCGGCTTGAGTTTTATGAATGGGATTGTTTAGGTATCCCATCAAAAACAAATCAAGGAAATCTGGTGATCATCTCAGCTATTGCTTCATCTTATCCCAATCACAAGAAGAATAAATGTATCGTACTCAACACTTTCATATAGGACCCTTCGATATTGAAACAGGATGGTGTGCTTCTCCATAATGTGCTTGATTTTTTGTTAATATCTAGACCAACTTTTCCAAGACACTTGATTTAGCGAACAGGGTACCAGATTTGTTGCTACTTGATTTTTTCGTGGAGATATCTCAATGGTATATACAGAACATAAGCAGCATCATAAGATCCACTTGAAAAAATTGCTTTTGAATCACTTTGAAAATGCTTCGGAACATGTGAGAATGTTTTAAACGAAATCTGTTCTTGAATGTATGGATGCAGTTTGATTACATATTCAATAAAGTAGTGAATAGCTAAACATGATTTGAATTTTAAAATGCTATTTTTCTCAGAACATTCAAGCAGAATTCAAGAGTTTGAACATTGCTGCAAAGATAATTTTGTTGGTTTCAAAACGACATAATACTTGTCCCTAAACCATTCTAATATTTGGGGTGATTCTTACTCTCTGTAGGGTGTCAAAGTGGTGGAGTCAGTAGTACTAAAAGGAGTGTCCCCTATGATGAAAAAATCAACGTATTTTTATAAAATGTTGATGCAGTTCTTAACACTAACTCTGTTTCTTGTTCGTTTGACACCCTGTAATGTCCTTGTAACTACCCCTAAAGAGAAACATTTCAAAATGTGTCGTCGGTTTGTATTATTAGGAAGACGAATCTCATTCACAAACTCAAGAGGATACCCAGTTAACCTCAGCAGTTCAGATGACAGTTCAACATGCATCACAATCACAGCAGTTGCAGCAACAGCACCTGCCGCAACATCAACAACCTCAACTCCAACCACAACAAGTGCAACAACAGGTTGCAACTAGTTGTCCAGTAGTCATCCAACAACCTGCTGAAACTTCAAAGCCTCCTTCACCAGAACCTGTTAAGGAAGCTCCCAAACTGGTTCCTGGGATGTTGGCTCTGTGTGGCGCTTGTGGTTATCTGTCAGAAGACTTTGCCAGGTGTATAAGGTGTCAAAGAAAACTTCCAGATAATGTTAAGTCCATACAATCACCTGCAGGGGGAGCCAATGGTCGAAAAAAGAATTTGCAGGTCGGTCAGTTTCAACAATTGCATGTGATGCAAAATCAACAATCTCAGCCGCAACTGCTTCAACCGTCACTGCTACAACAGCCAGTGCTGCAGCAGCAGTCACAACCTCAACAGTCACAGCAACAAATCAAGAACACTCCTGGTAAGTGAAAAACTATGTATTTGTTCCAAAATTCAAAGCATAATATACTCTGAACAAATCAATGACATAACCGAGATATAAATAAATATACTACTTCCCCGGCTAATACCACGCTGGGTATTGAATTATGCAAGACTTAAATTGGTATTTATAACGGGTGTTTACTATTTGCAGTGAATAAATGTGAAGGTCTGTTTAGGAGCTAGTTCCATAAAGATGTTACGGAAACGCATTGTTTCTAGGATACAGTGTGTTGAACTTTTCCGTTTAGCCAACATTATTGACCAAAAATTTGACGCCATTGACGTTTACTTTTGTTTTGGGTTGAATATCTATGAATAAAACTTTTTTATCCCTTGGATCTGATTTTGAAGCTCACTTTGTTTTCCAGAAAAAAATTACTAGTCTGTTATGCATTAGAAAAGCAACAACTAATTATTGATATACACCCTGTTCAAAGTTCATGATTTATAATGCTGTTTCTGCATTGCAAGCTATTTATAAAGTGTCTTAAATAATAACATTCATGTGTTGATCAGTTTCTGGTAAAAAAATGAATAGGCTGAAATATAATCATTGAAATATTAATAATAAGATTTTTTCAATAATATTTTTTAGTACCAACCAATCCAGCGAAACCTGTGTCCCCAACAAAAAAGAAAACCACAAAAAATAAGTCTACAGAGCAAGAAAGTGTTGTCATAAGCTCTGATGAAGAGGAAGATGAAAAACCTTCAGGATTGGTAATATATGAATAGTGGTTACCTATGTTCGATGGGAAATTAAACTTATTTTTTTTCAGAGTGAAAATATTTTGCAGAAATTGGGAAATTCTGTAACTATTAGTCCTATCACCAAAGAGCCATCATCAATCGATATAAAGAGACATTTACCCTCGAAAGTTGCTGGTAAGTTGAAGTTTCAAAAACGGTAAATAGTGTAAATCTTCGCCGTGTGCATAAAAAAACTAGTCAGCCAATTTTGGCAGTCCGCCATATTGTATTTAGAATAACGCATATATTATTATTCATATTCGTTTAACTGATTTTTACGTTACACACGCAATTGAGGTGTTTGGCATGATTTTGCTGTTCAAAAAGTAATGATAGAGACAAAATGTTCACTCTTCAAAATATACAGGTTTTTTTTGAGGTAAACTCTTGCCATAAACTTGTTATGTGTGTATTATAAGTTTATAAAAAAGGTGGCCCCCACTTCACTGAAAACTACAGAGGAATAAGTCTTCTATCAAGCTTTAGCAAGCTTTATGAATTGAATATAAGAAATCAACTGCTTTCATTTTTAACTATGAATAAGTTGCTATCTTCAAGTCAGCATGGTTTCACAAATGGCAGAAGTACTGAAACCGCTTTATATAATTTTCAAGAAAACGTAATAACAGCCTTGGATGGAAAAGTCCAGATTTGTGGGCTATTTATTGACTTTTCTCAGGCCTTTGATTGTGTCAATCATAGGTTAGGTCCAAAGTGAGTGGGTCTATTCGACCCTCCACCGCAACCCGCAAGGGTTTATTGTGGCTCACATATATTCACACTCGACCAAATAAACCCAGCTTCTTAACGAAGCCGATCAGTTTGTATGGTGAGTAGTCTTTCAGGTCAGATGGTAAGAGTACGGCTCTGCTGGACTCTACAAATCTGATTCGGTCCCCAGCAGGACAGGCACAAAGTATGTGCTCTGCTGCTACAGAGGCGACACATACTTGTCTTCCAACAGTCCGAGCCTCTGCATATGATGATTCAAATGACAGTGGCCTGTAAGAAGGCCTGTTAGAAATTGTAATTCATCCCTGCTGTAGAATAAACGCCTTGGAGTGAGCCAATCCTGGAATATGCTTCTATTATCTGGTGTCCTCAATATAACTGTCACAACTATAGCATTCAAAGAAACAGGTAACTATGACCTTGATATTTCCAAAGAAGTGCTACTTGAAAAGTACAACATACAAACCCATGAGAGAAGAAGAGTATTTGCAAACTTGATATATTTGTACAAGATGATACATAGTGAAGAGGATGATCCCTGTTTTCTATCAAAAATCAATTTCAATGTACCTGTTTATGAAAGTAGACTGTTTCACACAGTTTATATTGAATCGGCAAGAACAAATTATTATCAGAATGCTCCTTTAAATGCTATGTGCAATGCCTATAATAGTGTACAAAAACACTGATATCTTCTTCCAAAATCTTTAGAAATAGGTTGTTTCAAATTGTATAACTCTTATTAATTTTTTTTTTACTTTTTTGTCATTTTGTTGTATGTACAAATCTATTTGTAATTTTTACCTTTCCTACTCTGTACCTGGGCCATGGTCTGCAGAGTTTGTAAATAAATAAATAATTTCGAATGAAAATATCAAGATCATACTTTAATGAAAAAAATATTGCAGTTTCAACAAATGATGTGGAACAGGAAAAGTCAGACGTACATAAAACCAAGCTCAAATGTCGCACAGTTAGGATTGGATCTTATCGATGTGTTCCTACCGAAGAGGTAAACAAGTTAAAACTCACCTCAAATTCGTTTAACTTACTCAACTTCTTTCAGGTTATCATCGACTCTCTTCAAGTTGTGATTAAAGTACCTCACCCTAAAGAAAAAATCATCAAGACGATAAAGTTCGATAGGAGCGAAATCGTTAAAATTTTGGCCAGCTTCAACAGCTCCCTACCAGTTTTCTTTTACTATCTCGATTTGAATGCTGCCGAAAAAATCCGAGAGGTTCTTGGTATGACAGCAGAAAGTGATTATTACTTTGATCCTCTGTCTATTGAGGACGAGGCGCAACGGCGGGTCACCCTATTACCTGACGATATCGAAGAAAATGACAGGAACATCTTCCAACTGATTTATCCGAGTACTGCGAATATTTTGGAAGAGTTGAACGTGAAAGAAGCCAATGATATCTTGATCAAAACTTGTCCTAAGGAACTTGCCAAAAATGCTATTGGATATGGGTTAGTATTATCAGTTTGAAGGCATGCAAAATATGATAAAATACACTGAATGTACTGATCACATCTCTAAATGCCCAGCATTGTTCGATTTTGGAGTTTTTGTAGTGTTCAAGTAAAAAGAGTAGGATACTGTAGCAGAAATTTGCAGAAAGTGTGTATAGATGGAGAGCATTCTGAAAGCTGATCTCTGAAATCTGGAGTGCCCCAAGGTTCCATATTTGGGCCGCTTTTATTATCCATCTACCCTTCTTCTCTGGTAAAATCTCTTGTTAGCTGTGAAGTACATTTATATGCAGGCGATAGTCAATTCTATTTTAGCTTTCTGATTCAGGAGAGGAAAACTACTTGTAAACTGATCAATCAAGACCTCAAAACCTTTATGAAAGCTGGTACTGATCGAATGTCGTGCTTTTTGGATCATGAACTGACCGGCAAATAGTATTGGTAGCGATGAAAGTTGAACAATGAACCTCTTGTTTTAGTAGGTACTGAATTACGATTCGAAGGTCAAGTTAATCGGCTTCAACAACGTGCCTACTTCTCACTCGAATCTATCTATGACAACAGGCAATTTCTTCCTTTCTATGTGAAGCCTTAACATTGTCCATATTCAATTAAGCAGATACTCTCTTTAGGTCTTATTTCATTTTGGAATACAGGGGAAAAATCCAAAGAGTTCAGAATTGTTGTCTGGGATTAATATTTGGTTTGAGAAGAAGGCATACAATATCACATAAACTTCAAGAAATTGAGTGGTTTAGTATGGATAATAGGAGAGCATTTCGTTCCACTAGTTACTAAGAAACCCCTTCTATTTGCACTGGAAAATCAAACTTGGAACAGCATTTCAAACATTGAATATGTAATGTCATTATTGAAAGCAACAAAGAATGAAGGACCCAAAATAGAGCCTTGTGGTACACCACATTATTATTGGGTTGTAAATTAATGTGTAACAGGTAAACGAACTTGATTCTTCACTGGGTTGTGATCATTCTTCAATATGCTTTTTAGTTCACTTATCTTTTTTTACTGATAGCAATGTATCTTATTGACGATTGTTTTAGGAGTTTTACAGAAATTCAGAAATTGGTCACGTATCCACCAGAAGGCAGGGGAAGGATTTCCATCAATACAGAAGATTACTTGTGTTTGGGACAGGATCAATTCTTGAACGATGTTATCATTGACTTCTATCTGAAGTATTTAGTAGACCATCTGCCAAATGATCAGAAACGTAAAATTCATATTTTTTCAACCTTCTTCTACAAAAGGTTGACAACAAAACCAGTAAAAGCTTCCAGGTATGCGATGAGAAAAAAGTGCAAAATGTCTGTATTTCACAAGTGTAATTTTATTGCAGAAAATCTCAACCTACCGAACTGGATCCGACTCTTACTTCTGCTCAGAAGCGACACGCTAGGGTGAAGACTTGGACAAAAACTGTCAATCTGTTTGAGAAAGACTTTGTGGTTGTCCCCATCAATGAAAACGCCCACTGGTTCTTGGCAATTATATGTTTCCCTGGTTTGGAAGGTTGCCAGACTTGGGACGGAAAACCATATAAACTTGAAGTGAAATCAAGAGCTCCAAGTAAGTAAAACGAGAATTGATATTATTTATACGTTGATGAAGCCAAGAAATATACTCTTCTCGGCCAGTAACCAAAAGGCAAAATATATTTGAATGTCTCATACTATGTGCTGGAATATTTTTTGTGCCCTAATCCAACGAAGAATCATTATCTTTTGTTTTCATTGGTTATTCTTTGCAGAAAAAGTTGCAATTGGAACAATAGGAAATGTCTCTGTCACCGCAGTGAAGCAGGAAAAGGTCGCTAAACCAATAGTGTGTGAAGATCCTGACATGAGCGACAAAGATGAGGCTGAAGGAGACGACAGCGAGATGGAGTCGGATGATTCAGAAGAACTTCCAAGCACGCAAATTAGCCAGAACTTATCTGCCAGTATACCTGCTTTGTCAGTTGCCGCGATTCCTAAAGCATCCAAAGAACCGAGGCCCCCAATACAGCAGTAAGTTTCATTTTATATTAGTTAGTTTGCATGGATATTCAATTTTTATTTATTTATCAATTTGTTATGTATAAACGGGTAACCCATCACAAAAAACTAAACTAGTTTTTGGCGAAAATTTCCAAAACAACCAGTGGTATTCTCGATCTGAAAAGAGATTATTCTAGTTTTCCAAAATAGGAGACTTTTGTCCAATTTTATCCGACCTAGTAGGTCTAACCGTTTCGGAGATAGTAATAGTGGGATCAGCTACAAAAACGGCCTGTATAATTCGGGTTTGAGTAAACTTTTTCCAAAAAACAATAAAAGTTTGAATAGGAAGTAATTACATTCAATTTCAGTATGACTTTCAACGACGTTTATAAATTATATTTTGTTATATTTCTCGAAATTTAGTCTATTTGTCGTTTGAGTCAAGTATTATTACACGAATTTATTGTTTTTTCATCTGCTGTGTATGCTGTTAGCACTAAATTATAGCGTTATTCATAATCGTATTGTTCAATTGCACAAAAATTTCCATTTGTTGCAAACCTAATCAACCACACTGTATATTCATGTGAATTTACTATTCTTCGAAAAAGACGTAGCCGATTTTAACATTTTGTTGTCAATTTCAATCGCCGATTTTTTTCTCAGTGTAGATACTTTGTACCTTTAGATTTACTTTGAAATTCGTTGAACATTTTTCTCGGTGTAGATTCATGTTACAAAAGCTTGTGTATTCATGTATTTTGGATTATTCCGCCCACTTTTTTCTTAGTGTTTGCGCATTATTTTTATTTTCTGTTGTGTGCCGCAATTTGAAATTATTTTGGGTACAAGTTAACTAGACAGATACTGTCGTTCACTAATTTATGATATGTAAAAAACTTGTGAATCAAAAAAATGTATCGTCTTGGTCTTAAAGTTCTACTTTCATCTGTTTTACAGATGAAGTGAATGGAGTGTGTGTGTGTTGCACTTTGAATTCAGGAAATGTATTTGTTTCTAATCGGTGTTATCAGTGTTGCCAACGGTAGAAAACACTAAAAGGTGTACGACTGTGACGTATGATACGTGTCCCTCTCGCCGCATTTCCGTTTGTTTACCGTTACGTCACAAGAACGCACTTTGGTACGGCTCATTAGTGACGTCATTAAATTTACGCAACAAACATTTGAATTTCCATTGGCGTACGTGTACACATAAAACAATAATTCATTAATATTTGAATAATTCTTGGTCAGTGTTATTCATATTAGCGGTTTTCTTTTTGGTTTTGAAGTTTACAAGCTTTTTATTTAGAAACGCTTATTCTCAACCGACAGAGGCGGTTCGCCCAAAATGGAGGACCACTTTTTCATTCACCCACATGATATGGGTATCAAAAGAATGGAAGAATTCTAAAAATAACATGGTGTCACTCTAAATTTATTATGGTCGATCGAACAAGATGGCGGCCTAGTTTTTATGCACTCTTATGAAATGATGTCACTCTTAATTCAGTATGGCGGACCGCTCAAGATGGGCTGGTTTTTTATGCAATAAACTTTGATTTAATCAAAGCCATCAATTTATCGATTGGTCGAGTTGCGAGATTGGTCTGTTTTTTTTTAAAAAAAGTACAATAAGTAACTTGTTCTTAACATAATTGATTATTTCTAAAAAAAATTTTATAAAATGGGTAAATTTCGCGGTAAGTTCTTATATTACATGAATCGTAATGTATAGATTCGATTTGATTTGAAGTTTATTAAAACCGAAATCTGATGTCATATTTCGTTGTGATGAAAGTATTTTTAAATGGGAAAATCTGTACCATGTGGTTGGTAATATCCTTGATGTGAGTTCTAGACAAAAAAAAACTCAATTTTATAATTCACATCAAATTCTGTTATATTTGAACCGTTTTCGATTGCAAAAAATCTAAGCCAATTAATTTGGATTCATGAATAGAGTTTTATCGAGTCTATTTTGAACTGTAATGTCTCAGTGAATACCTATTCAATTCAATCAAAATAAACTCCATTTAAATCAGTGCACTTTTGCCAACGTAATACAAGTCGATTAATTACGTCATTAAAAAAATTGTTCTCGGGATTCGATGAAGTCGACGAAGGCCTTTTTTGCCTGGACCTGATTGGCGAAGGTTTTGCCGGTGGGAAAGTTATCGAAGTGCCCGATAAGATGGTAGTCGGTTGGCGAGAGGTCTGGGGAGTACGGTGGATGATGCAGAACTCCAATGCTCAATTCGTTTCGGACGGTGATTTGTGAAACGTGCGGACGGGTGTTGTTTTGGGTCAGGAAAGGACCTCTTCTGTTGACCGGTGACAGCTGCTGCTGACGCAATGACGGATGTGCCTGGGTGGCTCATTGGTGTTCAACTACTGTCCTGAGCGTCACACGTGACACTTTTTATCACACGTGACAATCCAATCGAAAAAAGTATCGTTTTGGTTGCGCAAAAGCAAAGAACAGACCTCGAAACGAAAAGATCTGTCGATCTTTTAAATCGTGGGGCACCCACTACTCGAACTTTATGACTTCCAAAATACGTTTTAAATCATCAAAAACCACATGGGAACTGAGAACCAGGGTCCTCAAATCCTCGTCCTGGATTACTGTAGGTCGACCACAACGGGAGTCATCACCGGAACGAAATTTCGTAAACCAATGTCAAATAGGGCGTTGGACGTTGTTCACAGTTGGTGCCTGAGGGAGCAGATGTCTGTCAACCCCAGCAAAACTGTGTTAATCCCCTTCACCAAGAGAAGAAAATTGGACGATCTAACGCCACTTTTTCTCATTGATGAGGAAATTCCATTTGGAACGGAAGTGAAATATCTAGGCAATGATCTTGAGGAAAAACGCACTTGAAATGCTAACTTTGAAAAAGTTTCACACAAAGCCAGAATGTCCCTATGGACATGTCGAAGGATTTGTGGTAAAACTTGGGGTTTAGGTCTCAAACAAATCCATTGGATATATGTGATGATTGTCAGACCAATGATCACTTATGGTGCAATTGCTTGGTGGCCGAAGGCTTTACAGAAAACGGTCCAGGCGAAGCTCTCAGGCTTACAGAGACAGGATTGTCTGGCCATCAGTGGTGCCATCAGTACCACACTGCTAGCGGCCATTGGGATCCTTCTAGAACTACCTCCTCTTCACATTTTTCTGGAGAGAGAGGCTAGATGGACTGCATATAGACTTGTGCACATTGCCAATTGCACAAATCAATTTAATGCAGAGTGCAACAGACTGTTGGTTGACACTGGAAGTCACATTCTAGAAATGACCTCTGTCTTTATGCCTCCAACTGTCAACTACGAACTGCCTTATAATGCCTTATACTGTTTCCGAGTAGAGAGGACTGGATCCTCCAGGAGAATTAATATTAAGAGCAGATGGTTGTTGGTTTACAGATGGATGAAAAACACCTTCCGGTTTTGGTGCAGGTGTTTTCAGTCGCAGACCCAAGACAGAGACATCAACCTGCCTAGGAACCTAGGCGACTGTATTTCAAGCAGAAATTTACGCTATTGAATTGTGTGCAGAGAGATTGGAAGAATCCAACCTCATACACAAGTCAATGAAAATATTCTCGGGCAGTCGAGCGGCGTTGAAAGCTCTTGGCTCCTACCGAGCAACGTCTAAATTGGTAGCAAACTGCCAAAAAAGACTCTCCTCGATAGGAAGACTTAACAGATTGTCTCTGGTCTGGATTCCGGGCCATACTGGCCTGGAAGGCAATGAAGCTGCTGACTCGTTTGCTTCATTGGACCAGAATCTGTCATTGGCATCGCTTTGGGCTTTGCCAAACAAACACTCAACACCTGGATGGCAAGAAGAGTTATGGACTTCTGGCAGAATCTTACAGGATTGGCTCACTTCAAGGCGTTTATTCACCCTTCGAAGCTTTATTCCAAATAGTTGTAGGACTACAGTAGGGATGAACTACGATGTCTAACAGGCCTTCTTGCAGGTCACTGTCATTTGAATCATCATATGCAGAGACTCGGACTGTCGGAAGACAGTGTGTGTCGCCTCTGTTTGGAAAATGATGAAACAGCAGAGCACATACTTTGTGCCTGCCCTCTTGGGGACCAAATCAGGTTTTCAGAGTTCGGCAGAGACGTACTCTTACCATCTGAAACACCACTCACCATTCAAACGAATCGACTTCGTTGAGAAGATGGGTTTATTTGGTCGAGTGTGAATATGTGTGAGCCACAATAAACCCTTGCGGGTTGCGGTGGAGGATCGAATAGCCCCACTCTCTTTGGACCTAACCTAACACTATCATTGCCAAATGTCTGGGTAATTTTCGGGCTGTTTCGGCAAAAAAATGTAATTTGAAAAAAAAATAACAGAGTACATTAAAAAAGAACAGAGTACAATATTATCTATCGATCAGTCTATACCACGACATAGTCGAATAAATATTTATTTAGATATGAAGCTACAAAAAACATGACAATAATACGGGCAAAACTTCTGAAACAACCTAACATCAATACATCCTCATATATGATAATTAACTAACAATTATAGTCAACTTGCTAGCAGTTGGAAAATTATATTAAAACTTCTTCCTGGCTTTCACGTATTCTTTCAAGGGATGCCCAAACCCGAGTTCCATACGTTTTCTATTATATTCTGAATCATCCCGTATAAACAAAAATTAATTATATTCGTAATCAATAAATTTACAGTGTTGCCACGGGGATTGTAGCTCTTGAAACCGGTAGATCTGCATTCCTAACTCCATTGGCGTGCGCACACTTTTAATTTGAGAGCAAAAGGGTGGCAATTATGTTTAATGTAATAAATTTTCTACTTGATTATTTCCGAAATATCTGTGAATATTGGTTAGAGTTATAAGATGCCTTTCCAGATTTGCCCAGTAATTTAGGGTGTCACGTTTATAACTAAGATACTGGGTTATCCGAGATATATCAAGAGAAACGAATCATTCATTTTTCAAAGGTTGGACATACGGTTATAGTACAAAAAATTGTCCAACCTACCTTGCTGTAAATGAATTATGATGTATTTTTTAGTCTAAATTGAATGGTACTAGAAATTTTCAGGATGGGTCAAAAGATAAAGGCCTATTGTATGTAGAAAACTTGGAAAACATTTCTGACTGTGTGCATTTATATAGCAAAATTTTTTCGAAGATTTTTTTATTGTCAAGGAAACACAATTTTCTAATTTGAAATTGAACGGATTGAAATAAGAAGTACATCGGACAAATATGTCATATCACTTATTGAAAAATTCATTTCTTACATTGTTAAGTGGTAAGTTGCTTCCAAAAAAAGTCCTGCTGACCATCTGAAAATTACGGAAGTGTAGAAAGCCACATTTTTATATTTCTCTAATTCTCATATTAATCTCAAAATATACAAGCTACAAGTTGAATTATTGAGGAGAAAAAAACATGAGCCTCTTCTATAATAGTTCTGTACAAAACTCGCGAAACTGCAAGGATTCGAAGTATGGACTGAACTAACACCATTCGGTTATTAGATTAAATGGATATGATTTATTTGACAGTCAAATGTTTGTTTCAAGAATGTTAAAATATAGAAAGAAAACTAGTCACAAGTAAAAAATGTTAAATTATAAATTGTAAATAAAAGATACATAAAAAATCATGTCCATATGATTCAATTCAAAACCTTCTTAAATACCTCAGTGTTTTTTGGGTTTTCAACTTCCTACTCTAAAAAAATTGATTTAGCTTTGATTATTTCTCAGATTGTGGAAAGTCAACTAAAAAAAAAACGGTAAGGAACATTGACTTCTCCACAAATAATGTCTTTCAAAGAATATTCTTGGATAGGAACGTGTTAGGAATCACACGTTAAAAGGTAAGACCTCGTTAGTCCTTAGCTCGCACAAGTTTCTCAACTTCTGAGAGTTGTCGTTCGTATGGGGGCGGCAGCTGATTAACGGAAAAACATATTTCAAAACATATTTCATACATATAAGTGGCTACAGTCAAAAAAGTCTACGTTTTCTGTACACAATTGGTCATACCTTATCAGTCACTGTATCGACATTGAACCAGAATACAAAAAAACATCGGGCTCAATGTCGCAAGTCATAGGTAATTCGTTGAAAACAAAATCTACCATTCTGGACCAATTTCTGCCTAATCGTGAAATTATTAACCGAAAAAGTCTACCCAAAAAACTCACGTTTCTTAGTCTTAATACAACAATTTTACGGCCACAATGAATTTTGATTGTAAAACTGAAATATATGTCTCAGAGAATTTAATTTTTGACCTCATGTTTATTGAACAAAAAATCTTATTTCAGTGTCTATGTTATGGTATACTTTACAGATAGATTTGTAACACCCAATATAATAAGATGTCTAAAAAAATCTACCATTAGCATTAAGAGAAAAAACTATATCCAAACTATTTGATTTCTTTACGGAAAAAAACTTTCTTTGTTTTAAATTCGAAATCCTCAACTTTCTTTTCAGTCAAGTACACTACCAAAGAAAACAAACATCTGTTTCATATATATTTCATCAGGGACGCTGATGCATTTCAAACTGCCCTACCTATTCCAATATTTCTATCTCCTTCCATTTCACTCCTTCATCACTCACTAACGATGTAAATTGATGTAAACGTTGCCGTGCCATTGAATTGTTTTACCGCATTAGTATGGCAAACTGGCAACGTTTACATGCAGTAGCGTACTGTTTTTTTTATCGATTTACGGTCAGTGTTGCCAACACTAGAAAACACTATAATGTTTGGCAACGCTTACAGACAGTAGCGTACTTCTTTTTTTTTGCGGCTTATTGTCAGTGTTGCCAATATTAGAAAACACTATTCTGCTTGGCAACATTTACATGCAGTGGCGTTCTTTTTTTTTTTATTGACTTACGGTCAGTATTGCCAATATTAGAAAATACTATAATGTACTATATTTAACAGTCATTTATTCTGGCGATACTATAAAACGTGATTACTGAATCAGTAATCACGTTTACAACGTGAGGCAATCAATTGAAAAGTACTGTTTGCAGAAATATATTTTAATATATACGGTGCTTCCCAAAAGTGAGATTTATTCTTACTAAACACTTCACAAAATTGCAACATGTATTCCACAATGTAATAGCTCGTCCAGATGTGTTTGAAACAGTTCGCACTGATGAAGTTATTGTATGTGAGACACGTCATCCGGTTTTGCAATTAGTTTAGTTAAAATATCATGATGAACGTGTTCAAACAAGTATAGAAAATCACGTGTTGCGGTCTTGCAAACCGTTCAGAGATGGAGTGTTACTTGAATACCAGGTGATTCTCTAAGGTGGCTAACCCCTATAACTTTTTTTATTATTGGAGATAGAAAAACGAAATTTGAGGGTTGTATATTATTGTTCAATTTACATTTTTTGACATATTTATTTGCTTTGCCGTACTTCCGGTTTGACCGGAAATGACCCCAACTTTCGATTTTTAAATGTTATATCCTATATATTTTTACTTATTTCAATCGAGAATGACATTCTAAATCCAGCAATACTTCACTTGTCAATACTTGACAAATAACATCATTTTTATTTTTTGATCTAGAATGCCATGGATCAAGTAACATGGGAAAACTACGACTTTGAGGCTTATGACCTTTACAGTCGTTTTAAGAATTATTTCACAACCGCAAATATTAATTTTTCCAGTTAAGCTGACTTTTTCAAATGGAAAGGGGGTGGCTCCTCGGCTTTTTGTGAAAGATTATTTTCTTACGAATAATTTGATGCCACACAATTTCACTTTATTTTCTCTATTTTTCTGAATAATTGCAAGAAACGATCATACCTAATAACAAATAATACATATTCGGTATATTTATGCACTAAGTCCTGTTATTCTAGTTATCCGTGACAAACAATTAAAGCTGTTGCTAGGATTACCTAAACAAATAGGCTAATAAATATGCTGTCACTTTAAAAAAAATTTTGTTGCGTAGTTTATAATTATATATGGCAAATTATACTAGAAACGAGAACATTGACATGTTGCTAATTTACGGAGCCACAAAAAAAAATGCAGCACGTATTTATGCTCTGAGGTTCCCTTATCATCGCCATCCCACTCGGCATTATTTTCCAAAACTAGAAAGAAAAATGCGAAATGAACCAGAAGAAAATGCCAATAACTTCACCGTCAGTGAAGAAAAAGAAGTAGACATGTTGGCCTATGGCCTATGTTGAAGTGAATTTGTACGGTGTCAATTCGCCAAATTGTGTGATATAAGTTATTCATTCATCTGTTAGGAGAATTCTTCACAAATATAATTATCGATCATTCAAGTACCAACTACACCAACATCTTTACGATAACGACCACAACCGAAGATTGACTTATTGCTACTGGTTTTTGACTAAATACAGAGAATATGTACGTTATGGAGAATATGTACAAGACGGAGCGTCACCTCACAATTCTCAAGGAACATTCTTGAGTTGTCATATTCTTACATGAATGTATTGTTTCTTTTCAATATTCTAGATAACCAGATCTTACTCCGCTAGATTTTTTTTTCTGGGGAACAATTAAAAATCAGGTTTACAATTCAACATCAGCTACTCGTGAAGAACTGGAGCATAAAGTAAGGGTGGCATTCCAGAACATCACTGAGGAACAGCTAATCAATGTGATGCGCACAATAATTGAAAAACTTGAACTTTGCAGTGATCAAGGAGAAGGCCATTCTGAAAATTTTAAATTTAAAATGGACTCATTTGCGACTTTGTTGCCATTATTTAGAAAAATAGAGAAAATTAAGTGACATCAAATTATTCGTAAGAAAATGATTCTTTCACAAAAAGCCGACGAGCGTCCTCCTTTCCATTTGAAAAAATCAAGTTAACTGGAAAAATTCATATTTGCGACAGTGAAATAATTCTTAAAACGAGTGTGAAGCCATAAGCCTCTAATTCTTAGTTTTCCCATGTTACTTGATCAAGAATGAAGCGATTTACACGATCCATGGCATTCTAGATCAAAAAATAAAAATTGGAATAAAAATTATTGTATTTGTCAAATATTGACAAGCGAAGAATTGTTGGATTTAGAATGTCATTCTCGATTGAAATAAGTAAAAATATATAGGATGTCCCATTTAAAAATTGAAAGTTGGGGTCATTTCCGGTCAAACTGGAAGTACGGCAAAAAACGCAAATTGAACTACAATACACAACCCCCAAATTTCGTTTTTCTATCTCCAATAATAAAAAAGTTATAGGGGTGTGCCACCTTAGAGAATCACCCGGCATATTATTTCTTAACTGAGTGATAGTCAATTAGCATTCTTCAATTGTATATTTCAGGCACTGATAAAATTCATTACAATCACACTATACACTATAAAAAAATCACTATGAACCAAACAAACATGGATGTCACTACAGAAAGTCCTGTTACCATTTACACCTTCCATGGGAATGTGAAGTCATTCTTCAGTACTGACGACGATCAGTATACCTATTACCAAAACGATGCCGGTCATTTCTACGTAAATATCGTGGAGGCACATTGTAGGAGGCATAACTGTTCCGGTGGTGGTATATGCCTGTTTGTGAATAATTCCTGCGTGGTCGCTTTACGTAGGAATTTCCTTGGTCCACAGCCTTCCTCTTGAGCGGATAACTCATTGACGGTCTATCTCCAACATTTGAAAGTCCTCCAGCTGTTTCACACCTACTCTCCATTACGTGGCCACCATCAGCAATTGGATAAATCGTATTCAACTGAATATTGGGAGTATTGACTGAAGGCGATTCTGCTGATTTTTCCAGAGGTTTCCGATTCTCTTCCCTTTCATTAACAATTATGTTCGCCTTGTTGATAAGCCGATGCACTTCTGAAGATAACATAGCTTCATCCATGTCAGGACAAAGCTGTCTTATGAGATCCTTTGTATATTGATCGATATCAACAATACCGAATACCGCCTCCATTATTTCCTTTGGTACTTTGATACTCGAAAACTTTCAAGATCTGTTCAAATGTGTATCGTACAACAATGTGTGTTGGAAAACTAATTCAATAAGCGAAATCAGCAATATATATATACATAAAAATGTTGTACCTGTTTATCGATACAGGTATAATTCAGGTAAAATACTTAAATGGAATGTTGCCTCATATCATATTAACTTTCCAAACTTTAACGTGACGATTACCTGTCTCAGGTATGAAATAATTAATGAATTTACAATTAATCAGTTTTTCATTTGGGATATGTAACGAAAAATAAGAAAACATACATGGACTCAAGTGGAAAAGAGTGTACTTTGCCAGAAATTTGTGATATGCCGAAGAAATTGTTATTTTTCTCAAAGTTCATCGATCGTTAACAAAATGAGGGTAATTTGAAATTCTTATAGTTTCATGACCAACCCCAAACCGTTATTTTAACACCTCGACACGTGTTTCGATCACCAAGTGATCATCTTCAAGAGGAAGCTTAAACTGAGTTGAATCTTGCTTTTCTCTGAATGATCACCAAGTGTTTATCTTCATGAGAAAGCTTAAACCGAGTTTAATCTTGCTCTTTCATCAGATAGAAATTGTTTGACTAACTTCCTGAATTGGAAGTCATTTATATTGGCAGATCTTATGTCCATTGGCAAATGATTGTACATTTTTTCACCGTTTTAAAATATGGAGTATCTAGTAATGTTTTTAGTTGGCACAGTAAGTTTCAGAGTGTGTCTATTGTTTCGAGTGTTATAATGGGAAGAGGATGCAGCAAAATTCAATATATGTTTATTTATTAAACACACAGATTCCAATATAAATAATGCAGTTACCGTTAGAATATTATGTTTTTTGAAGAAGGTTCTACAGGAGTCTCTTGGTTTAAGGTTCTCTTGAATAAAGTTGGACTGCATCCTCCTCAAAACGGTATTCCGTAGCGTAAGTAAGAATCTATGAGTGCATAGTACGCCATATTTGAAGTGCTGAACCCCAATTCTTTATAAATCACTCTAACCGCATAACAGCTAGAGGAGACTTTTCTAGTGAGGTGTTTAACAGTGTTATTTTTAGGTTCCAGTCTTCAAAAAAAGTTCGTTGATTGAGCATCTAATTGATAATAAATTTGTTTCAGTTAAGTTAAAAGATAAAATGTTTGAATCACACTAATCTTTAACTTTTTTCAAGTCGGCAGAGATTTTGTGCATCTCACAAGTGTTTTTATTATTCCAAAGTATAGTAGTGTCATCTGCAAATAAGGTGAACTTCCCTGAAATATTAAGCTTGGTGAGGCCATTAATATATAATAAGAAGAGAATGGGACCTAACACAGAACCTTGTGGAACTCCAGAATTATTTTCCCTTCTTTTTTGAAAGTTGAGTTGTTTTGACCATTTGCGTCCGTCCCATTAAGTAGGAATCGAACCATTTGTTAGTTACTCCTCTGCATCCATAACGTTGGAGCTTTCTCAGCAGTATTTTGTGATCAACGCAGTCAAATACCTTTTCACAAAATACCAGGTCACAAAATACTGCAGCAGTATTTTCACCGACACTTATCTCAGAATAAACTTTATTCGGAAATAAGAATATAACATCGTCCGTATTTTTATTATTCTGGAAGCCGAATTGATTTTTACTGATATGTAATGCTTATTTATGAATCCAAGTAGTTGTTTTTCAACTAGTTTTTCAATGATTTTTGCGATGGTTGGTATGAGAGATATAGGGCGGAGATTAGAGGGATCATCAGAATCAGAAATTTGGGTTCAAAACCCACTGCCAGGCGCCGGTTTCTTTATTTTTTCAACGTCCCAATTTTCAACCTGTTTGAAACTGAATAATGAAATAACTGAAATAGAAAGTATTTTTGAATGATTTTTCAGGTTGCTCCTTGTTATGAAATTTAATGATACTACTCTTATTCGAATATCCTCCACAATTGAATATTTTTTGTAATAATAATATAAGTAACAGAAAAAATTAGTACTCTATCATTGAATAATATTGTATTACTATACATTTATTAAACATAGCATAGAGAAAATTACTTTCGTCTAATTTCTACTAAGATTTTTATTTGTTACAACTCGGTTTCGGTTTAATAAACAAACGTTAAAATTTTAAATTCTAATGCTAATCTTCGCGAAAATTTCTGAGTTTCGTCGTTTTCACATGGCTCTGTCTATTGCAATTTCCCCTATTTTCGTCGTTTTCACATAACCCTGTATATTGTAATTTCCATCTAATCAGGCCGTCTTCGATGCATTTTTATTCAACGAATATCTCTGGTCCCTTTACGGGGCCAGTCCGGCCCTGTTTCTTAAAACGGTCGATGATTACACATCAATGTAAATAAACCTTCGCGATACGAACATTTTTTGTATCGGCTTTTCGACTAGACTGAAACTGTCCGTGACTCTTTCTAAAGAATTTTCGGATATTTCTCAAAACGTTTTTCTGGGATCAATATTTATCATTGATTTGTGGAAGTTGTTAACTTTATATGAAACGAGTTGAGTGAATTCGAGAATTCGAACTACTTGTCTCAAATTCAGAAAAGAAATTCAAGTGGGATGTTTTGAAGGAATGAAAAAACTGACTGTGTGCAGTGAAAGTTTGAATCACTTGGATACGTACACAGTTATTTTTCATTCAATTTGGCAACACTGAAATTTGTAGTTTAGTGGGTATATTTTTAAAAACTCCATAATCAATGTTGCCAACTGTAGAAAACACTAATTATTGTGTTACATGGGTATGAACTAGATTCTAGATGAAATTTTCTAATTTGGGTTTGCTATATATTTACGATAAGATCTAGAAAGCTTTCACAACTCGCCGATTAGATGTTTGATTACAAAAAAATATCTTTTTTATAAAAAAAAAAAGTGAAAATTTTAACTCAAATTCGTAACTGGAGTAACAGTTGTATGCGTTATGAAGTGTTTTTAACGAATATATTTATTTTTTTTTAAAAATATTGAAATATTCAGTATTGCCAACAACAGAAAACACAAAATTATAGTGTACTGTCACGCAAGATGAAGTTTCAAGTTGCTTAGCCTGCTTATGCTGGGGACCTTTCAGTTTTTACTGTAGCAGTCAATGCTGTAAAAAAATATTTCAACCAAATTACGTTAAAGGTGACAACGTTGGTCATCGTTTAGTCAAAATGGTTGCCGAAAATATATTTTGAAGGTTGGAAAACTATGAAATGTAAATAATCAAATCTCTGGTACATCTACGTGCAGAAGTATTATTAAGTTATGAGTTTATTCAAAACGGCACATCAAGCAAAAGAAACGAGTGATTTAATTACTCAATTCAACTATAGTGAACTGAAAATGGACATAACGTAATAGAAACAGAATGGAATTATGTCTATGATTGAAAAGTTTTATTGAATGTAATAAGATGCAACCAATTTATGATATCTACTTTCAAGAAAAGTACTTGAACAATTCCAAAGTGAGTACTATTATAGGTATCAACAATAAGTTCGAAATTGATTCGGGCGTTACTTGATGAAGATCCATAGTTATTTCAAAAACTACACCTCACGATTTGATACAGATACAGATACAATTTGAAATGTACAAATTTATTTGCAAATCCTTTAGAAATTACTGAAATTATAGACTTACCTATGATCGACCTTACTTTGTAGTGAAATTACATTTTAACTATAATTTTTGTGCTAGAATAGTTTTAAGGTTATTAATTGCGAGATTCAAATCCAGAGGCATGACAGACTTAAATTTTCTTGGGAGTATTACTAAATGGTCTAGTTTTGACTACTCTGTTGGCTACTGCATTTTATCTGTCTCTTGAAATCCGGACACCGTCATGAATAAGATCATTCTTTAAAAAAGGTGAATGTGTCTACACGTTGATTGATCTTGTACAATATATTAGAGGTACCTTTTCAGATACATTCACTCCTTTATGAAAAAATAAATAAATAAATGGATGTAATTCTCTTTGTCAATAACGACAAAGCATTGTTCATGTCCTCACTTTCAAATTTTTACTCATGATTTCTTTTACAGACCGTGCATTTTAATATTTGACTCGTTAGCTGGAGCTAGCAGGAGTCGAGTTGTTGCCACTCTCAGAGACTATTTGACTTGTGAGTACAAGGCGAAACTTGGAAAGGATAAGATTTTCGACAAAAACGTCATCAAAGGAGCCAACCCAAAAGTTCCCCAACAGAATAATTTTACTGACTGTGGACTGTATGTGCTACAATATGTTGAACAATTTTTCAAGGTGAGAAAGTTTAAACCAATTCAAGTTGTTTGATATCACAAGTCTTTATAATTTCAGGATCCTATCAAGGATTATCATATCCCAATTAAAGAAATTAAGAATTGGTTTGAGGAGATTACTGTTACCAAGAAGCGGGAGGACATAGCGATTTTAATCCAGAGTCTTATGAAAGAGAATGGAAAAGATATCAGAATGCTACCAGAAATAGCATTTCCTACAATTAACGGTAAGTCACTATTCGTCCCCATTTATTGAAATATTTCATTG
Organism: Leptinotarsa decemlineata; assembly: GCF_025532065.1. Lineage (NCBI taxonomy): Eukaryota > Metazoa > Arthropoda > Insecta > Coleoptera > Chrysomelidae > Leptinotarsa > Leptinotarsa decemlineata. The sequence continues at coordinate 7,026,764 of NW_027412556.1, read as the reverse complement.
CCCCTGTAGACATTTAACAAACGAGCCATCATTTGTATTGATCGTGGAGGACAGGAATTGTAGAGCAATAAATTGTTCAGAACTATCTGTTTCACGATATTAAATTTCATTTTTGAGTTATTGTATTAAAATAATTACAACTTAATTTCAAAAGTTTTGAACTACTCAGTTGTTTTTTTGGAAAAACGCTTCTTGGCTTTCTGCTTCTCCATCGTTTAAACAAAAATGTGGGAATCTTGAAAATAAATAAGAAAAAAACTACAATATTACTTTATTATAAAGATACTAGCTGACCCAGCAAACGTTTCGCCACATAAAATATTTCTATCAGAACAATAATAATATCAATCCCTCAATGCTATAGTGTACAATATTTCTAGTTAGTTCATATTTAGCTAACATAATTTTCCGTGTGAAAAACATGATGTGCTCAAATTCAAGCTACAAACTGAAATTGTTTTGCATTGGGACTCAATAATAGTCTTTGCAAATGCCAATCTAATTAGAAATTGCACCTCGGAACTTGCCATTTAAAATACTGGTTTCGACAACGTTTTTCATTAATTTTTTAATTACTAATCGTGTGCAGTTGCACAGCCGTGCACAATTGTAAATTATACGGTGGCATGCCTGGCAAATCAAATGAGTTCGATGGAGTAACAATAATAGTGGCTGAAAACTGTGTAGGGAGTGAGAAAGGCTCACTGTGTGAGAGAGACAGGAGACAACACAAGCACTACAGTAAGGTTTTTAAGGCGATCTAAGAGCGGTTCCTGTGCGAAAGTAGCGTTTCACGTTGGATTTGAATCGCTGGAGAGAAAAAAAGGGGTTGGCAATAGAAATGTGAAAATTGAGGGTTATATGTATATATACCAAAAAGTTGTCCAACTGATAATTATAATAATAATAATACTTTATATTCCACTTGACAATTAAAAATTGTATTGGATTCGTCAATCTTCCACATAACATGAGTAACATGAAAGGAAAAATATTTTCCATGGAAGTTTCCTCAATTTTGTGTTCAGTAATGTAGAAGTAGAAAATCAATTCAAATACTCAGTTTTATTCTTCAAATAAAATATTTTGTAGATCATTATATTTTAATAAACTGTAAAAGCAAACTTTGCAATACTCATTCATGAGAACTTTATAATGAGTGATTTGGTAGGGAGTTCGATCAAAGGATATATTTATTTCAGAAAAATCGTTTTCTCTCAAACACTTGGCTGCATATTCTTGGATTGAATTGGTATTATTTTTGCAGTTGAGAGATAGGCAAGAAATGCTTTTTGATTTTATCAAGGCCTCTCTAATGAAACTCATTTATGTAAAATATTTTTTACAGTCAAACCTGCCATTAATATATTTTTTATTATGTTCTATTCTATATTTACTGAGTTGAATGATTTAAAAAAAACTGAGTCTGATTCTGTTCTAATGGTCACTAGCTTGATTATCAACACTATCACAGAAAGGAATAATTTAGACATCGAATTATTTTCAGGTAAACTTGTTGAACGTGAGCCGGATGATGAAGAAGACGAAGAAATGGTAGAAAGCGAAAATACATTCGAGGAAGACGAAGACATGAAAGAGGAGTCTTTTGCATCACATGACAGTACCAAATCAGATTTGTTGTTGGAGGCCTTTCCCCCAGCAGCGGACAATTCATCTTTGCCCCTCAAACCATCCAACGAAAGCATTCCCAATGATTTCAAGGCACAGACTGTACTGAATCCAAAACCCGACCTGAGCGAGTTTCCTAGGCAAACTAACAAAGATACACTGTCAATCCTCAAAGCCAAGAGGATTAATAGGCATAAAAACATGGATGGCCCTGAAATGAAGAAACATAAAAGTGATCACCAGTGACTTTGACTTATTCAGTTTTTTTTTTGTTGTATCGTTTATCGCTTCTGTTTTCGATTAAGTAAACTAATAATGGAGTATAAGATATGATAATTGAAAGGTTCATTTTAATTTGGGCGGTTGAGAATGGAATGGAGAAAGATTTGTTGATTAGTGGAAGATATCAGTTAGAGTGAGATACAGTATATTTTACTTTCATATTGGATATTCGTATCAATTAATGTGATCCATATTATATTAATGAAATTAAAGCTTCGTAATATTAGACGTTATCGATTTTTATTGTAAGATGTACTGTACATATTTTGCCGTTTATCGTGTCTCCAGAAAATTATGGAACATCATGGTCAGAAATAAATTTTTAATGTAATTAGTGGTCTTTTTTTGGTTGAACAATTATCGTTGGATATCATCATGGTTGAAATGGTATATTTATGAATTTCTTCCAGTGATTCTGTCGTTGTGAATGAAACATTACACAAAATGGTTTTGTGCACATTGGTGGATAGTTTGAAAGTCCGTTTATCATTTATTTAGATTGAGAACAAAAATGTATAATTCTGAGAAAAAGTTACTCATTTATATTTATCGCAATCAAATAGACATGAAAGGGATAAAAAACTAGTTAACCACAGAAGGGTTAAAATTTCTTTTTACAAAGCCATTTTCACAAAATTATATATCTAAAGTGAGAAAGTTATAAAATTTATAAAAGCAATAGTATTCCAAGTAATCACAACAATTACCAAGTCGTTCAAAAACTCAAGTTGAAATTTACTGAAGCAACATAGATTGTCCTAAGTAATACTATCAACAGCTAACAACAACCCCATAACTTCAAATTTATAAAAGCGACATATAAAATTCATAGAAGCAACATATATCAATATATAAAACTTGTGAAAGCAACATATAGAGTGTCCCAAGCAATCCGATATGTAAATTTGGATTGTTCAAATTAGGGCAAATTTTTAGGTTCCTTTCGACCTTTGGATTGCAGTTTACACCTGAGAAATGGGAAAACTAATGAAATATAGGTTCAAGTTCAAAGTAATATCTGAAATCCTTTTGTTGAAGTAAACAGTGCTATGACAATACTACTCGAGTACTATTTTAACTTCATTATTGTTCAAGTTTGCTCAAACAAAACAGCAACTCGGCTAGGATGTTTTTTATTATTCTGGGTTTTCTCAGCTTTTGTGATGATGAAATTTTTTAATATATTTGAAGCAGCTCCAGTTTGTGTTACTTCAATTTAGAAACATAAATAGATTTATTTGTGTGATTTAATATTATTATACATCTAATACTTACACAACCTTATGCCATTCTTGCAAATAAATATTGATTTTTCAATCAATCTGAAAGTGACTTGCACCAGTATGCAGTTTTTATCAGGCATTGATTGGGTTGTAATTTTTTACTAATACCTCTGTTATTATAATTTAAATTTCAGTTGAAATTTTGAATATGCCGCAATTTCTATTACAATCAGAAGATGGCGCCTAAAGTTGTTGACATTTTACAACCACTTCTTATTCGACAGAACAATCGCCGCAAGGAGGCGGTACAAACTCTTGAGAAATAACAGGGAATGTCAAAATCTCATTGATGTAGATACACTGTGTGGTGTGTAGAGCTGTAAAACAAATTTTCTTGGTTTCCACATTCCACTGTTCTAATGAGCTTTGAATATTTAGTTATGGAGAGGACACTTTGATAATTTTTCGAAATGAAATAACTCCCCCTTTCTTCTCAACACTCTTCTCAACAACAATATGTATAATCAAGTGCTAATAAATACACACACATATATTCATAGCTTCATTTCTGATGAGGAAGCTACGGTGTTAGCTAAACGCGTCTAGAAATGAAAATGTTGTGAAAATTGTTTAATTGATATCATGGATAGAAAATGTTGAAAAATTATTAAATACGATAAGTTACAAATGAATAGAACATTTCTCTTTGTGAAAGTACTATGAAATCAATCAGTAACTTATCGAGGTAAACGGGGAAATATGAAAATATTATCAGAACACTGCAGAAAATGTTTCATTTTTCATTTCACAGAACTATTTTTATGCAAAATACTCTCTTGAATTAAGATTATTACAATTATTCATATTTTCCATTTGAAAACATACCGTATATAAATGGAACAACCTGATAATGATATCAGTAGCCCTGGCCATACACTGCTGGCGTTAACTAGAAATGAGGTTTTATTCTTGAATCACTAATCACTTACTCCTAAGATAGGATATTTGAAATCGTTCCCACAAATGATTTGCAATCATTTTCAGTATTGAAAATTATAGTCAGAATCGAAAGATGAATTGAAAAATTTATTTGTTTACACTTCGTCTGGGATGATTTTATTCGAAGTAAATGAAACACTGCGTATGTATTATGTAAACGTATGTATTCCCAAAAGTACATCCAGTTTCTCACAACTGAATATTGAAAGGTCATTATAACGATACGTTGTAGAAATGAAACTGACACACAACTCCCTGATCCACTTATTTCGTTAGAAACACCGGAGTGATCTCCGGTCATCTCTTGTGAGAAGAGAATTTCAACTAACAAGTTTTTAGGCCGATCATCAGTCGTATATAAACATCAAATGATTTGATTTTGTAAACTGCTTCAACTATCGACTTCGACATCAAATAACGATTTTGTATTTTCTGCAACAACACTTTCACTATTGGAATTTCGGGAAAGTTTTGTTAAATTGTAATATTTCGTAGAAATGTCAATACAAAATGTCACTCTGAGCAGTGATCCGAGATCCTTCTGAAAAAAGGGAAGAAGAAGAAATACCAACCTCCTATTCGTAGGTCTCTTTTTAGTTTTATTTGTTGGAAGTTTGGTGTCTCTCTTTTCTTTTTGATTGTAAAGTTGAGTGCAAAATGGTAGGTTGAAGTTAAGATAATATTTTTCTTATTCCATCTTCACTCAAAAAGTAGATTTAATTGAAAAATATGAAATTTTGTAAATAACTTTTTGGCTACTGAATGATGTTACTTTTATTTTTTTTCTATATCTTTGTTAAAAAATGTTTTCCAATCGAAGAACATATCACCTCAAAAATATTTGTTAAGGCAGAAATGCAGATATATTTTTAGAAAAAAATCATATATGTTCATTTGAAAAGTATTAACACAAAAGTAGCTTCTCAGGAAAGTTTTTAGACTATAAACATGAAATGTGAACGTCAACATAACCTCTACGATTTTAGGCTCGAGGTCCGAAGAAGCACTTGAAGCGTTTGAATGCCCCAAAAGCATGGATGTTGGATAAATTGGGAGGTGTTTTCGCACCTCGCCCATCTACAGGACCTCACAAATTGCGAGAGTCTTTGCCCTTGGTGATCTTCCTACGTAACCGATTGAAGTATGCTTTGACTAACAGCGAAGTTACTAAGATTGTTATGCAAAGGTTAATCAAAGTAGATGGAAAAGTGAGGACCGACTCCAATTACCCTGCTGGGTTTATGGGTGAGTTGTATTTGTGTCAACTATTGAATTTTTCATTTGTTAAATGGAAAAATTATTACTGATGAATTTGCAATGATTTTTGATCAAGCGAACCTCCCAAATGGTGCCTTCAGAGTGGTATTTCTTTTGTAAAATTGTTGGGGAGGTTCTTACTGAGTAGACATTTCACAAAATTACAATTTTTTTTTGGATATCAATTCTGAAGGCCCCTCAGTCCCATTAACTTACATTTTTTAGTCAATCTATGAAATAATTCATACAGAATCTTTCTCACTTCAAGAAGTTGCATTAACAAGTAACATTATGTTCCAGATGTTATTACCATTGAAAAAACTGGTGAATTTTTCCGACTCATCTATGATGTTAAAGGACGATTTGCAGTGCATCGTATTACCGCTGAGGAAGCAAAGGTAATGGATTCTAATTTATTCTTGTATCTTTGTGAATACTGAACTTTAGTTTGCACAAGGTTAAGTTTCTCAAAAAAATGAGACCAATGCTACCCAGCATTAAGAAACTGCCAGAAAATATAAAACCATAAAGAAGTAATAGTAACAGTAGCATATAGACCTGCCCAACTATAAGCTTCCAAGTTTGTTTTCCAAGGGTTTTGATTAGACAATTGAGGAATGAGATCCTGTGATTTCAAAGTTCACACGCTGATGATCAAAACAACTTTTCTCATCAGACATTCCATTTTTCCATATATTACTTATAAATATAGTACCAGCTGTTGAATCTATTACTTTTCTACATCCCCAATTTACTAAGATAGTGAATGAATCGAAGATGTTTGTATAGAAGTGTATAATTTTAAAATCTTATTGCAAAGCGTTTTCGACTTTCATAATCACTGGATTATGCCTCTTTTTTTTTTACTCTTACGAAAGATAATGGTTGCAGATATATGTTCCCAATTGGAACAGCAAAAAAAATAAAATTACAGTCGTAAACATTTCTTGCCTGTGGCCCCTAGTCGCCCAGATAGTTATTAAACATGCTATCAAACGTAGTTGAGGAATAAAGGCTCGGCTAGCTTGATTGGCTGAATATAAATTTTTTGTCCGTTTCACAATATTTCTTTATTAGTGCCGTGTGTTCGTGGGGTTAGGTGAGGTAATGAGTGGTTTTGCAAACCGATTTTTGAAAACTTTCTAGAGATCAATTACCCTAACACCACACCAATTACCCTAACACCAAACTGATATTTTTGCACTCGATGCGTGTTTCGCTAACAAGGTTAGCATTTTTAGGAGAAGCAAATTGATACTGAATATAAAGACAAGGGTTACCTGTTTATATACCTAAAGTTTTTTGATCCGATGTGGACTTTGTTAAATGATGATCCTAATTGATTTTTCGGTAATCAACTAGTGGTACCACTACCTGCAAATTAATTTGTCAACAATAGATTAAAAAGCGGACAAATTAATCTGCAGGTAGTGGTTCCACTAGTTAATTATAGAAAAATCAATTAGGATAATCATAATTTGACAAACAAAGTCTACATCGGACCCAAAAACTTTGTGTATATGAACAGCTAACCCTTGTCTTTAGATTCAGTATCAATTTGCTTCTCCTGAAGATGTTAACCTTGTTAGCGAAACGCGCGTCAAGTGCAAAAATATCAGTTTGGTGTTAGGGTAATTGATCTCTGGAAAAAGTTTTCAACTTTTACACCAAAGGTTCCAATCTCATCGTTTGAACCGATTTTTGTGAAAATCTTAGTGTTCTTTGGGTGCTTTCATCAATATGGCTTTCTGAAGACCTTTTGAAACAAATGATAACATAATGTGTGAGGAATCTGTGTCAATCGACGGGGATCCGGAATTTGAAAATAAGAACTTACATGTTCAAGTTCAGCGAGTAATTTTAAATATTCATAAATGCTTATAGAAGGAAAACTGTCACACTTCACATAATGCTATTGTGAATAGAATATGCGAGTTAACGAAACTATCTCGTTCGACAGTTCTTCGAGTCATTAAAATAGGGGATGTCATTGACCATGCAATGAAACGAAAACAAAGGAATAAAAAATTCGCAAACGTTGATGGTGCTACAAAAGCTGTGATTCGGCGAACAATTTATGGTATATATAAAAAAAATGAAGTACCAACCTTGGAAATGATTTGGTATAAATTACTCGACTATCCCGATTACAATTACAAATCTTTAGAAACTCTACGAGGTGTCTTATTGTTTTGTGGTTTCAAATATAAAAAAATTGAACAATCAGATGGTCATAATGGAATCGACACAACACACCTCGACGAAACTTGGTTTGACACCCATGATGTTGTCAAATATGGCTGGGTAGACGAAACCAAGTATTGTGCTTTGAACACACCTTATTCAAGGGGAAAACGTGTTATAATTTTGCATGCCGGGAATGAAAGTGGTTTCGTAAATAACGCTTTGCTTCTGTCTGCCAAAAATATAAAAGATTCGTCTGCTGATTACTATGAAGATATGACTGCGGCTTTATTCGAAACCTGGTTCAGTGAGCAGCTTCTCCCAAATATTCCTCCAAACTCGGTTATTGTTATGGATAACACTTCGTATCATTCTCGGTTATTGACAACAATACCAAACAATAACACAAAAAAAGCAGATATTGATTACATGCGAAATCATGATATGGAAATACCCGAAAAGATTCCAACGACAAAGATATCACTGGAGACCATAAAACAACGTAATTTAAAAAAAGATTCGATGTGTGAAACACGTGGTCATATTCTCTTACGTTTGCCTCCATACTATTGTGTGTTCAATGCAATTGAAATGGTTTGGGCCAAATGAAAGAAAGCTTGCGGAAATGTAATTAGTCACCGACTTTGAATGCAGTAGTGCTTGACAATATAAGGCGAGTGGTGAATGAAGTAGGTAATAGTGATGTGTGGAAGAACTGTGTGGCCTACGTTACATGTGCAAAGTTCCATAAATCCGATCGTTATTCAACCCGATGATGATTCCATCTCATCGGAATATAGCGAAGAATAATTTTGATTTTTCTAGCAATTTTGTTGGCCTCTATTATTTTGTAAATATATGTTTGACGAGAATTCGGTATGATTATTTGTGTTTTCATTGTATTTTAGAGTTTTCGACTCGGAAATCAACTACCTTAAATTTCGGAGTTTTTCATAATAACCCATGGTGGAAAAATTCAGTTGAGATAACTTTTTCACGGGGTGATCAATTGCTATGATTGTAAAAATAAGTAACTGAAAAACTACCACTGAAAAATAATATGCCGACGCCTATGTCGAGGCGGGAATTCCTTATCTGTGCTGTTCCAATTGGTATTGGAAATACTATACCGCTAGTGCCTCAGGGTTTGACGGACATCATCACACGTAATTGTTATTTCTACATTGCATTCATTTGAACATAGAAAAGTTGAAAAACTTTAACAACTTCGAATACATTTTTTTTCTCCTAGTAAGTAAATTGTCGAAATTTTTTTTTTATAATGATGATTTTAGGCACAGTCAATACAAAATGAACAATGTGATTTAACTCTTACTCATCTGAGAACTGTAGTACTTGTGTATAATGAATCTAAATTTTATTTCAGAGAGTAAAATTTCAATTACTTTTCAGTACAAACTATGCAAAGTCAGGAGGATGCAAACTGGCCCCAAAGGAATTCCCTTCATAGTGACACACGACGGACGTACCATCCGTTATCCTGACCCAAACATCAAGGTCAACGACACCATCCAGTTGGAGATTGCCTCTTGCAAAATCCTCGATTACATAAAATTCGAATCTGGAAATTTATGTATGATAACTGGAGGAAGGAATTTGGGTCGTGTTGGTACGGTCATCAATAGGGAACGTCATCCAGGTTCCTTTGACATTGTACATGTCAAGGACGCCAATGGACATGTTTTCGCTACTAGGTAAGTTAGACACTGAACAGTGTCTTTTAAAATCTGGTTTTCGGAATAGAGTTCACGAAATGAACATACAGACAATTTTTAATTAAGAATTGTCATAATTTCAGTGTTAATATTGTGAGACAAAGTACTGTTTTTTAATGATGCGCCCAAAAACGATCAGCAATGTTCATAACATCAATTTTTTCTAAATCAATTCCTTCAGTGAATATTAAGTTTTTGCTGGTCCCAGAAGTACGCCGCCCTGTTTTTTTATTTTTATTATTTTGGTATTGTTATAAATAACTACAAGATTATATCAATCGAAGAATACTTTGTAAGCCATAACACCAGATCTATTCTGATTACTTTCCAATTATATGTTTATAAATGAATAAAATAAATTGGGCTGAGGCCTTTCAAATAAAGGTATTGTACCACATAATGATTACCAATTTTCACCAAACAAATACTAAACAACGCAGCGTCTTCAAACTTGAAACATATATGCTTTATAGGTTGTGTACTTTCTAATACCGTGATGTTTTTCAAACAATTACCGCCATCTCTAGGTCAGGCTGGGTGCCTCTGGGATCACTCTCGTATATTATAATAATAATAATAATGATAATAATATTCACTCAGTTCACTAGACCTGATAAAGTTATTCAAAAACATGAAAATAAAGATAATTATTGGTCCCAACCCATACTAGGAGTATCTTCCAAAATTAGAAAAAATAATTATTTGAGTCAACTAGAGGGCCAGGATAAAACTATTCCAATTTACAAGCTTATGTATGTGAGAAATCATGTTTTAATAAAATAAAGAATAACATGAAAAACGATATAAAATCTTCAAGGGCAGGTGTTCCTACTGGAGTATCACAGGGTTTTGTGCTGGGTGCAGTACTTTTCATGATTTGAATGAACATATGCATGATCATCATGAAAACTGTATTGAGGAGAGATACATATACCTACAGAAAAATGAAATATTTCAAAATGTTCATCTCTCCCATCATACCTACACAGGTTCTGATGAATGCCTGCCCGGATACTACTTCCCCGGCTAATACCACGTTGGTTATTAAATTATATCCGACAGATATTTATGAAAATTCCGTCAGAAGTTAAATTGTACTCAGTTTGTAATTCCATTTGTTTCATTTTCAGGTTGAATAATGTTTTTATCATCGGAAAAGGTGCTAAGGCCTTCGTTTCTCTACCAAGAGGAAAAGGAGTTAAATTAACAATTGCAGAAGAAAGAGACAAGAGGTTGGCTGCCAAAACACACTAATGTAAATGTAGTCTACATTTTTCATTAAAACAAAAAAATTAAATGTCTTTTTCTTAACACATTCACTGCCGGTGACACGTGGTCTGGGATTTCGTTTGAGAGAACATGTCTACAACCTGAACATTAGATTCAATGTACCTTCAACTCCACGCTTGTTAAGAACCAAAGCATTCATGCATTTTTATACTTACCTGATAACACAGGTATATAACAGCATATCCCCTCATCTCAAAGTATGAAGAGCAAATCAATTCAAAACAGAATATTATAAGTCTTTTGGTTGTAGGTATTCAATAACTATTTTTTTCTTTCAACCGTCCTTTTATTTGGTAATTACACAATTTTGGTAAATATGAATTGTAGAAATGTGGAATTGCTTTCTTGGAATTTGTGAAGAAGGATTAAGGTTAAGTGGAAGAACTCTGACTCTTATTTTCAATGAGTTGAAAAATCTTTTGACCTATAATTCATAATTTTCCAATATAGATAGCTTTTTAGTCAATTGCCTGAATGGCAGCTGATCAAAAATTTAAACATTGTATTTTAAATTGCCAATAGAAAAGTATTCACTGCACTGAAATTGCTAAGTATTTCATTTTTATATCAGGTGGCGAAAATTTAATTGCATACTATTGCTATTTTGGTAATGGTAGACTATATCATGTTGGTTGAATAAAACAAAAAATGTATTTTTAGAAAGCAATAGGATTATGTTGTTTAGAAATTCAGTCTATCCAGAGACATTCTTGAAAAAATTAAAATCGCAGATTTTTCTGCTCTGATATCTTCAGTATACAAGATATGAAAAAACTTATGTGACTGATTGAACTATATGAAGGCTATAATAGGCATCGATACTTCAATATTTCAAAAATGAAAGTAAGGACCTTGATTCACGTGATGAAAATATGTTGTCTAATAAACGAGTTGAGACTTTTTCGAAATTTCAGAGTCGAAATCATAATTACTTTTTGAATATTTATCACAGGCTTCAAATTTGGCTTTTCACGTCACTTTCAAGTACTTACCTAGATATTGAATTTCAGATATAATCAACTCAGTTATGATGACATTTTTTTGGAAAGAAACGTCGTGAAAACATAAGTGGTACATAAGTAAATGCAAGATCGAGAGAGGTATATAATTTGTTAAAAATGTACAGGTACGTATTTGAAAAAAATTATGAGGCTGGATTTTTGTAAACAAAACGTGTAGCAGACACTGAAGTTTGTTTGATTACATAGTGGGTGATTGATAACATTTAGAAGTGGTTTCTTCAAATTTTCTTCCCTTCGAATACAATTTGTTCAAAACTATATTTCATTGAAATGTCCAAGAATGTCTTTTAAAAACTATACACTACTGGTTTCTCATTGATATCACGGAGAAACTTCTTACCTAGCTCTGAACTAGGTAACTAAATTGTGTAGCCCCATTCAATTCCTCATTTCATAATACAGAGGCAGATGTTGCAAATATCATCTTGTTGACATCAAAAAATTAATGCAATCTTACAGAGACATCTGCAGCCATTCACGGAAGACGATCTCTTATATGTCTTGTCAACGTCTATATCACAATGTGATATTGCACTTATTGCAGAGAGGTCGTTGGCAAACTTTTGTTAGCTATATAGCTATAGTAGATTGTTATCTGTTATTAGAAAATGTGGATCCAGTGACGTCATAATATTGACTGGTCATTGAAGAGAGAACATTGACTCCAGCAGATAACGTAATTCACATCTTGGCATTTACGTCACTCATACATTTTACGTCAGATACAACATTACGAAGTTTCACGTGTTGTACATTTCCATTATGAAAATTTTGGGATTTGATTCGTTACATGGTGTTGTGACGCAGTGGCCAAGACTGTGGAATATATGTAAAAGTGGCGTCATCAGTCTATATTATTATCATGTCTGTGGGTGGATTTGAGAGTATCTTCCATACTCATCAGAAGAACTAAGAACCAAAAGGTAGGGGCATGGCAGTCTTTGCTAGAAAAGACGAAAAAGTCGGGAATGCTGATGTTGAAGCGAAGTTAGGAATTCACAGAAAATCTGTTGTTAAATTATATTTCAAATATTTTAGTTTAAGGAGGGTATTTGGGGTTAATTTTATTGTTATTTGGCCCACTCTTCAATCATATTTTGAAATTTTATGTTACTGCCATTCAGGGCCGTAACGAAAAGAAAAACCTGGGGGGGAAGGAAATCCAAATTTTCCCAACCCCACCAGCAAAATTTATCAACTTTCGAAAAAATGGAAGCCAAGGGGTTAGTTACTACTATAATATATTAATTTTCCTACTTAGCTATCCAAAGATTGGCTGAATGCTTATGCCCGTTAGGATATGCACAAACAAAAATAAGTTATGGTAATTATAAAAATAATAATGGGAATTATTCTACTTTGGACCAAGGTCCTTGTTCTTCCACCATATCCACCATGTATAGGAATATTCAGTACAAATGAAAGGAAACAACACTTAAATAATATTGTACTTATTGTTTTCTACTATTATTTTTTCTATCTTCACGGCCCGAAATTTCCCAACTTTCCCAAGTCGAAAAAACAGCGAAAAGTTGGGAGTTTTGTAAAATTGTCACTTCAAAATTTGTTGACTGTTCAGAACTGTTCTCTTACTTGGGAGAAATTGTACTTTTTTGAAGTTTTCAAACAACTCAGAATTTCAAAGTATGGGATCTCCAAGTTATGCATGTTGGGAAATCCCAACCTTCTCCTGGTTCTTTCCCTTTTCTTATCACCTCTCCTTTTCTTTTCTCTAATTTTAATTTTTTTAATATTCTTTCATTTTTTTACTATTATTTTTTTCTATCTTCACGGCCTAAAATTTCCCAAGTCGAAAAATCAGGGGGGGGAGGCTTCCCCCGCCCCCTCCCCCCATGGCGACGGCTCTGCTGTCATTTTTAAACAGCTTTTTAGAAGTGGAACCTTAAATCGAATATAATGAATTTTTTTTTCCACACCTAACCTTGTTATGCTTTCTAGCGCCAATGCATTGGACCAGATAGCTAATCTGTGAATTTTATTATCAGTTATCATATCCAGTTGACAACAAAACGGTGAGTACAACATGTGTTGAAAGAAAGCATCATTTCACAGTATCACATATTCATATTCCTTTTTAAATATGTAATTTCTTTATGCAAATTAATTACGTCATTTGAACAGAAAGAATCAATATGTTCTGTTTTGTTATTTAAAATATATGACGAATATATTCAAACCTAAAATAGCAAATGGGGTTCCAAAACTTTTCATATGACAAATAATGATTGAGAACGCTAATGAATAACTTCCGTTGTCCATTTTGGACAATCTAAGTACGAAATTTGAATCATAGGGAACGACATTATTAATTCACATCGGAAAAGTTTTGGATTGATAAAAGTGACACCTGCACTTTGTATATTAAAACTACAGATGGGTACCATGCCAATGAATAATTTATTCGATTAAAACTTCACAGACTATTCAAATCAGGAGTATTGCATTTTCATTTCACAATTTTCGAATTAATTGTTGCTAATTTCTATTCCATTAGAGAATAGGTAACTTTTTATATCTAAATTGGGTAAAAACCTAGTTATTCATTATTGCCATGAATAATAATCTACATATTTGTTGGATTTTAGGTGGACATTTATAATTAACTTGTTTAATGGAATTTTCATTTAATAAATAGTATTTATTAACTGAGAGAGAGAGGGAGAAATGTGACCATTACCCATGAGATTTCTCATATAATTTTCTTACTCGTTTCATTTTAGATTTTTTTATTACAAATAATTTCTACAAGTTGAATAATATCTCATATTGAAATTGAAAGGGACCTATCTCTTATTTTTATTTACTATATTGTGTAGCAATCCTGTGAATGATATCTGATTCGATTCCATAACGAATCCTTGGTGTATAAAAAATTGAATAGGAAAAAATGTGTTTTTGTATAATTCGATATTCATATAAAAATATTTGTTTCAACAGTATTTTTTCTTTCGTGTAATTCAATGTTTATATGAAAGTAGTTGTTTCGAAAGGACCCTTTCTTCCAGTTTATGTCTGAAAGTTACTTTTTTGCGTGAAATACACATCTTTTATATACCTACATTATTTTGAAATAAAGTGCTCTCTTCCTTTTTTGGAAGGTTTCCATAATTTTTTCCATCAAGATGGAAAAGTAGGTATATTGTTTACAATTCTGAAATTCACTCACTCATGAACACCACGTTAATGATACTTTTGTTTTTAATCTTATTCTTGTGACAAAACGTGATATTAATTGGATGAATAATTGACTGTTGGGAACTTCACAAATATCGTATTGAAAATCTTGTGGATATTCCCATTGATTATCCCCTCATAGACGCAAAGAAAGGCTTTCCTTTCAATATATTGAACCATCAGATATACCTCTTATCTTTACAAAAACAACTATACCACTCTTTTGACTAACATAATGTAGATATGGGAATAATAGAAGGAACGGCATGTGGTTCTTTCTTTCCTGGAGATAAAAGAAATATCGCTTGAAGTGAAGGGGACAGCAAATAATGAGGATGACACCAAACAAAAATGCGGTAAGAAAAATCTGTCGCTATTTAGTATTTCAAACTTCAACGATAATGTACCAGACAGATCCATACGGTTGCATAGAAAATGGTGCAAATGATAAGAATAATGTCTGAAAACTCCTGAAACAGGTTGATTTCAATGACTGTTAGATTATTTGTAATGACTGAAAATTCCATTGGAGTTTAGGTATAAATCAATTAAACATTCAAACTCTATAACAGAAATTTCACAAACTATTAATTTACAAGCATATACAACGATCGAGTTTGAAATCTTTCTCTATCTAGATATCAATTAAGAATGGGATCTTTCCCAGCTAAGTTGGACAGGAAAATAGGAACAATTTTCATTCACGGAAAACTGACCTCTATTCGCAAAGATGAGAAGTTATTGTACTGTGAATCAAGTTTCAAGGTCATTTATCCTATACTATAATTCAAAAATAGTAGGCACTAAATTCTCAGAAATGACTGACGTTTTTGCCTTGATCTGTCCCTAGCAGTGGCGTACGGAAATTATACTGAACAGATGAGGAAAAAAGCTGATAAAATGTACAGAATTACAACCTTGACAATAATGTTTTCGTTTGAATGTAATAATATGTCTGAGAATTTAGTGCTTACTGTTATGGAATTGTACTATAGTACGAACAATCTTTAATAGAAAAACCTGAAGTTAGTGACTGAATTGGTGGTTTGTTGTTAATGAAATTTCAACCGAGGCCTGTCCCTTGCGTCTGTTTCTCACAGTTCATTGTTAACATATTAGGCAGCTATCATAACGCTTTCACGTATTTTGGGTCACCTATACCTACTCTCATTTGATTTTTCAATTCCGTCCAGTGCGGTCTCTAACATCATAATGCAGAGGCGTAGCGTTGGTGGTCTGACAATGGTTGCATATGAATGCATACAGAAAAAATATATTTTTAAATATAAAATGTTAATCTAGAAAAACAAGCCTCAAAGATGACGTTTACTGAAACATAGTGCTGGAATTTTTTGTTCAATTGAACATATACTTCATTGTACTGGATTCGATAGTTATAAAGATGTTGAAATGCATTTTGGTTTAGCTATAGTTTGATGAAGAATCATCAATAAAGTATAGATCCTCGTGAAAGTGCAACCTTCACTCAAAACGTTAAAATAAATAATTATTGAAATTGGAGACCCAAGGATTTACCTAAAGTTCTTTGGAAGATTGAAAATAGACTTTCACTTACAACTATCGAATAGCAGTTGCAGTGAGGAATATGTTTTTGATCAAATCTACCATCCTGTGGTGAAAGTTACAATTAATATTTTCGTAGCACTTACACGATGGAGTTCACCATAGTTTTGTTTCAGTAAGAGTGTGTTTGAACCAATAATATTCTGCTATATGATTTGATGACGATGTATGTCTGAATGACTTAATATAAGCGATAATATAAGCATTTTTATATTACCTATACTTACATATATATTGTGTGTCCTGAGAGATTGTGTGTGAGAATTACTAACTTTGTTCCGATTACGTTAGTCACTACGGTGAACAATCATTTATATTGATTACCCAATGATAAAATGATATGTCGGTATGAATTAATATACGATATCAACCGATTTCAAAACCTGCTACACATGGACTGCATATATCAGGTACTGTTTGTAACATAGAAAAAAATATCAATCAACATTTGATTCGATATTTATCAGAGGTCAATCTGAAAGCGAATCGAGTTGAAGTTATTGAATTATTCTTTACATATTCAGCATTGTTTACTTGTAACACATAAGCAAGATCACGGACTGGGTGACATCTAGGTTTTATAATTCGAATATCGAACTAAAGGAAAATATAAAAAACTGTAGTTATGAACTTCGAAATATAATATTATCTCACACCTATAAGGTAATATAATTTGATACTGATCAATCATTCATAATTTTTCTTACTACTTTATTCATTCAGAAATATTACCTATTAGTAATGTATATCTTCACTACATATAATAATAATAATACTCGATTGGAGTAGTGAAGTGGAATCGGGAGGAGCTGTATCAACTCGACGTAAAGACCCGAAAAATGATGCATCTCTATAGGAGTTTGCATCCCAAATCGTCCGTTCCACGGTTGTACTTCCCCCGACAACAGAGAGGCCGTGGAATTTTGAGTTTGGAGTGTCTACATGACAGAATGGTACTGGATACAGCCTGTAAAGTCGTCAGGAGTTCGGATCCCCTTCTCTGCATGGTCCGTGACCATGAGAGAGCAGGAATTGGAGCTTTTCTCCTTAGGACAGCTGCCCGAGCAGCTGATGAACTCGGTATAGTTTTCGACTCTGAACGAGGTGACTACAACTCTGTCACCGAGTTGGAACCCGTTCAGCAAAAAGCTCAGATAAAAGCCGCAGAGATCACCTTACTTCTGCGGAGACACAAGGATAAGCCAATGCATGGGGTCTTCTTCAATAACATTGGAGACCTTAGCTTATCAAAGCGCCTGACGTTCGCTTTTCTCAGGTCGAGTGGGCTGAAGTCGGAAACTGAGGGGTTCATCATGGCTTGCCAGGATGGTGTCTTCAACACCTTAGTCTACCGCAGTCGCGTGATGGGTATAGAGGTTCCTGACACAAGGTGCAGGGCCTGTCGCGAGGCGCCCGAGACCCTAATGCACTTGCTATCAGCATGCCCAGCATATGCGGTCTCGGCCTATATCCATCGACATAACGCGGCCCTAAGAGTGCTATATTACCATCTACGGCACTCTTACGGTATTAACGGGACACCGGTGTTGCCCTACGCTCCGGGGGATATTGAATCCGTTGTGGGGAACGAGAAGTGCCGAATTTATTGGAACTATTCGTTCCCCACCCTCAGGCTCATACAAGCTAATAAGCCTGATGTGGTCCTTCTCGTCAGAAAAGAGGAGGAAAAACGGATAAAATATCGAGATTTTCTCTTCGAACTCCGCAGACTCTATCCAGATCACTCTGTCAAGATGGTTGTTCTGATTATTGGAATCCTTGGTGGAATGATGTCCTCTCTACTTTCGAATCTTAAAATCATACCGGCTTGCCGCACTAAGTCAGAAATCTTAGCCGCACAGATGAAGCAGGCTGTCATTCTTGGCTCACTGCGCTTGCTCAGGGCACATGGTTCTCGGATCCAATGATCACTTACCCCACGGTGAAAAAAAAATGATAATAATAATAATTATAATAATAATCGTCTTTATTGTTTCCCAGCTGTAGTTACATACAAATATTTAAATAAATTACAGAGCTAGTTGTTGACATAACAAAAGGCGAAGTTCAACTCAGTTAGCACAAGTGCTACTGAGTTGTTCTTCCACTCAACCTCAAAAATATTCTACCTAAGCTAAAACAAAAAGAAAGTAATACATAAAAAAAATTGGGATTGTTCAAATATCTATCAGGATGCTGGAGAAGACATCCATCACTGAGACTTATTCTGGTCTCATAATGATGAAAAATGTATAGGGTTGGGCAGTTTATACTTAAAGTTGGCTTTCGAACAGAAGGAGTTTGAATCTTTTCCGTAAAACAGAAAGTTCTGAATTTCTTATTTCTTTTGGTAACAGGTTGATCACTTGGCATATATTATAGCTGAAAGATCGCTTGAAAAATTCAGTTTTAAAACTAGGTGAGGTAAGAGTACCCTTAAATCTGATGTTCAGATTGTGAACATTAGTACGAAAAGTGGTTTTTCTGTACAGATAAGGCGGCGTTTTGGTTTGTATAATTTTGTAATATAAATTAGCAGCATTCAATATCCGTCTATTTTCCATTGTGATCCACCCCGTATCCCGTAATTTATGGGATATTCTTTGATATTTCCTAATTCCGTGAATGAGCCGTATACAAGAGTTTTGTATTTTCTGAGCATACTGTTGAAAGTTGTTTTCGTCTGCTTCGTATGTGTCTGTGTCCATAAATAAGTTTCAACGAAGAATATGCCAGTTGTACCTATTTGTTTGTTTACATGTTTCTCAAACCGCAAGTCAGAGTCGATTATAACATCAAGATTTTTGCATTCATTTGTGGGTTGCGAAGGAACATTATCAATCGTCATTGTAAGAGATTCACTTGTTTTCTGGCGATTCTTTTTTGATCCGAAAAGGATGATATTCAATAGTGGTATTTAGTAGTAGACAGTGATCTCTTGCCAACTCAACAAATGACTCAAGATCATTGTTAATAAGCGTATACATGCGTTTTCTACACTTTGAGGGAGAAAGCTGAGATAGAGTTGAGTGTCATTAGCATAAAGGTGTTCTAGACTACGCAACATGTTTGATGAATAAATTGTAAACAATAGTGGACCCAATATTGAACCCTGTGGCACACCTGATTTCAGTTTTAGATAGTTTGAATAGATATCGAACCATAAAGCAGGTGTTAACCTTTTGGGAATAGTATGCCGTGGTCGCATGGAACCTGAAGTTGCTGATGAATGGGATATTTTTGTTTTCCTAAGTATCATGATCCATGCATAAAGACTCCTTTTGATTTTTTTTCGGTGGTGAGGGAGGGAGTACACCACGAAGAGGTTGAAAAAGCAACTTTAATTCGAAACATGAAATATTATTACCACAATTTTGTTTCAAAGTAATTCTTCAACAGAAAAGAAGAACTCTGAACTAAATTACAATTATTGGTGATCACAGAAATACCTACCCGGCCCAACAAATGAAACACAAAAATTCTGGAAAAAAAATTAGGCAGGTATATATTGCATCTCTTTACACTTTTCCCAGTGACGATCAATGAGTTCGATACCGTTTTTACAATAAGAACTGTCTCAACAGAAAATTACCCGAGGAGACTAAATCTGGCGCATAGGGTGCACGAGGTAATAATTCAAACTTTAATTCATTAATTTTGGTCATTGCGATAAAGGATTTGGGAGCTGATGCATTGTCTTGATGATTTTGCTTAATTTCTTCACTCAAAAGTTGCAATAAGTTCGCATAATAACCGCCGCGCAGTTGATAGTTTTACTTTTTTTAAGATAGTCAACGAAAATTATCCCACGAGCATCCCAAAGAACCAATGCCACGACCTTGCCTACAGATGAAACGGTCTTCGCCTTCTTTGGAGCCGGTTCTCCCTGTTGGGTCTACTGTTTTAATTGTTCTTTTGTCTCGGGTATAAAGTGATGGACCCATGTTTCATCCATGGTTATGAAACGACGCAAGAATTCCGCTTTGTTGCTGTGAAACATCTTCACGACACTGTTTTGCTTGAGTGTGAGCAAACGCGGCACCCATCTTGCACGCAGCTTTCTCTTGTCCAAATTTTCAGGTAATATACGATGTACCGCACTTTCTGAAATGCCTACGAAGTCTCCAAGCTCGCGCACTTTCATTCGACGATTACTCAGTACCGCTTTATGGATGTTCTTCACGGTTTCTGGATTCGTCACCTCATTTGGTCGACCACTGCGATGCTCGTCTTGGCAGCTAGTACGGCCTCGTTTAAACTCTGCAACCCATACTGGTGTAAACAAAGGAGCAGACTCACCCAGAGTAGAATCCAGTTCAGCTTTTATATTGGTTGGGCTGAGGCCTTAAAAATGAAAGTATTGTACATAACGATGACCAATTTTCTTCATTTTCACAAATTCCCGAAAACGTTCGCTTTTGATGTCTGCCAAACAAATACTAAACAACGCAGCGTCTTCAAACTTGAAACTTATTATTGAACTTTCTAAAACAGTGATGTTTTTCAAACAACTACTGCCGTCTCTAGGTCAGGTCGGGTACTTCTGTTCGTATCTCTTGGTCTGATGTTCGTTCTGCAAAAATTTGGTGTGAGGATTGTCGCAGGACATGAATGAGGGCAGTCATGTAGAAAGGCCTTTAAGCGACTAAAGGCTTCATCTGTGACAGGCATGCATCTCTATGAACTTTGTATATATGTATACAAACATAATGACAAATACATTGAAAGGGTACATTTTTAGAAGAGATTAATACGCGTCATTGTATATTACAGTTGATTTTTGATTGCTTACTTCCTTTCTTTGGAAGATTCCCTCATTTTTTGTATCAAGATGGAGAAGTAGAAAGTCAAAAACTGTTTCCCATGAAGACAAACATGTCAACAGAACAGATCTTCTCTATGCTACATGGTCCAGAAATCTTCTTGTACCCAATTTGCATGGAACTAACCTCAACCAAAAAGGTCATTTATATTTGTGATGCAAAGTTTTCAACCATCTTGATGACTCGATGCAAAAAACTCCAAATATTAATATTTTTAAATACAGACTGGAGGCATTACTTATTGAGAAAATTTGTTACAATATTGACGAATTTATCTTCTATTTACAAGAGGGTATTTATTTGATTTGTTTGACAATAGATTTTTATATTTGTGCTGTTATTGATCAAATAATATTTTTTCCATGTTTTATAACACTTTCAACGTTCTTCAAATGTGTTCTTGTGTATCTGCATTCATTTAGTCTCGGTCGTTCATAAGAATTTTCATAACTCTTTATTTGTATG
Source organism: Leptinotarsa decemlineata (assembly GCF_025532065.1). NCBI lineage: Eukaryota > Metazoa > Arthropoda > Insecta > Coleoptera > Chrysomelidae > Leptinotarsa > Leptinotarsa decemlineata. The sequence continues at coordinate 7,005,075 of NW_027412556.1, read as the reverse complement.
TATTTTAGTTTTATTTATACAGTTTATATATATTTGTAACTTATAATCATCAAATTATGTAAGAACAATTCGTTCAGGCCAGTCTCCAATTACCTACACTGTAAGTTAATGCACTGACACTTATCAGAAAACAACTACTCCCCTGGCTAATACCACGAAGGGTGTTGTTGGATTATATCCGACAGGTGCAGTGAAATTATTCCTGCATATTCTCTTGGCGATACAACTGCTGGAATCGATTTTCAATTATTGGAACACACTTGCAGATCGGTTTCCGGCTGTTTGGCCACTCGTCAGTGCAAGGTAGTGTCTATCATCAACATGAAGTCGATGATTTCCGATAATTGAAAATCGAATTCTTTCAGAGTATCATTACTCGAATTAGGCTGAGGCGGATAACAAACAACATTTTTGTCGTCGCCCCAATCTGCCAATTTGTGAACTTATAATAATTATGTCTGTTGGTACTTTGGAAATTCTTTTTTGAACTGTTTTTTTGTTCATATTCTGATTATGACGTTTTTGTCAGTTAGATATTGCTAGGATGTATTCATACAATTATGCTTTTCAACTGAAAAATGAAGATTTATTAGTAGTATTATTATTATTAATTGAAATATTTTGAATGTTTTGAATTTTAATGTTTTGGTAACCATAATTCACATGATAAAATATGAATAATATTACGAATAGAGATACATTCTACCTATCTGTTAAATATCAATACCTATTGTTAATACATTGAAATATTTTTAAGAATGATGGATGTGATTTGAAGTAATTTCCGAAATCTCTTTGGTAATAAGGATTCTCTTTTACCTGTTGTCGTGTACCTACCTACTGAGAAAAGAAAAATTGACAAATTTCTATAATTGATCACAAACGTCAAGTGACACATAAACATTCAGTTACCTAGGTATATTAATTTTTTCAAAGCTACACTTGTTGGAAAATAATAGAAAATTGCTAATAGAAATGTTTGGTTTGTTGAAAAATATGTTGTGAACTATTTTACACTCGACAGATATATGTTATGTTGAACAACTAGAGAATGATAGGTAATAAATAATTGACGTGAAATTCATTGCAATTTGAAACCAAACGGATATAGCATAAGTATTCAAAACAGTTTGATATCGATTTTAATTCCATTAAGTCAGTTCAGTGATATGATACTTACCTGCTGTAGGAATTATTCTGTAAGAGTGGTGTTTATATATTTGTATCCAATACAAATATCTACTAGCTACTTACTCAGATGTTGGTAAACCTACCAACTGTGCCGATGAAAAAACTGGAAAGTTCTTTTTTTACAACTGAAGCGATACCAAATTTTTCCGGGTTGAAGAAAAAGAAAATTGAAGTAAACAAATCACGTTGAACTTATTATTTTACAATTTACAACTTGTTACGCAAATATTATCTATATTGTTGTATGTATAAATCAGGCAAATTTGAGAATGAGCGATTTTGAACAATGCATTCACCTAGGTATATAACCTATAAAGTTCACTCAAATGAAATTTGGAAAAGTATAAAATGCCGGTCTACCTTTTGGGTGAGCTATTTTTTTTATATCAATTTTTCTACATTATCACAATTGTTAGGCACATACAACTAGGCATGTAATGTTACGTCAAAGAACTTGCTAAAGTACAATTCCATAATAGTGGCACTAAATTCTCAGAAACATTATTACATTAAATCGAAAACATTGATATCAAGTGCGATTCTATATATTTTTTCGTTATTTTTTCTCTGTTTGGTACCTATAATTTCCGTACGCCACTGCAAGAGACAGATTAAGACGAAAACGTCAGTCATTTCTCAGAATTTGGTGCCTACTATTTTGGAATTATAGTATAATTCATCCACAGTCTACTTTTCATATTTCAGCTAAAGTTTTACAAAAATCACATACGTACTTTTCACAAGAGTTGGGTTATTGGATGAGTTTGGTGATTGTCATAATATAACAATCGATTGGAAAAATGAACGATTCCACTAGGGTTGTTTTGTAATAACGTGTTTTACACCCATAATCCTCCAGTTTGATTTCATACACTATATAAATAAAATAAAGTGAATTGCTCTTTGCACACATGTGCAGTTTATATAAATGAGAATCAGAAAGTTCATCAATCGGCGATTGACCTCTCATTATTTTGAAACGCGAAATGAATGAGTACATTTGAAAATACGAATTCGTGAAGTCCCTAAAATTCGGTCAGATGCTAAGTTCACAGACGTACGTACGTGAGTTCTGTATACTCCGTTGCTTAGCTACCATATCCTTTGAAGTGTAAACACTTCCCCTCAAGAGAGGGGCACGAACATGGGCGGTATCACGAGTTCTCCTCACCAATAGGTCGACTCAAACTTGTGACGTCACATTTCGATTACGTCCAAGGAGTGTCGCTTGCGCACGCACTCTTCAACAAATCAGAGGGGTATCGGTAGTGGGAGAAACTGGAAGTCGAGATCCCCAGTCTGTGAATCCACACACTCCGTCAGTAATACAAACAGAGTCGTCGTGCGTGTAGCCTGATATGCATAACGCATATTTTGATTTGTCACCAACAATTTACCTCCAAACACGTTATTGCGCGACGGACTGTAGTAAAGACAATTGTTCAATAACGTTGCCGAAAGTGCATTCTATAAACAGTGATAAAAATTGATTTTTAGTGTGAAAACTAGTGCACAAAGTGTTCCAACACGAGGACAGTGTGGACGAGCGGCCCTTACAGGGCATGGCGGCCACGACTTACTTGCAAGCGAGTAGTGCGGTAACGACAGATCTGGACGGTAACGTTGTTGGAATGAATATTGTAGGAGGATATCATTCGAATGCCTCTCCGAGGTCGGCTGCCGACGCGAGCGAGATGAAGTATTTGCCTCAACACAACCATCATCACCATATAGCGAGTTCGCCCTCTCCCAGCGGACATGCAGCAGCTGTTTCACTATCGGCAAACCCTTGGGTGGGTATACCACACGGAGATCCCTGGGCAGCTTCCATGGCGGGTATGCATCACGCGCATCATCACCACCCGCACCAAGACGTGAAACCGTTGACGCAACAGAGCGAGATGATGCACCACCAGAGACAACAGCAACAGAGTATGGGCTCACCACACGGTTGGCACGGACACGTGTCTTCGGCCCACTACAACCCCGGAGGTACCGCGTCTCCTCTTCAGCAATACCACGCGGCGATGAACGGGATGCTCGCTCACCACCAGCCGCCCCAATTGCACCACTCGTTGCACCGGGACATGCAGAGTCCGCATCATCCCCAGCATTCGGAGAGAGACGTGAGCGGAGGCGAAGACGAAACGCCCACGAGCGACGATCTAGAGGCCTTTGCCAAACAATTCAAACAACGACGAATCAAGCTTGGCTTCACGCAGGCTGATGTCGGTCTAGCACTGGGGACATTGTATGGCAACGTTTTCTCACAGACCACAATATGTAGGTTCGAAGCGCTGCAGCTGAGCTTCAAAAACATGTGCAAGTTGAAACCTCTTTTGCAAAAGTGGCTCGAGGAAGCGGACTCGACAACGGGCTCGCCGACGTCCATAGACAAGATCGCGGCGCAGGGCAGAAAGAGAAAAAAACGCACGAGCATAGAAGTATCCGTGAAGGGTGCGCTAGAACAGCATTTTCACAAGCAACCGAAACCCTCTGCTCAAGAAATAACCTCCCTCGCGGACAGTTTGCAATTAGAGAAGGAAGTCGTGCGAGTGTGGTTCTGCAACAGGAGGCAAAAAGAAAAGCGGATGACGCCTCCTAACACCTTGGGAGGCGACATGATGGAAGGTATGCCTCCAGGTAGCCACATACACCCCGGCTACGGCCACCACCCGGACATGCACGGGTCGCCCATGGGACAGCATTCGCACTCCCACAGCCCGCCGATGTTGTCCCCCCAAAGCATGGGCCACCAGTTGACGGCCCACTAGCATCCAGCCCACTGGGCCTCCTTGCTGCACAACAGTGACAACGGCTAGTGATATATCCTAAGACACGCGCGATCGATTTCCGTCGGCTCTTGAAACTCCTTTTCACGCTACCTCAAAGCCAGGATGGGTTATACTGTGTTTCCCCCCGTATGTCGTTGTGGAGGTCCTCGGTGGAGTAAGAACAATAAATCATACGCCCTGTGAAGTGCGAGTGAGTACCTTTAGACTAGAGGACCGCGTACGTTTTATCTGTATATTATTTGTAAATAAGAAGAGTGATAAAGATGCCTGGAAGAAGGGGCACTGTAATATATTATTTTAGGATAAATATGCAACGTTGTATATAAAGATTTCAAGTACCGGTCCAATAGTAGAAAAATCGTGATTTATACTTAAATACCTATACCGGAACGGTTGTCGATATACAAATTAACTGTAAGTTTTTAATGTACAGAATGTCGTATATATGAAAGTTGTTCTTATGTTGTTATAATAATTATATCATTATTATTTCTGTTCAAACGTCGTCAAGTTGAACTTTAAAATTTTTCTTGGATCCGTACTGTAACTATTGAAAATTTCATCGAGGATTTATTTCATTTGTATATTTATTATTTTATCAATTACCTATATCGTTGTACGGTGTGACATTAAAACTATTTCGTTTTTAAAAAACTTCGGCAATTTCATTTGACAACCTTTCCTTCGAGCTTTACATTTCAACAGTATTTCACGCTAATCGAGTCATTGAATGCGGGTGTTAACTTCTTCAGGGCGTATAATTTCCGAGGGAAACCATCTGTTCTGTGATGAGTTCACTAAGTATATTTATTAGACAAACATACCTGTCGGTTAGGAACGCACCTGACAAACATACTTGTTGGTTTGATTTTTGGAACGCACCTGATCAAAGTTAACCACCGTATTGATGCATGCCAACAGATTCGACAAGCACGAAAGTGCTATTTAGAACTGTTTATCAAATTAAAATGGCAATTTTCAAGTGTTTTTCGGGTCAGTGCGAAATAATATTTCGTCATTTCAAGGTTTATTTGTGATAGATGAATTAGAGTAATTATATGTGGTTATGTATTATGAATTCCCAACGTGAGGTCTCATTATTAGACTCGATTTTAGTGCAACAATCTAGAGGGTAAATTATTTAAGACTCACCGAGTCGAGATGTAAGCATATTGTATGAAATGATAGATAGTTTTATTACTTTTTATAAAATTTGTTATTTGTTGAGAATAAAGAAGAAAACAGTATTAGGAAATTTCATTTTATCATGATAATTTTCAAAAAACCTTCATATTGATGAGTGAACAGTATGCTTATTATATAACTACTGGTAGATTTTTTAGAATCGAATTTTTATGAGAATTTGTTTGAAGAAGTAGTAGTTGTAAATGTGTCCTACATATCCTCTTTTTTTCGAATATTCAATTGGAACTGATTATTTCATAATGAAATATTTATATGATCATTACTTGACCTAAACTGTACTTTCATGCAAAATAAATTTTGTGAATATCATCCTAGAAAAATAAGTATTTAAAATTAAACATTTTGAAGAGAAATATCAAGGAATGGAAGACAAAAAAATTGGGTAATGCTCCAGCAATAAACAATTTTTATGTTTATGACTGCATACAATTCTAACACAAAAATGATTATTGTGACATTTATTGGAAATTTTTAATACATATCAGGAAGTTTGAGTGATCTGCACTTCTATTACATGAATTGTGATCACAAATTTGAAATCTATGAAAAGAAGAAAGTGAATGGAATATTGAAACCATAAGAACCTAAATATCCAGATGAATCAGTTGAAAAAGACAACTAATATTAAAAAAAGTATGTTGTTCTCCGAATTTTGATATTATTTCATTTTTTCAACTTGCTCATCGTAATATTTTATTTTTAATTAATGTTCCCATACATTTGATATTTTCTACACGTTTTTATTTAATGAATGTCCGAAGCTCAATCTTTTCCCGAAAATATTGCAAACGACATTCAAACTCAGGAGATTATTCACAAAAAAATCTGTTTATTTCGGTAAATATCGTGAACCTATATTTTTTATTTTTATTTAAAAAAATGCTGTATGAGAGTATTTTTTCCATTTTCACAAGAAATTATTTTTGTTATCTTATACAACTGAAATTAAAAAAATCACAGTTTCTCGACACACATTTGAAATGTGTTGGCAGGTACAAAATATTTTGGTTATCGAAATATTTGAAGAAAAAGTGAGAAAAACAATATCTGAATATTGTGTATTTGTACACTGTGTATATGTATGGAAATGAAAGTTAATTTCAATACCGAATCCATTTTTCAGTTAATATCTGTGTTTGAGATTTTTGAAACATTGCTTACCAATTTGATTAATGTATGTCAAATATAATCATCCATCGATTATAGGAAATGTTTTGCCGAAAATCGTAAATTTAATTAGCTTCTCATGAAAAACTAAATCATAAAAAGGATTTGGGATTCCTTATGAGGAAAAATTGATATTCGGAAAAACGAGCGATTCACGGTCGTTGGAAATTAACATGTTATTAACATGTTATTCATTCCGCGAAAAAGACATTGTTTGAATAAATTGTAGGTACAATACAAATCTTGAACAAATATAAAACTTGTAATTACCTCATAAACAACTGATTCAGTACAATTTTAGACTATTTAAAGTGGTTATACTAGTTCACAGGAAAAAATGATAATACACAACCATATATTTAAATTGATGTGTAATAAATAACATTACATATGACAATTTACATTAAATTAAGTTGTGAACACACTGAAAAAATAATGCAGAATCACACAACACCCAGAATTTGCTAAAGCAGCAATGACGCCGAATTTATTCAACAATAAAGAAATTGATCACTCAGTTGAATGTATAGAATCAAAATAACCGATTACAGTAGTTTCAAATAAATGATGTAGGGGTTTTCGAGATTATTTATTTCAAATCTTCGATTACATAGGGAACAATTTTTAGGTATAAAGTGACTATTGTTTAGAGAGAAATACTGTTGAAATAGTGCGACAAATATTGACTACTTTCCCAGCCAAAAATAAGCACTTTTCCCAATCACCAGAAATACAATACTCGTCCGACCCGTGTTTCTACTGAAGATTACAACTTGATTAGTGAAACGTGCGTTGTATTTCTGGTGATTGAGAAAAATGCTTGTTTCTCAGATTCTTAATATACCAGAGGTTCCAGTTTTACGTTTATTATTTTTCAATGTTTTTTAATGATAAAATACAAGAACTACAGGAAAATCCTTAAGGCGCTCTTAGAGCGGTGCCTGTGCCTGTTAATCATAGGATACCAATCTATTCGATTAATTCCAGAGTTGGACAGCAAAAAAAATTAAAACATATTTGTGAAAAATCTGAAGATGTATAGTTTTAGGAGAGTTCAATTTTTCTACTTCTCCATCTTCATACAAAAAATGTGGAAATCTTCCAAAGAAAGAAAGGAAGCAATCAATTTAAAAAATGAACTCTATATACAAAGATGATATCTGATTCAATTCTATAACCAATGTTCGGAAACTAAATAGAAAAACGTGTTTTTTGTATAATTCAGTGTTCATATAAAAGTATTTGTTTCGAAAGTAAATTTTTTTCTTGTAATTCAATGTTTATATGAAAGTAGCTGTTTCAGGAGGACTTTCTTTCAGTTTATGTCTGAAAGTTACTTCTTTCCATGATAAACACATCTTTCTTTGAAAGATTCCCACATTTTTTTTCACAAAGATGGACAAGCAGAAAGCCAAAATCTTTATTTTCAATACTTTTGAATTTTTTTTCAACAAAATGAATGAGAAAAAAGTTGGGAACATCCATAAAGTGAATCCAGTGATGATACAAACAGATTTCTTCTAGCAAGATTTCTAATAATAGGTAAGTATATGTTTGAATAATGACGTATGTGAAATTGTCTCTATTTATTTGATCCTATACTCACTATTACGTATTTGAAAACAGGCAAAATTAGTTAAATTCAATGAACTATTCACGATATCTTCTATTCTAGCAAATGCGACGGAGCCTTGTGCCTAACGAAATGTTTACAGACTATAGCTATAACTATACAATATAATGAGCAGGTACCATTAATTTATCGCTTAACAATCTAAATATCAAAGAGAAGCACCGAACGTACTTTACGAACTCAAGTATCCCATAATATTATATCAAACCTTAATCAACAAGACCCAATATTATGGTAGCAGGTAAGACAATTCGGTAAACTGCTTCTGTGTGCAATGTTTCAATAAAGCTCCAAAGAGTCAATCCTGAAATTATACTAATGCTGAGGTTGATAATTTATCTTTTTAAGGATTGCTCGTAGCTACAAAATAAAAATTCTTTCGCTGGTATTGTTTGTAATCGTCTAGGTTCACCTTTTCAATGGGAAACACTTCGTACGTGAGGTTTGTAACTAACAATACGTTTATACACAAAAAACTACATGTCTCTGTATCATCTACGGTCCCAGAGGTATAGAAAGACCACGTCAGGTAACAAATCCTGACACAATTTAAGGTTCGAAGAGATCCAAAATGTAGCAATAGAAATTCCAATAATATTTAGCTTGTTTTTTCAGCTGGGTCATTCTTAATATTTTGTATATTAGAAAATACTGAGTACGTTCATTAACACTCTCACTGCCAAATGCATGGTTGATTTTTCGGGCTTCCGGCTTTCGGGTTCAATTTGAATTCATAGTGAAGATATGGAGCTACAAAAAATATGATAATAAAACGGACACAAATTTGAAATAAACTAATAATAAAACTCATCCATACAGCTTATTGTATGATTTTTACTATAAATATAGTGAAAATAATATAATAAACTGTATTAATTAGTTTCAATATGGATTTTCATTAAGTAACGGCCATTTCTATTCAATTAACTTAATAATGAATTATGAAGTAAAATTCTAGCAAATTGCAATAATTTAAAAAAACTAATTTCGAAATATACATTTCCCTAGTAATTTCTTAAATGAAAATTTAGCAAGTATTCTACAGAAAATGCCAGCTCTCTAGGCTAATACCGCGGCTACATGGTGGCCCATTAAGTTTGCACCAAATGGGATTTTTTATTAGGTCATTGCATAATAATTATGGCAAGTCAAACAGCTTACAAGATAAAAGAATCAAAATAGCTCTATTGAGAAAAATACAGCACAATTTTATTTCGAAAGTTGTACTCAAATTCAAAGTCATGACTTCCAAATTAAATTTTCATTATTTTCTTGGCTAAAATTTGAGTAGCTTTCATATGATATGAAATTTTTATTTAAAATATCATTTGTTGATATTATTATTGTTGATATTATTATATTAAGAAATAAAAATTTCATAAACATGTTTCAAGAAATGATATGATATGCATATCAAAGTATTCTGAAATGAAGAATGCAATTTGCATTTCGATTACAAACAATTTGACTTTTTGTAACCCCATTCATTAAACTTGTGTCTTTACAAATGACTCGTCCAGAATTAATCTCACCGGAACAGACAGAATTGATTTTGATTCAGGTGGTTGTAAAATGATGCGTGAAAACAATTTGTTTGGAGGTGATTGACAATGTTTCATGATGGATTTCAGTAGTTCGGACTTCCATTGTCTAATATTATATAAAATGATTTGAAGTCCCTGAAAAGATCAATACAAATGATATAAAATATAACAATTAAACCTGTCTTGTATGCTGCTTGACTTGAAGCCATTTTGTTTATGCATTTGAAAAAAAAGTCTCATTTGTTGTAAACATATTGATCTTCACTCAATAGTAAACCGCATTTGACTCCGTCGTGGAGTAACTCTGCTTGGAATCTCTTAATTTTTAATTTTCATTTTTTAAATATTACTGGATTTTTATTCCAGCACCAAACCGCTATTTAACATCTCGACACGTGTTTCGATCACCAAGTGATCATCTTCAAGAGGAAAATTAAAATAAATATACTTACAATGTTATCCATACCATAGATACCTCTTCTAGGTACTCGCGTCTTAAAGGTCTCAATTTCACAATATTGCCTTATCTACTAGTCTTAAATTAATTTTACAATGTGTCCTGATGTAATTCTCTCTCAGGTATGTCTAATATTTAAAACATTATTTCAACAAGCTATATAGTATACCTACTATTAGGTATTGATCCACCATTGTTATCCATAATATTATTCTGTTTACTTATTTCTACACTCCCGTAGGCATCTAGATGCCTGATGCCTAATTTTAATGAACTAAAGTCTATGGAATGATTTTGTTGCAAAGTATGATGGGCGACTGCTGATTTTCCTGGTCTTCCATATTATAGGTGTGATAAGTATTCCATATATATTATTTTAATAGATCTTTTTATCTAATATTTTGCATCGCAGTCCTTACATTTAATTTCGTAAATTCCAGACTTTTCCGAATTCTCGACTTGGTCTATTGAATTTCCTAAAAGGCTCTGTAGTGTATGACTTGTTTTAAAAACTACCTTCATACCCAGTTCCTTGAAAATATTTCCAAAGTTCTTCGTGTATTGGTGGTATGGAACTGAGATATATTCATCATGGTTGTCGTCGTTTTTAAAAGTTGAGATTTCGTCATTCTTAACCTAAACTTTTTCTTCCTCATTATATCATCTACAATACCCCTATTATTATTTTTTTGTTTAATTGTTCTACTTTTTACTTGTATTTTATTTCACTGTAATTTCTTTTCAGGTTTTTTTGCGTAATATAATTGTTTTTTTCAGTCATTCTTTTTATTTTCATTTGTATTGATTATTTCAGGGATTTCAAATCATTTTATATAATATTAGACAGTGGAAGTCCGGACTTATGAAATTCAGAGTGAAAACAAGTTCACCCGATTCAGCGATCCAAATGGCCCACTCATTCTCCAGATTTTACACCAGGTGATTTTTTTCTTATAACATTTCAATGCAAAACTATTACTGCAAAACTATTACTGAGCGAACCATTAAATGCATTGAAAAGGAAATTGGAAATATTAAAACACTTTTTCTCTCTCTCTAACGAGCCTACTACTGTTTTCTTTGGGTTTGTTCTGTTATTTAGGTCTTGCGACAGTTTTGCACAAAATCCTGAGTAATGTATGTAGTAAGTATATGCCTTTGTTTAAACTGCAAATTTTTTTAATGCTGGTAAATATTACAAACAACAAAGACGAAGTTAACGAATACATAAAAAATCTCAAGTGAATTCTACTAATACGCTTCAATATGAGAGAAATATTGCCAAAGTTATTTGATGGTGGCTACTTCAGGAATGTAATTATTCAGGTAGTAATTGGAATTTGACAAAATAATAAACATAATAAACAACAAGTTAATCTGAATAACTTTTCTACTTAACTTTTTGTTGTATTTCAGACATAAAAGTTCTTGATTCTTAACAAATTCAACATTTTATGACCTGACCTGTATGCTGCTTAACTTGAAGCCATTTTGTTTATGCAATTAATAAAAAAAGTATCATTTGTTGTAAACATATTGGACTACACTCAATAGTAAACTTTATTTGACTCAGTCGTTTAAGTAAAGTATTTAAAGTGAAAATACGACAATTATTCTATTTTGTATTTTATCTCGACTCTTCTCATAATCCTGACTTTATCTTAAGGCTTCAGATGTTACGAGGTAGTTTAAACTTCGATATGAAATTAAATCAGGGATTGTGAAATTATTAAACCCCATCCTTTTATCCTGAATTAAAACCAATCACCGCAAAAGCAATTCATTAGGTAGTGAAATGGAAAAAACGTTCAGATTTTGGCAACTCGTACAAAGTAAGTTGTTATTTTTGATTCCGCTTTCTTTGGCCATGGAATATGGTATTATAATGCGCGAAACCTTAAGTTATTTCAATCCGCGAATAACTATTTTAATAGATGTAAAATAAATGCAAGTTTATTCGCTATATCCGCTAATTCCTGTTTATGGATGAATCAAATTGAGGCATGTGCTCTTGATGTCCCATCTCCCGGCATATCGGGTGGCACTGGTCAGAAATTGATTCCTGCCATTTGATAGTAGCTTATATTTTTGTTTATATATATTTTTTTTTCTTTGTATTTTGTTTCCTATCAATAAAAGCATTTATCATTATTATATAACGGTTTTTCCTTTCGTGTGTCTGTATGGAAACAACAATTCGAAACATATTCATAGAAGCGCTAAACAATATTAAATGTGACAAAGTTATTCTGTCTATGAAATTTCACCCACACTTACCATTTTAGATGGTGTACTTCGGAGTTTCGGAAAAAGATACCAGTCTCATTGACTCATCAGCAACGTTTTGGACAACATTTCACGAAAAACAAAAAACTTTTTCCCCAAAAAACAAATCCTTTTCCATTTGATCAGGTTCTTCTTTCAGATGATTCATTCAGATGACTGATTCGTATTCTTTGCGATACCACGACAATATTTTTTTTACCGAATTCACTGTTGCAGAAGACTCTCATCTACAAATTGATCTATTTTTCTATGTGATAAAAAATGAGCCATAGTTGTGGGCCTAGAAACGATCACAATATTCACAACATTCGTTTACTGACAAAATTCAACATTACATTTAGAAAAAGTACATCCTTAGGCTTAATAATAAGTGAAATTAAGCACTACTTCCAAATTTTGAATGTATTGCATGTAGGTTCATTATTTGAGATGTATATAAAATTTTTTTCGAATGTACATAATTTTGAAGGTGTTATTGTTAAAAATTGTAATTGAAGTTTTTTATTTTTTTGCCATTCCACCATCTCTTATTAAGAACGTTTCGGAAACTTACCTGTTTAGTCAAGCGCCAAGGTCGTTCTTTTATTTTTAGCCCAGTGACTAAAAAATATTTTTGAAAATAAGACTCTTTCTTGTAGTAAGTACTTAGCAAAACTGATAAAACGTATTCCTCAAAGTAGGTACTCCAAAACAAATTTACTCCAGTTAACACTTGACGACCCATAACGACTACAACTATTTGCTGAACGACAATGGAACCTATTTTTAAATTCTAAGGCGTTTTCTGGCGCTCATGTATTCAAAACGTATTCTTCTATGATTCAAATACATTCATTCTGGCGTTAAAACGATGATGTCACATCAACTATGATTTGGAACGTATTCATGATGATTCAAAACTATCGTGAGGTTGGTATTGAAACGGAATTTGACGTTACGTCACGTCAATTGTCAGTTTCTGCTTTATTTTGATCGATATAGTTTATTAAGTGCTGAAAATTTTTTATCAAATAAGAATGTACAAAATGAAGCTGGAAAACTATTACTTGCACAAATCCGATTCTAATTGAGGTTAGATAAAATTGAAAAGCCTGTTTTTATTATTGAATTTGACATCTGACACAAATTGAATCATTCCATTCTATTTTAATAATGATGTCACTACGAATCGTTTTCGAATACACGCTCGAATACGATTAAACGCCAGAAAACACCTCTAATCTCACATTCACCGGATAATTTGATACACATGGATGATGCGATACCTAAATTTCTCAACTGGAACTGGCTGACAATTATAAACTTTAGATTTTAGGCGACCTCTCAAATAATCTATGGGGATCAAATCTGGAGTTCTTGGAGGATAGTCTTTAATCTAGAGGTTGTTATAAATGTCATCTAATCATTGTATCATTGGACCGTAATTGGTAGTGAGACTGATAATCAAAATTACTTGTGATCTCTATCAATGTTATTTTCTAGCTTACACTAGGACAATTGAAGGTTTCACCGTTGTTTCCAACATTTTGTGATATATTACTTTCGATAAACAACTATTTTTTCACAAATTCCAGCTCCTATATTATTTTTTTGAGGCTACTGTCAAGGTTCTTCTACAGAAAGCTGCGGATGTTCAATATTCCAGTATCAACAGTTAGGTTAGGACTGTTAAAAAGTAAGTATTTGATCTTTCTTCAAGCGCTCATATCTTTAAAGTTGAATGAAACAAAGTGTGTTTGAGAAATTTTTTATTAATTTGAAAGACAATAGGTCTTCCACACATAATGTGTGGAATATAACACCGTTCAAATGTCTGCCACGGCTTTTCTGGATGGATCGCATCCGAAACGTCTAATTTTCCATGAATCTGGCAGAATTTGGCCAATGGCATAGGTTATGTTGACTTTGAGGACCGCTGTGGTTTGTGGCTCATTCGCATACACCTGCGACTTAAAAAAACCCTCAAGAAATAGTCTAACGGGGTCAAGTCGCACGATCTCGGTGGCCAGTTCACATCACCTCCACGTGAGATGACCATGCCCTTGAATCGTTCGTCCAGAATATCCAATGTGGCACGAGCTGTGTGGCTCGTAGCGCCGTTCTGTTGAAACCACATGTCGTTGGTGTCCAGGTTATTCAATTCAGGCCAAAAGAAGTTGATAATCACCGACCTATATAGTGCTCGCCGTTGACCGTGATGGCCTGGCCAACGTCGTTCTCAAAGAAATATGGACCGATGACGCCGTCAGCCCAAAATCCACACCAAACAGTGACTTTTTCGGGATGCATTTGACCCTCTTGGATCTCATGTGGATTGGTATCGTCCCAAATTCGACAGTTTCGTTTGTTCGTATACCCATTCATCCGGCGGGTTGGCTGTCTTTATTCATCATTCACTGCCTGAACTATTGTGCATGCTGTTTTTGGTGAGTGCATTGGCTTGGGATGTGGAGGTTGAGCAAACCAGCTATCGGATGCCTGCTTCTACGTAGCCACGTTGGTTACGGGAATGACAGAATCACTTGTGGTTCTGTTATTCCCTCACTGAATGTCATCTCAACGACGGCTTAGTCCTAAGGTATGTGCATCCGTGCCAAGAGGATGAATGACACTGAGCCTATCAGCTGTCTCTACGGAACCTTCGAGATACCGGACACCCTCTCGTCGTAGCATCGCCTTGTCACGGTAATGCGGGGCTCTGCCGTGATTGACCTTCTTTCCCTAGCTACTCGTGGGACTTTTATGGACAGAGTAAACTTAAAAATTCATTCTGACGCTGAGTCTACAGAGAAAATGGATGTCGAGCTTACGACTCCAACTGACCTCCCTGTAAATTTAGATCAGGAGCGAGAGCTTCTCAAGTCTTCAACTCCTGATCCAATAACTGAACCTAAAAAAAGGGTTTGGCGGTGCAGCCAGGAAACGACTGAGTCGGCTCCTCAAGAGCGGGGTACCTTATGAAACCGCCTTGCACCAAATTCTTGAGCGGAGTACGTAGAATCTGTGTCAGGTGGAGGAACAAACCCCCCATGAGTGATGATTCAAGTGATGATTCACCAAAATCAGAGGCGAAAAAGCCCTGCACTCTCACCATCTGACCTGAAAGATCACTCACCATACAAACTAATTGGCTTCGTTAAGAAGCTGGGTTTATTTGGTTCAGTGTGAATAGGTGTGAGCCACAATAAACCCTTGCGGCTTGCGGTGGAGTCTCGAATAGACCCACTCACTTTGAACCTAACTCAACCTAACCTAACTCATTAATTCAGAAATGGCCTCATCGCTGAAGATGATGTTTCGATGAAAATTTCGGTCAGTTGTCAATTGCTCCAAAGCCCATTCAGCGAACACACGTCGTTGTCTACGGTCATTTACCCTCAGTTCCTGGGCCAGTTGAATTTTGTAAGTTGTTTTCTACGAAAGGCCGAGTTCTTGTGAGCGTCCCGAAATGGACTACCTCGGATTCTCCTGCACACTCTCACAGACAGCGGCGATGCTTTCGGCAGATCTTGCGTTTCATCGACATACGGGTGTTGGTCGGGTTTATTTTTTTTCATCGAATACATTTTTTTCTATGAAAATTGTTCAACGTTCAGGGTAGAACATTGCCAAAAAATTAATTAATAAAAAAATAAGGATATCTGTGAACATAATTTGATGGACAACACATTCGTGACGTATTGATTAGTCTGTGTTTGAAATTTGATGAAAAAATATGTCCTTTATATCCTGTACTTTCTGGGAGTCCTTGTTCAATGATAATTTTACAAACATGATTCTTCATTAATGCAGAAATTTGATTCTCAGCCATTGTTTTTTTTCCTTCCAGAGAAAACTATCACATTTTTTATTTATTCCACTGCATTTTTCCATACACTGTTTTCAAAATCACTTTTATCACTGATACAAAATGTATTGTCACCGCATATTTGAAATGAATCGAACTGTTTCAAGTTTTTCCACAAATTCCTAGAATTAGTACCAACATACTTTGATAGTGAACGCGAATGTGGGTCATTTGGCAGCCTTTTCCTACGATTGTTATTGCTTGCTAGTTTAAAAAAATGGTACCAGAGAAAATGATTCGTTATATCAACAGCTTTCGAACAGTTAATATTTTTTTCTCATAATAGGCATACGAACATTTGATCAATTAAATATCAACCGCTGATTAGAAATAGGTTGATAATGGTTTGAATTTCCGATTGATATTGATCATTATATATTTCATTAAATTAATTATCATTTAGATACTATAGTATTCAATAAGATAACAAACCAATTCTAGTATTGCTTTTTTGAATATTATAACAGTATATAATACATTGTGGTCCATTATACGAGGTCTATTCAAAAAATAAGGTGAATGTCCAATTTCGCGAGCTACTTGCATTCGATTAGCGATTTTTTAATTTTTAGTGTTGGTAAACTCGTCTCGAACATATGTTCTTCACAGTTTCAGCTGATCAGCATGTTTCGTTTGTTGATGAGAGTTGGTGAGCATAAAAGTTAGAAATATTTTGCGTGTTCGGCGATTTTTCTGCTATCGAAAAAGTGGATCAATGAATTGGCATTAAATTTTGTGTAAAAAAATGGAATTTAGTGCTCAAAAACATTTGAAGTGTTGACAGTGTCATACGGTGATTGTACTCTGAGTCAGACAAATGTTTACAAGCGGTACAAGCTCGCCCTGGACGTCCCAATGTATCAACAGCCGATGAAAATGTTGAAAAAGTGAAGAAAATTGTTATGGAGAATCATCGAATCACTATTAGAGAAGTTATTAAGGATGTTGGCATATCGGTTGGCTCATGCCATGCAATTTTTTCGGAAATTAAGGTTATTGAGTGTGTGGCAGCAGAAGTATTCAAAAAATTCAGGTCGCTGGAGAAAAAAATCATCGCTATTCCTTCTATATTTTGTCCTCAAATGAAATTTTTTGGCTTGCAAAAAATCTAAAAAACGCCAGTAGGTATCCACGTGAACTTAAAGAAGGCTGTATTCACTATTTTCTCATCGTATTTATTATTTGAGACACGAATTGATATCAAGGTCAAACTTATTGTCTAAAGAATCTTCAAACTTTCGTTTGAATTAGGTATATCTAGGTTTATGATATGTGACCTCAAAAATAGCAAAACCGTTTCTGTTTCATTTCCCTGTGATTCACAATGTTCTTCGGAATGAATATTTGAATATAACTGAACCATGAATTGCAGTTATACAGCACAAAACTCAAAATTCGTAGACCTGTCATTCATTATACCTACTTTCGACGAGACACCACTGATATTATGGATTGTTACTTAAATTACATCCTCCGTTCCATGATGCGTCACACGCCAGCTGAGCGATTAATGTGCCAAGGTTTTACAAATGAATTGATTTTTGAGAAAAAATTATTTAATAGATTACTAATCATTTAATTTTTTCCTGTTCTCACTCAGTTTTTATATTTTGTATTTATAGATTATCTACGAAATCGATGTCAGTAGTTCAAGCAGTCGTTTGTTCTTAAGATGCCCTTCAAATCCCAATTATAAACGTAGTATCGTCCAACTAACATCCACAAAATATAGGAAGTTGTCATGTGAAGTATGCCTTAATGCAGAGCACTGTCATCGGTGACATTACAGTAAATATGGTCTGGCCATTGAAGAGAGAACATTGACTTCAACAACTGAAAAAAGATGAAGAGATTCGCGTCCTGGTATTTACGTCACAGATACGTCATGATGTTTTATGTGTTTCATATGTCCATTCGAAAATTTTGCGCAGGTGGAATATATGTATAAGTGACGTCATGCCCAGTCCATATCATCATGTCTATGACTGTCATTCAGGAACACGAGAGGTGACAGTTTCAGTGCCCATTTAGTTAATGTGTATGTCAGTCGGGAAATTTAGAAAACTAGTAAAAGTAGACTTGTGGTGCAATCAAGTGAATATCTTTCGTATGATGACATATTTTCCCTTTGAACTGACACTTACTTCAAATCTTTGTTATAGATTTTTCACAATGCTGACCATTTACTTCTGGTAAGTTCGCCATTTCGGTTGATAGCCACTTTTCCTATCTAGAGATTTACTAAGGAAAAACCAAATATTCACAATGGGTATAAGATTTCATGGCCGGAATCATGAATAAAGAGAACAAAATTGGCCGTGGTCGAATGAAACCTGAAGAATCAAACGTTTCGTCTGCTACTGCGGTAGACATCATCAGTGGTTTAGAGAAAAAATAGAATGCCATGCAAGTAGTAAGGGTTGTGAGTTAGTATCTAAGTGCCACATTATTCTGAGATCACTTCTGCTAATTCTGTCTGATGAATAATGAGCAAGTAGATGCAGAATTGCCACAGTGTTACCTAATTTTCGGATACATATCTTTTTTGAAGTCTAACCATAATGTGAATAATGAAGAAAAAATAAAAATAAATCAGTAGTATTCGAAAATACTAGAATAATATGTCAGCAGGCAAGTTTCCGAAATTTTTATATGATGAAGCACATCCTTTGGCAGGCCCATTGCCTCACGCCTTTGATAATATCTACCGCAGTCGTAGGCGAAACGTCTCTGTTTCATATCAAATACAAACTTTTCTGGGGAGCAACATGAATACTTTCTCAAGTGCAATCGGGGTTTTCGAGAAAATCATGGAACCCTAGTGAAATTGATTGATGACATTGGGAAAACAAGGTACAGATCTGGTATCATAGTTTTGGTTTCGCTTGATCAAAGTGAAGCTTATGAGGTACATTATCATGATGCAAAAGCCATGAATAATTTTTTTTCAATATAGGCCGTTTATTCGTATTGCTTCTCGCAAACAGAGCATAATACTCCTTAATAACCATATTACCATGTGGTAAGAACTTCTGATGCATTATACTACGGTAATGGAAGAAAACAGTGAGCAAAACCTTGACATTTGATTAAACTTGGCGTGCTTTTTGCGGTCTTGGCTCTTGGGTTCTTCCTTTGGGACGATTGGACTTTCGTTTCGATGTCATAACCATTATGATTCGTTATCAGCTATGACCCTTTCAAGCAAATCATTTTCTTCACTTTCTCAACATTTTCATCGGTTGTTGATGTGCTGTACCACTTTCAAACATTTTTCTGACTCAGAGTACAATCACCGTATGCCACTGTCAACATTTCATGTGGTTTTGAGCACTCAAGTCCATTTTCAACACAACATTCCATGCAAATTCTTTGATCCACTGTTTTTTTGCGGCTTCAACTGTTAGGTTATTAACGGTGGACTTGTTGTTTGTTTTTCAAATTTCGTCTATTATATTTGCGGCTTTCAAAAATACCA
This sequence comes from Leptinotarsa decemlineata, assembly GCF_025532065.1. Classification (NCBI taxonomy): domain Eukaryota; kingdom Metazoa; phylum Arthropoda; class Insecta; order Coleoptera; family Chrysomelidae; genus Leptinotarsa; species Leptinotarsa decemlineata. The sequence continues at coordinate 6,985,471 of NW_027412556.1, read as the reverse complement.
TCAGGCTGCTCAACGTTCGTCTATCATCACATAGAATTTCTTTCATTGCCCCAGTTATATTATGTTGTCTCCTGGTTTCCTCATATTCTGGACATTATACAAGTATATGTTGTACTGTCAGTACTGTTTGGCATAGAGGTTTTTGTTATCCTATGAGCAGGTATGTACTTTTTGTTTGGCCGATTCGCAGATGTGTGAGAATAACTTGTTCTTTTCTGGCCAATTTCAATGGTGACATTCACTTATTCACACTTGGTTTTGAGCATTTCAGTTTCGCGTCAGTTTCATTCCAAAGAGTCTGCCAGTCAGATTCTTCTTTGGTTTTATTATAATTCTTCAGGTCTACGAAATGGAGTGGTACATCTTCATGTTCGTTGGAGTTAGCGATCATTCTAGCTGCCCTATCCACATTCTCGCTGTTTTTTAAGCCACAATGACTAGGCACCTACATGAAGCTGACAGTTCTATCGCTTTCCTTCATAATATGAATTTTGGCAAGAATAATCCTTACAAGGGGGTCAAGAGTAAATTTATTTTGAAATTATCTTATGAAACTAAACGAGTCGGTACAAATTAGGAAATGAGTTTCGTTTCGTGCGAATTCACAGAATAATAAAGATTGGTATATAGCGTATAATTCTGGTGTGTATACGCTGGTCGTTGAGTGCATCGACCAGCTTTGGAGGTGTCCATCTACAAGGAATGCACAGCCCACCCATACTCGGTCTTGAATCCATCAGTATATATTTTGCAATAGTTAGGAAACTTACTGATGTTATTGTAATAGTTCAGTTTGTGTTGTTGGGAGTTCAATTCTGACTTTTTCATTACACTTCCTGAAACATTGCAATGTATTTGTATCTATAAAGTAGGGAGGGTGAGTGTAGGCCCACAGCACTTAGGCCACAAGTGACCCTCCCGAGGAGTTGGTTGTCCTTCCTAGGTCATCGTCCATCCTGTCCTTTCCAGGAAGGTGAACAGGTCACTAGAAGACATCTCCTTTATATCGGCAGGTGTAGGCCAAGACTCTTCGAACACACACTCTCTTATTGACGATAACTCTGGACACTCGCATAGGACATGCTTGACAGTTTCATCTTCCTGTTCACACATCCTGCGTAGAGATGTGTCCATTAGGCCCTTATTATGGAGGTATTTTCTTAGTTGACACTGACCAGTCAGCAATCCTACTGTTGAGCGTAGATTTTTCCTGGTCATCGCCAGATATTTCTTCGGCGCCAGCTTCCCAGGGTCGCCAAGGGTGATCCTGGCAATATTGCATCCTTTGATTTCATCCCATCTCTTTAGGGATTGAGCATGGGTGTGACGTTTGGCTAGTTCCGCAATTGTCGAAGTCATCAGGCCGTAGGTGTCACTGGGTCCTAAAATTCTAAGTCCAGCCGCTTCCTTGGCTAATGAGCCAGTAATTCGATGACCTTTACTCCTGTCGTGCCACCTCAGGATAATGTTATTATCTACCGAGGCTTTGGCTAAATCTTGGTGACACTCTAGTACTAGCTCTAAGGTAACACGTTGTCTGTTCTAGGCTAATAGGGCTTATCTGCTATTAGTGCCGATTGTTATGTTTTTGCCAGAAATTCCTTTCCTGGTTATTTCTTTTGTGGCGATTGAGATGCCAGCCAGTTCTGTTTGAACCATGCTGGTATTCTTTCCCATTCCCCACTTAAGCCTTAGTGATCTGGAGTACACTCCACATAATGACCCTTCTTTGGTTTTTGAGCCGTCTGTATATATGCGTATTGCATTTGTAGCATCTGACTCTGTGCTCTGTTTTATTTGTATTTTGTAGAATTTATTAAACACAAATCTGGATTCAATTGCATCCCTGGTTGCATGCAGCAGAGGTTGCGCAGTAAGCGCTTCTCAACATTGCAGTGTATATCAGCTAGTTTCCATGGAGGGAACTCCGGGAAAGCGAGCGTGAAAACTTCCGACTCTGGGATAATACATTGCTCTCTTATGCGTGTACCTGTTGGTTTGTTGTGAAAAGCTTGTACCACTTTCAAACATTTTTCTGACTCAGAGTACAATCACCGTATGCCACTGTCAACATTTCAAGCGGTTTTGAGCACTCATTTCCATTTTCTACCCAATATTTGATGTAAATTCTTTGATCCACTTTTTTCGATAGCACAAAATCACCGAACACGCAAAACACTTCAGTTTTTTGGTGAGTGGCATAATTTCACCAAAAAACTAAACATGCTAAACAGCCGAGAGTGTGAACATATGTTCGAGACGAGTGTACCAACATAAAAAAAACGCTAATCGAATGTATGTAGCCGCGAAATTTGAACATTCACCTTAGTTTTTGAACATTCACCTTAGTTTTTGAACAGTACACGTAAATTATATTATCATTTATTCCAGTTTTTTTATAACATCAATGCCAGGAGTATCTCGCGTAATTCTCAAATAACATGCAGCCGGTATTTGTTAGAGTTCTATGGTTTTTATGTTCCATGTCATATGACACAATGTCATGATGTATGAGTAGTGATGTACGTTTTCAATAAAAAGGCAAACCACTGTGGTAATTTGTCGTTTATTTGAAATATAACGTTCTCCATTTCATGCGCAAATAACAGTATTCACAAGACTTTTTTTTACTTCACTCAAGTACTTCAAAATGACAGTGTATCTCATATATCTCGTCAGCTAGTGACCCAATATTTTAAGTAACGCCAATGCCTTGCGCAATCTTTCTTCACTTACATGGAAAACAATGCAGAAGCTTCAGTGCCGCTGGTGTAGGCTATCGCGGCTTCGATCACGGCTACCGAACCATGTCGGTCCCATCTTCGACCCATTCAATACCTCGCCAACAATATAATGGTATAATGCTGAGTTACGAGTTCTACACTAACCGCTACGACGGTACCTTATCGTGGTTTATAATAAAATTATCGAAAGATCCATGAATAACATATAGAAGTTTCGAATTTTCGATCGGCTCAAACTTGGACTTGTTTCGTTGATGCGGAGAATCAGTTCCCAGAAGCTATCGTTTGTTTCGTCAGCCACTAACAATTTTTAAGCGTAAGCAGAACAAAGGTTTATTGTCCGCACTCGAAGAGACGTAAAGCGTCAGTACAAAGGAATAACCTTTCGTGTCTTTTAACTCTTCGACTTTAGATTATCGTTCAATATTGTTACGGTACAAAAGTCGAAGGACATTTTTTGTAGATGTGAAGACAATAACAGATAATATTTAAGATATTCTGAACTGAAGGTTTGTCTAATTTCCATGTATTAAGCAATGGAAATTATCATTTGATATGTTTTTGAAATTATACTTCTTTTTGCGCGATGGGAGTACATTTTTGAGACGCGTGCGCACACCGTAACGAAAAATCCGACACTCTGAAGTCGACTTCTTCTTCTTTAATTTATGTGGCCGTTGCTTCTCAGTCGAGCGCATTTGGCCAGACTCCTCTTGTCAGTATTGAACAGAAGCTTCGTTAGGGGGCGCAGCTGTCTTGCTGTCGAGGCAATGCTGCCACCAAAAGTATTCTCATTTACGTTTTCTTTTATAAAAACACTTAACTTTTCCACTAGTGCGCCGCGAATCCTTTCAATATGATTTTCACAAATAACACTTCTATTATCGCACTGACAACATCGTCGAATCTGTTGACATCCATCCTGGTTACTGGCGTAGGGGACCTCTCAAAAAGTCTTTTACTCCAATATTCATTCGAATTTGACTTTATTTTTTGAAAACACCTCACTTTTGGACTCCACTCCGACCACGACGTACTATCTTTGAGGACGGTCGTTATTAGTACAACCGTCCTCTATCGTGATCGGAGAGGAAGTCTCTAAAGTAAGTTACCAACAGTGTAAAAGTAAAGACATCTACGTATGTAGATGTCTTTACCCATCCTTTTTATTCCTGGAAGATTATTTCTTGAGTACTTCTTCTTCCTCTACTGGGATAAGTAGAAGAGTCACTCATCCATCCTTCTCCAGGGCAAATATATAGTGAAGCAAATATGTAGTGAAGGGACTCAGGGGAGTAGATGATGAGATGAGCTGAGGAGAAAGGGCCTAACATGAGTCCATCCAAATTGAACATAATAGCATTCACCAAAACTCTTTGAATATAAAACTCTCAGGATTAGTTGAATATCTGGGAGTGATACTAGATCACAGACTGTTCTACAACCATTACTAAGACAATATTGAAAAAAAGCGGGGGTTGCATTGAGGCTAGCCAGACGTACTTATGGAAAGACATGACAAAGGTAATGGTGATGGAAACTAAGATAACATAAGTTACATTGGTTTGGAAACCAAAGATTTAGGTTAGGTTAGATCAAAACCGAGCTTCTTAACAAAGCCGATTAGTTTATATGGTGAGTGGTCTTTCAGCTCAGATGGTACAAGTGCGACTTTGCCAAACTCTGCGAACCTGATGCGGTCCTCAGCGAGGCAGGCACAAAGTATCTGCTCTGCTGTTTCATCATTTATCTGCATATGATGATTCAGAGGATAGTGAACTGTGAGAAGACCTGTTAGACATCGTAGTTCAACTCTACTGTAGTCTAACAATTGTTTGGTTTCAAGATTCTTGATACAATTCGAAGGGTGAATGAGCCAATCCTGGATGATTTTGCCACAGGTCCATAAATCTTCTTGCCATCCAGGTGTTCAATGTTTGTTTAACAAAGCCTAAAGCGATGTCATCGACAGGTTCTAGTTCGATGAAGCTGCTGCCCTGCTCTGCAAGGGATTCAGTAGCCTCATTGCCTTCCAGGCCAGAATGGTCAGGAATCCAGACCAGAGACAATTTGTAAAGTGTTCCTATTGAGGAGAGTCGTTTTTGGCAATTCGCTTTCAATTTAGACGTTGCTCTGTAGGAGCGGAGAGCTTCCAACGCCGCTTGACTGTCCGAGAATATTTTTATTGACTTGTGTATGCGATTGGATTCTGCCAATCTCTCCGAACACAAATCAATAGCTTAGATTGCCGCTTAGATCCGCAAAGATCCCTAGGCAGGTTGATATTTTTGTCCTGCGACTGAAAACACCTGCACCAGAACCTGAGAGTTTTTTTGATCCATCTGTGAACCAAAACAACTATCTGCTCTCAGTATTTCCTTCTCCCGGAGGATCCAGTCCTCTCTACTTGGGAGAAGTATTGTATAAAGCGGTCCGTAGTTGACAGTTGGGCGCATAATGTCACGGGTCATTCCCAGAATGCTGTGACTTGACCAAAGATTTAACAAAGTAAGACTTGATAGTTTGAAAATAACGGGAGCAATGAGAACCCCAACTACAGTAGCTTGGGAGACACTACCTCCAAAGCTTCTTGTAATAACGGAGTAGGCCATAGTGGGCCAATTCAGACTGAAAATTCAACTCATTTTTGAACATACTTCGTATTTCTTCAAGAAAGGTAGCCAAGTACGATCCATAACTAAAGAGTTCTTTGGTATAGAATCCTCTCTAGCTATTCTTGGAGTTTACGCCTTTTAGCAAGTAGTTCATTGGCGATCATCTTCGTTTCATTCCATTTCACCCTATTGTCATTATCGAGTTTCAAAACGTATTTTTCAGATCGAGAAAAGTGAAAATCCACAGAGAGGCCAATTTTTTATTTTCTCCTAAAAAGTAAGGTATGTTTAGAAAGGCAGTTTTTTCCTATGAAACGAACTAAGATTCTGTAGCACTTCAATTTGACATATGCATTTTTTCATTTACTCCCGTAGATAGTTCTGAAACATCAGTAATCAACCCAGGATACTGATTAAACAATTTTCTTAAACAGTTTTTATTTCTAGTCGCGTTTCGCTAACAATGTAGCTTCCTCGTAGCTTCCATTTCTATCGAGGAAGCTACGATGTTAGCGAAACGCGTTTATAAAATGAAGAAAAGAGAATCGAAACTTTCTATGTTTTTTACCACTTTTATTTGTGACTAATGTTACTACAGTTTCGTCCTATAAGGACATTTTCAAACTTATACATTGAACTAACAATGGTTTATTACATTAGTCCTTATATAGCACCCCGGTAGGTGATAATTCAGGTACTTGGCTTGATTGAGTACCTGAATTTACAATATACAATGCGGATGTGCTAATTTGAAAACCGGTGAGTAAACTAAATGGATTTGATCATTTAACAGGTTGCATGTGTTTGTATGCTAAGGAATGGTTTGAAAACGTCGAATAATTTTTTCCTTGTCTGAAGGACCTTTCATGTTCAGCATACCGTTTTTGTAAATTTCGACCACATTGCCCCACATAAACAGTATTACACTCCAGACACTTAAGCTTATAAACTCCAGATTTTTCCAACTTGTCCACCTTATCTTTGGCATTGAAAAGGAAATGAGATAACCTGGCATGTGGTCTGAATGCCACTTCCACATTGTGTTTTCTGAAGAAATTCGCAATTATCTCTGTTCTTTTTCCAAAATACGTTAGAGTTACCTATTTGTTGATTTCTGGTTGTTTGATCCGAGGGTATATTAATCTGTAAGTGAATTTACGGCTTTGTTTTCTGACTACCTTCTGGATATTATCTGCGTTGAAACCATTATTATGACCTATCTGTGTAATTATATCAATTTGCTTAGCTAGATTGTTAGCAGACAAAGGTAGTGAGAATGCTCTGTGCAACATTGAATTGTAGGCTGCTAATTTATGACTTTCTGGATGGAAAGAATCGCTTGGAATGGTGATGTCTGTGTAGATTTATGCTAGGTTTATGAAAATTGTTCGATTCTGTTATTATTGTCCATCAAGTGATGGGTCAGAACATTCATGATACACAGTAATTAAGTTATTTTCCCTAATTTTCCATGCATATTTCGCAGCTGGTATTTTCATTTCTTCTTGAATCGAAATCTATTTCAGTTAGATAACAAAAAACAAAATTCAACATCAAGATTCCAACACTATATTTTCCCACAAATGACATGAATATTAATTATTCAGAACTAATTCGAATCGATCAACCACAAATAAGTCGTTCACTTACCATGTGATTTTAATTTCGATTGATTACTTCCTTCATAGACGCGCCTCAATTAAAATTTCAACTCGGCTGGAAAATCAGTTATAATTTGCCAAGGACTTGAAAATTCCGAAACTAATGATTGTCTGGGAAATATTAGTATTCTGAAATATCTCATGGAATTTTCTTATTCACAAAAACAGTTCTGACGAAGTTCATCCGCCTAGTATCAAAGTTGATAATTTGAAGCTCAGAAGTAGATTCAAATGAAAACCAAATGAAAAGGTTCATGAAAAAAGATTACCGAAAAGGATGGAATATTTCCCCACGAGAACTCTCTGTCGAGTTCTGGATATCAGATAATTATTTTACGTAAAAATATTGCATAGGTACATATTTACTAAACAGTTCTACAAAAAAGCAACACGTGTTTCGCTAAATAGCTTCTTCAGGCGTGTCTATTCTAACTTAGTTAGTAAAGACTATTGTATAGCTATACAACAGCTTATTCAGGCGTATCTAGACTAATTCAGTTAGTACAGACTGTTGCATAGCGAAACACCTGTTTCGATATACAATAGCTTCTTCTTCTATACTTACTTAGCTAGTAGAGATTATTGCATAGAGAAACACGTGTTTCGATATACAATAACTTCTTCTATACTAACTTAATTAGTAAAAACTATTGCATAAATAAATACGTGTTTCGCTATAGAATAGCTTCTTCTTCTATACTCACTTAGTGGATATTATTGCATAGATAATCACGTGTTTCGCTATACAATATCTTCTTCTTCTATACTAACTCAGAAGATATTATTGCATAGAGAAATACGTGTTTCGCTATACAATAGCTTTTTCTTCTATACTCAGTTAGTAGAGATTATTGCATAGGGAAACACGTGTTTCGCTATACAATAGCTTCTTCTTCTATACTCAGTAGTAATTATTGCATAGGGAAACACGTGTTTCGCTATACAATAACTTCTTCTATACTAACTTAGTTAGTAGAGACTATTGCATAGAGACACACCTGTTTCGCCATACAATAGCTTCTTCTATACTAACTTAGTCAGTAGATACTATTACTTAGAAAAACACGTGTTTCATTATACAATAGCTTCTTCTTCGATACTAACTCAGTTGTTTCGCTATGCAATAACTTCTTCTATACTAACTCACTTAGTAAAGACTATTGCATAAAGAAATATGTGTTTTGCTATACAATAGCTTCTTCTTCTATACTAACTCAGTAAAGACTATTGCATAGAGAAACACCTGTTTCGCTATACAATAACTTCTTCTATACTAACTCAGTTAGTAAAGACTATTGCATAGAGACACACGTGTTTCGCCATACAATAGCTTTTTCTTCTATACTAACTTAGTAGATATTATTGCATAGACAAACACGTGTTTCGCTATACAATAGCTTCTTCTTCCATACTAACTTAGTTAGTAGATACTATAACATATAGAAACACGTGTTTCGCTATTCAATAGCTTCTTCTTCTATACTAACTCAGTTAGTAAAGACTATTGCATAGAGAAACACGTGTTCGGCTATACAATAGCTATTTCTTCTATACTAACTCAGTAGAGATTATTGGATAGAGAAACACGTGTGCTATACAATAGCTTCTTCTTACCCTATATCGCATCTACAGACGAAAGTTGAAATTTTTACATACATTTGGATGCTAATGAGTAGATAATTAAAATAATTGTTACCGATTTTTTGAAAAAATTGAGCAGTGCTCACAGAAATTAATCGATGATCGGGTGTATTTTCAATTACTCTGATGAATGTGAACAATAACAGTGTTAGGATTTTCATATAAATATATTCAATTAAATTTTTTTTTGAAACACATTTGAATATAGCCTAAATTCTTGGTTATAATGTTTTTGAATTGAGAATGCATACTTCTTCAAATGTACATACTGCATTCCTAACTAGGTACATTTTGCACCCCTAAAATTCACTCCATTTCATCCCCTGTACCTTAGATCGCCTTCAATTCTTTTTTTCCGTAATAAACACACTCTTGTGTCCCTACATAACTCTTTTTGTGCTGTTATTAATTTTATTCCTTCCAATAATTATTTTCATTGGCCTAATACGTATTTGTGCGGTTTAATTTGACTTCTATTTCAAATAGAAACTATTTCTGATCTACACATCCATGTATAGAGTTACTTATTTTCAAATTAATTAATCCTTCCTTTCTTTGGAAGATTCTCTCATCCATTTTTTTGTATCAGATGGAGTAGTAGAAAGCCAAAAACTTTCTTTTCCAAATATTTCTGTAACTTCTACAGTAAAAACGAAATCCCAGACTGAAATCTGATCAACCTTTTGGGGAATTTGAAAAAGTGTTGGAAATAGTGCTAATTTTGGATTCATCGACATGCTGCCATTTTTTTCAGTGTAAATGATAACAGTAATGGACAGAGAACTGAACCTTCTGGAACACCTTAATTGATAGTTTTTGATTCTAATACTTTATTACTCAAATGATCATACTGATATATGTTTTCGAGGTAAGACTCTTGTCAATCTGAGGAAATTAATTGTTTAGAACATTTCATTTCTGCTTACAAAATGGAAGAATTTTGATCCGTTTCAGATACTTTTTCTCTCAAACGATGTATCTGGTTTTGAGTTACAGATGGTGCTATAGGTAGGTCTATAAATAATTAGTCTGCGGTCCTACAAACAGAAACATGTACATTCTATGGCAATCCATCGATATTGAAGAATACTTCCGCCTGAGAAAACTGTTTCAGAAATGATCAAGGGCGTTTCTTTTCATAAATCAAACTGGATGCGTTCGAAGTAGTCGGGCTAGTGAATGCATAGTTTAAACTCCGTAATTTATTCTGATGATGAAGATAAACGTAAAAGATATAAAATTGAGTGTCAACTATGGCTGGACCGGAAGCGGTACTTTAATGATTTATACTCCATAAACTTAACGTTCCATTTCAGTCGGCCAAATTTCGATCCGATATTTTTATGTCTTCCATCTGATTTGGTTTTTGATGAGTATTCATAGCCATATTGTTCTTATGTTCTGCCACCTCTTGAAACTAATTAGTAAACATTAAGGCTGCACGGTAGACGTCTGAAAATGATGATATTAGTAGTAATTTAAATTAAAGTCCGTTGAGACGCAACAGTTTCCTTGAATATTGGCTCACGGTGGATTTTAACTCAATATTCAGGATATCTCTGAGATAATTCGATGATTGATTTGAATGTGGTTGGTTTTATTGAATGGTGGAGTTGATGATTCCGCTGTCTAAATGATTTGATACATTCGGAATCTAGCACTACCGTCTCCATTTCAGAAGGTTGAACTAAATGGATTGACTCACTCCAAGGCGTTTATTCACCCTTCGAAGCTTGATACCAAACAGTTGTTGGACTACAGTAGGGATGAACTACGATGTCTAACAGGTCTTCTTACAGGTCACTGTCATTTGAATCATCTTATGCAGTGACTTGGACTGTCGGAAGACAGTGTGTGTCGCCTCTGTTTGGAAAATGATGAAACAGCAGAGCATATACTTTGTGCCTGCCCCGCTGGGGACCGAATCAGGTTTGTAGAGTTCGGCATCCGCTTCGTTAAGAAGCTGGGTTTATTTGGTCGAGTGTGAATAGGTGTAAGCCACAATAAACCCTTGCAGGTTACGGTGGAGGATCGAATAGACTCGCTCACTTTGGACCTAACCTAACCTAACCTAACCTAACCAACAAAGAAACAATGAAAAAATCGTTAATCGACTATACACAGACGAAATTTGAACATTCATCTTATTTTTTTAACCGACCTCGTATACCTATTATCTACTCATGGATTTCGAATCTATCGATTCCTTCAGTCCTAATAAAATGAAAGTTCTTCGAGACCAAAATAATGAGTTTGATCAAAATTGCATATGGCTATCGCTTGCTTATATAATACCACAATCAGGCAAGATGTCATATAGTTTCGTTTGTCTGTGGCATTTACTCTCACAATTGGGATCAAGCGTCATTTTGACCTACGCACTGTACACTCACGCATTTTGACTGTGTGAATTATTGCACTTATGGAACCTCCTAGTTAGCATTACGGGGCACATCGAACAACAATTGATTCAATTAGCATCGTACAATTAAATAGTCTGGTAGTCTTGATACAAATTTCCTTAAAATTATGAGTCGGTGATTCATTTTCATTAGTTTGGCATATTAGTCCTCGCAACTGTCATTTCAAAATCGAAAAACGAGAGTCCACCTTAACGGACGAAGTAACCCATAAACATTGGTCGGTTATTGATATATTACCATTTTTATTGACGTGTTGAGTAATAATTGAAGAATATTGTTGCAGATCGGCATTTATAACTTATGCTTTATATAATATAACAATTTGAAGCTATACCCTTCTATCCATTTAACGACTTATAGTTTTACCAGAATTCAGGTTCGAAATAATTGAAAATGTGAGAACGCTACCTTTGAAATTGGTCATCAAATGGATTTTGCGAACCCTTCGAATGTCCACCACTCTTTTTTTAAGACAAAACACAAGCACTACAGGAAAATCCTTAAGGAGCTCTCAGATCGGTGCCTGTATGAAAGTATTGATTCACATTGGATTTGAATCACTGGTAAACGTTCTCATAAACGCAGTGCTCCAGATGAAATAGTTCTTAAACAGTGGAGTTCGAGGTGTACTGAGATGAACCTTTAAACGATGAGCAGCCACAGTCCGTCGCGTATGTGCCAAGTCCTTTGAACACTTCCCTTGAAAGTATCTATAGAAGAGTACAAATCTCCAACCTTTTTTGATGTTCCAGGCTACTAATGTTGCGTGTGATGTTTGCGTCTCCAATCAGGCGGATGGCTTTTTTCTGGAAGGAATCCAGCAACTTCAGGGTATGTTTGAGGAAAGAGCTCCATACATAAGAATAATACCTCAAAGAAGGTCTGATCTGAGTTTTATGAAGCATCAAAAGTTGCTGAGGTGTATACAGTTTCATGATTCGGAACAGTGTTCCAAGCTTTTGAGAAGCAACCTTCGCAATTCAAGCGACATGATTGTGTCAAGACATGTTGGTGTCCATTTTAACCCCCAACAAACTTATCGAAGCAGGAAGCGGAATTGTCTGTTCTGACATCATTATATTCGGTTTGGAGACATTAATTTTTTTGGAGAAAACCCATGCCTGGGTTTTTGTGGCATTGAATTGAACCTGGTTAGTTTCACCCCAATTCGAAATCACTTCTAGATCCTTATCAAGATATGCAACCTCCTGCTGCCGATGAAGATGTGCATCCGCATCCGATGTCCTGGAATCCAAATGAAATGACAAGACAAGTGTGCTATTATCAGCAAAGCAATATATTGGATCCTTCGTTTTTTCCAATGAGTCGTTGATATACAATAAAAAGAAAGTTGGAGACAATATGGATCCCTGGGGAACACCAGCGTTGATGGTAAAAGTATTCGAGAGATATACATCGACAGCCACTTGCAGATAACTTTCTTCCAGGAAGCTGGAGAGCCATACACAAAAATGTTCCTACATGCCATAGCATCGAAGTTTGGCTAGCAAACCCTCATGCCACACACGGTCAAAGGCCTTGGAAATAACTAGCGCAACAGCTTTCGATTCTCCATGTTTCTCGATTTCGTTATTCCAAATATGGGTGACATACAAAAGAAGGTCACCTGTTGATCTTTGTTTCCGAGAGCCATATTGAAGATTGACCAAGATGTTGAAGTGCTCCAAATATTTGAGGAAATGGTTGATTTTTGATATCATTGATAGCAAAGCGACCGGTCTAGTTATTTGGGAGATTTTCCTTGCCCTTTTTTTGGGAATAGGCAGAACGGAGCACTCTTCCAACAAGAAGGAAAAACCCTTTTCTTGTAAGACAGATTGAAAAGACTACAAAATACTGGTGCGATGACGGGCACTTCATCAGGCCAGACGCCTTGTTGATATTGAGCTGTCTCAAAATTCGCCTGACTAGACGCTGTCGAAAAGTAATTTCCGGCATTGTGGATTCTAGTTTGGAAATAGTGTGTGGTGCCTCTACTAGAAAATCGACTGTGCAGTGGGACGCAAATTGTAAATTCGCTTTTTCTATGGCTGTTGTTGCAATTGCACCATCCGCTTGTGTTAGTAGTGGAATTGTGGATTTTGTGAAATTCTGATCAACAGAATTAGCTACCGACCAGAAGAATCTAGATCCGTTGGGATTGGCAAGCAGTTTATCCCTAATTCTCTGATTGTAAAGTTTTTTGCTTTCATGTATCCTAATTTTGCAGCTGTTGCGAGCATTAACAAACCTAGTTCGGTTTTAGGACCTGGGATTTTTGCGCCACTGCCGGTAGGCGACATTTTTGGAGGCGACAGCTTGCTCGCAATTTTTGTTGAACTAAGGTTTGCCTACAAGTTACTGAATAGCCTAAGCAAAAACAGAGAGAAGGAAATCTACCCCGGTAATAGTTGGAATGTGTCGTTTTGTGGTGCAGTTCGATTACCTACCTTCCTACATTTGGACGAAATACAGGGAAGTGGATAAAAATGCCAAGAACAACCAAGCAGTTGTCGTCAACACTGGAATCCCCTTCGGTCCAACGTGGAGTCATAAAATGTTACATAACATGCGCACCGATTGGATCGAGGATAGATAATAAGCGTTTCTAGGTTTTCTTTTGAATGGACTCAATGATGAACCATTTGAGCCAACGGAGTTGATTCACCGTTGCTAACACCGTAGCTTCCTCCTACCAAAGAAGTTATGTTGTTAGCAAAACGCGTATAGACAAAAAGTTGTTATTATCATGGATAGAGTTACAAATTTTCATCAGGTAACGGGCCAGTTCGTTCATTAATTATTTCCTTTCTTTCTTTGGAAGTTTGCCACATTCTTTTAATGTTGACGGAAAAGTAGAAAACAAAAATATCAGCGTAATTTTTTGTTTTGACTGAAGATCTTCCATTTCATTCTAGAAAATCCGACATAGTGGTCTCTGAACGTCATTTTCTCGAGGTTAAAGCCGGGATTTTCAATTTTCACGTCGCGGCGGCCAAACTTTTCAACGTTCCACGTCCTCGGAACTTGATTTCTTATCTCGTGCGAGCCAAATATCTACCGAAACCGTATTATCTCGCACAGTCGGTACGATGCAAATGAGGTACCGGCCCTCGAATTTGTTTTCGTAACAATATCTAGTATTCCCAGCGATACCGTTTCATCGCACCGTGTCAAAAGAACCAATTGGAGGCTTTCGGTTCGCCCGCTTGTGACGGGCATTATCAGCTTGCATGATAATTAGAAATTATTCGTACGTTGCGTCTAGCCTTATCACCGCCAGCTTCGATATCTCTACACGACTTGTCATGGCCGCATTAACCGTATAACTAGAGTGTCGCCTTTATTGCACCTCTCTGCGCCTCGAATCATTTGTTAATAGCCGCAGAGGGTCCCTATTATGTTTGGAGCCGCTGTGGCCCCCTCAAAAGAACGAGTTAAGTACATATCGAATTCGGGAAAGTTACCTGATCAACTAGGCAATATTTTGACGTTCTGCACGAAGTTGATTACAACGAATGAAAAATAAATATAAATTGTGAAAGGGAAAAAATGAAAGGGTTTTATGGTATAACCACGTAAGTGTCACTGATATACAAAGTACGGTGAAATATGTAACCAAATACCTAATTTACACACATTGGAAAAGTCTAGGGATATTTTTATAACATACTAAATATCATAAAAATAAATGCATGAGGTCGTTTAATTTCGATTAAATTGGTACACTCGACCACCCTGTAGATTTCTATGGGTTGAACAAAGCCTGCAAAACGGTAACTAATCTTTCATCAAGTTTTTTACAAACTGTAGGTTTTCGGCTAGAATGAATAATCTGAAAGTGTCGAGTTTGTACATTCTATGCAGTTCTTGCTCAGCAATTAAACTGGAAATATTGTGCTTTAACATGGAACGCCATCACTTACCATTGGCTGAGATGAATAGAGCTGTAGGGCTTCTTCAAGGTGGCATGCGACAAAATGATGTAGCTCTTCGTTTGGGGGTCTCCCAAAGTGTTATCAGTCGATTGTGGCGGCGTTTCCGTGAAACTGGCAGTCCAGCCGAACAACATCTAGGGCGAGGACGCGCTACAACTGCAGTTCAAGACCGATTTTAGGTCTTAACCGCAAGAAGACAACCGACAATCACAGCACCTGAGTTGGTTAACGTGTTGCAGCAGACCCACCAGGTAACCATTGGTCGTGATACTGTCAGAAATCGACTGCATGAAGCAGATCTTCAGAACAGAAGGCCACTTAGATGTCCACCTTTGTCGAGAGGCAATCGTGGTAGAATATTGGAGTGGTGTCAAGAACATCAAAACTGGGATGCAAATGATTGGGCCACAGTTTTGTTTACAGACGAATCCAGATTTGGATTTCATCCAGATTCTCGTCGAGTAAGACTGTGGAGACGACCTGGAAATAATTAACGTTTGAGACACGTCCAGGAAGTCCACACATACAGAGGTGGTACAGTAATGCTATGGGGCGGAATCATGATCGGCGGCAGAACCGATCTCGTTTTTCCAAATCGCTCCCTCACAGCTCGACAGTACCTCGAAACCATTCTTCTACCTATCGTCCGTCCATTTGCTGGTGCTGTTGGTGAAAACTTCCACCTAATGCACGATAATGCTCGTCCACATGTCGCGCGTCTAGTGACTGACTGGCTCACCAACGAAGGAGTTGATGTATTGTCATGGCCAGCACAATCACCGGACCTGAATCCCATCGAGCATGTGTGGGACATGCTTCAACGAAGAATTACTCCGCATATGGGGAACATTCACACAACGTTTCAATTGAGAGAGCGTTTAATCGCTGAATGGGCAAATGTACCTCAACAAGACATTGACAATCTCATTTTGTCGATGCACGATATATGTAGGGCCGTAATAAACCAGCGTGGAGGCCATACTTTGTACTGATTCCAATTTTTTTTGTATTATGATTTTTTTTCGGGGTGTCAAAGAAGAGCCATATTTTTTTTTAGTTTTGCTTATATGCGCACTCAGTATTTTTGACCATTTAATAAATTTTGTTGTAAATTACATTGGTTTAATAATCACCCGTCAACTTTTTTTCCCTAAAGCGATCTAAAAAAAATTATTGCCATTTTTAAAAATATCCCTAGACTTTTCCGATGTGTGTATTTATTTATACACTGTTCTACAGGTTACACCCAACTACAGAACAATACAATTACAATAAGTTATAAGATAAAAATAATACATATAGACTTAGCTGAAGTAAAAAAACCTAATCTCAGAGATGGAACAGTAAAAAATGTCGAGCTGACAACTTGCAGAATTGCATTTGACACACATGTTATGCAGAGGTGAACGTTTCAGAATATTTGTACGTGGTGTTGGTAAATAAAAAGGATTAACCACTCTAGAGGTTGGCCTGGGTACATTGAAATTCAGTTTTTGCAGAATATGTGGGTCAATAATTAAATTATTAATCAGTTTAAAAAGAAAAATTGTGGAGTGACAATCACGACGGCAAGTCAAGCTATTCACAGCATGTCTAGCTAATAATGCATCATGGGGAAATCCAGTTGGTGGATAGATATTGTCTGATCTATAGGAGAGACGTTTCAGGAAACGACGTTGAACTGATTCAACTTTCTCTGTATACAGCTGATGAGAAGGATTCCAGATTATGGATGCATATTCTAATTTTGATCTGACGAAAGCGTAGTGTAAGGTTTTCGATGTAGATGGATCCACGAAATCTCTGGAGATTCGTGCAATAAATCCATACACTTTGTTTGCAGCAGACAGAATGGCTTCAATGTGTGGTACGAAGGAAAGTTTTGTGTCAAAGGTAACACCTAGATCGGTAATGTGAGTTGTGAGTTGAAGTGGAATATCGTTTATTGAATATTGATATGGAAATAGACGATTTTTTAGTGTGTACGTCATTACATTACATTTACTCGCGTTTAAAGAAACATTATTGCGAAAACACCATTGCTCAAGACGTTTTAGATTGAGAGAGAGTTGGAGACAGTCCTCGATGCCATCGATCTCACAATATAATTTCAGGTCACCCGCGAATATCAAACAGTTGATGTCAATGCCCTCAACTATGTCGTTTATGAAGGCGTTGAAGAGAAATGGACCTAGGTTACTTCCTTGCGGAACACCCGAGGTAGCTGCATATTCCACGGATTTGAAGCCATTGAATATAATATAATGACGCCTGTCAGTGAAGTATGGTATACAAAGTTGTATCAGGGTCAGAGAAAAGGCGTACAAAAAGTATAATTGCTTGGTTACCAACTGATCTTGGTGGTCAGTTCACATCACCTCCACGTGAGATGACCATGCCCTCGAATCGCTCGAGCAGAATATCCAATGTGGCATGAACTGTGTGGCACGTAACGCCGTCCTGTTGAAACCACACATTGTTGGTGTTCGGATCATCCAATTTAGGTCAAACAGTTTGGTAGTCATCGACCTATAGTGCTCGCCGTTGAAAGTGATGATCTGGCCAACATCGTTCCCAAAGAAATATGGACCAATGACGTCGCCAGCCCAAAATCCACACCAAACAGTGACTTTTTCGGGATGCATCAGACGCTCTTGAATCTCATGTGGATTGTTATCGTCCCAAATTCGACAATTTCGTTTGTTCGCGTAACTATTCATCCAGAAATGGGCCTGGTGGTGATGAAAATCAGGGCCAGTTGTCAGCAGCAGCCGGAACTAGCCAGCAGAAGAGGTCCGTCTTTGGAGGTGTTTCGAAAAAACAAATTTTGATAAGTTGTAATTCAATTAACGTAAAATATATGCCTATCAATGCGAATAAAGTCGATTTCTTTGAGATCACTCTTGTAATAATAATAATAACAGGGAGGCCGTGGACTTTTGAGTTTGGAGTGTCTACATGACAAAATGGTACTGGAAACAACTTGTAAAGTCGCAGGAGTTCGGATCCCCTTCTCCGCATGGTCCGTGAGCATGAGAAAGCAGGAATTGGAGCATTTCTCTTTAGGGCAGCTGCCCGAGCAGTCGATGAACTCGGTTTAGTTTTCGACACTGAACGAGGTGACCACAACTCTGTCACCGAGTTGGAACCCGTTTAGCAAAAAACTCATATGAAAGCCGCGGAGAACACCTCACTTCTGCGGAAACACAAGGATAAGCCAATGCATGGGGTCTTCTTCGATAACATTGAAGACCTTGGCTTATCAAAGCGCCTGACTTTCGCTTTCCTTAGGTCGAGTGGGCTGAAGTCGGAAACTGAGGGGTTCATCATGACTTGCCAGGATGGTGTCTTCAACACCTTAGTCTACCGCAGTCACGTGATGGGTTTAGAGGTTCTTGACACAAGGTGCAGGGCCTACCGCGGGGCGCCCGAGACTCTAATGCACTTGCTATCAACATGTCCAGCATATGCGGTCTCGGCCTATATCCATCGACATAACGCGGCCATAAGAGTGCGGTATTAACAACTACGGTACTCTTACGAGACACCTACGCTCCGGGGGATATTGAATCCGTTGTGGGGAACGAGAAGGGCCGAATTTATTGGAACTATTCGTTCCCCACCATCAGGCTCATACAAGCTAATAAGCCTGATGTACTCCTTCTCGACCACCAGAGCAAGACGATATTTGTCGTGGAGTTTTCAGCTCCTGGCGAGACGAATATTGTTCGGAAAGAGGAGGAAAAACGGATAAAATATCGAAATTTTCTCTTCGAACTCCGCAGACTCTATCCAGACCACTCTGTCAAGATGGTTGTTTTGATTATTGGAGTCCTTGGTGGAATGATGCCCTCTCTACTCTCGAATCTCAAAATCATACCGGTTTGCCGCACTAAGGCAGAAATCTTAGCCGGACAGATGCAGAAGGCTGTCATTCTTGACTCACTGCGCTTGCTCAGGGCACATGTTTCTTGGATCCAATGATCATTGACCCCACGGTGTGGGGAGGGATCGTTGGTTGATAATGCTGGCGCGCCCTCTCGAATGTATCGGGGCTTCGGGGGATAGGGCCTACGATAACAATAATATATTTCAGAGAATGCTCTACATTCTTGTAAAGAGAACATAACATAAAATGAAACGTCATACAATTTGAACATAAAGGTTTGAAAACCATCTAGATATTCTTGAAGTGAATAAGGTTCTTACTTGATCACAAGCTCTTTGATACCTGCTTTGAATTTTTTCAGGCTCTCTAACATTTCAAGTCTCTGTGATATTTCATTGAAGGTACCGTTTTGAAATCATTTTCAGGTCTATCACCATATTCATTGTTGGTGAGGTTTACAATTTCTTGCGTTTTTTTGAGTTGGACATTCTCGAGTGACACAATGTTTTCCACAGGTCAGTCACTATACTTTTTATCTGACTCAGTGGGATTGCCTTGTAAAAAGCCGTACGTCTTTTAAGTAGTATTTATTTGAGAGTTCGTTTTTGCCACAGTACTGTATTTTTGTTTTGGGTTTGACCTTGTTTTTCTGTCAAGTT
This sequence comes from Leptinotarsa decemlineata, assembly GCF_025532065.1. NCBI lineage: Eukaryota > Metazoa > Arthropoda > Insecta > Coleoptera > Chrysomelidae > Leptinotarsa > Leptinotarsa decemlineata. The sequence continues at coordinate 6,965,901 of NW_027412556.1, read as the reverse complement.
CAATCTCCATTGATTCGACATTTTCTTTTTTATATTTTCATTTAAATACTTTGATTTAGACCTTGTAGTCTAGGATCCCGCTGCAGAATCACTACGTCCATAGCGTAGTTAACCAAACTCATATTTTTACATACATTTGTGAATAGGAGAATACATCTTCCGCAGGGTGCCAGTCAAATGTGGCCGCAAATATTTTTAATTAAAAAAAGCGAGTGTGCTTCGAACCACGCGACTGAAGTAAAACTTCTTCAGCTCCATCTATATGTATGTATGTACTATCAATGGCTATATCGGGGAAACCAAATAAAGTATAAGAAATTTGATAATAAATTTCATAATAATTGAGTAAATATGAAATGAAAAAAAAATTAAAAGCAACGGAGAATTAGCTTCAAAATTGGTTTTTTGAAAAATTTCAGATAAATTTCCGGCTAGGCCAGGTGTACCACAAGGATCGAGTCTAGATCCACTTTCATTCATAATTTTCATCAATGATTAACCGTCAGCTCTGAAATATATAGATTGTCTTCTTTTTGCTGATGATTTTGACCTTTTCAAGTCAGTCAAAACAGTCCAAGACTGCACATATCAGCAAAAGGATGTTATTAACATTTCAGGTTGGAGTTTGGAGAATAAATATAAGAGTTTTATTGATTTGTTGCAACTCAGTACACGCTTTGCTCAACACGAGAGGATTTATCGCTGTTTCAACCAAATAATGAAAAAACTCATTTGAAACTGAATGAAATATTTATTATGCTGAAAACAAAAAAAATACGCTAAGGGAAGTTAATAAAAAAGTTAAGAATGATACAAAGTATCACCAAAAAACTTACATTATACTGCTACCCAGTAGGAATGATGAAAAGGAGATGTGCTGCATTCTTAAAATGCTCTGGAACCGTTTCTGAAGAGTTATCAATGAATATTGAATGAATTTCTCAATAGTTTCTGTTGATCTTGACCTTCTTCAATATTTATAAAGATTCATATGCTGAGGTTGCAACTTTCCTCTGGTCACCTTTCTAAGGTAAAATGCTTAATTCGCATCCGTGAAGTTGGGGTTGAAACATCTTTCAATTCATGTATTTGCTTGAATGAATTTGAATTATTTCATGATTAATTTCCATCCTTCCAAGTGATGAAGTGTTTCGTAGATGGATTAATCCGGCTCTCTCCATGAAGTATTTTATTAGCTTGATTTTTTCAAATAGAAATATTGGTGGCCACTTTTGACTGGCAACCTGTCATAAATGTATTTTCCTATTCATAAATGTATGTTAAAATTAAGTTTGATTAACTACGCTATGAACGTAGTGATTTTGCGGCGGGATTCTGTACTATTGGTTTTGGGTAAAAATCACAGCAGTTGATTCTACTGTCACAGATTTTTATACATTTAAGCTTAGCTTTTGTAGCACATACTACACGATAACAATTTCCACATACCATACAAGTTAGGTACTTATTAGGTTTGGTTTGGCAACATTTAAAGCTTTTCTCAAAAGCAAAATATCCCGATGGCACCAATAAAAAAGTTAGCACAATTCGATATTTTTCCCTATTACCAAAACCAGAATTTTGTTTCATTTGTTCCGTGTGGGTCATAACCTAATGTTGATATTATATTTTTTCGACTGGAAATACAGCTGATTTTTCCAAAGGACAAGTTCTCTTCAATGAATTGAAAAGAACGGTATAACTGAAACTCGACTTGAACGTTGATGAGATTATCTCTAATAAGCCGATTGAACAGTGTAGCTATGAACGATTGAGCATATGAATGCGTGGGAATAAAATAGGTCCGTCGAGATGAAGAGTTACATATAAGGAGTCGCATGTGAGCAACGCATGACTATATTAGAGGACTTACGACATTACGGCCGAACGAAATGTGTCGTTGAAATGACGAGCGATTTTTTCTCCGCCAGAGTTTCTTTTTCATCCACCCACAGCCGATTTTAATGTGAGATACAAGAAGCCTACACCTGGAAAAGTTACGATGCATGTCTGATATCATGAAACGAATGATTAGAAATTTTGAATATTATGCTTCATTTCGGGTGTTTCGCGGCCTACTTACAATTTGCACGTGTTGTTGTTCACTAGCTTTTACCCGCAGTTTCGCTCGCGGGTGACAGAAGAAAATAACAATAAATATAGAAAAATTCCAAACAGCTGAAACTATAGTCAGTTGGATTGGATATTGACGTGACTGTGAATAATACAGTGCGACGGTATTACGGTACAAAGGGTTGGAACTTCATTTACTGGAATGCTAGATGACGTTTAAATAACCAGATTTTGAGATTTTTTTGACAAACAATTTATTTGTCTTACATAAAAAATAATTGTTTTTTTTTTAAATGAAAAGTATCCTATGTTATTTCTAATAACTCCAAGAACATGTGTACAAAATTTCATGATGATCAGTTGAGTAGTTTTCGTGTGAAACCGTAACAAACAAACTTACAGTAGGGATACAGGGTGCAAGAGCCTACAACACACCCTTGTTCAGAAAGGAAAATTTTACGGAATAAAGGGTCTTTCATTAAGTGCTTTCTATCTTTAAATTAAAATAGAACAAAGTGTGTGTGAGATATCGACATTTTTTATTCGTTTGAAAGACCTATTGATGTCCCATTATATGTAGAATCATTCAAATATCCGCTACGGCTGTACTGCGTGGAGCGCATCTAAAACGTCCAATTTTGTATGACTCTGGCGCATGAATCAGGCTAAATTATGTTGGCTTTGAGGTCCGCTGACGTTTGTAGGTCATTCGCATACACCTGCGACTCGAGGAAACCTCACAGGAAAAAGTCTAACGGGTCAAATCCCACGATATCGGTGGCCGGATCACATCACCTCCACGTGAGATGACCATGCCCTCAAATCACTCATGCAGGATATTCAATGTGGCATGAGCTGTGTGGCACGTAGCTCCGTTTTGTTGAAACCACATGTCGTTGGTTTCCAGATCATCCAATTCAGGCCAAAAAGAAGTTAGTAGTCATCGACCTATAGTGCTCGCCGTTGACAATGATGGTATGGCCAACGCCGTCAGCCCAAAATCCACACCAAACAGTGAGTTTTTCGAGATGCATTGGACGATCTTGGATCTCATGTGGATTGGTTTCGTCCCAATTTAGACAATTTTGTATGTTCACGTTCACGTTGCCGATTGGGACAAACCGAGAAGTCTGCAGTCGCTAAACATGCACAGTCCGACGGGAAACACAAGATCCTGTTCGAAAATACCGAGAGGATAGCAACTTCGAATCATTATTCAACAAGAATGCATTTAGAAGCCATAGAAATACACAAACACCTAGAGAACTTCAACAGAATGGAATACAGAACGACTCCAACTGACCTGCCTGTAAATTTAGATCAGGAGCGAGAGCTTCTCAACTCTCTAATCCTGATTCAATAACTGTACCTAAAAAAAAGGTTTTATGGTGCAGCCAGGAAACGACTGAGTCGTCTCAAGAGAGGAGTACCTTACGAAACGATGACACAGCCAACTACCTCATTAACGATGACACAGCAGAGCGTATACTTTGTGCCTGCCCCGCTGGGGCAGGCACAAAGCGCAAAAACGAAGCCAAGCCAAGCAAATCGCGCGGAAGTACTTGCGAACCCGCCATTATATAAAGTGCGCGAAAAAACAGCACTATAAATGACACGGCAGAAATGGGAGCTTCAGTTTCAGTTGACATGTCAAGAACAGTACTTCGACCACGCTACTGAAGATGACTGCCCCAGTTGCAGTCGAAACGTTTGGAAATCGTAACCAAAGAAGACCACGTCAAAACCCGGAAACCATCCAAAACATTGATACCAGCCGTGAAAGCTTACATTCCTATATACGACGGAGTTAGATTCTCATGCACACTCTCACAGACAGCGGCGATGTTTTCAGCATATTTCGCGTTTCATCGATGTAGGTACGTGGTAGGTAGGTGGTTGATCGTTTATTGAACCAATGAACTCAAATCCATACACCAAATTGCGAATAGGCCTCTCGGTAGGACGATTATGGCGACTGTAAATGCTATATCGGTCCATGGGGATTTGGCAAAACATACTGAATGAATAATAACAAATTTGATGGCCGTTATCAATGGGGAATGTTCCTCAATTTGGGTTATTACAGGAAATGCAAGTTTGAACAAAATAAAGTCGAGTTTAATTTAATTCATGAGTTTTTCAAATTCACTTCAAGAAGTATTCAAATTGATGTTTCAAATGTTGGGTTTCAATTTTTAAAAGGATTTGTTTCTAATTCACATATTGGCAACAGCCCTTATAGTTGAAATAATTTATACGTACCTAGATATTCTACATTAAAAAAGGAAAATTATCTTTATTAAGCAATAATTAAGGCAAAATATAAATTTTAGTTCAATTCCACCTCCACAAGCCACATAAACAACAGTTATTTTGTTATTTATTTGTATAGAGGAAGATAGGTTAGGTGCACAAAATGTCATATGTCACAGAATGTCTCAAAACTCGGAACATAAGTAAACAGAACAGCACGCCTCTGAAATATGTGATCTTTGTTCGTCTCATACAGGTAACAGATTCATTGTCCTTTATTAGATTTAATCGATGTTGCCAAATGGTGAAATAGAAACGAATCCCTTTAAATGTTGAATGCATTATTTCATTCCTCTTTTTTAAGTATTTAAATAATTTTTTAAAGAAAAAGGTTGAGATGATAAGTTTAAAATGCGTTGTTTTAGAGCTCTTTTATGAAAACTACTCGATTTTCGTGAGGAGGAACATTCCGAAATCACTTCTAGATCCTCATTAAGATATGCAACCTCCTGCTGCCGGTGAAGATGAGACTCCGCAGCCGATGTCCTGAAATCCAAATGGAATGACGAGACAAGTGTGCTACCGTCAGCGAAGCGATATATTGGATTCTTGGATCTATTGGTTTGGATAATTGTCGTCTAGCCACCTCATTTTGCTGAAACCTGATATTAGTTGAAAAGTCATTCGGGTTTCACAATTTTTCTAAAAATCTCCTCAAAATATACCCCTTTCAATTTGCACAAGGTTCCTATGGCTGGGATTTGATCAAATAAACGAATGAATGTCGGATGTTCACCATTGAAGATGACAGTGTTTCATGTTAGTGATATTTTACCTCTTTCATATAGTATATTGTGTAGCAATGTTCTTATAAAGTAGCTGTTTCAAAAGTATTTTTTCTTTCGTGTTATTCAATGTTTGCATGAAATTAGTTGTTTCGAGAGGCCTTTTTCTTCCAGTTTGTGTCTGAAAGTTACTTCTTTGTATTATGTTTATTTTGAAATCCTTTCTTCGGAAAATTCCCACATTTTTTTTCAAGTGGAGAAGTGAAAAGACAAAACATTTCTTTCCCAAAAATAATTTAGTCGAAAGTTTCTCATTTATGCAGGCCATTTACTCTCGTGTTTGTATTTGAAGTAACTCTAGTGTAAAATTAATCAACGAATAGAAACTTTCCTTACAGCTTTTTTCAATTAATTTTGTCCAGGAACGTAAGGCACGTTGGCTATTCGAGACTAAATACCTGCTAGGCTCCGAACGAGACGGTAAATTTATTGAAACTTTCAAACGTCCAGTCTCTAAAACTGTAAATTCTTGTTCGTGTGATGCGTCATTACATTACCAAAATCCTGAAACATATGGCGGTATGTTATGGAAGAAATAACAACGTGAATTATTCCCGTATGGTTCTTCGTTTTTTGTTTCGATTCTAATACGAGACAATAGTCAGAGACGCATCAAAACTGTGAACCTTCCAGGAATACTTTGAATCGTTTTGCACTCTTCTTCTGTTTTTATTTTTTTGAAGGTGTGTTACGAGATCGGGGTCTGACTGCAGCTCGGGGCTATAATAACAAGATTTTGTAATGGAGCCGAAGATAGTTATCACATAAACTGAAGCCAGACAGTAACACTGAATGTGGTGAACAGATTTTGAGTCGTTTTCAGGGCAATTTGGACAAATTCGAAAATTAGTTCAGAGATGAGAGAAATACTACCAATTGAAGAATTCTTGTGAGTTTTCTGAAAATTGCCATGAATTCTCTGTTCTTCAAAGGTTTAGAGTCCTATAATAGACTTTCACAAATGCAACGACAGTAACAATGTTCAAACACAAACTAATTTAATATATTAGAAATAAATCCAATGTTGTTTAGTAGACATACAATATTAGTGATTATAGTCTATTTCAAAAGAGTGTAGAGTAATAAATCATGAAGTGTCATAAAATTTGCCTGAATTTCGTTGTTGTCCATGGGCGTAGGCAAATCTTAGGATTATTAAACTTAATAATTAAAGTAAATTAAAAATTACAGACATAGATAATAATAAAAGGCCATTTTTGGGAAGTAATTTGGTCTAAAACTAAGTACCTACATGTATTTAGGTGAGTAAAATTTTTTTAAAAAAGATTAAGATTAATTTTAGTGGTTCTTGTAAACTTATTTAATATGCAATTTGGGTTCATATACTTGAGCATGATTTCTCAAAAAAGGGTTAACACTTAGTTCCGAGGTGCCATGTCATTATAATAATCCCTTTTTGACCCTGCCCACCAATTATGCAATACCTATTAAACCCAGGTAATTAAGAAAAAGGGTTTAAATATATTGTAATGGTGTCTTAAACATTCGAGTTATAATAGTAATTGTTACTACACCAATTAAACGTACAGTGATATTGTGATATAGAAATAGTGAAAAAGTTATAAAATGGGGACATTTACTCCAAAGAAAAGAAGTGTAAAAAATTCTCCGCTATCTGTTTGCGAAAAAGTTATAATTTTAAATGTATATGATTGCATAAAACACGATCACCCTAGTTTGTCTGTGCAAGAAAGTGTTGAGCGATGTGCCCGAATGACTGGAATTGGACAGTCCACGATTTTTAAATTATTGCTAGAAAGAAAGATATCAGGCCAGGTAAGTCCATGCAAGAGAAAATCAGGAAGACCAATAAAAATCTTAGATGAAGACACCAAATGTGACATTCGAAGAAAAGTTCATTCGTTTTATTTTAAAAGGAAATACCCACTCTTGAAAAAATATTTATCGAGATAAGCCAAGATAACGATATTCCTTTGATATCCAGAAAACTTTTATGGAAAACTTTAAAAAGTATGAATTTTGCCTGGGAAAAGCACAATCGAAAGGGACTATTACTGGAAAGTGATGAAATTGTTTGCTGGAGACGAAAATATTTGACAACTATAAAGCAGTACCGCAGAGAGCAAAAGAAAATTTTTTATCTTGATGAGACGTGGATAAACGAAGGTTATTTAGTCAAAAAAATGTGGCAAGATAAAAATATAACAAGTTCTCGCCAAGCTTTCATAGAAGGCCTTTCGACGGGTATTAAAGTGCCTTCGGGAAAAGGGAAGAGGCTTATAATTGCTCACATTGGAAGCGAAGACGGATTTTTAAAAGAAGGTTTGTTAAGCTTTGAGTCGTGCCGGACGGGAGATTATCATGAGGACATGAATTCGGATGTCTTCGAAGACTACTTCGGGGAAATGTTAAAATTTCTTTCAGCTGATTCGGTCGTGGTTATGGATAATGCAAGCTACCATTCAAGGCGCTTAGAGAAGGTACCAACTTCAGCTTGGAGAAAGCAAGAAATTATTAACTGGCTGTCAAATAAAGGTATTCAGTTTGAGACGAATTCAGTAAAGAAGGAACTACTAGCCATAGTAAAACAACATAAATCTCGCTTCATGAAATATGCCGTAGAAGATGTAGCAGAAAAGTATAAAGTAACTGTGCTGCGCCTACCGCCATATCATTGCGAATTAAATCCTATAGAACTTATATGGGCACAAGTTAAAGGATATGTTGCAAGGCACAATACCACATTTAAAATGAAAGATGTCAAGGTATTGTTTGATCAAGCCATTATGGAAATCACATCAGAAAACTGGCAAAAAGCAATCCAGCATGTTTTAAAAGAGGAAGATAAAATGTGGGAACTGGACAACTTGGTCGATCAGGTGGTTGACCCTATAATTATAACACCAGGGGATCATGACAGTTCTTCGGATGAAGACTATACTGATGTAGAATAATTTAATTGAATTGTAAATATACTGTAGCGGGATAAGCAATCTGGACAGAGACCAGTGTATCAGTGACAGTGACACTTTTGCTTAGGTTAGGGTTTAGAATTAAGGGTAGTCTGAATAATTATTTTCTCGGAAGGTTCTCGAAAATTGTACCTAGTAATCTGTAGAACATTCAATTAGGGTATAAATAGAGTGTTGTTAAACGTTAAGGGAAGTTCACAGTTTTAGTATTGTTCAAGTGTCAAATTGTAATAACGTATCCAGTAAAGTTCTTGTCGTTTTTGTGAATAAATTGATTTAAAGTCCCCACAAGTGTTTCAATACGTAAAGTTCGTTCGTGTGTGTTTGTGAGTATTTCCCGATTTCGGTTCGTATATATTTTATTGTTACATTTTATATTTTTTTAATAACACTGTTCTGCTGTATTAAATTTTCATTTCCTTTAATATAATTTTTATGAATGCATATTCTTTTGGCAATTATCCCACTAGCGCGCCTCTGGCTCAGTATTTATCCGTCGATAACAATGGACAAATCCCTTAAAACAGGGTGATACCTACCTGCTCTTTATGAAACGACATAATTTTGCAATGCGGACTAGGGAAGTGACAGAATTTATTGACGGATCACCCTGTAGCGCTTTTGAATACTTAATGAGATTTTATTACTCTACACTCTTTTGAAATAGACTATAGTTTTATATTCATATGAACATTTCTTCTTTTTGATTTTAACTACTTCACTGATGTAATTCTTTTATATATTTTTTTAAGGATAAAACACAAGCACTACCGGAAAATCCTTAAGGCGCTCTCAGAGCGGTACTTGTGCGAAAGTACAGGTACATTGGATTTGAATCGCTGAAATTCAATCCATTTGGAAAAACTTTCTCAGGAAGTTTATTCCACATAAACGCGGTTCTCCAGATGAAAGAGTGAAACAGTGAAGTTCGAAGTATACTGAGTTGAACCTCAAAACGAATACATACTAATTTGAGTGTTAATTTCATATATTTATAGTAATAACGGTATTTCGAATCTCAAGCAAATGTACTAAAATAAATTACTACTACTACTGACAAAATGGTTAAAGCTTTCGCGGCCGTGGGTTTCAGTGCCACTATTTTTCGTGTTCGAAGGCCGTGGATTTTAGGAATTTCTTCCTTTTCAGTGTCACTATTTTGTTCAAAGGATTTTTTGGAATTTTTTCTTGTTCACTGTCACTATTTTTCGGTTCGAAGGCTGAGGATTTTTAGAATTTCTTTCTTTCAGTGTCACTATTTTTCGGGTTCGAAGGTCGTGGATTTTTGTAATTTTTTCTTGTTCACTGTCACTATTTTTCGGGTTCGAAGGCTGAGGATTTTTAGAATTTCTTTCTTTCAGTGTCACTATTTTTCGGGTTCGAAGGTCGTGGATTTTTGTAATTTCATCCTGTCACTATTTTTCGGGTAAGAAGGCCGTGGATTTTATAATTTCTTTCTTTTCAGTGTCACAATTTTTTAGGTTTGAAGGCCGTGGATTTTTAGAATTTCTTTTTTTCAGTGTCAGTATTTTTCGGGTTCGAAGGCCGTGGATTTTGAAATTTCTTCCTTTTCAGTGTCACCATTTTCCGGGTTCGAAGACTGTGGATTTTTGGAATTTTTTCCTTTCAGTGTCACTATTTTTCGGGTTCGGAGGTCGTGGGTTTTGGGATTTCTTCCTGTCACTATTTTCCGGGTTCGAAGACTGGATTTTTGGAATTAATTCCTTCCAGTGTCACTATTTTTCGGGTTCGGAGGCCGTGGATTTTGGAATTTGTTTTTCAGTGTCATTATTTTTTGGGATTGAAGACCGTGGATTTTCGAAATTTTTATCCGTCACTATCTGTCAGGTTTGGAGGCCGTGGATTTTTGGAATTTATTTCTTTCAGTGTCACTATTTTTGGGGCTCAAAGACCATGGATTTTGTAATTTTTTCCCTTTTCAGTGTCACTATTTTCCTGGTTCGAAGACCGTGCATTTTGAATTTCCTTTCTATCAGTGTCACTATTTTTCGGTGTCGAAGGCCGTGGATTTTGTAATTTCTTTCTGTCACCATTTTTCGGGATCGAAAACCGTGGATTTTTTAAATTTCTTTCTGTCACTATTTCTCAGGTTCGAAGACCGTGAATTTTTGGAGTTTTTTTCTTTGAGTGTCAACTATTTCTCGTGTTCAAAGGCCATGGATTTTGGAATTTTTCCCTTTTCAGTGTTATTATTTTTCAGATTCGAAGACCGTGGATTTTTGGAATTTCTTTTTTTCAGTGTCACTATTGTTCGCGTTCGCCGGCCGGGGTTTTGGAATTTTTCTTTTCAGTGTCACTACATTTCGGGTTCGAATGCCGTTGATTTTTGGAATTTTTTCCTGTCACCATTTTTCGGGGGATCGAAGTCCATGGAGTTTTAGAATTTCTTTCTTTCAGTGTCATTTTTTTTGTGTACGAAGGCCGTGTATTTTGGGAAGTTTTCCTGTTCAGTGTCACTATTTTTCGGGTTCGAAGGCCGTGGATTTTTGAAATTTTTTCCTAATATCAGTATTTTTCGGGTTCAAAGGCCGTGAATTTTTGGAATTCGTTCCTTTCAGTGTCACTGTTTTTCGGGTCCGGAAGCCATGGATTTTTGGAATTTCTTCCTGTCACTATTTTTCAGGTTCGAAAGCAAATTCGCAACAAATCACGTTCAATAGGAAATTGAAAAACTCCCCAAAATTGGAAACTGGCTAGTAAAAGAGTCTAAATTTTTGAGAAAATAAAAAAAATTATCTCGAATCTTGGATTGAAATTCAACTTTTCCAAATAACTGTCACTATTTTTCGGGTTCGAAAGCAAATTCGCAACAAATCACGTTCAATAGGAAATTGAAAAACTCTCCAAAATTGGAAACAGGCTAGTAAAGGAGGCAAAATTTTTGAATGTGAAAATAAAAAAAAATAATTTCGAATCTTGGGTTGAAATTCTACTTTTCCAAATAACTTATTTCGACATTTCCAAGCAAAATATCGAGAATTTGCCCTTTTCGCGGGATCCTAGTAGGCTCGATTTGAGGCTGTCGTCACTCGGGCTAAGTAACGCAAAAAGTGCGGCCTATGAAGGTCTACGCCTGTACCGAAAATCAAATCTCCGCTTTCAGAAATTACTGATATACAGAGCTGTCTTCATCTTAAGTGTGTCACACTGTATAAATAAATGATTTCGTAGTGTCCCTGTCACCTATGTCCCCAGGAGTCCAGTAATAGTTCCAGAAGGTCCACGAGTGCGAAACTCGTTTTTTTACGATGATATATGGACACCCAGCAAAAAACAGAGATTGTACGTTTGGTTTTCAAATTAACAGAGCTAAAGACAATTACCGAAGAATATTATTTCATTCGAAAAACATAATTGCTTTATAATATGTTTTATTTCTGAAGCAGCGTGCAATGATTTATGGTATAGGCTCGTTTAGTTTCAATTTGAAGAGCCAACCAACCATTCTATATCGTTCACTGTCTGTACTGTTCCAACGGGGACGTGGGGAAAGTAGTTGAGATTGAAAATGTGAAACTTAATCGACTCCTTCAGTTGAACATCGATCATTTTTCAACCACTTAGCTTTGATTTGGTATGAAAGCAATGATAAAAATGAATAGTATTAATAATAGTAAAAACCGATTCTCTTCGTGATAACTTGCGGTTGGGCTAAACACTGAAAGTGCTGCTCGTTTTCTCATTGCTTAATCATTGTTGTGATTTCCACGATGACGAATTGTTCACTACTGACATCTTTCATATCAAGTAAGACTTTTCAGAAATAATATTGAGGTTCAAGTTCAACTATATTTAAACATTTTTCTCGTTCTTTGTAACTGATGATTTGGAATTAGTTTGGTAAATGTATACAAAATAATAATATGATTCGAGTTGTATATTATCGCCCTGGACTCCATTTCGGAATCGTTTTGGAATAGAACCAGTGTACCATGATGATGAATATCCCGATGCTGCGAATAAATTGATTGATTTTCATGGATTTCAAGTAGGTTAGGCTAGGTCCAAAGTGAGTGGTGAGTGGTCTTTCAGGTCAGATGGTGAGAGCACGGCTCTCGCCGAACTCTGAAACCCTGATTCGGTCCCCAGCGGGGCAGGCACAAAGTATATGTTCTTCTGTTTCATCGTTTATGAGGTAGACGGATAATCAAAGTGCAAGATTCCTACCTTGATATCCGTGACAACCTTCCCATATGAGGGTTTTTGCACGTCAGCTACACCTGACGATGCCTTAGATTCAACCGCGCAGGGTTTTGGTGAATCATCACTTGAATTATCACTCATGGGGGGTTTGTTCCTCCACCTGGCACAGATTCTACGTACTCCGCTCAAGAATTTGGTGATAGGCGGTACCCCGCTCTTGACGAGACGACTTAGTTGTTTCCTGGCTGCACCATCAAAGCTTTTTTTAGGTTCAGTTATTGGATCAGAAGTTGGGAGTTGAGAAGCTCTCGTTCCCGAAATAAATTTACAGAGAGGTCAGTTGGAGTCGTAAACTCGACCTCCATCTCCTCTGTAGACTCGCTGCTGAACTAAATTTACAGGGAGGTCAGTTGGAGTCGTGAGCTCGACATCCATCTCCTCTGCAGACTCAGCGTCAGAAACAATTTTTAAGTTTATTCTGTCCATAAAAGTCCCACGAGTTAGCTAGGGAAAGAAGGTCAATCACGGCAGAGCCCCGCATCACCGTGACAAGGCGATGCTACGATGAGAGGGCGCCCGGTATCTCGAAGGTTCCGTAGAGACAGCTGATAGGCTCAGTGTCATTCATCCTTTCGGCACGGATACACACCTTAGGATCAAGCCATCGTTGGGATGCCATTCAGTTAGGGAATAACAGAACCACAAGTTATTCTGTCACTCCCGTATCCAGCGGGGCTACGTGGAAGCAGGCATCCGATGGCTGGTTTGCTCAACCGCCACATCCCAAGCCAAAAACATCATGCACAGTGGTACAGGCAGTGAAAGATGAACAACCCGCCGGATTTCAAGTAATTAACTATATATAAATACCAATGGTAGTGATAATATAACCACTATTTTGAATAGTGGCTCACAGTGATCTCTATAATTGGCATTCATCAATATTCTGACTGCTTTTTTCTGAAATCTGAGAAGATTTTAGTGGAGTGAGACGAATAACCACACAAAACAAAGTGGAGTGAGACGAATAACCACACAAAACTAAGCCATAATTCATATGTGAGAGGAACAAGGCAAAATATGCACTTCTTAGGGCGTCAAAAGACAATACTCTATTCAGCTGTCAAAAAGCAAATATACTCTTACACAGTTTCTTACCCAGTGCGCATACCATGATAAATTTCGGTCAAGAGTTGGTCCTAGTAGTTCGACAGGTTCATCGCCATTTTCAGTGGTTTCAGTATTTGAGGTCGTAAACAAGATCTTCAGGGTCTTGCTTTCGTTCAATTTCGACTGATTTGTTGTGAACCTGAGACGCCTGTCTCAGAGTAGCATTGTTAGTTGATGCCAATTCGATAATGTTTTTTCCAGATGTTATTACAGTTGTGTCATCTGCGAAAAGTACGCATCCACCTGGTGACATAAAATGACTGAAGTCTTTGAAATACATCAAGAATAGTAATGGTCCCAGAACGGATCCCTGCGGTACACCACTCTTGATGGTTTTATAGTCAGAAATTTTTCCATCCACACACACACATACAGATTGGGTTCTGTTACACAATTATGACTGAAATAAATTGAGTGGTAGCCCCTTTACTCCATAAAACTTCAACTTTTTGAAAAGGACACCGTGCGAGACATAGTCGGATGCTTCAAACATAGGGTTAATAAAAATAATGTAATCCTCGACCAAGAAAATATCTATCTACTGGTTAATTAAACACAAATCTAGGTAACAACTTAGTGGAATTGATCTTTACGAAAATAAAGCTGAGTACAGGCAATATTCCTGTTGAATTTCGTCTTACAAGACTAAGCCAGTTACTTCGTGTTGTTTTTTTCTTACGAAACGAACACAAATAACTTGTTCGGAGTTTTCATTGATGTGCAAGTACACCGAGGGGTTTGCACACCACTTTAAAATTCGTATTCAATAATAGTTATCACCAAATTTATGGAGAAGTGGAAGAGGAGCTCTCCTCAAAATAATTCAAATTGAATTCATCGCTATACAGGTAAATGAGAAGTGTCGTTCAACAAATATTGGCAAATAAAAATAGTCTCATGCGCCTAGAGCAATATAAATTTCATTCTCATCAAACATCAAACTGAACAATTACCGACTGTACAGTTTATTCGATTCATTATTATTCAGGATAAGTTGCGAGGCGGATGCAAAGATACCAACATATTCGTAAGTTGGACAATGTGGCGGCCAAACTACCGTTTCCGCCAAGAGGGACGTTGTCTTTTTATTAAAACTTTATTTTGCTGTGTGTTGCCGTTTCGATATCTAGAAAGACAATTTAGAATCGACGGGCCTGAAAAAGAGGTTTTGCTTTAGACAAACGGTTTTCAGAAATGTTATATATTACAAGAGATAACAATCAACATTCAGTGAAAATTCAGACGTTGGACCCCTATTTTCTCCCTTGAGGGTGGAAATTGCTGATTTCCTTACTTGATGCTCATTTACGCTATACATATAAATAACCCACCTGCATATTTCAAGATTCTAGGTTCAGTAGATTCGGTTGTTCGTTAATATAAGAGCGACCAACAGCTAGTACTTTATATTTCAACTTTAATAACACAGTAACTGCAAAAATGCCAACTGCACTAAGCACTAAGCCAACCTATAAAAAAATTCGCAAAACTACCACAACGGTCAACGACGTCTACCTTCACACATCTGTCCGCGTTCGGGTCGCATTCTCAGCGATGGCGCTTCATTGCTTAGACCGCTCTTCTACTCCATCGTCTTATAGTATACGCGACGCATGATGGCTTACTGGGTTGCGTCAAGTTGATCTTATCGTGATAAGTTTTACACGATTTGTCCAAATTTACTTAGTGTAAAAGATGAAGTTTATCTATATTGAATACTCGAAACGATAATTGTATCAGTTTTTATAAGAATTTGACAGATATTCTAAAATGTGCATTAAGTATCAAATTTAATTGTATTTATGGCTCAGTATTTTGCATATAGTGGCTACCACATAAGAGGTAGATATATGTTATTGCGGACTTTCATTCAGAACTATTCAAGATAAACAATCCTACGGTACATTATCTGCATGTAACTCCAACGGTATAAGCAGCGCACGCCAAAATGGACTCTTACAGAGCCAGAATTTTTTCGACTTACTTGATACTTATCGTTATATTATGACCAAAATTACACAAAACTTCTGTAAATTGTAGTCTATATATGTTATTCTGATGTATACGCTGTATTTATGTAAAGTTTCATCTGAATCCATTCAGTCGTTTAGGCGTGAAAGAGCCACAAACATACATACTTACATACATTTATCCCTCCTCATAAACTTTTAGATTTATAATATCAGTATAGATATAGATTAAAACGAAAACATGGTTGTCAAGGTTGTGATTCTATACATTTCTTTAGTTTTCCTCATCTGTTTAGCATAATTTCTGTACGCCACTGCAAGAGACAGATTAAGGCAAAAACACTAGTCATTTTCGAGAATTTAGTGCCTATAATTTTGGAATTGTAGTAATAGTATGAACACGCCTTGAACCGAAACGCGGTTTATAGAACACAGTTTTGTAAACTGTTGAAGACATAGTTTTGTAAACTGTTTAAAACACAGTTTTGTGAACTGAACGAATTGTCATTCAAATATGTTGGATAGGTTTCATTTTGACCATTAACAATTGCTAGTTAGTGATTTTTTTTGTAGTTATGGCTGTTGCTCATATCGTTTATTGTAGTACCTACCCACCAACTGTTTCAACAGTCACTGAAATTTTCACTTTTCCTAATAATCATTATTATTATTTTTTTTTGGACTTTAGTGCATATTATCAGCCCTGATAAGAATGTGCCATAAAGATAATAAGACTGTGAAATATTCCTCTTCATTTATTTCGGTATGGAATTGCGAATTTATGCAAATAAAAGTTCTGAATAGTTTTCCTATTGCAATTTTAACAGTAATTATGCAAATAGATATAGTTTCATGAAACAGTAGATAAGCATTAAATGGAAATATTCAACGGGTAAAACGCATGATTGACTGAAAATCAGAATCGTCTTGGGTGTGATGAGAACGTCAAAAAGATAGAGAAAAAACTACGGCATTCGCAAAATGCATACGGAACGAACATGAAGACATAAAATGCAAATTGTCCATAACTTCTGCAAGAATTTAGAAAATATAGTACGCCGGTATTAGACTAATATTCAGCTTGATTTATAGAGATGATGTGACCCCTTCATTCAATCATTTAAATTGGTCAAAAACGCAAAACAGAAGATAATTTCATTTTGCCTGTTTCACACAAACTGATAAAAAAATAAACAACACCACACCCTGGGGTAAGTGATCATTGGGTCCGAGAATCATTTGCCCTGAGCAAGCACAGTGAGCCAAGAATGACAGCCTTCTGCATCTGTGCGGCTAAGATTTCTGCCTTATTGCGGCAAGCCGGTATGATTTTAAGATTCGAGAGTAGAGAGGACATCATTTCACCAAGGACTCCAATAATCAGAACAACCATCTTGACAGAGTGATCTGGATAAAGTCTGCGGAATTCGAAGAGAAAATCTCGATATTTTATTCGTTTTTCCTCCTCTTTTCTGACGATATTCCTCTCGCCAGGAGCTGAAAACTCCACGACAAATATCGTTTTGGTCTGGTGGTCGAGAAGGACTACATCAGGCTTATTAGCTTGTATGAGCCTGAGGGTGGGGAACGAATAGTTCCAATAAATTCGACACTTCTCGTTCCCCACAACGGATTCAATATCCCCCGGAGCGTAGGGCAACACCGGTGTCCCGTTAATACCGTAAGAGTGCCGTAGATGGTAATATAGCACTCTCAGGGCCGCGTCATGTCGATGGATATAGGCCGAAACCGCATATGCTGGACATGCTGATAGCAAGAGCATTAAGGTCTCGGGCGCCTCGCGGCAGGCCCTGCACCTTGTGTCAGGAACCTCTATACACATCACACGACTGCGGTAGACTAAGGTGTTGAAGACACCATCCTGGCAAGCCATGATGAACCCCTCAGTTTCCGACTTCAGCCCACTCGACCTGAAAAAAGCGAACGTCAGGTGCTTTGATAAGCCAAGGTCTCCAATGTTATTGAAGAAGACCCCATGCATTGGCTTATCCTTGTGTTTCCGCAGAAGTAAGGTGATCTCTGCGGCTTTTATCTGAGCTTTTTGCTGAACGGGTTCCAACTAATTATTATTATTATTATATAAGAACGCTAATTCGCGAAGGAAATGAATCAATGTAATCTGAAATGAACAAAAAATTAATAAATGCGTTGAACTATAAATGATGTGTAATACAAATTAAGACAAAGACAAATGTTAATAATATGGCAAACAACAAGTAAATTATCCAGAGGTTTGGAGGTTGTTGAGCACTTTGAATTCCAAATATTCTCATCAGAAAAGTCTAATGGTGATGAATCAGGATATCTCACAGGCCATTCTATTGGACATCGACTACTAACCAACCTTGACGTGAACTTTTGGAGTGATAGGGATAACATGGTCGATGACATACTGTTGAAGATGCAGTTGATGCATTAATCTCTAACGAATGAGAACTCCATTTAGTTACGAAATAAT
Organism: Leptinotarsa decemlineata; assembly: GCF_025532065.1. NCBI lineage: Eukaryota > Metazoa > Arthropoda > Insecta > Coleoptera > Chrysomelidae > Leptinotarsa > Leptinotarsa decemlineata. Next base: position 6,947,993 of record NW_027412556.1, on the reverse strand, counting down.
TTTCCAAAATTAATCTGGATTTTCCAATTTAACTAGAACCAATGGGTGTGGGTAAAACAGGATTCTCGCCCCACCCCATTTTGATTATCCTGATCAAGCCCCTAATAATGCCAAATTAGTTGAGAAAACATACGTCGAGAGAAGTTTTTCCCAGTTCTGGTGTGGGAATGATTATTACGTGAGACACATTTTTTGACGATTTCTTATTGAAATTAAACGAAACCCATCAGAAACTTACCTACTCAATAAAATTTTAGTATGTTACTAATAGAGATAATCCATATAAAACAATTTACTCACTGCTTGTATGGATACTTTACTGGAATGGAATTTAATTGTGATATTCACAGTTGGTAGCGCTGTTATTCTATATATGTTGAATAGTAATAAAATTAATTGCACTGAGATTCTTCGCTAATATGGAAACTATCATAATTATTATTTCAATAAAAAAGCTGCTTGTGTTGGAATTCATTCAACACTGGATGAGTAAGATATCTCATACTCAGAATTCAGACCAATTCAGTTTTTTTTATGTTTCTTATTGACTGGTTGTGATACTGAATGCAACCGATGAAAATATTAATTGTAACATTTCAGAAAGAGTGATGGAAAACTCAGCATACATATTTTTAGTGTGAAAATACGTTATTCTGTTATTATCATCGAGAACGTTTTTGAGTTGTGTTCTTATTTTGGGTTGTCTCTGCAAAATGAGTTTGTTTCAACTTTGTTTTGGTTCCAAACCATCAAATGAGACATCTGGATATTTCTATTATTTCAACGTGTTTCTTGAAAATGCGCATTTTTGCAATCAAAGCGATTTTTGCGAAGAAATAATGTTTAGAGTACAAATACTTGATGATTGAAGGTTTACAATATACAGGGCTATTCAAATTTGTTTCTGTACATGGGGATCTCGTGAACGATAAGAGATAGAGTGTTGCTTAAATTGTGGCAAAGTTGCGAATTTTAGAAACCTATTCAATGATGTAAAGAAATCGAATATAGCTCTTTTGGTTCTGGAGATATATAGGAAAAACCAAAAAACCCCAAATAATTTTTTTGCCTATATCTTTTTTATTCGCAGACATATTGAAAATCTTTCCACATTTTGCTATCGGCACTTGAAGTGGGCTCTCAGAATATATCCATGAATCTTTTATACAGAGTGTCATCTGACTTTTGCCACCCCCTCTTTGAATTTTTAAATACGGACTTGTATTTTTTGTTGTAGTTTTTGGATCGTAGAAGTTCACTTCATACTGAGAAATTGAATTCACTTTTATATTTCGAGATGTTTCGGTAATATTCGATTATAATTGTGTGAATTATTCCCTTTCAAATTACGGTCCTGGAAATTGGTTGACTGAGTTGAATAAAAACATAATAGCAACTTCCACGTCTCCCTTTGTATCGTAGAGTTTTTTGAGAGTTTTTTTAATTTTTAGGTACCTATTCATATTTTTTCCATTGCTCTGAGCGTTTTCTATAATGAACTTCGAATAAGAAAACCTGTTATAATTATTTGTAACATATCTACATCAAAAATATATTATATGTGTTTTAATAAGCAGAAAAATAAATGATAGCAATAATACCATCCGAAACGAACACTATAATTGTAATGAAAATTGAAATGAAGTAATTTATATAGATACCCAAAAAAATTATTGGCGCAATAAATGTTCGAATTGGAGTCCTTTCATTTCGAGACATTTTTAAACTCGATTTTTCATATTATTTATTGTCCTTAATACACTTATTTGCTGCATTGTTGCGAAATCATTCAAAATCCTCAATCTCGAGTCTTCCACATTTTCTATCTCTCTGCCAGCGTAAATTCTATTTTTCAATGTCCTCCATAGAAAATAGTCCAAAATAGGAAGATCTGGTGATCTTACAGACCATCTTATTGTCTCATTATTTGTCTCGAAATGGAAGCATTCCATTTCGAACAGTTATTGGGCCATTAATTTTTTTGTTTATATAAATTACTTACTGCATTTCAATTTTCATTATAATTATAGTGTTCGTTTCGAATGTTATTATTGCTACCATTTGTTTCTGCTCATCAAAACACAAATAATATATTTTTGTTGTAGATATGTTTCAGATAATCATAAAAGGTTTTCTTATTCGAAGTTCATTGTAGAAAACGCTCAGAGCAATGGAAAAAATATGAATAGGTACCTAAAAATGAAAAAAAAAATCTCGAAAAACTCTACGGTACATAGGGAGACGTGAAAGTTGCTATTGTGTTTTTATTCAACTCAGACAACCAATTTCCAGGGCCGTTATTTAAAAGGGAATAATTCACACAATTATAATCGAATATTACCGAAAAATCCCGAAATATAAAATTGAATTTAATTTCTCAGTATGAAGTGAACGTCTACGATCCAGAAAGTACAACAAAAAATACAGGTTCGTATTTGGGGTGGCCAGGTTCGTACTTGGGGTGGCCCAAGTCAGATGACACCCTGTATAAAAGATTTATGGATATATTCTGAGAGCCCACATGAAGTGCCAGTAGCAAAATGTGGAAAGATTTTCAATATGTTTGCGAATAAAGAACATATAGGCAAAAAAATAATTTGGGATTTTTTGGTTTTACCTGTATATATCCAGAACCAAGAGAGCTATATTCGATTTCTTTACATCATTGAATAGGTCTCTAAAATACGCAACTTTGCCATAATTTATCGTTTACGAGATCCCCATGTACAGAAACAAATTTGAATAGCCCTGTATATAAATGAGCTGCTACAGATACCAACAAAATATAAAATTCTGAGCTTTGCTGACGATATAGCTGTTTCTTATACCAACTCTCCATGGAACCAACTAAAAACGTCTGCAGAGAAAGATTTCATTGGTATTGAAAAATGATTTTGTCAAAATAAAGTCACGATAAATTTCTAAACAAAAACAATAAATAATTACCCTGAATTCCATTAAGTTTGGACTTCCATTGTCTAATATTATATAAAATGATTGGAAATCTTCGAGAGAACTAATAAAAAAAGAATTAACAAAGCTGAAAAAAACAATTATATTATTCAAAATAACAGTGAAATAAAATACAAGTAAGTTATGGAGAAGGAACTATATAGACATCATCAAAAATGATCATCAACGGAATGGCTACTCTAAAGCGAAGGTGGAACAGACTTTGGCTAAAAGACAGCAGGAACCTCGCAAGGAAGATAATCCATCACAACCACAGCTTGCCCTTCCCTACGTCAGAGGATTGTCAGAAAGGATAAGAAGAATTGGTTCCAAGTATAACATCAGAACCTGCTTCAGATCTGAGAACACTATCCGTAGCAGCCTCACGAAAACCAGGCCACCAAACGCGGACTGCGATTCCAAGAATTGCATTCACCGAATACCCTGTGAGTGCGGAAAATCCTATATTGGTGAAACTAAGAGGCCATTGAATGTTCGCATTGCCGAGCACAAGAAACACACACAGCGAGGGGAAACCAGCAAATCAGAAATAGCAGAGCATGTTTGGACCCATCAACATAACATCGAGTGGTCCCAAGCTGAGATCACATAGAGAGAGGAACACTGGTTCAGGAGGAAAATCAAAGAAGCCGCATACATGTTGTCCAACATGCCAACAGCCAAGCTAGCGTAGAGATACGCAACATATGGAAACCCATTATCAAGCGAAAAATGACCAACTCCCGCCCAACGGTCAGCTCCCACTAAACCGGTGAAGCAGGAAAAGGAAAGCGGATATTGGTAAAAGTACTCGAATGACCCATAAATAGTCATCTCTCGGAGGAATTAGTCCAGTCACCACCAGAAGATGATTGTGGATGCTAATAATCGAAACGTTGTGGAGTAACTTGGCTTGGAATCTTGGAACTTGGAACTTTTTATTTATTTTTTTTCGTATTTTATTTCACTATTATTTCATTTCAGGTTTTTTTACTCAATTTAATTGTTATTTCCAGCTATTCATTTTCAATTCATCTTTTATTATTAGTCCGAACTAATGAAATTCATGTTTGAAGGGGATTGACAATGACCAATATAGGATTTTTTGGTGAAATTTTTCGATGAAACTGAGAGGCCATTGAGTGTTCGCATTGCCGAGCACAAGAAACACACACAGCGAGGGAAACCAGCAAATCAGGAATAGCAGACCATGTTTGGACCCATCAACACAACATCGAGTGGTCCCAAGCTGAGATCTTGCACAGAGAGGAACATGGGTTTAAGAAAAAATTCAAGGAAGCCGCATACATGTTGTCCAACAACGTATTCAGCCAAGCCAGCGTAGAGATACGCAACATATGGAAACCCATCATCAAGCGAAAAATGGCCAACTCCCGCCAAAACGGTCATCTCCCACGGAACCAGTGAAGCGGAAAATGGAAAGCGGAGTTGAGAGAAAGTACTCGAACAACCTATAAATAGTCATCTCTCTGAGGAATCAGTCTAGTCATCAGCCGAAGACGAATGTAGATACTAACAATCGAAACGTCGTGAACTAACGTGACTTGGAAACTGTCCACTTTTATTTTTATTTTCTTTTTTCATTTCTTTATTTTTATTCATTCAATTGTTCTATTTTCACTTGTATTTTTCATTTCACTATTATTTCATTTCAGGTTTATTTTGGTTAATATAATTGTTATTTTCAGCTATTCATTTTCAATTCTTCTTTTTGAGTTGTTTCAGGGATTTCAAATCATTTTATATAGTAGACAATGGAAGTCCGAACTAGTGAAATTCATATTCAATACTGTTCTACTGTGTTTTTTATCTGTCTGTCTGTGTGTGATTGTTTACTCATGAGTATGTGTGGAAATTCGACTGTTTATTTATACGACCTGCTACAAACATTATGTATCGTAGTTGAATAAATCATCCATGTATCTATCTGCTAAAAAGTAGTTATTTTCTTGAAAGAGTTTGTTCCCGTGAAGTCCCATTTTCCAGGAATGGTGTAAACACTTGGATAACCCGGATGCACGGCGCGGGTGTAGAGCCAGGAATCTTGTATTTGCGCCGACAATTTTCTTGAATGTTTTCAAAGTATTAGTCAGTCTTTCTTGTTTGCGACGAGGAAGCAATTTGCTACCTACGTATTAACGAAGGAGACATAAATTACGTTTCAAGTTGATAGTTGGGTAACTTATTTGTTTCCATGCTTATACAACGTAAACGTGACAATTATTTATATAAATCTATATCTCCTTCAATTACGTACATTCATCGATATGATGAAAGATTAGTAGTTTACTGTCGTCGGAAAATTTTCACAGTCACGTTGAGGAATTTTAATCGTTGCGGTTTTTATACTTGACTCATAACTTCAGTTCTATTAATAACGTTAAAAAAGTATCGGTATTACCGATAAAGCAGTTATCAAGCTTTCGAAAATCCACCAGAACCGCACTTCTGAAAACAAATTCTGCAGCCGTTTTCTGCAGAAACGGTGGCACTCTTAAGGGCCAATCACACGTTCATTACCTGAAAATCTCATGAATGATTTCATTTCAATAACTCTTGACTGTCATTCACCAAAAAAAACTATCTTTTTGAAGAAACAAAGTTACATTCCTTGGATAACTGAGAACATAAGACTGATGCAGAAATTGAGAGATAAAGTATTAACTCGATTCAAAAAGTTAAAACTAGCACATCATTGGGATTACCATAGACAATTGAGGAATTATACTAACACAGCTATACACTACCAGAAAAGGGCATACTTAAACTACAAACTACGTAATACTGATAGTAAGGGTGGGTGGCAGGAACTTAAGAAATTCAAAGTTGCGAAAAGTATAAATAAAGAACTCCCTGGAAACTTGAAAAATGTAGAAGCTATTAGCGATTTAATTTTTACTATCTCTCAAACATATATTTTACCGGATGAAGATTCACTGCGCTTTTATGGCACGAACAGAGAAAAGAGTATAAGTGATTAACTCATTTTTTCACCAACTACTGAAAATGGAATCTTTAGCATCATAAATAGCATAAAATCAGAAGCATATTGAGTAGATGAAATCATTATAACTATTATAAAAATTTGTCCTTTCATTATAACGGTACTAACTCACATGATGAACGAATGCGATGAAAATAAAGAAGTTATTTTTCTGATGCATGGAAATGTGCAAAAATTATACCCCTACCAAACCACAAACCTTTAATGTTTTAAGGTCAATAAGTATTCTTCCCATATCATTCCTGCAGGCGACCAGTGATGCAATTGAACCCATCAGGTTTGTGTTCAATAAACCCTACAAAATACATTCAAAACAGAACATTGAGTCAGATCACTGAGGATACACTAGAAAAACACACTTTTTTGTCTATTTTCCACGATATTTCTTTATTGTTGACTAGTTTCGGCTATTACACCATTTTCAAAACTAACTGATTACATTTAATTCTGAGTAATTTATACCTAAGTTGCCTATCCTATCATAAATAATTTGGTACCTACATTTTGTATACCTATAATATCTATGAACATAATAAAACAAAGCTTTTGATATAATGTAGGTTTTGGGAACTGGATTATAGATTCAGGAGAGAACTATTATTTAGATCAAGTTGTTCGTTGAGAACAATCTGTTTTTCTGTTTTAAAATCTGTTTAAAATCTGTTTTTCCGTTAATCGGCTGTCGCCCCCATACGAACGACAACTCTCTGAAGTTGAGAAACTTGTGCGAGCTAAGGACTAACGAGGTCTTACCTTTTAACGTGTGACTCCTAACACGGTTGCAGAATCATCCCAGCTTCAATCTGATAAATTCTCTCGGGAAAAATATCTCTTTAGTACCATCACAACACAAGGCATAAAACTAACGCTGTGATACTCAGAACTAAAAAAACGAAAGGACAGAAATGGTACACTTTTTTGGGACCAAAACTTTTTAATAAGCTACCGTCCGAACTAAAAACGATCAACTCATACAAAATGTTCAAGAGAAAGGTCATGACTTGGCTATTCACTTTTCCGTCAGAAACACTAGAAAGCTCCCAATAGAATTGGAATTTTTCTTTCACTTGTTTTTTTCCATAGATTCCAACAAATTCATCATTTTCCCTTTTTCGCATGTGTGAAGGATCTTTAGATTATCTTTATCTATTTTATGTTTCGAATTTTGAAGATGTTCGTACATTAATGATTTTTTATCCGAAATGTCCTTGGCTCACTCAAAATCTCAGACTTCTTATGAAATCTGTTAATGATCGTATGAGGTATAAAGAATTGAGAAATTATACCTTGTCAATAATTAGAACTGAAAAAATTACATATCTCAATTCTGTCCGTTCTGAAAAAATACCACGCAAAACCTGGAATGCTCTTTCTAACCTCAATGTTCGTTCAAAAAAAACAATATTCATTACCCAATCACCTCTCGAATCCCGATGAAATAAACAACTATTTTGCCCAATTCGTACAAAATATTTCTAATAATTGTGATGAAAATATTGAATTTTATAGCAATAATTATTTAATCAGGCAAGATAACTTCTCATTTCGATTCGTTACTGAAGAAGCTATTCATGAAACCCTGAATGATATTAAAAGTCAAGCTTCAAGGGTTGATAATATTTCAATAAAAATGCTGAAACTTTGTAGCCCGTTTATAGATAAATATATTACACATATCATCAATTATTTTTTTGAACGTTCATATTTTCCAGACTTGTGGAAAATGGCCATTGGGAAACCCATTCCCAAGAATAATGATCCAGCTAGTTATTCTGATCTCAGAATTATCAGTATACTTCCAACCATGAGTAAAATTTTTGAAAGATTTATTTACAAATTAATGAATATTTCATTACAAATAATCTGTTCTCACCATCGCAATGTGGTTTTGGGCAGGGTTTTAGCACGGCTACAGCTCTTGCTATTGTTACACAAGACATTGTTGAGGGATTTGATAAGGGAATGATTAGCACTCTGGTACTACTAGATTTTTCGAAAGCATTCGATATCATCAATCATGAGCTGATTTGCATGAAACTCAAATATTATGGTTTTGATAGTGCTGCCTTATTTCTCATCTGGTCTTATTCACTTGATCGATCTCAAAAAGTTGTTGTTGATGGTCATCACTTCTTACCTCTTGATATTCTATAAGGAGTACCACAGGGTTCCATCTTGGGACCTTTATTGTTCATCATTTATACTACTGACATTATCTTGTCCATCAAGAAATGTAAAATACAGGCGTATGCTGATGACATACAATTATACATGCACTTTAAAATCGATGAGTGAGCTGAGGCACAAAATCTCTTTAACACTGATCTTGATTTGATCAATGGGCCATCAAGTGAACATGATTTGAAAATTAATCCTAATGAAACAATGATGATGCACTTTGGATCGCAGAAGAATCGTAACTATGAACTAGGTCATACTATCTTGACTCCTGTCAATACAGCTAAAAACTGAGTGGTCATGCTTGACACTGATCTTAGATTCACTAGTCATGTTAAAAATTTAATGAAAAAAGCTTATATGTCATTGAAACTGTTACACTGTAATCGTTTCATTTTGAGCCAACCTCTAAAAAGAATGCAACAGTGCAATATTTAAAGCCAGACATGCTTGTTTCTTAAAATCCATAATCGATAAAAACACAGTCCATATGATTTGTACGTCACTCGAAAAATAATAATGATTAACATGTAATATCAGTAATAATGAACATGTAAGGTGCGGAAAATAATGACAGGGAATTACGGGACAATTTTTAGTATTGATGTTTCTCTAATCATTTGCTGGAATGACATTATTACTGAACGTGTAATGGGCCCTTTACTAAATGATTCTCATCAATGAAGAAGGGAAAAAGAATCGCAATCGAATGTGGGAGTGGTAAAAAAATCCACATCGAAGAATGTTCAGCTACGTCGAACTGAATTCGGATTGTTTTCGTGTTTCATGGGAAAACCATTCGATGTGGTTTTCGCTTGTTTACTGTCTTCCAACAGGGACTTCCGAGTTTTGACAATTAATAACGGCCATCTTGTTGAAGATACATCTATCAAAACAGTTGTCATTTATTCAGTCTCTTTTGTCAAATCACCATGGACGTGCTAATAATAAAATTGTTTTGTCAGAACAAAACAATTTTATTAAGAAAAATATATTGATTTTACGCAGTTCATTTTCGGGGTGAACTAGAAGTTTGCCCTTTCTACACTTGTATGATGGTCCCTATTACTGATTTTAATTTTTTCAGATTGTTGAAGATGTTTAGCGACACATTCTCACAATATTCACAGCGCCTGATGAAGTGAAAAAACTATATACCTACTTTGTATGCAATTCACTTCAAAAACTGATCGAAATACCTGTAAAAAATTACTCAGCCCAGTTATTCCGAAAAGTTGAAGCAGCTGTGTATCCTTAGGGTGAAAGCAAATTAATAGACCCATTTGTCTTATTACCTCGAGTTTTTCTACACCTTTTTATTTTCGATTGCAATTCGGAATGTGGGGATTTGTGTTCATGTCGACATGAAATCATGAAATACCATCTTGCCATTATCAATTTTTTCCCGATCTGAAAAAGCCCCCAAGTAGAAGAAGCAGTCTATCAAATATTTCGGTAATTGTCTATTTGAATAATTCTTTGATTATCTATGCAAATTATGAACGCAAATCTACCTGTATACATTACATACCTGGTCCGTTGGCATGCATCATTGTCAGAAAAATTTCAATTCAAATGTTTCGATTTGCATTCTATCGGTTCGGGAAAAATAATTGGTAGCAGATATAATTACAAGATGCGTTTAATGTTAGACAGATTTTATTTGGCGTGTTCATGAATTCCTGCACCTCATCAAATCTGTATAATTTATTCTCATCACTGGTGTTTTGCTGCAAGCATAGTAAAATTTACAGAGAGAAACGAGATTCTATTTTTTGCAATTCTGTGGTTTCAACATCCTTATATTACAAATATTGGACGAAACAAATTTTGGCAGTTTTTTCTTCTGCTATCATGCAAACAATACCTATGCTTCTTGAGTTAACCTCATAAATATCATATTCTTCATTTTCACCATTAGATGTGTAGATAACATTAAAGCAACTTAATCTACCGCTTGGAATGAAGCTGCACATAGCAGATCACCTCGTGATGTAATGCAAAGGCGGCGCATTTGTAGCACCGAGGCCAAAAGGAGAAAGAGAGCAAAAGAGGCAGAAGTGGCAGCAAATCCTGCTCCTTCTCCTCCACTTCACCTCCAACAGCCAGGGTACTTCCTGTGGCGGGCGCCAAGAGCTCTGCCTTGAATAAAGGCAAAGAACCGGCTGCCCCTGCAGGAAAGCTCCACCACTTGTGCACTTCCACGGAGGGAACCCCAAGAAGGTTGAAGAAGCCGCGCAACGACATTAATATCGCTGGACCTTCCAAAACCTTCACGAAGGACGTCGGGAGACACCTCAAGGTTTCCAAAGAGAGTATGTGTTCGGCGAGTCTTGACCTTCACCTGCTATAACCAAATTCCCAACAAAACATCATAACATTCATTGATTTATCTCAATAATCTCATAAAGATCCCGAATTCAGCATTCAGTATGCCAACCTTTCCGTTCTATACAAATTGTAGTCCTTTCATTCACAGACTTTGTGGCATTTTTATTAAATAGGGAATTTATGTTAGCACAACAGACTCAAATGGTATTCTCTGAATATTGTAACGAATCTGAAGCCGCCCTGACCGATATCTTAGCCAGCAAACGCATGACTCATCGCGAACCACCACGAAAGGTATAGATGAGAGCCGAAACCCCTAGAGAGATCTGGAGCAATCGTTGCCGATATAAAAAGGCCGCTTCTAGTCCAGAGCCGCAGTCTGTATTCAGAAAGCGAATCGTGCGTTCAAATAAAGAATTGGAACAGTGAAGATAAATTAAGCGTTAGTTGCTAAGTGTGGAATATAAATTAGTTGTGATAGTGAAATATTGTTAAAAATAAATTTGTTTGAGACAGTTAATTCTTTAATTCGTTACAATATTCTTTGTTCGCAGGTGGTCTGTGTTTATAGACTTTTTGTTTCAGATAACCCGATAGAAAAATGTCCATCGGTAATAAGTCTGACGATCTTGGTGGCCAATAATTTTTCCAATATCGTTCTATTACTTTGCCCCTAAACATCTGACTGTGACACTGTTTCACTTCTACCGTTTGGTGGATCGGTGCCGCGTCAAGCTGATACCACAAATGTTCTTCTATCACTTAGAGGCAGATTTTCCAAAACTTCAGACAACTGATTCACAATGAAATTTCTGTACTTGTCTGTGTTCAAACTTACTCTAAAAAATATGGTCCAATTATTTGGTTATGAAATAACCACACATTTGTCTTTTGAATGGATATTGGTACAAAAGTTAAATTATTGTTGGACCACCAGCGACAATGTTGGTAACTAACTATTCCATTGTCTCGTCTGTCCATAAATTCCAGTAGGGAAATGTGATATCATTTTCTCTCTCTTGGAACCAAAATGAAAATCCTACTCGAATATCAAAATCTCTTTTTTTAAGAGTGTGTATGAACTTTGGCTTATAGGAATGGAATTTATTTTCGTGCAAAATTCTTCTCACAGGTTCTCTGACAACCCCTGTATCTTCACTAATACGACTAACATTAGTTTTTCCGTTTTCAACAACGCTCAAACAAACATTGACTTGTTTTTCTTCATTATACTTTATTGGATTGTGTTTTTTCTGTCCTCAGAGCCAGTTTCCTTGAATGTTTTCAATACGGTATTGAAGTGAATATTTCTTCATGGATGTCGGTGATTGAAAATACAAGCAACATCTCGATATGACACATTCTCACCACATAAAAGAACGATTTCCACTTTGTCATGTGTGGATAACATTGTACATAAAACTCATTTGTGAATTATAAATGTACGAAAATCTGCAAGTAAATTAACTCGATTCATTAAACGCAATAATTTGACATTGACCAAAACTAAAAATTTGTTTCAACAGCCTACTAAGGGAAATATTTATTTATTTGATCCCGACATGTTGCATTAGTCTTGTAATGTCTAAAATCACGAAATTTCATATCATGTTTAGTACAAATCACTAAAACGAAAGTCTTTTGAATAGTTATGAAACTGTGGGTCGAAGTTTAGTTTACAGAAAACTATAATATTTCGTGTTAGTTTGCAACTGAATTATTGGCCAGAGAAATAATCGAACTAAGTAAAAATCTATTTAAAAAAGTAATACGAGTGTAATAAGAATGAAGAGAAATACGTTTATTCGATTACTGACATATTAACTTCCATACATAGAAAATCCGAACCAGTTTAACGATGAAATGAAAAAACTAGATGAACTTTGCAACAACAAAGATGAATTTCTGGAGGTGTATTATTATCACCATCACGACTAACAAAGCACTGATACAACTCTTTGCGATTTTCATAGTCGTATAATAACGGCCTTGGACAAAAAAAATGTGCAAGGATTGATTTTTCACGTGCGTTTGATTGTGTTAATCACAGCCTCTTGCTGGAAAAACTCTCGAGATATGGGGTTAGAGGAGTGCCACTCAATTTATTTACCTCCTATCTTGAAAATAGGAGACAAATAGTGAAAATTGGGAAGAATAGAAATAGAAGTTCTGAAAAACACATTGCTGATGGTGTGCCTCCGGGATCCATTTTGGGACCTTTTCTGTATTTAGTATTTGCAAACGATCTATTAGTGTATCTAAATGGAAATTATGTCACTAACTGTATATGTTACGCTGATGATACGAATATACTGGTTATTGAAGATGACCTAAATACTGTCATAAATATAGCTGAAAGCACTTCCAGTAAAGTTATCACTTGGTGTGGAAAAAACAACTTGATAATGAATAAAACAAAAACTAGTATGTTGCAATTAATGGTACGCCGACAACACCATGAGGTGAGTCTATACCAGAATACCGAATTACAATTGGATCCCACAACAACAACTCAATTGTTAGGAGTTGCCTTTGATAACAACTTGCAATGGAAGCCACAAGTAGATAATTTGTGTGAAACGCTCAGAAATTCCTGTTATTCTCTCATGTATCTCTCCACTCACTCCAGTCAAGAGATTCTACTCACGCTTTATTATACGAATTTTAATTCTCACCTCGGGTATGGCATACTGAACTGGGGCACAAGCTCCTCTGTGGATCGAGTGTTCATGATACAGAAGTATGCAGTAAGGATCATTGCTAAGTTAGGATATAGGGAGTCCTGTAGGGGAGCATTTCAGAAGTTAAAAATATTAACAGTTGCAGGAATATACATATTTGAGGCACGCACATATGTATACCGCAATAAAAACAAATTGGCTGACAACAGACCCTCACATACACATTTGACACAAAATGGCCACTTACTTCTACCCAGTTAACATCTAACTGCTCTCTACCAAAAAAGTTATGAATATCAGGGATGCAAACTGTATAACAAACTTCCGTTGACATTAAAGTTTCAGGAAATGTACATATTTTCAAGAGAAAAGTTAAGCAACTCTTATTGTCAAAAAACTGCTACACTGTTGAGGAGTTTGAACCGTGAAGTGTACGGTTTATTTAATATACACCTTTTTTATTTATACAAACGTAGAATTAGTAACTTTGATATATTTTATATTTATACTTTATATTATTTGTAATAATTGTTTGTGACGTGGATGTCCTATACACATCTGTTTAAAAAAAATCTGTTTAAAATCTGTTTTTCCGTTAATCAGCTGCCGCCCCCATACGAACGACAACTCTCAGAAGTTGAGAAACTTGTGCGAGCTAAGGACTAACGAGGTCTTACCTTTTAACGTGTGATTCCTAACACATCCAGATATATTTAATCATTCTAGTCATTTCATATGTATATACATTTTCTTATATCATTTCTCTACTTGAATTTATTGACGTTGTTCTCTTTTTTATTTGCATTATCACAATGTTGATGTGCAAAATAATTTGTGAACATAAAGAAATGATTATTATTATTATTTCCACCGTAGTGTGCGCTGGTCAGGCCCTATCCCCCGAAACCCCGATACAGTCGGGAGGGCGCGCCAGCATTATCAACCAATGACCACTCCCCACACCGTGGGGTAAGTGATCATTGGGTCCGAGAATCATGTGCAAAGAGCAAGCGCAGTGATCCAATAATGACAGCCTTCTGCATCTATGCGGCTAAGATTTCTGCCTTAGTACGGCAAGCCGGTATGATTTTAAGATTCGAGAGTAGAGAGGACATTATTCCACCAAGGACTCCAATAATTAATCAGAACAACCATCCTGACAGAGTGATCTGGATAGAGTCTGCGGAATTCGAAGAGAAAATCTCGATATTTTATTCGTGTTTCCTCCTCTTTTCTGACGATATTTGTCTCGCCAGGAGCTGAAAACTCCACGACAAATATCGTTTTGCTCTGGTGGTCGAGAAGGACTATATCAGGCTTATTAGCTTGTATGAGCCTGAGGGTTGGGAACGAATAGTTCCAATAAATTCGGCACTTCTCGTTTCCCACAACGGATTCAATATCCCCCGGAGCGTAGAGCAACACCGGTGTCTAGTCAACACCGTAAGAGTGCCGTAGATGGTAATATAGCACTCTTAGGGCCGCGTTATGTCGATGGATATAGGCCGAGACCGCATATGCTGGACATGATGATAGCAAATGCTTTAGGTTCTCGGGCGCCTTGCTTCAGGCCCTGCACCTTGTGTCAGGAACCTCTATACCCATCACGCGACTGCGGTAGACTAAGGTGTTGGAGACACCATCCTGGCAAGCCATGATGAACCCTTCAGTTTCCGACTTCAGCCCACTCGACCTGACAAAAGCGAACGTCAGGCGCTTTGATAAGCCAAGGTCTCCAATGTTATTGAAGAAGACTCAGTGCATAGGCTTATCCTTGTGTTTCCTCAGAAGTAAGGTGATATCTGTGGCTCTTACCTGAGCTTGCTGAACGGGTTCCAACTCCGTGACAGAGTTGTGGTCACCTCGTTCAGTGTCGAAAACTATACCGAGTTCATCAGCTGCTCGGGCAGCTGCCCTGAATTATTATTTTTATTATTATTTTTTCTGGTAACAGGCGATAGAGCGAAAGAAAATTTTGAAAAATTGGAAAAAAGTCACAAGGTGACAAGTGACAAGGATATAAAACTGTAGGTCCTACCGTTTCCGAGATAGCAACAGTGGGATCTATTTGAACACAACTGTACACCATTCAAAATGCTTTCAACTCTTTTGAGTATATCTGTCACATGTCGCCAAAAAATGAGTCGAACTAATGCATTTGCAGCACCATAAAAATGTTCACAAAACCCCAACAATAAACTTGCAAAAGAGCAGTCGATTCGTAGGACCTGATGTGTGTGTGAGTGTGTATTTAGTAAAAGCATGACTGAAATAGAAATCGACTTCCTGGGTAGGTTAAAAAATGAAAAAGTTACAACAAAGAGCGTACGTGCGTTCCGGGTTTACTGAGAGATTCTCTATTATAAGAGTAGATGGTTGATGTTTGATACCGTCGCGTCGTTTTCTACCTAAGGCCGTACAGTTATGGCAGGTCAACGTTTCCGTCTGTCCATCCCTTTGACACATGTGTTTACATCTTACTGAACAATGTGATTTACCCAGCTGATAGGCTGAAGATTCAGCCCCGTTTTTTATTGTGTGTACGCACTGGGTGTATTCCCTCATTCGCTTAGTTACAATTGAATTTCGGGAGATGGGTACGTTCATAATGGGACATGAATTTCTCATAAACACTAGGACGAAATCGGATATACTTTCCGAAAATCGATGAACGGTTTCACGATTCGGAGGTTCCGGGTAGGATTGGGGAAAGCTAATTCGACTAATAGTCTAGTTCGGGAGTACTATCTCACATAACATAACTCAAAATTACTCGAAATTTCGACATTAAACTCGAAATTTCAATATTATATCAAAATTTCGACTGTAATTTCGAGATGAAAGTCGTAATTTCGAGATTGAAGTCGTAATATCGAAATTAAAGTCGTAATTTCGAGATGACAGTCAAAATTTTGAGCTTGAAGACGAATTTTCGAGATTACAGTCGGAATTTTGATATAGAAGTTAGAATTTCGAGTTGAAAGTCATAATTTCGAGAATACAGTCACAATTTTGAGTTGAAAGTCGAAATATCGAGATTACACATGAAATTTTGAGATAAAAATCAAATTTACGATTTGAAACTCACAATCTCGACTGTAATTTTGAAATTGCGACTTTAATTTAAAAAATTTGAAATGAAACGTTAAATTTTGAGTTGAAAGTTGTAATTTCGAGTGTACAGCTGAAATTTTGAAATAATAGTTGAAATCACGATTACAAACTCGAAATTTCAGGTGTAATCTCGAAATTACGACTTTAATTCCGAAATTTCGAAATAAAAGTTGAAATTTCGAGTTGGAAGTCGTAATTTTGAGAGTACAGTCAACATTTCGAATATAAAGTTGAAATTTCGACATTAGTGTCGAAATTTTCTGATAAAAGTTGAAATCACGATTACAATCTTAAAATTTCGACTGTTATATCTAAATTACGACTTTAATTGCGAAATTTCGAAATTAAAGTTGAAATTTCGAGTGGGAAGTCGTAATTTCCAGATTTCAGTCAAAATTTTGGGATGAAACTTGAAATTACGATTTCAAACTTAAAATTTCGGCTGAAATCTCAAAATCACGACTTTAATTTCGAAATTTTGAAATAAAAGTTAAAATTTAGAGTTGAAAGTAGAAATTTTAATATAAAAATTCAAATTACGATTTCAAACTCAAAAATTTTGATTTAAAAGTTAAAATTTCCAGTTGGAAGTTGTATCTTTAGGATTACAGTCAACATTTTGTACATAAAGTTGAAATTTCAAGATTACAGTCGAAATTTTCAGATAAAAGTTGAAATCACGATTACAAACCCAAAATTTCGACTGTAATTTTGATATAAGAGTTAAAATTTCTAGTTGAAAGTCATAATTCTGAAATAGAAGTCGACATTTCGAGACTAAGTCATAATCTTGAGTTTGAAGTCGAAATTATTACTCAAAACTCGAAATTTCGACTTTTATCTCAAAATTACGATTTTAATCTAGAAATCACGACTTTGAATATGAGGAATGAAATAATTATACAATTGGCGGATAGCTGAATGAATAATAATATGCTGGCAAAAAAATGTTATCGCCATTTTTCCCTCAATTATGCCTTAGTCAATTAACAAATTTTTGAGGTTGAGTTTAGAAATTTTTTTTACTTGACCTACTTTTTCAAGACTTCGGAGTCGAGCCTCCTTGGAAATTTAGAAAAAATTCAATTCCCCATTTTCAAATAAGTTCGAAGTCTGTTTTGAGAAGAGGTACATACATATAGCAACATAAATGTGTCGTAATGAAATCTTGAGAAACATTCATCTCTCCCAACGTACATATTCAGTAGGTTCTGGTAAATGCCAGTCAGAAGAAAAACTACTTGTTTGTCTAATATCATGATAGACATTGAATTATAGTCGACAGACATGAATTCAAAGGAAGAACTTTCTCCAGTTCGTTGATTAGTCGATGTTATTTAAATCAACTGGCTGAGATTTCACATAAAAAAACTGAGCACCTGACTGCAAAAAAGTGAAGAGAATGATTCAAATTCATATACCCCTACACGATGTGTAGCGGTTGGTAGAAGGACAAGGAAATTGATGGAAAATGTTTGACTCAGTCACCATCAAAAGTCAAGTTTCTCGGTTTCATCATTCTGTAGATTGATCCATTGATGATTCACGATTTTTCATAGCGAACAATCGATGTGGATAATGTATTTGTTCATACTCCATAATGCTCATTTTGTCTTCAAAGTACCCTTCGGAAATTCTCAACAACCTTCCTTGGGGTCACCTCTGTTGACGATTATTGCAATAACACTGATGATTCGTTTGGAAATACCTCTCCTTGTGGCGTCTGTGATAAACTTTATTTATTTCTCTAGTAACTGTTATGTGAAAAACATTCAAAGTAGTATCGGGAAAGCAATACTGATTCAAATAACAGGGTGATAATTGAGAATACTTCTGAGAATACTACTTACTCACACAGACACACATATATACAGGGCTATTCAAATTCGTTCCTGTACATGGGGATCTCGTAAACGATAAGAGATAGAGTGTTGCTTGAATTGTGGCAAAGTTGCGAATTTTAGAGACTTATTCAATGATGTAAAGAAATCAATTATAGCTCTTTTGGTTTTGGAGATATACAGGAAAAACAGAAAAATATGTATATATTTTGATTTGAAGTGGAATCGGTAAATACCTGGTTCTCCTCCAATGTTGGTGAGTGGTGGTGTGAGTTTTCTAAACTTCGGAGCTGACTCGTGGAAACTTGACTAGAATTGGACTTGACTGAATTTACTTTTAATTAACAGTATACAATACAATTATGTTCAATTCTTAACTTTTCTCTTACAATATTTTACAAATTTCTGAAGACAGAAAATTCACGTGTCGTTCACCTTCGTCGCCTTGAGAATAATCCCCTTATTGACAAAAAAGTTGAAAATCTCTTAGTTACCACCTCTCAATTTTCATAACTGCAAATTTTCAACTTCAATATCAGAAAAACTATCTATTCTATGATTTTCACGTTTGTTCTTAAATTAAGATACATTTTCACTTAATAATTATGTACAGAAATGGTTAACCTCACTTATGTCTAAATATACATATTTTTGAAAAGCATCACTTGATGTCCGTATCTAAGGAAATGGTTCACAACCATAATTTTCGAATTTTTCATCATTCCTAAATAATTACAATTAATTTATTATGTCTTTTCCAATTTTTCATAACAGATATCAATTTGATTTCATCTGACATTTAGTTATAATAATAATCGTCTTTATTGTTACCTAGCTATAGTTACACACAAATATTTAAATAAATTAGAGAGCTAGTTGCTGACATAACAAAAGGTGAAGTTCAACTCAGTTAGTACAAGTGCTACTGAGTTGTTCTTCCTATATCGGTTATCTTTCTTTTAAATTTAATGAAGTTTGGTGCACAAATCTTGAAATTTAAAGTTTCCACTCTTTTGTATTTGTTTCCTGCCAAGTCCGTGAATTTCAACACATGTACAGGGTGTCCTCGCTGTACTTACTATATATATATATATATATATATATATATATATATATATATATATATATATATATAACTTCACTAACTTTCTTCGAAAGCTTCTGATAATTCCTTATCCATTTTTTCTATTTCACTATCACTGTCGTCATTTAAATTCATAATAAATTTATTGCCACCATTAATATGGCAGTGTCCAATCTCTATATAGCCTTTTTTCACTAAAGTTACTTTTTTAATCCTCTTCTGCCAGTCTTCTTCGGTAATATCAGATACTTCTTCTT
The DNA here is from genome assembly GCF_025532065.1 of Leptinotarsa decemlineata. Classification (NCBI taxonomy): domain Eukaryota; kingdom Metazoa; phylum Arthropoda; class Insecta; order Coleoptera; family Chrysomelidae; genus Leptinotarsa; species Leptinotarsa decemlineata. The sequence continues at coordinate 6,928,530 of NW_027412556.1, read as the reverse complement.
TAATTAGCTCTATTGCCTTCTTATCAAATTTTGTTTGCAAGTTTGTTACGCGTATACATAATCGAACCATCAGTCCACCCTTTCGTAACTGTGTCGTGAGTGTCATAACAAGTTTCGTCCAAATAGAAAAGTTGCCGTTGTTCTTGTCTATATTTAGTTATTTGTTCTAAGTATTTGTTACGCAATTCCACTATTCTTCTGCTTTCCATAACAGCTTGACGTTTGTTTATTATTTTGAATGTAAATCCTAGTTTCTTTATCCAATTCTGAAGAGTTTTGTAATAGCAGTTATGGTCGGAAGTATTCAATTTCTTCCTGATGATTTCAATTGTAGGTATCTCATTGCTTTTGTAACAGTCTTACATTGTTTTTTCAATGATTTTATTAGATGAACATCTAAAGGTATTGATATTGGGCACAGTTGAGAAATTTCGGTCAAATCTGATGTTGCTTGTAAGTTTGTTTCCTTCGAAAGCAAACTTGTTATGTGGATTCTTATATACATTGAAACATGCTCTCCGTGTTTCAATATTCAAATGCATCTGAATCTTATTCACTGGTATCTCTTTTTTGCATTGTTCACCATCGCTATTGGAATCACTACAATGGAAAAAGTGTAGTGTACTATTAGTACTTGTCCAAGGACATCACATTTTAAACAGATAACAAAAAATTTAAGTAATTATAACTGTATCAGTACCGAATTTCAACACTCGCGATCAGTTCCTGAACTGAACAGGACGCCGATAACCATCCCCGCATTCCTCGATTTCTATTCGTCATCGTACCATGATTTCAAATTTAATTTTATGACTCTTCAGCCAATTACAAAACTCGGTTAGTAAAAATTATCCAATACGAACCGTCAAGTCTACAGTCCACGTGGACTATATATACTTCGCTGCCGGTTCACTTCTATGTATTGGTTTTTTTGGCCTTTGAGAGTGCCGCCACCTTTAAATGTGGACAATATCGTTTACTTCAACTATACTTGTCCATTCGTTTTTGAGCGCCTCTCTAAAAAAAAAAAATAAAACAGATGGAATTCACTGTGATTCAAATAAGAAATATTCGGTCACAGATGCACAAACCGTCTAACGAAATTTCATACCAGTAGTTATTAAGCTAATAAATATGGGAAGAAAACGTTTCGAAACTATGAATCACGATAACCAATGATAGGTTTCGGAACATCACGATTTTATGGCTTTACGGTGTTCAACATGAGGAATGCACGAAGTCCCAGACGAAGGTGTCTCGATGTACCCTCTTTACGGGGCGTAGTTTGTCCGTCATTCACCCCGCGGGTGGCTCTCTAGAAACACGCCAGCCACGCACCTGCCGCTCATCCTCGTACGGGTACTTAAATCTCGACGTCCGAATTCTGCCTGGAAGCGTTAGGTGTTCCTTTTTTTAGTTTTCGTTTTTTCCGTCCGCGAGATACCTGTAGATCGGAATTATTTGGGGCCGTGTTATGGAGAAAAAACACAGATCGCCCGGTCTCGAAACAAAATTTAATTCGGAACAAATGATGAAAGATTTTATTTATGATCGGCCGGTGTCAAAAAATTGGACACAAATTTTATTTGAAACGGCAGTACGACCGTGCCGGACCGGCGAGAGAGAAATTTTTACTTGTCTGGGTGGGTTGATGAAGAGACGAACTGGGGGCCAATTCAATTATTGAATGTATACGTTCCTAATATTTGTCTTGTAAACTGTTTCACACATGTATTAAAAACAACTGATTCAAATAATTGGAATTCGTTCATAAGTGAATGTACCTGAATTGAAGGGGTTATATTTTTAGGAGTGATTAATTTTTAGGAAAGAAAGTTTTTGGCTTTCTACTACTCCATCTTGATACAAAAAAAGGGTGAGGGAATCTTCCAAAGGAAGAAAGGAAGTAATTAATTTGAAAATAAGTAACTCTGAACATGGATGTGTAGAACAAGCGATGCCAATGACAGGTTCTGGTCCAATGAAGCCACTTGTAGCACCTTCCTTTGCAAGAGAATCAGCAGCTTCATTGCCTTCCAGGCCAGTATGGCTAAGAATCCAGACCACAGACAATCTGTTAAGTCTTCCTATCGAGGAAAGTCTTTTTTGGCAGATTGCTACCAATATAGACGTTGCTCGGTAGGAGCCAAGAGCTTCCAATGCCGCTTGACTGTCCGAGAATATTTTTATTGATTTGTGAGTGAAGTTGGATTTATCCAACAACTATCTGCTCCTAATATTTCCTTCTCCTGCAGGATCCAGTCCTCTCTACTCGGGAAGAGTACTTTATAAGGCAGTTCGTAGTTGACAGTTGGAGGCATAATGTCAGAGGTCCTTTCCAGAATGCTGTAACTTCCAATGTCAACCAACAGTCTGTTGCACCCTGCATTGAATCGATTTGTGTAATTGGCAATGTGCACAAGTCTGTATGCAGTCCATCTAGCCTCTTTTTCCAGAAAAATGTGGAGAGGAGGTAGATCTAGAAGGATCTCCATGGCCGCAGACAGTGTGGTACTGATGGCACCACTGATAGCCAGACAAGCCTGTCTCTGTAAGCCAGAGAGCTTCGCTTGGGCCTTTTTCCTTCGGCCACCAAGCAATTGCACCATAAGTGATAATAGGTCTGACAATCATCACATAAATCCAATGGATTTGTTTGGGACCTAAACCCCAAGTTTTACCACAAATCCTTCGACATGTCCATAGATACAGTCTGGCTTTGTGTGAAATGACCACACCATTGAGGGAAAGTGGCGTTAGATCGTCCAATTTCCTTTTCTTGGTGAAGGGGATTAACTCAATTTTGCTGGGGTTGACAGACATCTGCTCTTTCAGGCACCAACTGTGAACAACGTCCAACGCGCTTTGGAGGATATTACAAGCTACCCTTCCCGACGTGGACCTTGCCAGGATGACAAGGTCATCTGCATAAGCTTGCAGATCAAATTTTCTTCTGCCGAGGGCATCAAGCAGACTATCCACCAGGAGCGACCACAGAAGGGGACATAGTACTCCACCTTGAGGGCAGCCTCTGGTGACCCTGAACCTGATAGCCTCGCCTTGAAGAGTCGTAGTTGCAGTTCTATTTACTAGCATACCTATAGCCAGAGACAATCCTATAGATTTAGGTAGTGCATTGTCAAATGCTCCTTCAATATCAAGAAATACAGCATCCGCAATCTCTTTGTTGTCAAGGGATTGGGAAATTTTCTCAACGAGGTTGTTTAATTCTGAATTTGTCGATTTGCCGGTTTGATAAGTATACTGGTTGTTATTCAGGGGGGATGCATATAATGCTACCCTCCTGATATGTCCGTCCAGTATCCTCTCAAGTCCTTTCAGCAGGAAGGATGTAAGACTGATTGGTCGTACCGATTTGGGGTGTGGGTCTCTTCATACACATACACGCAGTTCTCCAAATGAAAGAATTCTTGGGCAAAACGATGAGCAGCCACAGTTCGTCGCGTATTTCTGATATGCACCACTCTTGGTGGAATCAATTGTGCCAAGTCACTTGAACACCTCCCGTGAAAGTATATATAAAAGAGAGAAATCTCCAACCTTTCTTCGATGTTCCAGACTATCAGGGTTGCAAGTGATGTTTGTGTCTCCAATTAGGCGGATGGCTCTTTTCTGGATGAAATCCAGCAGCTTCAGGGTATGCTTGAGGGCGGAGCTCCATACATGAGAACAATTCTCCAAAGAAGGTCTTATCTAAGCTTCATAAAGCATCAAAAGTTGCTGAGGTGTGTACAGTTTCTTGGTTTGGAACGGTGTTTCAAGCTTTTGAGAAGCTTTTGCAATTCCAGCGACACGATTGTGCCAACACATATTGATGTCCATCTACACCCCCAACAAACATATCGAAGCAGAAAGAGGAATTGTCTGTTTCATTGAACTAGTTACTTTCACCCCAGTTCGAAATCACTTCTAAATCCTTATTAAGATATGCAACCTCCTGCTGCCGTTGATTTACAATAAAAATAGGGTTGGAGACAATATGGATCCATGGGGTGCACCAGCAAGGTAAAAATATTCGAGAATATCCATCGATGGTCACTTACAGGAAACGTTTTTCCAGGAATCTGAAGAGCCATACACAGAAATGATCCTACAAGCCATAGCATCGAAGTTTGGCCAGCAAACCCTCATACCGCACACGTTTAAAGGCCTTAGAAATATCAAACACTACAGCCTTTAACTCTTCATGGTTCTCGATTCCGTTATTCCAAATATGGGTGACATACGATAGAAGATCGCTTGTTGATTTTTGTTTGCGAAAGCCAAATTGATGATCGCTTCTTCCTTCCAAATATTCAAGGATATGGCGATTTATGGCTTTCTTCATGATTTTTTATATCACTGATAACAAAGTTACTAGTCTATAGTTATTTAAAAAGTTTTTCTTGCCTTTTTTGGGAATAGGCTGAACGCAAGCCATCTTTCAACGAGAAGGAAAGACCCCTTCCTTGTAAGACAGGTTGAAAAGTCTGCAAAATATTGGTGCCAGTTCATTTGCGCACTTTTTAAGTACGATGACGGGCACTTCATCAGGACCAGACGCCTTGTTGATATTGAGCTGTTTCAAAAGTTGCCTGACTAGACGTTGTCGAAAAGTAATTTCTGGCATTGTGGATTCTAGTGTAGGTATAGTGGGTGGTTCCATGGCTGTTGCAATTGAATCAGACGCTTGTGTTGGTAGCGAAATTGTGGAATTTGTAAAGTTTTGAATAACAACTCTAGCTACCGACCAGAAGGATCTAGACCCGTTGGTAATGGCAAGCAGTTTATTCCTAATTCTCTGATTGTGATTGTATACTGTCATTAATTCTGAGTTAACATCTGTTGCTGGCATTAAAAAACCTAGTGCAGCTTTCGGCATTGGGATTTTTGCGCCACTGCTGTTAGGCGAGATTTTTGGAGGCGATAGTTTGCGCGCAATATTTGTTGAAACAATATTTGCCGATAGAAGTTCGTTTTATTGAAAGGGGGGTAAGTTTGAGGTGTAGTTCAAGTTTATGGGATCGAAAACCTTATCTCCCGACCACCATTTTATATAAAGGCATGCAAATGATTTTCGCACTATATATCGTCAACTAGCAACCCTACAGGAAATAGCATGGGAGTTTATTTGTAGAAAATTGAACTGTCCAGAACTTTATATCTATTACTTTTCATCGTAGAATGGAAAATAAAAAAATATACAGAAATAACTGAATATTAAATATTTTCAAACATTCATTTTGGACGTTATAACTTCTTTTCGGGTCATTTTAAAGAAAAAGAACATAGAAGCAAGGATTTTTCAAAAAATAATTTCTGCTACAAATTTGTTTGATTTCATTAATTTATCTGTTTACTGTTACTGTTGAGATAGTAGAAAAGAAACATTCCAATACATGTGTAACACCTCACTTGGCTTCAATAGTTTCCAGTATATAGTATCACCGGCAAAATGGATCAAGGTTCCAGAACCTTGCCTCACAAATAGTTAATTTTTTTATACTATGATCATAACAGGTCCCAATACGGTTCCTTATGGCACTCCGTAAGTTACAGTACGTTCGGTACTCAAGTCATCTTCAATTTGGACGCGTTGTGCTCGATCAATTGAAAATCATTATTTTTGAATATCAATTGGAATTCGATTGGCTGGAATCTTGAGCTTATATCTTCCCGTCATTTCATCATCGATTTTCACCTTGAATAGCCGTAACTTACTAATATTTATCTATATTTGTTTAATGGGTTCAACTTTGAAACACTTCATAACAGCCGGTTTTGTTCGGGTCAGAAATGAGCTCCATAGGGGTCAAACCCCGAACATTATTGTTCACAGAATGTTCTCTGACCCGATAACCCATAAAAAAGATCTCAGGTATATCGAATCGTTCAGGTAAAAACAAATATTATTGTTTAGAATTGGAAAATTTCGCTACGTGTTGTATCAGTTGTAAGACCATTATTAGTTGGAGATTGACAAATGATCTTTTGGTGTACCTGTTTACAAATGTTGGGAGAAACAAAAGCGGGCTTGTATTTTAATCTTTTTAAAGGCATCATCTATTTAGGAGCTACTTACTTTATCTTTGTTTGGAATTTTCTCGGTAACTGGGATACAACAAACTGAAAAATAGGTGATGATTGGAAGTTTTGTACCAACTCGAAGACTGAATTTGAGTACTTTATTGCTATACATTTGTTGTCTGTTGGGAATAAGTAGGGCCAATTATATTTGAATTCGTGCATTGACATATAAATTGATTCACTAAGCTATAATAGCACAATTTAATGATTTTCAACATTTTTATTTCTCTTGAAGTAAGGAAATATTCCACTCGTATAAATTGACGCAGTCCTAAACCCAATCAATGCATTTTTCAAAAGAGAAGAGTTCATAAACAGTTTTCAAAAATATGATGATATTATGGGAAGCTATTTTTTGATATTTCATGAATTATAGTCAATTTGTAAATTTTTGAATAAGCAGTGGGATGACATTGAAAGTTAGATCAATAACGATTTACAAATATTGTGGAAGTACAAACCAAACAATAATTTCTTCACTGATCATTTTTTCTTAGTCTATATTGGTGAAGTTTGAGTACCAGCGAAAGATATCTATCGTAGGTGTTGCTAAATGTCATTTTGATCTGATATAAGTATTTGAACCATTTTGAAATTACTTTTAGCGCTTTTTTTTCAGTAAGTTAATTATAACTTTTCAAGGTAATACCAATTATGAAGCAACAACAAAAATTAATTGGCGCTCCGGGGCGACTTGGATGATTCCAGTGGCGCATTTGCTTTTTCAGCTGCAGGAAAAACCTGCAGCAACACACCATCTGAAGATCTTGATCTGCCAATGTTCTCTCTTTCATAGTATAGAATGTAGGGTGTCTCCAGACGCTTCAATAAATTCAAGATATCGCTAGAATTTTTAGTGACACGATTATCGTCAAACTTAAAACAGTCCGTTTCGTCTTTGACCAATGCGTAATAATGACCAAATTCAACGCCAGAACCACAGTGCAAAATGATTGCATGAAGCTTTATTTAAAAAATTTATATGAATCACAAATCCTTCTTTTTATATTGCCTCTCGTTATGGGCGTAATTTCAGCGTTTTGGGGAAACGGAAATAATTTTAAGGTTTTTACAGAGATATAACTCGACATCAGTTATTCCAAAATTCAAGATAGCCTTGTTATTGGCATTGGCATCAACTCGATTTTTCAAGGGCAAATCTACAACTACAGATTTTGTGATTGAATAAAGAGACAACTTGACTGGTTTTGGAAATAGATTCAAGTCAATCATCATTAATTAAATTCATAAGTCGCTCGGTTTTGGGCGAAATCGTAGGATCTCAAGGCCAAAATAAATAGCTATGTTATATCCAATGAACGTGACCTCTGCTGTTCCACAGGGTAGTCACTGTGGTCCGTTGTTATTCAATATGTTCTATTATGATCTTATAAGTCGAATAGCAAACTCAGAGGAGTCATATTTCATTGACGATTTCAAAGGAGATCATTTGATGCATCGATTGTTTGAGTTTTCAAAATGATTTGAATCTCTGGACTTTCCGATGTGAAAATCCACTGAAAGTGAATTAAGATTAGTGCCTTCTTTCGAAATTTAATCTATGCCAGTCTTTCATTCAATATATAAATAGCTTTCTACGGAAAAATGTTGAATCATACTTTCGACACTGGATTCCCATTCTCGATACATATTACGAGAATGTTCGCCAATTTCCTCACAACAGGACTCTGCTGTGATGGTTTGGCCCGGTTCTAGTGAATCACACAAGCCGCTGACCACCATACAGTAACCATGGCCTTTATTTGGCGGATTTTCACCTTTGGAAAGTACCTGGGCGGCTCATCGGTGTCCAACCACTGTCCGGAACGTCTCCTGTTGTCGTAGAGGATCCACATTTCATCACACGTGACGATCTGTTCCAAAAAAGAATCTCTGCAACAAAATTTCGTAAACCAACGCAAACAATGTATTCATCCCGTGGGTTGGGCTACCTATCGGGCGCGTCCCCAGGTGGCGGATTGGGGAACGGCCAGGGGATAGGAGGCCCTATCCGGGAAGCCAATGTGGCCTTGCGGATGGGGTCGCCGGACTCCTGGGCAGTGGCAGAAATAAGTAGGGTGAGGGGAACCAAACTTCCCCATAAGCCTTTGCGAAATATGCCACCGTGGAGCAGTGATATGCGGTTACGAACGATCCCCTTGGGGAACTGAGTTACTCGTGAGAACATACATGAATGAAACAAAAACAGACACAGAAAAAACAAAAATCAATCGCGAGGCTGGACAGAAATGCCCACCTCAATCTATGGCAGTGGTTGAGGATGAATAGAAATGTCCACCCCAATCTACCGCTCGGAATGAGGCTGGATATGGCAGATCACCTCGTGATCACAAATGCCAAGGCGTAAGCGCATTTGCGGCGCCGAGGGCAAAAGGAGAAGAAGAGCGAAAGAGGCAGTACTGGCAGCAACTATAAATGCACCCTCCTCCTTCCTCACTCCACCTCCAACAGCAAAGGCACATCCTGCGGCGGGCGCCAAGAGATCCGCCTTGAATAAAGGCAAGGAACCGGCTGCCCTTGCAGGAAAGCGTCCTTACTTGAGCACCTCCACGGAGGGAACTCCAAGAAGGTTGAAGAAGCCGCGCAACAACAGTAATGTCGCTGCAACTTCCAAAACCTTCACGAAGGCCGCCATGAGACACCTCAAGGTTGCCAAAGAGAGTGTGTGTTCGGCGAGTCTTGGCCTTCACCTGCCGATATAAAGGAGATGTCTCCTAGTGACCTGTCGACCTTCCTGGAAAAGACAGAATGGACTATGACCTAGGAGGACAACTCCTCGGGAGGGTGTACAATGGGTCACATGTGGCCTAAGTGCTGTGGGTCTACACTCACCCCGCTAGTCTGCATATACAAATACAGTGTGTTCATTAACACTAGTATTACCAAATAGCTGGGTAATTTTTCGGGCTGTCTCGACAGCGCTTCGTTTCAATTTGAATTCGTAAAGAAAAATTGGCCGAAAATGGCTCAACGACATCATATAGTGATGAGCTGGAGAGAGGTACAAAAATAAAATTTGGATAAAAAGGAACAGCATCAATTTATAGAGTACAAAATTATGTAACGAGCAGTGTATATCGCGACACAGTAGAATAAATATTTATTGAGATATGGAACCATAAAAACACATGACATTGAAACGGACAAAATTTTTGTAACACCCTAATAATTCGATATGCATTTTTTATTGACTCTCAACTGAGAACTCTCTACTCATCTCTCGAAATTTGATACTGACAGCTTTTTTACCTCTGCTAGACGACCTGTTTCACTAAAATTCGTAAATAATAAAACTATCTTCTGTCACTTTTAACTTTATTTATAGGAATGGCGGTTAACAGTTGGCCCGAAAGAGGTTCCTTCTCGGCAGCGGTCTTGACAGGTTAGATTCACATCTTTCATTGTAGTCGCTCGCCGCTTTATTTTTCATCTGACAAAGAATTTTTAAATCTTGGGAGAACAGATTGGTTGTTTTCGATACTCGCGAAAATAGACTGGTGATTCTTTTTTCAGGAGATTGAAAACAATTGGTAATCAAATATTTACCGAAAGCCCAACAGTGGTAGAGAATCCAACATCTACTTAGATTTAATCAGATACGTGATGAATTTGGCCGATACTTGATGAAAATCTATGACTTATTCAAGTACAACTTTACTGTGAAATTTCCATCGGACAGTTTTCAAATCCTCAAAACGTGCTACCAGGAAACTAAAAAGCAAAGCATTTTCCATCCATTAGACAGAGTTGTTTCCACCTGAGTGAGCATGGACAATATGGACATCCTCCCTCACAAACGGGATGGAAGACAACTGAAATAATACTTACCCTAGTAAGTAGTAAGTAGTGAGAATGTCTGGTGACACAGCTAATCGTGTCAGTATGCTACTATTTGCTGTTACAGCAAATAGTAGCATATAAATATACAGAGTACAAAAGACTGCTGGTTGACACTGGAAGTCGCAGCATTGTGAGAATAATTTCTGACAGTATGCCTCCAACTATCAACTACGAACTGCCTTGTATAGTACTTTTCCCGAGTAGAGAGGACTGGATTGTCAGGAAGAAGGAAATATTAGGAGCAGATAGTTATTACTGAAGTTTTTTTCTCTTGAAGATGATCACTTGGTGATCGAAACACGTGTCGAGGTTTTAAAATAACGGTTTGGTGTTGGAAAAAACTCCACTAATATTCATTACTACACGAAAGGTTCCAAACAGTGCATCACAAGCAGATATTTGTTGGTTCACAGATAGATCAAAACACCTTCGGGTTCTGGTGCAGGTGTTTTCAGTCGCAGACCCAGGACAGAGATACCAACCTGCCTAGGAACCTACGCGACTGTATTTCAAGTGGAAATTCACGCTATTGAATTGTGTGCGGAGTGACTGGAAGAATCCAACCTCATACACATGTCAATAAAAATATTCTCGGACAGTCAAGCGGCGTTGGAAGCTGTTGGCTCCTACCAAGCAACGTCTAAATTGGTAGCAAATTGCCAGAAACGACTCTCCTCGATAAGAAGACTTAACAGATTGTCTCTGGTCTGGATTCCTGGCTATACTGACCTGGAAGGCTGCATCCCTTGTAAAGGAGGGTGCTGCGAGCAGCTTCATCGGACCAGAACCTGTCACTGGCATCGATTTTGGCGTTTCCAAACAAACATTGAACACCTGGATGGCAAAATCTTCCAGGATTGGCTCACTCCAAGGCGTTCATTCACCCTTCGAAGCTTGATAACAAACAGTTGTTGGACTGTCACTGACATTCGAATCATTATATGCAGAGACTCGGATTGTTGCAAAATTATGAAACAGCAGAGCATATACTTTGTGCCTGTTCCGCTGGGGACTGAATCAAGTTTTCAGAGTTTGACTCTGACCTAAAAGACTATTCGCCATACAAACTAATAGGCTTCGTTAAGAAACTGGGTTTATTTGGTCGAATGTGAATAGGTGTGGGCCACAATAAACCGTTAAGGGTTGCGGTGGAGAATCGAATATATCCACTAAAATTTCACTGGCAATAAAGGATTGGGATAGCAACAGATTTTAGGTACTTGGAATGAGTTAATGAAGGGCCAACCATCGTGTAGAAAATCAGCTTTCACTAAATCGATTATCGAACCTATGAGTTATCAGAAAAATGCACGTACCGGAACAATAATAACATATAATTAATTATCTATATCTATAACCTATAATTACCTATACATATATCAGAAAAATGACCAATTATCTATATCTATAACCTATAATTACCTATACATATATCAGAAAAATGACCTATTACCTAAACCTATTACCTATATCTACCTAATTATTACCTATTAGAATAATAATCACTTCCTTCCTTCTTCTGGTACACCTTCCCCCCGCCTTTCGATTTGAATAGCATATTCCAAATATCAAACGAAGAACTTTGAGAAATGTCATCTCAAAATCATCCTTTTGGGGCATTTTCGAATATTTAATGCAAGAAAGTTTTTATTTCGTATAGAAAATGACCACTGTTTCAATATTCAATACTAACGAGTGATGTTACTGGCGATTCAACATTATTATTTTTTTCGTTAAAGGATATGGAATGAACAACCTATCAGAAGAATAACTACCTATAATTATCTAGAACCTATACCTTTCACTTATACTTATACGTACCTAATAATCACCTATACCTTTAAATACCCATGATATATATTTATACCTATATAAGTTATCAGAACAATTCACCTACCGGAACAATGATTACATATCATTACCTATACTTATAATTATCTATACCTATATATAATTTCCTATACATATACCTATAAATTATCAGAAAAATTACTTATACCTATCACCTACATCTATTACCTATACTTACTCAATTATTACCTATCAGAATAATGATTACTTTCTTCCTTCTTCTGGTACATCTCCCCCTCCCGCCTTTCAATTTGAATAGAATATTTCAAATAGCAAATGAACTACTTTAAGATATGTCATTTCAAAATCTTCTTTGTGGAGCATTTTCGAATATTTAATGCAAGAAAGGTTTCATTTCGTATCTGCGTATTGAACTAGAATAGAAAATGAACACTATTTCAATATTCAATGTTAACGGGTGATGTTACTGGAAATTCAATACCGACATTATTATTTTTTTTTCTTGAAGGATATGGAATCAGAAGAATAATTACCTATTATTATCCATCACCTATACCATTCACCTATACCTGATAATCACCTATACCTTGAAATACCCATACCTATATATAATTACCTATACCTTTATATAATTACTCATACCTATACATAATTTTCTATGTATATACCTTAAAGGTATCAGAATAACTACCTATAATTACCTATAGCTATCACTAAAACCTATCACCTATATCTTTTACCTATACCTGCCTAATTATTATTTATCAGAACAATAATTACCTTCTTTCTTCTTCTTGTACATTCCCACCGCCTTTCAATTTAAATAGAATATTTCGAACGGCAAACGAAGAACTTTAAGAAATGTCATTTCAAAATTAATGCAAGCATTTTTATTTCGTAAGTGCATATTGAACCAGTAGAATAGAAAATGACCACTATTTCTAAGTTACCGAGTGGTATTACTGATGATTCAATACCGACAGTTTTTTACGTTAATGAATATGGATTAAACAACCAATCAGAAGAATAATTATCTATAATTATCCCTCACCTATACCTGATAATCACCTATACCTTTAAATACCCATACCTATATACAATTACCTATACCTTTATATAATTACTTATACCTATATATAATTTCCTTTACACATTTTTATGAGCTATCAGAAAAATCACCTATAATTACCTATACCTGTCACTAATACCAATCAATTATATCTTTTACCCATCCTTACCTAATTATTACCTATCAGAACAATAATTACCTTCTTCCTTCTTCTGGTACATCCCCACCGTCTTTCAATTTGAATAGAATATTTCAAATAGCAAACGAAGAACTTTAAGAAATGTCATTTCAAATTTAATGCAAGCATTTTTATTTCATTAGTGCGCATTGAACCAGTAGAATAGAAAATGACCACTATTTCTAAGTTACCGAGTGGTATTACTGATGACTCAATACCGACAGTTTTTTACGTTAATGAATATGGATTAAACAACCAATCAGAAGAATAATTATCTATAATTATCCCTCACCTATACCTGATAATCACCTATACCTTTAAATACCCATACCTATATACAATTACCTATACCTTTATATAATTACTTATACCTATATATAATTTCCTTTACACATTTTTATAAGCTATCAGAAAAATTACCTATAATTACCTATACCTGTCACTAATACCAATCAATTATATCTTTTACCCATCCTTACCTAATTATTACCTATCAGAACAATAATTACCTTCTTCCTTCTTCTGGTACATCCCCACCGTCTTTCAATTTGAATAGAATATTTCAAATAGCAAACGAAGAACTTTAAGAAATGTCATTTCAAATTTAATGCAAGCATTTTTATTTCATTAGTGCGCATTGAACCAGTAGAATAGAAAATGACCACTATAAGTTATCGAGTGGTATTGCTGGCGATTCACTACCAACAGTTTTTAACGTTAAAGATATCGATTAAACAACCTATCAGGATGGTTTTCATGTGCATTCCCAAATTATCCCGTCTCATAGTCCGAGTGTAGCATTTTCTATGAAAAACTAGACCGGTATAACGGTCAGTATCAAAGCATCGTCGGACAGGTCACATGTGCCAAATAACAAGATGTAAGTATAAAGATGTGGACCAACGGTTATTTTATCTCCCGAATCCATTGTCCACTTCCCCTCGTAGAGGCTGCATGGAACTTGAACTATAACCGATTTCTTCTTTCAATAGAACCAGAACGGCGATAGACGAAAGATCAGTTTGGGCGGAATGCATGAATAGAAGTAACTATTTTCGAATACGTCATCACTCTTTGATTGTATAGGGTGGTCTTTTTAAAATACTGGTGGTACATGAGTATGTGGGAAACTTAAATATTACCTTCTCCTCTTGTTTCGTTTTTCAGAATTACATGGCGATGATTGTTTTTTAAGGAAATTTTGAGCGAAAACAAAAGTTTCGTCATTTTTCAAGTCACCATCGAAGACAAGACGTAGATTTTTTCACTGATAAACTTATATGAAATCTGTTAGTGAAACATTCAATGTCAGAGACTTGAACTTTTACGTCTATTTGAGTAGATGAGAAAAAAACCATACGTATCTTTGCTGGAGCGTCCACTTACAACTCTGTAATACATATGTGTTTATATATGTATGTATATATGTCTATATATGGGCACTATCGTTTTGATAATATATACCACATCCATTTTCAACAACATCCATATCGATTTCAACATGTTTTTGTATATTATTACTAGTACGCGTATTTTATAATTGTGATTTTATACTTAATTGTCAATTTTATTTTATGTTTATATGATTTTATATTTGAATGATATTATATGTCGAAACTGACTTATATTTATACTTATATTTGTGATTTTATATTATCTTGTGTGTTTTTAGTTTCATATAATAAGTAGTTAATTTTCATTTGCAAATCCCTTTTCCATAATTCATTCTCATTCTTTAATATTTATCATATATTCATTTTTTCCTTTGGATCTCTTTTTCACCACATACAAGCAACATCTGATGCTTCTGTGGTTTCTATGATGTTTATTCAACTGTATGCAAGTATTACTTCAGTTATTTCTTTCTGTGATTTGCATCTGAATAAACATTATTATTATCAATATTATATATTATTATTATAATGTTCTGAATACTTGACACTTGTCAGAATAGATATTTTCGTAAAATAAACTGGGTTTTTATTTGAACAATTCAACCAAAAAGTTGAAAACATCTGATTTTTTCAGATTGTACTATCTCTTTTTAAGTATTTGAATGAAAGTTGATCAGACAGAAAATTATTGGCTGTGCATTCAATTTCTTCTGCGCCGTAAAAAATAAATTGAAAAAAAAATGCGGTGGAGGTGTAGCAAGTTTAAACGAAAATTATCACTATTTTCAATATTGTTTTCGATGAAGTATTGAAAGGATAGGGGTCCCGTTCAAAAATTGATTTTTGCTGGTTTTTAAACATTGATTCTCAATAATTTTTGTAGTCGCATCAAATCATAGATTGACTGTAATCTATGAGTCGTAGATCTATTTCTGGTTGTTCCATGGAAATATTATAAAGTACTGAAAAAACTAATTGAAGTTTTTACACTATTTTTAGGCGAAATACCCTCAACATCAATGTCACAGTGCCAAACTTTATTATGTTTCCTAATTATAGTCTTCGCGTTATCAATCTACGTGATTCATTTCCTTATAACACCAACTTAGTTGGTGAAGCCTGCGTCAAAATGAAACTGCTGATGTAAAAGAGTTTCCTGAAGAAAGTGTTGGGTAACAGGATCGATTTTTTCTTAAAAAAACAATTGTTTTCTTGCAGCCGTTTCGAATTTAATTAAAGTCTTCGTCAGGGCTCGAAAAGTCGTTTCTTCATGTTATTATTACTATTTTAAAAATCATTAAACATACAGTGTGACCCATTTTTAATGGAACCCCCCCCTCCCTAAAATTTGAAGTTGTAAAACGATTTTGAATTTTTTTTTTAAATGTCAAGTACTAAAAGGCTACCTTGGGACAAAATTTGAAATGTTTATTAAAGTTTCAGGGCATACTATGATATTTTTTCTTAGTCGAAAATCGGGATTTTTCATTAGCGATTTTTTAATTGAAAAAATCACTACGCCACTGGATTTAGAGTGCCTCTAAATAGGTGTGATCGAAATTTCATGAAAAAATATTCATTATTAACAAAGTTATGACAACTCAAAAATTCGAAAACTCACACAGCTAACAGTCACAATAATCATTTTTTTTTTATGATTTCAACAATAAACTGCCGCCAGATGAAAAAAAAAACCAAATAGCGTAAATATTTTTAATGAAAATAACGGAATTACATTCAAACAATTCAACTAACAATGAAGCAAAAAATTTTAATAAACTTAACTAATAACTTAATATCGAAATGTTTCGATTCAGTGCGACAATTAATTCTTACTCATATTCTAGTAGCCTCTTCTAATTCACCACGTATTTCGATACATGTGTCGTAGCGCTTACGAATGCTTCTGATTACGTTCCTTAGTTCTTGAGGGCTAATATCTGCACATACCTGTCGAATTCTTGCACAAAGTTCATTTCTATCTCTTGAGCGGTTTTTGTAAACCTTTTGTGTGAGAAGTCCCCAGAGAAAAAAGTCCAAAACTGTGAGGTCTGGAGATCTGGGTGGCCACTCTATAAACGGACTACTACGGCTTATCCATCGGTTTGGAAAATGTTCGTTAAGCCATTGCCTCACAGCTCTGGCATAATGAACTGAACACCCATCTAACTGGACAATTAAATTTGATAGTTCATTGATTGGCAGCTCGTGAATAGCATCCAAACTCTGTGTTTAAAAATTCTAGAAACCTCTGCGCATTAATGTTTTCCTCAAAAAAGAAAGAACCAATAATTCGTTCGTTCAATATCCTACACCAGACGTTGATTTTTTTGGAATACTGGCTTTTACAGTTTATTACCCAGTTAGGATTATCCGCTGCCCAATAGCGACAATTCTGTGATGACACTACTCCATTTGTAGTGAAAGTGGCTTCGTCGGTATATAAAATATTTTTTAGGAAATTTCTGTTATTTAAATATTTCCCTTGGGCCCATAAACAATATTCCAGGCGTCTTGCTTCGTCGCCTTCTTGAAGTGTGTGTAAAAATTTTGGTTTGAAAGGTTTAATATTCTTCGTCTTGAGACATTTCCGAATAGTTTCTCGTGGAATATTCAAATCTAGAGTGGCATTCCTTATACTGGCATTAGGATTATTTCCGAAATAATCTAAAATGATTTGATCATTTCTGTCATTCTTGTTTCGCCTTTGTACAGGATTACCTACTTTTTAACATCATTTTTGATACTGCACCAGTTTCATTGAATATTTTATTTATTTTATTTACCGAACCGCAGCTAATACGAGGACGATCTGGATGTCTCTCATTAAATACTCTACAAACCTCTCTAGCACTTCTAACGTCATCTTCCGAAAGGCGTACAATTTCAATTTTCTCTCTCACGCTCAATCTTGCAGCCATGACACAAAATAATTCGAAGAATTATTGTTGACAATAGTACACTTAAATCTTTCACTAGTGTCAAACTGTAATTTTCTATTTCGAAATATATTTGATTGGTTTCTTGAAAGTTATTGGTGTAGAAAGGTCACGATATTGAACTAAAGCAAAAAAATTAAATCGTCTGCTGTAACATGAGTAAAGAACTGAAGCGGGTGGCACCCCATTATTTTATATAACATTTCTTTTCTTTAGAGTTCCCACATCCACACCACTGAGTGAGCAGGCTGATTTTGGTCAAGAAACAATAATTCAGCTTAATGTCATATGTTTATAGTATCATTTTCATCTCATTGTAGATGAAGGTTCATATTGAAATAATAATAACCTAGCATTGGAATTGCCCCCGTAGGAAACGATAATATTTCCAGCTATCATTGAAGTACACCTTTTGTACAGAGTTAAAAGTCAGAGAAAATAAAAGATATTTGGATAAGGAAAGTTGAAATACGATTTATGATATACCTACATATGAAGTTGTGGCTTCGGTCACGAAAACAATTCAAAGTTGGAACTCGAAGAAATTTGTGTTCGAACAGAAAGCGTTGTCAGTGTAATCATCGAATAAATTCGAAAAATGGGCACTTCCAGTCAACGATTTGAAAATCATTGGTACCCAAGCCCATTGAGAAAAATCATTACAATCCGTAGCCATCGAAACAAATTCAAAATCTCGTACTATTTCCAAAACAAATTAACATAACTTACACGTCGCTCGAAACAGTGATATTCCGTTTGAAATATAAGACAGCGCGCCTATTCGAAAAGTTCATTAATATTAGTGAGTGCTTCGGCCAGCATCTCTAAAGTGTTCGATTGTTGAAATGTTTCAACCGGCGCCTCGGGAATTTTGAGAAACTAGTCCATAACGTCCTTAGGTAGAAGAGAGATAGTTAGTTTCGTTGCGAAGGGTCCCTAATTTTCTATTTCGAAATATATTTGATTGGTTTCTTGAAAGTTATTGGTGTAGAAAGGTCACGATATTGAACTAAAGCAAAAAAATTAAATCGTCTGCTGTAACATGAGTAAAGGACTGAAGCTTTCCTCCTGGTCATGTTGACCAATAATTCAAAAATTTGTTTACAACTTCAGCGAAAATCACCACAAATAACAAATCTGATAATCCACAGATAATCTTGTTAACCCTCTAATCCTATCAGACTTATTCCTCGAAGGCATTTTGGTATCATTAGAAAAATTCATTGCTGAGGACATAAAATATTATTGTGAGGTATAACAAAATGGTTGAAGCTTTCAAGGCTGAGGTTTTCAGTGTCATTATTTTTCAGGTTTGAAGGCCGTCGATTTTTGGAATTTCTCAGAAAAAAGCCGCTCAGCTCGAGATGTACCTGTAATAATAATAGCCTTCATTACCCAATAGTTAAAAACCATTCACAGGGTTATCTAAGTATATTAAAAAAAAGTAATATCGATCCTTATAATTACAAAGTTACAATTTGAGAAAATACATGAATATTATAATATAAAAAAATAAAATAAAAAAAAACTATACCAGAAAATTAAAAATTCTCCATGAAATACTGAGATGCAGTGTCAACAATATATTCTAGGGAACCAAAATTGATATCACACATATTTGAAATTAAATTGAAATTATTGCAAATGCTAAAGATAGGTGACTTGAGATACAAATTGGTACTGGCCAGTCGGCTGTAAAAAGTTTCTGCACTTCTAGTTCTAAAATGAGGTAGACAGAAATTTATGAAAGATAACACCTCCATAGCATCCATATTGTTGTGCAGCAATTTATACAGAAAAATTATTCCAGCAAGTTTTCTGCGTAATTCAAGACTTTCAATATTGAAAGTTATCAATATTGAAAGGATATCAGGATAGATACCATAAGATTTGAAGTGAATAAACTTTAGGAAACGACGTTGAACTTTTTCAATTAATGTATTATAGCAATTGTAGAATGGAGATCATAGAACAGACCTTACGTAGGCTACATAAAGAGTGAATAGAGCAGATATGTTTGAAAAAGATCTACAATTACGAACTATGAAGCCATAAACTTCCAATGCTTCACTTATTTCCGATATAATGTGGTTGGAAAAAAAAAATTTGATCAAAATATACACCAAGATCTTCAATTGAGTTACTTCGTGACAGTGAAATGGTATCTACTCGATAATTGTACTCGATGACCGACATTTTCCTACTATAAGACACTTATTCACATTTGAATGAATTGAGATGTAGTTTGTTTACTTCACACCAAGTCTGTATATTTTCTAACTGTCGTTGCAATGTATTACAGTCTTTGATAGTTTCGACAGGTAAATATATTTCCAAATCAACTGCAAAAAATAACTTATTACAATCGACATAATCACTGAGGTCATTAATAAATAAAAAGGTACTCCAGATGAAGGATTGTAATAAAAATATTCATAGCCGTTATAAAATACAAACTGTTTGCGTTGAAGTAAGTAGGATTTAATGAAAAGTACTGCTGAATTATGGAAACCAAATTGGTGGAGCTTTTATAGAAGGATCATGTAATCAAGTCGATCAAATGCTTTAGCAAAATCAGTATATATCACTTTAACTTGACCACGATTATCTAAGACATCACTAACATTTTGGGTCAATACAATTAAATTTGTTATGGTGGATCTGTTTGACATAAATCCATGTTGTTGTGGAGATATGATATTACGAACTAGGAAATGTATGCGATTGTAGATGACAATTTCGTCAAGTTATGCTGAAATTCTCAAAAGTGAAAGACATCCACGATAATGAGCTAAAAAATAACAATTAACACCAAACTATACAACGACAATTCAATTTTTCAAACCGTTGATATTGGTAAGTTTTTTATAATATTTGACCGCGAAACTTTGTATCAAGTTTCGTGTTTCTGCTGAAATTGGCAGGGGGACACAGGTCTAACGCACTTGTCGCCTTCTTTGAGAAAGATTTGTTTTATGTCTAGCACAGAGGCTCAGTAGTTACCAAGTTTTACTTTTTCAACGTTAAGAATGAAAAATATGCCCCCTTAAGGGTAGAATAGGGAAAAAACCATATGTAGGTGTCTTTTATACCTTGCTTCGTTGAAAACCAAGAAGTTTTTTGTCTATGATACTAGAAATGATGAAAGTGTCGTAAAAGTGCCTCATTTTCACCCCCTTGGATGAAAACTTCTGTCCTTCCGTTCGTCTGTCGTGTACTTGTGCAACCGACCTGACCTCTCATTGTTTATTAACTTATTTGATAACTATATATATATATATATATATATATATATATATATATATATATATATATATATATATATATATATATATTAATGTAAGTCACAAAAAGGATTTGAAGCTTTATAACTGATATTTAATTATATGCGAGCGCTTTCGACAGCTGGTCGTGCTATCATCATCTAGGCTCTACTCAGGATATAAAATTTGTGACTTAATGGCTCTTATCCTTTTTATCACATGGGACACGTGTTCAGACCAGCATATGTGCTGGTCTATTATAATATCGATGATGTTTTTTCTAAAATCGGACAACTGCATTTATCGTTACCAAAGGAGGAAGTATGTATTTTAAGAATAAATTGGGATGGTTGATCAACTACGGATAGGGATGTATTTGGTTTTCTTAATGTTCAAACTCAGTGAATTGTGGTTTAACCATAGTAATACTTTTTTCAAACCCGACTCCGCTTTATAATTCACTTCTTCCCAAATCTCACCTGTGCCATCTGCATAACATATTAGATGGCCCATAAATTCATTTGTCTGAGCGATACTGTTTATGTAAACAAGAAACACTATCGGACCCAATACCGTTCCTTGTGGTTCTCCTATTTCGACCTTCAACTCTGAGGTAATTTCTTTTCCAATTTTCGCTACTTGGTATCTCTCAGATAAATAATTCATCAAGAGATAAGAACTGAGCCGCGTATACCATATTTTGTCAGTTTATCAAGCACTTTGCTAAGGCACTTCGTTGATTCGTTCATGTCTTTTACTGTGTGCTCAAGTGAATCAAGTATGGCATTTTCTGTGTTTGATCCTTTTATGAATCCATATTGTAATTGTACTACTTTCTCTCTAAGTAAGGAAACTATTCTTTCTGAAAGAAATCGAAAAGTGGGGAAATGATTTTCCAGCAAATTTTTGAATTTTTCGATAGAATAACTGACGAAGTGAAAACAATTTACAGGACTTTCTTTAGTTCTCCACCTAGAGCATAAAAAGTCCTTATGAATATGTGGAGAAAACAACGATAAAAATATAAACAAAAATAAAAATTAGTTGGCGCTTTGGGCGACTTCATTGATTCCAGTAATATTGGATTGACTATCTGCATATTTCAAAGTTTTCCAAAGATCTTAAGGAGGCAATCAAAATAAAACAATCGGTTCTGGTAAAAAAGAAATTATTTTCGTATTATTTCAGAAACAAGTGAAAATATCGAATACTCTTGAATTAACATTTCAATTGATCTCTGAGAATATCCCAATATTTTTTCACTTATAATAGTTCGGGAATTATTGGTAGAACAGTAGAATTTGAATCGTGAGGAAAACGAAAATTGAAACGATCGAAAAAACATTGCATTTCAATAACCTCCAAAACAGCTTTAGGTTTTGGAAATTACTTGGTGATAACTTTCTTCATCTTTTGGGCAATTGGGAGCCATATGTCACTTGTCCATTTTTTCCATGTACGGCAACCTCCTATATTGTCCTCTCTTATAATTTGTGAAGACCCCTTCGTTGTATTCTTTAGAACATAATTTCGACTGACGACAAATGAGTGACACCTTCAAATGAACAGTATACAGTATTATAGACCAGCAATTATTCTGATCCGATCCCTGCTCTGTTGAAGCATTTCTTCCCAGTACTCTCTATGACTCTGATTGACCCGTTTTTGACCTATATTCTTATCTAAGAGCTTTCTTCAGATGAGGAAGAGTATCACGTACTTTCAGTATAGTTCAGGAATAGGATTAGAGGTCAAGTCAAGTATTGCTAGTATCTAAAGTTGAGTTCTTTCTACGCTTCATTGGATTCATTTGGGAGTTTCGAGATTACAATCAGGGTACGTAGTAGTTTAATATTGACTTCTCTGAAAACAAGGATAGAACGATAAGGATCGTTAAGAACACATTAAAATCTGTGAATTTATTTAGAGGTTTTGAGATCACAACTAGGGTAAGTAGCAGATTTAGGTTGCCTTCCCTGAAAATAAAGATGTAACGATTAGAATCATTAACAACACATCATTGGTATCTCGAGTTTATTGAGATTACAACCAGAGCAAGTAGCAGTTGGCTTCCCTGAAAGTAATGATAGAACGATAAACAAGAATAGAATGATTAGGACCATTGAGAACACATCTTTGGTATCTCAAGCTTATTGTTCCCATTGAGGAACCAAAATCTGAATAATATTGGGCTTCAGTGAATTCATTTAGGGGTTTTAGCATTACAACCAGAACAAGTAGGAGTTTTATGTTGGCTTCAATAATAACATCTCAAGCTCATTGATTCCAATGAGGAACCAAAATATGGAATCGAAATCTGTATCAAAATACGCTTTAATGCATTTATTCATGGGTTCTGAGATTACAACCAGCGTGAGTAGCAGTTTGATGTTGGCTCCTCTGAAAAAAAGGATAGAACGATTAAGATCCTTGGCATCTTAAGCCGAAGAACCAAAATCTGGAACTTGAATGATACAAAGTGAGGCTCTGGATATGATCAACAACTCTATGAGCTTTAGATTATAGGTTTGGGGTTTCTTCTGTTTTATATTGAAGAATGATTTTTCATTTCTTGTTGATTACGATTTTGATAAGTAGCACAGTATGTGGATAACTTTCTATTCGTCCAGCCGTTAATTTATGCTTGTCCACGTATTCGCGATGTCTCTATGGCGATGAAGAGGTAAGGAAGGAGAAGAGCGATTGCCCAGAACATAATGCAACTGCACGTATCGGCCATTGTTGGTCTACTTCCGGTATTTATGAAGAATGTCACCGCCGACTCGCACCTGTGCGGTATACCCAGAGAATACTTTTATGTTCTATTGTTTATTGTTTCGTTCGAAATAATTTTTTTTAGAAGTTTGACCTTCTGCGTCAAGTTATACGGGCTTAATTGTTTCGTTGAAAAAAAGTTCGCTACGATGTTCAAATGGAGCCAGCATTGAAGATGATTCTTCATGCATGCATTTACAGTAAGAATATATAGCAGTTGAAGTGTTTTCCTTCATGCGCGAAACTTGATGCGCCTCTGATGCAGTGGTGTCCGATGAATTGACTAAGAATTAACAATCAGATTTTCTATTCGGAACCCTTCAAGGAATATACATCTCAACTGATTCTGGAGATATAGAACGTCCTCTAAGTGGTTTCTAGCTCGATAGCTAAGGACGAATGGCCGAAGATTTCTTGCTTTCACAGTCTAAATTTTCGAAGATTTTCAACATTTTCACTGCATACTCAGGATCCTCTTTGTTTATAACACGTTTGAAGTATACATCCATGCTTTTTCTATCGAGTCCATTTTGCCAAAAAGATGCTATCCGCCATGAATTTGGATGTGAGTTCCAACAAAAACCTTGTTTCACGTCAACTCAGATAAACCAGGAAGCTGCTGATGAAGATATCCGAAGCATTCCCATCAATTTGATTGAGCCTTAAAAATGTGTTCAAATGGAGCGAACTGAATGTTTTTCAATCTCCGAGACTCGTTTTCTGACTTCATATCACGGGTACTAATGGGATCCCTCCTTATATATTGAAAGGATGTGGTGATTGGTTGAGAACCCCTCTCCTACACATATTTAATTTAATCATCAAATCAAATATTTATCCTGGTGTATGGAAAACTTCAATTACTACGCCTATATACAAATCTGGAAACAAAATGGACATTAAAAATTACAGAGGTATATCAATCATGTCTTCACCAGCAAAATTATTCGAATTTACCTTCAACCCTGAAATATTCGGACTGTCTTTTTTTTGCTGATGATTTGAAACTCTTTAAATCAGTGCAAACAGTCCGAGACTGTACATATCTGCAAAGGGATATAAATAACATCTTAGATTGGAGTTTGAAGAATACATTATACTTCAATCTCAATAAATGTTCAGTCATCTTAATAACTCGCATAAAGGAGCCAATAATATTTAGTTATGAGATTGATGGTGTGATTCTTGAAAGAAAAACTGATACTAAAGATCTTGGATTGAGGTATAATCCACAATTCTCATTTGCTGATCATATACGAGATATTATGAAATCTGGTAGTCGAATGTTGGGTTTTGTAATCAGACAAACTTCTTCATTCTCTAATATAGACATTATTAAATTACTTTATTTTTCGTTAGTAAGACCGAAATTGGAGTTTGCTTCTATTATTTGGTTTGCGGAGTACCAAACCTATATAAAAGAACTAGAGAAAATTCAGAACAAATTCTTGAGGTGGCCAAACTATAACTCAACAAGGTCTTTGGACCTACGACATGAATTTAAAATATTATCTTTAGAACAGTGACGCCAATTATCAGCAATGATATTCATGCATAAACTCTTGAATAACAACATTGATTCTTCAGAAATTCTCAGTATGTTACCATTTCACGTACCTCCTCGTCGCACCCGATTTTCGCTCATGTTTAATATTCCAACCGTAAGTACCGCAACGAAAGCACCACTAATATCCTTACTAAAGTTAGTCAATAGTTTAAATATATCAATAGATCTTGATTGGACACTTTCCCAATCAGCATTCCGCCAAAAAATTTTGTTCTAATTGGTCCACGTTGTAGGCAGGTATGCTGCTGGCCTGATTTTGATGGAAGTTGTGTTCCAGTCCATTTCTTGCCTTCCTGATTACTTAGTTGATCCGTATAGCTTTTTCTTTTCTGTTGAAACTTTTGGGATGCTTATAGATTTCAATGGCCTCCCTTGCGGATTTCCCTGATTGCAAGAGGCGAAAGCTGAGCTTGTGTTCTCATAAGGTATATTCATTTTAATTTCAAAAGTAGGAATACGAATGTTGACTATTCGCAACTTTCTAAATACGACACAATTTTCGGTTTTGGTGAGGATTCGCTTTGAGTATTCACAATTCACCAAATTTCACATGTTTTTATTGGGTTAATTGGGATAATGGTGTAAGAGATGCATCATCCCCTTCCACATTCAAACCGTAATTGTCGGTTACAAGTTGTATCGCTCCACAGAGCGAATCGTTGAAATATGTTGTGAATCTTTTCAGTGTTGGTTATAATGATGATTAAAAACCACCGAATGGAAATAAATCATCCCAAATAAGTTTCAATAATTATTCAACAGTTTCATACAAATTGCATTAACATTCTCTAAAGAAATATTGAGCTCTGTTTGCGGCAGATGAGCAACACGATTCATTTTATTCTATTTTACTGCTTGGTTGCAGCATTAATAATAATGATTAACAATTTCTTTAATTTTCTAGACTACATGCGTTCTCAACTTTGTACTCTTATTTGTCGTGTTTCCTAGGTGAAGGACAATTATAATTTGGCACATTTTGACATGCATCAGTGATGACTATTCCAGAAAATCCTGACTCTACGAGATATGAAAACCCAGTTTATGTTGAAATGTATCGGTTCACCAAAAAAAAAAAAATGTAAAACTTCTAAAATTCATCGCACGTTTATAAATGTTTGTTTTTCGTTGACAATAGAAGGAACATCACAAATTCCAGGGGCCTGAAAATCTTTTATTGTGGATATACAGGGTGTTTCCTAACTACGGTACGAAACTTCAGACTGTGAATCGTTAGGTCGTTTAAAAAAAAAGTTCCCATGAATGTATCTCCGTAGTTGCTTTGTTTCTGAGATACAGGGGATTCAATCAATCAATCAAAATATGCTTTAATATCAAAAAATAACATCTTGTTGACAAAGCGTGTGTATATAAATGTAAATGTAATTAAATTAATAACATTTGGTGTTTGTATAAAAATAGTCACTGCTGTATAAAATTGAATTAAATAAAAACAATCAGTCACTTATTTGAAATTCGAAATGTAACAAACAATAGAAGGTGTATAGTGTATAGAAAGTGTGTATAAGTGAATAGAAAGTGTATAGTTTTGGTCTACTTATCATTCTATTCTATCTTTTTTACTATTTTTACTGCTTTTCTGAAGCTGGAGTTGGACGGTATATCTTTAATACTATTTGGAAGGTGATTGTACATTTTGCGGCCGTTATATATAATTGAATCCTTAACGAGAGTAGAATATGGTAATGTTAGTATGAGGTGGTTACTTTGATGGATGGGATATCTTATTCCCTGTAATGAAATTTTGTTTATGTTTATTTATGAGACACACTGTTTCAAGTATAAATATAGACACTACCGTAAGTATGTTGTGTTGCTTGGAGTGAAATTTGCACGAATCGCGAAATTTTTGCTTACAGAGGTATCCCAGAGCTCTTTTTTTTAAGACGAAAAAAACTTACTATAGACCAATCTCGTTTATCACCCATCTGTCAAAAATTTTCGAAAAATTGCTAAAGAAAAGAGTAAACTCATTTATAACCAAATACGAATTGATTTCAGATGGACAATTTGGCTTCAAAGAAAAAACCTCAACCGAAGACGCGATTCTTGAACTGACAGAATTGATACATAAATCCTTAGAGAAAGGAAAACCTTCTTCATGTCTATTTATAGACCTAACGAAGGCTTTCGATACTGTCGATCATCAACTTCTCAGAGGGAACTGCCAAACGCTTTTTGAAAGCTATCTTCGAAATAGAATGAAAGTTGTGCGAATTGCAGATACAATTAGCAATCAAAAATAAATAGAATGTGGAGTCCTACAAGGTACGGTACTGGGTACTCTGCTTTTCAATTTATATCTAAATGAATTGTTCAGTTTGGACAGCGTTGGGAAAATAATTGGATAGGCAGACGATACTGCGATATTCTATGAGGCAGACACTTGGCTTGATTTGAAAAAGGAAGTAGAAACATATTTCCACTTGCTCAAAAAATGGTTTGACCAAAAGCTCCTGACAGTAAATCTGGAAAAAACTAATTTTCTTTCTTTCAGCTGAAATCTATCAAATTATTGTCCATTTGAAACTCTTGATGTCGGCGAACAAGGAAAAACAATATAAATAGATTCCCTGAGAGAAATGAAATACTTGGGCGTCTACATAGATAGAAACTTAAGGTGGGTCTCTCACATAAAATATACAATCAAAAAAACTGCAAAGAACTCAATCAATTATATAGTTCCCTCGTAGAGAGTCATTTGAGATATGGTATAACGGCATGGAGATCAGCTCTGCGTATACACCTCAATCCGTTAGAGGTATTACAAAGGAGATTCATTAAGTTGATGATGTCTAGAAATTCACGTTTCTCGTCAAATCTCATGTATAAAGAGTGTGAAGTTATGGATATGAGACAATTATATTACTTTTGTACAAACGTGAAGTATCATCTCAGCAAAAATAAAGCATCATCACGAAACCACAACTGTAACACACGACATCGCGACCAAGTAACCTATCCTACTGTTAAAAAGTCAATTTCACAAAGAGCATATTCTTTCATAGCAACTAAATTATATAACACCCTACCTAACAAAATAAAAAATTCTTATTCCAAACCAATATTCAAAAAACAAATAAGAAAACACATTTCCGAAAAAGATATACAATTAAAAAAAAATCTGTTAGAGTGTAAGTTAGTCTTAGTCAAATTTATCCCAAAGTTGTATCATACTGTATTGTAAGCAGCATAATCTTATCCATATTGCCTGAGATTTTATCTATTTGTATATTAATATTTTATTCTTACAGAACGTGTAATATTTGTCTAAGGTTTCATCTATTTTGCTTACTTTTTTTGTCTAGTTTTTAATCGGCCTATTTTACGTCAAGCCGAAATACAGGGTGTTCCTTAAACACATGCTAATATTTAAGGAGGTAATTCTTAGACCCATTTTAAGAAAAAAACTTCTTATGGACGTATGTCCTAAACGCCTTAACTTTTGAGATACAGGGTGGCAAAGTTTTCAAAAATAATCAGTTTTTTAATAATAACTGAGATAATTTTGTAGACATCTTTGACATATTTGGTACATATGTTCCATGCCTCAAGGCGCATTTTCTGATGTACACAAATTTGTATTTTTTCAAACAGTGGCATCCCTACGGGTTTCGCATAGAATATTTTTGGGGAAAAAGTACTACACCAATGCTTTCTTTTCAAAATAAAATCATTTTTGAAATCCTCATTTATTTTTGAGAAAATTTGATCTCCTGGTATTTCTTTGTCCGACGCATGATTTTCACTCAAAAAAATAAAAATCGACAGAAAGCAAATTAAGAAATTAGATCAATTCTAAAATGAATGAGAATCTGAAAATTGCTTCATAACGCATTACCAATTCCCTAATAATATTTGAAAACATAATCTGCAAAAAAATAAATAAAACGAGTTTTATTTTATTTTGTGACAGTAAGTCTAAACGAATAGCACAAATTTGTTAATTAGTAATGATACCAAACACGAGGCAACTATTCGCCCTCTTGAATCTTCTAAAGTATTAACGGGTGTTTTATATACAAGAGTTTTAAGGTGACCCCATAAAAAAAATCTAAACTGTTGAGATCGGGGGATCTTGCTGGCCATTGCTGAGGTCCTCCGCGACCTATCCAATGATTAGGATAAACTGCATTCAAATGGTTTCGGACAATTACACTGAAATGAGCAGGGGCGCCATCGTGCATATACCATATTCGATTCCTTAACGCAAGTGGCACATCTTCCAATAACCCAGGTAAGTCTTCTTCGAGAAAGTGTAAATGAGAACGACCATCAAGGCGTCTTGGTAGAAAAAATGGGCCTATTAGATGATCACCTATAATTCCTGCCCATACATTAACCGAAAATTGGTGTTGGAAATGGGTTTCGGTTATTGCATGGGGATTTTCTTCAGCCCACACATGATTGTTATGGAAATTTTGAATGGCATTCCGAGAAAAATTTGCTTCGTCTGTGAACAAAATTTGTGTCTCAAACTGCGGATTTAGTGCAATACTTTGTGGATACCACTGACTGAAGTTCACACGCTGTAGAAAATCTCTGGGGAGTAATGCCTGCACTCTTGAAATATGGTATGGGTATAACAAAAAATCAACCAAAATACGCCAAACAATTTGATGACAAATATCCAGAGTTCTAGCGATCTTCCTCGTACTCGTCTCAGGATGTTCCTCAATTTCTTGCAGCACCGCTTCCTCAATTTCAGGAGTTCTTTCTACACGAGGTCTACCTTCCGGGCACAAACGTTTTCAAATGTTTTTTTCTGTAAAACTTCAAGTAGTTGGTTTTTGGTATGGTAATCCCCAAAATACAAATTGTTATCTAATAAAAAACTTTGTATTCCATCTTTCCTCGAATTTTTATTCGGTACTTTGATGAGCTGTCGCCAATGATAGGAAGCGTTGTCAAGAACTATTACAATATTCGCATCCAAATTTGGGATCAATGTAATTTGAAACTATTCCTCAAAAATATTAGCTTTATTGTTCTTATGATAGACAACATCGCAGTCCTCAAGTTTATTCCATATAATTTCAAAGAATTCGGAACCCACAGTTTACACTCTCTGCAATGCACAATGATTAGTCGCGATCCTTTGTTTGCAGGCATGTTAGGCGTACACATTTTCAAACCTTTCGTAACTGTGTCATACCAAGTTTCGTCCAAATAAAAAAATTGCCGTTGTCCCGGTCTATGTTTAGTTATCTGTTCCAAATATTTGTTATGCAACTCCACTATTCTTCTGCTTTCCATAGCTGCTTGACGTTTGCTTATTATTTTAAATCCAAAACCCAGTTTCTTTATCCAATTCTGAAGAGTTTTGTCACAGTAGCTCACGTTATGGCCAAAAGTATTCAATTTCTTCCTTATGATTTCAGTTGTAGGGATCTCATTGCTTTTGTAACAGTCGTATATTGTTTTTTTAATGATTTTATCAGATGAACATCTAAAAGTTTCGGTAATCCTGTATCTCATCGCGACTTGCGTTCATAAGGTTTGTTTTTGACTATTATACGTACAAATCTAATGTTTCTGTAGATTCTTATAGATATTGAAACATACTCTCTGTGTTTCAATATTCAAATGCATCTGAATCTTATTCACTGGTATTTCTTTTTCGCATTGTTTACCATCGCTATTGGAATCATTACACAGGAAAAAGTCTGCGTTGTTGTAATACTCGTTATTACTATTAGTACTTGTCCAAGTACGCCACATTTTAAACAGATAACAGTAATTTTAAGTAATTATAACTGCAGCAGTATCGAATTTCAACACTCAAATCGTGGTCAGTTCCTGAACTGAACATGACGGCGATAACCATTCCCGGATTTCTCGATTTCTATCCGTCACCGTAACATGACTTCAAATTTAATTTTATGACTCTTCAGCCAATCATAAAACTCGGTTAGTAAAAATTATCCAGTACGAACCGCCAATTCTACAGTACACGTGGACTATTTTGCAGCCGGTTAAATTCTATGTATTGGTTTGTTTTGGTCTTTGAGAGTGCCGCTAACTTTGAGAGTACACATAATCGTTTACTTCGACTATACAAAATTCTCTATCGACCACTATACACCATGATACAGTTGAATACATATTCATTGAGAACCTACAAAAACGAATGACATTAAAACGAACGAAACTTTTGAAACAATCTCATATCATTTTGTCGCGGTCAGGATTTTGTTTGCGAAAATTTATGATATGGAACCACCTAATCTGTTGAACGATTCTAGGAAATTCTACTACTTTCGGCAGTTATATTCAATTTACATTCAATTCATTATCAGATTTTATCTTTACGGTTCATTATCGATCGCTGTTAACCACCTGTAACATGCCCACCAAAAATAGTCAATTGATATATTATTCAAATTTTTTTCATCTTTTCACCTGTATTACTACATCTTATCAAAATGAAAGTTGTTTTCAGCAATTCCCATCTCGCGCGGACGGTTAGTTTCGAATATGAAGCAACACCACATCAAGGTGTTTTTTTATACAGAGAAGCTATGACAAAATCTTCCAATATCTCACACAGATTTATGGATCGTTCATCGTAGGACGTACATTCTCCAAAATCGAGAGAAGAAACTTCAATAACACGTGTTTGACCTTTGCCGTTCTAAGCCGGCAAGGTGACATTTTTTTATTTCCAGAATGTTTATGCAATTTCTAACCCGTTTTTTAATATTTCACGCACTGATTTACATTGTAGCTCGATATTTTTCCTACTATTGAGCGAATAAAAACGATGAAGAAACTGTTATCTGTGTAACGAGTAAATGCCGTTCATGAAAGATACTTCAAATCAAGGCCTTTGATTTGCTGAGCGCAAAATACATCATAAAATAGTAATTCACGTTCGAAAAATACTGTTTTTGTACAACTGTCTACTGGCATTTCTGCATCTCTATTGACGCGTATTTTTCACAAAATATTATAATGTGTTTGGAAGAAGAAGGACAATTTAATATTTGGTTAGAAACCTCAATTTCGTTATTCAAACTATCTTCTATATATGCTCTTGCTCAGTAGGGCAGATTTCTAGCCACCGTGACGTTTTATGGATGTAATGTTGCCCCCTGCATTGGCCAGACGAGTTACAGAGTTTATCCTGAAACAGTGATCTGTGTAGCTCTCATACATACATGAACGATTTTTCACAATAGGCTTTCGTATCAGGTATTTTTACAATTAATATAGATCCAATTAAAACAAAAGTTTTCACAATATGTGCTTTTGAATCTGATATTTCCACAAGCAACATGTCGTTGTTGAAGACTTCTGATTTCTTTTCTACATAACAAATATTCTTCCTTTCAGAAAGTGGCTATGTTTACATTTTTCTTCACTAAAATGATACTTTTCAATATAAAGTATATATACTCCACAGGGTAGAGAATTCGACAGTTTCAGATTTCTGACCCAAAAAATTACATATATTTTAATACTTTTGCATTTCTCCATATCCAAACATTTCGAGAACAAATCATGAACGTTTTCGTACCTAGACTTTGTTTTTCAATTTGTACAGATTGGGCCAAATTGGACACTATTAAAGGAAACCTCCTGTTTTGAAACTAGAAACATGAAAACTGGTGGCTGTGTCTGACGGTCAAATTTCATGACAAACTTGATCGTGAAAACCGCATATCGATATCCATCATCGTTTTTGAGTTACAGCATGTTTTTAGAAAATGTGCATTTTCAAAAAGTTTCTGTAACTTTTTTTCCTGTCGAAAATTTCCAAAGCACTTTTTCACATTGAATTCAATGGTGTAAAAAATATTTTTCAAAATGAGATATCAATAGTTTTCGACGAAAAACTATTTTTCTCAATGAGACATCCTGTATATTCCTTCATATTTCTAGAAACTCAAAATAACCTTTCCAAAAATGTAACACACTTGATGTTTTGCTAGAATAAACTTTGAAATACAGAGCTTTAAGATTTTTTCAGGTAGACTTTGAAACGCACACTTTGATCAAGTAAGCTTTGAACGACACGGCGATAAAACAGAAGAAAATTGTTCAGTAGTAGCTATCAAATGTTTAGAAACCTTTCCACAGCAGTAATTAAAACGCAGATTTTCAATAAAACTGATATATTTTATTCACTACTAATAAATGAAACTTCAACAATAATAATATATCCTTTCCGAAGCCCTGGTCTATCAGATATATTCCTCACAATCGTAAGGGACTGTGGAGAAACAATCTTTAGAGTCGTAGGGGACTGTAGAGAATCAATCATTCCTCAGAGCCGTAGGGGACTGTGTGGTATGGTCAGTTTGTTAGAAACTCAAGTTTCTAAATGCATAAAATGGATGTTCCAATAATAATAATGGTTGAGAACAAACAATAAAATATATTGCTTCAGAGAAGGTATACCTGCTTCTCCTCCAAATTAATTAGTTCAATAAGAGTGAGAGAAGCAAAACTTCGCATCACCGCCGCTTCCAATTCGTATCTCGTATTGATCGGCAATTCAAAAATGAGATCTTTCAACCTTTCCTAAAGATAAAAGTCCATAGGCGTTAGGTCCGGTGACCTGGCCGGCCTATGGTTGGGTCCTTGGTTGGCTATCCAATTATTATTAAAATTTGCAGCCAAAGTTACAAAGCCAGTGTTGTGAAGTGAAGTCCCGTCTTGTTGAAAATATATTTTTCTGAGCTCCATTAGTGGCAATTCATCAACAAGAAATTGAACAAAAATCACTAATTGAAGAGTGTCTTTACTGTCTAAATCAAAATTTGACAGCTACCAGTAAAGATTTGCATTCTGTTTTATCTACGCATCGTCCAAAGCATACCCGATCAAAGTATTCGTTTCAAAGTCTATATGAAAAAAACCTAAAAGCTCTGTATTTCAAAGATGATTCTAGCAATACATCAAGTGTGCTATCTTTGAAAGGTAATTTTAGGCTCGATGATACATATCCTAATGCGGTTTTCGAAAGGAGATATTGGAGCAACTTTTTTTCTCGAAGAAATTTATTTACTTGTCGAATAATTTTCTTTTGAAATATTTGAAAAAACGTATATTAATTCCATTTCACAGCTCAAAACACGTGATTATTCGATTGACAGGATACGAAAATGAAGTTTTCACCAAATTTAGTTTTGAATATTTCATCAGCTACGACATTTATATTAAAATTTTTTCATTAATAAATCTAGGTTAAGTTTGACACTAATCGAGAGTAAATGTTTCACAAAAAATTAAACCAAAAATGATTTGAGAAACCTGTTTTCAGCAAATGAATATTTTCGTTTCAAAGTGATATATTCTTAAGTTATGAAATTTAAATGTAGAATTGCTCTTTTAAGAAACAAAAATTTGTTATCTTCAAACTTTGTAGAAAACAAATTATTTTCGTGAGACAAACCACGAAAAACCTTCTTTCACAACTAAATTTTTACCCCATTTCATTCAGTTTAATTTATTTTCTTCTCTCTATAACAATTTCAATGGTACTATCAGTTTTTTATATTTTTTTAAGAACTGTAGTTTAACATTTGCTCAAATTCATGCCTCAAAATGTTATATACTCGTGCACGTGCAATACTGACCAGTTATGAATTAACGACAATAATAAAACACCTCGATAATAAGAATGATAATGATATTTTAATTTTAATATATGTGACAAGGTTGTTAAATGCATTAATTTCGCAGTTTGTATACGTTAAGGGATCAGACCAAATTATGAACCAGACAAACAATTAAAATTGTATAATATAAAGCAGACAATGATTCTTATGTAAATTATGAGGAAGCCGAGAAATAAGGCGAATAATTAGATGTCTAAGTGAAATTGTGGTTTGAAGAAATGCAGAGACAAAATGATGGACCAAACACTAGTAGGACGGAGTTTACGATCATAATCTTATAATGGTTTTCTTTCTTTCTCTTTTTTTTATTTTGTATAGTCGAAGTAATCTTTATTGTGAACACTTAAAGCTATCGGCGCCCTCAAAGGCCAAAAAAACAATACAAAGAGATAATGCCGCTGCCAGCTAGTCCACGTGGACTGAAGAATTGGCGGTTCGTATTGGATAATTTTCATTAACCGAGATTTATGATTGGCTGGAAAGTCATAAAATTTAATTTCGATGTTATGTTAAGGTGACGAATAGAGTGCGAGCCGTCGTGTTATCAATGTTCAGTTCAGGAACTGATCGCGATTTGAGTGTTTAAAAATTCGATATTAGTGCAGTTATAATTACTTAAATTTTTTGTTATCTGTTTAAAATGTGGCGTCCTTGGACAAGTACTAATAGTAATAACGAGTGTGATAACAACGCAGACTCTTTCTGTGTTGTGCTTCCAATTGCGCTGGTGAACAATGCGAACAATGCTGTCGGATGCCGGTCGGTTCAACGTGGATGTTTCGTCCACTCACTCGAATTGACCGCCGAGTTGGCCTGTGCTTCAAGCCCCAGGCTGAAAGATCGATTTTCACTTGCTATCGTCCAACCCGTGTTAGGAATCACACGTTAAAAGGTAAGACCTCGTTAGTTCTTAGCTTAGTTTCGACTTCTGAGGGTTGTTGTTCGTAGGGGTGCGACAGCTGGTATTGGAAAAAACAGACATATTTTCTAAAAAGAGATACCAGCGAATAAGATTCGGATGCATATGAATATTGAAGTACAGAAAGTATGTTTCAATGTATATAAGAATCTACATCTCAAGTTATGTGGAAAAAAAACTTGAGGACTGCAATGTTGACTATCATAGGAACATAAAAGCTAATATTTTTGGGGAATGGTTTGAAAACACATTGATCCCAAATTTGGATGCGAATTGAGTAATTTGCGAATTTTCCAAAATTTGATAAGAAGGTAATAGAGCTGATTGAAGAAGAAGTATTTAATATTATCGAAGAAGACTGGCAAAAGGATTAAAAAAGTAATTTTATTTGAAAAAGACTATATGGAGATTGGACACTTCCCTATTAATGGTGGAAATAAATTAATTATTGATTCAAATGACGATAGTACAGAGAATATGGAAGAGAAATTATCTGAAGCTTTCGAAGAAAGCTAGTGAAGTGTTTTTGAAGCGATCGATAGTATATATGTGAGTAAGTAGTATTCAGAAGTATTTTCAATCATCACTATGTTATTTGAATTGAATAAATTTCTAATTATTATTATTATTATTATTATTATTATTATTGTTATTTCTTGAAATGAAAATTTTATTAGTCTAGACTCTTATGTTGAGTTTGAATCCTATACTCAGTGTATAGAGATTTTTCTCAACACCTCTGGTGGATTCAGGCACAATCACAACAATTACTTACCCAAATTTGACCTTACTTACAGATGTTCCTGTGAAGAAATTTGAAAAAGACATAACTGATTTCAGAAAATGAAGAACAATTTTAATAATAAATGTAAAAAATGTTGGATTCAAAAATATATCAATTACCAAAAGAGAAAATTATTTTGATTTGAAGTGGAATCAGTAAATACCTTGTTTTTCTCCAATGTTGGTGCGTGGTATGAGTTTTCTAAATTTCGGAGCTGACTGGTGGAAACTTGACTAGAACTGGGCTTGACAGGTAAGTTTTCACTGAAGTTACTTTTAATCAACCAATACAATTATGTTCATTTCTTAACTTTTCTCTTACAATATTTTTCAAATTTCTGGAGACAGAAAATTCACGTGGCGTTCATCTTCGTCGCCTTGAGAAGAATCCACTTGTTGACAAAAAAGTTGAAAGTCTTTTACTTTCCTTAGTTACCACCTTTCAATTTTCATAACTATAAATTTTCAACTTTAATATCAGAAAAACTGTCTATTCTATGATTTTTACATTTGTTCTTAAATTTAGATATATTTTTATTCAACAATTTTGCACAGAAATAGTTAACCTCACTTATGTCTAAATATAAATATTCTTCAAAAGCATCACTTGATGTCCGTTTGTGAGGAAATGGTTCACAACAATAATTTTCGAGTTTTTCATCATTCCTAAATAATTACAACTAGTTTATTATGTCTCTTTCAATTTTTCATAACAGATATCAATTTGATTTCATCTGACATTTATTTCGGTTACCTGTTTTTTTAATTTAATGAATTTTGATACACAAATCTTGAAATTTAAATTTCCCACTCTTTTGTATTTGTTTCCTGTCAAGTCCGTGAATTTCAATACATGTACAGGGTGTACTCGCTGTACTTCTGTATTTGAATTTTTCTGTGATATTGTGAAAATCTCTACACATTGTTGTTTTTGAGTCATTTTATAACAATATATATATATATAGCAGAAGAATTAGTGACTGGATTAACTATTAATTGGTTCAATTTGTGAGGTTGCAGTCAATAGCTGGGCTGTTACAAAGAAAATTTTGTTATATGTCAAACTTTCGGTATATTTCACAGTTTTATCAGGACATCTAGTATAGTATATACATATAATAAAGTTGTTATGATTCCTATATAATCAGAAATGATTATTGAATAACAAAATTAGTTAGCTCCCTAACTATATTATTAAAGGGAAACTGTTGGAAGGTAGGTTGCACTATATCGTTTACTTGGCTTGTATAAATGTGGTATACTAACGGCTTGTATAAATGAAGTATAGTTTGTTTTATTCAGGCGATCCCACTATTACTATCTCGGAAATGGTAAGACCTTCAGGATCGGCTGAATTGGAAGTTTCCTATCTTAGGGAACTCGAATAGAACTAGAACTGGATGATTTTTTTATGAAAATCAGAGTCAGTTGCCAACTGCTCCATGGCCCATTCAGCGTTGTTTATGGTCGTTTACCTTCAGTTCCTGGGTCAGTTGATTATTGTACGGGTGCAAGCCCAAGTCACGACGCAAAATTCGCCAGGTTGTGGTCGGAGACAGGCGAAATCGACTGCCTC
The DNA here is from genome assembly GCF_025532065.1 of Leptinotarsa decemlineata. Taxonomy (NCBI): domain Eukaryota; kingdom Metazoa; phylum Arthropoda; class Insecta; order Coleoptera; family Chrysomelidae; genus Leptinotarsa; species Leptinotarsa decemlineata. Next base: position 6,890,660 of record NW_027412556.1, on the reverse strand, counting down.
GACTGCACACTCTCACAGACAGCGGCGATGTTTTCTTGTGGGGTTTTCTTAAGTCACAGGTGTATGCGAATGAGCCACAAATCACAGCGGTCCTTATAGCCAACATAACCCATGCTAACGGTCAAATTCAGACTGATTTATGCGCCAGAGCCATGGAAAATTGGACGTTTCTGATGCGCTTCACCCAGAGAAGCCGTGGTGGGCATTTCAACGATGTTATATTGCACACATCATGGCTTCAAAAAGCTTTTTAAACGAATGAAAAATTTTCATGATATCTCACACTTTGTTTTATTCGAATTTAAAGATTAGAAGCGCTCAATGAAAGACCCTAATATACCAAAAAATTCATTGTTCACGTCACAAAATACTCGGAACCTTCGACTTTTACGCTGTATGCTTTGGTTCCTGTTATTTTTTCTTTTGGTTAACGATGTTTAGGCACAGTAATAAATTAGCATTAGAAATAGATAAATAAATACTAATCAGGTTTCGCATATAAATGACTGATTTTCTACTTGAGGTTGTACGTATTCGCGTGACGTCCTGAATATTTAGCGAAAACATTTTTTGGTGGTTCGCTTCAGTAAAAATAATTACGTTCTCCGTTAATAAGGAAGTTAATAGAATCAAAATGAAAATTTGATTTTTTGTTTGGAACAATATCTTGAATGTGTAATTTTTTTGCGAATCAATGAAGGTCTTGATTTGTGTCCTAGATATTTTTTTTGCGAATCAATGAAGGTCTTGATTTGTGTCCTAGTTTATTTAAATTTGGAAAGCCATGGATCAACAATAATATTTTGAACCAATCATTTTCAATATTTGAGCCCGTGAGCATGTTGATTTTTTTCTAGAATTATCACAGATATCAGTGATATCAAAAATCATGGAAAAAGCCGTAAACCACCATATCCTTAAATATTTGAAAGGCTTCAACATCTTGAGCGATCATCAATATGGCTTTCGGAAACAAAGATCAACAGGCTACCTTCTATCATATGTCACCTGTATTTGTAATAAGGCAATCAAGAAATATGGAGGGTCAAGAGTTGTTGCGTTTGATATTTCTAAGGTCTTTGACTGTGTGTAGCATGTGGGTTTGCTGGCCAAACTTGGATGCTATGGCTTGCAGGATCATTTCTGTGTATGGCTCTCCAGTTTCTTGAAAGAACGTTACTTGAAAGTGGCTTTCAACTCTGGTGTTCCCCAGGGATCCATATTGTCTCAAAACCTCTTTCTATTGTACATCATCGACTCATTTGAAAAAACCTAGAATGCAATTTTTTCATCAGTTCGGACTTTCATTGTCTAATATAATATAAATTGATTTGATAACCCTGAAAAAATAAAAAAAGATTAACCGAAAGTAACAACTTTATTAAACAAAAAACTGAAACTACAAAGAAATAACATACAACAACAACCAAACAAATGAAAATTGAAATATCAATAAAAGCTGAAAAAAATTGAAAAATTGAAAATATTATTAACAAAAACATGAAAAAATAAAAATTAAAAGATTTCAAACCAAGTTATGTCACCAGTTCCAACTTCTAACATCAGCAATGAAGAACGAAGAGCCCTGAACAGGCTACGTAGAGACAACACCATCAAGATCTTACCTGCAGACAAGGGAAAAGCTACTGTTGTAATGGATACTGATCTCTACGAACAGAAGATCGAAGAGGTGCTTCAAAAAAAAATACACGAAGATCGTAAGAGACCCTACTGCATCAACTGAAAGAAAGTTGTACCAGACTTTTAAAAAACACCAAGTCTATTTTACGGAAAAAGAGAGATCATCGCTAACACCGCACCACAGTAAGCCCTCTCACTTGTATGGATTATCCAAAATCCACAAAAAGGATGTTCCGCTCAGACCGATCATTAGCTCCAGAGACTCAGCCACTCAGAACTTGTCCAGAATTTCACTACCAATAATTAAACCACCGCAAGGTAAAGCATCATCTTTCGTGAAAAATTCAAGGCATTTCGTTGAACTACTAGGGGAAATCGAAGTCAAAGAGCAGGATCAACTGATCAGTTTCGACGTGGAGAGCCTCTACACCAACGTTCCTGTCGAAGAAGCACTTCAAATCATACAGAAGAAGCTATCCGAAGATGGGGACCTGAAAGATAGAAGAAACTTACCGATACAAGTAATCATGGAATTAGTAGGATGCTGTGTACGAAACTGCTACTTCCAACTGCAGGAAGAATTTTTTACGCAAGATAAGGGGCTGCCAATGGGATCGCCACTTTCACCTGTTATAGCGAATTAATATACTTTGGCCAGTGAAGAAGCCCACAAGAAGCCCCGAGTCTGGTTGAGATACGTAGACGACACCTTCATAATATGGAACCATGGGAATGCAGAACTAGACACTTTCCTGAAGCACATCAACAATGTAAGGCCTTCCATCACTTTCACAATGGAGAAGGAAATCCACAACGAATTGCCTTTCTTAGACGTATTGGTGAAGAGGACCGACACTAAATGGAAAACATCTGTATAACGAAAACCCACTCACACAGGACAGTATCTGAACCAGAAATCCAACCACCATCAATCGACTAAGAGAGGAATTATCAAGACTCTACTGGACCAAGCTTTTGAGCTTTGTGATACAAAGGGAGGTCTCGAAAAGGAACTAGGCATCATCAAAAATGACCTTCAACGGAATGGTTACTCCAAAGTGAAGGTAGAACAGGCCTCAGCTAGAAGACAGCAATAACTCCACAAGGAAGAGAAGCTGTCACAACCAGTACTTGTACTTCCCTACATCAGAGGATTATCGGAAAGGATCAGACGGATTGGGTCCAAGTATAACATCAGGACCTGCTTCAGATCTGGGAAACTATCCGTAGCTGCCTCACAAAACCAGGCCACCAAGCGCGGACTGCGATTCCAAGAATTGCATTTACCGGATACCCTGCGAGTGCGGAGAATCATACATCGGTGAAACTAAGAGGCCATTGAAAGTTCGCATTCTTGAGCACAAGAAACACACAGAGCGAGGAGAAACCAGCAAATCCGGAATAGCAGAACATGTTTGGACTCATCAACATAATATCAAGTGGGCTCAAGCTGAAATCATCCACAAAATGGAACATTGGTTTAGGAGAAAATTCAAGAAAGCCGCGTATATGTTGTCCAACAACGCATTTAGTTAAGCTAGCGTAGAGATACGTAACATATGGAAACCTCTTATCAAGCAAAAAACGAGCAACTCCCGCCAAACGATCATCTCCCGCTAAAACCAATGAAGCGGAAAGTGGAGATAGGTGGAAGCACTCGAATGACCTATAGTCAGATCTCGGAGGAATAAGTCCAGTTATCACCCGAAGATGATTGTGGATATTAACAATCGGAACGTTGTGGCATAACTTGGTTTAAAATCTTTTAATTTTAATTTTTTCATTTTTAGTTAATAATATTTTTAATATTTCAATTTTTTCAGCTTTTATTAATATCTCAATTTTTATTTGTTTAGTTGTTGTTGTATGTTATTTCTTTGTAATTTCAGTTTTTTGTTTAATAATATTGTTATTTTTGGTTAATCTTTTTTGATTTTTTCAGGGTTATCGAATCAATGTACATTATTAGACAATGGAAGTCCGAATTGATAAATTACACCACAAAACATTGTCAACCACTTCAAACAAATGCAATATGTTGCTTTGCTGGACATCGACTGCGGAGGCACATCTTCACCGGCAACAGGAGGTTGCATATCTCAATTAGGAACTAGAGGTAATTTTGAATTGAAGTGAAAGTATCCAGGTTCAATTCAATGCCACAAAAACCCAGGCATCGGTTTTCTCCAAAAAGATAAATGTCTCCGAACCGGATATAATAATGTCAGGGGTGAAAATGGGCACCAATATGTCTTGGCACAATCATGTCGCTGGAATTGCAAAAGTCGCTTCCCAAAAGCTTGGAACACTGTTCCGAACCAGAAAACTGTATACACCTCAGCAATCCTTGATGCTTTATATAGCTCAGATCAGACCTTTGGAGTATTGTTCACATGTATGGAGCTATGGATGTATGGCCCCTAAGCATACCCTGAAGCTGCTGGATTCTATCTAGAAAAGAGTCAAAACAATATTTGATTGAACAGATATGTTGATGATTGTATTGTACTTTTTAAAGGTAATTATCAAGAAGTAAACCTTCTATAAGATTCACTATGGAATTAGCAAAAGACAATTCTCGTCCTTCCTTATACTTATTGATCAACAATAATGTTTCACTGGTTCGGACTTACATTGTCTATTATATAAAATGATTTGAAATCCCTGAAATAACTAAAAAAGTCATCACCCGAAGACGAACAATCGACGAACAATCGAAACGTCGTGAACTAACGTGACTTGGAATCTCTACACTTTTCATTATTTTCTTTTTTCATTCCTTTATTTTTATTTATTCAATAGTTATATTTTTACTTGTAGTTTATTTCACTATTATTTCATTTCAGGTTTATTTTGCTTAATATAATTGTTATTTTCAGCTATCCTTTTTTAATTATTCTTTTTTACTTGTTTCAGGGATTTCAAATCATTTTATATAGTAGACAATTTTTAATTTTTAATTTTTAATTTTTAATTTTTAATTTTTAAGTTTTAATTTTCAATTTTTAAGTTTTAATTTTTAATTTTTAATTTTTAATTTTTAATTTTTAATTTTTAAGGTTTAATTTTTAATTTTTAAGTTTTAATTTTTAATTTTTAAATTTTAAATTTTAATTTTTAATTTTTAATTTTCAATTTTCTAATTTTTAATTTTAATTTTTTAATTTTTTAATTTTTAATTTTTAAGTTTTAATTTTTGATTTTCCTTTTTTTAGTTATTTCAGGGATTTCAAATCATTTTATATAGTAGGCAATGGAAGTCCGAACCAGTGAAATTCATCATGAAACATTGTCAATCACCTTCAAACAAACAATGTTTCTAAACTTGAATTTTCAATTTATAGAAAACCTACTCATACTGATTCAGTAATTCGCTCCTCTTCTTGCCACCCATTTTCCCATAAATCTGCAGCTTTCAATTCATTATTCCACAGATTATTTAATATCCTGGTGTCAACTCGAAATGTCGATACAGAGTTGAATATTATCAGACAAATAGGTCATTATAATGGTTTCCCTGCTCATCTAATTGATATAATCTTTAACATACTCAGAACAAAATTTCTTAATCGTAGTTTAATCTCTAACAACAACTCCAATAAATATTGTTCTATTCCCTATTTAGGTACAGTTTCACATGCTATTTCGAATATTCTTAAACGGTACTGTAATGATATTAATTTTTCATTTTATACTATGAATACTATTTCCAAATTGTTAGGCAATACTGAAGAAAAGTACCAATCTCCCATAAATAAAGCGTTTATAGAATTTTTTGTTCACTACCAAATTGTTCTGCTCAGTATGTCGGACAAAGTGGTAGGAAAATGAAAACAAGAGTTCTTTTACATGTTGTACTAATCGACAATTTCAGAAACTTACACTTAGATGATTATAACACTAACCACATTCTTAATTACAAACATAGTTTTGATATTGATTCTGATTTAAATATTCTTCACGTTTGTCAAAAAGGTACTTCACTTAATTTACTTGAAATTTTTAAAAACAACTCTGCTAATAATAACCCTAATGTTATATATCTCAATGAACAAGTCCAGTTTGATTGCCAAAATTTTTTCAATTCTATTAATTTCAACTGAATTTCCACTTCCTTAATCTTCCACAAACCCGTATATTTGTAACAAGATGGCACGTATAGATGATATGCGATCTGTTTGCTCAGAACACCAGTCGATATGTATGCGATATGTTGTGCTCTGCGTTTGCGTGATGTGATGAACATATATAGGTTAAAAACACGTACATTGATAGCTTCACTTTTCTAACATCTGATGGTGATATTAAATTGTGGAGACGACTTCGAGTTTTTATTCTTCGCAAATCTACTGCACTTCCCTTTGAGATATAATGGACTTCAACTAGAGGTTCTCTTTAGGAAGTTTCAGACATTTTTGTTCTATAACGCCAAAGTAGACAGTAAAAAACTATTTCACAAAAAAGCTGATCCCTCCTAAACATATTCCCATTTCAAGTCGGAGAAAAACTTTAACTGTGAAAAAAAAATGCCTTCTCTTATATTCGGAAGCTAGTGAACTGTCTGATGATTGCTGATAGTTGAATCGTAACCAGGCAATACCAACTACCGATGAGAATAACTCCAAGAAAATCGATAATAAGAATAGTTCCCGTAATACAAGGAATTATTCAAATTTGTATTATTATTAATAATGGGTCGCGGAGTGATTCTCGTAAGAAGCTGCATGGACGAAATATAAAATTATAGGCTATAGATCTTCTGCAATAATTTGAAGAAAATTACCGGCACTGATTACTGATTGGCATGAGCTTGAAGGGAAAATATTTTAACATTACTGTACATATGAATCCAGTTTACAAAAAAAAATGACGTTAACCTCAGGGTATTATATCATATAAATAGTCCCTTGGTCAACCAGTTTTATTTGCTAAGAGCTATTGCTACTGGAAACTGGAGAAGAATCTCGTAGTATCGACTGACGGCTTCAGCGAGCGCGATGATAAAACGGACACTGCCGCACAAAAGTACGTCGCTGATGGAACTATCAAACCTTATAGGATAAATAAAGTAGACGTGTTCAGAATGTAAAAACGAGTAGTTGTTGTTCTCGTCACTCCGCAGGATTATCGACGTTTTTGTCTTTCTTCCGTCCATTGAATGATTTCTAAACTCTCGCAAAGCGATCAACAGTAATAGATAAGCATTTTTGTTCGAGGCAACACGCAGACAATAGGTATTCGCTATTACTTTGAAACGCATACTTATGTCAATAATAATTTTCAGAGGCAAAGTAAGTGATTTAAAATACCGGGCGATCCTGCGTCGAGGAGCCGATTTATGGAATATTAAGTATTGCGCATGTTGTTTGATGTACCGGGTGTTACTAGATGGACTGGACATTTCGTAGCCACTAATCGTTGAAAGGAGCACTTTGTTTGTTTCAATTGTTCATAATCTTCGCACTTCAAACTGTGACCTTTAAACTCGACCTCAACCCAACTCAGTTGTTTGGCAAGTTTCATTCTTGGACCTGGGATGGAAAGTCCCGGGGCTAAGAAAGAAAACAAGTTGATGGTAAAGGCGGTAGTCTAAAAATGGATACAAAAGATGAGGAGAGTTTAGAGTTTGTCGAAGGAAAACCTGGAAGCTGTACAAGGGTAACAGCTGCTCAATTAGATGTTGGTCACATGATGGTTTAGAGAAGATTGGGGGAACAGGAGCTTCATTCCTATCTTTCAATAACAGTTCAAGATTATCTTGAAAGAATGTAATTTTGCGACTGGTTCTTAACAGAAAACAATCGAAATATCATATCATATCGAAATATCATGTATTGGGAGCCCCATATCGATTATGTCTGCAAAAAATTGAATCAAGCGTTATTTGCAATACGATAGATCAAATACGTGCTTAGTTTAGATGGTATTAGGACTGTTTACTATTCATTGGCGTACTCACATATGGCTCAAAATGTATTAATGTAGGGTTCTTCTGTGAGGGCAAAACCTGTTTTTATTGTTCAAAAAAGAATAATTAGAACTATCTTTAATATTGCACCCAGGGATAGCTGTAGACCTGCTTTCTGCAAGAACAAGATGCTAACGTTACCTTGTATCTATATATAAAGCTCTGCTCCATGTGAAAAATAATGTACCCAATCTGAGAGAAGAATCAATAGTTCATACTTATGCAACACGAAATAGACATTTATTAACTATCCCAAAACATAAAACATCGACATTCAAGGAATCACTTGCATATAATGGCATAACTCAAGATATTAAAGATTTGCATATTATACCATTTAAAAAACAAATAAAGGAGCTATTAACTAATAAGGGATATTATAGCGTAGAAGAATTCTTAGAACGGGATAAACTGTTATCATGATTATTGCTTTCACTGCATTTCTTTCATTGTAGTTAAAGATAAATTTACTTTATGTATATTTATGTATGTGTATACATATAAGTGTGTATGTGTGTTTGTGTTATTTTTTATATATGTATATAGTTAAGTACCTGTTTCAAGTGTCCGATCTATGTTATACTGTGGACCGTTATTATTGTTTTATATTATTTTCATATTTTTATTTACGACATGTCTTATATCATGTATATGATCGAAAAGACGAATAAAGTTATTATTATTATTATTATATTCAATAATTATATTTAACTTACCGATGAAGCTACCTTCAATAGAAACGACATTACGAATCACCATAACGCATACATTTGGGCCGGAGAAAACCCTCACGCAAGAAATGACCCATCACCAAAAGTCTTTTAAAGTCAATGTTTGGGCAGGTATTGAGAATAATGATTTGATAGAACCAGTGTTTCTTTCAAATAATTAAAATGGCGCAAATCACCCATAGTTCTCACAAAATGATTTACCAGAATACTTAGAAGAGGTGAATTTAGGAAAAGGGCAAAACATGTGGTATTCATAGGATGGAGCTCCAGCACAATTTGATAACGAAGTTAGAGAATCCTTTTTCGGTGTGTACCCTGGACGTTGGATTGGAAGGGGCCCTGATTCACCTATTTCTTGGCCAGCCAGAAGTTCAGACCTTAATGCTATTGAATTTTGCGTCTGGGGTTTAATGCAGGAGGACGTGTATTCTGTTGAAATAATCAGCGAGCAACAACTGAGGCATCGAATCATTGAAAGTGCCAATCGATTTTGTCAGAAGCCTTTGAACTTCAAAAAAAATTAAGGCCATTTAGTACTCATTAGGTACTCAGTTTTTATAACTTAATTATTTTTGTTGCTCAGAATTTTTGTCGCATCTTGTTAAAAACTGGATTTTTGAAAAAGTGCTGAGGTAAAAAAACTATAAAAAGGAAGTATTACATCAATGGTATCACAGAGAATGAAGTCGAAATTTTGAGTTTGAGTCGTGAATTCCAAGTAACAAGTAATGAAAGTATTTGTATCTTCTGTGCTTCCTTAGAAGTTTATTTCAGTAACATCACTCTTCATGAAGTTTACGGCAAATTGTTGTCAGTCTTCGATAGAGTTATCAGTTCATCATTTCATGTTTGGATAATACCACATATTCAAACTACCAGACGGTTTATCCTGCCAAATAACAATGGCCTCGCTCATCAATCATTAGCTAGACCCTAAAACTAGTTTTGGCACCCGTAAAATGACCCTGAATGAAACACATTGTCGTTGCAGAGAAGGCTATATTTATTCTCACAGTGCACATTGGAAGTTACTGATGTGTTGAAAACTTTGTCGATAGTGATAAGTAATTTTTCACCATTTTGGTAACGGAGAGGTCAACACTGGTTTCTAAAATTCAAGCTTGTCACAATTCTGCCAGATTTTATATCACACACAGTGATTACTTCATTAATATTACCGGAGTTTTTCCCAACACCAAACCGTTATTTTAATACCTCGACACATGTTTCGATCACCAATTGATCATCTTCAAGAGGAAGATCAAACAGTTATCCGGCTTCGCACGGATAACATCCTCATATTTTAATCATTTCACAAAAAAATCAATCTGTCTATTGGTGAAAACCGTATGGAAATTCGATCGGTAGTTTTCGGTTTTATCGCACAAAAAGCGATTGAAACAATGGTACATATATTGAAATTAAAATATACTATCTTTCAAATCATTTTGGACATTATTCAAAGTATTTTTGACAAACAACAGAAAAAGTGGCTTCATTTTTGAATGAACAAGATATTGAAATTGTATATAGAAAACGTAATACGTTTGGAAAGTTAGTTGAAAATAATAAAGACAAAACATCCAAACTCGAAAGTCAGGGAGTATCAAATTGTGGAACATTTCCAAAGCTATATATTGGTCAAACTGGCAAAACATTTAGACGTGGCATCCAGGAACATCATATGAGTTATGTAAATGAGAAAACAAGTTCAAAATATTCAAAAATTATCTTTAACAAAAAAATCAAATATTTAACGGTGATTTCGACATTTTACATAGAAAATAAATGTTCAAAGATGAATTATTTGGAAGCAATGGAAATTAATGAACTCAAAAATTCATGCATTTTACTGAATGTCCAATTGGATATGAGTAGATCACTATTATTGAACTTGTTTTCTTAGAAACCGATGTATCTCGATTGTATTATTGATTTATATAATATGCTCTAGGTAATCATAATTTGAGAATGTACCTGAGGTATATAAAAGTTGGGTCAATGCTTTATGTAATTATGGGTAAAAATAAATAAACATATGATGCGAACGTTTGGAATGTTCACAAATCAATTTGAGACCAATCATCATCAAATTATTTTATGAAATTCGATGGAGTTTTGGAAATTACTGCTTGGGAGTTTGAAATGTAATTATGGAATGTTTAGGTTGGTCACAAAAACGTATGGTACTTCCATTATACATCTCCATTATATATTTTATGGAAAAATTCTAGGAGGAAATGTTTACCCTGTTTAAAATTTACTTTTTCGGAGTTTTGTGGCCTACACCAGCGTTGAACTCTCTTGGTGTAATACCATTTCAATAACTCTATGTCTGTACTGTTGGCCATGATAGTTTCTTTACATTGCAATAATTATAAATGGAGAGTTTTTCACTATTGGAATCTGCATAATAATAATAATAATGTTCATTCATCAAAAATATACATAAACAAAAATATCATATCTGCTTGACCCGGCCTTTACTTGATGAAGATCCACAGTAATTTCACAAACTACACCGAGAACGAGGATCGAATCGTTTCCTGTGTAGTTTGTGAAATCATATATAAAGTTTATATATAGAAACAAATTTAAAATTCATTCAAATTGTTATTTGAGTTAGTACCTGCATTAAAAGATTAAAGGGTAATAAACAAAACTAATGTATTAATGACAAAACACACAACCTGTAGAAATCATAGTAAATGTTCAATATGTCTACCTTCAGACATTACGCATGTGTCTAGACGTCGGCGCATTGAGCCACGTATCGCTCTGTGTCTCTGATTACCCTGCACGCATCGATGATGCGGTTTCTTAAGTCATCTACTTCGCGAACAGGAATACGATAAAACAAATGCTGTAAATGGCTCCAAATAGAGAAATCGAGAGGATTGAGGTTCGGGGATCGAGCGGGCCAGTTCTGTGGTCCTCCTCGACCTATCCACTGATTTGCATATGTTTCAGTTGAATATGACATGCTACTTGACTAAAATGGGCGGGAGCCCCATCATGCATAAAAAAACATATTACTTCTGACGCCCAACGGAACTTCCTCCAGCATTACTGGATACACTTCTCCTGAAAATTGAACGTATGTCTCACCATTCAATCGAGGAGGTAGAAAATGCGGCCCAATTAAATCATCCCTAATAACTCCGAGCCACACGTTAAGAGAAAACTGTTCTTGATGGTTAGTTTCGACAATAGCGTGAGGGTTTTCATCAGCCCATTTGTGGCAATTATGAAAATTATTAATCTCGTCCGAGAAAAACTACATTCGTCTGTGAATTATATCGTCTTCAGAAAGTCACAATTTCTTCTAATCATTTCCAGCATCCAACTGCGAAATTCAAGACGGTTCGGAAAGTCTCGCGGTAACAGTGCCTGTACTCGTTGCATATGGTAAGGGAATAAGAGTTGTTCCTTTAAAATTCGAAATACAGTCACATGAACAACATTTAGCTGGAAAGCAATCTTCTTAGTACTGGTAGTAGGTTGTTCTTCAATCAAAATAAGTACTACTTCCTCAAACTGTGGTGTTCGTACTTCTCGATGGCGACCACAATCCTGCGTTTTTTTTTGTCGAATAAACCATATTCTTGTAATCGTTGATGGAGTCGAGCAAATATTCTATGTGAAGGATGCTGCCGTTGAGGATACATTTCAGCATATCTTCTAGAAGCTTCTAACCCATTCCCTTGTGACAGACGGTAAATGTAATGCGTATCAGCCATTTTCTCATTTGTGTATGCCATTTTAATTACAAGTTGAATTTCAAAGTAAAAAATTAAGAACAGAACAACAACACACAATTAGTATATATCATTTCCGAAAATTCACAAACTGACAGCGTCATACCAATTTAATTGTAACTATCGCTAATAGCGACCTACTAGATAGATTAGTTTCGTATTTTCGCATTTATGACGATGTATCTCTGTAGTTGTTCGTAAAATAATTTTTTGCTGCGAACTGGTTTATTTTGGACAAAAAACTCAAGAGACATTTTTTGTTTAGAATGAAACAGGCTATCGGAAATGAATTTTTAAATGGTAAACAAATAATAAGACGAAAAAAAACATAGGAAATAAATTTTAGGGATTGCGTTTTCCACCCCTTACAACCATGGGGTAAACCAAATAAATTTCTGGCTAAGTGTCTTTTTGGTAGTACAAAACGTTAGGTCAATTTCAATATTGTAACTTTTTTAGTGCTTGTGAAAAAAATTGTTATACAAATTTTATGTACCCCATTTAAGGGGCTGTATCTTAACAAGAAATGCTCCAATGAAATTTCTTTATATGAAAGATTCTATCTTTTTTTCGATGAGGAATCACCTCCTCAAAGATTTTACACTTATTTAGTTACACCCTGTATATTTCACTGTAACAAAAATAAATAATTTTCATTTCTTACAATTCATGAAGATAACCTAACCTAACCTAAAAAGAAAAATGACAGAAGAAAATAACAATGAATATAGAAAATTTCCAAACAGCTGGAACTATAGTCAATAGGATTAGATTGGATTGGATATTGTCGTGACTGTGAATAATACAGTGCGATGGTATCACGGTGTTAAGGGTTGGAACTTCGTTACTGGAATGCTAGATGACGTTAAAGTAGCTAGATTTTGAGTTTTTTTGACAAACAATTTTTATTTCATACATAATTTTTTTTTATGAAAAGTATTCTATGTTACTTCTAATACCTCCAAGAATGTGTATGAATTTTCATGATGATCGGTTGAGTAGTTTTCGCTTGAAACCGTAACAAACAAACTTACATTCGCATTTATAATATTATGATTATATAATTATAATATTAAGTAGGGATAAGTGCAATAGAAAACCTATTGTATAGATTTCAGTCAAAATGAAAAGGATTTTCATCAAAGTTAGGGACATCAGTATATAAAGTGAAGGGTTGTGTCCAATTCAACTTCGGCTCATAAGTAGAAGAAAACACTAAACACTATTATTAATCGAAATTCCAGTCAAACTCATACAAACTACCTGTCTGCCCTCGCATTGATAGCTGCAGGGTGTGTACACCGTTGACGTTAAGATTTTGCTCAAGATTTCGGAAGATAAAGTAAAAAACGTTCACTTTCTACCTGAGCATTTTCCGCCTCCTCACTTGAATATCAACTTCTATGGCCCTTACCGCCCATTTGATGTTTCACGAATTCGTAGACTGCCTGATTTATTAAAAGAATGACATTTGAATAACTTTTATTCGAGAGACAGATATTAGTTCTTGCTCTGTGGTACGTATAGGTTTGTGTGGGTGTACCAGGGAAATGTAACAGAATCAATAATCAAAAGTTCATTGGTTTTACGGGTACATTGAGCATATATCCAAAATCAATAACTTGGCTCCTTTTTATAAAAAGGGCTGTGCATATTACGTCATATGACTCATACGACAATAAGTGTAAATATATCTCATCCCAAATATCAGACGATTTTTGAAATAACCTAATATTTTTTCTTCACATTTGTATATTTCTCTTAAAAGAGAAACATTTATTCGCGATCTGGAAGCTAAATTTGATGGCGAAATTAATTTTGATCTTCAAGTATCAGAAATTGTGGCAAAAAGTCTCAAAATGCTGGGTTTTGTGTTGAGAATTTCTTCTGATTTTTCAAATAAAACAAAAAAATATTTTATATTGTGCTTTCTTAAGATCCATTCTAGAATATTGTTCAGTTATATGGGATCCATACTATAATGTAAATATCGATTTGATTGAGAATGTTCAAAATAAATTCTCAAAGAATTGTGCTTTTCACTTTGGTATTCAACGAAATGAATATGTGTACATATCAGTGAAATAAACTGCCCTGAGCTACTTCAACTAATAACTTTTCATATTAAACAAAAAGATACGAGAAATCCTGACATTTTTCATATATATTATTTCCATACCAATTATGCTTTGAACAGTCCGATGCCTCGTATTTTGAAGCTGGGAAATCAATATCATAATAACTTAGATCTGTTCAATGTATCACTTCAGGTCTTTAAAAATCAATCAAAAAGGCTATAGCGTTTTGAAAGTTTTTCTTACCTTACCATTTTCTTTGTAAGTACCAGATTTGTTACATCTTTCTTCTTGTAAGCAACAGAATTGATTCATATTTTAGTTATATAATCACTAAACATAAGGATTTATCAATATTTTTTATTTCACACTTTGCTGAATGTTTTGTAAAATTGTAAATTGTAATGTAGACATCAGACATGATCAAAAATACTTTGTAGTTCCTCACACTTTGTTTAATATGTTTTTGTAAATTGGCTTTCCCGTTGAATTAATTAATAAATAAATAAATAAAATAACGTTCAAAAAAATTGTCATGAAATATAGAATTGTTGTTCAGTAATAATATTTCTGATTCTACATTTTTATTTCTCTAACATCATTTCTAGGAGAATTCCTAGTCAGTTGATTGAATTCGATAAACTTAGCTTTCGGATAGTTTTTTTCATTCACATCGATCTATAAATTATGGAAATCTATTCTCTATCAGAAAATATTTCCATACAAAAAGTATTTAATATAGTGTTTGTGGTGATTGAATCTAATAGCTATAATAGATACTGGAATATATGCAAAATGGACTTCTATTGAGTATAATAGTGACAGATGTAAATTTCAACAAACCAATTTGGTCATGGGATATCAATCCATTCATGTCGTTATCATAATGATGATTTTTGAATAATTAATATATTAATTCCATTCTGAAGGTTTATTAGGAGAAATCAAAATGTTTTTGTCAATAACTTTCCACAATTTGACATTTTACTTCGAAACACTTCATTATAATACAAATCATCAATAGATTTTACCAATTACAAGCTAGATTATACAGTGTGTAAAAGCCAACTGGAATAAAGTCATTATTTCGGTTATTTTATCAAACTCCTGAAACTAAAATGTAATGCAGAACGTAATGAAATGTTGAGTACGAAAAAGAACTATGGATATTGACGAAGTAGATGTTCACCGCGAACGTCTTGGCAAAATCCCAATCTCAAATGAAACTGTCTTCTAACATTATTTAACATATCAGGCGTGACCGACCTAATTGCAAGCGTTATTCGTTCTTTTAAGTAATTCAAATCTGAAGGTTTAGTTTTGTATACATTGCTCTTTACATATCCCCATGGAAAGAAATCTAATGATGAAAGATCAGGTGATCGCGCTGGCCATTCAATCGATCCTCGCCTCCCTATCCACCGATTGGGAAATGTTGTATCGAGGTATTGCCGGACATTAACTTGGTAATGTGGTGGTGCTTCATCTTGATGAAACTATATCGTATTCACTGGAACTTGAAGGCTCCAGAATATGAATTTGCTAAACTTAGAATGACATCATTTTGAAGTAGTGTCAAATAATTATCGCCATTCAAGTTTCCCTCAATGAAAAAGGGACCAACGATATGGTTTCCTACAATCCCTGCCAAACATTAACCTCTTGAGGATATTGCGTGTGTTTGCTTCTTTCATCCAGTGAGGATTTTCCCTTGACCAGTAACGGTAATTTTGCCGATTAGCATGACCGTTAAGAGACAAAGTATACTCATCAGAAAACATAACGTCTTCTAACTGAATAATATTGTTATCCAACATGTCCATCTTTTGCTCACAAAAATGAGTTTTCCTTTCAAAATCGTCTTCCATGAGCTCCTGAGTAGGTATCATTTTATAGGGATGCATTATTTTCTTTCAATATGTTTACTGTCGATGTATGGGTAACATTGAATGTAGTGGATGCCTGATTATTCGATGTATGTGGGTTTTCCTCAAACTCGAGCATCACATCTAATTTGAGTTCATCACTCATTGGCAGCTGCTTTTTTATCTGCCTCACATGACCAAGCTCGCGAAACTGCTTCTCCATTTTGCTTATTATTCCTAGAGATATGGGCGGTGAATTAAATAATTTCTTATGAAATAGGCGAGCTACTTCCTTTTGTTTTCGGTTTCATATCCGTTACCAATCATTTGTAAAACTGTTATTTTATGTATTTCCGTTAATCTAACCATTTGTCAGACTTGAAGTTAACGAACTTCAAACTAATATTACAACAATGACAACTAATGTTGTAACATACAAAAAAAATTGACAAGGCGTTTTAAGCCAACGTTGCCACGGAAATTATTTACAGTTTTTTGAAGGATACCATCCAGAAAGAACATTGCTATGGTTTTTGCTTACTTTCTTATCATCAATACCTCAAGATGAAATGAGTTTTGAGTATATTGCAATAACTTTGGAGTGTATTTAATAGAATTTCGGTAACCACATGATTTTAATTTATTTTATGCTGATTGTTGCAATAAACTTAGAAGCGATAACATTTTTGAATTTAGAATGAAGAGACCTTTCAAACGATATACCAGATATATCACAAGCCTATATTTCCCATTTAAAAAATTTGGTGTTGTACCTGTCATTCGACGGGGGTTGAAGGTAGGGGTAGCATTTTTCCGTTGAAATTATAATTTAAATTTGACGTGTTTCGGGATTTTGTTAAAATATGTATCGTAACCGAAATAATGAATTTATTCCATTTGGCTTTTACACACTTTATATCTGTAAATGAATAGGCTCAACACAGAAAGAACAGCGATGGATGCATTATATCCAGAAGGCCTATGTCCAAATTATTGGACATCTGATAGCTGAAATTATAAAGAAAATTTTTTGCCAAAAAATTTATCCTATCAAATTTGTCTATTTCTAGTCATGTGTGTCGAAATAACCAATGAAACCATCATTACACTGATAACTACCCATGGATAGTTTTCACGGGTAGTTATCACTTATGTCATGACATTGCTAAGCAACCAACACAATAAAGTTGTTTGACATTTCAGTTATTCAATTTATTTCGAAAATGTCACTTCCTCGCTTTGGTGTTCAAAATGATGCGGCAATTGACAAAATCATTGAAGAAAATACACCAAAAAATACTGTCAATAGTAAAAAATACACTTGGAAAATATTTATGGAGTTTTGTGACGCCAGAAAATATGAATTGGATGGAAATCGTACTCTCGAAGAGCTTGCATTAATACTCAAGGATTGGGCGATTAATATGAGAAAAAAGGATAGCACAGAGTTTAAGGAGGCTACTGTTAAAACCGTATGGAATATAACAAGCAAATTATTACAAGAAAAGTATTACAAGGAGTATAATATCATGCTAGACCCCTTTAAAAGTGTTGCATTCAAACAAGCGCGGAATGCACGCGACGCAGCACGAAGAAATTTACAAACAGATCCCACTAAACGCAAAACAAGCTCAGTACCATTAACTTCAAATGAAATGAGTAAAATTATAAACTTTTGGGATGAAAATACCCCTATAGGACTCCTACGCAAATTTTATCACATAGCAGCGGTGGAATTGGCTTGGAGAGGTGGTGAAGGTGCTGCTTGCTTAGTTGATTATTTTCATATCGAAAAGGACAACAATGGATCTCCAACTAATAGGATAGAATATAATCCAATTTTCAGTAAAACCTGCCAAGGGGGTTCAAAGAACTTCGCCTCTAGCAAATGGTTAGTTCAAAACAGTGATAACAATGCTTGTCCTGTCAGATTATTCATTAAATTATTATCAAAACGAGGCACAAATATCAAGACAAATAGACTATTTTTAAGGCCAAATTGTCACTGGAAGACAGGAAGCGATAACCGGTATGACAATATGCCTCTGGGTAGAAATATAATCAACGGATGGACGAAATCTTCTGCTGAAGCAATTGGCTAGGATACAAAACAGAGGAAAATAACCCATCACTCTAATAGAGCAACTGCAGTCAGTCAACTAGCTAAGAGTGGAGTTCAAGTACAGCAATTGTTGAAAATTACTGGGCACAATAATGGAAATTCCATAAAACCTTATTTGAATATTGATCAGGAACATCATAACCAAATAATCAATAGTATGCGTGGAAACACCTATGCAGTAACCGAGGCAAATACAGCAAGATCAACGGAATATCATTATACGAATTGTTCTTTTAATAACTGTGTGTTCAATAAATAATTTTGTTCGAATTGCAAAAAATTTTCTCACCGAATATCCCTCGAACATTGATAAATAACTCATAATTTTATCACAACTTCCTCAAGCACGTTATTTTAGGTAACATCCCTCCGCCTTCGGCGTCGGGATGTTACCAAATAACGTGCTTTCGAAAACTGTGATAAAATTATTTCGTTAGTTATCAATGTCCTTGGGATATTATAGCTGATAATGAAGGTAAAAAAAAATATGAATGAGGTGGGGCGCATTTTTCAGTTTTTGCTCCGCCTAGTTTCACTGTACACGTTCAGAGAAAAATCTGAGACAAAAGGTATTTTGAGCGAGTTGAAATCCTTTTTAATGGAATATATTCTCTTGCACAAGAATAACAGTTATTTTCTTCGCAATCTGTTTCAATATCTGTTTCATTTCATCATTACATTAGACGCAGTCTTGAATTAGTTCTGATATCAAAACGTTTATAAAAACATACCCAACCGATGATGATGTAGTTCGATCACGATTTGTAAGTATATCACCATTTGAAAAATCGTTTTTTTTATTCGCGACCTTCGAATGCAATGCGGCTTCCATGTGCGTGATGTATTTATCATGCACGGTGTGAAACTCTATGTCCTGTAACTCCCCACAATGTCACCAAATACGTGATGGACACTCCTTACATACCTGCTTGGATTCGAACTATACGGAATATATCGTCTGCCATCAAATATTTGACACTGCCCGTCCTATATGGTTACTAGGCCGGGTAAACGAGGTTTAAAAATTCCCCACGAAATCTGCAACGTCAAAGTAACTAGTCTGAAATGAACCGAATTCAAAATTATGGACAGAACGGCCAATAGGTTAGTTGAATATCTCGCTAGTTTCCTTCAAAAGCCAGTAAAACTATTCAATTTATCATCATAAAGATATGTTGACTTGTATCTTTCGAATAATAATTCATGGGAATTAAACACCTTCTTTGGTGAAGACATGGTGATATTTTTACAGTACGGCACCATACAGTATTTCCGAAATGATCCCAATTCATAATTATGGGCTAAACAGCTATTAAATAGGTTAGGTTAGGTTAGGTTGGGTTTCAAATTATATCACATCGTTGTCTAATTTAGGTTGAAAATCTGCTTACGACGTGTTCTTTCATTGACATCTTTCTTGGTGAAGACTTGGTGATACTTATACAGTACGGTACCATACAGTATTTCGGAAATAACCGAATCAAACATTATGGAATAGATGGCCAATAGGTTAATTGAATACCTCGTTAGTTTCCTTCAAATGCCCTTACTATTCCATTCATTATCTTGAAGATATGTTCACTTGTATCTTTCGAAAAATAAATTTGGTACTGCGTAATTCTTACATCATAACGTTGACGTCACAAGTCTGCTTGTAGCGTTTTTTTTCATAAACACTTCCTTTGGTGTAGAGATGGTGATATTTTTACAGAACGGCACCATACAGTATTTCTGAAATGATCCCAATTCAAAATTATGGGCTAAATAGCTATTAAACAGGTTAGGTTAGGTTTCAAAATATATATCACATCGTTGTCTAATTTAGGTTGAAAATCTGCTTACGACGTGTTCTTTCATAGATACCTTTCTT
Organism: Leptinotarsa decemlineata; assembly: GCF_025532065.1. Lineage (NCBI taxonomy): Eukaryota > Metazoa > Arthropoda > Insecta > Coleoptera > Chrysomelidae > Leptinotarsa > Leptinotarsa decemlineata. Next base: position 6,870,630 of record NW_027412556.1, on the reverse strand, counting down.
GGTGAAGACTTGGTGATACTTATACAGTACGGTACCATACAGTATTTCGGAAATAACCGAATCAAACATTATGGAATAGATGACCAATAGGTTAGTTGAATACCTCGTTAGTTTCCTTCAAATACACTTACTATTCCATTCATTATCTTGAAGGTATCTTTCGAAAAATAAATTTGGTACTGCGTAATTCCTACACCATAACGTTGACGTTACAAGTCTGCTTGTAGCGTTTTATTTCATAAACACCTCCTTTGGTGTAGAGATGGTGATATTTTTACAGAACGGCACCATACAGTATTTCCGAAATGATCCCAATTCAAAATTATGAGCTAAACAGCTATCCAATAGGTTAGGTTAGGTTTCAAAATATATATCACACCGTTGTCTAATTTAAGTTGAAAATCTGCTTACGACGTGTTCTTGCATAGACACCTTACTTGGTGAAGACTTGGTGGTACTTATACAGTACGGTACCATACAGTATTTCGGAAATAACCAAATCAAACATTATGGAAACATTATGAATACCTCGTTAGTTTCCTTCAAATACCATTACTATTCCATTCATTATCTTGAAGATATATTCACTTGTATCTTTCGAGAAATAAATTTGGTACTGTGTAATGCTTACACGATAACGTTGGCGTTACAAGTCTGCTTGTAGCGTTTTATTTCATAAACACCTCCTTTGGTGTAGAGATGGTGATATTTTTACAGTACGGCACCATACCGCAGTATTTCCGAAATGACCTCAATTTAAAAGTATGGACTGAACAATCAATAGGTTAGAGACATGTCGCGATATTGCCAGTAAGACTATTCTATCCATTATCATGAAGATATATTTACTTGTATCTTTGGAACAATAATTTATGTACTGTAAAATTTTCACTTGTTACCTATTTTTTCATAAACACCTTTCTTGGTGTAGACATGGTGATACTTTTATAGTACGGCATCGTACAGTATTTCTGAAATGAACAAAATTATGGACTAAATGACCAATATTTTTGTTGAAACTTTTGTTATTTACGTTCCAATACCAGTAAAACCATTACAAAGATATATTCACTTGTTTACTTTGAACAATAAATACGTATTGTTTTTTCTTCAAAACATACATCACAACGCTTATTATTTGGTTAATGTTGCAAGTGCTAATGGCGTTTACTTCCATAAACATGTTTATTGGTGCTGTATTTTTACAGTACGGCGCCATACAGTATTCGTGAACCATTATTTTTTAATTAATTCTTCCACAGGAAGAAAAGAACAATCTTTCAAAACTTCAATCCAATTGAACATCCAGTAATTCAAAACTATAATGAAGTCTGAATAAGAATACCATAACAACAGTCTAAAACGTGACAGTGAAGAATTATTGAATCTGACTCACTGACCCACAGCAGTCAGTCGGTGCTAAGACTTTGAAATATAACCTTCGTTCTCACAGTTAACGCACATACCACTGATGATGCCTGTGCCAGTAGAGACGAAACATTTGGTACTTCTGGTTCCATTCGAAGAAAGGCTAACAAGCTCGAAATTTGTTCTCTTCAATCGTGACTCCGACCGTCACAAACTCTGTTCTTATATTATCAATTGATTGTCTATATACATTCGATGCATTACAAGGAGTCCTCCAACAGAAACAAAGTTTACTAGAAGGTGGTCCCAGAAGTACCCGGCTTGACCTAGAAAAGGCGGTAGTTGTTTGAAAAATATTACTGTAGTGGAAAGTGCCCAAACTATAAAGCATATCTCTCAAGTTTGAAGACGCTGCCTTGTTTAGTAATTGCTTGGTAGCCATCATTAGCCAACGTTTTCGGTGAATTAGTGAAAATGGAAAAAATTGGTCATTGTTATGTGGTACAATACTTTTATTTGAAAGGCCTCAACCCAACCATTATAAAAGCTGAACCGGAGTCTACTCTGGGTGAGTCTGCTCCTTCGTTTACAACAGTAAAATATTGGGAGCAGAGTTCAAACGAGGCCATACGAGCTGCTAAGACGAGCATCACAGTAGTCGACCAAATGAGGTGATGACTCCAGAAACGGTGAAGAAAATCCACAAAGCGGTACTGAATGATCGTCGACTGAAAGTGAGCGAGCTAACAGACTCAGTATGCATTTCAAAAAGTGTGGTACATCGTATATTATCTGAAAATTGGGACGCGTGAGAGCTGTGTGCTAGATGGGTGCCGCGTTTGCTCACACTCGAGCAAAACAGTGTCGTGAAGATGTTTCAATTGAATGTTTAGCGAAGTTTCTCAGCAACAAAGCACAATTCTTGTGTCGTTTCATAACCATGGATGAAACAGGTCCTTCACTTTACACCAGAAACAAAAGAACAATCAAAACAGTGGTCTCAAAAGGGAGAGCTGGCTCCAAAGGAAACGAACACCTTCTCATCTGCAGGCAAGGTCATGGCATGGGTTTTTTGGGATGCGCGTGGGATAATTTCGATTGACTATCCTAAAAAAGGTAAAATTATCGACGACGAGTATATTATGCGAACTCATTGCAATGTTTGAGTGAAGACATCAAGCAAAAACGGCCGCAATTGGCTAAGAAAAAAGTGTTGTTTCATCAAGACCATGCACTAGCTTACAAATCTATTATCGCTATGACCAAAATCAACCTGTAGGCCAAAATTGCTACCTCTTGTACCTTATTCGCCAGATTTAGCCCTCTCGGATTGTTCTCTCTTCCCAAACTTGAAAAAATGGCTCAGTGGTCAACGATTTTCCAATGATGAAAAAGATATGTCGGTAGTTAATGGCTATTCTGAGCAGCAAGACAGTTATTATTATAAAAACGGTATCGAAGTTATTGAACATCACAGGGAAAAGTGTATAGAGCTGCAATGAGATTATGTTGAAAAAAAACAATTTTTTCCAAAAATGTTGTGTTATCTTTTATGGGCAGGGTATTTCTGTGACCACCGTTTTTTTAAAAATCAATAAAATCAAATTCGTTCAGGACACATTAAATTGTCATCATTTACACTTCTTCCTTGCATGATATCCTCGTGAAGAGAGAAAATAATACTATCAATAATAAATGTTTCTAGTAGAAAAATAGACTTGTGGGGAGATTGTACAGGAGCGAATCGTGTTTTTATAGCTCAGAAAAGAATTCTCCTAATTTTTAATCTAGATAGAATCGAATTTTGTTGGCCCTCATCTGAACAAAATTCAATTTTGACTCTCCCAGCAATTTATATCTATGGTTGTTTGATTTATACGTGGAAAAATAGGAATGACTACGACTCTAATTCTCAGTGCCATCGATATTCCACAAAATCAGGAAATTTAATTAAAATTAAACAACATAGGACTTCAACCTATGAAAATTCCCCTTTTTGGCCTGTCTATCTACTGCTCTAAAAAATGTTTCCGATATCAAAAAATTAATTTTTAATTGATCGGACTACTTATTCAGTGGAAGACTTCTATAAAAGTGACCGTACATAATGTGTGTATTACTTGTATGTATTTGAATGTATATAATAATAATTATAATAATCGTCTTTATTGTTTCCCAGCTGTAGTTACATACAAATATTTAAATAAATTACGGAGCTAGTTGCTGATGTAACAAAAGGCGAAGTTCAACTCAGTTAGCACAAGTGCTACTGAGTTATTCTTCCACTCAACCTCAAAAAGATTCTACCTGAGCTAAAACAAAAAGAAAGTAATACATGAAAAAAAAATGGGATTGTTCAAATATCTATTAGGATGCTGGAGAAGACATCCATTACTGAGACTTATTCTGGTCCCATAATGATGAAAAATGTATACGGTTGGGCAGTTTATACTTAAAGTTGGCTTTCGAACAGAAGGAGTTTGAATCTTTTCCGTAAAACAGAAAGTTCTGAATTTCTTATTTCTTTTGGTAACAGGTTGATCACTTGGCATATATTATAGCTGAAAGATCGCTTGAAAAATTCAGTTTTAAAACTAGGTGAGGTAAGAGTACCCTTAAATCTGATGTTCAGATTGTGAACATCAGTACGAAAAGTGATTTTTCTGTACAGATAAGGTGGCGTTCTGGTTTGTATAATTTTGTTATATAAATTAGCAGCATTCAATATCCGTCTATTTTCCATTGTGATCCACCCCGCATCCCGTAACTTATGGGATATTCTTTGATATTTCCTGATGCCGTGAATGAGCCGTAGACACGAGTTTTGTACTTTCTGTATTTTTTGAGCATACTGTTTGGTTAAACATGGCCCATATAAAGTATCCAAGTAGTTGAAGTGCGATAAAACCAGTGCATCACAGAAAATTGTTTTCGCCTGTTTCGTGAGTATGTGTTTGTGCCCATAAATAAGTTTCAACGAAGAATATGCCAGTTGTATTTGTTTGTTTATATATTGTATATTATAATTGTTTTTTACTTGATGTTACTTCGTTATATTTTAATCTGCATATTGTTGTTATGAATATACTTGTATTTGACGTTTCCTACACCATAACTGTATGATCTAGAAGGAATAAAAAAAGTATTGTATGTGTTGTATAACTGAAAATTGACACAATGTAGAGCTTCTTTATCTGCAGATTAGGGGAGGTGAGTGTAGACCCATACCACTTAGGCCACATGTGACCAATTGTACATCCTCCCGAGGAGTTGTCTTCCTAGGTTATCGTCCATCCTGTCCTCTCCAGGAAGGTGGACTGGTCACTAAGAGGCATCTCCTTTATATTGGCAGGCCAAGATTCGCTGAACACACACTCTCTTTGGCAACCTTGATATGTCTCACGGTGGCCTCCGCGAAGGTTTTGGAATGTGCAACGACATTATTGTCGTTGTGCGGCTTCCTTTACCTTCTTGGGGTTCCTTCCGTGGAGGTGCACAAGTGAGGGGGCTTTCCTGCAGGGGCAGCTGGTTCCTCACCTTCATTCAAGGCGGAGCTCTTGGCGCCTGCCGCAGGAAGTGCCCTTGCTGCTAGAGGTGGAGTGAGGGAGGAGGAGGGTGCACTTATATTGCTGCCACTCCTGCTTTCTTCGCTCTCTTTCTCCTTTTGGCTTCGGCGCCGCAAATGCGCGTACGCCTTGGCCTTTCTATTACATCACGAGGTGATTTGCTATGTCCAGCCTCATTCCAAGCGGTAGATTGGGGTGGACATTTCTGTTCATCCCCAGCCACCGCCTTACATTGGGGTGAGCACTTCTGTCCAGCCTCAGGATTGGTTTTTGTTTTTGTTGCCTCTGTTGTTTCATTCATGTGTGTTCCCACGAGTAGCAAGGAGCACATCTGGCAGAGCCCCGCATTACCAGAGGAAGGCTGATTACAATGAGGTTTCGCTCGGTTCCCCAATGGGGAACACCTCAGCTTGGGTAGGCTGGTCCACGGTGGCATGTTTCACAAAGGCTTTTGGGGAGTTTTAGTTCTCCCCACCCTACTAATTTCTGCCACTGGCCAGGACTCCAGTCCCCTGGCCGTTCCCCTATCCACCACCTGGGGACGCGCCCGATAGGTAGCCCATTAAAAAAACCTAAGCATTCTTGTTGGCCACGGTTTTGTAGAACATCCTGTATCACAACAAATATTTTTTCAATGTACATATTCGATTAATATCGTAGTATTTGAGCCTTAGACCTTGCATGTACAATATCCAAGAGGAGGTTGACTGGCGAAGATAAAATGTAAATGCATAGACGAACAACAATATTACATGGTTTTTTAATTACATTCGAAAGAACGGAAAACAGTTGACGGTCCATGGTAATGTATGCAATCTTTGCATACACGAATAACAATATTACATGGTTTTTTATTCCATTTGAACGAACTGTTTCAGGACAATACTCAATTGGAGCAAGCATCAATTGTCCAATATGATCGGACTATGCAGGAAACCAGCTGCATACATAAACGTTTCGAAAACACCAAATCTACACTGTGCGCTAACAAGGAGCATGACGCATCAAGTCAATCCATAATGAAACCACTAATAAAAATACCTCGAGTAATCAATTAATTTTTTTCGGATCGAGTGAGTGTAGTTGACAGAAATGGCATGCTGTCAAAGAAGTGAACAGTGCAGGTACAAAAGTGAAGAAACAAAGTGGGCAGAAGAATTCCAAAAGAGCACGAACCTTATTTTCGACAGGATATTTCGGAGAGCCCGAGGCGTCTTCTGTATCGTTTATAGTGGTATGTAAAACTTGAAGGTGAAATTTGTTTCATTTATACGAGTGGATGTACATTGTGATCGGAGGAAATGGCACACCTCGCGAATTATTTTGGCGTTCGATGATTATACTTGAAAAACGATATAATTTCCCTAGACGATAACAGTTCAAAGAGCAAATTAAATTGTCCATTGTCTGAAAATCTATAAAAAGGTCACAATTTCATTATTTGTTCCTCGGAAATTTTGACTCTTTGAAACGAAATTTCCAGTTTACTCTCAAAATTTCGGATTTGAATGTGCATATACTCATTTCATTGCATTTTTCAAATATGCCACTTTTCAGCTAATTACTCTATGATGCCGTTGAACTAGACCACATTATGAGAAACGGGTTCGAAGCTAGCCTAGGTCCTCCTGCTTTTTATATCATTTTTCCTTTTTGACACGCTTTTATTAGCTCCACTTATATATTTGTAACCGACTTTTTTGGCCTCGATTTTGACAAACTTTAAACGGACATATGCATTTTAAACTTTGTACACTTACCAAGAATCGAGACAATATAATAATTTCATAATTTTATCTCAATATCCTGATCAGGATCGCCACGATTAGATAATTTCCTCACAGTGTCTGTGTGAGAGCAAGTGAGACAACCACACTGTCTGCGCATGTCTATATATTTTTTATTAAAACAATTGGGTTTGAAATAGCAAGCCAAACTAAAAAGTGGAAAATAAATAATAGTTTTGAAAACTGAAAAGAAATACGCTTCAATAGTAACACAAACTAAAAAATAAAGAATAATTCGAAACTAATTTACGATTTTGTTCAACTATGGCTTGATGAAACTAATGACTTTCAATAACTCTGAAATCAGAATGAATCTATTGAAAAAATTAATTTTGTTGTAAAAAGCGTGGGTTGCTAAATATCCATTCTTAGAAATACTTGCTTAGGAGCTGTTTGCTATATTGAAGCCATGATAAAAATATAATTCAAAGCAAGATTAATTCTGATTTCAGACTTATTAAAATTCATTAGTTACATCACGCCATAGGACTTATTACTGATGTTCGAGAGAAGGAAATATTGAGAGCAGATAGTTGTTGGTTAACAGATGGATCAAACACCTGCACCGTTTCTGGTGCACCACATAACCTAAAATGTAAAAATATCAAATATACGAATATAATTTTAATTGTTGATGTGGTATAAACTCAAACAAAAGCACAACGAACATTCACAATTACAGGCAATTACTACGAAATTAGTAAAAAATATGTAAATCTACGGCCGAAATTTTGCCCCACCCCGTGGTGGCTGGAAATCCAATCCAGTGGCTGAAGGCTACATTGAAAATTCTGTTCCGAATAAAATTAGCATTTTCAATACGATATTGTTCTATTCACAATAATGAAATAATTGTAAATATTCCTTTCAATTCCAGACGAGTGGGACCTGCGCAATGAACAATCTTAATATTTTTAATAAATCGGAATAATAACAATTATAATGTTCAATATGAATATAAATGAAATGTTTATAGTTTTCCTATATTCATAGTAATACCGGAAGTAATACCATTTATTAAAATTTTCTAGAATTTTTTTAAGAAATACGAGTAATTACTGTTATTATATATATATAAATATATATATATATATATATATATATATATATATATATATATATATATATATAATATATTATATATATATATATATATATATGTAAACGGTCATTTGTCAGCCCGTAGAATATACGATGTGAACTCTGGTCAGCCCTCGGAAACGTCGGTCGTCCCGGTTTCGGGCTCACCAACGTTTCCCACTGTATATAGTGTTTTTTGGACATGTTATCATGTGAAATGACGTTTAGCAAATTTTTGGTTGGGCCGACCATTACACCATATACATATAGCTGATACACCACCTACTTTCACAAAACTTCGCCAGGAGGCGTGGCTGTGTAATTGTATACACCTGATGTGAATAGTGTCTTTGTGAGCCCAGGTTTATACGAACACTTTCAATGGATAGCATGTTGGTCAGCCCACAATCGGGCAACGCTGCACTTGCATTTCATGATTCTATAACTAGATTGCCGTGGTGCAGAAATTCGATAATAGAAATGGAAAATTTTTTGAGAGATGTAGAATTTTATAAAAAAGTTCCTGTTTTGTATGTTTTTTGTACAAGCGTTCGTGTGCGTGCGTCACCCTATATCTATACAAGCAATTTAGATCAGGAATTGTTTCGCTTATAAAAGTTTTATCAGAGCTTCGTAACATATTCACTTGTAGAAAAATGCTTGATCTGAACTCATACTTTCCCACATTCGACTACTTACCCGAAATCAGCTTTTTCGGATAACGGTGTCGAGTATGGAAATGTACTGTTTCCGTTCTAGTTAGGATAATAATAATATAATTACTAACAGTGCGTTATTCCATTTAGCTTGTCGAAGCAATTTTAACCTCTGCACTATCTTAGATACAAAAATTTGAATATGTTATAAGTTGAAAATATCAATATAGTGTTCGGAATCATACGTTAAAATGTAAGACCTCGTTAATCTATAGCTAGTACAAGTTTATACTTCTGAGGGTTGTCGTTCGTAGGGGTGCGACAGACATATTTTAAACCGTTTCCTGTTTGTATTTTCAAATGTAGATTTTCAAATTCTAATTATTTGGCATGGACGCCTCAACAGAAATCGCGTTGTGTAAATCAATTTTAGACATTAAGCAGGAAACTTCGGATTTGACTTTGAAATTGTAGATTTGAAAACCTGACTGCACAAAAATAATCGAAGTGTGACTGAGTAGAAATGAGTAGATGAAAAATGACATTTTTTTCACAAACGAAAAATCTAAAATGTGAAGAATGATCTGGTAATGAATTTATTGAGAAATGAATAGTGAATATCCAGAATGTCTATAGTTTCAATAAATTCTATATAAAAATCCGCAGCAGCACTACGGATTTCCGATATATAATTTAGTTCAAAAATTAGGTAAAAATCGCACTAAGTATGTTTTCTATGACGAAACGAAATTCTGAGTGAGTAGCATAAGGTAAGATATAATTTGTGAAACAGATATTAGTAATAAGTTTCAATTCTCTTTTTCTTAGCAATAGTTTTTTCGAAAACTCCCTTTCAGTTTTTGGAGGTATGGATGTTGTTCAGGTTGAACATAATGAAGTGGAGATTAAATCAATGTTTTTTTAATATGTTGACTGTTCATGACGATGAATACGTCATATCATCATCGATTATATAAGCTGCAGCAGACATTTCAATCAAAATAAAAAAGACTTGGAATATTTCAGCACAGAAAAAATTTGATCAGGTTGAATAAACATTTATTTGAATGGAGTATTATTCTTCAATTTGAGAACTGCTGACAAAAATTGTTCGGTAAACTAATAAACACGTAGTATGAAAAAATAACATAATTTCTAATGAAATGAAACTACAACATGGATAAAAAAATATCAAATGAAAATTATTAATATTATTTCTTCTTTCTATAACAACAGTAAACGTATTCTTTGATTGCAGCCCAGTTTCTATTTTTTAATAATGATGAATATTTCTTTTCCTTATATTTGAGATACAAACAAGAACTAATTCAATTCTAGCACTTCTTTTTTTTTATGGAGCGAAAAACTTTTTGACTATATTTCGTTTTGCTCCTTAGACCAAGTTTGTTTTTGAGAATGTTTTATTGTTATCAAAATTGTGCGTGTCTGATGATCTGAAATGAGATCAGTGTGTTGAAAAACTCTATCAAGATATCAAACGGGTTGAAAATGGATCCAAAAATGAATGATAAAAATAAAAAATGGAAGGACGATACTGAAAAGTGATTTGACTCATTTCCAACCTATACTCAGAGATACGGATGATTCCAAAACAGCTCAAAATATAAATAATTGATTGCATATAGGGAATTTTTTTCAAAAGGAGCCACGTTCAATATCTCTATAAATAAGACAGTAATGTAAATTTCCCGAAACACCTAATTTTTGTGAAATAATATAAGGTATCGCTAAGATGCGTACACACTCCTCTTCAAAATATCAAACAAAATAACCCCATATATGCCATCTATTGGATAAGTGATTTTATCAGGAATTCAACGATGATTTTTCAGGGTTGATTTCTAATTTACTGTGAAGAAGGACCTTGAAGTATAAGTGAACGACTTTTTAGATTAATTGATACAATCTCTCACAAAAACGTATACAATTATTTCTATTGTCAAGTTCCTAACAGAAAACAACTTTTGTCGCGTTGAATTATATCTGTCGGATTTTTGGCAAAGTTTCTCACACAAAATACTTCAAAATACTTTCTAAAACTCACAGCCAAAAATGTTCCACTAAACAGTATTATAAAAACGCGACAAGTGTTTCACCATACAATGGCTTCTTTGGGCGTATCTTTATCTACTATATTTTACAAATTTAATGCTTGGTATACCTAATTTTAAAATTTAAAGTACCTACATTTCAAGTACTTGAGTTTGTAATAGATTAAATGACCTGAGCTTATGTCCCAGTCCCCACATTTGAAAAATATTCAGTAACGGTTATTCAATTCTAATTGATCATTTAGTTAGTTACCCGAATTCTTGAATCTATTGATTGCTTGACATTTTAGAAGATTGAATTTCAAACTCTTCTCTTCTAAATATAACATGTCATATTCATGACTGAACTCATGTACTTCTGCTAAAAGATGGTTTGCAAATGTGAAATTGGTCTTTCTATTCACAAAATTACATCTAAGCTTTTAATTCTTTGGAAAATAATCTCCCTGTTTGGCCATTATACAGTTTTGGGCAAGAGCCACAACTCAGCTGATATACTCCTGATCTATCCGATACCGAAGTTTTGTCTTTATTGTTTTTAATAAATGCACTTACACTATTATTCGGACTATTACTATTTCTGTGAGCTAAGTTTACGCAGTCTTTCTTCAAAAAAATATTATTGGTTGGTTCAGCCAAAAATGACAATGTCTCATAAATGACGTTATCGCATCTTGAATTTGGGTAGATATGGTCCATGGCTTGCTTTTGTAGTTTTTGTTTGATTTGTTTGATCAAACTCAGCTCTCTCTGGAAATTATTCAATAGTCTATGAAGAATATTATTGAATGCAGCAACTTTATGCTGGTAAGAGTGCGTAGAGGAATTATGTATGATAATGTCCGTGTAAGATGGTTTGTGGAAAATTGCAAATTCATGTTCATTGTTATTTTTTGTAATGGTTGAGTCAAGGTAATTTAATGAATTATTTACCTTCCTCTCAGTGGTAAATTTTATTGACGGGTGGATGGAATTGACATATTCAACGAACTTGCCTACTTGCTTTTCTGTAATGATTTCATCATTCACTAGTGATAAATGGATATCGTAATGCTTGAAGAAATACATGCATAATGAATATTTAATACAACAGTCCTGAACAAACTGTAACGTCTATTTGATAAAAAAAATTGATGAGCTTCCGTGAAGTATCATATTTATTCTAATATTTGCTACTTTCTACACACATTCACATCAAATCGATATACCAAATTTGGAACATCCATTCGAACTAAAAATGAAAACACATTAAAATAATATTTAATTTGAGTTAGGAACTGGAAAACAGTGAATTATTTAAAATTAAGTAGATTCTATGATATTTATTTGTAATCGTCATATACCTATATATTCTCTAAGTATACCAAAATATTGGCAAGCCAATTAACAAAATAGCATAGGACCATTGCAAAGATCGTAACGGTTCTCGAAGAGTTTCGCGCCAAAATAGTTAACGCGTGTCAAACAATTGCAGATTTCGTAGGAATACTGAAACTTTAATGAAATGAATAAAAACACTTTTTCTAATTACCTATATTTGATTTTATTTATATGACCGTTTTCGGGTTTGACCCCATTACCAAGTATTACCTTACCTATAAATTTCGTCGCCGCTGATATATACCATTATTTTTTGAAGAGAAATTTTGATGATCATAATATCCTCCATTTCATAAATTTATTATCGGATGAAAAGTGCAATTTTCTATACTTCACTGAATTTGACTTCGATACTAAATTTTCCCATTTTCATGATGTTTTTCTTCAAGCTTTTGATATATCCTTTCCTAAACAGTTTCAAAAAATTGAACAAAATCAAAATTCAAGTAGACACAAACCATGGATTACTAAGGATATCGTTGAAGAAGGTATATTACTCAGAGATATTTATAATTTGAACAAGAGCCAAACCAATGTACATTTATTGGGTCAATATAAGCAACTCTTAAAAAATCATAGACAAAAAATTGTGCTCTCAAAAAGTCAATACTTTAATAATCAATTCCTCAAGGCTCAACATAAATCTGAAGCTGGCTGGTCTATAATCAGGAAAAATACTATTATAAACGATTCATCTATGACATTGGCGATGGTGTACTTGTTGACGATGGTCCCGGTATATCTCAAGCATTTAGTAGTTATTTTGTCGATTCAGTGGAGTCATTAGTAAAAAATACTGCACCTGGTGGCATTGAAAATCGTTGTGTAAAAACTGAGAGTATTTTTCTCTATCCAATAGATGAAACTGAACTCATGGAAATAATTAAATTCGCATGTTCGAAAAATTCCAGTGGGGTTGATGAATTGCCAGGCAATGTTTTAATGAAGGCTGCTTTGAAAATAATGGAACCTCTGATTTATCTAATCAATTTATCTTTCTCTGAAGGTATTTTTCCTTCCCGACTTAAGCAAGCAATGGTCGTCCCAGTCTATAAAAAAAGCGATAAGCATGTAATGTCGAACTACAGAGGTATAGCTTTACTATCTCCATTTTCGAAAATATTTGAAGAATCATATCAAAACTTGTGTCCTTTTTAAATAAATACAATATCGTATCTGACAACCAATATGGGTTTCAAGTGGTCTTGTCAACCCAGGATGCCATCCTTTCTCTACATAATCATGTATTATCAAACTTCTACAACGATGAAAAATCACTAAGTGTTCTTTTCGACTTGACACGAGCGTTTTGTATCAGTCATCATGGTCTTCTTCTTGATGAACTGTTTGGCATGGGCGTTCGTGGTCCAAGTCTGAAATGGATTGAAACCTATTCAACTGGTCGTACACAGGTTGTTAAAGTTAGGCTTCAGACTGGGTCATTTTTCTCTGAATTTCGAAACGTTGTTACAGGTGTGCCCCAGGGTAGTGTTTTGGGGCCTACACTATTTATTTTATTTGTTAATGACCTTTCAAAAATTAATCATTCACAGTGCTCTATACAATTTGCTGATGACACATCTTTTACTGTCAGTGGTTCGGAATGTGAAACATTGTCAGTAAGAGCAAATGATGCTATATTCAACATGCAAAATTATTGTTCTAAGAATGGCTTGATTCTAAATAATCTTAAAACCAACACCATTTTCTTTACAATTCAGGAAACTGATTGTAATGTATTGGTTAGGTCTGAGATTAAAAATATTGAACAGGTAAACTATAAAAAATTTTTAGGAGTTTTTATTGATTCACAACTCAATTGGAATCATCATGTTGATTTCATACTGAAGAAATTAGCGACACATTGTTTCGTTATATGGAAAAAAAACTCAATTCCTGTAAACCACTATTTGCAAAGTTGAATATATTAACTGTTACTTGCATGTATATTTTTAATTGCGTAATCTACGTTAAATCAAATTGCTCCAAGTTTTAGAACAGAGATGATACATGTCTTCTTTCGGGCTTCACCCTGAGAAAAAACTATACATTTTAATTCCTAGTCATAAGTTAGCCAAGGTGACTAATGGACCTCATATAATGTCAAAAAACCTGTACAACAAGCTCCCAATATCCATTATAAAATAACTAGTGTAAAGCTCTCTAAACAAAAAGTTCGGAAAGTATTATGTGAAAAGGTATTTTATTCGCTTGATGAGTTTTTTCAGTCTGATTTGGAATTTTAAATTTTAATTTTTGTACCCCTTTTATGGTCTGAATGTTATGTAATATATCATATAATTATGTTGTTTTATGATTGTGACCTCATTGTAATTGTACTGAGTTATGTGACTTTTTCCATGCCGTCCCTAGGTCTACGGAAATAAAGATTTTTGATTTAATTTGAAGTATTGAAAAAAAACTTAATAATGCGGGGTCAAACCCGAAATTGGTCGTATACATAAAATCAACTAGTGGTACTTAGACAAAAGTGTTTTTATTCATTTCATTAAAGTGATCATGAATTACCACAAAATAAACAAGTAATCAATCATACATAATACAGAAACTATATGAAACATAAATAGTCAATAGTAACGGCATCTTTTTCTTTTCCTAATATATTTTTTCCGGTAAACTAACACATAGTTTACTTCTGAAAAACTGAATTTGCCAGGATTTTAAAAACACTTGATACCCTCACGATGAAATCCAATGATACACTGAAATGGATCGCGTTCCTGGTCAGCCCTTCGATGTGGCAGCATTGTAGGGCTGACCAAGATGCTCTTCATATAGCGATTTGTATAACTATGGGCTGACCAACAGCATGGGGCTGACAAAGGTTCAAAGGATATGTAAAATTTTTATTTTCAGAAAAAATCTACCCCTCTGATGGGCCTATTGATAAAATCATACCACTGAAGAGTATTCCGAAAAGTATATACCTAAATATATTCGGGAAGTGCTGGGTGGACCAACGCCCCGTTCATATACCGGGCTCACCAATATGCAATGAACAAATATATATATATATATATATATACAGATATAGATTTTATTGAGTGTGTATGATACAAATCAAGAATGAAATAATTCGTGGACACAACACTCAAAAAATGAGGGGTAAATCGCGGACACGTGTTTCTGACTATTGGCCTCATCAGCGCGGTGCTGATATATATATATATATATATATATATATATATATATATATATATATATATATATATATTTGTTCATTGCATATTGGTGAGCCCGGTATATGAACGGGGCGTTGGTCCACCCAGCACTTCCCGAATATATTTAGGTATATACTTTTCGGAATACTCTTCAGTGGTATGATTTTATTAATAGGCCCATCAGAGGGGTAGATTTTTTCTGAAAATAAAAATTTTACATATCCTTTAAACCTTTGTCAGCCCCTTGCTGTTGGTCAGCCCATAGTTATACAAATCGCTATATGAAGAGCATCTTGGTCAGCCCTACAATGCTGCCACATCGAAGGGCTGACCAGGAACGCGATCCATTTCAGTGTATCATTTGATTTCATCGTGAGGGTATCAAGTGTTTTTAAAATCCTAGCAAATCCAGTTTTTCAGAGGTAAACTATGTGTTAGTTTACCGGAAAAAATATATTAGGAAAAGAAAAAGATGCCGTTACTATTGACTATTTATGTTTCATATAGTTTCTGTATTATGTATGATTGATTACTTGTTTATTTTGTGGTAATTCATGATCACTTTAATGAAATGAATAAAAACACTTTTGTCTAAGTACCACTAGTTGATTTTATGTATACGACCAGTTTCGGGTTTGACCCCGCATTATTAAGTATATTTTCAATACTTCAAATCAAATCAAAAATCTTTATTTCCGTAGACCTAGGGACGGCATGGAAAAAGTCACATAATTCAGTACAATTACAATGAGGTCACAATCATAAAACAACATAATTATATGATATATTACATAACATTCAGACCATAAAAGGGGTACAAAAATTTAAAATTCCAAATCAGACTGAAAAAATTCATCAAGCGAATAAAATACCTTTTCACAAAATACTTTCCGAACTTTTTGTTTAGAGAGCTTTACACTAGTTATTTTTTAATGGATATTGGGAGCTTGTTGTACAGTTTTTTTGACATGATATGAGGTCCATTAGTCACCTTGGCTAACTTATGACTAGGAATTAAAATGTTATAGTTTTTTCTCAGGGTGAAGCCCGAAAGAAGACAAGTATCATCTCTGTTCTAAAACTTGGAGCAATTTGATTTAACGTAGATTACGCAATTAAAAATATACATGCAAGTAACAGTTAATATATTCAACTTTGCAAATAGTGGTTTACAGGAATCGAGTTTTTTTTAAAACAAATTGTTCTAATATTTTTTTTCTGGAAAATTAATAAGATACTGATTCTATTGCAGTTGCCAAAACAAATAATACAGTAATTGAGGGCAGAGTAAATATATACATAATAGTAACTTTTAAGAATTTCAATAGACACAAAATTACGCAGATTCCATATAACGAAACAATGTGTCGCTAATTTCTTCAGTATGAAATCAACATGATGATTCCAATTGAGTTGGGAATCAATAAAAACTCCTAAAATTTTTTTATAGTTTACCTGTTCAATATTTTTAATCTCAGACCTAACCAATACACTACAATCAGTTTCCTGAATTGTAAAGAAAATGGTGTTGGTTTTAAGATTATTTAGAATCAAGCCATTCTTAGAACAATAATTTTGCATGTTGAATACAGCATCATTTGCTCTTACTGACAATGTTTCACATTCCGAACCACTGACAGTAAAAAATGGGTCATCAGCAAATTGTATAGAGCACTGTGGATGATTAATTTTTGAAAGGTCATTAACAAATAAAATAAATAGTGTAGGCCCCGAAACACTACCTTGGGGCACACCTGTAACAACGGCGCGAAATTCAGAGAAAAATGACCCAGTCTGAAGCCTAACTTTAACAACCTGTGTACGACCAGCTGAATAGGTTTCAATCCATTTCAGACTTAGACCACGAACGCCCATGCCAAACAGTTCATCAAGAAGAAGACCATGATGACTGATATCAAACGCTCGTGTCAAGTCGAAAAGAACACTAAGTGATTTTTCATCGTTGTCGAAGTTTGATAATACATGATGATGTAAAGAAAGGATGGCATCCTGGGTTGACAAGCCCACTTGAAACCCATATTGGTTGTCAGATACGATATTGTATTTATTTAAAAAGGACCCAAGTTTTGATATGATTCTTCAAATATTTTCGAAAATGGAGATAGTAAAGCAATACCTCTGTAGTTCGATATTATATGCTTATCGCTTTTTTTATAGACTGGGACGACCATTGCTTGCTTAAGTCGGGAAGGAAAAATACCTTCAGAGAAAGATAAATTGATTAGATAAATCAGAGGTTCCATTATTTTCAAAGCAGCCTTCATTAAAACATTGCCTGGCAATTCATCAACCCCACTGGAATTTTTCGAACATGCGAATTTAATTATTTCCACGAGTTCAGTTTCATCTATTGGATAGAGGAAAAGACTCTCAGTTTTTATACAACGATTTTCAATGCCACCAGGTGCAGTATTTTTTACTTATGACTCCACTGAATCGACAAAATAACTACTAAATGCTTGAGATATACCGGGACCATCGTCAACAAGTACACCATCGCCAATGTCTTAGATGAATCGTTTATAATAGTATTTTTCCTGATGATAGACCAGGCAGCTTCAGATTTATGTTGAGCCTTGAGGAATTGATTATTAAAGTATTGACTTTTTGAGAGCACAATTTTTTGTCTATGATTTTTTAAGAGTTGCTTATATTGACCCAATAAATGTACATTGGTTTGGCTTTTGTTCAAATTATAAATATCTCTGAGTAATATACCTTCTTCAACGATATCCTTAGTAATCCATGGTTTGTGTCTACTTGAATTTTGATTTTGTTTAATTTTTTGAAACTGTTTAGGAAAGGATATATCAAAAGCTTGAAGAAAAACATCATGAAAATGGGAAAATTTAGTATCGAAGTCAAATTCAGTGAAGTATAGAAAATTGCACTTTTCATCCGATTTCGGCGACGAAATTTATAGGTAAGGTAATACTTGGTAATGGGGTCAAACCCGAAAACGGTCATTTAAATAAAATCAAATATAGGTAATTAGACAAAAGTGTTTTTATTCATTTCATTAAAGTTTCAGTATTCCTACGAAATCTGCAATTGTTTGACACGCGTTAACTATTTTGGCGCGAAACTCTTTGAGAACCGTTACGATCTTTGCAATGGTCCTAATGATATTTTGTTAATTGGCTTGCCAATATTTTGGTATACTTAGAGAATAATTAGAGAATATATAGGTATATGACGATTACAAATAAATATCATAGAATCTACTTAATTTTAAGTAATTCACTGTTTTCCAATTCCTAACACAAATGAAATATTATTTTCCTGTGTTTTCATTTTTAGTTCGAATGGATGTTCCAAATTTGGTATATCGATTTGATGTGAATGTGTGTAGAAAGTAGCAAGTATTAGAATAAATATGATACTTCACGGAAGCTCGTCAAATTTTTTTTATCAAATAGACGTTACAGTTTGTTCAGGACTGTTGTATTAAATATTCATTATGCATGTATTTCTTCAAGCATTACGATATCCATTTATCACTAGTGAATAATGAAATCATTACAGAAAAGCAAGTAGGCAAGTTCGTTCATAGAAATAGTAATAGTAATAGTGTAAGTGCATTTATTAAAAACAATAAAGACAAAACTTCGGTATCGGATAGATCAGGAGTATATCAGCTGAGTTGTGGCTCTTGCCCAAAACTGTATAATGGCCAAACAGGGAGATTATTTTCCAAAGAATTAAAAGCTTAGATGTAATTTTGTGAATAGAAAGACCAATTTCACATTTGCAAACCACCTTTTAGCAGAAGTACATGAGTTCAGTCATGAATATGACATGTTATATTTAGAAGAGAAGAGTTTGAAATTCAATCTTCTAAAATGTCAAGCAATCAATAGATTCAAGAAAAATTAGGTATACCAAGCATTAAATTTGTAAAATATAGTAGATAAAGATACGCCCGAAGAAGCCATTGTATGGCGAAACACGTGTCGCGTTTTTATAAAACTGTTTAGTGGAACATTTTTGACTGTGAGTTTTAGAAAGTATTTTGAAGTGTTTTGTCTGAGAAACTTTGCCAAAAATCCGACAGATATAATTCAACGCGACAAAAGTTGTTTTCTGTTAGAAACTTGACAATAGAAATAATTGTTGTATACGTTTTTGTGAGAGATTGTATCAATTAATCTAAAAAGTCGTCCACTTATACTTCAAGGTCCTTCTTCACAGTAAATTAGAAATCAACCCTGAAAAATCATCGTTGAATTCCTGATAAAATCACCTATCCAATAGATGGCATATATGGGGTTATTTTGTTTGATATTTTGAAGAGGAGTGTGTACGCATCTTAGCGATACCTTATATTATTTCACAAAAATTAGGTGTTTCGGGAAATTTACATTACTGTCTTATACAGTGCTAGTCAAAAGTCCCCTCCCCCCCTCGTATCTTTTGAACGGGTATACTTCTAATAATGAAATTCGGAGGGTGGAAATAAACGGATGTAGGCTTCTTAACTGGTCATAACAGGTGACGCAATAGTCATAAATGACGTCACAAGGCCACTGTGACCAAAAATTTTAAATGGGACCCTATGGCAAGTGACAACTCGTTTGGAAGGTATTGAAAATACCTATTCAGTCATACCAATTTTGTTTGGGTTTCGGCTGATTTTGATTGATAAATTGAAGAAATACGAAAATTATAGTTTCGCATTTAATTAATAAAGATTTAAGAACCAGTTCTTATAATAAGTGTTCAAAATGTGCTCCATCTACTTCCTGGCAGTAATGCATCCTATTGCTAAACTCTTGTCGTACTCGTCCCAGTGTGTCAGCGGAAATTGCCCTACATTCTTCAACAATTCGTTGTTTCAGAATGGCAATACTGTCAGGTGCTGTAGCGTAAACCTTAGATTTCAAGTACCCCCATAGAAAAAAATGAAATGGTGTAAGATCCGGTGACCGAGCTGGCCATTCGATCGAACCTCGTCGTCCAATCCATCTACCACGATATTCTTCATCTAGGTAACGTCTTACTGCACCGTAATAGTGTGCAGGAGCACCATCTTGTTGAAACGTTATTTCCAAGTTGTCGAATTCATCTGGATTATCTTCTAGAATTTCAAGAATTAACGCCTCAATATCAGTTTGTAACATCTCCAGATACAATTCACCGGTTAAGTTAGCATTGAGAAAAAGAGGCCCAACTATGTGGTTTCCCAAAATACCTGCCCAAACATTTACTTTTTCTGGAAATTGAGTATGTTTTTCACGAAAGATGTGAGGATTTGTGTCACTCCAATACCTCACATTTTGAGTGTTAACATTTCCATTGAGAAAGAAAGTACTTTCGTCACTAAAACAAATTGTCTGTATGTAGCCTGGTTGTTGGTTCATTTTATCGGTTTCACAGAATTCTAGTCTTCGGTCGGGGTCATCATCTGAAAGTTGGTGCACCATTTTTAATTTGTATGGATGAAATTTGTTTTTAGCCAACACCCTATGTACTGTCCTTTGACTGACTTCACAGATAGACGCAACTTGGGCTGTGGAAGAAGTAGGGTTCACTACCATTTCTCCAAGTATGTCAATTTTTTGTCATCACTAATTGTTGGTCGACCAGATCGTTTGGCATCTTGAACACTACCTGATGCTTCAAACTTCCGAAGAAGCTCCCTCAAATAAACCCTCGATATAGGGCGATCGGGGTACCTCTCATTAAACAGTCGTTCCGCTGCATGGAAATTGTTTCTACATTCACCAATTATTAAGATAGCTGCTACTTTGTCGGCTACAGTACGTACCATTTTGCCTATGTAAATACTTAAACGTCTCGTTAAACAATAGCTTAGGTAAATTTTCAAGGTATAAACACTTTTGACAAGTAGATAATTCAAACACGTCAACCTTTTTGACAATGAACCAGAGGCGTACTTTAAAATCTTTATTAATTAAATGGGAAACAATAATTTTCGTATTTCTTCAATTTATCAATCAAAATCAGCCAACCCAAACAAAATTGGTATGACTGAATAGGTATTTTCAATACCTTTCAAACGAGCTGTCACTTGCCATAGGGTCCCATTTAAAATTTTTGGTCACAGTGGCCTTGTGACGTCATTTATGACTATTGCGTCACCTGTTATGACCAGTTAAGAAGCCTACATCCGTTTATTTCCACCCTCCAAATTTCATTATTATAAGTATACCCGTTCCAAAGATACGAGGGGGGGAGGGGACTTTTGACTAGCACTGTATATGGAGATATTGAACGTGGCTCCTTTTGAAAAAAATTCCCTATATGCAATCAATTATTTATATTTTGAGCTGTTTTGGAATCATCCGTATCTCTGAGTATAGATTGGAAATGAGTCAAATCACTTTTCAGTATCGTCCTTCCATTTTTTATTTTTATCATTCATTTTTGGATCCATTTTCAACCCGTTTGATATCTTGATAGAGTTTTTCAACACACTGATCTCATTTCAGATCATCAGACACGCACAGTTTTGAAAAAATAAAACCTTCTCAAAAACAAACTTGGTCTAAGGAGCAAAACGAAATATAGTCAAAAAGTGTTTCGCTCCGAAAAAAAAGAAGTGCTAGAATTGAATTAGTTCTTGTTTGTATCTAAAATATAAGGAAAAGAAATATTCATCATTATTAAAAAAATAGAAACTGGGCTGCAATCAAAGAATACGTTTACTGTTGTTATAGAAAGAAGAAATAATAATAATAATTTTCATTTGATATTTTTTTACCCATGTTGTAGTTTCATTTCATTAGAAATTATGTTATTTTTTCATACTACGTGTTTATTAGTTTACCGAACAATTTTTGTCAGCAGTTCTCAAATTGAAGAATAATACTCCATTCAAATAAATGTTTATTCAACCTGATCAAATTTTTTCTGTGCTGAAATATTCCAAGTCTTTTTTATTTTGATTGAAATGTCTGCTGCAGGTTACAATCGATGATGATATGACGTATTCATCGTCATGAACAGTCAACATAATACAAAAACATTGGTTTAATCTCCACTTCATTATGTTCAACCTGAACATCATACCTCTAAAAACTGAAAGGGAGTTTTCGAAAAAACTATTGCTAAGAAAAAGAGAATTGAAACTTATTACTAATATCTGTTTCACAAATTATATCTTACCTTATGCTAGTCACTCAGAACTTCGTTTCGTCATAGAAAACATACTTAGTGCGATTTTTACCTAATTTTTGAACTAAATTATATATCGGAAATCCGTAGTGCTGCTGTGGATTTTTATATAGAATTTATTGAAACTGTAGACATTCTGGATATTCACTATTCATTTCTCAATAAATTCATTACCAGATCATTCATCATATTTTAGATTTTTCGTTTGTGAAAAAAATGTCATTTTTCATTTACTCATTTCTACTCAGTCACACTTCGATTATTTTTGTGCAGTCAGGTTTTCAAATCTACAATTTTAAAGTCAAATCCGAAGTTTCCTGCTTAATGTCTAAAATTGATTTACACAACGCGATTTCTGTTGAGGCGTCCATGCCAAATAATTAGAATTTGAAAATCTAAATTTGAAAATACAAACAGGAAACGGTTCAAAATATGTCTGTCGCACCCCTACGAACGACAACCCTCAGAAGTATAAACTTGTACTAGCTATAGATTAACGAGGTCTTACATTTTAACGTGTGATTCCGAACACTATATTGATATTTTCAACTTATAACATATTCAAATTTTTGTATCTAAGATAGTGCAGAGGTTAAAATTGCTTCGACAAGCTAAATGGAATAACGCACTGTTAGTAATTATATTATTATTATCCTAACTAGAACGGAAACAGTACATTTCCGTACTCGACACCGTTATCCGAAAAAGCTGATTTCGGGTAAGTAGTCGAATGTGGGAAAGTATGAGTTCAGATCAAGCATTTTTCTACAAGTGAATATGTTACGAAGCTCTGATAAAACTTTTATATGCGAAACAATTCCTGATCTAAATTGCTTGTATAGATATAGGGTGATGCACGCACACGAACGCTTGTACAAAAAACATACAAAACAGGAACTTTTTCATAAAATTCTACATCTCTCAAAAAATTTTCCATTTCTATTATCGAATTTCTGCACCACGACAATCTAGTTAGAATCATGAAATGCAAGTGCAGCGTTGCCCGATTGTGGGCTGACCAGCATGCTATCCATTGAAAGTGTTCGTATAAACCTGGGCTCACAAAGACACTATTCACATCAGGTGTATACAATTACACAGCCACGCCTCCTGGCGAAGTTTTGTGAAAGTAAGTGGTGTATCAGCTATGTGTATATGGTGTAATGGTCGGCCCAACCGAAAATTTGCTAAACGTCATTTCACATGATAACATGTCCAAAAAACACTATATACAGTGGGAAACGTTGGTGAACCCGAAACCGGGACGGGATCTCTCAGTCAAAAAATAAAAAATCAAATCTCTGTTCTACTTTGTTCTACTAATAGAAATAATTGCTTGAATGCAAGCAAGATATGAATGGAACCACCTCATATTCATTTTTTTATTGAAGCAACAAGTTTTCCTTTATTTTGTATCTCAATATTGATATTTAATCACAAAAAGGATTTGAAGCTAATAACTTCTAATTATTATATGCGAGCGCTTTCGATAGCAGGCTGGGCTGTTATCTTCAAGGCTCTACTCAAACTGAACGTTTTATCTTCTTGTTTATTCTTTTATACTGCTAGAACGTCTTAGTGCAGGTATTTGTCCTCTCCGGATGAAAGGAGAAGACAAATGACAAGGATATGACAGATTTACTTGTCCACTTATAAATAGCTTACTATCAATTATTTCCAAATTTGTCATTCTAGTTTCTGAATATATGTGAATTTCCACAACAAATTTTGTTTTTATTCTATGACAAACTTTTTCCTGGTTGCCAAAATGATGAGTTAACATTCAACGTGATGTTTTGCTTGTTTAAATGATGAGATAGAGGAAAAACCTTAATATTTAGGAAGGCTTGAATATTCAAAAATGATAAACTCAAATAACTTCTTTGTCCTTCAGTTGGAAACACCAATATTTCAACACCTTTTTACCTAGAAAAAATAATGAAACCTATTTGAGTATTATAATACCGGATATAACGTGAGAGTGGGCAACGTACACCTTCAAAACAAGTTAGTTAGTTCACTGATTTCCTGGGTCATAAATATCGACACAATGTTCTGAAGTTTGGCTGGGAAAAAATCAAAAAGACGTTGGCCGTGATGATGATTATCGCATACCGTGATAAATATTGTACAAATGGATGTACCTCTTACAAAATCGATCCATTATAGTTTTTAAAAAACATTTTATGGAGACTCGTTCTGGATATTTATTTCTTCCAAAGTAAATAAAATAGTGGAAATTATATAAGCATCCGACAAGGATACATCTGAATCTGAAATGAGAAGATGAATGCTTTGCTGAAGTGTGGAAACTTTTTTAATTTAAAGACATTGTTTACACTTTAGTCTTGTTTGACCAATAATAATATTCATGAATGAATATATTGTTTTCAATTGATTGATCTCTGTTTGGAAAGCTAATTAAAGATTGAAATTATCCAATTCTTTGAAAATCATCTGACAAGTTATGTGGAATTAAAAATTTTAGTAAAGAGAAGATTAGTAAATTTTGCCAATTTGTAGAGGAATAAATTAAAGCTGATAGAACAAAAAAAAAATCAGGAGAAGAAACAACTGATTAGAGTTGAAAGATGTATTACCTACCAGTGGTTCCAAGCGTTTGAGAAGCAATCTTTACAATTCCAGCGATATGATTGCGCTAAGACATATTGTGTCCATTTTAACCCCCAACAAACTTATCGAAGCAGGAAGCGAAATTGTCTGTTCTTACATTATTATGTTGAATAGAATAGAATTTTCATGTTTATAGCAAGTCAAGTGTATAGGCGTTCTTGAATAAACAAAGAAAACAAAGAAGTAAATTGTAAAAATATTAAGCAACGCACAGTTGCCTACGTACATATATAAACAAATAAATGATATGATGATAGGGGTATTCACAAACTACCACAGTATAATCGATACCGGCGAGTATGTTTCATCTCGAGAGTAGACATAGCTGACTGAACTGTGCTAAAATGATCGTAGTATTCCGAGACTGAGTAAAGACATTAGTTGGGTAGCATTCTTTTGAATTTGGTGATACTAAGTTCTTTTTTGAGTTATTTGGCAGAGAGTTGAAAAGATTGTATTTAACAGAATTCATTTTTGATCTGGTCAAACGATAACGGCATGTTCTTACCTTGTCCGCATTTCTCGTGAACTGTTGGTGTATGTCAGATCGTTTCTTTCTCTAGCAACTGAGCATTTTTTCTGATTTCAGTAGCGTAATTTTTTGAGTAATGGTCTACAGTGCTCCCGGAAACCTGCATGTGCCAGTATTCTTAGAGTTTTTTCCTGTAGTTTGAAAATTTTCATCGAACCAGGAGAGTTCACCCAAAGAACAACACCGTAGCTGATGTGTGAGTGGAATAATGCAAAGTACGTCATTTTTAGAATCTCACCGCTTGTGATGTTTTGCAATTGACGAAGGATAAATATTGCACTAGATAGTTTATTTGCGAGAAGATCTGTATGTTGATGCCAAGATAAAGTACTGTCAAGAGTAATGCCAAGTAATTTTACACTTTTGTTAGCTGAACCTACAGTGGTGAACTCAAGATATTATATAAAGTTGTGTCATCTGCATAGGGAGACATGAAATTACATATGGCATTAGCATAAATAACAAAGAGCATGGGCCCAAGTATTGAACCTTGTGCAATAAATATTCGAATTGGAGTCCTTCCATTTTGAGACAAATAATGGGACAATAAGATGGTCTGCAAGATCTCACTATTTTGGACTATTTTCTGTGGGGGACATTGAAAAATGCTATTTACGCTGGCAGAGAGATAGAAAATGTGGAAGACTCAAGATTGAGGATTTTGAATGATTTCGCATCAATGCAGCAAATAAGTGTATTGAAGGCAATAAATAATATGAAAACCGAGTTTGAAAATGTCTCGAAACAATTCGAACATTTATTGCGCCAATAATTTTTTTGGGTACCTATATAAATTACTTCATTTCAATTTTCATTACAATTATAGTGTTCGTTTCGGATGTTATTACTGCTACCATTTTTTTTCTGCTCATCAAAACACATATAATATATTTTTGTTGTGGATATGTTTCAGATAGTCATAAAAGGTTTTCTTATTCGAAGTTCATTGTAGAAAACGCTCAGAGCAATGGAAAAAATATGAATAGGTACCTAAAAACGAAAAAAAAAAACTCTAGAAAAACTCTACGGTACATAGGGAGACGTGAAAGTTGCTATTATGTTTTTATTCAATTCAGTTAACCAATTTCCAGGGCCGTAATTTGAAAGGGAATAATTCACACAATTATGATCGAATATTACCGAAAAACCCGAAATATAAAATTGAATTTAATTTCTCAGTATGAAGTGAACGTCTACGATCCAAAAACTACAACAAAAATACAGGTCCGTGTTTGAAAATTTTCAAAGATGGGGGTGACCCAAGTCAGATGACACCCTGTATAAAAGATTCATGGATATATTCTGAGAGCCCACATCAAATGCCAATAGCAAAATGTGGACAGATTTTCACTATGTCTGCGAACAAAGAAGATATAGGCAAAAAAATTATTTGGGATTATTTGGTTTTTCCTGTATATCTCCAGAACTAAAAGAGCTATATTCGATTTGTTTACATCATTGAATAGGTCTCTAAAATACGCAACTTTGCCATAATTTAACCGACACTCTATCTCTCATCGTTTACGAGATCCCCATGTACAGAAACGAATATGAATAGCCCTGTATGAGATGGATAGAAACTAAGATCAAACAAAATGAAGATCAATCAAATACACTACCATTTGTGATGCGATGATTTTCTGAACGTGAATATTTTTTAAGACATATACAGTTTGTAGGTATATATATATATATATATATATATATATATATATATATATATATATATATATATACCTACAAACTGTAGGTTTTCGGTTAAAATGAATAATCTGAAAGTGTCGAGTTTGTACATTCTATGCAGTTCTTGCTCAGCAATCAAACTGGAAATATTGTGCTTTAACATGGAACGCCATCACTTACCATTGGCTGAGATGAATAGAGCTGTAGGGCTTCTTCAAGGTGGCATGCGACAAAATGATGTAGCTCTTCGTTTGGGGATCTCCGAAAGTGTTATCAGTCGATTGTGGCGGCGTTTCCGTGAAACTGGCAGTCCAGCCGAACAACATCCAGGGCGAGGACGCGCTACAACTGCACTTCAAGACCGATTTTTGGTCTTAACCGCAAGAAGACAACCGACAATCACAGCACCTGAGTTGGTTAACGTGTTGCAGCAGACGCACCAGGTAACCATTGGTCGTGATACTGTCAGAAATCGACTGCATGAAGCAGATCTCCACATCAGAAGGCCACTTAGATGTCCACCTTTGTCGAGAGGCAATCGCGGTAGAAGATTAGAGTGGTGTCAAGAACATCAAAACTGGGATGCAAATGATTGGGCCACAGTTTTGTTTACAGACGAATCCAGATTTGGATTTCATCCAGATTCTCGTCGAGTAAAACTGTGGAGACGACCTGGAAATAATGAACGTTTGAGACATGTCCAGGAAGTCCACACATACAGAGGTGATACAGTAATGCTATGGGGCGGAATCATGATCGGCGGTAGAACCGATCTCGTTTTTCCAAATCGCTCCCTCACAGCTTGACAGTACCTCGACACCATTCTTCTACCTATCGTCCGTCCGTTTGCTGGTGCTGTTGGTGAAAACTTCCACCTAATGCACGATAATGCTCGTCCACATGTCGCGCGTCTAGTGACTGACTGGCTCACCAACGAAGGAGTTGATGTATTGCTATGGCCAGCACAATCACCGGACCTGAATGCCATCGAGCATGTGTGGGACATGCTTCACCGAAGAATTACTCCGCATATGGGAAACATTCACAAAACGTTTCAATTGAGAGAGCTTTTAATCGCTGAATGGGCAAATGTACCTCAACAAGACATTGACAATCTCATTTTGTCGATGCACGATAGATGTAGGGCCGTAATAAACCAGCGTGGAGGCCATACTTTGTACTGATTCCAATTTTTTTTGTATTATGATTTTTTTTCGAGGTGCCAAAGAAGAGCCATATATTTTTTTAGTTTTGCTTATATGCGCACTCAGTATTTTTGACCATTTAATAAATTTTGTTGTAAGTTACATAATAATCACCCGTCAACTTTTTTTTCCCTAAAGCGATCTAAAAAAAATTATTGCCATTTTTAAAAATATCCCTAGACTTTTCCGATGTGTATATATATATATATATATATATATATATATATATATATATATATATATATATATATATATATATATATATATATATAAATAGTCTGATGATAAATAGTTTTGCAGATGATATGGCAATAATCTACAAGGGGAAACATGGACAGATTTGAAAACAACAACAGAACCAGACCTGAGTAGCAAATGTGACTGGTTCAAATACAACAAACTAACAGTCAATACTCAAAAACATCTTACTCAAACTTGTGAACCCTGGAAAAAGATCACTTGAAAATATTTTGGAATGATAATTGATAGACACTTGAGATGGGATTTACATATCGAGAAGGTGAAAAATAAATTAAGAGGTCTACTCACAAAATTTAAGTACTTAGTGGAATTCTTGGATATGAAAAATTCAAAAAAAACTGTACTATGCACTTGTGCAATCTCAGGTTTCTTACGGAATCTTAGGTTGGGGAGGTTTAACAGAAAATATTATACATAAACTGAGTATCATACAAAAATGGATTCTGAGAATAATGTTGAAGAAGAACATAAGATATCCCAGTGACAAGCTATTTTCAGAGGCCAATGTTCTTGACATAAGACAAATATTTTGTCAACGAATTCCAATGTATATCCGTAAAAATAAAATCAACACCCATCGACCACCGTTATGAAACTCGAATAAAAAATAAAAACATGAAAGTTCCAACCTGCGAAAAAACAGCCGGTCAACGCTCAGCAGAATATCCAATTTACTGCCACAAAACCTCAAATCTATCAAATTTTATACTTCTTCCAAATACCATGTAAAACAATGGATGAACACTACAGATAGAAACATAATCAATAACCTTAGAAACCTAAAGTTTCTACAATGAACAGTTACACTCCAGTTACGACATATACCTGACTATGACAACCCACCTATCAAAATAACACACCAAAACCCTACCTTGACAGTAATAATAAAAAAAACAAGAAAATTATGCAATTAGTTCAATAATACCTGTGTAAATATTTAAATATATAATTGTTACTGTTGATTTATTACTGTTGTATCCTATACCATATAAATATTATCATTTATATCACGCACAAGCGTTAAAGCCTCAGTGATGTTTCATGTCTATTTTCAAAGTTGGATAGCCTTTTTTTTGCTGTATTTTTCTATTTGTGAAAATAAACATTATTATTATTATTATTATTATTACACTTATTGAAAATATTTTGTTAAACCAATATATAAGTTGTATGGTGTGAATAAACTTTGTCTAATATTCGAATTTCTTTGATTCTGTCAATCTGTTAACCAAACTTTCTTCCACACGCACCTATTCTATTCGATGACGGCGGATGGCAAAAAAAGCAGGTGTCATTTCATAAGAAGGATTATTTTTGTCGATGTGTTCCATGCCCACGCTGGTATCGGAAACCTTTAAGTGATTATGTGAACTGGGTAAGGTGTAACACACCCATTTCTTATTAAGCATTGGCGCGCTGACGCATCAGAAAAATGGGCATTTTTTTCAACAGAGAATTGCTGTATAAAGTTGATAATCAGGGTCTAGTTTTCAAATCTCTAACGTTGATTTATTCCTAAGTGTTGTTTCTAATAATTTTAATTATAATTTTATGCTTATTATATTATTTTTGAAAATGAAAAAGCGATTGATGAGAATAGGTATTGGAAATGTTCATTCAAATAACGTAATATATTAAAGAAGAAAGTAATACAAATCATGAAATTATGGAACAACAAATTCAGTTGCAGGAAAACCCGGAAAAACCTGCAGCTCCACATCATCTGAAGATCTGGATCTACCAATGTCCTCTGTTTCATGGAATAAAATGTAGGGTGTCTCCAGAAGCTCCGATAAGTTAGAATTATTGCCAGAATATTTAGTGACACGACTATCGTCAAACTTAAACCAGTCCGTTTCGTCTTTGACCAATGCGAAAGACTAGATTCAACGCCAGAAACCATAGTGAATAATGACTGCATGAATATTATAATAGTGGTCTGCTAGATTGAAGTATTCATCTATTTCGGACGTTCGTAAGAATTGGGTGCTTCCGTCTAAGGATGACTGATGTTTGAAGATCATCAGTGTTTATATCAGCTTGACTGGTGCCTCAGCTATAACTCAACTACCAGATTATAATGATTATAGTCTTGATCAGCTAGTGTTTCTATATTATCTCCTGAAATTGATAACAAAGTGTCGTCTGCAAAAAGGTTCATGAAATCACAACCATGAATGGTATCTATATCATTCAGGCAGATTAAAAATAGTATAGGTCCCAAAACACTCCCCTGAGGTACCCCGAAAACGACATCGTGAGATGATGACACTGAATCCTTTATACTGCACGAGCAATTCGAGAGCATGATCATCTCACGTGGAGGTGATGTGAACTGGTCACTGAGATCACGCGATTTGATCCTGTTAGATTTTTCTTGTACGGTTTTCTTAGGTCGCAGGTGTATGCGAATGAGCCACAAAACAAAGCAGTCCTCAAAGCCAACGTAACCTAAGCCATCTGTCAAATTCAGCCTGATTTATGCGATTTTTATGGAAAAGTGGACGTTGCGGAATAAACTCTTTACAAAGATGTGTAGATCAGGCAAAAACAGGAACTTTCAGACACGAACTGGAAGGAACAGCCCTCTCAAAATAACAATTTTCATATACGTTCATATACGTTTTCATATACATTAAATTACGCGAGAGGAAAAATACTTTCGAAAAAACTACTCTTATATGAACTAGTTGTTCCACATATCGAAAAACCCATTAGTCGAAGACACTTAGTTTCATTTACTAATTTTTATTATTCTCATCAATCATGTATTGTGTTCTAAAAATTTTAGTTTCTAATCAATATTTCAAAAAACTCTTTGTATTGTGCAACCGGCATCAATTTGACGAAACAGCTCAGCAATATGACTACGAAATGTAAAAAAAAGAGATGTTTCGAGAAATCAGTGATGACTGCGTTACTCAAAGGACACCCTGTGAATGCAATTATTATTTTGACAAAGCATAAATATCGCCCGGCGGTGTTGCCTACAACGTCGTCCGCCAATAAGGAAATCGTTTCCTCCTCTCTGCAGCGTGTACTGCAAACAGACAACTGAACGTTCTGTATGAGTTTGCGAAAAAATCAATGAAGAATTGAAAGTGATCGATAATAAATGCACGCTCAGTTTCGTCAACTCATCATAATCAAAGACGTGAGCATGTTCAAAAGTCCATATTGGCTCATTGTAAAAAGTGTCTCGACTGTTTCAGACAGATTGCGCTTCTACCTGTATCATTATACGCGGATAATAACAACCATTCAATACGGGATAATCAAAATTAATGTGGTTAATTTATAACAACTCATGAATATCATGAATATGATATGTACATAAACAACAATCGGCGTTATGTATTATTTAATAATGGAGAGAATATATTCACACTGTGGAGCACGCTTATGTAAAACTATGTTAATTAGGTAGCAGGTACTTTACTGTTCTACACAGAATTCTGAATGAAAGATTAATAGCTATCAACCAGTGAAGACTGCTAAGCGATGCACCCCACTAAAAATTATGTAAATGTCGTAAAGAACTTGTGTCTTTTTCATTATTCAAATAATACCTGGACCGCTATTATGATTATAATTACTTGCAGTTGACTCTCTAGCAACAAGTAAACAGCCGCCTTTCGATATATCTTCGGGGGACGTTGAAAGGTTGTTGAAAAAAATTGATGGAATCGTAG
This sequence comes from Leptinotarsa decemlineata, assembly GCF_025532065.1. NCBI lineage: Eukaryota > Metazoa > Arthropoda > Insecta > Coleoptera > Chrysomelidae > Leptinotarsa > Leptinotarsa decemlineata. Next base: position 6,838,374 of record NW_027412556.1, on the reverse strand, counting down.
AATCGGTGCAGTTTTGTGATGAACCAGGTTCACATGCGGCGTTGCCGATACGATGTGGGACTATTTATATCTCGGGAACTGGCAACACTAATGTCACTAATATCCATTAAAAAACTTTGTATTTCATCTTCCCTCGAATTTTTATTCGGTACTTTGATGAGCTGTCGCGAATGATAGGAAGCCTTGTTAAGAACTATTGCACTATTTACATCCAAATTTGGAATTAATGTGTTTTCAAACCATTTCTCTAAAATATTAGCTTCCATATTCTTATGATAGTCAACATTGCAGTCCTCACGTTTTTTTCCACACAATTTCAAAGAATTCAGAACCCATCCTTTACTTCCTCCGCGATGCACAATGATTAGTCGCGATCCTTTGTTTGCAGGCATGTTAGGCGTACACATTCTTGAACCATCACTCCACCTTTTCGTAACTGTGTCGAGAGTGTCACACCAAGTTTCGTCCAAATAGAAAATTTGCCGTTGTTCTTGTCTATATTTAGTTATGTGTTCTAAGTATTTGTTATGCAATTTCACTATTCTTCTGCTTTCTATAACTGCTTGACGTTTATTTATAACTTTAAATCTAGATCCTAGTTTCTTTATCCAATTCTGAAGTGTTTTGTCACAGCAGCTCACGTTATGGCAGGAAGTATTCAATTTCTTCCTTATGACTTCAGTTGTACGAATCTCATTGCATTCGTGACAGTCGTATATTATTTTTTTCAATGATTTTAGTAGGTGAACATCTGAAGGTTTTGGTAATCCTTTGTCATGTCGTGTCTTGCGTTCATAAGATTTGTTTTTGACTATTTTACGTACAGTTTGGTGAAGGAATTTCGGTCAAATCTGATGTTGCTTGTAATAGTTTGTTTTCCTCGAAACCAAACTTGAAATGTAGATTCTTATATATATTGATTGAATATATCACTGTGTTTCAATATCCACAAGCATCTGAATCTTATTCACTGGTATCCTTTTTTGCATTGATCACAATCGCTATTGGAATCACTACACAGGAAAAAGTCTGCGTTATTATCACACTCGTTATTACTATAAGTACTTGTTTAAGAACGTAACATTTTAAGCAGATGACAAAAATTCTAAGTAATTATAACTGCACCAATATCGAATTTCAATACTCAAATCGCGATCAGTTCCTGAACTGAACACGACGGCGATAACCATCCCAGCATCCCAGTCTACAGTCCACGTGCGCCACGTGAACTAGTTCAGCTTTCTATGTATTGGTTTTTTGGCCTTTGAGTGTGTCGCCCACTTTAAATTTGCATCATATGGTTTACTTCTACTATAACACCTTAGACTGTGACATATACGTACTCACAGCGTTTTGATGTACAAGTACTGTTTACAGTGAGTTAAAAAAATCAATATTACCAAAAAATGGAAATTTGAGGAGAAGGTTTTCGTTGGATCATTTTCCACATCTTCGACGTGGATTATCTCAAGAATGTGTTCTTTCTATGTTCTTTGTATGACGATGAGGCACTATCAAAAACCACAGTATAATGCTGGAATAGTGAATTCAATCGTGGTCGTAGTTCGGTTGCCGACGAATTCCGTGAAGTTCGTCCAAAATCGGTTGTTGTGCCACAAAACATCGATGCATTACGTGAACGGATGAAGCAAGATCGTCATGTGACATATTGTGAGATAGAGTCATCCTTGCACATTAGTTCCACTTCAATATATTCGATTTTGTTGTAAAAAAATAGTTTTTGTTGAATACTTCATAATTCATCAATCGCTCAGAAAAAAGCTCAGGTCAAGTGGTGTAAGGAAATGATTTTAAAGTTCAACCGTGGTGCCTCAAAAAACGTGTATACAATTGTGACAGGTGACGAATCATGGATATATGTGTATGAGTCGGAAACAATCAACCGTGTAGGTATTCTAAGACGAGCTGAATCCAACAAAAGTTGGTCGTGGAAGAAGCACAGCGAAGCAAATGGTCGCCTGTTTCTTCGGCAGAATGGGCCATGTGGTCACTGTTCCGCTCGAGCAGCATAGAACAGTCAATTCTGAGTGGTACACGACCATTTGCTTGCAGGATGTCTTTGGAGAAATTCGTAAAACTAACCGCCGAACACGAATCATTCTTCATCATGACCAAGCGAGCTGTCACACATCTCGTCAAACAGGTGAATATTTGAGCAGTCAAAACATTACATTGTTGACTGATCTTCCGTACAGTTCTGATTTGGAACCCTATGACTTCTTCTTGTTCTCGAATATCAAAGGTAATCTGCGTGGTCACGCTTTACGAGCGCCGAAGAAGCAGTTGAAGCGTTCAAAAACCATGTTTTGGAGGTGTCTCAAGAGGAATGGAAAAACTGCTTTGACAAATAGTTCGAACGAATGCAGAAGTATATTGATCATCAAGAGGAATATTTCGAAAAACAATGAAGCCATTTTCATTAAAAAATCCTTTGCTATTCCCGAAATATAAATAGAAGAAGAAGAAGAAGAATATATTTATTGAAATAGGTAATCCTATTATATAAAATATATTACTAACATAGAAATTGAAAATAATTATAAAAAAACTCAAAATGTAGATATAGTTCAAAATTGAAAAAAAAATTTTAGTTTGCAACCAAAATACGTGAAATATACTTATTTCGAGGGCTCAGGCCGATTAACATTCTATGCTAAAACTGTGAAATGAATGGTCAAAATAGATCAAATCGCTTCTTTTGTACGAATTACCGATCGATCTATGGTATATGTTTTTCTCGAAAAAAATAGCCTTTCTTGTGGAGAAGTGACAAAGACAGCAGATAAGACAGAATACTTGAAGAAATATCATTTGATCCAGCAGATTATTTGGTGTTTTCGGATTTATTAGCCATGATCTGCCCGACAATTCGTCAGTAGAGGCGGCAAATATAATCAAAGGCGGCAGCAATATTCAAAAATCAGCAGACCTAGATTAATATACCCGAAAAAAGCGAATAATATTTTAGATATCGTCTGTAAAATACTTTACAACATGATCTTTTGATCTATTTGTTTATTTATATTCTTTGTACGAATTACCGATCTGAATATGCTATATCAAGGTCCTACACAACCAAGAAGTGGTATTTCTTATACTATTGGATATCTCGAAGGCCTTTGATACTGTCAACATGATCTTTTGATCTATTTGTTTATTTATATTCTTTGTACGAATAACCGATCTGAATATGCTATATCAAGGTCCTACACAACCAAGAAGTGGTATTTCTTATCCTATTGGATATGTCGAAGGCCTTTGATACTGTCAACCTTGACTGCCTAATCGTATAACTCCTTTACTATGGGTTTAATGGTCGAATTCCAGACTGGCCCAAAGCCTATATCTTTGACCGATCATAATTTGTCAATGTTAATGACTTCCTAACAGTACAAACTTCAGATACCTGAATAGTCAATAATGGCGTTCCTCAGGGTCCATTCCTTGTATCTCTGAAACTGAATGTCTTGGTGCTTTTTTTGACCAGCAGCTCAAATACTCTAAACAATTAGGTGTCGTCTCAAAAAGAACTTACCCAAGTTTCAAGAATCTGTTCCTCTCAAAACAGGATCTGGACACTACCACTGAAAAATGCTTTGCAGCTCTCTTGTCCTCGCGCATATCAACTATACTGACAAAGTTTTTGCTCCTTGTCACAAGGTTGCAAAAAATGTGAAATGAATACTTTCGTTTTATGAGAGCGGTTCTCCCTCAAGCACATATCACACCCCATATTAGGAAATTGCAACTGTTGAAACTGGACGCTTATCTTGTCAATAAGATCTTGGTTTCTGAACCACCAAAGTACCTTGTCTCAAAAATAGTTCGAGAAGGGGACATTCTCAAGCGATCACTGATAGATTTTCTATTCTCGTCAATCGTTATACATTTTTCGAGACATCAATTTCTTACTCAGTTCCTTATCTGCTAAATAATATGCTTCAGTAATTTACCTGCTCCTACTCTGAAGAAAAATCTCTCTATTCTGAAAGGCAGCTTAATTCAATACATTTCTGCAAATTTGTTCGTATCATACTTATTTTTTCAACCTAAGTTTGCGTTGGTGAGGCTCCAGCCCTCGAATCTCCGATACATTCGGGAGGGTGCGCCAGCATGATCAATAAAAGACCATGCCCCACACCGTGAGGTAAGTGATCATTGGGTCCGAGACCAAGCGCACATTATTATTATTATTATGAAATGACATTTCTGAGCTTTTGTAGGAAAATGATAAAGACATAAGAAAGAACAAAACAGCAAATAATCTGTTGCCTCCATTTTTTCAAAAATATGACAGGTCCATAGCTTTCAACCAGTGAATACCACTAATGCCATGCACCCCACTAAAAATTATGTAAATGTCGTGAAGAACTTGTGTCTTTTTCATCATTTGAATAATACCTGGACCGGTATTATCATTATAATTACTTCAAGTTCTCTCTAGCAACAAGTGAGCAGACCGTTAACAGGTTGATGTGAGAAATTTATGGAATCGTATATAGGAATTAGTGCAGTTTTGTAATGATTTAGGTTTACATGAAGAGTTCCCAACAAACCGCAAAATAGGCAAAATCTGTATATTTTTGAGCTTTGTGGTTTTGTAGATTTTTGTTCATTCAACACTCTGCCACTTTTTCTCAGGCCAATTGGCTTTCAGTGTTGAGTTTTTGATGGAGCCCACGGTCGAAACACCTCTTCTGCTCTTTTATATTCTGTGTACCAATTACCGATCGTAGAAAAGTCATGAAAACAGAAGATAGAACAAAACAATGAAGTAAATTTCGATCCAACAGATTATTTGCTGTTTTCGAATTTATTAACCGTGTACAAAAAAAAATTTTTGATTTCTATATTTTCATTCATTTGAATTATATTTGTTTGATCTGAGATATATTTTTTCATCATAAGATATTTTTATTGATTTTCCATTTAGTACCATTTTTATTTAAAATGTTTTCTCGCAAATTATTTTAATGAGTATTTGATGAAACTTTTGATTAATAATCAATTCAAGTAAATAAGTCTCATGATATTTGTATTAACCATTAGAAACGTCTAATTGCACGATTTTCAAAAAAATTGTTTTCTTCCAAAGATAAGATTTTTTTTTTGGGAAAGAAAGTTTTTGGCTTTCTACTACTCCATCTTTTTTTTTGTATCAGATGGAGTAGTAGAAAGCCAAAAACTTTCTTTCCCAAAAATTAATCACTCCTAAAAATATAACCCTTTCAAATCAAGATTTCTTTCTATTGAAAAGGATATTTTCAATGTTGTTTTCTATTTCGAGCTAAGCTTTAGATATTGAATATTCTAAAAACATGCATTTTGAACAGTATAACAATTATTTATTACAAACAGCACTGGACACACTATTTGTGTTACAGATTTTTTGCAACAATGTTATTTATTATGAAGGTGAGCATCTTTTATTGAAGTTGGCTATCCTGTGCTGGACTTGTAGTCGGTAGATTTAGCATTTCGTGTTCTTTTCAATTAGTTTATATGAGCTGACAAAGCCCCGATACATTCGGTAGGGCGCGCCAGCATTATCAACCAACGACCACTTCCCAACCCGTGGGGTAAGTGATCATTGGGTGCGAGAATCATGTGCCCTGAGCAAGCGCAGTGAGCCAAGAATGACAGCCTTCCGCATCTGTCCAGTTGAGACTTCTGCCTTAGTGCGACAAGCCGGTATGATTTCAAGATTTGAAACTAGAGGGGGCATCATTCCACCAAGGACTCCAATAATCAGAACAAGTATCTTGATGAAGTGGTCTGGATAGAGTCTGCGGAGTTCGAAGGGAAAATCTCGATATTTCATCCGTTTTTCTCGCCAGGAGCTGAAAACTCCACGACAAATATCGTCTTGCTCTGGTGGTCGAGAAGGCTTATTAGCTTGTATGAGCCTGAAGATGGGCAACGAATAGTTCCAATGAATTCAGTACTTCTCGTTCCTCATAGTGGATTCAATATACTCCGGAGCGTAGGGCAACGCCGGTGCCGTAGATGGTAATACAGGACCGTATATGCTGGACATGCTGATAGCAAGTGCATTAGGGTCTCGGACGCCTCGAAGCAGGCCCTGTGCCTTATGTCAGGAACCTCTATACACATCACGCGACTGCGGTAGACTAAGGTATTGAAAACACCATGCTGGCAAGCCATGATGAACTTCTCAGCTTCCGACTTTAGCCCACTCGACCTGAGGAGTACGAAAGTTACGCGCTTTAATAACCCAAGGTCTTCAATGTTTTCGAAGAAGACCCCATGTATTGGCTTAACCTTGTGTTGCCGTAGAGGTGAGGTGATCTCTGCGGCTTATATATGAGCTTTTTGCTGAACGGATTCCAACTCGGTGTCAGATTTGTGATCACCTCATTCACCGTCGAAAACTTAACCAAGTTTATCAGCTGCTCGGGCAGCTGCCCTGAAGAGAAATGCTCCAATTCCTGATCTGTCATGGTCGCTGACCATGCAAAGAAGGGGATCCAAACTCCTGACGACTTTACAGGCTACATCCAGTACCATTCTGTACTGTATTATCATTATTATTATTATTATCATTAACTATTGCACTTCACTGTATAGTATTGTGAAATATTAGTGTTCTAGGGTTCTAATAAGAACAAATATTCATTTTGAAAACAATAAATCTGTAGGTTTAGCTATATCCAAATGGCGAAATATAATGTATTTGAATCACTAACTGTATGGTCTGCAGGATAAGGTTTACCGCAGTTGCAGACAAAACGGCAGGTCCAAAAACCAGCGGACCACGCCTTAAAATTCGAAAACAGCAGATAGTTTTAAATTGGCCGTTGACAGCTGCATATCATGATCTATTTGATTATATTTATTAATTTCTTCCAACTGACCTTTTGAAGCTTCAGGTACAGAGGGTTTTTGTCCATGTGTCCATTTTCCATTTAATTTATTATCGGATTTTCTATACCAACCTTGCGGAAAACAAATGTATCGGGTTGGCAACACTGTTTGTATGCTATGAAATTTGGATAATGATGATAATGCAGATTAACTAAGCGATTGAAATTCGATTATCGACTGACAGCTCAATATGCAGTCGAATTATGTAATTTGGCATATCTCAGGTAGCACCGTTCGTTGATTTCTTTATGCAATAGCTGCTTGAATATATTATTGGACAGTGTTGGTTTATCTTTTCAAGTATTGTGTATTCTGTCTTTTGAATGGAAGTGGACACAATGCTTATTTGAATAAGTTGGATAGCGCCGCTGTCTGACGATATCTGAATTGTCATGGAAGGAAAGAATACTGTTCAACGATTGAGTTTCTATTATTTGATACTCTCAACAAAAAACGGGTGATGAATGAAACAAAATAATAGACAGATGTAAAAGATGAAAATTATGTCACTCGTCAGAATGTTGATTCATGGCAAACAGGTTTCAGATGGCAATTAAACCTCTATTTATCATTCAAACCATGTTCACTTGTTTCTTACATAACTGTAAAATTATTCTAGAAGTTCAATCCTGCGTCATACAGGTTTTCTGAGTTATTGACGTCACAAGTCTCTACACTGCGCGTGACTGCTTCGTTATCCCCCATGATACGATTTTCAGGTTGGATTGTGATTGAAAAATGTCCATCACTAATTGGTGGGACTTTAATAATGCGGCACCATATTGTTTTTGCAAACCATTAGTGCTCTAATGAATCTCTTTTCGGAAAAAACAAAGGTACACAACTTTAATTTTTGATTAAACGACCCTGTCCAAGGCAACATCATAAAGTATAAAGGAATAAAAGAATCTAACCTAGTATTGTCAAGACATAAAATCTTAATACAGAAAACTAAAATACTCCAGTTATTCCATTATTTTTGACAAAGTCTTGTGAATTTTTCATCAAAAACTGGATATTAATTATTATTGAAATGATTTATTATACTCGCCTATACAGGGGTCAGTTTTGGGTTTAACACACAGTACATTTCACCATGTTGACCAAAATTATGAGGATTTATCTGACACTGCTGAACTTCATCAAATAAAAAGATACAACTAACAGCGGGGATTCTGTGAAGTCCGACGTTAGACCGTGTTACCGCTTCAGGATATAATAAACAGGGCTGTACTGAAATTGTGCAGACCGCAATACTTGATATTCACTCTGTCCAAAATACATGCGGTGATTATTTATTCTCTCTGTGGCTTAATTTTGGTGAAAGAAGTCAGATATAATTAGATTTAATTCACAAGTTGAAACTGTGAATGTTTTCATTGAAATTTCTTATCGCTGATAAATTTGACTTCAGGTTTTTTTAAAAACAAACGAAAACACAGAAATTTTCCAGTGGTTAACTAAAGACAAGAAAGGGGAAAACCCTAGAAAAGTCATCAAACTGTTTGGACAGAATGATAACCTTTATCAATGCAATTATATCACAAGTACTGAATTTTGAAGGTTAATTGCTGGCCCCTCCAGCAATTAATATCGTAAACGGTTTTGCCAATCTTTTCAAACAATCGTATACCCCTTTTCAACCAAACTCTGATATTGATAGTAATCACTTTCTTGATATATCAAGCTTCAGTGAAAACGAAGTATACGAGGCACTAAGGTCGCTCAAGCCTAAAAAGACCACTGGTCCAGATGAAATTCCAGCTTTTATCCTAAAAGATTGTGCATTTGTGCTTGCTCGTACTCTATCTATACTAATTAATATCTGCTTAAGATCGGCTACAATACCAAGGAACTGGAAATCATCAAAAGTCTGTCCCATTTTCAAGAAAGGAGATAGACGAGATATTTCAAATTATAGGCCTATCTCTATTATTTGCAACTTTGCAAAGGTTTTTGAGATTCTGCTGGAGCGAGTTATATATCGGCATGTTAGTTGCAATATAAGTATAAATCAACACGGTTTTATGAAAAATCGTTCAACGGTCACCAATCTTCTGACTGTAACCCAACATATTGCTGAATCTATTGACAACAGGGCCCAAACTGATGTTATTTACACATACTTTTCTAAGGCCTTCAACAGGCTTGACCATGGCATTCTACTGAACAAACAAGTAGCCTTTGGATTATCTCCATCCTTAATCGCAGTCTTTCAGTCCTATCTACGGGATCGAAAACAATATGCTCAGCTCAATGGTTTCAAACCTACCGAATATAGTGCTTCTTCCGGTGTTCCACAAGGTTCAAATCTGGGACCGTTGCTCTTCAATATATTCATTATTGATATTGCAGATGTTATAGATGTGTATTTCCTTTCATATGCCGATGATTTGAAACTATACTGTCTCGTTGAGAACATAGATGATTGTGTGAACCTCTCAGTAAACGTAGGACGGGTTGTAGAATGGTGTTATTGAAATAACTTGCCACTGAACCTGGATAAATGTAAGGTCATGTCCTACAGTTTGAAAACGTATATATTGATCTTTGATTATTCAATAGAAAATGTTTCCCTGGTGAGACCAGAAACATTTACTGATCTTGGCGTCACATTTGACACTGCACTATCATTTAATAGGCATATTGATAATGTTGTAACCTCCTTCTGTCGTTTGTACGGATTAATTGCACGTAACAGTAGTGATTTCAAAAAAACTTTGACCTTAAAAACTTTATTCTATGCTTTCATAAGATCAAAGTTAGAATACGCGTCAGTTGTGTGGAGCCCCATTTATCAATATCATTGCTACAAAAGCATAACTTTTGCAGTCTCGAAAAAAGGCGTGAATATTATAGTGTTGCACTAACCTATAAAATTATCAAAACATAGTTAACTGCCCAACATTATTGGAAAAGTTTAATATTTGCATTCCTAGAATCTGTTCCAGACACCCGAGTACTTTCTATATTAAAACATCTCGCACAAATGTTCTGGAGAATTCTCCGATTCATACCATGTGTAAAGTGACAATTTCTGTTAGCGATAATTTAGATACATTTAGTTGCAAATTGTCAAATATAAAATCCCACTTCCTAAAGTAATTGTTTTGTCACCTATAATAAATATAGAATGTGTAGTCTTTATAGTCCCTTGTTTGTAGTGTTTGTAGACTTTACAGTCACTTGTTTGTGATGTATTTATTATACTCTGTTATTTCCTGCTCTGTAATTGGGCTATGTCCTGTAGAGTATTGTATTACAAATAAATAAATTACTTTTCAAGTGACATTTGCTAGACTAAATGAAAATATTCGAGTGAAACGATTAGTAATTTTGATGACAATACCAAAGAGTAATGTTTTCTAGCGGATATTTTGATATTTATTTTCATCAGTTTTAGTACCGCCATACATTAATATAACGTGACTGTGAGGACAAAGAAGACTTCGAGACTATAAACCGGTTTTTCAACGCACCTCTAACTAACGAGGTCCTAACTTTTAACGTGTGATTTCTAATACCTAGACTTACCACGACACTTACAAGATTAAGACACATTCACTCGATTATGACACTCACCTATAATTGCATTGTAGACACCTGATTTAGTCACGAACGCATTACCATTTGTTTTAATTACTATGAATGTGGTACTGTGTGAATTTCTTGAGGCTACAAAACATATACATGCATTATTTACATAGCACATGAGCTGAAAAGTCCCGATCCTAAGAGAAAAAATGCGTTTTTTTGTTCACAATTGGCTTTATTCATCAACGTAATCTCCAAGAAGAGCCACACAATATTTCCAATACCAACGATTCATCTTCTGCCTCAAAATAGGCCTAAGTTTCAGCATTCGAGCGAAATTTCTTACCGGTGAGCATTTTTCTGAGGTCTGTGAAGAGCTAATGGTCGCTGGGAGCCAAATCTGGCAAATACGGTGGGTGTGGGAGCATTTCTAAGTACAATTCATGTAGTTTTGCCGTTGTTTTGACTGAAACAAAATTTATTTCTTTGTCATATGCGGTCGTTTATGTGCAATTTTGGCCTTCAAACGCTCCAATAACTCTATATAATATTCACTGTTAATGTTATTTTCCTTCTCAAGATAGTCGATGAATATTACACCACGAAGCCATAACATTTTCAGCCGATTGTTGTGCTTTTGGGCGCTTTGGACGAGGATCACCAGTTGCTCTTCACTCAGATGACAATCGTTTTGATTCCGGAGTGAGGTGATGGATCCATGTGTCATCCATTGTCGCATGTCTGTGCGAAAATCAAACATGGCCAAAAAAACCAAGGAAGGCTCAGGTCACTAAGCCTAAGAATCAAGTGGGGAATGGGAAGAAATACCAGCGTGGTCCAAACAGAACTGGCTGGTATCTCAATCGCCACAAAAGAATCAACCAAGAAAGGAATTTCTGGCAAAAACATAACAATCTGCAGTGACAGCACACAAGCCCTATTAGCCTTGAACAGACAACGTATAACCTCAGGGCTAGTACTAGAGTGTCACCAAGATTTAGCCAAAACCTCGGTAGATAATAACATTATCCTGTGGTGGGTTAAAGGACACGACAGGATTAAAGGTAATCGCATTGCCGACTTTTTAGCCAAGGAAGCGGCAGGACTAAGAATTTTAGGACCAAGTGGCACCCACGGCCTGATGACTTCGACAATTGCGGAACTAGTCAAGTGTTACACCCATGCTCAATCCTTAAAGAGATGGGACAAAACCAAAGGATGTAATCTTGCCAGGATCACCTTGGGTGACCCTGGGAAGCTGGCGCTGACGAAATATTTGGCAATGACCAGGAAAAATCTACGCCTAACAGTAGGATTTCTGACTGGTCACTGTCAACTAAGGAAACCCCTCCATAATATGGAGCTGGTGGACACACCTCTATGCAGGATGTGTGAACAGGAAGATGAGACTGTCAGGCATGTCCTGTGCGAGTGCCTGGAGTTATCGTCAATGAGAGAGTGTGTGTTCGGCGAGTCTTGGCCTACACCTGCCGATATAAAGGAGATATCTCCCAGTGACCTGTCCACCTTCCTGGAAAGGACAGGATGGACGATGACCTAGGAGGACAACTCCTCGGGAGGATGTACAATGGGTCACATGTGGCCTAAGTACTGTGGGCTTACACTCACCCTCCCTACTCTACAGATAGAGATAAACATGGCCAAACACTGCTGAGAATTATCAACACGTTCTTTTGTTTGGTCAACAGTGAACTCGCGCGGCACCCACTTTGAACAGAGCTCCATCAGAGTCAAATGCTCATGTATGCTTCGTGATGCCTGTCTATTCATATTCAAAACCCTTTTTTGTAATATATATATATATATATATATATATATATATATATATATATATAGTACGTCTCATTTTGTAGGAGGACAGTAAGTTGAGTAATGTAATTCCTCACAAGAATTCTATGCAGTTGAAATGCCAAAATGCAAGCGGGTTAACTTACAATCCTTTTTGGAAGATAGTAAATCAGATTAATTATTATGAGCCAGGACAAATTTTTGAAACATTCTACACAAATTATACAAAACAAGTTCCGAAAAATCTTCAAATCACCTCCTGTCTCCACCGCATTCAGTGAGATACATTTTTGGAGGAGGGGTCTGTCCCACTATGGCTGAATGAACCGACGGGAAATTTTTGGCCACGTTGGGCCGCCGTTAGACTACGGTCCTGGTAGTATATATCGCAGGTAACAAGAAAACCGAATCCATCCTTCTAGCAACCGAGGGTTATCTGACAAAATTAAAAGAAATCGGGCATCTGAGTTCGAGAGTAATCAAATAGGTAAACCACTCCCAGCTTTTAGATCGGTGTCTACCAGGTGTCTCAGCTATGTCAGGAGTTGTGCAATTGTTTGTCTTTCCAAACGTATCAATAAGTATTTTTTCTGAATTGAAATTGAGACGTAGGCTCGGTATTGAAAAAGTGGAGCAAAAACCGAAAACCGTTCAGTAAAAACTTGACACTTTCTAAGATCTTCAAAGTATATTACCAATATACCATCGGTTGTTATAACCTATTATGAAAATTTCAACAGCTACTTGTTATGTTTAACATTCCTATTCAAAACATCTGAGGAGAATTTTACACCAGTAGTACCTTCGCTAATCAGGACCAGGCAAAACCGGCCGTCGACGACTTCATCGAATCCCGAGCAAGCAATATTTATGCTGACGGAATTAATCGACTTACGTTGGCAGAAGTACACTGATTGAAATGACCTTTATTTAGATTAAAATGAATTAGTATTTACTAAATAAAACTGTGATTGTTTTTATATATATATATATATATATATATATATATATATATATATATTATAATATAAATATGAATAAACACCTTATATAAAGAGTGTACTTCACCTATTCCTCACAAGATATCAATAATTTTGATTTAATTTCAGTCTAACAAATAGTCTTTATATTTAAATTGAAGGGGAGTGATTAATTTTTGGGAAAGAAAGTTTCGGCTTTCTACTACTCCATCTTGATACAAAAAAGGATGAGGGAATCTTCCAAAGAAAGGAATGAAGTAATCAATTTGAAAGTAGGTAACTCTATACATGGATGTGTAGATCATGCAAAGAAGTAACTTTTAGACACAAACTGAAAGAAAGTCTTCCTGAAACAGCTACTTTCATATAAACATTGAATTACACGAAAGAAAAAAGTTCTTTCGAAACAAATACTTATGAACACTGAATTATACAGAAGATACTTTTCTCTACTCAGTTTGTATTTCAAACATTCGTTGTGGAATAAAAATAGATATCATTCACATGAATTCTACTTTGAATAAATGGTAACAAATTGCACTTACATGGAACACTGTCATCCTCATTGGTATACATCGATGTTTCGCCTAAAGACACTTGCCCCAAGGCTCTTCAGTAGCAAATTGGATAACATTATAGAAAATAAACACAATTTATTTATGAATTACGATTTTGAATGTCACGGAATGAGCATGATCTGCTTATGTCATCGATGACATTGTAATGACATTCATTAACCTATTTGGTTCAATCCCAGCCAAGAGGAATCTTATTTGAATTGAAGGGGTTATATTTTTAGGAGTGATTGATTTTTGGGAAATAAAGTTTTTGGCTTTCTACTACTCCATCTTGATACAAAATGTATCAATGTATTTTTTTTGTATTAAGATGGAGTAGTAGAAAGCCAAAAACTTTATGTTTAGTTTTGAACTCTGTGAAATTCAATTTTTTGAGGGAGTTGGGGACATAATTATTCTTTCGACAAATTTGGTACCTGAAAGACCGTCTGAACACTTCAGGTTATGGATGTTCGTACAATATGTGATTTTTCTATGAAGATATGAAGGTTTTTTTGTTACAATTATTTTATGGAAAAAACAGACAGCGTGAAGTAACATTTTTTTCTCCATGTTCAGCCATCCAATTTCTTGAAGCTTGTATGAGATCCTGTGTCGCCGACCAATACCAAAAATCAACCCAAGGCATGAGTTTTGAACTTTTAGAATCTTATTTTTGTAATGATTGGTTAAACATGGGCCATAAAGAACATCCGCATAATTGAAATCTGAAAGCACCAAAGATTCACATAAGGATTTTTCACATAATAAGGCAGAATATCTCGGTTACCGTAAATGATTTTCAGTGCAGAATAGGCAAGTTGTAAGAGTTTATTTACAAATTTTTCAAATCTCAAATCTACATCCATCAAAACACCAAGATTGTTTGCTTCACTAACAATATCTAGTGGCTCATTTCGAATGCAGATATCCACAGAGTTATTCACTGTGGAACGGATCATTACTTTTGATTTACTAGGGTTTATAAATAAACAGTGGTTCGTTGCCAATTCAACAAATCTATTTATATCTGTATTGATAATGCCACAAGCATTGTTAGACATTTTCTTCGGAAAGCTGTGGTATACTTGAGTATTATCCGCATATAAATGCACCTGACAAGTGTGAAGAGTCTGTAGTAAGTAGGATGTATATACAGAGAACAATAAGGGGGCGAGTATGGCTCCTTGAGGTGCCCCTGATTTAAGATATAAGATATCTGAGTTGTAGTCCTCTATATTAACCAGTTGCTGTCTATTTTTCAAATAGTCCGTCAACAATGCAAGAGCTTTGGCAGAAAAACCATTATAATCCAAAAAATTGTGATTAATAGTATCAAACACCCGGCTGAAATCTAGTAGAACTAACACCGTACATTTGTTTTTATCTATTGCTTTCATTATATCATCCGCAATATGTAGAAGGGCGGTTGAACAGCTATGCCCTTTCCGAAATCCCGATTGAACAGAAGGCAATAGAGAAAAGTTCAAAATATGCTTTTTAATTTGAAACTCCATGGCTCTCTCCTGGATTTTTGACATTACAGGCAGGATACTGATACTCTTCAAATCTAAATTCCATTGGATTTTGTGTTTTAGGCAGAACCTTCACAATGTCTCTTCATAAAAACTGACAAAACTTTTGAAACAATCCGATATTATTATTCGCACAGACATTCAGCTAAACAAAAATACGTAGAAGGAACAGGATACTAATTGAATTTCCATTTCTGATGCTATTAATTATAGTAATCTAGATTTTGTTTACGGGGCTTCGCGGCATTTCAATACTTATTACCGAAAAGATGACTTGTCAATTTATAGATGACCAGCAACTATAAAAATGATCGATTATGTTTAATTACGTGCTCAGATGCTATTACAATAATTTGTATAATTCACTTGAATTAAACGATTCAATTATCCTCACACCTATTGACACAACTGATGCGTTACAATTAATAAAAATTATAATATACTTAATATTATATTGAAAACTGTGATCAGTTCATCTGTGAAATTGAACATATTTATTGTAGCAGTCTTTTGTGAGTTTTATTACAGTTGATATATTTAATAACACAATGTTTATCTAATATCGAGCAAGCGCCAAACGTGATGGCGAGCTCGCCCCTCGTGCACACAAACTCATTTTTATTTTCAACATACAAATGCTCTGTATAGAGGCGTATCATTACTTGCCCTTCACTGCTGTTGGCGTTTGGCATTCTCTGAATAATTTGTGTTGTTTCTGCAAAAATGTCATCGCCTGATAAAAAACCAGTCATCAAGAGTGTATCATTATATAACATTTCAATGAACTGTACTATTACCTACAGCTACCGGCTTATCGTAATCCAATAGTAATTTAGTTGGGAGAGTCTATACCTGTGAGATCGCTCGCCATCACGTTTGGCGCTTGCTATATCTGTTTCCTTGGTCGTCAAGTGTATCAATATCGGCATGAAATGGTGCTCGAATGCTGTCAAACGTTTCCTGTGTGTTCCAAATAATAGTGGGGCTGTCAATAATAATAATAATGTTTATTCGTGGATATAAATATACAGAAAAATAAATTCATACAGAAATGAAAATATACATAATTTCAGTTGTGGAAGGCTGTTATCAGAATATATCATATACAGTGTATTCCAGTTAAAAGAAGCCACTCTTGAATAAGTCAATGGATATTGTGACCGTAATAAAAATGATACACGTCACGGAGAGACATTTCTACGTAAAATTCAACCCTGTCAAAAATTTCGAATGGAAATAATAATCTAGTGACACCTTATTTGAAAGGTCTTTCAATTCTATTCAACAGCGGTGTCTTTGAATTAGAAAAAGTTTATATACAAACCTGGGGCTGCATAAAGAAATGAAGTCCATTAACAGCTTCAAACTGTTCTTTTAGTTTTCGTTAACAATTTATGATGGAATTGGACTATACTTGAAGGAGATATATAATAATAATGATAATAATAATAATAATGATGATAATAGCGTTTATTGACCAACAGTTTCCCATTTACAGAGCAAATCTAACATACTTGAAGGATAATACTATTTGATATAAGATCAATACTATTCGATATAAAAAACATAAATGACTTATAGGTATGCACGAGACTTATTTTTGATTTCACAAATACTGCAACAAAAAATATCGATGTTTTGTTCGCATTACGACACATCAGATTGATTGGTGATTTCAACATTGAGCTAGTTTGTGCCCTTTTGAATAAAAAAGTATTGTAGTGCCTAGAAGATATTCTTGAAACAAAGATATCAGTTTCTGATAATAGTACAGGACAATCCAATTTGCCATTCAATAGCTTATATAGAAATAAAACAGATGCCTGATTTCTTCTTTTTTCTAAGGCTACAAAGTCAAATCTGCATAGCAGATCAATGGCTGATGTGTATTGATAGTATATGGGATTCCATATAATGGACCCATATTCTAGTTTAGGCCTCACCAGACTGAAATACAGAGAGGTCGAAGTTAGCATATTATGAAAATTTTTGCAGTTCCTTATTATAAAACCGTATGCGCGGTAAGCTGAATTTATAATATGATTATTATGGTGGTTGAAAGTTAATTGATGATCAAAATAGATTCCTAGATCCCTAATATTCTCAGCTCTCTCCAATATAATGTTTTCCATGTGGTAAGGAAATTCTAGTGTATTAAGTTTTCTACTGAATGTAACAATTTTACATTTAGATATATTCAAATGGAGGCGATTTTTGAGACACCAATTTTGTAAAAGATCAATCTCCTTTTGCATAATGTTACAATCATCTAAACTGTTTATAGATGTATACAGTTCCAAATCATCAGCAAACATTAATTTATTGCAAGTTATTGAGTTGCACAGATCATTGAAAAATAGTAAAAACAATAAGGGACCAATATTGGATCCTTGCGGGACTCCGCTGGTTGCTAAATACACATCTGAAGAAGAGCCGCGATAAAATACGTATTGATTACGTCCGCGAAGGTATGATTCCAAAAGTTGACAATGAATTTCATTGAAACCCATGCAAGAAAGTTTACAAATCAGTAACTTATGGCTGACCCTATCGGATGCTTTAGAGAAGTCCGTGTACACCACATCTACTTGCCCTCTACGGTCTAACGATTTACATAAATATTGATAACGTTACACTATATTTTCAATAAAACATAGGAGCGGCTTGAGACGTGTTCAGTAATGTCTATAGTAATGAACACGCCAAAAGAAGCGTTATTCTTTTCTCTAGAGAAGTAACGTTTTTTCACTAATGTTATTTAGTCATAAAATGCAATGTTTAACATCTCCAGAGGTGTGAAGGAATCAACACCGAGCTTTCGTTATTCAGTTTGAGCCTATTATTCTGAAAAGAACTTTCAAACAATTCAACGTTCCCAAAAACTTGAGAAAAAAAAACAAAACAATATTTTCATTCATGATAATTCATAATTATTGTCGGTATCACTTCTGCAATAAATTACGTATCTTCCTAGCGGATGAAAAATCAAAAAATAGGTAGCAAATTGATACTTGCTATTATCTATTCGAGCTCTTTTTGGGATGTTCTCAATGGAGCATTTTGAATGACCTTATAAATGAAACAAAAACATAATAACTACCAGAAAAAATGAAAATTAAAGCCAGTTTCACACCTCGAACCATGTCTATTGAATTGAATTAACCCAGAAGAGAAACTGAAAAACGAGAAACTGGAAACAATCAGATGTTGAACAAAAACCAAGTACCTAGGAAGGATGGGATAGCGGCCAAAATAACACAACTAATAACATATCAGATCTGCAGACCGTTGACACGCATTATCAACCTCTCACTGAAGACAAAAGCAATAAAAACGACAATTGTGAAGCCTTTTTCCAGAACAGTATCGAAACGAAATGTCTCAAATCATAGAGCGATGTTCATGCGATGGTTTTTCTGGTAAAAATTCACCAACGAACCACGCTGCCACACACTTCATGCCCAAAATTTCCAAAAATATTGCATGACATGAGCCAACAGGAATGCCGCCATCCCAAGCAACTTCTCTAATAGTGATTTGACGATTCCCCATTACAATTTTCTCCACTTCCTCAACATTTTCAGGGCGTCCAGGACGAGCGTCGTCATTCACATCATCCCGACCATCTTTCAAAAGTTTATACCACTTGCAAACATTTTTCCGACTCAGAGTACAATCACCGTATGCCACTCTCAACATCTCAAGTGCTTTTTGAGCACTTAATTTTGTTCACAAAATTTGATGCGAATTTCGATCAATTTTCAAGCAATCACTCGTAACTTCGATGCCTTTCACCAACAAACTGAACATGCTAACCAGCTAAAGTTGTGAATATACGTTCAAGACAAATTTAACAACATAAGAAAATCGCTGAACAATTGTACGTATCCCGCGAAACAGGAACACTCACCGTGCGGAACCGGGGCGGCTTGTGCACGGGTGCAATGCTGATACTAAATATGAATTCACGCACCAAAAATTCAACGGCATGAAGAACGAGTGATTGAAAGGAAACTTTATTTTGTGGACGCGATTTTTTCCCCTGCGGCTGGTTCACCAGTTGGAATATTCAAAAATCCTATTCTATTGCACATCTACAACATAAAACGAACCCACATATAAAATATCATCCTCCGGAATAGGGATGAAAAGGTTATTTCCATATGTAAATGCTCCCCTTTCGTCCTCAGTGGTGGCACCCCAGTTGAAATATTTAGAAATCTACACATCTACAACATAAAACGAACCTACATACAAAATTTCAGTCTCCTAAAATATAGCGGTTCAGAGAAACAGTGATGAATAAGTATTTTTAATATGTGAACGCTTCCCTTTCAACTCCAGAGGAGGATCTCCAGTTGTAATATTTGAAAATTTCACTTTATTGCACATCTACAGTATAAAAATGTCTGCCTCCGAGAATAAAATGGTGCAGAGAAACAGTGATGAAAAAGTAATTTTCATATGTATATCCTTTCCTTTCATCCCCAATGGAGGCGCTTCAGTTGTAATAGTCAAACATCCTCTATTATTGCACATCTACAACATGAATTGAAACTTCGTACGAAATTTCAGCCTCCGAAAATATAGAGATAATGGAGAAACAGTGATGAAAAAGCAATTTTCATATGTATCCGCACCCCTTTCATCCCCAGCGGGGGCACTCTCGTTGAAATATTCAGAAATCCTTTTTTATTGCACATCTACAACATAAAACGAACCTACATACAAAATTTCAGTCTTCTAAAATATAGCGATTCAGAGAAACAGTGATGAATAAGTCATTTTAATATGTAAACGCTTCCCTTTCATTCCCAGAGGATAATCTTCAGATGTAATATTTGAAAACTTCACCTTATTGCACACCTACAGTATAAAACGGACCTAAATACAAAATTTCTGCCTCCGAAAATAAAATGGTGCAGAGAAACAGTGATGAAAAAGTAATTTTCATATGTATATCCTTTCCTTTCATCCCCAATGGAGGCGCTTCAGTTGTAATAGTCAAACATCCTCTCTCATTGCACATCTACAACATAAAGCGAAACATCATACGAAATTTCAGCCTCCGAAAATATAGAGATAATGGAGAAACAGTGATGTACAGGCAATTTTCATATGTATCCGCACCCCTTTCATCCCCAGCGGGGCCACTCCCGTTGGAATATTCAGAAATCCTTTTTTATTGCACATCTTCAACATAAAACGAACCTACATACAAAATTTCAGCCTCCTAAAATATAGCGGTTCGGTAAAACAGTGATGAATAAGTAATTTTAATATGTAAACGCTTCCCTTTCATACCCAGAGGAGGAATTTTAAGTTGTAATATTTGAAAATTTCACCCTATTGCACACGGACCTAAAACGGACCTAAATACAAAATTTCAGCATCCGAAAATAAAATGGTGCAGAGAAACAGTGATGAAAAAGTAATTTTCATATGTATACCCTTTCCTTTCATCCATAATGGGGCACTCCAGTTGGAATAGTCAAAAATCCTGTCTTATTGCACATCTTATTACAACATCTACGTACGAAATTTCAGCCTCTGGAGAAATAGTGATCGATATGGAGAAATAGTGATCCAAATATACGTGATTTTTATATGTAAATTATAAATAGTGATTTTTATATGTAAACGTACCCCTTTCATTCCCAGGGGGCGCCCCAATTGGTTTATTCAAAAATCCTATGTTATAGAATTTTGTCTAAAACTTGAAATGAACCTAAATACAAAATTTCAGCCTCAGAAAATGAAGCGGAGAAACAGTGGAGGAAAGATAATTTCATATGTAAATGCCCCCCTTTTATCCCCATAAGAGGCGCCTCAGTTGGAATATTTGAAAATATTTCATTATTGCACATTTACAACATAAAACGAATCTAAATTCAAAATTACACCATCAGAAATTATAGCGGTATGAAGAAACAGCGATGAAAAAGTAATTTCCATATGTAAACGCGCCGTTTTTACCCTACATGGGGCACCTCAGTTGAAATATTCGAAAATCCTTCCTTAGTGTACATCCAAGACCTAAGAAGTACCTATATACCAAATTTCAGCTTCCTAGGACTCACCAGTACAGAGAAACAAAGATGGATGAGTGTTAAGTAAAGGTAAATGATCTTTTGCATGTCTAGTGTAGCTTCTAGTTGAGCATCTCACGCTAAAGGTTCACCTTTTATGAGTTACCTCAATTATAACATTGTTATATAACTTGTGTGAGTGAATATAAATGAATCAGTGGGAGAATATAAGAAATGTCTTGTACTGAGGCGTTATTTAAAAAAACTCTTCTAAGGAAAGTATTCATTCACTTTTAGGTAAAAATTGTACCACTATGTGTTGTTGTTTTTTCAATACTCCCCTCGCCGTGCACTTGCGAAATCGAAAGTATCGAAAGTCCTTAATCTGCTACAGACGACTGTTTGCCACGTTCCAGTTGTATGAAATACACAGCCACTCGTCGATTATTTCATTTATTCCCTTTCATCAATTACAAAGCTATATTTTGGAATGAAAGGGGTGATATATCAATGCCATTCGATAAACGTCTTTTCTTTCAGAATTGTATTTCCAATCAAGTGCGTATAGTGTTCAGCATTGACAATTTTGAGCTGAAGGATTAACTAGACGGGCTCCTGTACGCTTGTATTATTCTCCCTGCAGTTGAGGTGACTTACAATGAATATTTCTTCTCGAGGGGTTGGCTATCTCAAAGTTCTAGCTCAAGATCAGTTTACTGTTTTGTCCCTATTATGACAAGAAGTTTGCAAATATTGTCGTGGTACGTTCAAGGGAGGATTTCACTTTAAATTTCGGGGGGGTGTACTTCATATATCAGATTGTGAACATTCATTATAGGGACTGACGTGGCTCATTAATACGAGCTACGGGAGTTGTGTAGAAGAGAACACGTCAGACAAACTGAGTAAAAAAAAAACAAAATATCCCAACTGGCTTCACGGTATAAATCTGCTGTTATAACTAAAAAGTTAGTAAAACCATTCGATACCATATGATAATTGTGAATTATGAAATGAACAAAGCATTGAAAGAAAAAATCGACTAGAAAACATATTATCTTAGCTTTTGGTCAGTCTCAGTCAAAAATCAAGAAGAGGAAACTCTGCTTTACTTTGCCAATATTTCTGTTTAAAATGCTTCTGGAAGGTTCTTCAGGTTCTATGATTCATTGAGTTATGGCATTTTTTATTGAATGAACATTACAATACGAATACAAAAAGGAATTTACGTTATATTCTTTTGGCTGAATTCTAGTCTTCTGAGTGTAAACATCGACAAAACAACATTCTTAATCTTCTCACCAACAATAAAAGACCGACCACTAGAGGAAAACATTTTCAAACATACCCTCAAATTCCTATAATTTGTTCCTGTCCATGTATGAAAAACCTGGTTCAATAAAATATCTGGGTGTGATGCTTGACCAACGTGTCAGTCAGTAAAAATGAGTATAAAACAATGACAAATGACATAAATGTCGTTTTCCAATAATTTGATAGAAGAATCATCAGTTCTTGAAAGAGAGTTATATATGATAATTTAATTTTCTTCAGTAAAGTTTTGGGTTCAGTTCCGATTCAGAAAATAATCTAGATTGTAGAGTACATCGTAAATGTGTTGGGCCAAACACAACTACGTAGAAAATTCACAAGCAAAATGACACTTCAAAGCGTCTTTTCTCAAACGGTTCCTTTATTTATTTTTCCAGTACAGTATATGTTTTTGGTGAAGAAAATTTTGGCCTTCTACTTCTCCATCCTCAAACAAAAATGTGGTAATATTCCAAAAAAAGATTCTGTTTCTTATTTTGATGGACTTCCTGATATGGTTCCGTACCAACAGTTTTGGTTTTGGTATCCTTCGATAGCTGGTGAAGCACCAAAACATGTAATATGTATTCGGTACACTCATTAGATATTTTTATTTCTGAGTTTTCTGGAACTCAATGTAGAGAGTATATATTATTGTCTGTTGGATGTGAACTTCGATGTCATGTTGTCCCTGAACTAGTCTGATGTTTGTTTCTTCATATATTCTGAAATATTTAATTTCTGTTTTGTCCGAGTTCTTATAGTTTGGTGAATTTTCTAGCGTGAAATGTCTCGCTTTGGCCTTTTCCATTATTACTGGAGCTTTTTTTTTTCAAAATTAGAAAAAAATCAAATTGAGACATATTAATTGGATAGAACTGGCCGAAAATCCATATCAAAACTAACTAATATGCTTTATTATATGATTTTCACTATATAGGGTTTTACAAAATCCGCGACACGTTTTTCGCTATAATAGCCTTCTCGAGCGTAAAAAATCAAGTTTTCTTTTACGTTTATTGAGCGTTTGGATTTTTATTTCTTGACAAATTATCTGGAAAACTATATTTTTGGAGACAAATATTTGGCTAGGAATGAACAATTTTCAAAAATAAACCTACAAATTGAATGAAAAAATGAAAAGTCATAGTGTTCACCAAAACAATTTTTATGCAATCTGAATTTTTTTCGAATTTTTTCTATAGGTGGCAATATACTTACATTAAAGTCCAAGAAGGTAATAGTTTTTCTTCCAAAAATGCGAGACAATCTTCAACAAAATGAGTAAGTTTGGATTTATTGTTTTGAATATTATAGAAATCTGCATATTTGACTGAGTATTATAGTGACAAGTAAACGCTGATGAAAACATATATGCATTCCTATAAGGAATTGTCTTGATTTACTCTTGCTTGAGAATGAAATCGTTTCAGATCAGTCCAGTTTCGACCTATTGAAATTAGTATGTAGAGATTGAAATATGAGACATATTACTTGGCATGCAACAACATATTATACACAGAGAACAAATTCTTTGAATTTTAAAACCGTGTATTTCATTTAAATTGAATTCATATCGTAAAATTTACATTTTATATTTTTCTGCTGCAATATTTTGTATCTAATTGTGCCTTTACGTGTAAGTTTATTACGTGATTTATTAGAATTGATTACAATTAGTTTGATCACAAATCTAGGTTTGTTTATTGTAAACGCTACATAGAGTTTTACGATTTTCAATTAAAATGATGGTATTATTGCTACATGCAAGTTTAGCTACCTGTCTTATACAATTTATGTGATATGAACATTCATAGGTTATTAAACATTGAAAGACCTTCTTCTTATTGTAATAGAGAATCTCAAAGTAATTTCCGTTCTTTATGACTTGAATGCTAGATTTAAAAAAATTGAAGACAAAATGTAACCAAGAACAGTACTTGATAAAAATAACTGTGTCAACGCAAGCGAGACAGAAGTGGAACCACCTATTGGTTAATGCAGTCAAGCTGCTGGAAAATAATTTCATGAAAACCAAAAGATATCTAGGTAATATTCCGGAGAGGTGCATTATGACATGCTCAAGATTGCCTCTTTCCTCTCATGCAGACCTACGACTTTTTAGGTACTTGTGGCAGAAACCCAACGAAAATACAATAACTAATCAGGCACCTGTGCAACTTCTTCGATTTGGAAGATTCGTCGCAAGTTATTTCGCACTTATTCCTCTAACCTCTCAGCAACACCACTTTCATTTTTTTCTTTCGTTCTGATACCATTTTAGTTACCTTCATAAACATCATAATTCATTTTTTTTAATATAATTAAATGTTGGCTCCTTGTTGCAATCTTATGGATACAAGATATTTCAACTCAAACAACAATTATGATGGTATAACCTACATTCTGAAAGGTTACGTACATGATAATGTTTGCTGCTGCAGAAGACGAAACTTTTGATGATACAAGTTCTAGCAGCAGCAGCTGCATTTGAAATTTAGTAAAGCACACTTTCAAACTAACTACTGCTGCTACTCTCCATAGTTTATTGCGATAATTGCGAACATCAAAATGTCAAATTACTGTCACTCGTTATTTCGCTGCTATTGAAGAACATGCAGGGGAAAATACTTTCGAAAACAGTACTTTTATATCAATATTGAATCATACAAAAACCACTTTTGTACTCCAAACGCTGTGCAATTGAATCGGACATCATTAACAGGATTGCTACACAATATATTATAAGGTGAGGTCAAAAGTAAGTGCATCTATTCGACCCTCCACTGCAACGCGCTAGGGTTTATTGGGGCCCAGACCTATTCAAACTCGCCCAAATAAACCCAGCTTCTCAATGAAGTCGATTAGTTTATATGGTGAGTGGTCTTTCAGGTCGAATGGTAAGAGTGTGACTCTAACAAACTCTGAAAACCTGATCCGCAGCGGGGCAGGCACAAAGTAAATGCTATGCTGTTTCATCATTTTCCAAACAAAGGCGACATATGCTGTCTTCCGACAGTCTGCATGTGATGATTCAGGCGACAGTGACCTGTGAGGACGCCTGTTCATTTCTACTGTAGTCCAACAACTGTTTGGTTTCAAGCTTCGGACGAATGAATGCTTTGGAGTGAGCTAATACTGAAAGATTTTGCCAGAAGTCCTGGATCTTC
Organism: Leptinotarsa decemlineata; assembly: GCF_025532065.1. NCBI lineage: Eukaryota > Metazoa > Arthropoda > Insecta > Coleoptera > Chrysomelidae > Leptinotarsa > Leptinotarsa decemlineata. The sequence goes on along the minus strand of NW_027412556.1, from coordinate 6,812,543 downwards.
TTGCCATCCAAATGTTCAATATTTGTTTGGCAAAACCTAAAGCAATGCCAATGAAGCTCCAAAGAAGCTGCTTGCAGCAACCTCCTTCACAAGGGAGACAGCAGCCTCATTGCATTTCAGGCCATTGTGGCCAGGAATCCAGACTAGAGACAATTTGTTAAGTCTTCTTATTGAGGAGAGTCGTTTTTGGCAATTTGCTACCAATTAAGACGTTGCTCGGTAGGAGCCAAGAGCTTCCAACGTCTCTCCGCTACCAGTCTCTCCGCATAAAATTCAATAGCATAAATTTTTGCTTGAAATACAGTCGCATAGGTCTCTAGGCAGGTAGATATATCTGTCCTGGTTTTGCAACTGAAAACACCTACACCAGAACCGGAAGGTGTTTTTGATCTGTGAACCAACAACTATCTGCTCTCGATATTTCCTTCAACCGGAGGATCTAGTCCTCTCTACTCAGGAAAATTACTTTATAAGGCAGTTCCTAGTTGACAGTTGGAGACATAAAGTCAGAAGTCATTCCCAGAAAGCTGTGACTTTCAGTGTCAACCACAAGTCTTTATGCATATAGTATACAGGGTGTTTTATATTTCATATTTGATCCTTACCATTGGGATCTCGGAAACTATGAGAGATACGAAGATGGATAAAGTGGGGCGCAGTAGCGCATTCACTTGACTAACAATATGCCGTTGAGAAATTGTGAAATTCCCAGTATATCCGGAGATATCCGGTGAAAACGGAAATTTTGGAAAATGGTTTTTATTTTTTTCTGGCTTCATTTTTCGAAGAATTCGAAAATAAGTTGCATTTCCACATTGCCACTTTTTCCCAGCTACATAATGGTGTTTTCAGATTTTCTATCCAACGTTTCGTCTTCCGGCCACCATCATCGACTTTATTTTTTCTCATGGGCCCTACATTGGATTCTTTCCGTTTTGAATAGAACCGGATTTTACCTTTTCAATGATCCTAAGTAATCATTCCTTTTCGAAAAATTTGAGAAATTTTGAAAAAAAATTCTTATCATAATAGGCTTTGACTTTGATGTTTCTGAATTTCACTTTCATTTTGTTACACTCAATGACATTTTGTTATTGTACAAGTCATTGAATTTTTGGCGAAAAATGGCTTTCACGAATAAAAAAAAGAAATATGATACAAATTTATTACAAATACGATAGAAACAGTGACATCGAAATTTCATTGAAACTTGTATCCTGAAAGACGACAACCCCATCGAACTATGTTCAAGTTATTGGATCAAAATCTCACCGAATTTGGTTCGTTTGAAAAGCTACTTTTGAAACTGTTCAGGAAAATTTGCCCACTGAAATATTTATGTTTGCGACACACATTCTTCCAAAGGGATGTTTTCAAATTTTCTCTCCCTCAATTTCTCCCTTATACTAGAAGTAGAAAGTCAAAAATATTTTCCCCAAAAGCTTTAAAAATATCTTCGTTTATAATAATAATTTATGATGGTAGGACATGGAAATTCCTCATAAACTTTCGCAAAAAAAAACCCTTGTCGAAAATTAACTTTTTGAAACTTTGGTTAACCTTCTTTATCCATCCTGGTCCTCATGTTTTAACCGTAACACCTGTTACCTTGTTTTCGCTGTTCTAGACAGCCAACATTCATTTATCATCCCGGCCGTGTGGATCGGTTCTCAAATTAGACATTGATTAATCCATTTCAAATTTTCGTTTAACCTGAATTTAATGAAGGTCTGCTAATCAGTAAACGTTTTGCAGGCAAAAGTGGAATCGGTTGTCTTTTTTAATTTAATGAAATGTATTGTTAATTTTTCATCAATTTACAAAATAATCAAGGAAGAGGGTGATAGATGATGGAAAAGTCGTAATGAGAACTAAAAACAATTCCTTTTTGGTGATACTTTCAAATTTACCAATTGAAAGTACGGATTTATGAAGAATAGAAATGAAAAATAAACGAAGAAATACTTCTTGAACAACTATTTTCACGTATTCATAAAAAAAGTTTGAAGTGGGATTTCCCCTTGAGAGTTTATAAAATCGCAACTACAAAACCGCTACTACTTTCATATGAACATTGAATTTCACGAAAATCAAAAGTGCCTTACTCTGAGATTCCGAAGATCGCCATTTAGGATGATAGTATTCCATTTAAGTGGTGATTTAAATTTTATATCGTATCTGTTTCATATCTTTCAAAAAGGGATTTTCGTATAGTTTGGTGTTCATTTGAAACTAGATGTTGTTTTCGCGTTATTCAATGTTGATATGGAAGTAGTTGTTTCAACTTGGCTTTTTCGTCCAGTTTGTATTCGAAATTCATTTCTTTTCATGATCTACACATCTTTTTTGTATAAAGATGGAGATGAGAACGCCAAGAAATAGGATTCTGTGGATTGAGGTTAACACCTTTTTTTATTTTTTCTTTCCCCGCATTTTTTGTATAATGATGGAGAAGTTGAAAACCAAACATTTTTTTCCAAAAAAACCAACTCCCCTGAAATTTTCTTTATCTATGTAGAGTTATCGTTCTGACTATTATTGAATCGAATATTCAACCATTTGAAGGACTTCAGTAATATTTACTATTGTTTCTTATGAGATATCAGTACTCCTGATTCTCCGAAGTCCTTCATTCCATCAACGAGAAGCTTCATAAAAGTGAATTTCCAGGTTCCATAAACAAAATTAGATTAGTTTAATACTTAGGCCCAGCTATGCTTTATGTCAATTCTCGTAATCCTATAATAATGTATAATGCAATAATTTTCACAATATTACCCCAAGATTAATTTTTATTGCATTTGTAGTTGTAGTGTACCAAGATTTGTGAGTTACTGATGATCTCGTCTGTAGCACAAAACAGATTTAGTGGGATATTTATTAGGAATAACAAAATGAACGTCTCAATCTTTAAACGTGTTGAATTGTTGTACCTGAAAATATTATGTGGGTTTTCAAAATTTGATAAATTACCTTTCTGAAGTTCGAGAAATGCTATCGCCTGTGTAATTTATAGGATTGGGTGAATTTGAAAATTCTATGCTTTCTGTTCCGAGATGATCAAAACTGTGCACACCAACAGGCTGAATCGAATATTTTTCTTTTTGGTAATTCACGAATAAATCTGTTATGTGGAGTATAGGATGGCCGTAAAGGTAATTTTTTTAAGGACAAAACACAAGCACTGCAGGAAAATCTTTGAGGCGCTCTCAGAGCGGTGCATGTGCGAAAGTAGCGATTCACATTGGATTAGAAACGCTGGAGATTAAATCCATTTGGAAAAACGTTCTCAGGAAGTTTATTCCACATAAACGCAGTTCTCCAGATGAAAGAGTTCTCAAACAGTGAAGTTCGAGGTGTACGGAGTTGAACTTCAAAACGATGAGCAGCCACAGACCGTCGCGTATCTCTGATATGTATCGCTCTTGGTAGAATCAAATGTGTCAAGTCACTTGAACACTTCCCGTGAAAGTTTTTATAGAAGAGAGACAAATCTCCAACCTTTCTTCGATGTTCCAAACTATCAAGATTGCAAGTGATGTTCACATCTCCAATCAAGCGAATGGCTTTTTTCTGGATGGAATCCAACAGCTTCAGGGTATGTTTGGGGGCAGAGCTTCATATATGACAACAATACTCCGTAGAAAGTCTGATCTGAGCTTTATAAAGCATCAAAAGTTGCTGAGGTGTGTACAGTTTTTTGGTTTGGGACAGTGTTCCAAGCTTTTGAGAAGCAGCCTTTGCAATTCCAGCGATATTATTGTGCCTGGTGTCCATTTTAACCCCAACAAACTTATCGAAGCAGAAAGCGAAATTGTTTGACCTGGCATTATTATATCCGGTTCAGAGACATTTATCTTCTTGGAAAAAACCGCAGCCTGGGTTTTTGTGGCATTGAATTGAACAGATCCTCATTAAGATCCTGCTGCCGGTAAAGATGTGCTTCCATAGTCGAATTAAGTTGATACTTTCATATCCTACAATCGTAATATTTTGTTGAAACGACGTTCAGCATTGGAACTGTTTCATTATTTGCTTCCTTAATGAATTCTTTGATTTGCTCGCTTGGATAACCTTTGGAAAAGTGACTATTTTACGTTTTTTTCCGCTAAAATAGCACTTTCAACATAGAGTACATGTCCCACAAGGAAGAATATTTGACTGTTTTAGATCTCAAAAACTAATCTCAAATAAAAAATATACCTTCAATCTTGATGTATATCAGTTTTAAAAAGCTACCGTTATACAATACTATTTTCCTCGAATAGCAGTAACCTATAATTCAATGATATAAACGGAATATTTCAAAGGAAAATGAACCTCATTCAAAAATGAAAGTGCATCGTGATTATATGGTTTGTTTAAAGTAACTGCTGAGATTAAAGTCATAACCTCTGCCCGAGTTAACCAAATTGCCAATAGATACTTTCATATGATAATTTGCACAGAATAAATCACACTTCTGACTTGCGTCGTATAAAAGATGGGTCGTGCTGGCGCTACTTGATATCCATATTCATGAAGATTTACAGACGGTGGTTTGTGGCACACGATCGGTGAATTCTTTTAGGCGAAAGTCATATCTGAACATGGTTCAGCAGTTCTGGGAAGGTAATTAATACAGATATTTTTAATTAAATTTACAGATCATAAAACTGGCTGTCATTCGACAATTAATGGGGCTTTCTTCCAGGTACGTTCATTATTCGCTTAGGAATTAACCTGATTCTACAGTGTTGAAAATATTTGGAAGTGGTCAAATCAATTTGTTGAAAGGGAGGCCGAATGCATTGTTGACACTTGAATATGCATTGAAAACACTATTCCCAGCCACGGGACACTCGTTTCGCTAACAAAGTTAGCATCATCAGGGTATGAAGTAAAGTTGAGTTGATTTTTAGGCATCTCCTGATGACGCTAACTTAAATGATGGAATGCATGTTGAAAAATGTGCTGTAGTTCTTATATGTGAAAGAAATATTTTCATTAGATTCATTTCACGACAAAGGTTACTTTATTTGGGTATTTAAACCTTTCAAAATCTGAAAAATATGAAGATTGTAATGGAGAAGATCATGTGCGTGTATAAATAGCAAACTTTTCAGTTCACCCCGATATATTACCTACTGCATACATTAAAATTATTTTTCACGATGAAACATATTCTATTCATCAGTAACTCGTCGTATTTATTAATTTTGCCTATCAAAAAAGGTAAGAAATTATACAGATACTGATGTCAACTTTTCGAAGGTTAAAATCGGCATCCGCCTTCAGAATAGGAAGAAATCTAAGAGTGTAAACAGATTTTTGTTCGCTGATCTCTTCATTCCCAAACTTCCTCTACAGATGTCAGAGGTCGATGAACATTTTTATTTTCCCCCACAAAAGTAATCTGACGGGTTTTTCGATAGCCCAGTCTTCATTACCTTGAATTACACGCCTGAAGAACCTATTGTATATTGAAACACATGTTGCGTTTTTGTAAAACTGTTCAGTGAAAATCTCACAATAAAGAGTTTCTCGAATACCTTCTGGATTTTCATCAAATATCATCCGGTTCCATCACATTAATAACTGTATATTGTCAAGGAGTTAATTTATAAACATAAACATGATAAGATGATACTACAATTTTATGGCATGCTCCTAACAACCATACGTTGTATGAAGTTATTGAGAATGACATCACGATAGTGAAGGACTGGTTTGACTCAAATCTCTTGAGCTTGAATTTATCAAAAACAAAAGTAGTGTCCTTTCGTTGCCAGATTCCAGCCGTACATCTAAATAATATTCAAATAGATAACGTACCAGCTTCTAAATTTCTTGGCTTGTTCATTGACAATAGTTTAAAATTCAACAATCATGTAGATACTTTGAAATCGAAGCTCTCCTCTGGATGCTATGCCATACGAGTAACTGCATTTGAGCTCGGATCTGCAGAAGCTAGAATGGTTTATCATTACCTTTTTGAACCACACCTCCGTTATGGTATTTACTTTTGGGGTGTGTGTTCTACCACATGCCTTCAATCAGTATTACTAATACAAAAACGTGCAATACGAGGCATATGCAAAGCCAAGCCTAGGGACTCTTGTCGACCTCTTTTTGCCTCTAACAAAATCCTAACTGTGGTCTCCCTATTTATATACGAGACAATCTGCCTTGTCTTCAAAAATAGGGTATTGTTTAACAACTTGGACGCGCCAATGTATCAAACCAGGCAAAGATTCAGCTTTAAATTACCGCTGCCTTCTTCGTCTCTAGTTAAAGATTCCATTATTTACAACGGTCTTAAAATGTTCAATCACCTTCCTCAAGCTTTAAGAACCATGAATGACCTTAGAGCTCTTAAGAAAGAGTTGAAAGACTTACTCTCTGGGAGACCTTATTATAGCTTAGCAGAATTCTATGATGATAATTTTAATTGAGAAGACTAACTGTAATATCTACGGTATTTTATTGATTTCATTTCATTCAATTTAGTTTAAATTGATTTATTTACATTTTGTTGACCATGTTCTTATATCCTGAACGTTTGTTATTATTTACATGTCTCTTTTCAGTTCATGTTATAACCTAATTTCAGTGATTTTACTTTTGTGATTTCATGTATATGTTATTTATATTTCGCACAAGGCTTTGTCAATAAGAATTTATTCTTCAGACAATAAAGTATATTAAAAAAAAAATCTACCGTGATCGTATTTGAATCATCCTAGTCTATGTCGAGTATGGAGGTAAAAAATCGGATGTATTTCTCGCAGTCAGGGGTTCTCCAAGGATCTAATCTTGGACCGCTGTTATTTTACTTTTTATAGATGACATACGTGAATCGATCAATCAACAAAGCTGATTTTTGCTGATGATCTTATTGTATGTTGCTCCAGAGGAATTTGAACTCACTCCAAAAGTGGTTTAATGATAATAATAATGATAATTCGACGATAAACTTACATTTAATGCGCACATTGAAACTTCTGGTCAGAGAGCTTGTGAGTCGCTGGGATTTGTTTTGAGAAATTGTAGAGACTTTAGATCATTTGAATGTATTCGGTTTACTGAAGTTTGTAACGTAGTTAATTAGAGTATTGTAGTTCTGTCTGGAATCTTAATAATCAAACAAAATACATTGGTGCTTTGGAAGGTGTTTAGAAAAAATTCCTCAAGTTTGCGTATTATAAGAAACATGGTAACTATCCGGTTAGAAATTATAAATACATTTGAAATAAATTTTGTAACATTGAGAGAAATTGCAGATCTCATTTTTATCTATTAACTGATCAATGGTGCCTTGGCCTCACCAACTCTAGTGTCCCAGATTAATTTTGAAGTCCCTTGAAATACGTCCAGATCAAATGTCACATTTCGCATCGATGTACCCAATAGAATGGAAATGAAAACCAGTTTAACAGGTGTTTCATCTCTGGATGTGTAACAAGTTGAAAATATTCACGATTTAATGACATGCCCACGTACAATTGTTCCTAAATTCATAAAGAAATGTTCCAACACCTATTCATTGAACCCATTTCTCGTACGAACAATCGACAATGAAAAACGACAGTTCAGTTCGCGCCAATATTTGCATAAACTTCAACCGTCACCTACCAAATTCGATCGATCATTCGGGATATTGCCAAACGAAAGTTGTCCGTTAGGTATAGATAATAAAAATATGATCAGGCAAATTCGAAGATGCATGAGAAAATCTATCAGATCCATTGGGAAGATGCAACCCTATCCCATTATTCAAACGAAATGAAAATTATCCCACGAGCATAATCGAAAAAAATCTATGCAAACACGGTAGGCCAACCAAAAGAGTTGACTATACAGCAGGTTAAAGGACGCACAGGTAATATTTGCCTCACTCTAACTAATCTACATTTCTCAGTGAGGCAGTTACCCATCGGTATTCAAATAAGAAATCGAATATGCTTAATAGCCATCACCACTGATTCATAAAAAGGCTGCCGATCGTCCTTTTCTTCTAACATGCGTTTCAGGTACGCAATAAAGGGGTGGCTAAACCCTTTGGAATTGGAAACACACTGGCTCGTTCGATCTTTTACAACCCTTGGCCAAACACACAAAACGGATATTGTGAACAGCGTTGCCAACACAATACGTTTTGCGTGAGGTTGATTCCGAAAATCCATAGAGACCGATGGAAAATCACGAAACATAAATTCATGGACACTTGAATCAAAGCCTTAGAAAAAAAATTTCTACCTTAAATTATGTATCGGGTAGAAACCAATCCAGGCTCGCCGCTGTAACTTCAATTTTTCGAATGAGCAGTTCATTTCAAATATAAACCTGCCGTTTCAATTCCAAGATCTATCTGTAAATCAAATCAGTAATTCTTGTGATACATAATAGAACCATCAAAATTCCACGTTGATAGCAGGGTCAACATAGAAGGCGAGTCTGAGTTGATTTACATACGATATATGGAGGTTCCAAGATCTTTCTGGATCAAAACAGTAATTCTTGGATGCATCTGATATCTGGAAAGAAGTTTTTCACCAAATGAGTGTGTTCTTGTTTATGTACCAGTTTGTGAATGAAACAAGCAAAAATCTTCTGTTTCGCATGTTTAACCAATTCAATTGATTCATATGGTCTCTGTAATTCAGGCTGAATATTAGTCTAATGCAGGCGTTTTGTACTTGCTGAATTCCTGCAGAAGTTCTGAAGGACAAGAGCCATATATGACATCGCATGACATTTCCGAGGTTGTAATATATATGAAGTCCTGAGCATTTCATTTTGTCAGTCAATTCCACAGAATGTCCATCAATATGCAAATGGATATTATCCATGGCCCTTCCACGATCTTTGGTTCTTTTAAAAATTATTAACGATGATTTACTAGGATTTAGGTTTAGACAGTGTTGCTGAGAGATCTGAACAAGATTTTTTATATCATCTTCAAGTGATAGTTCGTGATCAGTGATATGATTTACTTTATCATAGTAGTACAAGTTGATGTTGTCTGCATATATATGAATGTTAGAATATTGGAGAAGTCAGATGTATAGATAATAAAGAGCAGCGGGACGAGAATTGAACCTTGCGTGGCTCCATGACGTACACTCGTATTATAAGACTGACTATCCTTCATAACACCACATTGCTTTCGATTAGTTGAAAAGGAACTAACAAAGTCACATGCCTTCATACTATAAATAAAAAACCAAGTTTAGTGCACATCAGACTGTGACCAATGGTGTCGAAAGCCTTACTGTAATCGAGAGAGACGAAAATAGTGGCTTTTTCATTATCGCTGGCTGAAAAAATATCGTCGATCATTTTTAATAGGGCACTAGTTGTACTGTGATTTTCCAAAAACCAGTTTGGTGTTCAGGCAGAGGTATAAGAGTATATCTGAATATAAGCTGTCTTTTCTACAATTTTTGAAATGGCCCGTAGGTACTATATATGGGTCTCAAATCATGCGATGTCAAAGGATAAGAAATTTTGTTTGTAGGAAAAATAATAGACAATGTGGTCCACTGAAACCAAGTGGTCTCAGTGGGGTTTCGTTTCTTCTTTCATCTCTGTCACTCTTCTATGAATGTGGAGAAATGCAATTTATCGAGGAAAATATCATGAATCGATCGGTAATTGGTATATGAAAAATAAAAAAGCAGACGAAGATGGTATCACCAAAAACACTGATTGCCAATGGATCTAAGACACCCTGAGGCGAAACTAATCCATTGTACTGATGTGGTGGAGTGTAAAAATCTACAGAAAATCGGTTTAAAAACAGAAAGGGGGTGTAGGCACTGAAAATATGTAGATCTTACTCATTTTTCGCGTTGTTGGCAACACTGATCGTGAAATTGTTGTGAGGAAGTGCTCTGATAAATATAAGAATATTTTCCTAATGGGCTCAGGTTGAAAAGTGGGGTGAATCTAAGCCCCACGACTGTTCGAAAAGGTGTCCTTTTCATTGAATATGCAGGCAGGTATTTCTGCATAAATTCGCATATGATTAAGCAGGTAGGTAAAAAACACTTCCGACTAAAAGAGAACCGTTTCCGCATTCGATTACAGTCTCCTGTTGTATTTTTTGGCAGTGGTAAATGCGTACCCACAGTGTAATCTCAATTTGCGACGAGCGCTGGGGAGATACTTTGTCTCTGCATACGTTTAACTTGACTTATTCAGACCTGGATAAGGCCCCCGAGGATCAACCCGATACCTGAAAGAGTTTTATTAAATTAAGATGACCTTCGAATTTGAAGATGCAAATTCGACCTCAGACCTTTATTTGAATTAGGCGAGCGTTTTCAATGAAATATTAGAGGTACTTTGAATGGCAACGGATGTTTCTCATGACTGGGATTGAAGGGTTGAGTATTGGTAGGAGAAACGGTTTTTCGTAGAAAAGGTTTGATTGCAGTAACGATTTTTTTACCGGACGATATTTCAGTTCGGTTTCGATCGTTGACATTTGCATTGAAATGTAACGGAAATTTGAATGTTCGATATTTATACAGGGTACACTGACTTGAGCGCCATACCACATGATTTCCGAATTTTAAAAACAGATTCATGACCCTGTTTCTTTAACAATCGTATAGTTCCAGTATTGCGGATATTTTTGGCAGTATTCAATTCGAAAAAAAGATATTTGATGGAATTGGCCGGCATTTGATGAAAATACATTATTATACATATTTTCATTTATTACTGAAAGGAATAAAAATTTCTTTTTTTTCTTACCTACATTCATGGTTGAGGCCAGATCTTGGAAAACACGCAGCACAAGCTTTTCTTAGACGTTTCTCAAGAACTGAACACCAACACTTATTTATAGTTATTTATTAATTTATTTCTTTTAAACTTACTGCAATTATTATTGAAGATATGTTACATCAATTATACAGTGCATTTCTTTAATGTCCTCCCACTTTTATTTTTTGAACGGGTCAACGCAAAAAATTTAAATTTGGGATAATAAAATTAATGCATGAATACTTCATTTTGAAGTGAAATTGACAGATGAAACTTCCAAGATGGCGATTGGGCGCCATCTGCGAAAAAAAATAAAATACAAAGGGGGGTTATCTGACACATCATTTTGAAGAAACTATTTGGATACTACTTTTCTCGGTCGTTGGATTGGCCGTCGAGGTTCTACAGAATTGCCAGCCCGCTTGCCAGATTTGACACCTTTGGACTTTTTCTATGGTACTATTCGAAGCAAAATGTGTACGAAACTGGACCTGCTTCAATATTGGATATATGGCAGAGAATAATAAATATTTGTAGAGATATTGACGTTACTGTGTTTGAAAATGTTCGGCGTGAGATATCGGATGGGCTGTTCATATGTCAAGAAGTTCAAGGCAACCATTTCGAGCATCTCCTGAACTGACCTCAAGCTTATTACCTCATATTATGTAGTTAAATGTCAATGTATTTAGTCAATTATTAAAAGTTCCGCCATTTTGTAGTAGTTGAAGATATTGACATTATATTCTAGGGTTGTGAAGCATTTGTCAGGAACTTCAAAAATATGTGTCACAAGACCCCCCCCCCCCCCATTCCATTCCATTTTTTCCCAGATGGCGCCCAGTTGATTGATATATCGACTCTATTGCGGGATTTTCATTCAATAGTGTAAATACAAAACTACGATACACATTTCACTACACATTTGCCTCATCATGAGTAGTGATACAGAATTGAAACACTGGTTGCATTTTTATGAACTATCAAGCGAAATTCCCACAATGATTTGTGTATCATTCAGTGTTTATATGAACGTATTTGTTTCCAAAGCATTTTTTCGTACAGGGTGAGTCAACAAGATTCCCTCGGTCCATTGCTGACAGGGGAAACAATTTTTTGAATTGCTTAATTCGCAGTCATAACGATAAATACTATCTTTTAAAATATTTTCTCGAATACTGGGTGAATCAGCCGAGCGTAGCCAACCAAAGTTATATTCTTTTGAGTGGAACACCCAGTATATGACTACGTAATTCGATTTCATATTTTGTTAGCTCTCTAAGGAATTTTTGTTTTCAAATTTCCATTGCGACATTGTCAAGTTATTCCAGAAAAACCTATTTTGCAGATAATACTTTTTTAATTCACCTCCCACATGTCTACAGCAATTGAATGGATTTTTTAGGAATAGCTCGTCAACATCACTGTGATAATTTCGGGAATCTCATCTTTCGGGTGCTCGGTCAAACCGGTCAAGTTTCATTCATTTTCAAACAGACATAATTCAACTTTTTCAAATGGAACACCCTGTATTTTGTCATTTGCATGAAATGTTTCAACATTTCACAACATTTTTTTATCGGAGGTATAGCATACCAAAAACAGATATTTTATAAATTATACCCAGTATTATTAATTGTTGTAACCACAAAAAAACCAGGCACGAAAACCAGGCCCCCAAACGCGGACTGCGATTCCAAGAATTGCATTTACCGGATACCCTGTGAGTGCGGAAAATCCTATATTGGTGAAACTAAGAGGCCATTGAATATTCGCATTGCCGAGCACAAGAAGCACACACAGCGAGGAGAAACCAGCAAATCAGGAATAGCAGACCATGTTTGGACCCATCAACACAACATCGAGTGGTCCCAAGCTGAGATCTTGCACAGAGAGGAACATTGGTTCAGGAGAAAATTTAAGGAAGCCGCATACATGTTGTCCAACAACGTATTCAGCCAGGCCAGCGTAGATATACGAAACATATGGAAACCCATCATCAAACGAGAAATGACCAACTCCCGCCAAATCGGTCATCTCTCACGGAATCAGTGAAGCGGAAAATGGAAAGTAGAGAAAGTGAAAGTATTTCAACGACGTATAAAATAGTCATCTCTCGGAGGAATCAGTCCAGTCATCACCCGAAGACGATTGTAGATACCAACAATCGAAACGTCGTGAACTAACGTGACTTGGAATCTCTACACTTTTTTATTTTTATTATTTTCTTTTTGCATTCCTTTAATTTTTATTTATTCAATTATTATATTTTTACTTGTAGGTTATTTTACTATCATTTCATTTCAGGTTTATTGTTGCTTAATATAATTGTTATTTTCAACTATTTTTTTTTTAATTATTCTTTTTACTTGTTTCAGGGATTTCAAATCATTTTATATAATAGACAATGGAAGTCCGTACTAGTGAAATTCATCACGAAACATTGTCAATCACCTTCAAACAAACACAAAAAAATTATTTACTTATGAACGATAATGAATAATTTTTTTATTGAACAGAGGAGTCCAAAAAAATGACGACCATTTTCTGCAACACATAATGTCAGTCTGTTTTTAAACGAATTCTCTACACGTTCCAGCATATCCTCTGGGATTTTCTATTCGATTCTGGTGTGGAAAGATGCTTAATTAACACACAAAATTCCTTTTTATCAATTTTCTTCAAACTAATGTTCTATCTCACAAACTAATAATCCAACAGCTGTGAAATTTGTACACATGTGTTTCGAAAAGTAACTAAGAATCATATGAATTTGATACTTGTAGAGCCTACGAAATTTTCAGCCCACCTAGTACTCTCAATCATCTCCTGATGATGCTAACTTGGTTAGCCAAACGCACGTCGAGAAACGGTATTTTAGTTCTGATGAGGAAACAGTGTTCAAACTAGATTCATTCCACACAAGAAGGCCCAAATTCTATTTACCAACTTCCCACAGGTACTATACATTATACTTATTTATCTTTCATACTTCCACAAAACTTTGCAGGTGAATACAAACAACGAAAAATGTTGAAATTTCCACACCGTTTATATTCAAACGTTTGAAACCAATGACGATTCCTATCCGGCTTTGTATTTCGTATATCTGGTGACGTCAAATGAGGTCACGCTTCTTTTTGTTGAATCTACTTGAGGCTGTTTGTGAAGCGTCAGGAATTTTTTTGTCAAAATTCTTCTAGCTGCGTGCCGATTTCTTTTTTGAAATAAAGACAAAGAAAATAGGCCTGTTTGACAATACAAAAACTAATCTCTCCCAAAAATACACCCCTTTCAATTTGAAGTGTAGTTGATTGATTCGGAATTTGAGTAATCTGTGATTGTGGCGCATTTGATGTATTTTCTGATAGCTCACCCTGTATAATATACTAGTCGCTTACGTCAAATCGGCCACGGTTTAAATTGATGTTAGCTTTCCAACTTGGGGCTATTGTTTTGGAGTGTGTCGAAGACGCTATAATTTTCACCGATTGAATAAATTATAATTTTTAATTAGGCCACTTTCATTTTTTGACCCCCAATATTTGTCGCTGTGGTTTGTTTCACGCCTTGTACCCAACATCGACCTTGATTAGCATGAAGGGTTACCTTCCATTTTGTAAACCATTTTTTATATGCGTTGAATAGTTTAAGAACGATGTGCTCATACTTTAAATGCTTTTTTTATTTTACAGTCACAGTGCCTTTTAACTTCAACCAATTGATGAAAGCACTTTTGAAAGTAGGAATCGGTCTATCATACCGTGTGAAAACAAAATTATTGCACACGGCGGTATTCAGTTGTTTGTGAGGTAAGAAACTTGATATTCAAAACGAAAATATAATCCAATGAAGCCGATGTTTCTAGCATTAAAACATTTGAAAATATATACTAGTTTGCCCGAAAATTAACCCAAGTAAAAAAACAAGCTGAACCCTGTATATATTTTAGACTATTTGATAGGACATGAAATTCTCGACGATATATCATTATATCAAGCATTTTTATTGAAAATGGTGACGTAGAAAAGAAACAAAAGACACAGTTGGCTCAGTTTTAGAGGAGAAATGGAAAAATTGAAACTTTTCACCCATCTATGTGCTTTTCATTAACTTTTTGAAATGCTATTTTTCAAATATGTGATAGAACTGACCGACGTATGATGAAAAGCCATAATCGAGTATAAAAAAACACTTTGATATGGAATTTCCACCTGACACGCTATACGTGTTTCGCTGTACAATAGCATCTTCAGGCGTCACAATACTGACTGAACTAATTTTGTGACACGCTTTCATAGTAATTTGAATCCTAATTCATCAATAGATCTTTCAAACGAATAAAAACTTTCGATGATATCTCACACATACTTTGTTTTATTCAAATTTAAATATAGGAAGCGTTTGACGAAATACATTTTCTATTTGTATTCATCATACCTAAATGGGGTGCTGTAAACATCTCATTTACGAATTGAGCCAGTCCTATACTGCCCCAGACCAGGTGAATATTTCAATTTGAAACAGATTCCCGTGTGAGATGAAGAATAGCCATACAGTTTAGAAGCCAACAAATTTCTTCACAATCGTTTGTCACAAAGCAACTGTAATTACGAAATCAAGATTTGTTGTCGGTGTATTGGAGGTAATGAATAACGATAATAAATAATAATAATTGAAAGAGAAGCAATACAACACGAGAAAGATGTATAAATAAAGGGCTCTATATTTCACTGAGTATATACAGTGCGGGCCAATGAAAATGGAAATAAGGCCGATTTGCTATGGTTGGATATGGGGTAAAAGAAATGTTTTTGTCTCATTTGATAGAAATTAGACGAAAGTATTTTTTTAGCCTTTATTCGATATGCATTTCTACAAAGTGAATAGGTCATTAATCGAAAAAGTTAGGGTTGGCATTTAGAAATATGAATTCAACCTCCATGACGTACCGTTGGACTATTTAATGAGAGAGAATTTTATTTCGCGTGAATCATATTCAACTAGAATGACAAAGTTTCTCTAGGAGCATCTCAATATCAACTATAGTTGTCAACCCTAGAATTGAATTGATGGAAATCTTATTATTACCCCTTTTCAAATTAGTTCTATATGCAGTTACTCAAACGAGGCAAGAGAAAATCATTACAGATGCTTCCCATTGTTCTGATGCAAGAAGTTGCCGCAGAAATTAGATTTGTTTCAATACTCCTCCTCAGTATACGTTCAGATCAAACCCAGGATAGCATAGATCTGATAGAACTTTAGTTAAACACCTGTCGCCGTATAGTCATCGAGATAGTGAATTTTTACGGTATTCATTGAATAGTGACGTGAAGGAAAGCAGTCTTAGGTAAGGTTAGGTTAGATCCAAAGAGAGTCACGTAGGCGCGGTAGGCACAAATTATGTGTTCTGCTTTACTATTTTCCACACAGAGGCGACACACACTGTCTTCCGACAGTCCGAGTCTCTGTATATGATGATTCAAATGACAGTGACCTGTAAGAAGGCTGTTAGACATCGTAGTTCATTCCTACTGTAGACCAACAACTGTTTGGTATCAAGCTTCGAAGGGTGAATAAACGCCTGGGAGTGAGCCAATCCTGGAAGATTCTGCCAGAAGTCCATAAATCTTCCTGCCATCCAGGTGTTCAATCTTTGTTTGGCAAAGTCTAAAGCGATGCCAATGACAGGTTCTGGTCCGATGAAGCTACTTGCAGCACCCTCCTTTGCAAAGGAGTCAGCAGCCTTATTGCCTTCCAGCTCAGTATGGACAGGAATCCAGACCAGATACAATCTTTTGAGTCTTCCTATCGGGGAGAGTCGTTTTTGGCAATTTGCTACCATTTTAGACGTTGCTCTGTAGGCGCCAAGAGCTTCCAATGCCACTTGACTGTCCCAACATATTTTTATTGACTTGTGTATGAGGTTGGATTTTTCCAATCTATCCGCACACAATTCAATAACGCCAATTTCCGCTTGAAATACAGTCGCATAGGTTCCTAGGCAGGTTGATATCTCTGTCCTGAGTCTGCGACTGAAAACACCTGCACCAGAACCGGAAGGTGTTTTTGATCCATCTGTGAACCAACAACTATCTGCTCTTAATATTTCCTTCTCCCAGACTTCTATACTCAGGAACAGTACTTTATAAGGCAGTTCGTAGTTGACAGTTGGAGGCATAAAGTCAGAGGTCATTTCGAGAATGCTGTGACTTCCAGTGTCAACCAACAGTCTGTTGCACTCTGCATTGAACTGATTTGTGCAATTGGCAATGTGCACAAGTGACGTGGAGGAAAGCAGGGTGAAATAATGTTGCGAAGTTTATTGAGATTTTTCAATTCTTCGGCATATTTATCCGGCCTTACTGGCCTATTCGCAATGTAGTATCATCTACTCTGAAACTGGATGCTGCAATAAGGAACTAAATGCATTCCTTGTCGAAAATGGTAGGTGCGCTAATACTACAGCACATTTGTTCAATGACAAAAATTATGATAAGAATCTCAATCGAAAGATCGATTTTCCTCCGACTGAATCGACATATCAGTAAAAGTAATTGCCTTAGTAATCGACTCAGCTGATCGTTTATTTTTTAACGTGAGCCAACAGAAATCAGCCTTGTTTCGGTTTCACCGGCTCATCCTGTATATGGAGTGCCTATTCGTTCGGGAATTAAAACAAGTGAACATTCTTTAAGACACCTCGCCTTCATACATTCGAAAATATTGTTGTCAAAAACCTTCTCGAGGGTTTCTTGTCAAGATCCTTTGATTAATGCTGGTGTTTTGGAGGTATTAATCCCCCACTGTGCGTTTCTTACTGGCATTCAATATTGTGAATAAATCATCGTTAATCATATGTTCGTTGACACCTTGAAACAGTCGGAATATTAGAGAGGTTACCGCGATGTTCGGCTTCTGAGAAATTAGCATCGACCATATTCCAGTTCGTACTAATGTTAATATCGATATCGAATGGATAATTTTCACGGTTATTTCATTGCGAGTAGTTGTAATTATACACTATATATCATACTAATATTCTATATACTATTTATCACAGCATATAATCTTTAATATGAACCCTAATATCTAGCTGTTTTTGGATTTTCGGTTGTTTTAAAATTTTTCCCATTTTTATGAGCATTATTGAAACTGTAATATCTCAGTGAACATTTATTCAATTTAATCGAAATACGTCGATTAATTCCGTCACTGTATGCTCGGAATTCGATTAAGTCGACGAAGGCCGTTTTTGCCTGGCCCCGATTGGCGAAGGTTCTACCGATGAGAAAGTTATCGAAGTGCTTGAAAAGATGGTAGTCGGTCTGGGAAATATGGTGGGTAAAACAGAACGTCGACGTTCAAATCGTTCTATTTTCGGATTGTGGTTTGGGAACCGAGCGGACGAGCGTTGTCGTAAAGCGGGATCGGACCTCTTTGTTGACCAGTGCAAGCTGCTGCTGACGCAATTTTCGGTACATTTCGTCGATTTCCTTACAATAGACCTTTGCTGTGATGGTTTGGCCCGGTTGCAGAAAGTTATAGTGAATCACATCAGCCGCTTTCTTCCTTATTCTCCCAATTTTTTTGTTATAAAGATGGAGAAGTGGAAAGCCAACACCTTTCTTCCCCAAAAATCAATCTCTCCTGAAAATATACTTTTTTCAATTCAAATTTTAAGAATACTTCTTAATTGTATGACTGTTCTCTAAGCTTTGTTATAAACACTGGTCTTTTTCGGGTTAACGAAACCATATATAATAATTAATAATTCAATATTCCCAGATAGATTGGTTTTTGAAACCGATAAACCAAAATTGAAACTCAAGAGTAAAGGGCGAAATTAAGTTCTGCGGTAGCGAGGCTAATTGGTATTTTTACCACTTAATTCCTAATAGAATGAAATTTATAATAGATAAAAAAAAATACGTACATCTATGACTCATGAGAATTATTTGGGTGCTAGTAGAAGTAATTTTTTTTGACCTATTATCAATCAATCAAAACATGCTTCAATATCAAAGAATAACATCTTGTTGACAAAGCGTGTATATACAAATGTTAATGTAATTGAATTAATAACATTTGATAAATGTATGAAAATAGTCACTAACATATAAAATTGAAATAAAAAAAAAACAATCAGTCACTTATTTGAAATTCAAAATATAACAAACAATAAAAGATATAGATATAGTGTATAGAAAGTGTATATAAGTGTATAGAAAGTGTGTAGTTTTGATTTACTTATCATTCTATTCTATCCACATAATAGTCTTCCAAACTATAATAGGTTCTTTGAAGGTGATTGACAATGTTTCATGATGAATTTCATTAGTTCGGACTTCCATTGTCTACTATATAAAAGAAGAATAGAAATGAATAGCTGAAATAAACAAGTATATTAAGCAAAAAACCTGAAATGAAATAATAGTTAAATAAAATACAAGTAAAATTGAACAAAAAATAAATAAAATTAAATTAAAAAGTTAAGAGACAAGCCAAGTTAATTCACGACGTTTCGATTGTTAGTATCCACAATCATCTTCGGGTGATGACTGGATCGATTTCTCCGTGAGCTGACTATTTATA
This sequence comes from Leptinotarsa decemlineata, assembly GCF_025532065.1. NCBI lineage: Eukaryota > Metazoa > Arthropoda > Insecta > Coleoptera > Chrysomelidae > Leptinotarsa > Leptinotarsa decemlineata. The sequence continues at coordinate 6,793,190 of NW_027412556.1, read as the reverse complement.
GGTTATTTGAGTACTTTCACTCATCTCTGCTTTTCTTTTTTCGCTTCACTGGTTTAGTGAGAGATGACCGTTTGGCGGGAGTTGGCCATTTTTCGCTTGATTATGGGTTTCCATATGTTGTGTATCTCTACGCTAGCTTGGCTGAATATATTTTTGGATAACATGTATGCGGCTTCTTTGAATTTCCTCCTAAACCACTGTTCCTCTTTGTGTATGATCTCAGCTTGGGACCATTCGATGTTATGTTGATGGGTCCAAACATGCTCTGCTATTCCTGATTTGCTGGTTTCCTCTCGCTGTGTGTGTTTCTTGTGCTCGGCAATGCGAACATTCAATGGCCTCTTAGTTTCACTGATATAGGATTTTCCGCACTCACAGGGTATCTGGTAAATGCAATTCTTGGAATCGCAGTTCTCGTTTGGTGGCCTGGTTTTCTTGAGGCTGCTACAGATAGTGTTTCCAGATCTGAAGCAGGTTCTGATGTTGCACTTGAATCCAATTCGTATCTTTTCCGATAATTCTCTGATATAGGGGAGTGCAAGCACTGGTTGTGACGGCTTCCCTTCCTTTCGGGGCTCCTGCTGTCTTTTAACCAAAGTCTGTTCCACCATCACTTTGGAGTAGCCATTCCGTTGAAGATCACTTCTGATGATGTCTAGTTCCTTCTCTAGACCTTCCTTCGTATTACAAAGTCCGAAAGCACGGTCTAATAGAGTTTTGATGATTCCTCTTTTAGTCGATTAATGATGGTTGGATTCGTGGTTCAGATAGTGTCCCGTGTGAGTCGGTTTTTGGTTTACAGATGTTTCCCACTTAGTGCCGGAAAAAAGAAAAACAGAGATAAGTGAAAGTACTCAAATGAGCTATAAATAGTCAGCTCACGGAGGAATCAGTCCAGTCATCACCCGAAGACGATTGTGGATACTAACAATCGTGAATTAATTTGGCTTGGAATCTCTCAACTTTTTAATTGAATTTTATTTATTTTTATTCAATTTGTTCAATTTTACTTGTATTTTATCTCACTATTATTTCATTTCAGGTTTTTTGCTTAATATAATTGTTTATTTCAGCTATTCATTTTTTTCCTCTTCTTTGATTTTTAATTCTTCTTTTTTGGTTATTTCAGGGATTTCAAATCATTTTATATAATTTCAGACAATGGAAGTCCAAACTAATGAAATCCATAATAGGTTCTATCGGAAAGAACTCTTTTTACTGCTTTTCTGAAGCTGGCGTTGGACGGTATATATTTAATACTATTCGGACGGTGATTTTGCAGCCGTTATATATAATTGAATCCTTAACGAGAGTGGAAGATGGTAATGTTAGTTTGAGATGGTTACTTTGACGGTTGGGGTATCTATTCCCTGTAATGAAATTTTGTTTGTGTTCATTTATAAGACACACTGTTTTAAGTATAAATATAGAGTGTGTTGCTATAAGTAAAATCTATACGACTCGCAAAATTTTAGTTAACAGACGTATCCCAGGGCTTTTTTTTGTAAAACAAAAACACTTTGAAGAACATTACCACTGCACACTCCCCAGATGGGATACCGTATCGCAAATGTGACTCTATCAAGGAGTAGTATACTGTCTTTGCGGTTGGGTATCCTAGTTCGTTTGTAGCAATTTTCACACCATAACAACAGAGGACAATTTTTCATTCGAGTTTATGACATGTTCATTGAATTTGAGACCGTTGTTGATGTATAGTCCTAGAAATTTAGAAAAAACACTGCTTTCAAGAATCTGGTGGTTTGAAGAAATATCAGCAACTACACATTTGAAGGATACTATCTTAGTTTCCGAAATGTTGAAGGATAAAAGGTTCGAGTCGCACCACTCTTTCACCTTTATCATATCTGAATTAATGATATGATGAAGATCAGCTTGCTTATCATTATGCCATAGTATGGTGGTATCATCGGCGAACAGAGTGACGTTTCCTGTAATGTCGAGCGTCGTCAGGTCATTAACATATAGTAAAAACGAAATCGAACCCAAGACTGTCCCTTGCGGAACACCACATTGTATATTACCTAAACTTGAGATTGATTTTGTCTTAACTACTTGTGTGCGGCCAGACAAATATGTCGTGAACCCTGAATGTGCTTTATTTGAAGTTGTTGGTGAACAATATTGATTATTTGATCTTGTCCGGTATTGATGGCTCAGAGTGATAAGTTCGTTTTTACTTTTATTCTGCTGGCATCCCATCTGAATAATATACAATTGTCTAGAATTTGATATTTGCGTCTCAGTATAAAGTGAAGGTATTTGATGTTGGGTTAGTTTAATTGAGGGTCATTCAAAAACATCGTTTTTGAGAGATTTAGAAGGCGAGTAGATAGTTTTTTGAAACTCGTCCCCAGCCAGTAATGCAAACTGTAATAAAGTATTGTTTTATATCTGAAGCTCAAAAGTGGCCCAACTTGTTTGAATCCAAACGGAATACTATGGAGTTCTCTAAGCGTAACACCTAGGCTTTAGAAAGGAAACAGGTTTCTATTTGTTCAAAATTGGCTATATCCATCAACGTAATATCCATCAGGAGACACATAATCATTCCAGCGCCGCTCTAATATTTCAATACCACTTTTGTAGAACGGCTTATCTTTTTCCGCAAAATAGGCTTCAGCTTCAGCAATAACCTCTTCATTCAAGCATGATTTCTTTCCGGTGAGCATATTTTTGAGCCAGTACTCGCTGGGAGCCAAATCTGTCGAATATGGTATATGTGGGAGCAATTCGAAGCCCCTTTCATGCAATTTTGCCATCGTTTTCATTGATTCGTACACTGTACATTGTCTTGATGAAGCAGCCCTTTCTTTTTTTCTTTTTCAAATGGGGTTGTTTTTCCGCAATTTCGGCCTTCTAACGCTCTAGTAACGCTATACAATATTCACTGCTGATGGTATTTCCCTTCTAAATGATGAATTTTTCACCACGCACATCCCAAAATACAAAGGTCTTTAGACGAGGCTCACCAAATGCTCTCCACTCGGATGACGATCGTTTTGATTCCGGAGTGAAGTGATGAATCCATGTTTCATCCATTGTCACATATCGACGCAAACATTCCGTTTTGTTCTGTTTGAACATGGCCCAACACTGCTCAGAATCATCAAGACGTACATGTTTTTGGTCAACAGTGAGCTCGCGCGCCATCCACTTTGAACAGAGCTTCCTCATTGTCAAATGCTCATGCAATATAAAGACAACACATTCTTTTGATACCTTCACAATGCCAGCTAACTCACGCGACTCCACTTTTCGATAATCGCTGTTACTGCCTTATTTGGACGTCCACTGCGTTCTACAGCATCGTTGTCTCTACGACCGCGTTTGGTCGTAGAGATACAACAATTAAACCAACGTGTGAACCAACGTTTAATTGTTGTTTCCGACAATAACTCACTCACTCATGAGTAGAATATCATGAAATTTCGACAACTTCCTTTTAAAGGTTAGTTCTAACTGAAAAAGCAGTGAACGCAATAAGACTAGTGCCATCTATATGTTAGGCCCGAAACTGTTCAGCCCATGTAGTATGTGAAAAATCCCAGACTCCACAGTCTACACCATTTTGTCTTTCAAGTTAATGATGAAGATGTTTTGACATTCGTGTTCATTTTTGACATAAGCGCCCAATCGTTCTGAAAACTTTCACTATACCCATTCATTGTCGGTTATTAATTCGTATTCATCAATAGCATACAAGAAAATGTCAATTGAAATTCTGGAACAACCGCCCCTCAAACTCGACATCCTGGGTGGTCGGCCGGATGTCTTCCTCCTGGAAACGGACCTGCCGAACACACCTAACACAATAATATTTAAAAAGAACTGATGAAGGGTATGTAACTCTTGAGGAACGAGGCGTATGGGTGTGTAATTTTTCATACCAATCCTCCACTATAATTATGGTCTGGTGAAGCTCTTCAATAACAATGGCAAACATGGCGGTGTCTACACAGACACGAACAATTAATCGACTACGACCTGAATATAAGTGTGAATCATCTGGAAACGTACCTATCGCCGGCTGCATATTTCAACACTTCCTCTGTAACATCTGCATTCTCGTGTTTACTTCACATCCTTGTAGACGACACCTCTATGTGTGACGAAACTTGCGCTTTCAATCTCATGCTCTTCTAAGCTCGTGATTTTCAGGGGGCGTTCTTAAAGTGGAACAACTGCAGGCACGGGAGGAAACGACGGACAAGAATATAACGTAATAAGTTATCTTTCAATATATCGAAAACTAACATCCTTACTTTCTAATGTAATCTACAAAAACTTCATATAGGAAATCAAGTGATCAGTTATAAGTATGTCAGAAAATAAAAAACTTTTTGGGTGATGAATTGAAATTCGAAAGTCAAATTGAAAAATTGGCATCAGGATGTTTCGCAGTAAGAACCATTTCATGGGAACTTATGCAGATATAGCAAAAAATATGTATTATGCTTTAATCGATTCACATCTAAAATTCGGAATCTGTTTTTGGGGATCATGTAGTTAATTTTTTTTTGTACAACTGTCATCAAGAGTGACATTTTCAATGGTTGTCAAGAGTATTAAAAGATGACGTTTACAAAGTAGCATGTTGAAAATATTTTCAACACTAGTGTTGCAATAGAGCAATAGATATAGATACAATTAAATTATGTTACAAATGTATTATATACGTTACTTACATTATTATTATTGTTTATGAACAATAATATGAAAAGTAAGATTAGAACAACTGTTGATATTAATACCATGCGATGTTGAATAGCCTTGTAATATATTTGAACTAGCCGAGTTGACAATTTCATGGGCATTAACATTTAATTCTTGAAGTGAAGAGAACGATGCTGTAACGCTGGAGCTGGCTGTTGGGATTATTCTTTCAACAATAGCGTTTTTATAAGAAATATATTGATCGATGTAACCCTCAGCTACTGTTATAGACTTCCATCCTCCGTGCTTCTCAATTTCCTTTATATTTGTTCCAGATTCTGCTGGCAAAGAAGCAGAAGACCTTCTGAAAGAGTGACTTGTATATTCCTTTGGTTCCGGGAGGTTCAGAAACTCAGCAATGGTAGAGGGCATTGTCCCAAACGTGTTTATACCAACTGTATTGATTAATATTTGCTTGTATTAACACCATTTTAACGAGCGCACTCGACTTCATCTTTGAAAACTTGCTTCACAAAGTTGACGAGTTCCATATTTTTCATTTATCTTTTAGATAGGCTAAGAAGATGGTTTCGGTGAAAATTCCTTCGACGTCTTCAAGTCCAAACCAGCTGAGAAAATTATACTGCTGAGCCGATTATTTTGGCCTCCTCAATATCGTCACTAACACACAATTCCTCACTATTGTTCCTCATTATGCAAGACATCAAACACCAGCAAGAACTTTAAATGTTTCATTAAATAAAACTCGTGAGCTGAAAAAAATACTGTTTGTTGGTAACCAGGTGATTGGGCGACACCTGACACGGCCACTTCACAGTAAATGCGATAACATGAAACTTGTTAACTGACAAGGGATGTCAAAATGTGTTTTTATAGAAATAATAAATTTATCTATTTCAGTATGAAGACAGGACAGTTATACAAAACACTTCGTATGATATTTGTGTTGAAAATAAGTTTTATTTTGTTCGTGAAACTTTTTCACTCACGAAATTAAACTTTAATTTTAACTCTCATATCATATATAGCTATTTCTTGATCTTGATCTTGTAAAAACTAGCAATAAAGTATATGTGACAAGCAAAATTCGGGATTCTCTCAAGCCACTCTTTATAAAACACAAAATTGCAACACTACGTTGCATTTTTATTTTAAAAGCGTTATGTCTCGTGTATGGCAAAATTAAAAATACGGAGATTCCAAGCTAAGTTACTTCATCATGACCTTTCAATTGTTAGTATCCACAATCGTCTTCAGGTGATGATTTTCATCAATGTGTTTAATTGGTCTATTTTTTACTTGTATTTTATTTCACTGTAATTTCATTTCAGGGTTTTTGTATTTTATATAATATTGGACAATGGAAGTCCGATCTAATGACATTCAAACATACCGTAAAAAATCTTCTCTAGTGACGAATGCGTTCTATCCATTAGATGAATTCTAGTGTAAGAACATTTTATGCTGTGAAATTCGACTTTGTTTTCAAATCCTAGTTGTAAATTATTATTCATTTTGATATGTTTCAGTAATAGTTATACATTATTTATATTCAATATTGAACTTATACTGCATAATTGCACATGTTTGTTGTTAATGTGTTTTAGTGTTATAAATGTGAAAATTTTCATTGTGATAAGTTTTACTATTTTTCAACTACTTGTATTTTATATTTGTGTTGACCACTATGATGGAAATGTATCAAAGTTCCTTTGTTTTATTTGTGCGTCTATTGTACTCTAATTAAAATTATTATTAGTTTTCCTACCTGATATCATCTTTAGATATCTATCGTGTCGATAGATATCTAAAGATGATCGTCGTTTCTTCTTTTTATTTGTAAACGACTTTGTCAATGAGAATTACGTTCTTCAGACAATAAAGTAGGTATATTTGATTTCATTTAACAGTTGGTTGAAAAAATAGTAGGCTAACCCTCAGTTTCGACAAATACCTCATTATTTCCAAAGAGCATTCTCTTGAGGTCTGAGAACACAAAAAGTAGATGGAGGCCAGATCTGGAGAATACGGTGGATGCGTAAGCAACTCGAAGCCCAATTCATGCAATTTCGTCATCGTTTTAATTGATTTATAACTTGGTGTATTGTCTTGATGGAACAGCACTCTCATTTTCTTCAAATGGGCTCGTTTTTCCGCGCAAACGCTCCATTAACGCTATGTAATAGTTGTTGCTGATGGTTCTTCTCTTTTCAAGATAGTCGATGAATATCATACCATGCGCATCCCAAAATAACGGAACTTCCGGAAATCTCGTCAGGAATTCCCCAAGATCTGTGCCCGGCCCCATTTTTTTTCTATTATATGTCAACGACCTCACTAAAGTCAAGATATCTGGTAAATTCACTCTCTTTGCAGATGATACTACTAATACTATGGAAATGCAACAAGACCAGGGAATTACATAATATAATATCAATAGACTCGAAAACAGAGTCGCACTAAGAAATGAACGATTTTTTTAAATAATATGCAGCTAGGTATAGAAAATTGTGTAGGTGTAGGGTAGAAATACAAATCAGTAGTTTTTTCAGTAATTTCCAATAGATATTTAAGTTTTTTCAATAAAATTTATATGATTTAAGAAATGAGCTTTTCGCTACTAAAAAAAATGCGATGATTGGAGTTTTGATAATTCGAAGACGATATTCATCATTTTTCGATTCTCATTTTCTTTGTTACCGATCAAGTACAAGTGAAGTCGCAATAATGAATAGAAATGAATAATTAATATTCAAGTCTTGCCCCGTTGACTTCGATTTACGTAGTTGATGTCTACATGTAAACGGCAACTGAAAATTACTCGGTTTTCTCCACGTTTGACGTCACTTTTAGTTCATAGAAGTCACTAGATTATATCCATGACTAATACTTTATAATTATACCAATATGTCACATATATATATATATATATATATATATATATATATATATATTATATATATATATATATATATATAAAATTTGATAATTTCAAAATTCAGAAGATATTCAATATTTATGGTCTTTTTTGGTTTTCTACAACTTCGTCTTGAATGTGGGAATCTTCCAAAGATGAAGTAGTAGAAAGCCATAACTTTCTTTCCCAAAAAATTAGTTACTCCTAAAAATATAACCCTTTCAATTTAAACAATATTCCTTTTGGCTGGGATCAAATCAAATATGGGAATGAATGTCATCGATTACATAAGTAGATCAAACTTATTCCGTGACATAAAAATCGTATTATATGAAATAATTGCGTGTTTTTTCTTATAATGTTATACAGAATGGTACTGAAGAACACTAAGGCAAGTGTCTTAAGGCGAAACATCGATGTCTACAAGTGAGGATGACAGTGTTCCATGTAAGTGAAATTTTTTAATATCTGATTTGATTCCATGACGAATTTTTGGAATACAAACTGAATAGAGAAAAGTGTTTCTTGTACAATTCAGTGTTCATATAAAAGTATTTGTTTCGAAATAATTTTTCTTTCGTCCAATTCAATGTTCAAATGAAAGTAGCTATTTCAGGAGGGGTTTTTCTTCCGGTTTGTGTCTGGAAGTTATTATACCATTTTTCAAGGTATCAGTCCATCAACCTACTGTGTAGGGTGTTGAGACTGTCCTAAACGAATTGTTCTTTTAGATGATTTGATTTATAGCCAGTCTTTAAGTATGCTCACTGACTATACGTGAAAGATTTCTTTCCTTATACGAGGAACTGGGCAAATTTCGGATATGCAGTTGGTTACCTCGTTCACGGGCAGATGGGGCGACGATAAACCTGTTGTTTGTTGTAGTCTTCAGCTTAGTTCGAGGAATGATACTCTGACGGAATTCGATTTTCAATTATCGGAAATCATCGACTTTATGTTGATGATATACACTACCTTGCACTGACGAGTGGCCAAACAGCCCGAAACCGGTCTGCAAGTGTGTTAATTGAAAATCTATTGCGGCAGTTGTATCGCCAACAGCATGTGCAGGAATAACTTCAGGGAAGAATCCTGCACTGACACCTATCGGATATAATCCAACGCCTTTCGTGGTATTAGCTAAGGAAGTAGTTGTAGTAGTAGGTGTTGTAGAGTAGTAGGTGTCATTCCATTAACCTACTGTATAGGGTGTTGAGACTCGCCTGAACGAATTGTTCTTTTAGATGATTTGATTTATAGCCAGTCTTCAAGTATGCCCACTGACTATACGTGAAAAATATACCATTTTCGTTTCAAACCCCACTTCTTTCCAAATATTCAGTAGCAAATCTATGTCGTCACTGTAGCTTTGGATAAATGTTTATATGATTGATCAGCATTTGGTTGGAAGTCGCGCCGAATTATTTCACTTTCTGAGAAAACGTAAGATGATCCGTCAAAATTGAGTCTTGGAGAATGGGTTTGAATCGCTTAAAGGCAAATTGTTCCTAGTGAAGCAGTTTAGCTACTAGATTCGCTTCTTAAAGATAGATTTATGATGGAGTCTAGAGTTTTCAAAAGCCAACTAGAAATTATGGAAGAATATTCAATCTCACAGTTGATCATCGTTGTCTTTTTAAATATCTTCTACAGAGAAATCTTTAGAGGATTTCAAAAAAGGTTTTCAGACAATACTGCCAAGCGAGTTTTTCACTTTATTCGGTGCCTATTGTGAGTTGAGATATCACTTCAAGGGTAAACAGATATTATTGTTAATAATCACTTACTTAGAAACCTAGCGGTAATGCCAACAGTAATCAGCAGTTTTTTGGTATCTCAGAGAACGGAACGAATGGGCAATTTGAATGCAAAAGAGGTCTTTATCAAAAATATATGGTACCCTTGTGCAACCATGCAAAACTTGTTAGCGATAACCAAAAAAATTAATGTGTGTCTGGCATAAATTATATAAATGAAACGTTTTAAGGGAAAAGAGAGGGAATATAGATCGGTTAGATATTGCACCGAATATGTTCCTAAAATAGTTGTAATCTATGGAAGGACGAAGATAAGTCTTTCTGTTATCGCTTCCTGTTAACGCTTATGTCACAAGATATAGGCGTTTTTGAATCATGTGTTGAATGTCCCTTATTGGATGAAAATGAAATGTGTAATGCTGTTTAAATCATTTTCAACAATAGTTATTAGATTAGATTAGGTTGTCGGAGAGCTGGCCCATGGCCTGATTCACTGCGACCTTCTCAGATCTATTGTGATGCTCCTTGGTTGTTAGAGCTCATTGTCTAGCTTAATCTCTTTGATGAGACTCCATTACCTTGACACTGATCCCTTCATATAGCTGACTGCCTCTGGTTTCTCTTCTTCGCATCTTGCGTGTCTCAGCCTCGCTATCGCTTCGTATTCACAGAGCACATGCAGTGTGGCTACTTTCTCTTCTTGACAGAACCTGCATTGTGTTCCTTCCTGAGTCGACTATGTTAGTAGACTCACCAACCTTTACAACCTTACGGTTGCGGTTTAGCAGGTCTTCCCTGAATCTGGGCGATGATTTCTTTATGAACTCTTTCGCCTGCCTCATTTCTGGGAGCTCATTCCACCAATCCATCGATTTGGCTTGCATCTACGAATATATGGATGTCTTTATACATGCTTTCGCTACCCCGCAGAAGGGTTCTGGGCCGAACATAGCCTTGGATGTGCCTTTACGGGCTAGAACATCGGCTCCTCATTGTCTTTGTGACTTTCATGTCCAGGTACCCAAGCTAGAGTGACCCTATTTTGGGTACTTAGCTCCTTGAGTACGTTCAGACAGCTTCCCACCAGTCTTGAGAAGACTTCATATCAGCTGAGCGCCTCAGTTGCCATCTGGGTGTTGGAGAAAATGGAAAAGGTTTTGTTTGTTACCTTCTGCCTGTTTATTCCCCCTATACAATGTTCGATGGTCGCTACTTCTGCCTGGAACACAGTTGCATTATGTCTTTGCTCTGCCTCCGTATATACCGGCTCCCACTCCTTCTTGGATCTTTGAACCATTTGTTTACTAAGTTTCTTCCGATTGATGATGATTTTGAAATAATTTTGAAAGTTGCGGAACAGTGTTATTTACGGGCATCCCTAATGTTGAATCTACCTTCAGTTCATTGTACAGTTTCAAGTATTCTGCACCTTGTGACTGACTGATTGGAGTTTACTCCTGCATAATAAAATAGTTATGGATTCAATATATAATTTTCCAAAATAGTTCCAATAGAGTATTATCGTAGCAATTTCTCCAAAATTATACAATTAGACATATATTGTACCCTCTCCTCTGACGTTTCTCCTCAGAGTCTCAGAAGAAAACTGACAAACTCCACTCAAACAACTGATGTTATATGTGAAGGAGTGGAGTAGTGTTTCACTAAGGAAGAAATTTCAAAAATCCACCCGGAAAATAACCTCGGCCGCAAAAGCCTCAATTTTGTCATACTGAAAATTACTTTTCAATAGTCTCTGATAAAATGATTTTTGAAACTGTTCAACAACAATTAAACTTCCGGGTCTAATAAAGAATCCGAAACAGTAATTGTGATGCACTGTTTGGAACCTCTGGTGTAGTAATGAATATTATTGGAGTTTTTTTCCCAACATCAAACTGTTATTTTCGATACTTTGACACGTGTTTCAATCATCAAGTGATTATCTACTAGAGGAAGATTTAACTCAACCAGTTTAATCTTTTTCTTAAAGATGATCGCTTGGTGATTGAAATACGTGTCGAAGTGTTGAAAATATGGTTTGGTGTTGAGGCAAAACTCCAGTAATACTCTTTATTTGGAATAGTGCTCACAAAAATGCAAAAATGGCTTCAGATGTTAGAGATTTGGGATCTATTCAACCTACCTGCCAAAACAGGTTTTTTCTTGGTGGAAGATGGCTCAAGTTCAACCTATTTTCAAAACGAACAAGAAACCTTCTCCAAATAATTATAGATTAGTTGTTCGACTATTAGTAATATCAAAAATCAGGGTGAGAAATCCTTCAATACTTGCAATGTTTCAAAATATCAAGTGATCATATTTGCGAAAGATCAACAGATGGATTTGTTCTTGAAACAGTGCAATCCAGAAACACTAATAGTCTCAGGCTGGTGGGCTTGGTTATAACGATTTTGATCCCGTGGGTTGGGCTACCTATCGGGCGCGGCCCCAGATAGCGGATAGGGGAAAGGCCAGGGAACTGGGGGCCCTGCCGGGAAGCCAATATGTGGCCTTACGAAGGGATCGCCGGACTCTTGGTCAGTGGCAGAAATAAGTAAGGTGAGGGAAAGTAAAACTCCCCAAAAGCCTTTGCGAAACATGCCACCGTGGACCAGCCTACTCAAGCTAAGGTCTAAAGAATCGTTCCGACAGCTGAATGGCCGCAGGGTGATATGGGGTTACGAAAGATCCCATTGGGGAACCAGCCGAAACCTCATTGTAATCAGCCTTTCTCTGGTAATGCGGGGCTCTGCCAGAGGTGACCAACCCTTTCTTTGCTACTCGTGGGAACACACATATATAAAACAAACAAGCAGACACAACAAAAACCAATCGCGAGGCTGGACAGAAGTGCTCACCTCAATCTATGGCGGTGACTGAGGAGGAACAGAAATGTTCACCCCAATCTACCGCTCGGGATGAGGCTGGACATAGCAGATCACCTCGTGATGTAATACAAAGGCGGCGCATTTGCGGCGCCGAGGCCAAAAGGAGAAAGAGAGCGAAAAAGAGCGAAAGAGCCAGGAGTGGCAGCAACTATAAGTGCACCCTCCTCTCCCACTCCACCTCCAACAGCAAGGGCATTTCCTGCGGCGGATGCCAGGATCTCCGCCTTGAATAAAGGCAAGAAAACGGCTGTCCCTGCAGGAAAACACCCTCACTTGAACACCTCCATTAGGGGAACCCCAGGAAGACTGGAGAAGCTGCGCAACGACAGTAATGTCGCTGCACCTTCCAAAACCTCCGCGGAGGCCGCCGTGTGATACCTCAAGGTTGCTAAAGAGAATGTGTGTTCGGCAAGTCTTGGCCTACACCTGCCGATATAAAGGAGATGTCTCCTAGTGACCTGTCAACCTTCCTGGAAAGTACAGGATGGACGATGACCAAGGAGGACAACTCCTCGGGAGGATGTACAATGGGTCACATGTTGCCTACTACACACACACATACAACGTCTTTGACCATATATGAATATAGGCTTCCTCGGCCAGATACACGATTAGAGAGGAAACAATCTGGAGACATGGTCAAATAGAACTTATAGAGTCACTTTTAGTTTCATTGGACCACGGCCTGGATTTGGTTCTCTTTAGTCCTTGACCATGTTTGGTATGAGAGTTCAATAATGGTCCTTCTTTGTTATAATTGGACAGATCGTTTTCATTTGTGTCGCTACAACTTTTCCAAAGATCGTTCCTTACAAGTACTAACCAATGATTTTCGGATACCTTCGCTGTCACTGAATTTCCCTATGATTTCCCCAAGATTGTACGTCAACGACCAGTTTGTAATCGACCAAAAATTCAATATATTTCTTGGCTGATAAAAGTACTCCTATTCCGTAATATCAGTTAGAAATCTAGTGCTACGTTGAAAACAATGTTTCACGTCTCAATGAAAATCTAGAAGGAAGTTTCAGCTGCGGGTGACAATAACCAAGTGAAATTTATTGCTAAGAAATTTCTATCATCTGGTTCTCTAAAAAGATAAATATGTCTATTAATGCCTTGAAAAAACAACATTGCTGGAATAGCAAATGTGAATTCTCAGAGCAACTATCAGTGCTCTATACATCTCGAATTAGTCCTTCTTTGGTTGATACACAGCTCCATACCCAGACGTATCCTGAAAGTGTTGGATTCAACAAAGAGTCATCCATCTGATTGGACACTCACACATTACGATCAATCTCAAAAGTCTGAAACAATGAAGGAAGGTTGGTGACTCGTTTGGCTTCTAGAGAAACTTTCCCTTAAATTGTTGAATGTTCAGTATGTCTAAAGAGTTCATAATTCGTTAGACAGCATTGCAAATAGTTACGTCGAAAGTGAGTGGATCTATTCGACACTCGCAACCCGCAAGGGTTTATTGTGGCTAACATCTATTCACACTCGACCAAATAAACCCAGCTTTTTAGCAGCGGAGTAGATACAAAGTATATGCTCTGCTACTTCATAATTTTTTGAACAGACACGACACACACTGTCTTCTGACAGTTCGAGTCTCTGCATATGATAATTCAGACGACAGTGACCTATTAGAAAGGCTATTTAACATCGTAGTACATCCCTAATCATCATATACAAAACTAATCACAAAGGAAGCGAGAAAATATATGATTCGAATGCTGCTTAAAAGTTTTCCTTCCTATTACTTGTCTGTTGTTGTTTTCCAGTTTGGAAAAAGTGTAGCTAGTCCTTGTAAAACTTCAAACTTGCAAGTGTTCCCGAATTATCCATCACTTGTGTCGGTTACAACAGAAATTCCGCTTATGCTGTACGTGGAGGTATTCTAAAATTTTTTCTGAACGTTTTTGGTTTTTCACTCAGAAGTACTTGAAAGTCTGCATTTTGTGTGCATCATATATTTTGGATGAAGTTAAGTCGCTTGGAAATGTAAGGGTTCAATAGTTGACCTGTATATTATTTATCCATGAGACAAATCGATGGCTTAGGCAGTTTCAGGAGCCAGGAGCCATTTTTGTAAGTATTCGATAATACCCGTACGCCTACTTGAAAATATAAGTGTCTTTTTGTCATATATTATAAGAGAAATCCCTGAATATTGGACATTAATAGACGTAATTTCTAATCGAATGTGAGAAATCAAATTGATTCCTTTCAGACCGCGTATTGCAATGTTGACATTGAATCGAGTACTAATTAGTAGTTGCTTTTCTGACAGGCAATTAATGAGCAAGTAAACAATTAATCGTTAAATATAAATCCAGTTCTGGTTAGAATAGCCCCAGGATAATTCATACCCTATATACGCAATTTATAGTAGAATTTAAAAAGATCAACGAGGAAGTTGTTGATGCCAATTAATTTTCAACTGAAACTAGTTAATTTACTGATCATTAAGTGAATTGAGTTTTATCTATTTCACTATTAGAAACAGTGGCGTATTATTATACTGCGTGGTGGTTCAGTCGGTGGCCTAAGGGCTTTTGGGTTTTGTGAGGCAAAGAAGATATATTTATTAGACCGAATCAGTCTGGGAACCGTTTCAACGTAGCCGCGAGCTTGCTCGTTTTTTTTTCAAATGCATCGCTGTACTTAAAAGGACGACAGACCAGACGCAGGAAGTATAGTCACGTAATTGACAACTTGTTGAGTATTTTATACGCAAAACATGAAAAACTTGTTACAGACATATCATACGGAGTATTGATAAATTTCTATACAGGATTATCAACTTGGATAGTTTAATTTTTTCCAAAAAACGCCGAAACATATCAAACGATTTATTATTTTACGCCCCTGACGATATTTGTCAAAAATAGTCATTTAGTAACGAGTCCGAAAAATACTGTTTTTTGGGTGAGTACTCCAAAAAAAGCCACAAAAGACTATTTTCACCATATTTCTTGGCAACCGTGTTGAATAACAAATCAATGAGACACAATCCTTTATTATGTTTCCTTGAAGAAGAAAATTTCGAAAATTTTCAGAAGATAGATACTGATAATGATACAAACATTCTGATTCTTTATTCATATGGAAACTCGAGAAACTACTAATATTGGAGGAATTCAGTTTGTTTGAAATGCTTGATATATTTGAATGCATTATGTTGAAGTCAAAATAAGAAGTGGAAGTTTCTGTTTCAAATTGATTGTTTTCATTCCAACTCTCAGACGAACTTTTTAACTTTTCCAAAATCAGTACCATTTGTATAAAAAACATTTTGGAACTAGAGACATAATGAGGCCTCAGAATAGTACAACATTAAAGACCAATAAATGCATCCAAATTGCTGAGTGTACTCTACATTAAATGCAGCAATACTCCCTATGTGTTGCTTGTGAAATTTTCATTATGATTTCACGAGAAATTAAAAAATTGAGATGAACAGCATTTAAAAAAAAAACATTACACAATTGGATACTGGATATTACTGAAGAAATTGAAAATGTACCGACTCTAACATCAATGAAGTCGCCCCGGAGCGCAAATTCATTTTTATTGCTGTTTTTATTTTTATCGATGTTTTATAATTTCACAAATTTTAGAATTATATATCCATATTCAGTTTGACACATGATTAATTTCACCCTTATTCATAATGAAACACTATTTTTGATAAATGTTTTCATTTCAGTATTTTTTTTATTTACAATATCTTTTAACTACTCCCCTGGCTAATAACACGAAGGGCGTTGGATTATATCCGTAAGGTTCGGATTTGCGGTTGGTTACCTCGTTCACAGGCAGATGGGGCGATTACAAACCTGTTGTTTGTAGTCCGCTTCAGCATAGTTCGAGGAATGATACTCTGAAGAAATTCAATTTTCAATTATCGGAAATCATCGACTTTATGTTGTTGATAGACATACCTTGCACTGACGAGTGGCCAAACAGCCGAAACCGGTGTGTTCCAATGATTAAAAATCTATTGCGGCAGTTGTATTGCCAACAGCATATGCAGGAATAACTTCAGTGAAGAATCCTGCACTGACACCTGTCGGATATAATTCAACGCTCTTCGTGGTATTAGCCAGGGGGTAGTTGTTTTCTGATAGGTGTCCTTTAGATGATTTAATTCCTTTCGGCCTATTCCGGAAAGTACGTACTTTCCGGAAGGTTGCCAAAAAAATTAATTTGTTGCAAATTATTTTGGTACCTTGTTAAAGAACGTAAATTTTTCGAAGGAAATTGAATGTTCAACTTCTATCAACAGAGTGAGCTTTTCATTATATAAATTCATAAAACTAGCTACTGAATACATTTCCAAAAATCTTTTAGTTTTTGCTCGAAACAGGGAGGAATGTTTATACTTCAATTAGATTATCAAAAAACTCAATAACATTTTTAGTTTTCAAATTGACTACTCATATAATCAGAACAGAATTTTTTCTTTAGTTACTATGTTTTTTCCGTTAACCAGCTATCGCATTCTTACGAACGACAACCCTCAGAAGTCGAAACATGTGCGAGCTAAGGACTGACGAGGTCTTTTAACGTGTGATTCCTAACACGGAATTACGAACTCACACATTTGAGCATATTTGATTCAGAATATCCAAAGTATTGGTATGTGAATAATGATATTTTTCTTTCAAATCTCGACAACTGTCTCAAAATTACCTGACATATCCAGACTGCTACAACCGTCTTTCATGACTGCTCAGGTAATTACGTACATAATATCCAACACTTATTTATTCAGTTTGTATCTTATAACGGCTATGATTCTTTTTATTACAAACCTTCATCTGGAGTACCTCAGGGGTAGAATCTCGGCCACTTCTGTTCTTATTATTTATTAATGACCTCAGTAATTATGTCGATTGTAATAAGTTATTTTCTGCAGATGATTTGAAAATATATTTACCTGTCGAAACTATCAAAGACTGTAATACAATGCAACGACAGTTAGAAAATATACAGATTTGGTGGAAAGTAAACAAATTATATCTCAATGTATCCAAATGTTAAGTAGTGTCTTATAGTAGGAAAATGTTCGTCATCGAGTACAATTATCGAGTAGATACCATTTCACTGTCACGAAGTAATTCAATTAAAGATCTTGGCGTATATTTTGATCAAAATTTATCTTTTTCCAACCACATTATATCGAAAGTAAGTGAAGCATTGAGAGTTTATGGCTTTATAGTTCGCAATTGTAGATCTTTCTCAAACATATCTGCTCTATTGACTCTTTATGTAGCCTACGTAAGGTCAAAATTAGAATATGGCTCTGTTCTATGGTCTCCATTGTACAATTGCTATAATACATTAATTGAAAAAGTTCAACATCGTTTCCAAAGTTTATTTACTTCAAATCTATCTATCCTGATAGAGGTATTCCATATGAATCTTTTACCATAACATTCAATATAGAAAGTCTTGAATTACGCCGAAAACTTGCTGGAATAATTTTTCTGTATAAATTACTGCACATCCATGTTGATGCTATGGAGGTGTTATCTTCTATAAATTTCTGTGTGCCTCATTTTAGAACTAGAAGTACAAACACTTTTTACAGCCGACTGGCCAGAACCAATTTGTATCTCAAATCACCTATCTTTAGCATTTGCAATAATTTCAATTTAATTTCAAATTTGTGTGATATCAATTTTGATTCCCTAGAATATATTGTTGACACTGCATCTCAGTATTTCATGGAGACTTTTTAATTTTCTGGTACAGTTTTTTTTATTTTATTATTATAATATTCATTAATTTTCTCAAATTGTAACTTTGTATAAAGATCGAAATTACCTGTTTTCAACATACTTAGTTGGCCCTGTAAATGCTTTCGGGTAATAAAGGCTATTATTATAATTATTTTCATTGAGGACCATAAAAAAAATTAACCATGAAAACTTTATTTTGGGGTGGTTAGAAAACATTAATGAATGGCGAAGGCGACAGGGCCTAAATTATCACGGTTTGGGAAGAACTTTGATAGAGATGAATGTATGATTGGGTTTATATCATTCTCGTATTCAACTACAGATCAGTAGCTATATCATGCAATTTTGGCAAACTGTTTGAAAGCATTATTTATGATCGAATATCTAACGATATTAAAAAGATAATAACACCAAATCAGCATGGATTCATGTCCAAAAGATCTACTGTAACGGATCAGGCGAGTATAACAGAATACATTTATTGTAATATCGATTCAACAGAACTATTCATACTATAAAAAAGCCTTCGATCAGAATGGCCACTTTCCATTTAAAAAAAAAAACTTCAAAGAATCTTTGATAGGATTGCTCTAACCTTATCAGTTAGATCGCATTAAGTTTGTCGAGTATGGGGGGGGGGGTAAAGTCGAACCATTACACTTCTACGTCAGGGGTGCCCCAGGGGTCTGATATGGGGCCACTCTCAGTCTTGATTTTCATTAATGACATTTCGGTGAAGATCACATGCCCTTATTTACTTCTTGCAGATGACTTGAAGATTTATTCAGTAATAGAGTCCATAGACGACTGCTATCATATACAGGACTCGCTTAATGAAGTTCAAATCTGCTGTGAAACACGTGTCGCGGATTTGAACACTGTTGAATGAAATTATCCGATGGCGTGTTATTTGAATTATAAGATATTTGATTGCTTGTATTTCACCTATAAATAAGAGAACCTTGTATTTGTGTGAAAACCAATCCACATATATTCCAAAGAACAAATACCGACCTCACAGGAGTGAAATTTTCTGTAGCAGCATTTCATTATGAATATATTAGGCGAAATAACAATGTTTAACTATTTTTAAATATCAACCTCGACGGAATGCAAAGCCAGGTTTCATTTTCAAATCGTTTTTTGGAATTTCAAATATTTTCAATGATTCAAATTCAAAACTAAACTAGATACATTTTTTACTACATTAGAAAGGTGTGTACATTGGTCTCATGTCATACTAATTCACTGAACCCTATGGGAATTCAGAGAAAATAAAAAATGGTTTCCTTCGAACGTCAATCTATATTTCGTAATCTTAGTAACACTCCTAACTAATACATTTCTTCACATTCTTAGACTTCTTTACAACTTTTTTTATCAATATTGAAACCTTCGATATGTAGTTTATTATTAATAAAACAGTCATGTGTACAAATCATTTGATTGGCCTCGTAAATATTTGTACACCAATGAAATTTAATTTTTTTCAGCTTCTGGTGTGAATAAATGAATATGATATAGCTTATTATTTTCACCATCATCAGAATACCAAAAAGACTAGTCGGGTTGGTTTTAATATTGTTGTGTGAATAAACTTTCTTCTTTGAAATAGAATAACTACTTTTTCATCACGTAGGAAAAATTGATGAATGTATGTTCTGAAACTGAAAATTTATAGGAAGGCGTTCCGCAGGGATCAATATTGGGCCCTATCTTGTTTATAATGTCCCACAATCATCTGAAACATTTTGAAGGTTGAGAATATGATACTGTTCATGCTTCTCGTTGATTATAACTGATCCATACACAAAAAATTTCCATAGGGAATGCACCACGATGTAACAGGAAGTTGTGAATTTTTTCAACAACCAAGACCTGTTATTTGATATTTACGAATATTACTGGAGTTTTATCCCAACACCAAACCGTTTTTTTAACACCTCGACACGTGTTTCGATTACCAAATGATCATCTTCAAGAGGAAGATTAAACAGTCATGCGGTCAATGAAGAGTATTATATTGAAGTTATGCTCCGCTTGCAAGGAGCAATACGGACAAAGCGTCCGGTACTTATTATGGAAAAACAAATAATGGATTTTGCGAGACGATAGTCCATCTGTTTACTCGTCATTTTTTTGTCAAAAACCTGAGCCAAATGCCTCAGCCATCTATTTCAGCAGATTTGACCACCTGATATTTTTTCCTCCTCCCAAGATTGAAGAGAAACATGAAAGGTTTTGCGACGATTCAGGAGATAAAAACCTATTGTTTTTTCCTTCAATAACTTTTTTATCTGACTATTAAATATGAATTTTTGATTGGAAAATAAAGCATTGAACTAAACTGAAGTAACACGAACTTTCAGTAATACCCTGAAACCCATCTCTTGTTTAGACAAGAAGATGGAAATTGAGAAAAGTAGCTATTGTTGTGTTGAAAGTGAAGTTTTATTTTGTGTGTGAACAAAATGAAACTTACTTTTGACACAAATATCATACAAAGTTTTTTGTCAGTTAACTATTTTCATGTTATCGCATTTGCTGTGAAGTGGCCGTGTCAGGTGACGCCGCATCAACTGGTTACCAACAAACAGTATTGTTTACAGTTCACGCGTTTTATTCAAAGTCATATTTGAAGTTCTTGCTGGTGTTTAATGTCTTGCATAATGAAGCACAATAGTGAGGAATTGTGTGTTCCTGACGATATTGAAGAGGCTAAAAAATGGGTTCAATTGAATTGTTACCAAAAAAATCGGTTCAGCAGTAAGACATCGCATATTCTAATTTTCTCAGCGGGTGAAGACTTAAAACAGCCGAAGGAAATTTCAGCGGAACCGTCTTCTCAGCCTATCTAGAAGAGAAATAAAAAATATGGAACTCGTCAACTTTGTGAAGCAAGTTTTCAATGATGAAGTCGAGTGCGCTCGTTAAAAATAGTGTTAATACAAGCAAATATTTCAAGGTAATAGCATTCTTAAAGGGGAAAAATCAAAGTTATAGTCCCAAAAAATCAAAAACTTTTACGTCGTTCTTTTTGCATTGTTGGAAAAAACATTGACTATTTTAATGATTACTTTGCATTACGCCCTTCTGTTATCGATCATTAACGTTTCTTTCTGAAATACTCAAATTATGAATGCAGTGCCAACCCAGTTGGTATAAACACGATTGGGAAATTGCCCTCAACCATTGCTGAGTTTCTGAACCTCCAGGAACCAAAGGAAAATACAGGTCACTGTTTCAGAAGGACTCCTTCTTCTTTGCTAGCAGAATCAGGAGAAAATATAACGGATATTAAGAAGCACGGAGGATGGAAGTCTACAACAGTAGCTGAGGGTCATATCGATGAATCTATTTCTTATAAAAAGGCCATTGTTGAAAGAACAATCCCAATTAGCTCCAGCATTACAGCATCGCCCTCTTCTTTCAAGAATTAAATGTTAATGCCCATGGAATTGTCAACAGAGCCAGTTCAACATCGCAAGGTATTGATATCAGCAGTTGTTCTGATCGTACTTTTCATATTATTGTTCATAAATAATAATAATAATGTACTTAATGTATATAATACATTAATAACAGAATTTAATTGTATCTATATCTATTGTTCATAATAAAACTTCCTTGAAAATGTATTAATTATGTTTTGTGTATTGCTATTTGTTCCAAAAAAATCGTGATTAAATAGTATAGTGCACAACAAGTGAGAAAAACGGCATATTTGTCACGAGCCCAGAAGTGAAGCGATAAAAAAATATGTCATTTTCTCACGCATTGTACACTCTACTTTTTCTACGGTTGCGTTGTTTCCAAATATTGAAAATTAAAATACATATATAATAATACTTGCATGTCATTAACTCATTTTTATATTTTATTTGAAATAGTAATTAACAGTTATATTTGAACAATTTTGTAAAGTAATTCCTGGTAGGTCGTTTTATTTCAACATGTTTTCGGTAATTGAAATATTAGCTGCGGTCGAAGTTGAATCCTGATGTAATTGTATTTGACACACAGAGAGTGTTGTTAGACCAAGATACAGCTGAAAGCTTCAATAATTTTTTTATTGAAAGTATTCTTGATATTAAAGCAAAAATTCCGCCTTCTGTACAATGGTCATGTGTAACACTAATATAATGAATAACAAGGTTCTCAAGAGTATTTTCTCGGTACTAGGTCACGTACTTTTTGATTTTGTCAATACTTCTTTGATAAATCGGCACTTTCCAGATCAACTCAAAATTAGTACAGTTGTTCTTGTGCCTAAGGTTTACAACGTAAATGAAGCCTTTAACTTTCATCCCATAAACACTCTGCCTCCCTTAGAAAAAGTATTAGAGTTAGCTGCTTATAACCAAATATGCACATATATCGAAGACAACAACCTTTTGATGGAGTTATCAATAAGGTTTCAGATCACAACACTTATGTGAAACTGCTCTTCAACTCACCTTGTCTAAATGGAAACTGTCAATTGATGACAATAAATATGTAGTAGCAGTATTTTTGGATTTCAAAAGAGCGTTCGAAACTATAGATATATCTATTTTGCTATCAAAATTAGAGTACTATGGAATAACTGGTAGGGTGTTGCTATGGTTCAGAAGTTATTTACTCAACAGATCTCAATGCACTAAAATAAACAGCGTCCTATCAAGCCAAAAAGCAATTGATACCGGGGTCCCCCAAGGGAATGTACTTGGGGCCTGTTTTATTCATACTTTATTTGAATGACATAAATTTTATTAGTGACTGTGAATTCATCAACCTCTTTGCAGATGATACTCTCATTGCAGCAAGCGACTCTGATATTCATAATGCTGTACGCAAAATTAATTTGACACTTGAAAACGTGGCGAAGTTCTTGAACATAAACAAACTCAAACTGAATTCCACTAAAAATAAGCTATGATATTGACAACACAATATAAATATAACTTAATTGATATCAACTCCATTGATATTGAGATCTACGGCGAAACTATAGAAATTGTGAAAGAATTCAAATACCTAGGCTTCATCGTTGATAACACTTTGAACTTAAAAAAACACTTCCAGTATATGTGCAATAAAATTTCTAAAAAATTGTTTTTCTTTACTAGAGTTAGTAGACAATTAACATTCAAATCTAATTTGACTGTTTATAAAACAATAATCCTACCACACTTTGATTACTGTGCTACTTTGATATCATTACTAGACGGTAATTCTACCTCTACTCTACAAAAATTACAAAACAGAGGAAAGCGATTGTTATTAAAATGCCATAAATATACTCCTATATTATCAATGATTAATATTCTGGATTGGATGACAGTAAAAGATAGATAACAATATTTTTCTATGATATTCATATTCAAAATACTCACTGGAAAAGCACCACATTACTTCAATGTGTTTATTACATATAACCATCAGATACACAAATACGATACACGAGGAAGAGATGACTTGGTTGTCCCACGAACTAACCTTGCAAGAACAATGAATTATATTTTTCACAGAGGACTCTTGGACTATAACAAGCTTCCTATGAAATTAAACAAAGTAACACCCTTCAACTCTTCAAACGCTCCTTATCTACGAGCATCATACTATTCCAATTGAGTTGTTCATCATTCTTCTCTCTATAAATCTCTTCATCATCTACTACTGCTATGTTTTACCCAATATATTCCATTATATAGGATCTTGTATATTTCAGTTTTTTTGTAATTCTGTTTAATAACTGATATATTTGTATAATATTTATGTATAATAGGATATCTATTTCAAATAAATAATCTATTTATATTTCTATTTCTATACTATAACAATTAACAATAGAACTATTATCTTTGGGTAAGTTGACAGCAATAATTATGCAGTACTTCGATTTTGTTGTTATGGAAACGCCGACAATGGGCTACTTGGATATTGTACGCGAATTGTCGGCGTAGCGTTGTCAATATGGAGAACGTGTCATATCAATTTGACATGTAACAATTCATGACTGACTTGGGTTATCGTGAAACAGTGAGAAATTATTTCTCACTGGGTAGAAAAATATTTTTTACAGACTACTTTGCAAACATCATCTTCTAATACTCTTGAATATTATTAAAAACGTCACTTTTAATGACACTTGTGCAAGAATAGTATATTATATACCTAGGGTATATTATTTACCGAGCATTTTTATATCCTGAGGCGCGTAGCGCCGAGGATATAAAACCTATAATTCTATATATATACCTCAGCCGAGGAATATATAGAATTTTTTTCACTACTAACATTGATATATTAACAATTTTAATTTTGGCATTAGTGATTTACTAACAATTTGTTGAATTTATTGGACCATCAAGTAGAGTGGATCGTGTTTCTAATCAGAGTGGCTTTATTTATGTAAAAATTTGGCATGTGTCAAATTTTAATATGAATCTAGGAAATATCTCATTGCATTTTTTATACATTTCAATGTTCCACTTCTCTCATCGCTTCTGTATGTTCAGAACTTACAATTCTTCATTATAGTTACAAAAAAAAATTCCTTGGTTATATGATAACCCAAGGCAGCTATAAATTGTTGCATGTCAAATTGAAACGGTACAGTTTCCATGTTGAATACGCGATGTCGATGATAAGCGCACAATATCTACTTAGGCCATGAAAACGTTTGCCGGCGTTTCCATGACAACCAAACACTGTACAATGATTATTATTGCTGTCAGTTTGCCAAATGCGGTTTTAATTCAAATTTAGATGTCATTTTGAAGAAGTTAAAAAATCTATATAAGTAAAACGTCAATATAATTAATTGAAAAATGGGTGAAAATTCAAGTGACGATGATTTAGAGATGATGTGTACTCCGCCTGAAGTTAAAATTATAGAACTGTTCTCATTATTCATCTAGGTGTTTTTTTTATTATCATTATTTACCAAGGGTGAGAAATATTAATTCTCGTTAGGGGAATGGAGTAAATAATAGCAATTTCTCAGGTTAGTAGTGAAAAAAAACAATAAAGTTACTGGGAATTATGGAATATGACTCCCAGGGCCAAAAAAACCCGATCTTTGAAGACACTGACGCAATTATAATTCCTTGCATTAGTGACAGAGCATTAGTGATGGGTTCTGCCGATACCTAAAGAAAATTCAACTCTTTTCAAAGAAACACTCTATTGTGATATTTTCACTGAACAGTTCAACAAAACGCGACACGTGTTTCGCTATACAATGGCTTCTTCAGTATTGAAGTGTCTCTGGAATAATTCCTTGCAGTCGATTCTCTGCAAGACCCAGAGATCACCAGCGGACCCGACCATGTCATTGTATTCGAATCGAAAAAATGTAAATGTCACTGAAATTTTTTCGGTGACGCCTCTGTCTTGGCTCTGCGAGGCCAGGCAGCAGTTTAGCTGCGAAGGCGAAGTGGGATAGGTACCTACATAAAGAAAAAGTGAAGGCGTCTAAACCTGTTGGACGGGTGTGAGACGCGTGGGCCGACTCCTAGTGCTCGCTGGCCTGGCTATCGAGAAGACAGGTTGATAAAGTCTGCGGAAATCGGCCACCAACGGAACTCTCATGACATGGCCCAAGGACGATGAACTGTATTCCTATGCTATTTTCGACAAATAAAAATCATTTCGGATTTTTTATGTACGTTGATTTACGCCTATCGCGGACGTTTACACGGTGTTAGAAATTCCTGCGGAGCGCGGAGGAGATTGTGTAATGAATTTTTAATTGGCAGATATGGTACCTTGACTGTCCGAAAGGAAACGGGACTCGACACGGATTTATCGAGAGTGGTAAGATAGTGAGTTTACTCAACAGCCAAAACACACAGGCCAAAGAACAGAAGCAGTGTCTGTTGCTATTTGAATCAATGTGCCCTTTTTCCACTGTTCTCATACCCTGATATACAGGGTGTTTCAAATTCGATCCTCACCATTGGGATCTCGGAAACTATGAGAGATACGAAGATCTGTTTAAAATCTGTTTAAAATCCGTTTTTCCGTTAATCAGCTGTCGCCCCCATATGAACGATAACTCTCAAAAGTTGAGAACTTGTGCGAGCTAAGGACTAACGAGGTCTTACATTTTAACGTGTGATTCCTAACACGATGTTGATTAAATTGGGTCAAAGTTGCGCATTTACCTGACTAACAATATGCCGTTGAGAAAGTTCTGAAATTCCGAGAATATCCGGAGATATCCGGAAAAAACAGAAATTTCGGAAAAAGGTTTTTATTTATTCTGGCTTTATTTTTTGAACGATTCGAAAATAAATTGTACTTCTCCGTTTCCACTTTTTCCCTGCTACATAATGGTGTTTTCAGATTTGCTATCCGACGTTTCGTCTTCTGGCCACTATCATTAACTTTATGTTTTCTTATGGGTGCTACATCGGATTCTTCTTGTTTTGAATAGAACCAGATTCTACCTTTTCAATGATGTATCGTAAGTTATCATTTTTTTCGGAAAATTGGAGATATTGAAATTAATTCTCATCATATTAGGCTTTGATTTTGATGTTTCAAAATTTGCCTTTTAATTTGTTACACTCAATGACATTTTGTTATTGTACAAGTCATTAAATTTTTGGCGAAAGATGGCTTTCACGAATGAAGAAAAAAGAGATATGACAAATTTATTACAAATTCGATGGAAACAGTGTTAGGACATCGGATATGTGTTTAAACTTTTATCCCGAAAGAAGACAACCACACCGAACTATGTTCAAGTTATTGGATCAAAATCTCACCGAGTTTGATTCGTTTGAAAAGCCAATGATAAAATACGGAGACAGAATCAACAATAAAAATTTGAGAAATGAGGTGTGTTTGAGGTGAATTAGACATTGTGTACTTTTCAATGAAAATAGAACTTTGAACAAATAACAATAATTAACTAAAACGTCGAGACAAAAGTAAATCCCAGCAAACGCTAAAAATGCTAGTCTTGTTCATGATAACACAACTGTGCTCTTCTTCGAATAATTTTCACTACGCTATTAATTTCCCTCCTCCTCAATCTACCGAACTCTATAACAATGATGTTTTGAAGGTCCTCACTATTTTGATATTTCCTCTGACCATAAACTCAATTTTCAGAGTTCCCCAGAAAGATGTATCCATAACACTTAAGTCTGGAGACCTTGCTGGCCACTCTACCGCCCCATTATTCCCTATCCATTTATCACCAAACCTTTTAGTCAGGTAATTAGATACTCGTCTGGTAGTGTGCAGTGGAGCACCATCATGTTGAAACCATATGTTGTTATAGTTTGCCAAAGGTAGATCATCCAAATAGTCATCGAAAAGCGATATTAAAAACTGGTGATAGGTTTCTCCACTCAGAATTCCATCAAATAAATGAGGACCGAAAATTCTATCTTCGTGAATTCCTGCCCACACGTTAATAATAAATCGCACTTGAGGTTGAATTTCTCGGAACTGGGGTTGTTTATTCTCCAAATGTGTTCGTTATTTCGGTTGAATATCCCACAATTCGTAAAAGTGCTTTCATCTGTCCAAATTACATTTTCCAGGAGAACAGGAAAATCAGGTCTTCTTATTAGCCAATTACAAAATTCAAATCGCCTTTCGGGATCACCCGGATGCCATTTTTGAGATATGTGAATATTGTAACATTTTGAACCGCATTTTTTGAGATGTCTCCAAGCACTTCTATGACAAATATTCCTTCGGGGGGAAATTTGACGTGTAGATTCAAACGATGTCTAACTTACCTCATTTACATACGTACCTCATTTATCAAATTTTCTTTAGTTTCCTGGTCCATGCGGTCTCCGTATTTTTTCCCTGGTTTTTCAAATGGACTAAACTCGGGAGATTTTGATCCAATAACTTGAACATAGTTCAATGTGGTTGTCGTCTCTCGGGATACAAGTTTAAATACATTCCCGATGTCCTAGCACTGTTTCTATCGTATTTGTAATAAATTTGTATCATATCTCTTTTTTGCTTCTTTCGTGAAAGCCATTTTTTGCCGAAAATTCAATTACTTCTACTTCTACTAAAAAAATGTTAATGATTGTAACAAATTGAAAGTCAAATTTAGAAACATCAGAGTCAAAGCCTATTATGATAAAAATTAATTTGATATCTCCAATTTTTCGAAAAATAATGATATATCATTGAAAAGGTAAAATCTGGTTCTATTCAAAACAGAAACAATCCAATGCAGCGCCCTCAAGAAAAAATAAGAAAAAAAAAGTTGATGATGGTAGCCGAAAGACGAAACGTCGAATAGCAAATCGAAAACCACCATTATGTAGCAGAAAAAAAGTGGTAATGTTGAAGTGCATTTTATTTTCGAATCCTTCGAAAAATGAAGCCGGCAAAAAATTGAAACAATTTTCCGAAATTTCTGGTTTTTCCGGATGTCTCCGGATATACTCGGAATTTCAGAACTTTGCCAACGGCATATTGTTAGTCAGAAAATTGCCCAACTTTGCCCCCTATTTAACCATTTTCGTATCTCTCATAGTTTCCGAGATCCCAATGGTGTAGATCGATTTATAAACACCCTGTATGTATGTCGAATTCATTTTGTTAATCATATTTCCATTATAAGACATATTTTCAACTGTAATATGTGGTGGGAAATACAATTATTATTATTATTATTAATCAAGTATTCTTCTTGGCTGAAAATTCGTTTTTCCGGTTCACGGTTGTTTTCGAAAATTTTTAAAGCGATGTATACAAGGTGTAACATAACTACGTTGGAATATTTGAAGTATTTCTGACCATTTATAGAAAAAAGTCTCCATAAACTTGTGTTCGGAAATGCTTCGTTTCGGAGATACAGAGTGTTGAATTTGAATTCTCCTGCTAAAATCTCCGGAATAGAATTTCTGAAGCAAACGTCCAACAGTGCGTTTACTAACACTATTATGCCAGAATTTTCAGGCTATTTTGGCAGCGCGTTGGTTCAATTTGAATTTGCAGACAAAAATAGGCTAAAAATCGCTGAACGACATCGTAGTGCAGTAAACTGAAAAACTTATCCTTTAGAACTGACGTACACCATCTTAACTTGAGATTCAGGACACATTCAACAATACCACAACACAAAACTTTTCTATTTCGCGGATCTTTCACTTAACATATTACACACTCATATACTGGGGAATGTTCCTCAATTTGGGTTATTACAGCAAATGCAAGTTTGAACAAAATAAAGTTGAGTTTAATTCATGATTTCTTCAAATTCACTTCGAAAAGTATTCAAATTGATGTTTCATATGTTGGGTTTTAATTTTTAAAGGGATTTGTTTCTAATTCACATATTGGCAACAGCGCCTATATCAAGTTGAAATAATTTATACGTACCTAGATATTCTACTTTAAAAAAAAAAATTATCTTTATAAATCAACAATTAAGGTAAAATATAAATTATAGTTCAATACCACCTCCACTAACCACATAAATAACAGTTGTTTTGTTATTTATTTATATAGAGGAAGATACATTAGGTGCACAAAATGTCATATGTTACAAAATGTCTCGGAATTTAAGTAAAGATGAAATATGTCATCTTTGTTTGTCTCATACAGGTAACAGATTCATTGTCCTTTATTAGCTATAACCGATGTTACCAAATGGTGAAATAGAAACGAATCCCTTATAATGTTGAATGCATTATTTCATTCCTCTATTTTAAGTATTTAAATAAGTTTTTAAAGAAAAAGGTTGAAGTGATCAGTTTAAAATGCGTTGTTTCAGAGCTATTTTATGAAAACTACTTGATTTTCGTCAGGAGGAACATTCCCCATTGAACATAAACCTTCGCCATTATGAAGCGTCAAACGAAAGATAAAAAAATATGAATTGAAGGGGTTATATTTTTTAGGAGTGATTAATTTTTGGAAAAGAAAGTTTTTGGCTTTCTACTACTCCATCTTGATACAAAAAAAAAGAAGGATGAGGGAGTCTTCCAAAGAAAGGAAGGAAGTAACTCTATACAAGGATGTGTAGATCATGATCTAGATCATGATCTACACATGAGAAAGCCAAAAACTTTCTATCACAAAAAATAAAAAAATGTCTTCTTACAATAAATAGATCCAACTAATCGAATTATGTCGAAATTTACTCCAAGCTCAAAAAAAAATATTTATATTTTCTATTTCAATTTCGCTGTATATACTGTTGCACTATTCTTAATAGCATAACGTCATTTTTCTTTTTTTTTGTTCTTACTGTTGGATGGAAGAGCAATCCCTGCGATGATTTATCATACGCAGATATTGAATCCCGCCATTTGATTGGTTGTAATTGTATGGAACCATCAATGAAAGCAATTATTGTTATTATTATTTGCAATTTTTCACTTTCAAAAAAACGAAGTGATGCGACTCTATAACAAAGAAAAAAGCTCAGCTACGTTGGTGAAGACAGGTCCGGTCGCTTGTTATTTTATACATTATACCGAATAATACCGAACCTCCACCCCATAATTCTTGTTCACAGAACTCAATTAACCCCTTCCGGAATTTCAATTTTGAAACATGCAGAAAGTGTATCAGAGCGTATTGTTTTACAGTTTCCTATTTTCACACGAGTTATTGGAATGAATGATTTGATGTATGCAAAACATCTCATTGAATATTCATCACGTTTATGATTTATCAAATTGTTCATGATGAAATAATTGCTATAGATCAGACTAACGATGAGTTCTAATCGTGAACTTTCCCAGTTACATTTTTGTGAGTGGGAGTGCGGCTTTTGTAATGCTCGGGAAGAGTAGGATGATTTTTTTTGACGACAAAACACAAGCACTACAGGAAAGTCCTTGAGGCGCTCTCAAAGCGGCGCCTGTGCGAAATAGGCTGTTCACGTAGAATTTGAATCGCTGGAAATTGAATTCATTTGGAAAAACGTTCTCAGGAAGTTTAATCCACATAAACACAGTTTTCCAAATGAAAGAGTTCTTTTATGGTGAAGCCACAGTCCGTCGCGTATTTCTGTCACTTGAACACTTCACGTAAAAAACAGACAAATCTCTAACCTCTCTTCGATGCTCCAGGCTATCAAGGTTGCACGTGACGTTCGCGTCTCCAATCAGGCGGATTACTCTTTTCTGGATGGAATTCCGCAACTTCATGGTATGTTTATGGGCAGAGCTCCATACATGAAAACAATACTCCAAAGAAGGTATGATCCGAGCTTTATAAAGCATCAAAAGGTGTGCTAAGACATATTGGCATCTATTTCAACCCTCAATAAACATATCCCAACATAACCCATGTCATCGGTCAAATCCAGCCAAATTTATGCGTCAGAGGCATGGAAAATTGGGCATTTCGGAAGCGCTCCACCCAGAAAGGCCGTGGCGGACATTTGACCGATATTATATTATACACATAATGGCAAAAATAGGTCTTTCAAACGAATACATCATTTCGATGATATATCTCACAGCCACACATACTCTTTGTCTGGTATTTTTTGTTGTTTGACATGTCGGCTTCGACTTTGAAGCCATTTTCAAGAGGTTATGACTACACTGGGGTCTCAACCTGCCTACTCAAATAGTGACTTTATGGTTTCGTGACTTGACGTCCGGGTCTCAATGTGCCTTCTCCCCAGGTCTTGTCGCTGATTTCTGCAACGGTCTCAATCTGCCTACTCCCAAGTTTCGCCTGTGATTGATCTTCAAATTTGGCCATCAAAATTGGTTTCAACAACTGGACATATATCCGAATGGAAATTTCAGAATTGTCTCTCTCGAGTTATACCTCACGAGAATAATACTGTCATGCAAATTCGTTTTGACTTTCGTGTATTTTTAATAATAAATAATATGTGAGGTCGATGACACCTCTTCCTTCGAAGACGACAGAGAACAATGACCGCCTTGTGGAGCCTCTTCTATTTTTGACATACGACGATTAAGGTTGCTGTATTTCTTGATATTGAAGGAGCATTTGACAATGCACTACCTAAATCTATAGGATTGTCTCTGGCTAGGAAGGGTATAGAATCGACCATAACTGTCTAGATCTGTGCCATGCTAGTAAAAAGAACTGCAACTACGACTCTTCAAGGCGAGGCCATTAGGTTTAGGTGTCACCAGGGGCTGCCCTCAAGGTGGGGGTTCACATTTGAGGCCTGAGGGAGCAGATGTCTGTTAACCCCAGCCAAACTGTGTTAATCCCCTTCACCAAGAGGAGGAAATTGGACGATCTAACGCCACTTTTCCTCAATGGTGAGGTCATTCCATTTGGAACAGAGGTGAAATATCTTGGCAATATCCATGATAAAAGACTCGCCTGGAAGGCTTACTTAGAGTTTCACACAGACATGGACATGTCGAAGGATTTGTGGTAAAACTTGGGGTTTAGGTCCCAAACAGATCCACTGGATCTATGTGATGATTGTTACACCAATAATCACTTATGGTGCAATTGCCTGGTGGCTGAAACCTTTAAAGAAAACGGCCCAAGCGAAGTTCTCTGGTTTACAGAGACAGGCTTGTCTGGTTTTCATGGTGCCATCAGTACCACACCGTCAGTGGCCATGGAGATCTTTCTAGATCTTCCTCCTCTCCACATTTTTCTGGAGAGAGACACTAGATGGACTGCATGCACATTGCCAATTGCACAAATCAATTTAATGCAAAGTGCAACAGACTGTTGGTTGACACTGGAAGTCACAGCATTCTAGAAATGACGTCTGACGTCATGCCTTCAACTGTCAACTACGAAAACTGCCTTATAAAATACTATTCTTGAGAAGAGAGGACTGGATCGACCGGGAGAAGGAAATATTAAGAGCAGGTAGTTGTTGGTTCACAGATGGATCAAAAACACATTTCTGTTCTGGTGCAGGTGTTTTCAGTCGCAGACCCAGAACAGAGATATCTACTTGTGTGTGAGATTGGATAAATCCAACCTCACACACGAGGCAATAATAATATTCTTGGATAGTCAAACGGCGTTGGTAGATCTTGGCCGCTACCGAGCAACGTCTAAATTGGTAGCAAATTGCCAAAAACGACTCTCCTCGATAGGAAGACTCAACAGATTGTCTCTGGTCTGGATTCCTGGCCATACTGGCCTGGAAGGCACCGAAACCTCTGACTCCCTTGCAAAGGAGGGTGCTGCAAGCAGCTTCATCGGACCAGAACCTGTCATTGGCATCGTTTTAGGCTTTGCCGAACAAACTTCGAACACCTGGATGACAAGAAGATTTTTGGATTTCTGGATTGGCTCAGGATTGGCCAGGATTGGACAGTTCAAAATTGTCTCTCTGAGTTATACCTCACGAGAATAATACTGTCATGCAAATTCGTTTTGACTTTGTGGGGTTGATGATACCTCTCCTTTCGAAGACGACAAAGTACTATCACCGCCTTGTGGAGCCTCTTCAATGTTTGATATTCGAAGATGAGTTCTCTGTCGACCCAATAAATGCCGTCTCCATTAGGGAAGATGTCATCGACCTCAATTGTTCATCAAGGACTCTTGAGCTCATCAGCGCATTTGTCGTTCAGCCTAGTACCACTGATGAGACCTGTGACGGGTCGAAACAGCGCTGTCTGGTGTTGATTCGTAAATGCGTTGCGTTTGGACTCTGGTTTTCTGATATGCTGCTGATAAACTCTTCATTTACGATAAATGGGAAAGTTGCTAATACAAGGTTCACTGAGTAGGTGCGTGATATGTGCATTCGAGCGTACCAACTAGTTTGGTCGTAAACTATGTGGTGTGAATTGGCATGTTTTTTGTCATCAATTCAATTAATATCTAAAAACTGAATATGCGATTATATAATAGAGTTAATTAGTGACACTTTCACAATCTGTGTATAGTATCGGTTGAGTATTTTGAACATTCGCTATTTGCTTCCTGTATAATTTGAAAACTAGGAATGTTTAAAGGTGGTTGACAATGTTACGTGGTAGGTATATTTCATCAGTTCGGACTTCCATTGTCTAATATAATATAAATTGATTTGAAAACCCTTGAAAAAATTAAAAAAGTTAACCGAAAAGAACAATTTTATCAAACAAAAAACATGAAACTACGAAGAAATAATATACAAGAAACAACCAAACGAATAAAAAAAATTCAAATATTAATATAAGCTTCAAGCTTATTCAATATATAAGGACATTTTCAAACTTATACAATATAAGTATGTTCTTATTGGACGTAACTGCAGTAACGTTAGTTACAAATAAAAGTGATAGAAAACATACAAAATTTCATTTCTCTTTTCTTCATTAATCAATCAATTGATTAAAAACAATTAAATTTTTTGGGGCATTTTTTCAAAATTATTTTTTTATAAATACAAGTATTCTACTTAAAAAACATACACTTAATAATTTGCATGCTACTTCCTGAGCTTTTCAATTGATTGAGTTCAATGGATTGAAAAAAAATAAAAAAAATTATTGTTTTTGTCAGATTAAGCGAATCCCTCTAGATAATCGTCAGATTATGAGACAGCACGTCTAAAACATAAACATGAATCATATATATCCTAATCTGATGCGCTCGAGTATTTCAAAATGGCGAATTTTTCTTGCACATTATAATAATGGCCGCGAGTTTGATCGAGCAGATCGAAATCGTCAGATTATTGAATGAGAGCTTTGCTTTGTTGCACTTAACACCCTCTTAGAAAATCTGACGCGCTCGATTAAATTTTTTTTCTTTTCACTTTTAACTCTTACGTACAACCACACACATCATGCAAACGATCAGATTAACATACCAACAGTATTAAAAATAAGTAGGACATTGATGCTATCAATATCTGACGCGCTCGAGAATGTCCATGCAACAGTAAAATCTATAGCCGCTTCCCCCACCGATGAAAAAGTATATATTATATAACATTTTTTTCTTCTTATCATCAAAGCTTTGCAACCTAATATGTCACAATGACGCTCGAGTAAATCCCCATTTGGCATCGTGGGCTCCCCTGCTAATAGAACATCATTGTTCAGTTAGAATATATTAATTTTTGGTTTTGTTAGTAGAAAGGTATCACGTCAACAATCTCTAAAATGATCAATTCTCGTCCATTGGAAGAAAAATTAGAAGCGATTTTTAGTTACTTTGCGACGCGTAATTTTCACGAGACCGAAATGATTTTCAATGAACGTTTTCCGAATCGTCCTATCTGCAGAAAATAATTGAGGAAACTTGTATCCAAATTCACAATTAGCCGTAGTGTACATAATAATCAGCCCCCAGGTCATCCGTCCATTTCGGAAAAATAGCAAGTGCAGTGAGATGGTAGTAAATCCTGAACAGTCCACTTATTTCGTCGCGAATGCTTGTGAGGGGTCTCCTTCTACTGTGTTGAGACTTTTGAAGAGGAATAGGTGTCATCCATAAAAAATTAAAATGGTACACTAATTAACTGAAGATGACCCTGATCGAAGAACAGAATTCTGCGATATCAATACCCAGATAGCACAAATACGTCTTATGGACGTTTTTTAAACGTCCCGCTTGGACATTCAGGACATCCTCAAAACATCCATTTTACGGACGTGGACATCTTATGGACGTCTTTATAACGTCCATTGTTAATAATCAGGATGTCTGTAGGAGGTCCATAATAGGACAGGTCTTCAAATGGACATTTTCAGGATGTCTTCCGGACGTCTATTTGAGAACATTTCATGGACGTTATTAGAAGCTCAAAAAGGTATTCACAGGATGTTCTATTTGTTTCTGTCGTGCGTTTCTGTAGGCTAAAAATTATTCATTTTTTATTTATTAGGTCAGATTGCCTCGAGAAAATTAAAAAAATATTGAACATTTCAAAATCTGTCATTTGAAACATCCATTGATTTTTTAATGTTTCTCATGAAATAATACAATGCGAACGTGAATCCAATGGAAATAACAGAAAGTCCGGAGGATTTACTAAACCGGACATACTTAAAACGTCCAGACTTGGTCCTGCACATTCAGACGATAAATGGACACGTAATGGACGTCTTTAAAATGTCCTGTACTATCTGGTTACGGAAACCATTGCAAGACATCTTACCTATCTCCACAATATTTGTTTTAGTGAATCTACTTTTTTTTAACAACAATGCTCACAGACAAAATTGCCGTTATTGGAGTGACACAAACCCTCACATTTTCCGGGAAACACATACCCGATATCAAGAAAAA
Organism: Leptinotarsa decemlineata; assembly: GCF_025532065.1. Lineage (NCBI taxonomy): Eukaryota > Metazoa > Arthropoda > Insecta > Coleoptera > Chrysomelidae > Leptinotarsa > Leptinotarsa decemlineata. The sequence goes on along the minus strand of NW_027412556.1, from coordinate 6,757,000 downwards.
ATTAACGTTTGTGCAGGAATATTGGGAAACCGTATTGTAGGACCTCTATTTGTTGATCAAAATTCAACAGGAGAACTGTATTTGAATATGCTGGAAACTACTCTTGACCCCCTCATCATTACTTAGCCCCACCACATTACTTCAGACAATTATGAAACTATTCGGATACTACTTTTCACGGTCGTTGGATTGACCTAACCTAATTCAACCTAACCCCTTTTTCATTTGATTTATTTCCCAGATGGCGCCCAGTCGCCATCTTGAAAGTTTCATCTGTCAATTTCACTTCAAAATAAAGTATTCATGCATTAATTTCATTATCTCAAATTTCAATTTTTTGAGTTGACACATTCAAAAAATTACAGGGGAGGCATTAAAGAAATGCACTGTTTATTGTGTTATTGGTTCAAAATAAGTTTGATTTGGACACAATGACAATAACGAAACGGTATCAGAATGAATGAATGGTTTTCCATTATTTTCAATATCATTTCTGTTTGAATTGCTAGAAATTTCAACTTTAACGTCGAAACAATTCTGTTAACAGTTTTTATGCCTACTTTTTCGTCTAATTGCGTCTTGTGGCCACATACCGTGTTATTACTGAACGTCTATTTTTTTAATTTAGTACCTATCGTTATATTCCGATATTCGAAACCTCCAGGCAAGAATCGGTGTGGAATTTTCGGTCGGGAGACATTCCATCGATCGAAAGTAAAAAATAATTCGAATCGGGCATCAGTTGCCGCCGCCCATTAGCATTACGGCACACATTTTAATTTAAAGTGGACAGAGAGTTGTATCTAGATTAAGGGGTACGTAGGTAGCAATAACAAGCCGATCCACTACATACTCTCGGGCAGCAGCAGCAGCAGCATCGGCGGCCAGAAACCAGCATCACCGGTGGTAATAAGTGATATCGGTAGCCGGTGCGTCTAATGACCGGTCGCAGGAAGGATCCAAAACAACAAAACAAACCGAGCACTGCATTTATCGGATCAGAGTGGGCGGGGTGCACGGTAGCCGGTCGGTAGCAGCGACGTTGTGTACGCGTTCGGAATTTGAATTTTCAAATCCACTTCAAAGAGAGGCAGGCCTGCCTGCTCGGCGATGATGCCGTCCGTCGCCGGATACCCTAATGGTCTACACGTGATCTGGAATCTGGAAACTGCAAACGATGTACGCTTAGAATGCGACGGCGATTATACTTTTCGAATGGGAATCGTCTGTCTCAATTAGCCGGGAATTATAATATCGTTTACTATTTTGCCGCAACGAGAAATCTCCGGCTTCGTCGCATGATTTTGATTGACGACGTTCTATTTAACAATTATTATTATTGGGATAATTGAGAAGATTTTACAGATACAGAATCGTGAATAAGGTAATTTTTTTAAGGACGAAACAAGGCGCTCTAAGGCTGGCCGAATGTAGCGATTCACGTTGGATTCGAATCCCTGTAGATAAAATTCATTCGGGAAACCGTTTTGAGAAAGTTTATCCCAGCAGTTCTCCAACTGAAAGAGTTCTCAAACAGTGAAGGTCAAGGTGTACTGAGTTGAACCTCAAAACGATGAGCAGCCATGTACCGCTCTTGGTGGAATCAAATGTGCCAAGTCAGTTGGCACACATCTTCCGTAAAAGTATTTATAAAAGAGAGACAAATCTCCAACCTTTCTTCGATGTTCCAGACTATCAAGGTTGCACGTGATGTTCGCGTCTCCAATCAGTTGTATGGCTCTTTTCTGGATGAATACAGCAGCTTCAGGGTATGATTTTAGGTGGAGCTCTATACATATTTTATTTCAGAGCTCAATAAAAAAAACAACAAAGATCTCTGGAAAGCCATAAAATCTAATGAGTTCATACCAAATAAAATTAACAGCATTCCAGAGAATTTGAAGAATCCCTCGCAGTTAAATGATTTTTTTGTTAACTCAATTCCTATTAATTAACACCCCCCGAACTCACCTCTTTCTAGACTGACAATAAATTGATAGAATTTAACTTTAAATTTCAAGAAGTACATGATATGTTCGTTTTTGAAACAATTTCTAATATAAAAATAAATGCAATGGGATATGATTTACTGAATAAAAAACTCATAAAAATGTGCTGTACACATATAATTCCATATGTAACACATATTGTGAATTTTTGTCTGAAAAATAATATTTTTTCCCACGGTATAGAAGAAAGCAATTGTAAAAGTTGTTCAAAAAAAAATAATCCATCAGAATACAAAGACCTACGCGCCATTAGTTTATTACCAACTTTGTCAAAAGTTCTTGAAAGAGCTATTGAAGTTCAGTTGAAAGAACACATTGACAATTTCTCTATACTTCCAATAACTCAATCCGGATTTCGTAAAGGACATAGTTGTACAACTGCTTTGTTGCATATAGTGGACGATATTATTAGAGCACGTGACGAAAAAAATAATACAGTATTGGTACTTCTTGATTTCAGTAGAGCGTTCGATACTATTAACTTCGATTTAATGTTATTAATTCTTGGCTATATAGGACTCTCTAAAAATGCTATATCACTAATCAGATCGTATCTCAGCAACCGTCAACAAAAGGTTACCATAGAAGGAAACAGCTCACAATATTTGAAGTTGATATGTGGAGTGCCACAGGGCTCTATTTTGGGACCCCTTTTGTTTGCTATCTACACATCTCAACTTGCAAAATGTTTAAAATTTTGTAATATACATTTGTATGCAGACGATACCCAGTTGTATTATAGCTTCTCACCTGAAATGATAGATAATGCGTGTACTCAAATCAATAGTGACTTAAAATTATTTGTGAAAAATGCTTCTGATCACTGCTTAAATATAAATTGCAGTAAATCCAATGTTATTGTTTTCGGACCAAAAGGCCCTAGAAATGATATTTGCAAATCTGTGAAAGTAGTAGTAAATGATCATGTACTTGGGGTTGTTCCAGAAGCCAAAAGCCTGGTCATCATTTCAGATAAGGACTTGACATTCGAAAGCCAGGTTAATCAGTTCATTCGGCGTGCATATTATTCACTCAAAATTATATATGGACACCGAAATTTCCTACCCATGAAGGTGAAGGCGAATTTGTGCGAATCATTAGTTTTATCTATATTCAATTATGCTGATGTTTTGTATGGTCCATGTTTAACCAACCAATTCAAGAAAAAGATACAAAAAGTTCAGAATTCCTGCCTACGGTTAATTTTTGGTATAAGAAGAAGAGAAAGAATATCACATAAACTGAAGGACACCGGCTGGTTAAATATGAACGACAGGAGAGTGTTACATGCTGCAACTTTGTTTCACAAAATAATTAATAGTAAAGTGCCGTCTTACTTACACCAGAAAATCACTTTTAGAACTGATGTGCATAATATTAATGTACGGTATAAGGGCCGACTAACTCCGCCATCCTTTCGCACAGAGTTCTTTAGAAGGAGTTTCAGCTACCAGATCTGTGCAATTTATAATGACATTCCCGAGCCCATGAAACGAGATGACTTCAATCATTTCAATATCAATTTCAAACGATTCTTATTATCTTCAAACTATTAATGACCCAATAGCTACCTACCTATTACAAATCTATAAACAGTCATAATATTTTAAGATATTTAAAAATTCTTTTTGTTTATTCCTTTGCGTACTAGGCGACATTTTTGAGGATAAGTGGAAGAGCAATTGAATGATAACTTGTCGTCATGTAAATTGAACTTCGCCTTTTGTCTTCTTATAATAAATGAACTGTACATGATTAATTTGATTTGAATGTATTAGAAGATAATAAAGACGGTATTATTATTATTATTATTACATGAGAACAATACTTCAAAGAAGGTCTGATCTGAGCTTTATAAAAGTTGCTGACGTGTGTACAGTTTTCTGGTTCGGAACTGTGTTCCAAACTTTTGAAAAGCAGCCTTTGTAATTCCAGCGACATGATAGTGCCAAGACATATTGGTGTCAATTTTAATCCCCAACAAACTTTTCGAAGCAGAAAGCGGAATTCTTTGCCCCAGGCAAAGCTCTCTGGCTCAAAATCCTTTGAAATGATCATTAAAGAACAGATCACAGATTACGTTAAACGAAAAAATCTTATTACCCCCGTTCAGTCTGGGTTTCGACCTCTATATAGCACTACTACGGTTTTGAGTCTCTTCAGTGACGACATATTCAAATTACTTGATGAAGGAAATTTCACATGTCTCCTAATGCTTGATAACAGTAAAGCATTCGGTACCTTGGATCCTTCTTTATTGTCCATAAAACATAAGTGCTTTGGTTACACCCAAAATGCGGTGTCGCTCTTGAATAGCTATCTCACTGAAAGGATACAATCAACCCACCTTGATGGTAACCCATCAACAATAATATAAAAAAAATTGGTGTACCGCAAGGTTCAGTTCTGGGACCGCTCCTTTTTGCAATTTATATTAGTGACTTTCATGAATTTGTTAGTTTTGGTAAAATACATCACTACGCCGATGGTACTCAATTGTATAGTTCATTCAGCTTTAAAGATATTACACTCGCTAATGAAAAATTAACAGGGCAAAACCCGCACTATAGTTATAGGTATAATATACTAATAAAGCTTTGAAAACAATTTCAAGAGCATTTTAAGGAGAAGATCCAATGCATTGGCATTTGTTTTATACCAGATTTTAAAAGGTCCTAATATATATGTGTTAGAATCTTATTTATTTATATCTATTTTTGTAATTAATAATTTTGCTAATATGTATTTAGTCAAACTTGTTGCTAAGTTTACATTATGTTTTTCTTATATGGTTGGCAACACTTAATTGACGATTACTTCAATGAACATTGTTTTAATGGCAGACACTTCATAGTCAAACAATGTGTAATAATAAAATTTACTTACTTCTGAATGTTTCAATGTAATTGGCCAAACCCCATCCTCTTAGGTAGCCAGGGACATCATCGTCGCTGACTTCTACTTCAATCGAATCAGTCGGTTCACCAATTACTGTAGGATAAATTGTCTCTCCCCATCTTGGATTTGATCTAAGTCTAATAGGAACCTGAATATATATTCAGGATTGGCAGCTATTGACATAATTATTTTTCCAATAAGTTTCATTTCACTTGCCACTCATCACGTATCCATATCCAATAACCAACACGAATGACGGCTTCCGCGTCGGCGCGTACTGCCCCAGAGTACCGGATTGAACAAGATTTATTCCGGTGGAATAATCTAAATTTATTTAAGACAACCAAACAGTCCTGTTGAATTTAATGTGTCCATACTGTTAGTCGTACAAATTGTGTTGGGTTATAATCACAAAATATTATATTTCACTGGATATTCCTGTAACATTCACGATGTTTTATTCCGGTTGCACATATGGTTCTGACCTACGTATGTTTCACAGTCGTGGCTTGTAAACATAGCAAAATATTATTCTCGATACACAGGAAATATTCCTGGTTAATTAAAAGTACCTTATCACTGCTATACTTACCGTTTTTCCTGTTCATAAGACTTAAAAGTCACTATAACCGGAATCGGCTTGTTAGACTGCAAGTACAGATTGTTATCAGAACGTTTTTTTTTTCTGTTATGGTAACTTTAGTTGCGTTTAAACAACAGAAATTAATGTAACCGGAAATTCCCGGGATTCCCTTTTTTTCAGTGTAAAGGGTTAAACAGTGGTGCGATTCAAACTCCTTATGTTTCAACATAAATAAAACACACATAGGTTGATTCAAACTTAATTTTGACGACGTACTTATAGAAAATCACGCTATAGTTAACAAAAGTCACACGAATTTTGGGGGGTATTTATAGATAATAAATTAAAATTTATGCATATAACAAATTTATGCAAAAAATTGCATTTGGCTGCTATGCAGTTCAAGTTGTTCCTAAGGAACTCAATCAATCCTCAGCCAGAACTGTGTATTTTTCCTTGATAGAGCCGCATTTGAGATATGGAATTGCTTTTTGGGGCTTTTGTAGGCAGCAACTACTGAATTCAGTATTCGTTCTACAAAAAAGGGCTGTCAGATACAAATGTTGGGCAAAATTACAAGACCACTGCAAACTACTTTTCATCAGTCAGAAAATTCTTACTGTACCTTGTTTATTCTTTTTAGAAACCGTTTGCTTAATTCACAAAAAATACTCCAACTCAACAGCAAATAATGACAGACGTTACCACACGAGAGGAAGTCGGAATTTACCCTTGCCAATCCCAAAATCAGCAATTGCAAAATTTTCATTGATATATAAGAGCAAGAAAATATACAATCACCTTCCAATGTGCTATAGGGCAATAACAAACTTAAAAAAATTCAGAAAATTAGTTAAGAGAGTAATACTTCTGCAAAAAGCCTACTATGACTTAAAGGGATATTACGATTATATATTTAAACTCTTAGTATTTCAGATGCTTACATATCTGTAATGATTTATTTATTTATTATCTGTAACGGTTTATATATTGTTTTATTTATGTGTATTCGTATATGTACATTTTTTAATCCTATAATGATTGTTTACTGTATATCATGATTTCAATTTTTTTAAACTTCAACATTGTTGACTTTATAAAGTTTCACTAGCTTTGTCAATAAGGATTTCTTGGACAATGAAGCATGATTGATTGATTGATGGATTTGTGTCTGATTTTCAATGCAGTTCATGTAATCAATATTGGAAATTTTTAAAGTACATTATTACTGGATATTTTCCTAAAGTGGCTATTTTCCTGAAGTTTTGTATTGTGCTAAGTACACTTAAAACTGTTTCTGTCCTACTTTCTTACATATACATATATTCAGTATCTACTTGAAATTGTATATTATTCTATAGTTTATAGTTTTATATGACTAAGTAGCTAATATGTGTAATTTTGTTTGTTTGTTTTTCTTATCTAATTATTTTAACCAAGCTTTGTCAATAAGATATGAATCTTCAGACAATAAAGCATATTTTGACTTTGACTCTGCCTCATGTATTATTTCATAATATTTCATCCTCAGTAACAACGTTTGTGCAAAATTTGTGATTTGTAGAAATGATAAATGATCATCATCAATAGTATTTTATTTCAACTCATTCATAAAAAACAATTATTTGATTAGGAATTGAATTAGGATAGTTGGTCATACGACTTCCTCAAGTTCTTTCATTTTAACGCTCCATTTACTCCACTTTCTGCGATCAAAGTTGTTCTTGAATATCAAAAAATCCTCAATTCTTAAATAATTTTGCATTGGGCATGTTCATGAAAGCTAAATTACAATTATTGATTCAGTAGTATACAAGTGGTTTGAAGAAAATTATACACACCAGAAGCAATTTATTCCATAAATCTAATAAAAATTCTGAAGTTGCGCATACATTTACAATAAAATCACTTGGCCACATTCATTATTTATCTCTGCATATAAAGCAGTCAGCTGATAGAAATACCGTTTAGCGTCGTCGAATTCGAATCGAGTCGAATACACTGAAACCCGATGAAAGATTTTCATCATAAGTTACAAACTTTTTTTGGTTTGGGCAAACATTCAAAAACAGCGCCAAAATACCTTCATTTCTGATGAAGAACTGCTTTCACGGGAAGTGTTCAAGTGACTTGGCATATTCGATTCCACCAAGAGTGGTACATATCAGAAATACGCGACGGACTGTTGCTGCTCATCGTTTCGAAGTTCAACCTTGAACTTCAGTGTTTGAGAACTCTTTCATTTGGAAAACTGCGTTCATTTGGAATGAGCTTCCTGAGAACGTTTTCCCATTCAAATCCAATGTGAATCGCTACTTTCGCACAGGCACCGCTTTGAAAGCGCATCAAGGATTTTTATGTAGTGCTTGTGTTTTGTTGAGATTAAAAAACACATTTCGAATATTTTCCCACTCTCCTTAACGCAACTGATTCAAATAAAATAAGAATACTACAGAAACTACAAAATCGCACAACGATGACTTATGTAATTAATGTGACTTGTGGAGCTGGTGTGATCACGATTTACAAGAGATTATATATCTGGGTTGAAAGTTGAAAGCTGGAGAATGCCCTCCCACACAAATATGTGATTGAAAACCCCATCCGCTTCTAAGGCTATGTTCGAAAGGACTCGATACTCTCCCTTAACCTTCATCCAAAATGGGTAAAACAATTCAAAAGTATTAAGTGTTTTTAATCTTTTACCACGACCCATCCAAATTGCTTCCGCGATTCATTAGTCGGTCGCGACCCATAGTTTGGGAACCACTGTGATGTAGTGTTCTTAAAATCTAACTGCTCACCTAGTTCAGGCCAATATAACTTGACTCAAGTTAAGTTCATTGTATTCGTTTGAAAATATCCTTATAGAACGAAACTGCAGCAACGTTGGTTACAAATACAAGTGATGAAATAATTTATAATTTTTCGTCATCTTAAAAGAGTTTAAGGTACCAGTTGAATGGGGAATGTTCCTCCTAACGAAAATCAAGTAGTCTTCATAAAAGAGCTCTAAAACAACGCATTTTAAACTTATCATTTCAACCTCTTTCTTTAGAAAATTATGTGAATACTTAAAAAAGAAGAATGAAATAATGCATTCAACATTTAAAGGGATTCGTTTCTATTTCACCATTTGGCAACATTGGTTATAGCTAATAAAGGAAAATTAATTTGTTACCTGTATGAGACAAACAAAGATGACATATTTCAGAGGCGTGCTGTTCTGTTTACTTATGTTCCGAGTTCCGAGACATTCTGTGACATATGACACTTTGTGCACCTAACCTATCTTCCTCTATATAAATAAATAACAAAACAACTGTTGTTTATGTGGCTAGTGGAGGTGGTATTGAACTATAATTTATATTTTGCTTTACTTGTTGATTTATAAAGATAATTTTCCTTTTTTAAAGTAGAATATCTTGGTACGTATAAATTATTTCAACTTGATATAGGCGCTGTTACCAATATGTGAATTAGAAACAAATCCCTTCAAAAATTAAAACCCAACATTTGAAACATCAATTTGAATACTTTTCTGAGTGAATTTGAAAAACTCATGAATTAAATTAAACTCGACTTTATTTTGTTCAAACTTGCATTTTCTGTAATAACCCAAATTGAGGAACATTCCTCATTGAAGGTGCTACTATGAAACGCATTTTGAATTGAGTGCATGGTGTAGTGAAGTATTAAAATCAACAATGGGATTATAGATGAAAAGAAATCATATTTGTTGAATTTTTTTTCATATTCAATATTGTAGGTACTATATTCTAAGCAGTACTGTATTCATCCCTTCACGATGTGCTGATTTTGTATCAATCACAAATTCCAATTGACTAACTTTCAACCGACTAGTCTCTTCTTTGCCCGAGTATCCAAAAAAACGTCTCCTCTTCCAACTAGACTATACAGCTATAACTTTTTGTTTTGTGTTTCCCCGATTGAATTTCTCTTCTAATATCGGATACATTGATGTCAGTTCGAATAATAAAAAAAAGATATAGCAGCATTCAAACGTTCGATCGAACTCTTTTGTTTCGAGCACAGAACAAAGATTCATTATTTTTTTGTGAGCAGAGCGTCAATTTATCTTATAAAGATGGTATAAGATGTATTCTAGATGGGCTATAAATATCGAACGGTAGCATTCCTGAATGGACAACGGGGCTGTTCCTGCATGTCGCACGTCAAGCGGTCATAATGGATGAGGACCTGAAACCGAAACATAACAACCGCCAAAAGAAACCTGAGAGGTACCACAGTAGCTCTTAGATTCTTTTAGGAGCGTACATACCATCGGTAATAAAATTCGATTGTAATGCATACATTAGGACCGATCACGATATATTATTTATAACTTTGTATTGAGCGCTGGTAAGGTCCGTTATCTTGTTCAATTTTATCTAATGAAATCGATAAAATGTTACGTGAGGATTGTCGGCCTACACACAGAAAAGTTTTCAGATTTTTTTTTCAGAGAACTTTTATTGTAGCGTTTGATGTGTATTTAAAATATTAAGCAGGGTCCACACTATGCCACGGTAGGCCGGGCGGGCTGACCCGGGCGGCCTAAGCCGCGTTGATGTAGACGCCCCGGGCGGCTTTGCTGGGTTAGAAAATGCCGGCCCGGGCCGTGCCGATCCCAACCCGCATAAAGTAGGTACAGATCAAAGGGAACCGAGCCGAGCCGAACAAAAATATAGAGTGGGGACGTGCCGAGCGGCTCCGAGCGGCTTCAGTTACAATTAAACCTGCCACCGAACTAGACGAATTATTTCATTTTCGACTCAGTTTGTTTAAGTAGGGTTTTTTATTGTTCTTTTAAGTGATGGAGTGGAATGACGAACAAGTCACCAGTCTTGGTGTTGAAACTAAATAATGTAGGTAGAAATAACCCGGTCGGCTTCGTTTTCGGTGTGGACGTCGTGCCGGCCCGAACGTACCCGCCCGGCCTACCGCGGCATAGTGTGGACCCTGCTTTACATAGAAGTAACTCGAAGAACATTCAGATATTTCGTTACAAAGTTGCTTCTTCGTTATGGAAGCGCTGAAAGCTGATATACCACTTTTTAATAACAGCCAAACCTCTGAGAACTATGAATTGTCAACATGGATTTTTTTGAGTCAGAAGCTTTTTCATAAACTACAAAATCCAGGCTGGTTCAATCTTCCTCATGAAGATGATTACTGGTGATCGAAACACGTGTCGAGTTGTTGAAAATAATGGTTTGGTGTTGGGAAAAAACTTCAGTAATATTCATTACTACACCAAAGGTTCCAAACAGTGCATCACATGCTGGTAAGTTGAATGGAGTTTGCATGGGGTCTTCCAATAGGGACTTTCAAAATTTGACAATTGATAACGGTCATCTTGTTAAAGCTACATCTGTCAAATTAGTTATAGTTTATTCGGTCTGTTCAGCAGAATGTGTGTTCTGATTGGACAACGTATCGCGCGCTTCGCACATTTTATGATCGCCATAATCGTCCTACCGAGAGGACTATTTGCAATGTGGTGAATGAATTTGAGTCCACTGGTTAAGTAAACGATCGACCAATAACCTCTTCATTCTCTATTCAAAAATGTTATCGCTTTCAAGCTTATTGCAACAATTAAGATAAAACAAATTAAAATCATGTGGTTACCGAAATTGGATAAAATACACTCAAAAACTTAAATGTAATGCAGAACGTAATGAAATGTAGAATACAAAAAAGAACTATGGATGTTGACGAAGTAGATGTTCAAAATGTTCACCGCGAACGTCTTGGCAACATTTTAATCTCGAATAAAACTGTCTTCAAACGTGATTTAAAATATCACGCGTGACCGACCTAATCGCGAGCGTTATTCGTTTTTTTGAGTCATACAAATACAATAATGTAGTGAAGAGATGCATGCAGCAGGCCCTGAATATTATAACAATATGGACCTAAGAAGAAGGGCTTAACATAAGCCCATTCAAATCGACCATAGTAGCATTCACCATAAGGACTAAAACGGAGGGTCTCGGACCTCTAAAACTTCGAGGTGAAGAAGTACAAGTATCGGGGGAGGTTGAATATCTGGGAGTAATCTTAGATTCCAAACTGACCTGGAACCAATACTTGGACAGGATAAAGAGAAAAGCGGAGGTAGCACTGATGCTCGCCAGACGCACCTATGGAAAAACATGGGGGCTAAAGCCAGACATGATATATTGGCTATACACGATGGTGGTTGAACCCATGATAACATACGCATCTCTGGTCTGGTGGCCAAAGATGAAGCAGGCGACCGCCATCAACAAACTAGGCAAGGTGCAAAGTACCTGGCAACAAACACCTTCATTAGTGAACCGTCCGAGAAAACAACCGAAGAACTACTTCAATATAGTAGGGATCGGCTAAGAATAATTACAGGGTTACTAATCGGTCATTATCCGCTTAGAGGACACCTAAATAAAATGGGGCTGTATAATGGAGACCTCAGCTGTAGATTATGCAACGAAGGGATAGAAACAGCTCCACACATCTTATGCGAATGTGAGACACTGAATCACAGGAGGCAGGCAATATATGGACGTACGAAATAACGTCCAGAAGAATATGACGAACATTCAACACGGAACATGTACAAACTAGTACAGGGAACGAGTCACTCAAAGCTGAAGGATTAGTTTTGTACACATTTGTCTTTACATATCCCCATGAAAAGAAATCAAATGATGAAAGATCAAGTGATCGTGCTGGACATTCAATCGATCCTCGTCTCTCTATCCATCAGTTGGAAAATGTTGTATCGAGGTATTGCCGGACATTAACTTGGTAATGTGGTGCTCCATCCTGCTGGAATCATATCGTATTTACTGGAACTTGAGGGGTTTCCTGGATCAGGATATGAATTTGCTAAACTTGGAATGACATCATTTGAAGTAGTGCCAAATAATTATCGCCATTCAAATTGTCCTCAATGAAGAAGAGAGCAATGATATGGTTTCCAACAATCCCTGCCCAAACTTTGAACATCCAGTGAGGAGTTTCCGTTGACCAGTAGTATGACTGTTAAGAGACAAAGTACACTCATCAGAAAACATAACGTCTTCTAATTGGATGATATTGTTATCCAACATGTCCATCATTTGCTCACAAAAATAAGTTATTCTGCCAAAATCGTTTTCCATGAGCTCCTGAGTAGATATCATTTTATAGGAATGCATTTTGTTATTTTTAATATGTTTATTATCAATGTATGGCTTACATTGAATGTAGTGAATGCCTGTCTACTGGATGTATGTGGGTTTTCCTCAAACTCAAGCATAACATCTAATTTGAGTTCATCACCCATTGCATTGGCAGCTGCTTTTTTATCTGTCCCACATGACCAAGTTGGCGAAACTACTTCTCCATTTTGCTCATTGTTCCTTGAGATATGGGCGGTAAAGGTGGAATATTATCGTTAAATAGGCGAGCTCCTTCCTGTTGTGTTTGGGTTTCATCTCCGTAACCAATCATTACCAAAAATGTTATTTTATGCATTTCCGTTAATCTAACCATTTGTCAGACTTGTAGTTTACGAACTTTAAACTTGAATTAAAATACTGACAACTAATATTGTAACATACAAAACAAGTTGACAAGGCGTTTCAAACTAACGTTGCCACAGAAATTATTTACAGTTTTATAAAGGATACCATCTAAAATGAACATTGATATGGTTCTTGCTTACTTACATCAATATCTCAATGTGAAATGAGTTTTGATTGTATTTTATCGAGTCACGGTAATCACATGATTTTAATTCATTTTATTCTAATCGTTGCAATAAACTTAAAAGCTATAACATTTTTGAAAAGAGAATGAAAATACCTTTCAAATGATATATCACAAGCCTATCACCCATTTAAAAAATTTGGGATGTTCCTGTCATTTGACGGGGGTTGAAGGTAGAGGTAGCATATTTCCGTTGAAGTATGTCAAATTATAATTTAAATTTGACGTGTTTCGGGATTTTGTTAAAATATGTACCGAAATAATAAGTAACCGAAATAATGAATTTATTCCATTTGTCTTTTAAACACTGTATACAACGACGTGTTCGCTGAATGGACTCTGAATCAGTTGACAACTGACCATAATTTCTGGATGAATGGCTACATGAACAAACAGAATTGTCGAATATGGGATGATACCAATCCACATGAGATCCAAGAGCGTCCAACGCATCCCGAAAAAGTCACAGTTTGGTGTGGATTTTGGGCTGGCGTCGTCATTGGTCTGAGAACGACGTTGGCCAGGCCATTGTCACCGGCAAGCACTATAAGTTGTTGATTACCAACTTTGTTTGGGTGTGAATTGAATGATCTGGACAGCAACACCTTGTGCTTTCAACAGGTTGGCTCTACGGGCCACACAGGATATGCCACATTGGATATTCTGCACGAGCTATTTGAGAGCATGGTCATCTCACAAGGAGGTGATGTGAACTGGCCACCGAGATCGTGAGATTTGACCCCGTGTGACTTTTCTTGTGGAGTTTTCTCAGGTTGCAGGTGTATGCAAATGAGCTACAAACTACATCGGTTCCCAAAGCCAACATAACCCCATAACCCATTGGCTAAATTCAGCCTGATTTATGAGCCAGAGTCATGGAAAATTAGACATTTAGGATGCGCTTAATCCAAAGAAGCCGAGGCGGGCATTTGAACGATGTTATATTCCACACACAATGGCATCAATACGTCTTTCAAACGAATAAAAAATGATGTGTCACATACACTTTGTTCCATTCAAATTTGAAGATTGGAAGTGATATTCACATTGACAGCGATTATAAAGGTAGTATATCGAAGTCTTAGTCATTTGCTGTCACCTCAGGATTTTCGGTCTCCTCTTAGAGAAGTTTTCAGCTTTGATAATTTTTACCGAATAAATTTTCATTCAGAGTTTGATAAGAAAAATATCACACAGCATTGACATTCATGGAAATATCACGATTGAAATTTGTTTAATTTGGAAAAGGCGAAAGTTTACATACCTGTGCGACAGGAATTCGCCCTCAAAGCTATACATGAATTTTTGAATTGAATTTTCAGAAATAAGAGCTATTTCCATTAGTATTTTGATACACACGGGGAGTGTTCAAGTGACTTGAAACATTTGATTCCACCAAGAGCAGCGGTACATATCAAAAATACGCGACGGACTGTGGCTGCTCATCGTTTTGAGGTTCAGCTCAGTACACTTCGAACTTTACTGTTTGAAAACTCTTTCATTTGGAGAACTGGGTTCATGTAGAATAAACTTTCTGAGAATGTTTTTCCAAATGGATTTAGTCTCCAGCTTGTGTTTTGTCCTTAAAAAAATACTAGCAGAGTACCTGGAAATGAGCCTAGAACATTATGAGTCCACCACATATTTATAGGACTCTGAAAGGGATCATCGAGTTCGTGTTGATGTAGAACACTACATCGTACTGATGAGTGGTCAAATAGTCCGAACTCGGTCTGCAAGTGTGCCCGTTCCAATAATAGAAAATCGATTCCGGTAGTTGTATCTCCAACAGCATATGCTGTTGTTGCTCTGTAAAGAATCTTGCACTGACAACTGTTGGATATTATTCAACGCCCTTAGTGGTATTAGCCAGGGGAGTAGTTTTTTCTGACAGGCGTTAGTCCATGAACCAACAGTTTAGGTGAGTTGAAACTGTCCTGAATGAATTGTTCTTTTAGATAAATTGATCCACAGTCAGTCTTCAAGTATGCCCCCTTACTATATGTGAAGATTTTTTCTTCATACAAGGAATTGAGTGATTCGGATATGCGGTTGGTTACCTTGTTCAGCAGCAGATGGCGCGATGAAAAATATGTTGTTTGTAGTTCATTTCAGCCTTGTTCGAGAAATGGTACTCTGAATGGAATTCGATTTTCAATTATGGTAACCCATCGACTTCATGTTGATGATATGCACTACCTTGCACTGACGAGGGGCCAAACAGCCCGAAACCGATCCAGCAGTTGTATCGTCAACAGCATATGCATAAATTTCTTCTGTGATGAATCCTGCACTGATACCTGAGTTGAGACTGTTTTTTTATATATTTTGATTCACAGCCAGTTTTCAAGTATGCTCCCTTACTATATGTGAATGAATATCAATAATTTGAATTCAAATTCTGAAAGAACATATCGACTTATTTATGACCTTACCGTAGTAGCAAAATGATGGATGTTTCTTCCTGCTTATGTTCTGTTCATTACGAAAGTAGCTGGATACAAATGAAAAATGTGCGACGGAAAAAATTCGAATAGTGTGGCATACTTTCGGCAGATGGTACGAGCATATGCGGGCTAGTTTGATCGTCAACATTGATTTTCACAAATTTATTTCCTAGGTCGAAGGTCAAACCTCCTTTTTATTCATTAAATTAAAGGTATAAGACACCCGATGATTTCAATGACCGGGTCGAAATAACGTACCGGTTCGTGACCTTGTTTGCGCGTATCTATGTATCTGTGGGTACACAGCAATTTTTTGATTTTGATGGAAGGTTTGATTCTCTTTCTGTGCCGTGCTAAGAACACATCACAATAATAATTCAATTATAACGCATGAAAAAGTTTGGGGGGTTTTAGGGGTACAATACCTCTCTAAAATGTTTATGTGCTGCACAGATTTCCTGGTTTAATATGAAAAAGATGCTCTAATGATAAAAAGCCATCGATTCATTTTCATTACAAAATGTTGAAGAGTTCATGAAACATTGGAAAACATCGATTTTCATTTTGTAATACAAGGGCCGTAACTTTTTTTTGTATGCTCATTTGCGTTGCGGTAAGTTATATCCACTCCAGTTATTTTTGACCCCAGAATACGTGGTTCAATTCATTACCCACCTTTTTACATTCTATGGACACGTCCAAACCTCAACCCAAATAACTAAAGATAGATAATAGAATAATTTGTAGTACTGGGAATATAATCGAGGTTGACAATAATTGCGATATGGTTTATTGAAGATTGAAAACATATATGAGCTACATACAAGATAAAATACTAAGGGATGACTAAATGTGAAAATATAAAATGTAAAATGTATAAATTGAATATATAAAAGGTAAATGTATAAAATATATGAAGTATGATGTATAAAATGTAAAAAAAATATAGAATCTGAAATGTATAGAATGTCAAATGAATGAAATAAAGATAAAGGTATGAATATATACGTGTTACTGTTCTCAGAATGCAAGAGTGTATTCATAAGATAAAAGTAAATTTGACTGATAATTAGTAATTGGCACTAATCATTTTCTTATAGTAAAAAATGGCATAGAAATTAAAAAAAAAGGAATGTATTAAATTCATATATTTATGCACAGCATCCAACCTGTATAATATTAAAAACAATTCAGTTCAGTGTTTAAGTGCCTGAAGACAATCACAATGACACACATCATAATGACACACATATTTTAATAATTAAAATAATGACTGCGCGCGATAGTGATTCTTAAGATGTAGTAAACTGAAAAAATTTGTGGGGCGCTAGAAAATAATTAATTCTCGAAGTGAGCGGTGGACAAAATAAGTTTGGGAACCTCTGGTCTAATGCGTCTCGATAATGGTGTGGATTTTGGTGGATAATGGTGTGGATTTTGAGCTGGTGGAGTCATTGATCCATAATTCTTCGAGAACGACTTTGGCCAGGCCATCAGTGTCAACGGAGAGCACTATAGGCCGATGATTACTAACTTTTTTTGGGCTGAATTGGATGATCTGGACATCAACGACATGTGGTTTTAACAGGAAGACGATACGTGTCACAAAGCTCATGGTACATTGTTTATTCTGCACGGCGATTTAAGAGCATGGTCATCTCACGTGGAGATGATGTGAACTGGCCACCGGGATCGTGAGATTTGATTCCGTTAGACTTTTTCTTGTACGGTTTTCTTAGGTCGCAGGTGTATGCGAATAAGCCACAAACCACAGTGGTCCTCAAAGCCAACATAAGTCAAGCCATCGATCAAATTCAGCCTGATTTATGCGCCAGAGTCATGGGAAATTTGACGTTTCTGATGCGCTCCACCCAGAGAAGCCGTGGCACACATTGAACGATATTATATTCCACATATAATGGCATCAACATGTCTTTCAAACGAATAAAAACTTCCGAAAGAAAGCCCCTTTATTCTTCTTTACCAGTATTCCTGTACTATAAATCAGTGTAGCAATAAATTCTTGTCAGTCTCGAACGCCTCCCCGAATTCAGAATATGTACTCCCGAGAGTAATCAGTTTACCTGCAAAAATACTCACTGCCATTATGTAAAAATATAACAGGTATTATATCATTATTTGCAATAAAAATAAACGCTCATTATTGGAACGCGTTCCAAACAGGATACAAGCTGGCGTAATAGGAGTTATGAGCCTGCAGCTTTGAAAAAGCATGTGTCTCCAAGGTATTCAAAGTAAAAAATTGTCCTGGTACGTTTATAATTTTCCCAGTTATAAAACTGAACGATTGGTAACAAGCCATAAAGAAAAAACAGAAATATAATTGTGGCGTGAATAATTATCGGCATGTCGTTGACTCGATGAAAATTATTTCCTGACTCTAATAAACATTCACAAGGTGTTAGTAGCCCACATGTATTGTAACCGCAGAACATACCTACTTGAACGAGTATATTGGACTTCAAAATTGTCAATTACCCGCGGCATATTTCTTAGGACAGTTCAATATGGCCGATTGGTGCAATGACGCCATCTATAGGACTGACAGAGAACTCAATCCTTGTATATCACAGATATACGAGGATATACGAGGCGGCCAGCTGTGAAGCCAAGAATCGACATCGAACGCCGACGAGAATCGTCTTCTGTCTTTCACCGTAGCTTTCACTGCAAGGCAATTAGCTCAAAACCAAACACAACAAATTGATTATTCAACACCAGACAGCACTGTTTCGACCCACCAAAGGTCTCAGTAGTGGTGCTGGGCAGAACCACAAATGGATTGCTGGATTCAGCTGTCCTTAGAGAACAAGCCTGAGTAAGTAAGGGCGATGACAAGGTTTATGCGTTGTGTTTGGCCACTAGTTCCCTTGCTGTGAAAGCTGCACTGAGGGACAGGGGACGCATATTATCGGCGATCTATGTCGCAGCTCCGCCTTGCGGAGCTTCCTTTATCTCTTTGAGGATTTTATTATTGGTAATATGTAATGTTTACCAGGATACTGAATAGTGCCTCATATTCGAGTTTACTTCGGACATAACAGTAGTGATGGAAAATCATTGTTTCAATTTTATGTTTTACTAGGAAGCCATACATTCTGTTGGCCGACGAGATGATTTTTTTCGAATGGGGTACAATGGTTAGCTTTTGACCAAAAGTGATGCCAAATATTTTGATTTTATTATTCCATTCTGAAGGGATTCTATGAATGGTGATATTGAAGCAACCACTGACATTGATATATTCAATCTTTCTCTGAAAGAAAATCGTTTTCATCCTGAAATTGAAAGCATTTGGTTTCACAAACAACACACTTGATTTCTTCCACTGCTATCTATCCAACAGAATTTAGTTCGTACAGTTCAACAACGTATCATCGTTCGAATTCACCGCTACTTCAGGAGTTCCGCAAGGCTCGATTTTGGGACCTCTCCTTTTCGTGTTATTTAGTAATGACGTTCCTCGGTATGTCGTGTATTCTCATTTTCTCCTATATGCCGAGGATCTCAAGCTTTTTAGAAGAATCGAAAGCGAAAAAGATTCTGATAGACTTCAAGACGATCTCAATAATCTATCTACCCACTTTTCAGTATCTGACCTATCTCTCAATGAAGCTAAATTCAAAATAATGAGTTTCACACGAAGGAAGTCCCCCACTATCAAGGACTATTTCATTAATCACACCAATTTACAGAGAATCAATGAGATGACAGTTCTCGGGATCATTTTTACTGGTGTGTTCAGTTTCTTTCGGCACATTGAATACTCCTCGGAAGTGATTTTTGTTTTTAACATTGTAAGATATTCATTATAGATACACTCTGTATGTACATCGAGCGGTGGTATATTGTTTTTACGGGAATGTTTTTTTTTGTATATATTTTTTATATTGACATTCCAGTCAGTGGGAAATAGAATTTGAAAAGTGAAACATCTTGTTTGATTATTCCAGAACAAATATTTATATTAATATTAGTGGTGAATATTCTGAGTTCCATCAAATTATTGAGTTCAGTATATTACAGTGGCGACGAGGAAATTAGTGGTGAATTCTGTCGGTGGTATGGCAGATAAAATAATGCAGTATACCGGTCACATTCAGGAGTTTTTACCTTCAGTGTCGGACTGGTCGATTTATAAAAAACGTTTGCAAAACTATTTTACGGCAAATTCGATCATTGAAGAGGATCGTAAACGTGCCATACTTTTGAGTCTTTTAAATGAAGAGGCTTATAAGTTATTGTATGATATGTGCATTCCTATGGAGCCCGAAAAAAAGTCCTATGCGGAAATATTAAAAATGATGGATGGACATTTTCAGTCAGTAGCATCGGTGTTTTCTTTTCGAGAAAAATTTTTCGAGTCAAGGAAAATTACAAACGAAACCCCAAGAGAATGGGCAGCCCGTTTGCGAAGTTTAGTGTCCAAATGTGAGTTCGGAGGTGCTGTGGAAATTGAAAACGCGTTAGTGAACCGTTTTGTAATAGGTTACGAAAACGGACATGTGAAAGATAGGTTGTTTGAAGAAAAAGCTACGGTGTCATTTTCATCGGTAGTGGAAATTGCTTGTTCAAAAAGTGCTAGTAAGCCATCTTGCTTTAGTGCTTTAAAGAAGGAACCGGAAATTTATTTCAAGGCAACGAAAAATTCCGCGCATGCTCGCCCTTCCACGTCTAAGTCAGCTGGGCCACAAACAGGTGAGGTCAACAGTTCCAGCGGAGGAAGAAAAAAAGTTCAAGCAGCAGGAGGGAGTAAACTTTCCAAATGTACTGTTTGCGGCCGTCGAAATCATGTATCAGATAAGTGTTTTTTTAGAGATTGCTATTGCCATTATTGCAATAAAAAGGGCCATCTAGCCCCATTGTGTCCAAATAAAAAATCTTTAAGCAAATCATCGGCCGGGAATAATTTTTTAGAATCAGAAGAATTTTCTTTATTTAATGTCGATGGTAAAACTGATCCAGTACTGGTTGATTTATTCATAGATAATAAAAAATTTACTTTTAATTTAGATACAGGTGCTAGTTATAGCGTAATATCTGAAACATTTTATCAACAAAATTTCATCGGCAAATCCATTCAAAATACAGAAAAAGTATTTAGTCTGTATAATGGTCAGAAAATATTTCCTTTAGGTTTCATAACATGTGATATTACATATCAGGAAAAATTTGCCACTTTGAATTTTTTCATAATAAAAAATGGGGGTCCACCTTTACTGGGGCGCGATTTCTTTAATCTGTTTGATCTATCAGTTTATAATTTAGAAGGAGTAGACCTCCCCAAAGATTTAAATTTTTTATTGAATAAATATAATAATTTATTTTCACCGGGACTGGGTAATTTTAATAAAGGCAGAATTTCAATCAGATTGAAATCGGAATCTACACCTCCTAAATTTTTCAGAGCACGACCATTGCCATTTGCAATGCGAGAAAAAGTGGAGAAAGAACTAGAACGCTTATTGAGCTTGGGTGTTATACAACCGATTGATTTTTCGGAATGGGGAACACCCATTGTTCCTGTTTTGAAAAAAGACGGTTCTGTGCGTCTCTGTGGAGACTTTAAAGTCACTGTTAATCCGTTTATTGAGGTCGATTCTTACCCGTTACCCAAAATAGACGATTTATTTGTTCAGTTACAAGGTGGTGTGCATTTCACTAAACTTGATCTCTCTAATGCATACCAACAAGTTAGTTTGGATGAAAAATCCAGGGAAATCATGACAATTTCTACTCATAAAGGATTGTTCCGGTACAACCGTGCTCCTTTTGGAATAGCGAGTCTTCCGGCAAAATTCCAGAAAATTCTAGAAACACTTCTGCAAGGTCTTAGTGGTGTAGTTTGTTTTTTGGACGATATTTTAGTTACTGGAAAAGACAGACATGAACATTTATTTCATTTAGAATTAGTATTATCCAGACTCCAAGAAGCAGGATTAAAACTTGCTTTAGGCAAATGTCAGTTTTTTAAACCAAAAATTACCTATTTGGGCTATGATATTGATCAAGAAGGTTTACATACATCTGAAACAAAAATTTTTGCTATTCAGAATGCGCCTAGGCCTACCGACCTAACCACATTAAGATCTTTCTTAGGTTTGATAAACTATTATGGCAAGTTTGTCAGAAGTTTGTCAACATTGTTGCATCCATTATATAATCTCTTAAAAGAAAGAACAAAATGGGAGTGGTCGGAGGACTGTGAATCTGCATTCATAAAAGTAAAAAATATTTTGTCTTCGGCACCAGTTTTGGTAAATTATCAACAGGAACTACCCTTGCGCCTTATTACGGATGCAAGTGACTATGGGGTGGGAGCATTGATAACACATGTAATGTCTGATGGTGTTGAAAAAGTCATCGCGTATGCTTCAAGAACATTATTAGAAAGGGAAAAAAAATATTGTACCTTAGAAAAAGAAACATTAGCGATAATTTTTGGATTATGTAAATTCCATAATTTCCTATGGGGAAGATTTTTTACCTTAGTTATAGACAACAAGCCATTGTCATATATTTTACATCCAAATAAAAGTATACCCCAGTTTGCAGCCAATAGACTGCGCAGGTGGGCACTTTTATTATCGGCTTATCAATATAATATAGAAGTAGTTCAGTCCGAGGAAAACAAGGCGGATGTTTTATCAAGACTTCCTCAAAGCATAGAAGAATCCTCTGTTGAGGAGGTAGAGTTAAATTACGTGACATATTTTTTGGGGAATGACCATTTTCAAATTGACTTTAAGATAGTTTCAGAAGCCACGGCCAAGGATGAAATTTTATCTTTAGTTATTAAAAAAATCAGAGAAGGTGGGATTTGGCAAAATTCAGATGAACGTTTGCGAAGTTATTACAAAATTCGAAACGACTTAAGCATTGAATCAAATTGTTTGTTGTGGAATAATCGTGTAATCATTCCAGCAAGTTTACAGGCAGATGTTTTAAGAAGTCTTCATTTATCCCATATGGGCATCATTAAAATGAAGAGCCTCGCTCGTTCATATTTTTGGTGGCCTGGCCTGGATCACAAAATTGAAGAAATTTGTAAATCTTGCGAAAGTTGCTTAATAAATAAAAAATCTCCCGATAAAGCAAAATTACACCATTGGCCATTTCCTAACAAACCTTGGTCTAGGATCCATCTAGATTTTATGGGACCTTTTCTTGGTAAACAATTCTTAATCATTTTAGATGCTTTTAGTAAATGGATCGAAGTTTTTCCTATGACTTCGATTACTTCGAAATTGACAATTGAAATATTAAGATCTTGTTTTGCCCGTTTTGGACTTCCTAACCAAATAGTAACTGATAATGGTACTACTTTTTGTTCGGTAGAATTTAAAAATTTTCTGTCGAAAAATCAAATTACGCATACCACGAGTCCTCCTTTTCACCCTTCCTCTAACGGAGCGGCGGAAAATGCCGTCAAAACAGTGAAAAATGCACTGAGAAATGCTTTCGGCAAAAATAGGAATATTTGCATTAACTTGGCATTGAACAATTTTTTATTCGATTATCGAACAACTCCGCATTGCACTACCCAAGAGAGTCCGGCGAAAATGTTATTAGGTCGTGATTTGCGAACTCGTTTTGATATCTTGTTACCGAAAGATCAAACAGAGATAAGAAATCGAGTGTCAGTGGCACAATATAATCAAAAAATGTATCATAATGGTAAGAGATTTTTGGTGTTCGAACCCGGGGAAGAAGTGACAGTGCGGGATTACCGAAAACAAAACTCGAGAGAGTGGATAAAAGCGGAAATTGTAAAGAAAATTGGCAAAACAATATATGTAGTACGAGTGCCAGATTTAGGTAATATACAGTGGAGACGTCATTTAAACCAAATAAAAAAATTTCATTTTCGTTCGTCTTCAATAACAGAAAATATTAAAAATGAGGAACATAGTTCAAATGACGGACAACCAACTGTTTCTTTAAATAGTGACAATTTAGTTAGCAGTAGACCAAGACGATTAATTAAACCTCCAGATAGATTAACTTATCAATAATTTTTTTTTAATAATAATGAAATACAACTTTTTATTTTTTTTTTAAGGGAGGAGATGTAAGATATTCATTATAGATACACTCTGTATGTACATCGAGCGGTGGTATATTGTTTTTACGGGAATGTTTTTTTTGTATATATTTTTTATATTGACATTCCAGTCAGTGGGAAATAGAATTTGAAAAGTGAAACATCTTGTTTGATTATTCCAGAACAAATATTTATATTAATATTAGTGGTGAATATTCTGAGTTCTTAGAAAACTGAAAGTACCTGAAATTCTCTATACTATTGATTTTATTGTACCTGACGTAAGACTGAGAAGAGACAATCTATTTTGTGTCTCAAACAATTTGTCTTCTTTTCAACAATGTCAATGTCTCACAACAAAATTGTGAGGACCTGTGAACTGGATATATTCAGTATCACAGAGGGACAACTCCTTCGAATGTCCAAATGTGTCTGAATTTTTTTACGTTATTGTTTTATATTGTTATATTTTATATCGATTTTAACTGTATCAATGGTACTCGATGAATACTATATGTAAGGAAATTAAAAAAACTTTGCATCATGAAAGTGGAAACTATTCTGTTTGTTACTCAGTATGAATTAATTTCTATTCTATTATACTCTACTATTTTGAATATAATTTTCAGAACATCAGTTAAATACTTGTAATATCTTTCTGCAATTTCAAATACCTTTCTTTACATTAAATTGCATTCTTAATCATCGGATCGTTAGCATATAATAATTTGGGACACTTCATGAGCCAAGGAAGGTTATCATGAAACAGCAGGAATAGAAGTGGGACAAGATTTGAACCGTGTGGTACTCCAGAGTTGAATGAGTTAAAATTCGACTGACAAACCTCAATTTCAACACATTGTAGGCGATTAAAAAGATGAGTCACAAAAAGCTAAAGCAAACTAGAAGAAAAACCATGTCTATCAAGTTTACTGATGAGTATTTGCTGATTAATCTGATCGAATGTTTTTTGCATATCAACGTAGTACTCTCTGTTCAAGAAATAAGGTGAATTTTAATTTTTCTCAATAAATATTTATTCATTTATCAATTTTTATTTCGTCCCCTTAAGAGTAGTCCTCCTCAGATATAACACTTGTGGGCCAGCATTTATTCCAATCATTGAAGCAGTAGGTACTGATATTCACTTTTTGGTATGTCCTTGAGCTTTCTCAGCGATTCATTATTTATCTCCCCGATCGTCGCAAAACGCCATTCTTTCATGAGTCTCTTCAATATTGAGAACAGAAAATAGTCGCAGGGGAGCAAATCTGATGAATACGGTGGCTGAGGTATGATAACGGTGTTTTTTGACTAAAAAGTTACGAACAAGCAATGAGAAGTGAGCAGGTGCATTATCGTGATGTTTTCTTCGTATTATTAGCCGTAAGACCATGTGGAAGAAACTCCTGATGCACTACACCACGGTAATCGAAGAAAATAGTGAGCAAAATATTCGATCGAATTTGTCATCGTGCTATTTTGGTCTTCGCTCTGCTGGGTTCTTCCATTGCAACCGTTGGACTTTAGCTTGGACTTCATAATCAGATACTCAGCAACTTCTCTAACAGTTGGGAGATTTTCCATAACAATTTTTTTCACTTCCTCAACATTTTCGTCGGTTTTTGATGTGCTGGGGACTCCAGGACAAGTGTCACCATTCACATCTTCTTGACCTTCTGTGAAAAGCGTGTACCCCTTGTAAACATTATTCTGACTCAGAGAACAATCACCGTATGCCACTGTCAATATTTCAAGTGTTTTTGAGCACTAAATTTCATTATTGATGTACACTACTTGATCCATTTCATTCGATAACAGAAAATTACTGGACACGCATAAATGAAACATGCTGAACAGCCGAAACTGTGAACATATGTTCGAGATGAGTGTACCAACATAAAAAATCAAAATCTCGCCAATTGAATGACTGTAGCCCACGAAATTTGAACATTCACCTAATCTTTTGAAAAGCCCACGTATACTTTTTTCTTCAAGGACAAAACACAAGCACTACAGGAAAATCCTTAAGGCACTTTCAGAGCGGTGCCTGTGCGAAAGTAGCGATTCACATTGGATTTGAATCGTTGAAGATTAAATTCTTAGGAAGTTTATTCCACATAAACGTTGTTCTCCAGATGAAAGAGTTCTTAAGTAGCATTACGATTAGCAGCAACATTCCGTCGCGTATTTCTGATATGTATTGCTCTTGGTGGAATCAAACGTGCCAAGTCACTTCTCGTGAAAGTATCTATAGAAGAGAGACAAATCTTCCAGGCTATCAAGGTTGCACGTGATGTTCGCGTCTCCAATCAGGCAGATGGCTGTTTTCTAGATAGAATCCAGCTACTTCAGGGTATGTTTGGGGGCAGAGCTCCATACATGAGAACAATACTCCAAAGAAGGTCTGATTTGAGTCTGATCTGAGCATCAAAAGTTGCTGAGGTAGGTACAGTTTTCTGTTTGGGAACAGGGTTCCAGGCTTTTGAGAAGCAGTCTTTGCAGTTCCAGCTACCTGATTGTGCTAAGGCATATTGTTGTCCATTTTAACCCCCAACAAATTTATCGAAGCAGAAAGCGGAATTGTGTGACCTGACATTATTATATCCAGTTCTGAGATATTTATATTCTTGGAGAAAACCGATGCCTGGGTTTTTGTGGCAATTAATTGAATCTGATTACTTTCACCCCAATTCGAAATCACTTTTAGATCTTCATTAAGACATGCAACCGCTACCGATGAAGATGTGTCTCCGTAGCCGATGTCCTGGAATCCTGATGTCTAATATTGATTACGTACCAAATAAAATGTGCAGGACAGAAAAGGTTGGTAACACATGACAAAGCCCTGTTGATAGGTCGTAATGGAGTTTTTGACTTATACAATACCGTTTCGAACTATTTAATGAATTATCAACATGCATTGAAGAAATTGATTGTTTACATTTTCAAAAACAGAGTGAAACAGTCGATTTCAGGTGTATCGATAAAGCAACATTTCTGACACATTTTAGAGTGTGACTAAATTCCTCAGGCATTCGTATGGTTTTATCCCTCCAGTGACTTTAACTTTCCAGAATCTGACTAGAGATCATCCTTCAATTTCCATAAGAATGTACCAGACTAGCTCTCATTTAGTTGAAAATAAATCATATAATATATGAAAGAGTTACGATATAAAATTTCACTTGTATCGATAACTATCATCCTCAAAGGATGATAGTTATCGATACAAGTGCATATAGGAGATACCAGAGCATATAGGAGAAATTTCATGTCGTAACTCTTTCTATTAATAACATTCATCTATTTAAAGAATGTTTTGAGTATAATTCAATGCTCATATAAAAGAAGTTGTTCCAAAATTACTTTTTCTTTCATGTCATTCTATGTTCATGTGAAACTAGTTATCTCGGTAAGGTTTCCTCTTCTAGTTCGTATCTTAAAGCAACTTCTATGCACGATCTATATATCTTTGCAAAGAGTTCATGTTGAACTCAATTTCTTTTTTTCTTAGCAAATTTTTGAAAGATGGGGAAGCTCAAAGCTAAAATTGTCCAATTCGAGTTTCTATATTCTACATATTCACTGCTTCATATACCTAATGTTACAATTTGATGAATTGGCAATGCATTAAATTACCTGGTTTATATCCTAGTTTCCACATTTGAAAAAATATTTAGTAACGGAAAGTTATTCAATTCTACATTATAACCGTTGTTGACCGCGATTTGTTTGATCATACTCAGCTCTTTCTGGAAATTTCCAGAGAGAGCTGAAATTCGGCCAAGTCTATCATATAAAATTTTTTGTTTGTGAATCACACTCACGTTTAATGCGAGTTATGCTGGATATTAGTTTAATTAATTTTATTATTTATTTCAGTGATTTGCTATTATATTTCCTATTTGGGGCAAAGTATCATCATTTTAGTTTTTTGCAAGTGAATGAACTTCAAAAAAGTGATTTCCAGTAGAACCTCTTGTAAACTACCTCAACTA
Organism: Leptinotarsa decemlineata; assembly: GCF_025532065.1. Lineage (NCBI taxonomy): Eukaryota > Metazoa > Arthropoda > Insecta > Coleoptera > Chrysomelidae > Leptinotarsa > Leptinotarsa decemlineata. The sequence goes on along the minus strand of NW_027412556.1, from coordinate 6,729,236 downwards.
CTTCATATAGGTATATCAATTCATTTGCGGTCTACCCCATTTCGATTGTCGCGTTGCTCAATGCCATGTCGTCCCGCGACGTTAATAATAGCGACTTTATTTTTTATTTTATATAATAACTATTATTTATCAACTTGAGTAAGTCATTATTGGCATAATAGGTGGAGTTCAACTTTTTTTAAAAAATTATATAGAAATAATGCTTGATTATACAATTAAACTGCTCTTCCCCCCAACTCCATGACCATATAGCGGAAAAGTAAATCATTAAGAAACATCTCAACATAGTTCTCGAGGGGTGTTTGTTCTGTTTCATCGGTGAAATTATTTTCAAATTCTTTTTGAACGTCTCTACCGTCCTCTTTCAAACTGTTCAGAATTTCAATTTCACGAATACCAAAAAAAAAGACTTTTCTTTTTTTTATTATGAAAAACTGAGATTTGGAACATTAATGAATTTGAAGAATCCCACACTACATGGATAAAAATATCAGTGACTCCATTCGATAGAGGTCGTCTACTAGAATCTCAACAGCCAGAACCATATTTTGTGTTCACAAGATTTTCCTTGCCATCAACTTTCATTACATTAAGATAAAGAAACATCTCGGACGGACCAAAACCCGTCGCACAAATCACATTCAATCGTTCATTTTCTAATACCTTATTTTGTCAGTGGTCAATTAAACTCTGAACTCTAAATGCGAGATGTGGCAACTTTAGTGGATATTTATCGCGTCGTAATCTGATGACCGTAAGAAATTCTTGAATGGCGTAACTCTACCTTCTCCTCACAGCATTTGTGAAATTTCAAAAAGTCGTTTGATCCACACAAAAAACCAGTTTGAATCAACATCGTTTCTAGAGTTAAGTATTTTAAAGATCTGGGCTGAAAACGTTTATTCACTTCTTGTGTCGTCGTATGCATAGCCGTTCCGTTAGAAACGAAGAAGGACCACTCGGAGAAATTTGTTGGTTCAGGTGGAATTCGATGGTTTGTACTCCGTAGACCGATGAAAAGAGAAATGATCTGCGGAGGTAACCGCCTTCGGAACTGTTCAGAGGTAATTTCAAGCCACCACAACCAATTTTCAGTATCATACTGAAGTCGAGTTCATCTAACAAGTAAATTCGGAATTGAAATGATAAATTGTCTTTACAACAGAGCAAAAACGATATACAATTCAACTGAAAATTTCAAAAAAGAAATATCATTAATTGAATCTGTTCTGAAAGGTAACGTTTATACAGATTCGTTCATAAATTCAACGATGAATGCAATAGAATATAAAGAGTCAATTAAGAACTAAACGACCGTACAAACAGCTTCACAAATTCAACAACATCCAACTCAATACTCACCGACTCAACATCCACCGACACCTTTCACAACTAACGTTATACCTTACATTCCAGGACTATCTGAGAAGATAAGACGAATTGGAGATAGGTATGATGTTAGAAATACTTTCAAAACAAAAAATACACTGAGATCTATACTCACATACACAAAACCCAACAACACTGAAGAAAAAACAAAAAATTGTGTATATGAAATACCTTGTTCTTGTGGTAGAAGTTACATTGGTGAAACCTCGAGACCACTGAAAGCGCGTGAGAATGAACATCGAGATTACATAAAAAATAGACAATTGACAGTATCTAAATTTTCAGAACACATTTTAAAATCAGACGGTGAACATCGAGTGGAATGAAATAGGTCAAGAATGATTACCAATGAGCCTCACTCTAAGAGACGTAAGCTGAAAGAATCAGCGTATATTCTCATATCTGGAGAGAATTTATTTCGAATAGCTCCTTGGACATAGACCTTACTTGGCTACTCAACTTGAAGGAAAATTTGGATAGTGACGAAATGGCAACAGACTGATATCGGAGAGCACCTTGTATTAGATCGAATGTTTCAGTTGTCAATCAACAACATTGACATACTTATGATGTACTGTTTGGAACCTTTGGTGTAGTAATTAATATTACTGGAGGAAGATAAAAGTTTTATCTTCCTCTTGAAGATGATCACTTGGTGATCGAAACACGTGTCGAGGTGTAAAAATAACGATTTGGTGTTGGAAAAAAACTCCAGTAACATTGACATAATTTCATATTTTAAAACTCCTTTGACATCTGTCGAAGGAGTAAAGAAATAAATAATCAAAAAGGAATAACTGCCAATATATTGGAATTTTTTTGTCCATTTCTGAAGACGGAGGCAGATTTTGGCCTCCGAAACGTTGAGATGAGTATTGTATTATTTTTTAACAATTTTTTTGATAGGCAAAATTGTTAAATACAAGTTACTGATGAATAGAAGATTTCTCTTTGTGAAAAATACTTTGATTTTTACACGGGGATTTTTTACGAGGAAACTGAAAAGTGCGCCCTTCTACACTTCTATATAGTTCTCCATTATAATTTTTATATTTTTCAGTTTGTGGAAGTTAACAAATACCCAGAAAACATCGATAAAAAAATATTCCTACTTCTTCACCAGCATCGATCAAAAATATAAATAAACTTCAAAAAAGTGGAATAAATGTAATAACGACAATAAACACTTATTATAAAAATATGTATATACACACATACATTCCTTTCAGATAAAAACTTTTAGAAGAAATTCTATCGAAAAATTACTTTCACGCGAACATTGAATTACATGTGAGGAAAACCGCGATAAAATAGATAGCGATAAAACCGACAGTCATGTTACTAACATCTATGTGTCATTGATACAATTGATTTGATTCGGTTCTTATATTGCAGCATTTACCTGATAATATTTTAGGTAATAATTTTCGTGAATACAACTCGATCTTAACATTTTCTCAGAAATGTTCAGTTCATTTTTGAAACTGAAACTTTATTTTCACCAGTCTGTAACAAATAAAAACACTAGTCTTCAGACTCGCGGTTTTATTATGCTAATTTTTCACATGGTATTATCAAATAATCAAGTACTCGTTAAGAAATGAAAGTTTATCGATGAAATTCTGAGGTCTTTTGGTTTTGTTGGGAACTGTCCATTTTTTTTAAGTCTCTAAGTTTATTGCGTTTGTACAGGCCTCTCGTTGGATGTTGTCTTATTGTAATGAATGAAATTCCAGTTGTCCATAAGCCATGAACCAGTCCAAAACACAAGGTCACTTCTGCAAAAAGAAAAAGTTTTTCAAAAATACTGAAAATTGTAGAAATAACTAAAAACATCGGCAAGGGTTGCAAGAACTTGCACCTTCACCAAAACAGTGGGTAAAATAAAAAATAAAAACTGAGTACTATTTCTATGTTATTGAATAGTTGTAGTAGTAGCATTAACTACGAAACGATCCAATCTTTGACGGCGAGCAGATCAACAAATACATTCCATATCTAATGCTAAAGGTAATTTTAACAAAATAATATGATTGTAGGATATAAAAGTATCAACTTAGTTTCATTTATTTTGAGGAAGCTACAATTATTGGATTAACTGGTGCGAGTAGACGGGAAAAACTAACAAAAATGTCAATTGATCTAATAAACGATAAGGAAGACTTTTTGCTTGTGAAAATACCAGATTCCAAAACACATATTGAGAGATATATTGTTGTAGTTGGGCAAAAAAAACCTGCTTTTGTATAGGCATCATTTATCTTTACGGCTATTCCATAATCCAAATAACAGATTATTGGTATCCATAGTATCTTGGATTGAGAATCTTAAAAACTACACAGGCCATAGCATTCGTTGAACTTCAGCGACGTTATTTGTTGATAATGGTGGATGAATAACAAACTTGAAGAGATGAATATATAGACAATACACCTACAAACAGAATTGAAATTGCCAAAACCATTCAAGAATTATCAGATGAAAACAATCAATGTGGAACGGAAACTCAACCTCCTTGTTCTGACTCAGTTTGATAAATAAATTCTTAAATGTACAATAATCTAGTCAATGTCATTTAAGAAGGTTAATCAAACCTATACCTGAATTATTCATTGCCAATGCGTCTTTTTTTTGAGGACAAAACACAAGCACTACACGAAAACATGAGGCGCTCTAACACTGTTGAAAAACATGGATATATACTGTAATTTTCACAATATTTATTGAGTAACTTCAATTTTACATAATAAAAAACGTGATAATGGAATTCACAGAATATCATATGTGATCCAAAGACTTGAGTAAAAATACGTTGTGAAATTTAATAAGTCACATAAGATTTCATGTGAAGTTCAATTTACGTGATATTTTGTGTGAAATCCCCTCCAAGAAACGTGGTACATCAGTGACCTTCCATTTTCAGAACGCCCCGCCGACTTGAATCCCTTTGAAACCAAGTAAGTATCTAAATCAGTTGAAAACTTTGGTCAAAGCGTGCGTTGTGAAAAGTGTGGTGCTTGGGAATGCAGGTAAACAAAGTTAAGTATCTATATAGTTGTACAGATGGTGGTGTGTTCTTTCAAGTGCGTATCGATTAGGAAATATGATTTGCATCAATTTTTTTACAGAAAATGTAATGGGGTAACATTTGTATGTTTTCATTCTAACTGCGAAATTTCGATTTGAGCAGTTGCTCTCATCAGCATTGAGATGGAAATTAGAAATAATCTGTGTATTTTTTTCAGCTTCTTAGGGACTGTCAATTCACCATGTGTTATTTGAAAAGAAAAATATTAAAGACGGATATAAAAGCTTTATAGAAGCTTCCAAAGTAGCTTTCTCTTTGTTCTTCATTATGAAAGTACCCAAAGGCCTTAGAAAATTCATTGGAATTTCTTCAGAGAATGTCTTTGAAGATATATCCGGATATAGGATCGAAGTCAAAAAAAAATGTCCTGTTTGAAAAAAAGTATGCAACTTCATGAATAAATAAATATCACATTAAGATGAGAATATGTTTCCATTAAACCTAATAAACGTTTCTATGCTACATAATACATATCTCATGTGTAACTTTATTCATTTCATTTCAGATCGTTTCTTCGTACTCCGGAATATATTATATTTTGCAGTTTCTACCATATTTTCAAGATCCTCAATTTAAAAACAGGGCAAATATTTTGTCAAAAAAAGAATAGTAGTTATTAACAGAATATTCTCAACTTGTCTAATGAAAGGACATAATTTCCTAATTTCTCAATTTTTCTCAATACTGTACAGAGTAAAATTCATAATCACCCTTTTAACCAATTTTCTTCCTAGGTTTTGAAAACGTAGTGAAATAATTACAATGAAAATGATATTTTATTTCGAAGTAATTTAGCATACTGCAATTACACAATATAGATAGAATTTCTCACAACTGACGAATCTTCACAGAAAATTTCCTGCATATGCGATTGGCAATACAACTGAAAGAGTCGACCTTCAATTATAGAACGGGCACACTTGCATACCGGTTTCGGGCTTATTAGCCACTCATCAGTGCAAGATAGTGACCATCATCGACCTAAAGTCAATGATATTCCTCAATTGAAAATCGAAATTCTTTCAGAGTATTTCATTCCTCTTCCGAAGTTGGAGCGAACATCACAAAATGTCACTCCATCTAGTGGACGAGGTACTAACCAACTGCAAATCCGTAATTTGCCCGATTCCTCTGAATAAGGAAGAAAAACTTTCTCATTAGTCAGTGGGCTATGCTTGAAGACTGATAGTAAACAAATCTAAAGCAAATGGAACTTCAAATGTTCCAGCCAGTCTCTATATACCTACACAGTAGGTATATAGAGACCTACTGTGTGGGTATATAGAGACTGGCTGGAACGTTTGAAGTTCCATTTGCTTTAGATTTAGGAATATCTTTTCAGGAAGCTGGAGAGCCATACACAAAAATGATCCCACAAGCCATAGCATCGAAGTTTGGCCAGCAAACCCTCATGCTACACACGGTCAAAGGCTTTAGAAATATCTAGCGCATCAGCTCATTATTCTCCTTGTTTCTTGATTGCGTTACTCCAAATACGGGTGACAAACGATAGAAGGTCGCCTTTTGATCTTGTGTTTCAGAAAACCATAAAGATGATCGCTCAAGATGGTGAAACTTTACAAATATTCAAGGATATGGTAGTTTACGGCTTTCTCTGTGGTTTATGATATCACTAATAGGAAAGTGACTGGTCTATAGTTATTTGGAAGACACACCGTTCAATAAATTGAAACCGGTCTTAACAAATGCAAATCTCTGTAGAAATTAGATAAAAGTTATTTTCACTGTCCTATATTTGATGAATTTTTACAAAATAAATAGGTCTCATCAATCTTCTATTCGAATTTCAATATTTAATACAATAAAGAATTAAATTGTTCAAACGTTTGTTCTACGAAGAAATATAATAAAGTAATTTGCCTCCTTGGTTCGTTTTTTGGACTCGCAGATCCAGAATTTTGTCTACTCGTTCAAAAAAACAGTATTTCTCGGATTCGTTACGTTAATTACTATCGTGTTTATGGAACGTTATATCTAAAAAGATGTCTTTTTTCGAAAACTAGATCCTCAATAATATTCGAAGAATATAACTCCAAACTGCTTGAATATATATTTAAAATAGTCATTTTTCTATCTGTAAGAAACAAACCACGTATCAAAATGAAAATGCTGTCAAGTTACATTCATTCACAAGATGCAAAAACATTATATGGCCGCATTAGATTAGAATTTTCAAATATTTCGAATTGGAAACATTGTCTAAAAATGGGTTGAGAAATTTAACGCTTCGTTGATCTTGAAACAGTTTCAAGCACATGAAGTCATGTGAATATGAGAAAAATATCAACAATAGTGGTCCATAACCACTGAATGTTTGTACCTTCGAAAACGCTTTCTTTTGATGATTTACTACCATCACCAATCGCTGGTTTAGTACAAAAGACCTTTTGTCCACAAACTACTACAAAGGAAGTAATAAAAATATATAACCGCTTCGACAAACGACAACAGACGAACCGCCTACGAGGATAATGTGTTGAGCGATCTCACCTGAAATTATGACACCTACGAGGAAACTGTTACAACCAAACCCTTCATTATAAATATTCTGACCAGTCACTTAATGAAAATGATTAAGACTATCCAAGATAATGGTTATAGAACTTCCACAATGAATTTTATTCAAAAAGGTGTTTCGGAACACAGTAGCTTCATCAGTTACTGGTACATCTAACTATTCTACTAAACGTACAGCGAACCGCGTTTATCATGGTTGAACCATTTGTCAGTTGAGTAAATTTTGATCAATGCGTTGAATATGAAGTCTGTCGAAGATATTTATCCACAACATGACTGTTTCGAGGTATTTCTATTTGAAAATTACTCAAGGTATTAGTTTTAGTTTTTCCTTGTACGATCAATAGGGAAAATAGTATCATTGGATTTTTTAAATTTTTTTTCTCAAAGACAAAACAAAAGCACTACAGAAAAATCCTCAAGGCGTTCTTAGAGCGGTGCCTGTGCGAAATTAGCGATTCACGTTGGATTTGAATCGCTGGAGATTGAATCCATTTGGAAAAACTTTCTCAGGAAGTTTAATCCACATAAACGCAGTTTTCCAGATGAAAGAGTTCTTGAACAGTGAAGTTCGAGGTGTACTGAGTTGAACCTCAAAACGATGAGCAGCCAAAGTCCGCCGCGTATTTCTAATATGTAACGCTTTTGGTGGAATTGAATGTACCCATCCACTTGAACACCTCCCGTCAAAGTATCTATAGAAGAGAAACAAATCTCCAACCTCTCTTTGATGTTCCAGGCTGTTAAGGTTGCAAGTGATGTTCGTGTCTCCAATCAGGCGGATAGCTGTTTTCTGGATGGAATGCAGCAACTTTAGGGTATGTTTGGGGGCAGAACTGCATACATGAGAACAATACTCTAAGAAAGGACTGATCTGAGCTTTATAAAGCATCAAAAGTTGCTGAGGTGTTTACAGTTGACTAGTTCGCAACAGTGTTCTGAGCTTTTGAGAAGCAGCCTTTGCAATTCCAGCAATTCCAACAAACTCATGGAGGCAGGAAGCGGAATTGTCTGACCTCACATTATTATATTCGGTTCGGAGACATTTATCTTCTTGGATAAAACCGTTGCCTGGGTTTTTTTGGCATTGAATTGAACCTGGTTACTTTCATCCCAATTCGAAATCACTTCTAGATGCTCATTAGGATATGCAACCTTCTGCTGCCAGTGAAGATGTGACTAGAAAAGTATGCTGTCGTCAGCAAAGCTGAACGCTAGTAATCTTCCAACAAGAAGGAAAAACCCCTTTCTTGTAAGACAGGTTGAAAAGTCTGCAAAATACTGGTGCGACTTCATTTGCGCACTTTTTAAGTACAATTACGGGTATTTCATCAGGGCTAGACGGCAGACGTTGATATTGAGCTATTTTGAAAATCGACGACCTTCAAACTAAAAAAATAGTGACACTGAAAACTTTAGCCGCGAAAGCCTTAACTATTTTGTCAAAATTTCGATCTGAATCTCAAAATTTCGAGTTTATATTCGAAATTTCATCTTTCAACTTGTAAGTTTGATTTCAATCTCAAAATTTTGGCTTCATTCTGAAAATTTTGACTTTAAATTATTTCGACTTGAGTCTCGGAATTTTGACGTTATCCTCATTATTTTGACTTCATTCCTTAAATTACAATTTTAAACTCAAATTTTTGACGAAAATCTCGAAATTTCTACTTTGAACTCAAAATTTTGACTTCAATCTCGAAATTTCGACTTCATTCTCAACAATTCGACTTGAAATCCAAAATTTTGACTTTAATCTCGAAATTTTGACCCCAAAATTTCGATTTTATTCTCGAAATTACCATTTTCAACTCGAAATTTCGACAACATACTCAAAATTTCGACTTCAAACTCTATTATAATCTCGAAATTTTTATTCTAATTTCGGAATTTCGACTTTGTTCTCGAAATTTCAACTTTCAACTCGACATTTTAACTTTAATCTTGGAATTTCCACTTTATTTTCAAAATTTCGACTTCGATCTCAATCGATTTTATTCTCGAAATTACCATCTTTAACTCAAAATTTTGACCCAATTATCAAAATTTCGGCCTTGATCTCAAAATTTTGACTTCAAACTCAAAATTTCAACTGAAACCTTGAAATTTCTATTTTAATCTCAAAATTTCAGCTTCATTTTCAAAATCACAACTTTCAATTCGAAATTACAACTTTAATCTTGAAATTTCGACTTGATTCTCAAAATTTCGACCTGAATCTCGAAATTTTGAACTTGATCTCAAAATTTCGATTTTATTCTCGAAATTATCACTTTATCTCAAAATTTCGACAAAAAATTTCGAATTTGCGATTCAAATCTCAAAATTTTAACTTTCTTCTCGAAATTCCAACTTTTAACTAGAAACTTTGACTTTAATCCCAAAATTTTGACTTCATTCTCAAAATTTCAACTTAAATCTCGAAATTTCGACTTTGTTCGTAAATTACAACTTTGAACACGGAATTTGGACTTTAGTTTGGACTCCAAATTCAAAAATTCGACCTGAATCCAAAAATTCCGACTTTATCCGCGAAATTACAACTCGAAATTTCGACTTCATTCTCAAAATTGTGACTTCAAAGTCAAAATTTCGACTGAAATTTTGAAATTAGGACTGAAATTTTGAAATTTCGACCTCAATCTCAAAATTTCGACTTTATTTTCGAAATTACAACGTTCAACTCAAAATTTTGACTTTATTATTGAAACTTCCATTTTATTCTCAAAATCTCGACGAATATCTGGAAATTCCAACCTTCAACTCGAAATTTCAACTGTAATCACCAAATTCGAAATGGAAGTCTTAACCGAGTTTTAAGTCGTAACAGATCCGATCAGTTATCCCGAAACTTCAAAGTACATCAATTGAGGAGGAGTATAGGTACTACACAATGTAGCTTTTCTATGAGTGATATCTGTTTCAATTCCACAACGAATGTTTGGTTGGTACGAACTGTATGGGAAAACATGTATTTCAATGTTCATATGAAAGTATTTGTTTCCTCTCTTGTTATTCAATTCTCATGTGAAAGTAATCGCTTCGAAGGAGGGAAAGAAACCTGTAAATTTCTTTGTGATTTTTTCACATTTTTTGTTCAATTATGTAGAAGTCTGTTCTCCAATGATCCAGAGGATTCTCGAAACATTATAAAACTGTATTTTGCCTCTACTCCTAGATTGAAACTGTATATTCGTCATCAAAACTAGTTCAGAATGACTTTGACTGTTTGAAGCCGATTGCGAAATATCTTTAACACACGGCCAACATTTTATCACCAAAATAAAATACTTGTTATACAACAAACTACCATAAAAGAAGAGGTACTGATATGGGTAGGCAAGGAGGCTTGTCCCGTCATCGGTAAAAGACTAGTTTTGTTCGGATATCGAGATCTAGATCTGAAATAAGTCATTAAGACGTTGAAAAAACCGATGTTTTCTTTTTCATTACTATTTATTTCAATTTATGGGATGCAACAGTTTTTAATTATGGGCTATTTTCCGATGTGATGACTTGAATCTCATATTAAATTGATGTTCATGAAAAATGATTGACACTGTAGTTCAAAGGAGTTCTGATCAGAGGATAATATTGAAATAGGTAATGCAATTCACATTCATTAGAGAAATGGAACTTTCATAGTGATTGATGGTTGGATTCGTGAGCTGAGATCATTCACAGGGAGGAACACTGGTTTAGGAGGAAATTCAAAGAAGCCGCATACATGTTGTCCACCAATGTATTTAGCCAAGAGATACGCAACATATGGAACCCCATAAACAGGCGAAAAATGGCCAACTCCCGCCAAACGGTTATCTCCCGCGAAACTGGTGAAGCGGAAAAAGGGGGAATAAGTGAAAGTACTCGAATAAACCATAAATAGTCAACTCTCGGAGGAATTAGCCGAGTTATCACCCGAAGACGATTGTGGATACTAACAATCGAAACGTCGTGAATAACTTGGTTTTTTGTTTAATTGTTCTATTTTTTACTTGTATTTTATTTCACTGTATTTTCATTTCAGGTTTTTTTTGCTTAATAAAATTGTTATTTTCAGCTGTTATTTAAAAAAAATATTGCTTTTTCAGGGATTTAAATTATTTTTTATAATATTAGACAGTGGAAGTCCGAACTAATGAAATTTAAAATTGTTATATTTATTTATTTATTCATCCATTTATTTCATACACAATTCTACAGGATTAACCCAATTACAGAATAGGGATTATCAGTGGCATTTACAAATATGTATTTACATAATATAATTTGTGAATCTATATAAAAAAATAAAAACAGAACTGTTAGTTAGCTGAGAAATGTATTTTGATTTGTATGATCTGGCAGTTGAATATATCTAAGACATGACTAACAGAATTAGAGGTATATCACATTGTATAAATTGGAGATTTTTTCATTATATTTGTACGCGGAGTGTTGCGATAAAATGTGATACTATTCCTAGATGTCCATCTAGGAACCCAAAAATTCAACATATGTAACAGTTGAGAGCCAGTGATGATATTGTTTATGACCTTGAATAAAAAAAGAAATGAATAATATTTACGCCTTTCCTCAAGACTACAAAAATTGTAAGTTACAAGCAATTCATAATAGGGTATTCCTACAGTAGGATACGTGCCTTCAAGTTCAAAAGACATATATTTTAGGAAGGGGCTGTAGGGCTTCTAGTTAATTTATATGAACCTGATAGTAGGGACTCCACACGACAAATGCATATTCCAGCTTAGATCGAACAAAAGTGAAATAAAGTAATTTCAATGTTGAAGCTGTTTCGAAGCCTTTTGTATTTCTTACTAAGAATCCATACATACAATAATCTGCTGTTATTAGACAAAAAACTACTTTACATAGAAGTTCAATAGAAAAAGTTTCAGTAAGAAAATGTGAAAGATATGCCAAAATATATATTTTGGCATATCTATTTAAAATCTGTTTTTCCGTAAATCAGCTGTCGCCCCCATACGAACTGCAACTCTCAGAAGTTGAGAAACTTGTGCGAGCTAAGGACTAACGAGGTCTTACCTTATAACGTGTGAGCTGAACCTAACCTAACCTAACCTAACCTAACCTAACACGGTTGCAGAATCATTCCAGCTTCAACTAGATAAATTCTCTCGAGAAAAATATCTGATCGAGGCGGGAATCGAACCCACGGTCTTCCGATCGTGAGTCGGGCGCACTACCACCGCGGCCAATTCCACAACACAATATATTTTGAAAAATGACGGAGAAGAAGAAATATTCACTAGTAGTGTTTCATAAAATATTTGTCGTTATACTCTCATAATGTTTATTTCTTGCTCGGCACCTTGTATATTATAAGTCATGAATGGCCATAGTTCTCGAGGACAATTTCAGGGTGTGTAACAAAGTCATTCGAGTTTTACGCGTGTGATTCCACATTACATGCTCTGCGGGGAAATAAAGTAATTCATAAAAGATCACATTGACGGAGATTACTTTAATTTTACTATTCAACTATCCGATTGAGAATGACATTATTTGTTTGATGTTAACTGCAAAACTGTTGTGAACGCGGGTCAGAGTTAACGTTATTACCTTATTTATAACGCCGTAACGAACAAATGAAGCTAGAGAGCGTAGGTTGGAGAAGTCCATAAACAATTTTTATTAACAGGAATCCCTGCTGATTTCCCAGCTTCACTAGACCATAAAAACATTGACATTGCCCATTCAGCCACAACATAGATTTGACGTCTATGAACATTGAAACGTGATATATATTGTTTCTGTTTTTCTTCATTCACATTTCTGCTGAAAAGTTACTACGGTGGTCCTTTTTAACCAACAGATAATAAATGGATTTCTTTTCATTAACAGAAAACATGTATGGTTTCTACATGACTGGCAATCATACTCACTTCTCGCGACTACATAAAAACACAGCTGTAAATGATCTAGTCCACATTATCCACAACACAAAATGGTAGGTCTAAACTTTCTTGTCCATTGGCTTGTTGCATTCGCCTTGAGTTAAGAAAGATATGATATTAACAAAAATGTTATCAGCGACTTTGCCAAAAGCCATGGTTTTTTCCAATAAGTCGTTGATATACAATGAAAAGAGGGTTGGAGACGATCTGGATCCCTGTGAAACACCAGCGTTGATGGTGAACGTATTCGAGAGATATCCATCGACGGCCAATTTCAGGGAAGTTTTTTTCAGGAAGCTGGGAGCCATACACAAAAATGATCCGACAGGCCATAGCATTGAAGTTTGGCCAGCAAACCCTCATGCCACACATGGTCAAAGGCCTTAGGAATATTAAGCGCAACCGCTCTTGATTCTCCGTGTTTCTAGATTGTGTTATTCCAAAAATGGGTGACATACGATAGAAGGTCGCCTGTTGTTCTTTGTTTCCGATCGCTCAAGATGTTGAAGCCTTCCAAATATTTAAGGATTTGGTAGTTTATGACTCTCTCCATGATTTTTGATATCACTGATTGCAAAGCGACTGGTCTATGGTTATTTGGAAGATTTTTCTTGCCTTTTTTGGGAATAGGCTAAAGACAATGATCTGTGAGGACTATGACAAAAATATATTGGTCAGACTAAGTATGACAATGACACTCGTTTCAAAGAACACGCAGATCATATTCGATTCCGGAGATTGTAGGATGGTTTCATTACATCTACCGCTGAAATTTCAAATAGAAAGGGATGTTCAGTGATATCTCACTTGTACAAATGCCCTTTCAAAAATACCACATTTTTACTTAGTACTTTCGGAGAAATTAAGTAAAACCGTGGAGGTATGTGAGTATCAAGAATTTTGCAATGAAACACAAAAAATCAATATAATGTAATATATATTATTGAATATTTCAAATGTCATTTACTATTCTCCAAACACTCTCAAATCAATATCTACATTCAGAAAAACTACTACTTGAAGTTCTCTATGCGCATCTCTTATTATTCTTTTCAAATCTTCCTAATTTCGGGGCTGCAGGAAACCTAACATTTAGCCAATGTTCAGCCAGAAGAAGGTAGTGTAGTGGAGCTCCATCTAGTTGAATCTTGTGAAATCATTTTTACATCTGAATCAATTTTATTTTCCCAACTAGTTGTTAGCAACAATTTTGTTTGCCTATTGAGAAAAATCACTCATTTAATAAAGTACTGTGCAGAATAGCACGAAATAGCACAGGTCCCAAGACTGAACCTTGTGGTACTCCGAGTGATAGAAGTATCCGTGAGAGTTGATTGTTCTTCTGTTACCCTCAATTATATTGGTGATCTGTGAGAGTTGATTATTCTTTTGTTACCCTCAATTACATTGGTGATGGCTACATATTGGCTTCTGCCAGTCATACATGAATTGATCCACGTACTCCAAACTTTCCTGAAACCTATCTCATGAAACTTTCTGAGAGAACCTGAGGGTTGACGCGGTCAAATTTGGAAAGGAAGCTGAAGGACTTCTAAAATGGAGTGCTACTCAACCCTCATTTTCATTTGAGATTTCAAGAGTTGTGTCTGTCACTGCTAAATGGTTGATGTAATTCAATTCAAAACTAACCTATGAAATGCTTTCCCTCAAATTTAGACAGTGGTATAGAGATAGGCTTGTGATCCAACTCCAGACAGCTATGTTTCGACCCACCAGGTCACATCAGGGCTATCAGACCGAAACACTGAACTATCCTAAACAAGGGCATGTATGAAAGTGAAGGCCATGGCAACACCCCTACGAGGATGCTATCTATGAGATCGAGAGAAGACTCAATCCTTGAATATGAAAGATAAATAGGACGCTCCAAAGTGATCAGTTGTGAAGCCAAGCTTAGATGTCGATCGTCGAAAGAGATTCGTCATCTGTCTTTTACTGCAGCTTTCACTGCAAGACAGCAAGATGGACTTGTGATCGAGCTTTGCAACTGATCGCGTTGAGGAGCTTTGTTTATCTTTGATATTCGAAAATTGAGTTTTCTGTGGATCACAAAGATGGTATGAAGTTTTGCTAAGTTCCTTCAGGGTATGTTTGGGGGCGGAGCTCCATACATGAGAACAATATCCCAAACAAGGTCACAGCTGAGCTTTATAAAGCATCAAACGTTGCTGAGGTGTGGGTAGTTTTCTGTTCCGGAGGAGTGTTTCAAGCTTTTGAGGAGCTGCCTTTACAATTCCAGCGACATGATTGTGCCAAGACATATTGGTGTCCATTTCGAACCCCAACAAACTTATCGAAGCAGAAAGCGGAATTGTCTAACCGGACATTATTATATCCGGTTCGGGGACATTTATCTTCTTGGAGAAAACCGATGCTTGAGTTTCTGTGGCATTGAATTGAACCTGGTAAATTTCACCCCAATTCGAAATCACTTCTGAATCCTCATTAAGGTATGCAACCTCCTGCTGCCAGTGAAGATGTGCCTCCGTAGCCAATGTCCTGGAATCTAAATAAAATGACGAGACAAGTGTGTTATCGTCAGCAAAGCAACATATTCGATTGACATACAATAAAAAGAGGGTTAGAGACAATATGGATCCCTGGGGAACACCAGCGTTGATGTGAAATTTTTCGAGAGATATCCATCGACGGCCACTTGCAGAGATTGTTTTTTCAGGAAGCTTCCAGCAAACCCTCATGCTACACAATGCCAAAGGCCTAAGAAATATCAAGCGCAACAGCTCTTGATTCCTCATGTTTTTCGATTAGTAATTCCAAATATGGGTGATATAAGATAGAAGGTCGTCACGAATCATGATGAAACTTTAAAATTGACAGATTTCAAAAGTGTCAACCAACAGATTATGTGAGTGTGATTCTTCTCTGAAGTGCAGTGGACTGATTGCGAATTTTAAAAGTGTCAAATGTCATATCTTTTATTTTCTGCGTTGTCACTGTTACATCGTCGTGAAGCCCAAATTGTTTTTTTATAAAATGACCCGTAGTCATGTCTCCTCTTCCACTCACGTTCTCTCTAATTATTTTTCGTCGAGCCCGGCGTGTTGTGGCACATGCGGTGTCCTGTCGCAAGATCGTGTCGTCTTCCTTGGCGTCTTAATGAGGCCAGTCAGCGTGCATGTTCATTCATCAAGGTGATATCAGCGCAGATAAGCGAACCCGGCATAGATAGGTGCGCACGTTAATTAGTGACCCGATCATTGGCCAATGCTACTGTGTTACCATTCTAATCGTTCTCACTTACACAGTAATCGTAGCTTTCCTCCATTACCGTGACACGGGAACGGTTTTCACGGTTGTCTACGAAGGCATGTACGGAAAATATGTTCAAGGTCGCGGTTGTGTGCCTACAGGATGGTCCAGTTGGATACAATCAGAAATTACCTTGGAGGATTCTCACACATAGGCTACTCTCAAGTATAGTATCTTCCAAGAGGGACGACTCTGATAATTGATAACGGCCATCTTGTCAAAGCTACATCTGTCAAATTAGTTGTCATATATTCCGTTTGTTTTGCCAAATCATCATTAATGGATATATCCTTCAGAAATACTTGCGAATAATGCAATGCAAATCTTGCAGTTAATGTTAAATGGTAACATAATTGTTAAATGGTAAACATTACGATGTCAGAACAGATGTAAGAAAGATGATAATGAATCAGTATTATTTTAGATGTTGTTTTCAAGTTGAACAATGAAAACACAAAGTTGACAGATAAGTATTTTATTGAACAAATATATTTTAAAACACTTCCAAAATACAAAACCTGAAACTAATAACAACAGGAATTAATTGGCGCTCCGAAGCGAATTCATTGATTCCAGTGGCGCATTTGCTTTTTCAGCTGCAGGAAAACCCGGAAAAATCTGCAGCACCACATCATCTGAAGATCTTGATCTGCCAATGTCCTCTGTCCCATAAAACAAAATGTAGGATGTCTCCAGAGGCTATAATAAATTCAATACTTCGCCAGAACACTTAGTGACACGACTATCATCAAACTTAAACCAGTCCGTTTCATCTCTGACCGAGGTGTAATAATGACCAGATTAAACGCCAGAACCACAGTGAACAATGACTGCATAAAGATTATAATTTATTGAATTCTGCTGCATTCATATCTCTTTCCATCGTGAGCAATTGCATTTCTATCATTTTCATTTCCAACTTTTTCTTTTTTTGATCCAGTTCAAAAAGTACTTTCGTAGCTTTCATCAAATCTAGCTTCGCAACTTTCATTTGATGAGTGATGTCATCTTTCAAAGCAGGGTGTCTTCGTTTACATTTTTTACTCCACTTTGTGTATCTAGTGGGATTTTAGTGTCATCGATTACATGAACTTCAATTTCTGAACAAGGAATTTCTGCATCACCTTCAAATTGTGTCTCAATTCTTGTCCCTGACATCTTTATAATATCTAATACTTTCAAATCTATTTCTGAGGGATCTTCTACCGAACTCCTAGGCCCTCCTCCTAAAAACAATGAAGGAACAATTACAAACAAGTTATACAATGTAACGCAATTGAAAAAAGTACTTACCGGTTTTAATTTTCTCAACACGACGAAGCGCAGCTGCTTTTCTAATATCCCCTTTCTAATTCTCCCAGAGACTCTGTAGATTTTGAACACTAAGATGATGTAAGGAACTCCTCGAATTGAACTTTTCTCATAGTTTCGACCACTTTCTATCATTTTCAGCATTGCTAGTATCTGTTTTCTTGCATTCAATAAATTTTGAGTACTCATGTAGCAGTTCCGTGAAAAGGGTTTTCTCAGACTTCGTGAAATTTCGGGCTCTCGTACGTTGTTTTTGTTTAGAACATTCACCAAGTTTTAAGTCACCCTCCATAATTCTCTAACTGTCACTGCGCACTTTGCTTCTTTCACTGCCAGTCAGAGATTTGATGACCACGGAACGAAGAACTCTCGCTTGAATGGCAACGCCTCACAATTAGCTAACTGCTTCTTCTCTAACTGCCGATAAAGGCTGGTGAAAGAAATACTGTCAATCTATCCGTTAAAGTACCCTCCCTTACCTAACTGTCAGCCAGGTAACGAGCTGATAGCTCTGTTCTGGTGAAAATGGTCCTTGAAGCTTATCGCACACTTGTCCGGCACAGCACAGCACGGCCCGTCCCGTCAAAATACAATTAGGATTGGAACAATGAAAATGAATGGACAAAAACCCACTAGCCCGGCACGGCACATCCAAGAGCGTCCGTTGCCGGAAAGGATTCCAGCTCTCCGATCCTGACCGGCAAATAACGGAACGTGCTGTGACGAACTGGCCAAGTGAGCGCGTTGCCGGCCAGCATCAACTTGTCCAAAAGTGCCTGGGAAGTTTCTGTCTCTCTGTTTTGCTATTCCATCAGTTGACATCACAGTGCCAGACGGTACCTATGAAAATAGACGAGGAAAAATTAACTTGCTTATTAGGCAGGCTCTAGAATATACAGAAGTTCTGAAAATTTTCAAAAGTTTTGGATATTCTATTCTCAATTTTTCATAGGTATCGTCTGAAACTGTGCTGTCAACTGATGAATAGCAAAACAGAGAGACAGAAACTTCCCAGGCACGTTTGGATAAGTTGATGCTGGCAAGCGCTGGCCAGTCCGTCACAGTACGTAGTGTTATTTGCCGGACAAGTTCGGACAGCTGGAATCCTTTCCGGTGGCGGACGCTCTTGGCTGTGCCGTGCCGGGCTAGTGGGCGGTTGTCCATTCATTACCATTGTTCCAATCCTATCCGTATTTTGTCGGGCCGGGCCGTGCTGTGCTATGCCGGAAAAGTGGGCAACAAGCTTAACGGTCACTATAATCGTCCTAGAGGACTATGTGATCGATGAATTTCAGTCTACTGGTTCAGAAAACAATCGGCCTACATCTGTACGTCAACAAAACGCAAGATCTGCCAAAAATATCGCCGCTGTCTAGTGATAGTGTGCAGGAGAATCCGAGGCTGTCGATTTCGCGTCGCTCACAAGAACTCGGCTTTTCGCAGATCATAACTTGGAATTTTGTGTCAAGACTTGGGCCCGCACTCCTATAAAATTCAACTGACCCAGGAACTGAAGGTAAACGACCCTAGACAAAAACGTGTGTTCGCTGAACGGGCTCTGGAGCAGTTGGCAACTGACCCTCATTTTTGACGAAAAATCACTTTCAGCGATGAGGCCCATTTCTGGATCAATGGCTACGCGTACAAATAAGTGTCGATACCAATCCACATGAGATCCAAGAGCGTCCAATGCATCCCGAAAAAGTTACTGTTTGTTGTGGATTTTAGGCTGGCGGCGTCATCGCTCCATATTTCTTCGAGACGTTGACCAGACCATCACTGTCAACGGCGATGACAGGTCGATGATTACCAACTTCTTTCGGCCTGAATTGGATGACCTGGACACCAATCGACATGGAGTTTCAACAGGGCAGCTCATGCCACATTATATATTCTGCACAAGCGACTTGAGGGCATGGTCATCTCACGTGGAGGTGATGTGAACTGGCCATCGAGATCGTGCGATTTGACTCCGTTAGACTTTTCCTTTTGAAGTTTTCTCAAATCGAAGGTGTATGTGAATGGGTCACAAACCACAGTGGTCCTTAAAGCCAACATAACCCATGCCATCGGTGAGATTCAGCCTGACTTATGTGCCATTGTCATGAAAAATTGAACATTTCGGATGCGCTCCACCCAGAGAAGCCATGGCAAACATTGGAACGATGTTATATTCCATACGTAAAGGCATCATTATCTGTAAGACAATGTAAGTAATTCCGCTGGAAAATAAATATCATTTGTTTGGTGAGATACTGAGGAGACTGTAGAAATGCCTTGAAAAGGCCTAACTCTGGTAGATGAAACTTCCAGTGTTTGTTTAGCAAAGTCTCAAATGATGTCAATGACATGTTTCGGTTCGATACAACCAGCGTCCTCTCTTCCAAAGGATTCATCATATCCATTATCTGCTCGCCAGTGTGACGGGACTTGCTTCCAGAGCCACTTGGCTTTATGGGAATAGTTTCAGTGATTAATATCGTTTATTTCCGTTTGAAATAAAATCACAGAGTTCCTAGGCAGGCTTATATCTATCCTAGGCCTGCATCTGCATACACTTACAACAGAACCTGAAAGTGTTTCTCATCCATCATTGAGCCAACAACTGTCTGCTATTTTGTTCTCCTCATCTCGGAGGATTCACTCCCCTCTACTTCAGGAATAGAGCTGTATAGTGCAGCTCATGGTCAACGAGTTGGAGGTCATTCCCAAAATGCTGTCTCTTCCAGTGTTTACCAGTAGTCTGATACACTCCGTATAAGCAGGGCCTTTGGCAATGTTCACAATTCTGTTTTGTTCATCCAGCATCACTGTTCAGAAAAACATGAAGGGGAGGTTTTCATATATTGCGTTTTGGCATGTACCAGCAGATGTGATGGATCGTCTGCAATTGTCTAATACTATAGTCGTACTATTCGTCCACAAAATATGAAATATATTGAATACTATCAATGTTATTCCGTCAAGGCCTCAAATCAATTCTTTGGGTATGTGGATCCTCAGTGTTGCAATATGCTGGTTCCAGGTCAGCCAGAGATCTTATATAATGTTCAGATATTTGAACTCCATAGATGAATCTCCCCTCTCTGAGTTTAAGGGTCCTAGTTCCTTTTTGTTCTCTCAGTAAATTCCATTATGATTCGTTTGATTTTCAGATGATGGAAAATAGTCTGCAATTTTTCGCTAAAGCTATTCGCTATTCTTGTGTAATTTCCGGGATCTGTTTTTCAGACCATTCATTGAGATCTGCGGTTCTTTGGAAAGTCCAGCATATACTTGAGTTTGTTTGACTACAGTATGTACAAGAGAGACTTACTCAGAATTTTATCAGGTAAAGAAAGTGGTTGATACTTCATTGGAATCCATGATCCGAAAAAAAATTTGTTGTGAGAGTTTTGCCGTATAGTTTACGAAACTACAAGCGTATTTTGGTATGGAAACAATCAAGTGAAAATCTAACAGTTAAGTTCCACTTGAAAACTTGTAGGTAAGGAATTTGTTATGCTCAGCTAAACACCTTCCATATTCTGAAAGGCTCTTCTAGTTCCAAGGCTCATCTTCGTTCCATTCTGTTGGATGATATACTGACTGTGGAGCAGTGTTCCTTGTACGTAGAAATGAGAGCTTTCTGTTATTGACGTGCTGTAAACTCTAGGTTCTCCATGGAATTCTTTCCTTCGCAACCTATCCTGCCTGATATAATGCCTGGAAAATGACTTTGGTAGCAAATGATAATGCTATTTCCACCGAAACGAAGACTTACATGAGGTTCAATACTTCACTTTGAATAACACTATGAATGAATAATCCTCTGTCAGTAATAACAGTAGTAGAGTTTTTCCAACACCCATTCCGGCCATTACAGGTAATGACAATAATTCATGCGGAGACAGTTAGAACAATAGCCTTAATAGGACCATTATTACTCGTTATCAAATCAAGATCGAAATAACGCAACGGCCGATCGTGGTAGAACAACTTATAATATGCACCCCGGAGCAACGCTCACTTATTTTACTTAACTGCGAATCAAGTATCCTTAGATCGGACATCTTAAGGCACCATTATTAGTAGACTTATACATGTTAACGATAACATCGAGGATTTTTTATTTGGTATGTTTGAATTACAGTTCCCACACATTACACAGCAGCTCCGTGCAGACACGACATCGATATCGGCAATCAGCGATCTTAATTTAATAGCACGGCCGATCTGGGTTGCCGTGGATCATGAAAAATACTCTTCATTCCGCTGCTGCTTCTAATCCAGCAACTTTATACAATAATAGCACTGAAAAATTCAACCGAAAGTTTTCTAATGCTGTGACTTGTCGGATCATTTTTGTGGATGGCCCTCCGGTTTGCTGGAAGAACGTTCCCTGCTAGTGGCCGTCGACGGATATCTCTCGAATACTTTCACAATCTACGCTGGTGTTCCTCAGGGATGTCCTAAACCCTTTTTTTTTGCATATCCGCGACTTATTGGAAAAAACCAAGAATCCAATATATTGCTTTGCACGCTTCTTTTGTTATTCAATTTGGTTTCCAGGACATCGGCTGTAGATGCACATCTTCACTGGCAGCAGGAGGTTGCTTATCTCAATGAGGATCCAGAGGTGATTCCGAATTGGGTTGAAAATAATCAGGTTCAATTCAATGCCACAAAAACCCAGGCATGGGTTTTCTCCAAGAAGATGAATGTCTCCGAACTTTATAGGACTCTGATATTGCAATGGAAGTTATTAAGCAATATATATCTGAAATAGTTCAGTCTGTGCTGTTCAATGGAATCCCGTCTCATCCTGCAATTATAAAACGAGGAATGCTCCAAGGATCCATTCTTGGACCCCGTCTGTATACTATTTATACATCGCAATTTCATAAACATATATGTCACTTTTCAATTCACTATTACGCGGACGACACACAACTTTACATGTCCTTTAAAGAAAGTGATATTCGTCTTGCCTGTGACCATATGAAGTCCGATCTACAAACTTTGGTTTCTTTATCGAAGAAATTCTGTTTGACGATGGATCCAGCTAAATCTAAAGAATTGCTTTTGGGACGCAAAGGTGTGACAGAAACTTCAGATGATACAAAATTCATGTGTCAGGCTTATATGCTTATGTGGACTGGATAGATATGAGAAATAGCGTTAACTTCATTTTTGTTCTCTCATACACAAAATTATGTTGTTTAAAAAACAGCGATATCTTAACAGTGAAGTGAGATTCCACTCACAAATCCACGATGTGAATATCCATCCAAAAAGTCAACTTACAATTCCCTCGTTTCACAACTTTCCTTTTCAAGTCATCTTTTTCCTACAATATGGCTAAAGTTTATAACTGTATACCTATAGAAATGAGAAATATTTCTCCATTTGCATTCAAACAATCAATCACCACTCTTATTATAACTGACAAATTGATTATAGACCACACGTTTGTGTGGTCTGATATATTGTATTTTTCTTTATGGTAATTACAATCTTTACTATATATTCTGTATCTTACATAAAATTTTCAGTTTCCCTGTATGATCTGGGAAAACTTTTGGAAGATCATTTGTTTCCAGGTTGACAGGAAGGGCACGTCTTTTCGATAACTCACCTCACCGTCAAGATCGAACTCTACCTTTCGCCGGATTACCATAAAAGTTTGTATTTTGAGTTTGTATTCTATTTCATAATTCTATTTTGTAGTCTGGGGCAATAAAATCTATTATTATTACATAATAAAGTCAGGATAGACAATTCCGCTTTCTGCTTCGATACTTTTTGGGGATTCAAAATGGACACCAATATGTTTTGGCACAATCATGTCGCTGGAATTGCAAAGGCTGCTTCTCAAAAGCTTGGAGCACTTTATAAAGCTTAGATTAGACCATCTTTGGAGTATTGTTCTTATGTATGGAGCCCCGCCCCTAAACATACTTTGAAGCTGATGGATTCCACCCAGGAAAGAGTTATCCGCCTGATTAGAGGCGCGAACATCACTTGCAACCTTGATATTCTGGAACATAAAAGAAAGGTTGGAGATTTGTCTCTCTTCCATAGATACTTTCATGGAAGGTGTTCTAGTGACTTGGCACATTTGATTTCACCAAGAGTGGTACTTATCAGAAATACGCGACCGACTGTGGCTGCGCATAGTTTTGAAGTTCAACTCTGTACGCCTCGAACTTCACTGTTCGAAAACTCTCTCATCATTGAAGACTGACAACATTTTTCCAAATGGATTTAATCTCCAGCGATTCAAATCCAATGTAAATCGCTATTTCCTCACAGGCACCGCTCTTAGAGCGCCTCAAGAATTTTCCTGCAGTGCTTGTGTTGTGTCACCAAAAAATAACATTCATTTCGGGCTGGAAAAATATTTTTCAAATGTCCACAAATCTGATATTTCGAAAGAGGATTCTTGACAACCAATACTAAAGCCAACGTTCACATCGTCGTAAATATCATTATCATTCTGTCAATAGTTTTGACAAAAAAATAGATTTCTTTTTTTGCCATGGACCAAATCAAAATTTTTGATAACCAAAACAGCTCCAAAGCAGTCAATTGGGCATACAATATTTGTTGACATTTATTTTCTCATTTTTTATTCCGACGCATTTCGAGCACGCATAGGACTCACTTTCTTGAACCCTGAAAAAAAAATTGAATCTAATATTTATCTCTGACCTACCCAGAAGTATGCAGGAGTGAAGAGAACAACATTCAATGTTCTGTTTGTATAGGGTCTTTCATTAAACGCTTCCTATCTTAAAATTTGAATAAAACAAAGTGTGTATGAGATGCCATCGAAATTTAATTCGTTTGAAAGACCTATTGATGCCATTAGGTTTGTTCTGGCTCTAACATCCGAAACTGTTTGGAAACAGCGCAAGACATGATGCGTACAAGCAAAAAATCTCAAACAGTCCGAAATAATCTCGGACACTTGTTTAAACCAGAACGCTTTTGAAGAGACCACTGTGCCTCCTATTGTATGAAGAGATGAAGACGAGAAAATACTATTGATCATGTCCATTTTGTTATGTAGCGTATTCTAATAGTCAGTTCAAATTTTATCTAACCTCAATCATCAATTATTCAAATCAAATGAATAAAAAAACATCCTAGCAAATAGCCCAAACAAATTTTCACATAAATGCGCATGAGCAACGGGAACAGTTCTCAACAGTTCAGCCTCGAGAGCAAGAAAGATTCGGGACGGTTCAAAACAGTTTAGGATCATTTCGCAGTCGAAACCAGAACAGAGGATTCATCAGTCTGAAATTATCCTCGATAAACCAGAATGTTCTATTTCAATTGCGCATAATCTTGACGTCCTAGAACCTGAATTTCGTAGAACCAGAACAAACCTATTATGTGTGTAATGTAACATGGTTGAAGTATCCTCCACGAGTTCTCTGAGTTAGGTTAGTTCAGGTCCAAAGTGAGTGGGTCTATTCGACCCTACACCGCAACCCGCAAGGTTTAATGTGGCTCACACCTATTCACACTTGACCAAAATAACCCAGCCTCTTAACGAAGCCGAATAGTTTGTTTGGTGACTGGTCTTTCAGGTCAGATGGTGAGAGTACATTTCTGTCATACTCTAAAAACCTGATTTGGTCCTCAGTGAGGCAACACAAAGTATGTGCTCTGCTGTTCCATCAGTTTCCGAATAGAGGCGACACACACTGTCTACCGACAGTCCGAGTCTCTGCATATGGTGATTCAAGTGACCTGTAGGAAGGCCTGTTGGAAATCGTAGTTCATTTCTACTATTGTTTAACAATTGTTTGGTATCAAGCTTCGAAGGGTAGATAAACGCCTTGGAGTGAGCCAGTCCTGGAAGATTCAGCCAGAAGTCCATAAATCTTCTTGCCGTCTAGGTGTTTAATGTTTTTTGGCAAAGCCTAAAGCGATGCCAATGACAGGTTCTGGTCCGATGAAGCTGCTTGCAGCACCCGCCTCCGCAAGGAAATCAGCAGCCTCATTGCCTTCCAGGCCAGTATGGCCAGGAATCCAGACAGAGACAATCTGTTGAGTCTTCCTATCGAGGAGAGTCGTTTTTGGTAATTTGCTACCAATTTAGACGTTGCTCGGTAGGAGCCAAGAGCTTACAACGGCGCTTGACTATCCGAGAATATTTTTGTTGACTTCTCTGAGTGGAGCGTATCCGAAACGTCCAATTTTCCATGACTCTGGCGCATACATCAGTCGGAATTTGACCGATGGCATGGGTTATGTTGGGTTTGAGGATCGCTGTGGTTTATGGCATACACCTGCGATTGAAAAAACCCTACAAAAAAAGTGTAACGGGGTAAAATCGTACCATCTTGGTGGCCAGTTCACGTTACCTTTACGTGAGATGAACATGCCTTCAAGCCGATCGTGCAAAATATCCAATGTGGCATGAGCTGTGTGACACGTATCGCCGTCCTGTTGGAATCACATATCGTTCGTGTCTAGATCATCTAATTCAGGCCAAAAGAAGTTGGTAATGCTGGTCGTTGACAACGATGACAATGTCGTCCTCGAACAAATATGGACCGATGACGACGCCAGCCCAAAATCCTCATCGAACAGTGACTTTTTCGGGATGCTTTGGACGCTCTTGGATCTCATGAGGATTGGTATCGTCCCAAATTCGACAATTTCGTTTGTTCACGTACCCATTCATCCGGAAATGGGCTTAATCGCCAAAGATGATTTTTCGACGAAAACTGGGGTCAGTTTCCAACTGCTTCAGAGTCCATTAAGGCTATGGTCGTTCATCTTTAGTTTCTGGGTCAGTTGAATGTTGCACGGGTGCAGTTACGACCCAAAAGTTCTTGCGTTGCGTCAACGTACGGGTGTTGGTCGATCGTTTACTGAACCAATGGACTCAAATGTATCCACCAATGCAAATAGTCTTCTCGGTAGGACGATTATGGCTACCGTAAAATAGGCGAAGCCCGCGGAACGTTGCCAAATAGAACACCCATATTAATAAAACAATATTATCATTTAAGGAGCATCCACGCAAACGCAAACAAATCCATTTTCACCACAAAATGAGATAAATATTGCATCATGTAGACCTCGATCATCTCTATGAAATCCCATGCCCAAATTCAACCAAAAGTACATAAACCCTTGTATGATGGTGAGGTGAATTCAGAAGTGTCAACCAAAGAGCAACAAATCCGTAAACCATTAATTTGCGTCAATTTCAGCAGAATTTCTCTCAAAAAGCAACAAATCCTTGCAGAAAATACGAAAGCGCTGTTATGAACCATGCAAGAGTAAACAAATCCAGATTTATTTCAGAACTGCCTATTTTGGATACAACAAAATACAAAAAATATAAAATCTATTACTCTCATATTTCCTGTCAGGAGCCATAGTTTCCTACCAGTGTATAGAGTATTCGGTATGGCTGAAGAAATGTTGCGTAAAGAGGCCAGTATTGAAAATAAAAAGCAGTACCACGCACTGTATAAAGAAATAAGGAAAATTAAGGCTATTGGGTGTTGATTGGATGCTTTATAACATCAAAGGGCTGCAAGAGATTTAAAAAAAATGCAGGCATTAGTGCAATGAAAAAAAGTTTAATGACTGAAAAGAACAATACTGTTATTAAGTGTCGTCGTCCAGGTAATTACAGATTTGAATCCTCTACTGAGATATTCCAAAATCTCGGCAAGCGAGGACGTTCTTCAAAAAATTATGAATTGAAACAGCTACCTTCAGTACGCAACTTACCACCTGAAAAATTCGCTAATGTTGAAAGTCTTCTGAAGGCGGAATTCAATGATAACTGGCGGGCAGATCCTGAACTAGCTTGGTATAAAAGTATCATTGATGCCAATGAAATGCTACACAGATGATAGAAGAAGATAACGTTGAAGATGTAGAACAGGAAAGATGTTGTGACTGTTTATGTGAAGAAGATCCTGCACTTCACATTTAATGTTCATGACATTTTCCCAAGTAGGAATACAAGTTTTTGTTTATATGTGATATTTTTCTTGGGTTATTCAATAAATATTTTTCTGCTCAAAACGACTTTTACTATATGTTAGTCAAAAGAGAACAATTCCAACAGGCTGGTCAAGCAAAACGGTACAAATTTCAAGCAAAAGTAAACAAATCCACTATATCGAAAAACTCCTCTAATATTTTAGCAAAAATAAAATAAACATTGTAGCATATTTTCTGATATTTTTTAAAAAATTACAAAAATGAAAATCCAAATTTTTCGAAAACTGTGGCTACAGCAAAAAATATCGTTTTATCTTGTAAATATGTCTGAATAAATATGTCTAAATATGTCTATGCAGATATATTTCAAATGGATTTGTTCACTTTTGCGTAGATGCTCCCCATTTGCACGAGTTATTGAATGCTGTATATGTCCATGGTGATTTGGCAAAACTGAATAAATGATAACTAATTCGAAGTTCCTGTTGGAAGACCCCCTATACTTGAGCGTAGCCTATGTGTGGGTATTCTACCAGGTAGTTTCTGATTCTTTTCAACTGGACCTCCCATAGGTACATAACCGCGACCTTGAACATTTATTGGGGTGACTGAAATGATGGGCAACATTCAAAATTGATTCTTGCGTTGGCATTTTTTAGAACTCTTGAATTTTTTGGTTCAAAGTTACTGGTCTATTCGGAAAACGGAGATGAATTAATAAACAGTTACCGAACAATTGAATAGAGCCCGAACAAATATTGCACAAATTACCTGGTCAGCAGAATCGTGATTCGTATAATTTGTTGCTCTAACCCACGGACCGTAATAGTACCTACCTGGGAAATCGAAACTTCGATATTGATGGTTAATAGTCGATGAACATGATATCCTAGTGAAAACGGCTTGGTGCAAGCTCAGAAGAATAGAACTTGATTATACTGCCGAGTTTAATATAATTTTAGCGATTAGACGATCATGAATCAATAGTTGTGTACGGAAGACCCCGCATTAAGTTAATTGATAAATGACTCTCGATGAAAATCGCAGATTTTCGCGAGTAACGGTGGCTCTTAAGTAGATAACTCCACCCTGAGATGAAGAGTAATTAAAGTACGATGTATTATCATCAGAAGAATAGAATAACAGAGTTATCTAAATATTTTCGCTTGAGATATTTAGTCGCATGATCCCCTCTTGAGTCTCTTTGGTAGGACCTGATAAATGAGAGTTGGAAAATTACTACCTCTTTGGGTAAAACCACGATGGATATTGAATTATATCCTACAAACATTCATGCAAGTTACCTTACAGAGAATGGTTTTGTGAAGAACAAATAGACCAGTTTTGGGATATCACTCAGTGAAGGACAGATTCTATTCAAACAACAATGTGTTATAACTTGTTACCCGCTTATTTATAGAGTCTAGTGAGCTGTTTCTCAATCGATATCCAGCTTCACGATATAACTAAGGGTAGCATTTAAGGGCTAGCTAATGCCTGGCGGAGGCTATAGTAGGCGAGGGATGATGGTACAAAAAGAAAACTTTCAATTCCATAGGGGATGGGTCACTTCACAGACTCTAGCAAATATTAACCACATAACAGATTCACCATTCAAGTGGGTACCCAAAGTACACTTGAGGTTTACATCCAGTAAGATAAATAAATATCAAGATTTGTCATTTTCTTCGACTTCGATAGTCTTCTTGAATCTACGGTGTTGGACCCAAGATGCTTTGAGTTAATGAGTGCAGGATCTTACTTGATTTGGTTGGTATTCTATCCAGGGTACTGGTTCTGACTTTTGATGGTGTACAAGTTCACGCAGACCAAGGTGGACAGAAATATGGATTTCGAACCATGTTACGTGCGTTCCTATATTAGGTTAGTTGGGTGGGTGACCATGCAGATTGGGAAAGTACGACGGAAACTTACAGTCGTACGAGGTATGATGTCGTTGAAGTTGGGTGATCACATGGGTAATATTGTTGGTGATATTATAATGGTAGTGATGATAGCCGCTCTCTTACCTTAGGTGGTGGGTGCCCTTGAAGGGTTAGGTTCTATATATAGCGCAAAATCCACAATTGAAGGGTTACACGTTACTCTGGAGATTATGAAAATGCAGCAACTATATGCATGTCTCTTCTCAGCTCAAAAAATCCACATAAATGTGTAATGAAGCACGTGCTTCTACAAGAGGTTAGCCATGCGAGAGTAAAGATAAAAAAAGACATATGACAGACATATGACATATGACAGACGTCTGTCATTTGTCGAATAACAAATACGAAGAAGAGATGAGAAGCGTATAATAAGTTGTAAGGAGAGTTCAGATAACTTGGTATCAAGAACGATTTGACGTTCCGACGGATCCACTATTCTTGATTGAAAATTTCGAGCACTGTAACAAACTATAACTTGCAGGTTTAAGGTCAAATCCGTTATCACCGTTGGACGGTCTGGAAGGGATCGTCACATATACAGGGTGTCCCTGGACTTCCTCTTTTCCTCTCGGGAATGTATAGATGGGGTCAAAATATCACCAGTACTTCATATAACTTTTTTTCCTAAAAGTCTTCGTAACCAAGTTACGGGCCCTCGAAGTTACAAAATGAAAAATGTTTTTCTTTGATAACTTTTCAAGTGAATATTCAAAATCATTCAAATTTTGGTAATTGACTAAACAAATGAATTCCGTCGATGAGCTTTCATGCAGGAGTCAGTTGTTTTGCTACAAAGGCAGGGACGGACTACCCCCGATGGTCCACACCCCAAAACTTTGAAATGACAGATATTTTTCAATATTTTTTCAACAAAATAAGGTTACTTGGACAATTTTATGAATAAAAGTACTCGTGTGGAAAGTCGATCGGAGCAACGAGTCTTGATAAAAATGTAGTTCTACTCGACGACATCAAACCCGCTCGTCCACCATTATTTGAAATGAATAATTTTCAAAGCAGAAATAATAATGATAACGTTAATTCAACAACATTTATAACAGGAATAATACAAAGTATGCTAAAATGAAGTCGTAAAAAAAAGTACAGTACCTATATGGAAGTTTAAGTCACAATTGTGATAGCAGATATTTTTTCAAAAGAAATATCAAGTTCTGTAGATTCGTGGTGTTTTTAAACTAACACGCTACTCTACTATGAAATATCGAATTCATTCCATATTTTGTATGTACATAATACGTGTGGAATAATCACGTTTCGTGTTGATCAGTTATCTGAATCTCATGAAACTCAACATTCGAATGTTTCAAATTCTTCTTCACAGCTAAACTGTTGAGGAGTTTCACTGATAATTATAATTTCATGGGAGAAATTCTTTAACACGAATCTAAATTTAGCTGAAAAAACGCACATCGGAAAAAATATTTACTATACTAATAAAAAGCAAACGAATGAACTACAAAAACGGCTGCACATGATCAGGTGAAAAATATCCAGGGAATAATTATGTTCCATTTCTTTCACAGATGTTGACAAAAAAACCTTTTAGAAAGTTCTGA
This sequence comes from Leptinotarsa decemlineata, assembly GCF_025532065.1. NCBI lineage: Eukaryota > Metazoa > Arthropoda > Insecta > Coleoptera > Chrysomelidae > Leptinotarsa > Leptinotarsa decemlineata. Next base: position 6,698,212 of record NW_027412556.1, on the reverse strand, counting down.
TAAAAAATGAGAAACTGGAATGCGATTTTGTTTTGTTGAGTGGTGCGTTGTCATATGACTATCATTGTATTGTCAATATTCTATAGGATATTTTGAATTTTTTTGATATGGCCGAACAGTTTACATTCAATGATTATGCACATATGCATGTATTTTATGGACGAGCATTGTGTAATGCTGCAGAAGCTCGTCGTCTGTATTCCGAGCATTTTCCCAATCGAACGGTACCGTCAAGAGAAACATTCGAGCGTGTCGATCGCAGCTTGAGGGAGACAGGTATATAATAATTGATAATTAATTTGAGCACGTTGTTTTATTTCGATATTATTGTAGGTACAGTTTTGCCAAAACGAGGTGGTGAGGGCGCTCCTAGGACTGTACGTACCGTTGTATTGGAGGAAAATATTTTGGAAGCCGTCGCTGATGATCCTTCAATGAGCATCAGAAATCTATCAGAACAGTTCCATACATCCAAGTCCACTATTCATAGAATAATTAGGGAACAACTGCTCCACCAGAAGGTACATGCCATGACACCTCAAGATTTTCCAGCACGACTGGAATATGCCAATTGGTTCATGGATAGGCAAAGAGAGAATATGACTTTTATTAATCGAGTTTTATTCACTGATGAAGCAGGTTTCAGTAGAGATGGAGTTATCAACTCTCATAATCTCCATATATGGGCCGAAGAAAATCCCCATGGGATATTGCAAACCGAACACCAACGGAAATTCAACGTGAATGTTTGGGCTGGTATCATAGGAAACCATCTTATAGGACCATTCGTTCTACAGGACCGATTGAATGGAGAACGTTATTTGGAGTTCATTCAGAACGATTTGAATAGACTTTTGGAACATGTTCCATTGCAAACCCGAAGAGATATGTGGTTTATGCATAATGGCGCTCCTCCTCATTTTAGTTTGATTGTGCGTGACCATCTGAACCATATTTCCACAATAGATGGATTGGTAGAGGTGGGCCATATTCATGGCCATCGCGGTCTCCGGATTTAAATCCATTGGATTTTTTTCTGTGGGGGCATCTAAAAAGCCTTGTTTACGCTACACCTATTCACACAAGAGATGCATTGTTGAATAGAATAACATTACATTCTGAAGCCATACGAAACGACCCTGGAATGCTATTTCAAGTACAGAGAGGGTGTCTTCACAAACTAAGAAAATGTATAGAGAGAGAAGGTGGTCATATCGAGCAGTTTCTGTAGCGGATTTTTCATTTCTGTTTGCTCTTGAGGCTCTTGAGTTTCGTTAGTTAAACGTGTTTGCATTATAAAAATTCGTTATGAACATTTTACCTATCATTTCCATTTTCCTTAAAAACTAATATTTTCGTATAATGGTAGACATCTCAGGATAAATGTTGTTGAATTAACGTTATCATTATTATTTCTGCTTTGATAATTATTCATTTCAAATAATGGTGGACGAGCGGGTTTGATGTCGTCGAGTGAAACTACATTTTTATCAAGACTCGTTGCTCCGATTGACTTTCCACACGAGTACTTTTATTCATAAAATTGTCCAAGTAACCTTAATTTGTTGAAAAATATTGAAAAATATCTGTCATTTCAAAGTTTTGGGGTGTGGACCATCGGGGGTAGTCCGTTCCTGACTTTGTAGCAAAACAACTGACTCCTGCATGAAAGCTCATCGAAGGAAATCATTTGTTTAGTCAATTACCAAAATTTGGATGATTTTGAATATTCATTTGAAAAGTTATCAAAGAAAAACATTTTTCATTTTGTAACTTCGAGGGCCCGTTACTTGATAACGAAGGATTTTAGGAAAAAAAGTTATATGAAGTACTGGTGATATTTTGACCCCATCTATACATTCCCGAGAGGAAAAGAGGAAGTCCAGGGACACCCTGTATATTACTTCTTCCACGTCAGTATTACTACTTTACAAGTTATGATGCCTTCACATGAATTCTAAGCACAGAAATCTTCCTAGATGGGGGAGTGCCAGGAAGGACTTTTCAGAAATTGACCTCATTGGAATCTTTGGTTTCATATTGAAAACTACCTCCCAGCTCTGTAAACTTTCTATTCAGATTGGCAGTTTCTTACTTCCCCGGTTATCTCAAAATATAAAGAAATTTAATTCAAGGGTATCTTTGATACTGTTGTTGATATGATTTTCATTGATCTTCTTGGCCACCAAACCTTTTCGAAAAATATAATACTTGTAATGCACTGTTGGTGTAGTACTGAAGTTTTATCCCAACACCAAACCGTGATTTTCAACACCTCGACACGTGTTTCAGTCACCAAGTGATCATCTTCAAGAGGAAGATTGAACTTCCTCTTGACCTTCCTCTTGAAGATGATCACTTGGTGACTGAAACACATGTCGAGGTGTTGAAAATAACGGTTTGGTGTTGGGATACAACAAAAGACTACGAAAGAAAAAAGGTTCTGAAAAAAAAACAAAAATAAACAAACAAGAATTAACTTTTTAACAAATATCGGCAGACATTTTTTCACGTTATTTCTCATTTTTCCATTGAAAACTGTGATAACTTTGATAACTAGTGTGATAAATAATGAATGAATAAATATTCATTCTACTGAGAATTTTGTGCTCTATACATTGATGCTGTTCCTTTTTTCCAGTATTTAAATTTCTTTACTCTTATCAGCTATTCTCGTTGAGCTATTTTTGGCTGATTTTCCTCTACGAATTCAAATTCAACCAACGCGCTGCCGATACAGCCCGAATACCTAACCAGGCATTTGGCAATGATAGTGTAAATTTACTACCAGAAAATCTCAAATCAATCAAATGTTAAACCTATTTTAGATACCACGTAAAACAATGGATGAGCACTACAGATAGGAACAACGAACAAAGACGTTATGAAATTAGTGAAATTAGTTCAATATTATCTATGTAAATATTTCAATATGTAATCATTGTCCTGATGTTAATGTTAATTATATGTATTTCCTTTCATCCTGCAACATATTAATATTACTATCTGAATCATCAGGCACAAGCTTTTGAAGCTTCGGTGATCTCTCATGTCTATTCTCAGAGTTGGACAGCAGATTTCTTCCTGTTAGACATTGGTTTGCAAAATTCGTTCCAGAGATTTAAGCTTCGAAGATAATCCAAGAAAAGGATTTGAGAGTCCTGGTGGGGACTGACTCCTCAGAAACGATGCGTGGGATGATAGAAGAACAGAGCGTCAGCTCCCATGCGGTTTTTGGTGATTTGGAACGTACTGAAAAGGTTAAAAGGTTCAAAAAGTGGTTGCCCCACAATTTGAACGATTGCCAGAAACTGTCACGTATCGAGATTTATTCTTCTTTGCTTTTGTGCAACCAAAACAACCTTTTTTTGGATCTGATCATCACATGTGATGAAAAGTGGACCTTCTACGACAGCAGGAGACGTGGTTGGACACTGAGGAGCCACCCAGGCACTTACCAAAGGCAAAAACCCACCAAAAAAGACCATGGTTACTGTATGGTGGTCAGCGGCGGGTGTAATTCACTATAAGTTTCTGCAACCGGGCCATACCATCACAGTAGCGTCCTATTGTGAAGAAATAGACGGAATGTACAGAAAATTGCGTCAGCAGCAGCCATCACTGGTCAACAGAAGAGGTCCGATTCTGCTCCACGATAATGCCGGTCCGCACGTTTAACAAAAGTTAAACGAATTCAGCGTCGAAGTTCTGCCTCACCATCATATTCCCCACCTCTCGCCAACCGACTACTATCTTTTCGAATACTTTGATAACTGAATTGAATAGAACTGGCCGATACATGATGAAGATCCATATTAAAACGCATTATTACAAAAACCGCGACACATGTTTCGCTATACAATAGCTTTTTCGAGTGTAAAATAATATTATTTTACGCTTAAGAGAGCTATTGTATAGCGAAACACGTGTCGCGGTTTTTGTAAACCCTTTGTAGTGAAAATCATACAATTAACTGTAATAATGAGTTGTTTTACTTTGATAACTTTCTCGCCGGTAGAATCTTCGCCAATCAGGATGGCCTTCGTCGATTTCATCGAATCCCGGGCATACAATTTTCAAAGTAGACCCAAGAAAACGGAAAACACTTTTGAAACAATATAGTAGCTTTTTTTTGTCCAAAAACCATTCCAATTTGATAAAATCCAAATCATGCCTACGTGAATATGTAAGTCACAGAACTTTCTTTGATTTCTTGGTTCCAGTTCTTAGGTAAAAGAGTACTGGTTGGTTCAGTATCCACGAGTACTAAAAAATAGACTGACTTTTGTTTCAGTTCACGACCACAAGACCATTCAGAAGTTCAACAATATTTATGATTGAACTGACAATTCGTTTCTGATACACAGAGCGTTTCACTGTACGCAAAAACCATCAATCAAAACAGTGAATAGAGTTTGTACAACTGATCGGGCAGAAACATCCGTGAAAATGTTTCTTGACATTTTTATGCCGTAAAGAGGCGTACAGCATTGTTGGCGATGGTAATTACCGTAAAAGCGATATTCTCACGTACTTACCAAGTCGACTACTGGGACGGGTATACCGTTTCGTATCGGGCAGTGAAAACTGTATAGCATTTTCTTCTGTTATTCAGTACGAAGAAAATTCCGCCAATTGTCCCAATCTCTCAATTCAACTCAATTCATTTATTACCTCTTTTGCCATATGAAATATATCAGGTTCGTCAATATACGAATAGATAAAGATAGTTCATTCATACAAATTATTGGGATAGAGACGATAATCATAAATATTATAATATACATACTATACTGATAAATATAAAATTACAAAATATACACACTATATACACAACAAGTAATTTTCTGTACTAGCCTAGGAAAAAGTCTTTGATTTACTCTCGTAATACTCTCAATTGTCGTCAAAACACGGAAAACCACTAACAGGTCCATTCGTTATCGGACAACTCGAGATCTGTGGCTCATTTACGGGTTCTTCGGTAATTATTCAGATAATTAGTGAGGCTACTCAATTTATTCTACTAGAAGTAGCAGGCATATGCCACTTGACTAATGAATACCAGCCACCAGAAACAAGTATGATATATTCCGGTGTGATCGGAAACCCCCATGAAACTAACAAACAATTTAATTGTACACGTAGCCGTAGATCGCGAATAATAACCTGCAAATTAAAAACAATGTGCCGGTAGGTAACGCCTAGGTGAAACTGTAACATATATGGAAATAGAGAAGTTTTTTAATATGATTCCAAGTGGTCGATGCAGGATCGTAGTTGGCTTGTCAGTTCAACAACTCGAAAACCGATGCACAATCACCTGTCCGAGCGATTATGGAACTATTCAAAAAAACGATGTTCAATGTGGACGTTACAAGAGTGTTCAGTGTGATAATTTATTATTTTGTCGCTACTGAATGGGATCGTTTGAATATTCAAATGGGCTCTTAAGACCCAGAAATTCGATTCACAATGGAACAGGAGCCCCAAGGTACTCTAGTCATCTTGGAAGTTCTTGTGAACAGATGCGAGGATGGTATTTTGGGCCACAGAGTGTACAGGAAACCAATACACACAGACAGGTACCGGAATATAAATTTTACCAATCAGCCACAACAAAAACAGGATAATTTAAAGTTTTTGCCTTCACAGTATACTTACCAAATGATCATTTCCATCCTTCCATGCGAATTTGAATGTATCATTGTAGTTAAGTCATTCACTCGCAGTTTGCACAACGAATAAATATACTTTCTATCACATAAGAGTCTTTTTTTTCCACGACCCACTCTCCGAAAGTAACTAACCACATCATTCTTCACTAGTAGAACCCCTATTATAGCCTTCAAACGTTGATTATATTATTTAGAGGCGTTTTGTAGGTTATAAAATTGGCGCCCAACGTGGGGCCGAAACTCACAACACTGAGATTCTCATGCTCTAACGTGTGAGTTAGCCGGAACGTCAGCCACCAAAACCTGCGATCACTGCCAAAAAAACGAAAAATATCTTTCACACAACTATTTCAGACTGTTATATTTCCGTGAATACTCATTCACTTTATTCAAATTAGGTGCACTAATCGGTGCACTTTTGCCAACGTATCGTAAGTTGATCAATTCTGTCTGCATAAAAATTGTCTGCTCGTCATTCGAAGAAGTCGACGAAGGCTATTTTTACCTGGTCCTGATTGGCAAATAGTCTTCCGGTAAGAAAGTTATCGAAATGCTTGAAAATATGGAAGTCGTTTTGTTTGCGCAAAAGCAAAGAAGAACAGACCTTCCCCCATTCTCCCTTCCGGGTTGAGAGCCCCGAGTTGAAATCTTCCCCACACGGTTAATGTGTGCAGAACATTCAATCTCGTTCATCCACCCTCGCTCCTCAGGAACGGTCCTCAACTTACTGATGGGCACCTCAGCAAGATTGTCTTGGTTCTGCTTCGTTGGCCTCCTGTGTTTGTCCCTCTCTCGGAATCTGGGGTCATCCCTGTTTAGTGCGTTATGTAAGTCGCTCAGCGCAGGGTTGTCGTGCGCTCGAATTCTGCCGAACGTGTCCTCAGCGTGCTTCCTCATGTATGCGTCCACGTAGAGTATGTTCAGGTCTAGATCCCAGAATATGTACCTATTCGGTACATATCTTGGAGCGTTTATGGCAGCCCTTACGCACACGTTCATAAACACCTTGATCTTTCTTCTGTATGTCGCTGCGTACTGGCCCCAGACAGTGCGGGCATACAGGATTATCGGTAGTAATACGGTCTTTATCATCAGTAGCTTCACTTTCAGTCCCATGTTACTTCTTCGACCTATTATTGGTAATAGGCAGATCTCGCCATTCCTATTCTCTGCCGTACGTGAGACCTGAACGTTAATCTTTTGTCTAGATTGACAGAACAGACTTCGAAGCGTTACAATCTCTGTAGATCGTTCATATCGTGGGACACCTACTTTACGAGTTTTTAACCTTTTCAAAACGTTTTAAACCATCAAAAATCACATGGGAGCTAATGCCTGGTTCTTCCACCATCCCACGCACCGGGGGATGGTGGTAAGTCTCGAGGGTCCTGGTTTACTGTAGGTCGACCACTACAGGGTTATCATTCGGGACTAAAATCTCCGGCAATATAATTGTTCAATGCCTGGTTAATTTTTGGCTTTGGTTCAATTTAAATTCGTAGCGAAAAACTGGCCGAAATTTGCTGAATGACATCATATTAGCTAAGAAAGTAATGGCATCAATGTACAGAGTATATAGAATAATAATAATGATATTTATTTATCGAAAATTTTAAATCAAGTATACGATATACAGGGTGTAACATAAGTACGTTGAAATATTCAAGTGATGTATTCCTGAGACAATTTCAAGAAAAAAAGTCTTTATGAATTTGTGTTCGAAAATGCTTCGTTTTGGATATACTGGTTGTTGAACTCGAATTTTTTGTTCGCTTTTTGAAAATAACTCTTTCAAAAAGTAAGAAATCATACTTTCGTATTAATTTTCATGTAACATCATGTAACGCTGCGTACCCTGTCATTATTTATTTCAAATTGCTCTATCTTTTTTGACAGTGAACTTTTGGTGCTTTTCATGAAAAAACCTAATACCCACACCTTTTCCAAGTAAAAAAGGTACACCTCCTCGACAACGCTGGAGGTGATCGTTTTCGAGATATTTACAATTTTCTATATCGATGCATATTACTTAGCTCCTACGGCGCTAAGTGAAGTTGCTGAGAACATTACAAAAACTAAGTATGTGGTGGATCTCGTCAAAATAAACAACTTTTTCCTATAAAATGTTTAACGAAGAATGATTTGTTTTCGAAATACAGATTGTTGAAATTCTTCAAAACATGGTAGGTTTTTGTCATAAGTTTTTTGCAATTTAAGTTATTTTCATCAAACTTTATACGCAGTATACCCGTACAGACTTCTTCTAAAGTGAGCATTATCGAACCGCATATTCAATCCAGATCAAAAATATTTTTTAGGTTTGATTATTCAATTAGAAAGTGCTACATTTCGTAGTTTGTAAAAAAAATTCGGGGAAATACTATGTTATTTATTAGGAAACTGAACATATAAAAATTGAACGAAACAACTATAACAACAACTGTTCAAAGTGACGACCCTCAACAGTAATACAAGCTTCTGCTCTCCTCATCAAAGAATTCCGCACCCGTTTAAAAATGCCCGGAGTGTTTCTTATAGTTTCGCAGCAAGCTATGATGCGATCCCTCAACGTTTCCTCGTGTACAATGGGGCTAGCATAAACTAGCGATTTTAGGTGTCCCCGAAAGAAAAAATCGACGGGATTGAGGTCCGGTGACCCGGTGGGCCAATGCCTCCTCTTCCTATCCATCGCTGGGGATATGCTACGTCTGAAAAATTTCTTGATATCACACTAAAATGAGCAGGAGCTCCATCGTGCATGAACCAAGAGTGATTTCGGAGACCAATGGGAACATCTTTCATAAGTTGGGGAAGCTCGTGTTCCAAAAAATGTAGGTAAGCATCTCCATTCAAACGTAAGGTGAGAAAATAGGGCCCAATTAAATAATCCCCAATGATGCCTACCCATACATTAAAAAAGAATCTGTCTTAGAAATGAGTTTGCGTTATCGCATGTGGGTTATCTTCCGCCCAGATGTGGTTGTTATGGAAGTTCATATTACCATTTCTTGAAAAATTTGCCTCATCTGTGAAGAGGATTTTCGATAAAATTTGCGGATGTTGTTCGACTTTTCATTGAAGCCATTGAGCTAATTCGATTCGTGGTTGGAAATGTAAGTACCTGGACACGCTGAATATGATAAGGATATAATTGATGTTCCTTTAAAATTCTGTATACTGTCATGTGACTCACATTTAAAGATTGACTATTTTTTTGTCTCTGGATGTTCACTAATTTCTTCGAGAACCACTTCCTCACATTCTACAGTTCTTGTAGTCCATGGCCGTACTACTGCAAAATTTGTTTCAAAGCTTCCAGATTCGGAAAGTCGCCGGAAAAGATTCGCAAATGTCGCTGCACAAGGAGTCACGCGTTGGGGATACCATTCCTGATAGATGCGTCTGGCCTCGCTTGAATTTCCGTCAGCCAAGCCGTATGCAAAAAACATATCAGCCATTTCAGAATTCGTAAAGTCGGCATAGTACCAAAAATCAGTTTATAAACTCAGAACTGTGAATTTGTCAATTAATAGTTAAAAATGTGACAGCGAATTTCTATTTTTATAATCAAACTTTCATAGCCTACTCGATTTAATTAACTCAATTTGCAAGCGGAAAGTGACAAAATTATTGAAATCAAATTTGGCCATAAATTGATATGAATCGATATTGAAAATTGTAAATATTTCGAAAACGATCACCTCCAGCGTTGTTGAGGAAGTGTACCTTTTTTACTTGGAGCAGGTGTGGGAATTAGGTTTTTTCATGAAAAGTACCAAAAGTTTACTGTCAAAAAAGTTAGAGCAATTCGAAATAAATAATGAGAGCGTACGCAGCGCCCTCTAGATGTTACTTGAAAATTATTACGAAATTATGATTTCACACGTCAAAAAAACCCCGGGTATCGAATTTCGTGCAAATAACTTATTTTTTGCAAGAGTTATTTTCAAAAAATTCAATTTCAACACCCCGTATCTCTGAAACGAAACATTTTCGGACACAAGTTCATGTAGACTTTTTCTCTTGAAATTGTCACTTGAATATTTTAATGTACTTATGTTACACCCTGTATATAATATGACAATGATGATAAAAAATAAAATTTGGAAAGTATAATGATATAATGATTTATAGAAAGAACACTCCTAAGTTGGACAATATAATATAAACAATGTAATAGTTCTCATATTCATTGTTGTGAATATAAGTTTCTGTATCATTCCATAAAAGAAGTGCATTAATGGATGCATTAATGCATCAGTTTCATGGATGATTTCCAATTATAGACAGGAAGACCCACAGAAACCTAGGTTGTGCGTGGGTTTCTTTCGTGTTTATTCATAAATTTTGCTGATCGATAATATGATGAGATGGTAGGGGTATTTTATCATATTTTCAATATTGTAGTCAACAGGGGGTAATAACACTGTTATTTTCAATTAATTCTGTACTCATAATATATTGTGAATTACTTTTCTACTTAGATTTATTGTGTACGATTTTATTATTTTCTAATTAAAATGATAGGAAAAAACAAATATCTTTCGAAAATTTGCAAGTTCGGTGTAAATAATGGGATCAGCTGAAAGACGTTCAGTATATGAAAGTGACGGTTACGAGATAAAGTAAATATTTATTTCATTCCAAACCTGTATCACGGAAAGAGCTAATCCGGCTCTGAACTGAAAGAACTACAATATAGCAGGTGTAAAATATTCACCAATTATGAAGTGAAATTTTTACAAATAGTCGACAAGCATAAGGGCTGGCAATTGAATTAAAATAACCCAGATATGCGTGATTATCAGGAAATGAACCATGCCGGTCTCGTTTTTTTTTATAATTACCGCGAACGCGCGCAATTATACGGAACAATATTATATGGGATATTACTTATTGGTATTGCATGGTGTCTGTTGCGAATTGAAATATCGTTAATTAGACTTTACTGACAAATTACTATCGAGAAGTATGCAGGACTTCGAGGCGGGCATTTTTTATTGTATTCGGACTGTTAATGTGCACCACCAGAACATGTTTTGATGAACTATTACCGAGACACATCGTGAATTTTATAAGAAAACAACGGATATCGTGGTATGATACGGGGGGGTCAGAAGTTTCGTAATTTTCGCTATTTCAAAAACCTGCGGGCAAAAAACTGCTATACCAAAAGTTGAAAAAACATTATTACAGAGACGCTTCACGTACCTAAGACCCACAATATACTCAAAAATACCAACAAACCTCACTCAAATCCATTCATTAGGTTTATTCAAGGGAATTCTCAAAAAATGACTCCATTCTATGCCATGAATGGAAATACACAAATGGATAGATAGGAAAAATAATTACTATACCTAGTTCCACATTTTTTTATTTCAAATTATTAATGCAGACTTTTTCTTGAAATGGTAGAAATTATGAAAGAGACCAATACTATGAACAAACGAAATATAATATAAATCATCTTAGTACAATATATACTTATTTATTACTTTTAGACATAAATAAAAGTAAGTAACATCATTTGGAATTTTCCATTATGTATTTTTTTTTTCAATTTGTTAAGTCAAACACGAATTTTTTTGACATTTTGTTGTAAATCAAACATACTATATATTTCCATGAAAATCAACTATTTGTTTTTCAAAATTGTTAAACGAAGTTATATCAATTTTGACAACTATTAAGTCAATATAAATTCAATCTTTTGACAACAATTTTTTACATACTTTCTACAATTATTTTATACAGTGTTCTTTTATATTTTTTTTGGTATTTACTGTAAGTATCAATATCAACTATTTTCTGTTAAAATTAAACCAAATTGTATTTCAGAAAGCCCTGAAGAAGCTTTAAAAAATAAAGAGAAAGCTTGGAAAATATTGTAAATAAAAACCGTTTTTTCGAAAGTTCTCACATTATTTGACTCATGAACTCATATATATATATATATATATATATATATATATATATATATATATATATATATATATATATATAATCTAGAAAGGATAATAGAAAGGAATATATATATATATATATATATATATATAATATATATATATATATATATATATTATATATATATATATATATATATATAACCTAGAAAGGATAAAGCAGTCAAGCTGCTGGTAAATAATTCCATGAAAATCAAAAAAATAAAAAGATATGTACTTTTTGATCATTCCCATATTGATTTCAATTTAGGAGCCACCGTAGACAGCTGTTTCAGCCTATTGGGCATCATCAGTACCGAGCAGGCGGCCCTCGATTGAATAGGTGGTTCCACTTATGTTTCGCTTGCGATTACGCAGCTATTTTTATCAAGTACTTTCTTGGTTTTTCTCATTTTGTCTCCAATCGAGGACCGCCTGCCCGGTACTGACGATGCCCAATAGGCTGAAACAGCCGTCTACCGGTGGCTCTTAAATTGAAATCAATATGGGAATGATCAAAAAGTACTTATCTTATATGTATATCTGTGTATATGTATATATAACTAAGAAGACTGGACTAGTTCGAAATTTTGCAAAAGTTGAATTGAATATCAGGTGCAGCTATCAGTTTCGATCATAGTTAGTCTACAGACTTGTAGAGATGGCAGAAATGAGACGATATATTACTCAATCGCCAAATTGCACGAATTCACCGAACCCCTCAATGCATGTTGATATCCCCATCATTACATCTATACTGACTTCTTCCTCATCATCGGTCTCTTGGGATCCAAGAGAATGAGCTCGATTGATAAAGCCACTCTTATCTTCGAGCTTATTAAGCTTGGCATTGTAGAAAAAGAATTCCCTTGTAGATATCGTTCTCAATGTATATGTTTCCCTTTATAGATATTTCCATCAATTATTATATTTCATTCCGGCAGATCTAATTGAATAAATTCGGAAGTTCATTATTTTTCTCCACCATAAATGTCAATTATATCCTGATAGGTCCAGAAATGGGAAGTTACGTTCTGTGTAGTCATGGATTCCAAATTTATTTACGTTTATCAACAATATTGAATAATAAAAATGTTTGAAAGAGATAAGTTTTCGATTTTGTGTTTTTTGCAAACACATGTTTTGATAATGTGTAAATGAATAACTGGTTTTTTCCCTCATACAACAGCACCCGATTTCTTTCAATTTATGGGAAACTCTTTGTCGTCATCTAATACTGCAGATCAATCTCAGACATGAGTTTTGCAGTTTCTGTATCTTTTTTTTATAAAGTGTTGTTAAATTAGGGCCGTAGAGAGTCAGCATAATTTAAGACTGATAAAACTAGCGTTTCACATAATGATTTTTCAACTCTAATGGGTAACAAATGTCGATCATTATATATCATTTTCAGATTACAGTACGCTTGTTGTAATTGTATATTTATATGTTTTTCAAATCTGAAGTCAGGGTCTATAATTACTCCTAGGTTTTTTGCTTCCTTAACCATTTCCAGCTTCCACTTTTTTACGCTAAAGTCCACTTCCAAACAACATAAATTTTGATTTTTCAGGATTTATAAGTAGGCAATGGTCTTTGGCAGCTTTTGCGAAGGCCCCAAGATCATTATTATTAAGATTGCATGCATCATCCACCATATGTTTAAAAATCTGTTTAAAATCTGTTTTTCCGTTAATCAGCTGTCGTCCCCATACCAACGACAACTCTCAGAAGTTATAAAACTTGTGCGAGCTGAGGACTAACGACGTCTTACCTTTTAACGTGTGATGGAAGGAAACTATAGTAAAGTTGGGTATCATCAGCGTGTTAATAAATATTTGAAGGCTTTTATTCCAGTCACCAGATGAGAGGAGTATATAGTAAACAGAAGAGGTCCCAGTATAGATCCCTGCGGGACACCTGAATTGAGTGTTATTTTCCAATCAGCTAACGCCATCTCTAGGTCAGGCAGGTACTTTTGTTCCTCGTATCTTTGAAACCATACAATATTTGTTTCCTGCAACTTCTCTCAGGACCGCTTCCAATATTAATTTACTCGAAAAACAGGTGCAAAGAGGCCATATAAACATAAATTGCATTGACGACCATACATTTCCACTTCAACGTATCGAACACTTTATATTGGCATCTTTACCCAAAAGCATGTCTACATGCGATGGGTCATTGTCAAGTTAATTTCACCTGTAAAGATATTAAATCTCGGTGATAACTTCGGAGATGTGTTCGGCTCACGCGACTGCGGGGCGCTGCCCCATCCAGTCGTCGATTGTTTATGAGGCCCGTCTCATAAACATGGCGGCCTGTTTGTACTGAATTTGTCGCCACTGTCAAAATCAATGCTGCTGATAAACTCACATTTTTACGATCATCGCCGCTGGAGTAAGACTCAATTAAAAATATTATTGATGGATTTTAACGGAGCGAAGGAAAAAAACGACAAGCTCCAGTTTCATCTGAAATTCGATTTGGATGGGAATATCCAACTTCGAAATGAAGATGGAGAAAACCACGTATCTTCAGAATCAATTGCATAACTAAGAAAAGAACTAGTCGTCTTGGAACAACTACTTTCATTGCCTTTCTTTAATGTCCCTCCTTTTATTTTTTGAACGGGTCAACTAGAAAAATTGAAATTTGGGATAATGAAATTGATGGATGAATATTTTATTTTGAAATGAAATTGACAGATGGAAGTTTCAAGATGCGACTGAGTGCCATCTGGGGGAAAATAAATGGAAAGGGGGTCTTGTGACACATCATTTTGAAGATCCTGACGAATACTTCGCAACTCTAGAATATGAAGTCAATATCTTCACCTACTACAAAATGGCGGAACATTTATTAATTTTCTGGAGACAAACACGTTAATATCGATATTTCTAGAAATATTCTTTTTTATCTACCATATGGCAATTCCAACAAACCGATAAGGTTTGTTAAGTTATTTTTTGTTTGTAAAAACGTCAAAAAATGTCAGTAAGACAATGAACATCACGTTTTCCGGGAAACACATACCAAATATCTAGAGAAAATTAACGTTTGGGCAGGAATATTGGGTAACCATATTGTAGTACCTCTATTCATTGATCAAAATTCAACAGAGGAACTGTATTTTTATATGCAGGAAATTACTTTTGACCTTCTCATCACTGAAGTCGTCGAAGCGAATCCTAATGAATTCGATATGGATATTGTATCCCAACAAGATGGAGCACCACCACATTACTCCAGACAAGTAAGAAACTTTTTGGATACTACTTTTCCCGGTTGTTGAAGTGGCCGTCGAGGTTCTACAGAATGGCCTGCCCGCTCGCCAGATTCGACACCTTTAGACTTTTTTATGGGGCTATTCGAAGCAAAACGTGTACGAAACTGAACCTGCTTCAATATTGGATAAACGGCAGAGAATAATAAATATTTGTAGATATATTGACGTTACTGTGTTCGAAAATGTTCGAAAATTATGTAGTTAAATGTCAATGTATTCAGGCATTTATTAAAAATTCCGCCATTTTGTAGTAGTTGAAGATATCGACATTATATTCTAGGGTTGTGAAGAATTTGACAAGACCTCCTTCTCGATTTAATTTTTTTTCCCAGATGACGCCCAGTCGTCATCTTGAAAGTTTCTTCTGTCAATTTCACTTCCCTAAAAAGTATTCATACATTGACTCGTTCAAAAAATAAAAGGGTGGGGGAACATTACAGAAATGCACTATATAATAGTATATTATGCAACGATCATGTAATGATGGTTATTAAGACACGAGCATTAACCGGGATACGAAACGAGCCGAAGGCGAGTTTTGTTTGGTGTATGCGAGTGTATTAATAACCATTACATGAGAGTTGCATACGCTATTTTTTCTAAACCCGATAAATAATGAAAAACTATAAATATTATATTTGTATTGAACACATTTACAGTAATTAACTCATATTTGAAAAAAACACAAACTTAATGGTATTATCATGGATATATGAAAACTATAAAGATTCTAAATATATTTATATTGAATATAACAACTGTAATTATTCTGATCTTTTAAAAATATTGGAGTCGATGGTATTCCTTCTATATCGCTGTTTTCAGAGATTTTGATAATATAGGTAGGTTACTTAGGTTAGAATCTAGGACAAACACAGGAACAGGATTCTTGATTGAAAAATTATGGGTTTCTATTGGTTGATAATCTGTATCGTTATGAAAAATTTGTATCATAATGGATATCATTATGAAACGGATTATGGTCATATAAGTGTATTGTTAGAGTACGGGTGTAGAAAAAGGTACATTAGTACCAAGTCGGTGCTACATAATGTAGATGAACAGCATAACTGAACAAAAACTTATACAGTGAGGACGTGAAAAGTCTTCCCCCCCTTCCCTTAAATTTTGAATGGAACAAGCTATCTAGGTCGGGTGAAATTTGGGTGAAATGGTACTACTTTCACTACTCTTTGTCATAAAATTGATTGTGATCACGCGGCCTAGTGTCAAGAGGGCACCATGTACTTTTTTTAATGTAAAGTGGGGCCACGTGACACCTGGTTTTGAAGGCCTTCCGATTCTCTGTCCAACACCGCTGTGTTTGTGTAAATCGGCCAAGCCGTTTCAAACTGACAAGCGTTTGAAATTTGCTCCAAATATTTAACAAATAAATTATTTTAACTATTATTCAGAATTCAAACTCCGTTACTGAGATTCTGGTCGTGAAGCCAATTGTGGTTAAACAGGTGCGCATATTATTGCTATTTCGAATTGTGGTTTTTGTTCCAGTTTTTATACGTTAGTTACTTTGCTGTCGACTCCAAATAGCATTTGATTTCAATGTCAGTCTAATATTGACGTTAATCATATCGATACTTTTCACAGTTTTTATAAGTTTCATCATTTTTTTATAATTTTCAAATGCCTTGTATCCGTCCTTTAGAAGAGAAAACCAATATCTCGTACTTACTTAAGGGAATTGGTCAGTAAATTTCAAAGGAATGGTTGCGTATTTACAGACCCCCGCATAATAGTCAGCAATTTTTTTAACAGTGGTACCTATATTTTTCGTTCCATTAACTGATGTATTAAAATAATGAACAATTACAAGGAGCATTGCCCGGAACGTTATGTAACTGTTTATTATAATATTAATTGCCGGTTCACATTGAATAATTACGATCAGATGCGATTTATATCTGGAGAGACCGTAATGATCAAAGGCCTTGCAGCACCAGATTTTATATTTTTCTGAAATCGTGAGGGTATATATAATATAGGGTTTTTTATTGAGCGCTGATATAATATATTCAAATTTGAATGAAACAAAGTGTATGTGAGATATTATCGAGTTTTTTTATTCGTTCCAAAAGACATATTGATGCCATTATGTGTGGAATATAACATCGTTCGAATGTCCGAAACGATCAATTTTCCATGTCCCTGACGCATGAATTAGGCCGAATTTGACCGTTGGCATGGGTTATGTCGGCAATAAGGACCTCTGTAGTTTGTGGCTTATTTGCATACATCTGCGACTTGGGAAAACCCCACAAGAAAAAGTCTAAAGGGGTCAAATCGCAAGATCTCGGTGGCCAGTTCTCATCACCTCTACATGAGATGACCATGTAGAGATCATCTAAAATCGCTAGTGCCGTCTTGTTGAAACCTAATGTCGTTGGTGACCAGGTCATCCAATTCATGCTGAAAGGAGTTGGTAATAATCTACCTATAGTGCTGGCCGTTGACAGTGATGACCTGGCCAACGTCGTTCCCTTCACCCCAAAATCCACACCAAACAGTGACTGCTCCAAAGCTCATTCAGCGAGCACACAACGTTGTCTATGGTCGTTAACCTTCAGTTCCTGGGGCAATGCAATTTTGTACGGGTGCAGGCCGAAGTCACGACGCAAAATTCACCACTTTGAGGTCTGCGAAAGGCCGAGTTATTGTGAGCAATGCGAAATCGACTGCGTCTGATTCTACTGCACACTCTCACAGACAGTGGCGATGTTTTCGGCAGATCTTGCGTACAGGTGTACGTCGATTGTTCATTGAACTAGTGGATACAAGAATATCCATCACATTGCGAATAGTGCTTTCGGTTGGACGATTATGGCGACCGTGAAATAGGCGAAGCGCGTGGTACGTTGCCTGAACAGAACACACATTTTGATGAAGCGAAATTATTATTTGCACGTGTTATTGAATGCTATATCAATTCATGGTGATTTGGCAAAACAGACTGAATAAATGACAACTAATTTGACAGCTGTAGCTTCAACAATAATATTAATAATATATTCATTTTCCCAAAGATGATAAAACATATAGGAATAGTCACTTATAATCTGAAGAATAAGAAATTCATCCAATGTATAAAAAGCATTGTCAAGTAAATATGATCTCAAGCGAGTTTCAAAAATAGAAATATTGGCAGAACTAACTATTTCTTTGGGCACTTTATTAAAAATCAGACTCAAATATTCAGATAGGTATACATATTTTTATTTGTGTATACGTATACACACATTTCTAAAATAAAAATACTTTTGTCATTGTTGAAATTTTTTGATTTTTCAAAAAACTGTTTACAGGATGCTTTGCTTGGGGTATCGGAAATGATTTTTAAATTGCGTTTTTGTACAATAAATACGTCTGATGCTTGAGTGAAAACACCTCAGAAACATACTTATGCTATATCGTAATCGGGAGGCCACTTGTGCATGATTTAATACGAATAATTGTTCACGAACAAAATATTCTTAAGATTTCAGAACATAAAACATAATGAGTTCAATTTTGAGACCAAGTTGGTACAATGTTCATTCCAGTTTAAAGCAGCGTCTATAGTAATTCCAAGAAATTTAACTGATGAAGTAAGCTCAATCAAGATTTCATCAGTTTTTATTGTTACAGTTTCGCATTGTTCTTGGTAGTTGTGGAATCGAATTATATTTGTCTTATTACTATTGAAATAGAGAGACTTCTAATCACACCATGAAATGAGGTTACCAACCCCAGTTGAACAGTTTGTTTCAAGGTATTTTCATCTGCATATCTAATAAAGCTGTCAGAAGGTTCAATATTATCCATGTCATTCATGTAGAATAAAAATAAAATTGGCCCCATAACAGAGACTTGGAGAACACCCATAGAGATATTTTGATATGCAGATTAAGTGGACGATATAACAACAAATTTTTTTCTGTGGGTCAAGAAATATGGTGGGTCAAAAATATGGCCGTTATCAATTGTCAAAATTCAGAAGAAACTATACAAGGCGAATTTTTTCAATTTGAAGCGAAGAGGTCAATACAGTCGATTATTTTTTTCTCAATACTGAACTGAATATTTGGAAGAATTTTCGGAAATTTGAATGAGGTTGTGTATTGTTGACTGTTATCAAAAATATTCTTCCCAGAATGCTCTTTCCTCATCCAATATGATTTTCAATATTTCAATGATCAATAACTCGACCTATGATATCAACTGATGATTTAAAATCGATAATAACATTACACCGTTCTTGTAGCTTTGAATTTCTGAGGTGTCAATATGAGAATTACTGAAATCCTAGTCAACAGAAACTCAAAACACAAAAAATAATCATTTGGAATTCTAATACGAGTCATTATAAGGAAGTAGGCAGTCTCAGTCGCCTAGACAAAGAATTTGAATAAATATTCACCTTGACATGCATTAGAATTTGCATGATGAATATTCATCAATGCCACAAGACGATGTTCAAGTAGAATTGAAGATTAGCGAAACTTCACAAACAAAGTAAGCAGAGTATCTGCGAATCTCATGAACAAGAGAGATTCTTACAAAAAAAAAACGTATTTGCCAGAGACTGGGAATGGTCAAATGGATTTTCCTCAAGACAAGGCGTGACATTTTCATCGTTCTTTATGGGATTTTTAAGTGGATCACACATTCAAACCAAAATCTAACATGTTGATCTTGAACTGAATACAAGTCCGTTTTCTGATGGAATGAATACGTTTATTTCATTATCAGATGGGTCTATGAAGGTCCATCTTGCGAAACTGCTGGAAATGGACTAGTAGAGTCATAAAAAGCTAATTAGTTTCAGTTCACACCTTCACAGAAAGGAATATGATAAATATTGGTTCTCATTTGATATACTTAACCTCCAAGAACATGGAAAAGACAGAAAAAGACTCAAGATAAGATTATGAAGTTAGTATTCAAGGTGAATAATTCACAGAATCGAGGACTCCTGCTCTGAAAGTTTATAAGGTGTTTATTCTGTTCATTCAGTAGAAGAGAATATTTCACAAATATCCATGATAAGGTAAAATTACCTCGCCTTATGAAGTAAGTCTTGTTCAACGAAATGAACACAGGCGACTATGTCCGTAAATCCTAATTCTGCGAGTTCATGTTGGACCAGAATAATAGAAATGACAATTTTATTGCAAATGTTGCCTAGGTTACGTTAGGTTAGGTCCGAAGTGAGTGGATTTATTCGACCCTTCACCGCAACCCGCAAGGTTTTATTGTGATGAACACCTATTCACATTCGACCAAATAAATCCAGCTTCTTAACGAAGCCGATTAGTTTGTATGGTGAGTGGTCTTCCAGGTCAGATGGTAAAATTACGGTTCTGCCGAACTCTAAAAATCTGATTCGGTCCCCAGCGGGGCAGGCACAAAGCATGTGCTCTGTTATTTCATCATTTTTCCAAACAGAGAAGGCACACACTGTCTTCCGACAGTCCGAGTCTCCGCATATGATGATTCAAATAAGAGTGACCTGTAAGAAGGCTGTTAGACATCGTAGTTCATCACTATTGTAGCCCAACAACTGTTTGCTGTCAAGCTTCGAAGAGTGAATAAACGCCTTGAAGTGAGTCAATCCTGGAAGATTCTGCCAGAAGTCCGTAAATATTCTTGCCATCCAGGTGTTTAATCTTTGTTTGGCAAAGCCTAAAGCAATGCCAATAACAGGTTCTGGTCCGATGAAGGTGCTTGCAGCACCCTCCTTTGCAAGAGAGTCAGCAGCCTCCTTGCCTTCCAGGCCAGTATGAACAGGAATCCAGACCAGAGACAATATGTTAAGTCTTCCTATCAAAGAGAGTCGTTTTTGGCAGTTTGTTAACAATTTAGACGTTGCCCGGTAGGAGCCAAGAGCTTTCAACGCCGCTTGACTGTCCGAGACTATTTTTATTGACTTGTGTACGAGGTTGGTTTCTTTCAATCTTTCCGAGTACAATTCAAAAGCGTAAATTTCTGTTTTTCCTTCTCTTGAATCATCAAGTCCTCTCTACTCAGGAACAGTACTTTATAAGGCAGTTCGTAGTTGACAGTTGGAGTCATGAAGTCAGAGGTCATTTACAGAATGCTGTGACTTCCAGTGTCAACCAACAGTCTGCTGCACTCTGCATTAAATTGATTTGTGCAATTGGCAATGTGCACAAGTCTATATGCAGCCCAAGGAAAAATTAATGAAAGAATTAAACAAATATACCATCTTTGATATATGAGACAAAAAAAGTTGTTGCTAATGCAATAGGTGATGATACTGAAATGGATGTTATGCATGAGTTCGGGCAAAACTTCAAATACTTAGTGATAAAGTAGTCCTGATGTCTGATTTCAACCACTCAGCGATCATTCCAACATCGGAAGTGAATAGAAAACCATTCAAATGGGGAAATGGGAACGTGTTGAAGACATCGCCCTGGCGGGCAATGATGAACCCCTCAGTGTCCGGCCAGGCGCTTTGATAAGCCGAAGTCTTCAATGTTGTTGAAGGAGGCCCCATGCATTGGATTATCCTTGTGTTGCTGCAGAAGTGATCGGATCTCTGTGGCTTTTATATGGGTTTTTGCTGGATGGGATCCAACTCGGTGACGAGTTCTGATCTCACCTTGTTCAGTGTCGAAAACTGAATCAGCAGAGTTCATCAGCCGCTCGAGCAGCTGCCCTGAAGAAAACTCCAGTTCCTGATCTCTCATGGTCACGGACTATGCAGAGAAAGGGATTCGAACTCCTCATGACTTCACAGGCTGCATCCTGTACCATTTTGTCATATAGACACCCCAAACTTGAAAGTCCAGAGCTTTACTGTTGGGGGAAGTACAACCGTGAAACGGACGATTTGCAAACTCCTATAGAGGTGCATCATTTTTCGGTCTTTATGTCGAGCTCATATAGCTCCTTTAGAGTCCACTTTACTACTCCGAATGAGTGTGGAGTAAGATTGGAACGGCATGCATATTTACTGCAGCAACTTTGTTCATCCCCGACAGTTTCTGCTAATACTTGCCGCGGAGAGAGTTCTTCACTGTTGTTACCTCTTGTGAGTGGCGTTGTTCTACCTCGAGGTAGGTATACGTCTCTCCAACATCCAGATAACGCAAGATGATTCCATCTAAGAGTGGCATATCCTCTCCATTGTCTTCGCATAGTCTTCTTTAGAGACGGACCGTTGTCTATCTCGAATTTACCGAGAGCATACAGCATGCGTGTATTCTTGCACAACTCTCGAAGACTGATGGATATATTCTTTTCCAGAGGCATTTAGTTGAAAATCATCCATAAATAACAAATATGTGACCATATGCCTCCAGTTTCCGTAGGCGCCACAGTTATACCCTCGAGTATTTCTGAGCGCAACGGATAATACCAATAGTGAGATGCAGAAAAAAAAGGCGACTGTGGATATTGCCCTGAAATACACCTCTTCGAAAAGTTTCCCACCCTGTTTGGACTCCATCCTGACCAGATGTTATGGTGGAGCGAGTCCACAAAAGTGGTATCAGTTGTTCAAGGCATCTCACTAGTTCGTCGGGTATCGCAAGACTTCTGAGCAAATGTAAGATGAACTCATGCGATGTTGTGTTAAATGGGCCATAGAAAGGTTACGCTTATACTATATCGAGTCCTACGTTACACATCTATCGATGAGTAGGTCCTCTCCACATCCAGCGACTCCTCTCTTCGACCCTCTCTGCTCGTATATCCGTTCGAATGCTCGGTCAACTGCGGTGAGTATTCTAGTGTATAAGATGCCCGTGAACAACTTATAACATGATATTCAGCATGATATCGGCCCGTAATTACTAGGAATCGACAAATCTCCGCTCATATCCCCCAATATCATTATTATTTATACTATTTGGCTGATTCTCACCGTATATTTGTATCTAGGACTAGAATGTTATCGAAACGAAACGACTGAAATGTCTTACGAACAAATTAGTTACAAGTAAACATCCGGCGAAGTGCCTTCAGTGTGGTTTACACAAAACGTCCGTGCCGCAGCTTTTCCACGCTCAGGCAGGTGTTTTCCACGGTATTCATAAAATACGCTACTAACAGCACAGATAGATACCAGATAACGTGCAGGTTCATCAGTGACAGGCCGACACCTGTTTCATACCGGGTGTGTTCATTTCTTCGGTTATGTTTTTTATTATTTTTTGGTTGTCGGTTTTAATTGCCAGGATAAAAATCATGAGCCAACTCGCTGAGGAACGGAAAAATTCCTTCGAAGTAATTTTATCAATTTTTTGAATTTAATAAGTTGACATGATGATTCATTTCGGCTTTTATATAAGGATTTGAAATTATGAGTTCTTTTTCTCAAGGACAGAACACAACAGCAAAATCCTTAAGGCGTTCTATGAGCGGTGCCTGTGCGAAAGTAGCGATTCACATTGGATTTGAATCGCTGGAGATTGAATTAATTTGGAAAAACGTTCTCAGGAAGATTATTCCACATACACGCGGTTCTCCACTTGAGAGAGTTCTTAAGCAGTGAATTTCGAGGTGTACTGAGTTAAACCCCAAAACGATGAACAGCCACAGTCCGTCGCATATTTCTGATATGTACCGCTCTTGGTGGAATCAAATGAGTCAATTCATTCAAATACCTCCCGTAAAGGTATCTATAAAAAAGACAAATTTCCAACCTTTCTTCGATATTTCAGAATATCGAAGTAGCAAATAATGTTCGTGTCTCCAATCAGGCAGATGGCTGTTTTTTGGATGGAATCCAGCAGTTTCAGGGTATGTACGTGTATAGTTTTTTGGTCCGGAACAGTGTTTCAAGCTCTAAGCTTTTGATATACAATAAAAATAGGATTGGAGACAATATGAATCCCTGAAAAATACCAGCGTTATTGGTGGAAATATTCGAGAGATATCAATAGACAGCCATTTGCATGGGAACGTTTTTTCAGGAAGCTGGAAAGGCATACATAAGAATGATCTGACATGCCATAGCATCGAAGTTTGGTCAGCACACCGTCATGCCTTTGAAGTATCAAGCGGCCCTTCCCCATGTGGTTGGCAGAATCGAGAGATCATTGGACAACAAAGAATCCACCTGAGGGAGCGTTTGATAAAACAACATATCCCACAACTACCCAGCAACTACACCACAGGAATGTACCCCTAGTAGTAGAAGAATGGATACTCAAGATGCTCTCTAGTAGACCAATAAGTGTCAATGTAGAAGACATTGAGAGGACTAGTCATGAGGAGATGTCCACAGAGGGGATTCTTATAACCCCTTCTCTGGAACAAAGTCCTGGATACCTTGAATAATCACTTCAACACTAATGGATTCTACACAATTGCATATGCGGATGACAAAGTTATCTTGCAGACCGGCAAATCTGTGCGATAGAGCGCAGGATGGGCTCAAATTGATAGAAACATGGTGTAAGGAACACTCACTGTCGATACATTCTAAGAAGACTGAGGTGGTCCTGGTTTCACCAGGAAAAAAAGACTATCAGACTTAAAACCTCCCGACAAGAAGCTAACATGGAATTTTCACCTACAGAGTAGAGCAAAAGGAGCATATGTTGCTTATGAGCAATGTCGGAGGACAGTGGAACGCGCATGGGGTCTTTTACCCCTTGTGGTCACCTGGATCTACACTTCAATAATAAGACCTATCTTAACGTACCAGCCATTTCATGGGCACCGGAAGTTCTACAACGGCCATCCAAAAATTATATCAAATACAGCGATTGGGTTGTTCAAACATCACAGGAGCGACGAGAACAACACCAACCACGGCAATGGATATAATCACGGGTCTGACCCCTCTGGACCTGTACGGTAAGTAGGTTGCGTTATTGTCTATGTTACGATTGCGCACGGCTGGTGTTAACGTCGAAGTAGGAATAGGTCAATTGAGGCTGAGCCTATGATGAGAAGCGCTTACTGCGCAACCTCTGCTGTAGGCAATCAGTGATGCAATTGAACCCAGTTTTGTGTTTTTTAAACCCTCTCAAAATATAAATGAAACAGAACAATATGCTCCAAATGCAATACGCATATATACAGACGGCTCAAAAACCAAAGAAGGCTCAGAATGTGGAGTGTAGTCCAGATCACTAAGCCTAAGGATTAAGTGGGGAATGGCCAGCGTGGTCCAAACAGAACTGACTGATATCTCAATCGCCACAAAAGAAATAACAAGGAAAAGAATTTCTGGCAAAAATATAACAATTTGCACTGACAGCAGACAAGCCCTATTAGCCTTGAACAGACAAGGTGTTACCTCAGGGCTAGTACCAGAGTGCCACCAAGATTTAGCCAAAGCCTCGGTAGATAATAACATTATCCTGACACGACAGGAGTAAAGGTAATCGCATTGCCGACTCTTCAGCCAAGGAAGTGGCTGGACTAAGAATTTTAGGACCCAGTGGCACTTACGGCCTGATGACTTCGACAATTGCGGAACTAGCCAAATGTTATACCCATGCTCAATCCCTAAAGAGTTGGGGTGGAATCAAAGGAAGCAATCTTGCCAGGATTGCACCGATCAAATATCTGGCGATGATCAGGAAAAATCTACGCTTAGCAGTAGGATTACTGACTGGCCAATGTCAACTAAGGAAACACCTCCATAATATGGGGCTATTGGAAACCCCTCTATGCAGGATGTGTGAACAGGAAGATAAGACTGGAAAGGACAGGATGCACGATGACCTAGGAGAACAACTCCTCGGGAGGATGTACAATATGTACAATGTGGCATGTACAATGTGGCATAAGTGCTGTGGGCTTACACTCACCCTCCCTACTCTACAGATACAGATACAGAGCAAGCGCAACAGCTCTTGACTTCTCATCAGGACCAGACGCCTTGTTGATATGGAGCTGTTTCAAAATTCATCTAACTAGACGTTGTCGAAAAGTAATTTCCGGCATTGTGGGTGCTACAGTAGGAATAGTATGTGCTTTATTTTCTAGAATAGCGACTGTGGAGTGGGACGCAAATTGTTCAGCTGCAAGATTTACTTTTTATATGGTCGTTGTTGCAATTGGACCATCCGATTGAAAATGCAACGAAGCAACATCCTTTTTGATTCAGATATATACGTATTGTAAAAATTCTCATCAAAAATGACATGTAAATATTCAACAATATTTAACTTCCTCAACTTGATCTTTCCACCTAACCTAACCTAATTCAACCTTACCTAACCGAACTGAACCTAACCTAACCGAACTGAACCTAACCCAACCGAACCTAATCTTCAAACCTAACCTCACCTATCCTTACCTAACCGTATTGTCATCTGAGTACTAAAGAATGTTTCGAAAGGCTAGGGGAGATTAAAACTTAGGCTCATCTCGATAGTAGGTAATTAGGAAGCATTGAACATTTTGGAACTCAAACCGAATATGTTTGAAAGAATTCATTCTCAAAATGATTTTTCTGAAGCTTGAACGTTTTTTTTCACCAACTATTTACCCATTTTTGTCCGTTTTCATGAGTATAGTTTAAGCTGTAATATATCAGTGGGTACTTATTCAATTCAACCGAAATGAGTGCCATTTGAATCAGTGCACTTTTGCAACTCAAAACTCAATTGATTCCTTCAGCTCGAAATTTAATGAAGTTGACGAAGGCCGTTTATGCCTTGTCCTGATTGGCGGAGTTTCTAACGGGGAGAGAGTCTTTGAAGTGCTTCAGGAGATGGTAGTATGTTGGCGAGAGGTCTGGAGGGTATGGTGGGTGATGCACACTCAATTCGTTTACTTCTCTGACGTGCGGACGGGCGTTGTCATGGAGCAGGATCGGACCCCTTTGGTTGACCAGTGCCGGTTGCTGCTGGTGCAAGACACAGTGGAATACATTTTTATTGGGATATGGAGCTACAAAAATATATGACATTGTAACGGACAAAACTTTTGAAACAACCTGATATTTATCTGTCTCCAACAATCACTTCTATTGTCTCAATAAATGGTATTGTTAAAAAAAAACTCAACGGTTTTATTCACGTTTTGTATGTTTGCTTTTATACGGCATACAGTTAGATGAGAGATAAATTGTGTCGCCTCAAACTGTCACCAAGCAGCAAACCAACAAAAAACGAAGATGCCACCCTACTTTGTATAATTCCGGCAATCATACGTCATTATGGCATTTAATTATAATAAAGACACTTACACGGAACATGTTTGCGGTTACAGCATAGTGGTTACCAGACAGGTGTTTTATAATGCCATTAGCGACCCGAAATATCAGATAGTGAATCTTCACGGCATTCAAGTCCGTATTTCCGGTCCACACGGCTACTTCCTATCGCCACCATATCTTAATGGCCACTCGAAATGACTCGCTTTTCAACTAAAGGTGCACTCCTGCCGTTATAAAGAATCCTAGTCTATAAATCATCCGGGGGCACTGACATCCTAGATTCAACTGTTTTTTTTTTCAGAGTCGTTTTCAGTCGGGGTGGATCTTGGAAAGCAATACGATGTGGAATTCGACTACATGTTTTGTTACTGTTAACTTTTCAGCAATACTTTTTGGTTTCCTCGTAACAACAAAAGAGAAAACTTAGCACTAGGAAAATGTTGCGTTCTCATATTTTTTTCCACCAAATTCAAACCTCTCTCTGCATTTTAACAATTTATTTTTTCTAGACGCTTATGCAATTCCTGGGATCTTTTTATCATTTCAGAAAGGCGGATGGATCCTCTGTTGACAAATAGTGCCATCTCATATATGATGGAATTGGCCGATGCTTGATGAAAATCTATAACTAACGTATTCAACAACACTTTATTGTGAGACTTTCACTAAACCGTTTCACAAAAACTTAACACGTGTTTCGCCATACAATGGCTTCTTCGGGCGTGTCATTACTGTCTATATTCTACATATTCAGTGCTTAATATACCTAATTTTACAATTTGAAGTACCTACATTTCAAGTACCTGGGTTTTATCTGAGTTGTTATGAATTAAATCAACTGAGCTGATGTTCCAGCTTCCACATTCGAAAAAATATTTAGTAAAGAGAAGTTATTTTCTAACTGTGTTAGGAATCACACGTTAAAAATTAAGACCTCGTTAATCCTTAGCTCGCACAAGTTTCGACTTCTGAGGGTTGTCGTTCGTAGGGGTGCGACAGCTGGTTAACGGAAAAACAGATTTTAAACAGATTTTTAAACAGAAACTGATCATTCAGTATATAAATTAGCCGAATTCTTTATTCTATTTCTGAACATTCTAGAAGACTGAGTTTCAAACTTTCCTCTTCTGAATGGGAAACGTCGTATTCATGATTGAATTCATGTCCTTCTACTAAAGGTGGTTTGCAAATGTGGAATTGGTCTTTTCATTCACAAAACTACTTCTAGGCTCTTTAATTCTTTGGGAATTTGTTCTCCCTGTTTGGCCAATATACAGTTTTAGGCAAGAGCCACTTGTCAGCTCATACAGTCCTGATCTATCCGACACCGAAGTTTCGTCTTTATTGTTTTTAATGAATTTACTAAGACTGTTATTCGTTCTGTAAGCTACATTTACGCATTCTTTCTTCAAAATACGGGCAATATTATTGGTGGCTTCACCCAAATATGAGAATGTCCTATAACTGATGTTATCGCATCTTGAATATGAGTAGACCTGGTCCATGCCTTGCCTTTGTGGTTTTTTTGAAAGAACGGAGTCTATTATATCTACCTTATAACCATTGTTGACCGCAATTTGCTTGATCAAACTCAGCTCTCTCTGGAAATTACTCTCAGACAGTGGAATATTCAATAGTCTGTGAAGCATATTATTGAATGCAGCAACTTTAGGCTGGTAAGGACGTGTGGAGGAATTATGTATGATAATATCCGTGTAAGATAGTTTGTGGAAAATTGCAAATTCATGTTTATTGTTATTTTTCGTAATGGTAAGTCAAGGTACTTTATTGAATCATTTACCTTCCTCCCAGTGGTGAATTTTATCGACGGGTGGATGGAACTGACATATTCAACGAACTTGCCTAACTGCCTATATGTACCAGTAAAACGAATTAAGATATCGTCTACGTATCTGATACCAGTACAAAGAACTGTTAGCTAACTGATGATTATGGATTTCATACTCTATGTTATTCATGAAAATTTCAGCCAGCAAGGGTTCCCCATTATCAGTCCTTCACTGCATGAATAGAATTTTTCGTCAAACTGCAAATAATTTGGACATAGACGAATAGTAAGTAAGTCTAAAATTTCCTGTTTCATTAGTGGATTCACGTGGTTTTTGTCTAAGAGACGCTCAACCAGTTCAATTGTTTCAATTGGCGGAATACTGGGAAATAAATTTTGGACATCAAACGATATTAATTTTGCATTATCAGAAAGAATTACTTTTTAAATATTGTTTACTAATTATTCATCGGGGCTGAATTTCTTCCCAGCTCCATTCTTTTGATGTCTGAGAACAGGAAAGGGTCGCTGTGGGCCAAATCTGGAGAATACGGTGGATGCGGAAGCAATTCAAAGCCCAATTCATGTAATTCATTGATTTTGTGCTTCAAACGTTTCGACAATAACGCTATGTAATAGTCGCATCCCAAAATACTAATACCATAATCTTGCCAGCCGACTGTTGCTTCTTTGCACGCTTTGGAATCGGTTCACCACCTGCAGAGTGCAGAAAATCTCTGCATTGTTAATATTTTTTTCGAATATCTATACAGTATTGGAACTCATTGTATACAAAATAGATGACACAAAAATGATTTATGCTTTGACAACATTCTTGAACGAATCACTTGTTGACGAAAGCATTATAATCTACTATGTGATAGTCAACATGGATTCAGGAAAGGAATATCTACCGAAACAGCTTCTCGCTATCTACTCAATCATGTTTTGCAAAATATGTCAATTCCAAAAAATATTCTGTTGAACTGGGAGTCCCCCAGGGGTCAGTACTGGGACCACTTCTCATCACCATTTTAATTAACGACCATTCCATTCCATTCCATTCCATTCCATTCCATTCCATTCCATTCCATTCCATTCCATTCCATTCCATTTCATTCCATTCCATTCCATTCCATTCCATTCCATTCCATTCCATTCCATTCCATTCCATTCCATTCCATTCCATTCCATTCCATTCCATTCCATTCCATTCCATTCCATTCCATTCCATTCCATTCCATTCCATTCCATTCCATTCCATTCCATTCCATTCCATTCCATTCCATTCCATTCCATTCCATTCCATTCCATTCCATTCCATTCCATTCCATTCCATTCCATTCCATTCCATTCCATTCTATTTAGCTATCATTTTTTGACATATAACAAGCAAAAAACTATCCAACTCGTATTTATGAATATGATAAGTATTCCTTAGTCATCAGTTCAATTGAAGTGGAACTGATGAATAATTTATAATGATTTCACTAGTGGGGTTATACAGTAGAGTTTGTTGATTTTCTCACCAGCTGTGACGCAGAAGACGAATTTACGCTTCAACCCTCCTCTATTGAGAGTTTAAAAAATCGCATACAATTTGTAGTAGTGTTCGGTAGAAGATACACCTAGTACACGTCTATACGGATCCAAGTTATAGCACAGTCAAATTGTATTTCAGATTTGAGTTAGATCATTTGAACTTTTTGTTAAAAAGCTGTGTTTATTTTGGTTTTATTGTTGAAAAGTTGTTGATTGACCTTTCAGTGAAGCAATCAGTTAGACTTTTTTTATCTACAAGATACCTGGATAGTTGAGTTTAATGATTAATAATATTTTCAGTAGCTGTAAGAATTTTTTAAAAACTTTCTCTTATAAACGTTACAATTTGTTGTTTGAAAATTGCTTCTAATCGCTAATAATCCTTCTGTAGACACTAAAATACATGCACTTTTTATTGAATATATTGTTATTTGAAAAGCTAATATTTTGATGTATCATGAATAATCACTATAAAACAGAAAATTGTCATTGGTGAAAAAAACTGAAGAGAGTTACATTTTCTTCAACTATTGGATATTTTCCACAATCTTCTTGATACTATAATCTTTCCGAGTATATTAGTTAAAAAAAAAGGATTTCTATCGGCAATATTGAATAAAAAAACGCCAAAAATAGCATGATCGATTACTCCAATCCATATTCGACATACATTTCGCATTCCACAGCAATCTATTTTGACAATACCTTCGATATGAATATTTTTTGAAGAAATATCCTTTTAAAAAAACCAATACAAGTTATTGCGACTGAATTCTGACGAATTGGAACAATTCCATTTAGTAATATGCAATTGACTGTAAAAATACATGTTACTTCAGCATGTAACCTTCAATTTCACCAATTTGGTCTGCTACAAAGATATAGTTATAAAACCGATTTCCAGCCATCTATCAGTCACAATTATCCTGCATTTTATTGGAAACCCCACAAAATAAATAGTTCAGCACTTTGTAAAAGGCAAATAGCTGTCGTTTCGGAAACAGAAGTAAAACCCCCAAGTTTCCTTCTGGTCAATTTTTCTTATTCCGCAGACCCTCATTTCCACATCATCCTGACAAATAAGACAGATTATTTGTCCGGCACGACAGTCCAATTGATTTACATTGAGTATTACCTTTTTTGTTAGTCCTTTCTTTCGAAGGGGTAGTTTATCAGGAAAGAATAGACTTGACATGGAAATCCACTGGATACTGACGATTTTTCTCTATACGGTTTGTATGGTGAATAACGCAGTATTTTTTATATAAAATCCAAAACATTCTTTGTTATCTGCTTCAATTTTTGTCCTACTATTCTGTGAACTATAACAAAAATGGATCAAAAAAATTAGACGTCGTATTTAAAATAGATTTATGATGAAATTCAATGAACGAAATGTCGCATGGCACATTGACTTATATCAGATTATAAAAATATGAAACAGTTCTGGAAGATTCTCTGCCTGCTTTAATTATTATTCTAAATGGAGGCGGTATAGCCACAAAACCAAATTTGGCAATTATACTTTTTTCAAAAACAATCACTGACATTCTTGATCTGGACAAAGATTATCATAGTTTTCCAAAATAGAAAACTTTAGTCCAATTATTGTTTCCGAAAAAAAAAAAACAAAAAAACGGCCTGAATAGTCTGATCATACTGTTCCATGCGTGAAAGCTCTAACTTTGAGCTGCTATAGCTCATTTTCGAGCTTCGCACCCACTAAACTTTTCTTCTCATCAAAAACTTCCACACAAGCGTTAAAAATTTGTCTGGTATCAAAAAAATCAATTATTGTATTCATGATCCTTTGTGTGATGATCATTTTTATCATAGACTGGAAAATTGAGGTTCACATTGTTATTCATAACCACATTCATTGCCGATGATTGGGTACGAGGTAGGTCTCAGTACCTGGTCCAAGACAGAAAACACAAAAATTTTAAGAATAAAAGGATTTATTTCCAATACAATCTCCTTGCAGCTCTATACACTTTTCCCAGGTTGGGTTGAGTTAGGTCTGAAGTGAGTGGGTCTATTCGACTCTCCTTCGCAACCCACAAGGGTTTATTGTGGCTCACACATATTCAAACTCGATCAAATAAACCTAGCTTCTCAACAAAACCGATTAGTTTGTATGGTGAGGGGTCTTTCAGGTCAGATAGTATGAGTACGGCTCTGCCAAACTCTTAAAACCTGACTGGGTCCCCAGAGGGGCAGGCACAAAGTATGTGCTCTGCTGTTTCATCATTTCCCAAACAGAGGCGACACACACTGTCTTCCGACAGTCCGTGTCTCTGCATATGATGATTCCAATGACAGTGACCTATGAGAAGGCCTGTTAGACAACGTAGTTCATTCCTAATATAGTCCAACAACTGTTTGGAATCAAGCTTCGAAGGGTGAATAATTGCCTTGGAGTGAGCCAATCTTGGAAGATTCTGCCAGAAGTTCATGAATATTCCTGCCAGCCAGGTGTTCAATCTTTGTTTGGCAAAGCCTAAAGCGATGCCAATGACAGGTTCTGGTTCGATGCTTCAAGCACCCGCCTGTGCAAGGGAGTCCTATCGAGGAGAGTGGTTTTTGGCAATTTGCTACCAATTCAGACGGTGTTTGGTAGGAGCCAAGAGCTTTCAACGCCGCTTGACTATTCGAGAAAATTTTTATTGACTGGTGTATGAGGTTGAATTCTTCCAATATCTGCACACACAATTCGATAGGGTAAATTTTCGCTTGGAATACAGTCGCATAGGTTCCTAGGCAGGTTGATATCTCTGTCCTGGGTCTGCGACTGAAAACACCTGCACCAGAATCTTAAGATGTTTTTGATCCCTCTGTGAACCAACAACTATCTGCTCTTAATTTTTCCTTTTCCCTGAGGATCCAGTTTTCTCTACTCGGGAACAGTACTTCATAAGGCAGTTCGTAGTTGAGAATTGGAGGCATAAAGTCAGAGGTCATAAGTTTGATAACGTTTCTATAATAAAAACTGTCTTGCTCCTAAAAATATCCATTAACTGCCGATATCACTCCATCATCCTTGACCACTGAGCATTGTTTTCAAGTTTAGGATCAAAAAATAATCCGAGAGGGCTGAATCTGGCAAATAGGCTGCATGAGGTAGCAATTCAAAGTTAAATTCGTGAATTTCGGTTATTGCGATGATGAATTTGTGAGCTGGTGCATTGTCTTGATAAATCAACACTTATTTCTTAGCCAAATGCTACCGTTTTTGTTCGATTTCTTCACCTAAACGTTGCAATAAGTTCGCATAATACTTGCCGGTAATAGTTTAACCTTTATCAAGATAGTTAATGAAAATTATCCCATGCTCATCCCAAAAATCAGATGCCATAACCTTGCTTGCAGATGGAACAGTCTTCGCTTTCTTTGAGCTGGTTTTTCCTGTTGAGTCCACTGTTTTCATTGGTTTTTTGTCTCGGGTGTAAAGAGAAGGACCCACGTTTCATCCATGGTTATGAAAAGACGCAAGATTTCTGCTTTGTTGCTGAGAAACTCCTCTTCACGACACTGTTTTTGCTGGAGTGTCAGCAAACGCGGCACCCATCTTGCACACAGCTTTCTCAGGTCGAAATTTTCAGATGATATTCGATGTATCGCACTTTTTGAATTACTTGCTGAGTCTGCTAGTTCGCGCACTTTCAGTCGACGATCATTCAGTACCGCTTTGTGGATTTTCTTCACCGTTTCTAGACTAGTTACCTCATTTGGTCGACCACTGCGCTGCTCGTCTTGGCAGCTCGTACGTCCTCATTTGAACTCTGCTCTCAATATTTCATTGTTGTAAACGGACAAACAGACTCACCCAGTGAGCTTTTATATTGGTTAGGCTGAGGCTTTTCAGATGAGAATATTGTACCACATAACGATGGCCAATTTTCTCCATTGCCACAAGCTCATCGTGAAAGTTTTCAATGGATAGCTGTCAAACAAATACTGAACAACGCAGCGTCTTCAAACTTGAAACATATGCTTTATAGATTGTGTACTTTCTAATAGAGTAATATTTTTCATGCAACTACCGTCATCCCTAGGTAAAGCTGGGTACTTCTGGGACCACCCTGGTACTTCCAAATTTCTTCATCTATTTTTTGTTTCATGTGATCAGTTTTTTTAAGAACCTGAATTCAATACTGCTCACTGTATTCATCATTGAATCTATTTTTCGCTTCACATTATTCGCTTGTGTTAACCAGGAAGTTAAACCATAAATCTTTTCGTGTGATTTTAGGCTATTGTAATTATTTCTTCACGGTACTGTTACGACGAAAACGTCCAATGCACAGAAATCCCATCATAAGTCATGAAAGAACGTCCTGCCCCCTCTGTATTTTTTAATAATGAAGTCAATAAATTTTTAAATACACTCGCACAGATGTGGCCTTTTTACTTAATCACTGAAAATAGGTTGGATTTTAAAGAGACTGTTTCATTAGGAGGGCGAAGCAAAGGGTTGGATCGAAATTAAGACTCAAAGGGTTGCAGGATATTCAAATTGAGATGTTGCTCCGTTCCACCCCGGCAACTTGCTAATTGTTCGCGAGTTAGACTATATTATGCGAAGTCTGCGGATATTTGAATCTTATCACCGACAGATACATCATCAGCAAAGTAATGAAAGTTTCTGTAGAATTGACGACTATCGACCAAGTTGGATATTGAATATTTGTTAGAAACGAGAGGTTATGATGAATATTATTATTCGTCAATTCTCATGAATTTTTTTTATTCTATTTGTCAAAACTGTCAAAAACGAACATTTCTTATATTTGTTTCAATAGAACAAATTATTATACAAACATGTTTCACAGATTTTTTTGAAATGACTCACCTTTTAGAACATATGAGTCACAAAAGTATATGACTTTTGTGACTTTCTGTAATGATACTCATGAGAATATTTCAATTCAACGATATAAATGGATTTTTTCATGAAAATTCTGTATTACATTACAAAAATTTACTTTTGCCGCTGATGAAGAACTGAAATTTCCAAATTGTGTTGTCCATTCTTAAGTTTACTTCCAGTTATATGCTAAATAATGCACAGTTTCTATCAGCCTATCGCCATCCTTCTCAAGTACACGAACAAATAGTATGCACTTTTTTTGTGATCTGAGGGACGCACCGCGCGCAGCTATAATGCTGTTTCCTCTTCTATTGTTCGTATGGATCTCTTGTCGCATATCTTTCACTAGCCAACTATTCTTCAGACCAAATTTTTCGCAACCAATGCAATATCATAAAATTACTGGTATCGACTCACCTGTTTATACCTGTCAATCCAATAGATAAGCCAGGACAAAATATCCACGACAAAGTTTCTATTTGGAAAAAACATGCTGAAACCTGAATTATGTGCTCTCATAAACAACTATAAGCTGGAATTCAATCGATATGAAACAGTTCGGATCTTTCTAGAGCAAATCACAACGTAATACAATTACCGCCATATGATACGGATTTGAATCCGATTGAGTTGGCAGATGGAAATGTTACTATCAACTTCAACGATATCCTGCAATATTGCGATGATCTGATTATTGATTTACATGATGAGGATAGAGACACTGAATTGGAACAGGAATATGGGAATAACGTTTCAGAGGATGGAGATGGTTTGTGATGCAGTATTTAGAACCTTTGGATGGATGGATATATGATTCAAAAACATGTGGAAACAAAAAAATAGTTTAATCAAAATGGCTGTTCTGTTCGGGCAACGTACCGCGCGCTTCGCTAATTTTACGGTCACCATAATCGTCCTACCGAGACACCTCTTCGCAATGTGGAGGATGTATGTGGAGTCCACAGGTTCAGTAAATGATAGAGCAAAAACAAAATTGTCGAATGTGGGACGATACCAATCCACATGAGATACAAGACCATCAAATGGATCCAGAAAAAGTAACTGTTTGGTGTGGATTTTGGGTTGGCGGCATCATCGGCCCATATTTTTCTAAGAACGACTTTGGCCAGGCCAACACTGTCATCGGTTAGCACTATAAGTAGATTATTACTAACTTCTTTTGGCCTGAATTGGATGATCTGGATACCAACGACATGTGGTTTCAGCAGGACGACGCTACGTGCCACGCAGCTCATGCCACATTGGATATTCTGCACGAGAGATTTGAGGACATAGTAATCTCATGTGGAGGGCATGTGTACTGGCAACCGAAATCATCGATTTGACCCCGTAAAATTTTTTCTTGTGGGGTTTTCTCAAGTCGCAGGTGTATGCGAATAAGCCACAAACCACCGCGGTACTAAAAGCCAACATAACACGTGGTATCTGTCAAATTCAGTTGGATGTTTCGAATGCGCTCCATCCAGAGAAGCCGCCGTGGGCATTTGAACGTTGTTGTATTCCACACATAATAGCATTAAACAAATAAATAATATCGATGATATCCTCACACACACTCTTTCATTTTTGAATTCGAAGATAGGAGGCCCCTAATGACTGCCTGAACCACTGTGCATGCCGGGCGCCCTCTCGTCGTAGCATCGCCTTGTCAAGGTAATGCTGCCGTGATTGACCTTCTTTCCCTAGCTACTTCCAAGAAGTAACGTCTTATTATATAAATAACCTACCCTTCCCAGCGGGTTGGCTATCCTTGTTCATCTTTCACTGCCTGAACCACTGTGCATGTTGGTTTCGGCCAGTGCATTGGCTTGGGATATGGGGGTTGAGCAAACCGACCATCGGATGCCTGCTTCCAGGTAGCCCCGCTGGATACGGGAATGATAGAATCACTTGTGGTTCAGTTATTCCCTAACTGTATGGCATATCAACGATGGCTTAATCCTAAGGTGTGTGTATCCGTGCCGAGAGGATGAATGACACTGAGCCTATCAGCTGTCTCTACGGAACTTTCGAGATACCGGGCGCCCTCTCGTCGTAGCATCGCCTTGTCAAGGTAATGCTGCCGTGATTGACCTTCTTTCCTTAGCTACTTCCAAGAAGTAACGTCTTATTATATAAATAACCTACCCTTCCCAGCGGGTTGGCTATCCTTGTTCATCTTTCACTGCCTGAACCACTGTGCATGTTGGTTTCGGCCAGTGCATTGGCTTGGGATATGGGGGTTGAGCAAACCGACCATCGGATGCCTGCTTCCAGGTAGCCCCGCTGGATACGGGAATGATAGAATCACTTGTGGTTCAGTTATTCCCTAACTGTATGGCATATCAACGATGGCTTAATCCTAAGGTGTGTGTATCCGTGCCGAGAGGATGAATGACACTGAGCCTATCAGCTGTCTCTACGGAACTTTCGAGATACCGGGCGCCCTCTCGTCGTAGCATCGCCTTGTCAAGGTAATGCTGCCGTGATTGACCTTCTTTCCTTAGCTACTTCCAAGAAGTAACGTCTTATTATATAAATAACCTACCCTTCCCAGCGGGTTGGCTATCCTTGTTCATCTTTCACTGCCTGAACCACTGTGCATGTTGGTTTTGGCCAGTGCATTGGCTTGGGATGTGGGGGTTGAGCAAACCGACCATCGGATGCCTGCTTCCAGGTAGCCCCGCTGGATACGGGAATGACAGAATCACTTGTGGTTCAGTTATTCCCTAACTGTATGGCATATCAACGATGGCTTAATCCT
Organism: Leptinotarsa decemlineata; assembly: GCF_025532065.1. NCBI lineage: Eukaryota > Metazoa > Arthropoda > Insecta > Coleoptera > Chrysomelidae > Leptinotarsa > Leptinotarsa decemlineata. The sequence goes on along the minus strand of NW_027412556.1, from coordinate 6,660,193 downwards.
AAGGTGTGTGTATCCGTGTCGAGAGGATGAATGACACTGAGCCTATCAGCTGTCTCTACGGAACCTTCGAGATACCGGGCGCCCTCTTGTTACGGTAATGCGGGGTTCTGCCGTGATTGACCTTCTATCCTTAGCTACTCGTGGACAGAGTAAACTTAAAAATTCTTTCTGACAGTGAGTCTACAGAGGAGATGGATGTCGAGCTCACGACTCCAACTGTCCTCCCTGTAAATTTAGATCAGGAGCGAGAGCTTCCCAACTCTCCAACTCCTGATCCAATAACTGAACCTGAGAAAAGGTTTGGTGGTACAGCCAGGAAACGACTGAGTCGTCTACTCAAGAGCGGGGTACCTTATGAAACCGCCTTGTACCAAATTCTTGGGCGGCATACACAGAATCTGTCTCAAGTGGAGGAAAAAACCCTCATGAACACGTTAGCAAACGTTTGCGCTCAAGTGATGATTCACCAAAACCAGAGGCGAAAAAGCCCTGCACGGTTGAATCTAAGGCATCGTCAGGTGTAGCAGATGTGCAAAAACCCTCATATGGGAAGGTTGTCGCGAGTATCAAGGTGGGAATCTTGCACATTGACTATTCGACTACCTCATTAATGATGAAACAGAAGAGCATATACTTTGTGCCTGCCCCCGCCGTAAATATTTTGATGACTTCCAATCTAATGGGAATTTTAAACTATTATGAATTCTTTAAAAACACTGGAAACCTGTAGAATTTCGGCATTCCTGTGGAGTCTTTAGTTCTACAGCAATTTTTATTCTAAATACTTGATATCAAAATGTTCTTAAAATTCTGTCACCATACATACAGCGTGACTCACGGTCGATGGTAGGTTAGACGTTTCTGGAAAACGCAAAGCATGATTCTGAAAACTTCATCTCTCACATTTCCTCACCTGTTCTATCGATCTAAAATATTTTCAGTACTGCGGCGTTGCCACTTCTATCAAAAAGTCCTAGCAATTATATTTTTTTTAAATGGAACACCCCGTATATTAATACATTTTTGGAATTGCTCTAGTATTTTAATACTTTTTTGTTAATAATGTCCTATACCTATCTCTATCTGTTTTCGAGATAAAAAATAAATTGTGCTAAATATGGTCCAAAACATAGCCTTAATTGAAATTAAGTACTTCAGTACTCTCAATTCATGAAAAGTTGATATTTTGATATTTGGACAAATTCGAAATATTCAAATAACACCAAGAAATCGACTTCATATTATACAAGGCGTGCTAAAATTACTATTATTTCCATTGTGCATAAAAGTAGTCGAAAGTTCATTTTTTCAAATGAAACCCCCTGTATATTACTCGATAAATTGAAAGATGGTGAAAAATGCTTCAAGATGATATACATGTCCCTATACCTAAATCGTCAAGTTTTCTTAATAAAGCCGTTTTTGTGGAAAAATAGTTATTCACGTTTTACCTTCAAGTGTTGAAAGTGGAATTTTATTTTGTGAGTGGGGATTATTGCAAAACGAGCGTCAGCAAGTGGAGGAAACTCACGAGCAAAATAAAATCACTTTTAACAAATGTATCATACAAATTTTTTTGTATAACTTTGCTGCTGTATAACTTTTATAGGGTCCATGGGATTTGAACACACGATCTTTGGATTACAAGGCATATGTTACAACTACATACGCCAACTCACGTTATTTTAAGGAGGATTATTGGTTAGTCATGAAGGACTTTCTACAGTTGGACTGAATACTACTTCGTCATCGTCAGTAACTTCACAGGGATTTAATATTATCAATAGCACGAACTGCATGTGTGAACTTTTCTAAATGATTTTTTAGTAGGTTTCTGATTGAAGTGTTTCTATCAAAGAGATTTTCAATGACAGTTGTACAAAAAATAATTTTTAAAGAATTTAATTTCTAGGTAGCCGTGGAAATATCAAGCTTATGACAGTTTGGTGACTTTTATAAGTAATTGATAAATGGTTATTGAAGGTGTTTCAAAAAATCGCCAGAAATGAATGCAAATATTGATTATTCAAACGAAGTTCTTATGAAATTATTTATTATACACGGACAGTGTGATCAAATCATTGCCAGAACTTGTAGAAAATTCAACCAAATGTATCCTGAATTAACACCAATGAACGAGAGGAAGATTGTAAGATTACAAAATGATTTCCTTAACTATGGCTTCATGTTAAAAGCGCCTTCAACATTACCAAAACCTGTTGCTTCAAATGAGGACAATACTGTTAACGTTTTGGCATATTTTCATGCATATCCAGAAGCTTCCGTTCGCAGTGCAGAAAAATATTCAGGTGTATCACATGCTTCAGTACAACGAATTTTGAAAAATCACAGAATGCATCCGTATAAATTTACCAAAGTTCAGGCTCTAAAAGCAGAAGACTTCGAACGTAGAATGCATTTTTGTGATATGGCCGTACTCTTACCATCTAACCTGAAAGACCACTCACCATACAATCAGCTTCGTTAAGAAGCTGGGTTCATTTGGTCGAGTGTGAATAGGTGTGAGGGTGGAGGGTCGAATAGACCCACTCACTTTGAACCTAGCCTAACCTAACTAACCCCTAACGAAAGACCGTGTATTTGGTTGTTTGTTTTCAAAATTGCAAGCAATGCTTTGATTATTATCTACCTCCTACGTTTCATAATCATTTCTAGTAATCATCATCTATCAATTATCGATTGTGAGTTTTTCCTTTCTCTCTCAGTTCGTTCAATAAAATCCTTCAACGCCCAATAATTGTTTCTCAAAAGCAGTGTACTGCAGTGGAGGAGGTCCAAATGTCCCTTACCTTCCAGGTACGCCCCGAACGGGTTAATTCGTTGCGAGCCACTTCACGATCTGATTGCCAGCATTTAAGGGGAAAATCGAGACCTTAATTGTCAATTAGTGTATTTTAAGAGCATAGAGATGTAACTAAGGAGGTAGCTGTGGCGAGGTGGCATAAATCCGCAGCAGTTGAGAGAGTTGATTATTTTTATTGGTTTATCTACAGCGAGAAACACGAGTGTTCACTGAATGGACATGTAGAGCGATGATTCGGACCGATTCAGCCTCTGCGTGGGTAAACCAGATCCGGCTATTGCGGATTCCTTAAAGGAGAGAAGGGTTCGGGAATTGTCACAAAAAACCCATTTAATTGAACCGGATCTTCGAAAAAAGTATATTGAAATAACTCCGACGTCCGAAAATGTATCCTGTCGCTGTTCATTGCCGGATGGTTGTTATTGGGTAGTATTCAGACTGAAAACTCTGTCAACGTTTGTAGATGCTTTCATCTAATGATGAAACCAGTTTCAGTTCGTTTTGTTAAATTGAGAATTGGAACGAAATTAAATCGAATGGAATAATGAAGGCTGGGTTCTTGTCATTGCAACATCTGTAAAAATACAGGGTATTTCATTGAGCGCTTCCTACCAAATATTCCATGTGACACTTGCTGTTGACCAGAAAAAAAATCGGAGCAAAATATTTCTAGATTATTCACACTCCACAAGGTCGAAAAAATTTAACATTTTAGTTCCACATGTGACTAAAACTATATCCTAGAGATCTAGCATGTTTCTTGGGGCAAAGATATACAATGATCTACCAAATGAACTGAAACAACTAAACTCGTTATCTCTGTTCAAGAAGAAGCTGAAATTATGGCTGACTTCAAGATCAAGAATTTCAACACATCGATAAGTCGATATAAAAAATACATACTATGATTGATTTTAAGTTAAGGCTATTTAAAATATTTTCTTTCACACACTCGTTCTGTCAGATATTTCTGTGGAAATCTGAGGCATGCCATTATCATATCAACACAAGTTATACTTTCCTGATTTTGATGATCGCGCTTGCCCCATATTTCATGATCAATTTATGACGTAAATATAACGTTTGAAACGATTCTTTTGTACTAATTACCCTTACTTCACAACAAATTATAGTTACAATTCATATATTCTTCTGAATACTCTCAATCTTATCGTTATGATGTCCTGAATAGTAATTTTATTTTTACGAAATTTTCGGTATTATTATTTAGTATTATTTCCTTGAAAAAAATTAAATTGTTTACACTTTTCTTAAGCCATTTTTATTCCAACTTTCGTCTACTGCTCTTTTTATAATTAAGCTATATTCGAAACTCTCAAGCTAGTTGAAAACACATTCTTCTGGTTAACCTATAATCTCATTTTTACCTTTGTTTTCTTTTCCATTAGTTTGACTGTATTACATTTGATTCGTCAACATCACACCAGAATAATATGTCACCACAAGCTGATAATATCAGCTTCGGTGGATTTTTTTTTATTCTAAGCCTCATATTACTAAGTTTTTTTTTAATCATTTGATTTTGTAACAATAGGAGCCCTGTATTTTTTAGCTATTTATGAATAAACATTATTATTATTATTTATTATTATTATTATTATTACCTCTGAATTGAAATAAAACAAAGTATGACCTTTTGATGCCTTTATGTGCAGAATAAAATCGTTCAATGGAGCGCATCCGTAACGTATCATTTTCCATAACTCTAGCGCATAAATCAGGTTGAATTTGACCGATGGCATGGGTTATGTGGATTGCTGTGGATTGTCACTTATTGGTATACACCTACGACTCAAGAAAATCACACAAGAACAAGTCTAACGGGGTCTAACAGCATCTAACATATACTCCAAGGTATTGGGAATTGTGAACCATGGTTCAATTTGGATATTTATTTATATTTGCCCTTCAGCACCTTCAAATTGATTCAGATTTGAATGATAATAAATTTGGTACCCATGAAACCTTGAATTCTAAAATATTAAAGCAAGTATTCGAAACAGCTGGTCATGCAATCCTCAATTTAATCAATACATCGCTCCAGAATAGTAAATGGCCCGAATTATTAAAAATAAGTACCATTATATCCATTCCTAAATTTACAAACACTATAAAAGCAAGTGAATTTAGACCTATTGATACTTTACCGTCAATAGAGGAGGTTTCAGAAACAACAGTTTAAAATCAATAATTAGAGTTTATTGAGAAAAATCAAATCATCGATTTTCGAAAAAAATTCTTGTGAAACATCACTACAGTCATCGCTAACAGATAAAGGTAAGTATGTTGTAGCTGTCTTTTTAAATTTCAAAAGGGCCTTTGAAACGATTGATAGAAATATGTTGCTTCAGAAGCTGAGAAGATATGGGATAGAGGGGATTGTTTATGAATGGATGAGTAATTATTCATCAAATAGGAAACAGAGAGTACGTGTGAACGACTATTTCTCATCACATATAACAAATCACACAGGAGTACCACAAGGTAGTGTGCGTGGTCCCCTATTATTCATTCTGTATCTGAATGATATACAATTATTCACAGACTGGGAGTTCATCAACATATTTGCAGATGATACCTTATTGGCCTGATCTGGAGTAAATTTACAAGAAACTGTTGGCAGAATGAATAAGGTTTAAGAGAAAATAGAAGAATATTTGGAAACCAATAAAACGTAACTCAACGTTGAAAAAACTAAAGCAATGATAATCACCACTAAATTCAGATATAATCAAATAAATACAAACATAAATATAAAAATTGAAGATGAACGTATAGAAATAGTAACATCAGAGAAGTATTTGGGATTTCAACTCGATGATTGCTTATCCTTCGATGACCACTTCAAGTATATTGAAAAAAAAAATGCAAAAAAATTATATTTTTTCTCAAGAATCGCCAGTAACTTATCAACAGATACAAAAATTATGGTATATAAATCAATAATCCAATCCCATTTTGACAACTGTGCATCTATTTTATTCTCTTCTAATTTGAACAAAGTACAACGAATACACTACAAAATTTTAAAATGTAATAGGTATACACCAATTTCTACTATGCTATCTGCTCTACAATGGCTCTCAGTATCCAAAAGATTATTCTGTTGTGTCCTGGTTTTTATTTATAAATTATTAAATAAAATGCCCCACCAAACTTGCTATCATTAATAACCTTCAAAAAGACATTAATCACCATTCTACTAGGCACAACAGTCACATTCATATAAATGGAACAAATACAAGAAATAGTATGAGCAGTTTATTCTTCAAAGGTTTTGTCCGATTCAATGGTTAACCTGATTCAATTGAATCTACTCTATTATTGAAGATTTTCAAGAGCGAACTGTTAAAATATATTCATGATGGAAATTGAAAAATTCCTTTTTGTTCAGTTTAAACAATGCTTGTATATAAAGATATTTTATTTTTTAATGGATGCTCTTGGAAACACAGTACTTAGCAAGTCAGTATATCATAAAAATGGCCGGAATTTCAGAACTATCAATTCCCCTTCCGGTGCATTTCCGGTAATTGGGAAAAAGTCGTTCTGAAGGTGAATTAGATCAATAGCCATTTCTCTAGATGATTTTACGGTGAGAAAATATTCAGCAAAGGGACATTTATATAATTAATTTATTTATTTATTTCGAAACACACAAACAGAGCCCAGTAATATGTTTATTAGTACAATCTTTGATTGAAAATAAAATAAAAAATGAAATTCCACAGAAAAAAGCAAAATAGTAATAATAGTTAACCCTCGTCAGCAGAATCAGGAATTGATTACCTCTCTCAGGTTAAAATTGAATTTTGAATAAGATTCCTCAAAGATACCAAAGGATCTTTGTGTATTTATTATACATTGAATAAATTCTGTCAAGAGGGGATTTAGGCTGACTGACATGAAAAGTTATCTGTCGTGGACGAATACCTGGCAGCGGAATACAAAAGCAGATTTGACTGTTGAGAAAAATGATACTAACGTGGCCGTTCAAAATTTTTCCCCAGAAAAGTATACTCTTTATAATCCTTCTGCTTTCTGGTAATTTTATGTGAAATTCATCTCTGGTTGGTTCATACGACATTAAACCTCGCTACCTGCCGTGTTTTCTGAATATCGGCAATATTTGAAGTAAATGATTTTGACACTTTCCAGAATGTTTTGTTTCAACTTTTCTTCTGGAAATGAAAGTTTTTGAATGTATGATTGTACTCATGGCCCTGTAAGAGGAAGTAAGTAGCAGAAGTTGTATCAATTTCTCTAGTCTCAACATGTTATGTTCTTAATTGAGTCCTTTGAATATTCTTCAAGTTTGACCTATGCGAAACAACGAATATGATCCAGAAGTCAATTTAATAGAACCTCCAGGATACCCCAATCTGCTTTCTTGAAATCAAGCTGAATTTCATCAACCTGTGTTGTTTTTCCTGTCTTCGAGACACAGCAAGCGAATAAGTCTCAACTCCCGTAACAGCCCAAGCAACTAAGCTGTAGAAATATGGGTGAGTGGAAACGAAATTTAATTTCAGGCCGCAGGAATAAAAGGCCATTAAGTTAAACTCCGATACGACTTAAAAAAATATATTGCTGTTATAGCCGTCCCCAACCCAGGAATTACATACTGTGCGTCTCCCCTCGAGGGTTTCGTGTATTCTCTCGAAGACTCCTGCAATTGTCTCGATCATTACTCTTAGTGTAAGACTTCAATTTTGTATCGCGACGTTACGAGGAGGAGATACAGAAGCATTTCGATGAGAAAAACACTTAACCATTGTTGGAGATGGAGAGGAACAGTCTTCAGGTCGAAATTAACGATCCGAGAATGAGTGTGACGAGAGTCTGGAATTTTACAAAAGAAAAATTGTGAGATATAAGCTACAATCAAGATTTTGTACCGAAAATTAAATTCAGGAGCAAGCCCGGCCGCAAAAATGTTGAGTCCCGCTACTGACTGACATGGAACCCTTGGATCTGTTTGAATTTCACTAGTTCGGACTTCTATTGTCTAATATATAAAATGATTTGAAATCCGCGAAACAAATGAAAAAGAAGAAAAATAAATAGCTGAAAATAACAATTATTATATTGAGCAAAAATAACCTGAAATAAAATAATAGTGAAATAAAATACAAGTAAAATTGAAACTATTGAACAAAAAATAAAGAAATACAAATGAATATAAATAAAAAAAGGTAAGAGATTCCAAGCCACGTTAGTTCACGACGTTTCGAATGATAGTATCTACAATCGACTTCGGGTGGTGACTGGACTGATTCCTCCGAGAGATGACTATTTAAGGGTCGTTCGGGTACTTTCACTTATCCCCACTTTCCATTTTTTCTCTTCACTGGTTCAGTGGGAGATGACGGTTTGGCGGGAGTAGGCTATTTTTCGCTTGATGATGGGTTTCCATATGTTGCGTATCTCTACGCTAGCTTGGCTGAATGCGTTGTTGGACAGCATGTCCAACATAAACCAATGTTCCTATCTGTGTATGATCTCAGCTTGGGACCACTCGATGTTGTGTTGATGGGTCCAAACATGGTCTGCTATTCCTGATTTGCTGGTTTCCCCTTGCTGGGTATGTTTCTTGTACTCGGAAATGCGAACATTTAATGGCCTGGTTTTCGTGAGACTGCTACGGATAGTGTTACCAGATCTGATGGAAACCCATCATGCGAAAAATGGCCAACTCCCGCCAAACGGTCATCTCTCACTGAACCAATGAAGTAGAAACATTGGAAAGCGGGGATAGGGGAAAGTACTCGAACGACCAATAAATAATAATAATAATAATAGCTTGGTTTGAAATCTCTTAACTTTTTTATTTTTATCTTTATTTTCATTTTGTATTTCTTTATTTTTAATTTTTGTTCAATTGTTTTATTTTTACCTCTATTTTATTTCACTATTATTTCATTTCAGGATTTTTTGCTTAATATAATTGTTATTTACAGCTATTTATTTTCAATTCTTCTTTTTTAGTTGTTTCAGGGATTTCAAATCATTTTTTTGAAGTAATGCAGGTTTGATAGAGGTTTAACAGAGACAGGCAGTTTGTTGAATAATTTGATGGGCATAATTAGAGGGCTGTTTTCTGCATTCATCAATTTATGGTAGAGAACAATCAAATTATAGTTTGATTCTAACGTATGTCCTGTGGCGAACTGAAAATTATCTCTTAATTGAAATTTGTCGAGATGATTTTCAACATAAACAACACAATTGAATATATAAAATGGAATAATGGTTAAAATATCCAAATCCGTAAACAGCTTCCTATATGAGTCATCATATTTTCTGAAACACATTGTTCTCACTATCTTTTTGTGAGCTATTAGTGAGTTGTTTATTCTTGTACAGTTACCAGTGTTGATCAGACAATAACTGAGAGAAGATTGAATATAATCACATCAATAGCTCTTCAATATATTCAATGGAAGAAAATTACGGAGATTACGAATTACAAAACAGTGTTTCGACAGTTCACTCATAATATAATCAATGTACTTGTTCCAAGAGAGTTGAGAATCAATGTTCATACCTAAAAATGTTACAGATGAAGTTTGTTGTATTTTTGGCATCTCAAATGATCCTCTTACATGGGTTTATAAAATAGGGCAGAATGAAAAGTGCAATAATCGATAGCTCCTGACAATAATTCAGAGTTAGAGATTTAATTCAGATAGGTAGAGCTAAAGTGAGCTGAGATATTAGTCACTGGAGGTTTTCAGCGTTATTCGGCAATGTCACCCTTGAAGATTTTGATAGTGTTTGCGTTTAGAGACGTAATGCATCCACTTTATATCGCGGCTCCACCCTCCTCGCTATATATTTTTATTTCCCCATTGTCTACTTGAAATACTGATTAAAATGGGGAATATGTTGAACTCAATAAAAACTTTAAAAGGGACGCGTTGCATTATAGCAATTTCTCGAAGAAGTAATTTATTTCAGTAATTGAAATTACCTTTTATTGCGATGTAATAGAAGGCCATTTCGGCCGTACGATGTTTTTAGTTGTCGAAGATTTATGATATTTTAATAGCGATTTTTATTATCTTCGAACTCTTATACATACGGCGTTCTACCAGGACTGAGCATGCTTTCTCTTCAGAGGAATGGAATAAATCAATATTGGTGAAGTTTGTCTTTTCTGCAGAAGATCCTGTTTTATGTCCATTCGATAATGGACACAAATCATTTGTTCTCAATCTTAATAATGTGCTTCATTATTCAAAAATAATTGTACAAGTGTGTGACTATTGAGGTGTTTAGGTACGATACTCAACATTTGTCTCTTTTAATATATTCACCTTAAGATTGATATGTACCAATATCTCAGCTCGCAATAAAAGTATATAGAAAGTTTATATATTTCCGTCATAACTTGCTATGAGAATGGCAAGTTATTGAATGTCTTTGCACTTCGTGATACGACTGCTATTCCAGAGAACAGTCTACTGGCTTAGATCAGAAAATTTTATCAAAGGAGGTTAGGAGGTTTGGGGAAAGGGTAAACGGTTGAACTGTTTCCTAATCAAAATAAAAAAACGATGGAAAAGTTCCACGCCACATGCTTATCACCTTGCAAGTGCGAATTCTGGCAGAAATGTTTACGATCTTTTTACGAAACCAAAATGATGGATACAAATGAAAAATAACCATATTTTCTCCAACCTTCTTTCCATTGTATATCAACGGCTTATTGGAAAAAAATCAAGAATCCAATATATTGCTTTGCTGACGACAGCACACTTGTTTCGTCATTCCATTTGGATTCCAGGACATCGGCTGCGGATCCACATATTCACCGGCAGCAGGACGTTGCATATCTTAATGAGGAGCTAGAGGTGATTTCGATTTGGTTTTCAACAAAAAAATGAATGTCTCCCGACCGGATATAATAATGTCAGGATAGACAATTCCGCTTTCTGATACGATGAAATGGCCATCAATATATCTATCTCTGTATCTGTAGTGTAGGGAGGGTGAGTGTAAGCCCACGCACTTAGGCCACATGTGACCCATTGTACATCCTCCCGAGGAGTTGTCCTCCTAGGCCATCGTCCATCCTGTCCTCTTCCAGGAAGGTGGACAGGTCGCTGGAAGACATCTCCTTTATATCGGCAGGTGTAGGCCAAGATTTGCCGAACGCACACTCTCTTATTGACGATAACTCCTGCATAGAAGAGTGTCCACTACCCCCATGTTATGTAGGTGTTTCCTTAGCTGACAGTGGCCAGTCAGAAATCCTACTGTAAGGCGTAGATTTCTCCTGGTCATCGCCAGATATTTCTTCGACGCCAGCTTCCCAGGGTCGCCCAAGGTGATCCTGGCAAGATTACATCCTTTGATTCCATCCCATTTCTTTAAGGATTGAGCATGGGTGTAACATTTGACTAGTTCCGCAATTGTCGAAGTCATCAGGACGTGGGTGCCATTGGGTCCTAAAATTCTCAGTCCAGCCGCTTCCTTGGCTAAAGAGTCGGCAATGCGATTACCTTTACTCCTGTCGTGCCCTTTGACCAACCTCAGGATAATGTTATTATTTACCAAGGCTTTGGCTAAATCTTGGTGTCACTCTAGTACTAGCCCTGAGGTAACATGCTGTATGTTCAAGGCTAATAGTGCTTGTCTGCTATCAGTGCAGATTGTTATCTTTCTGCCAGAAATTCCTTTCTTGGTTATTTCTTTTGTGGCGATTGAGATACCAGCCAGTTATGTTTGGACCACGCTGGTATTTCTTTCCATTTCCCACTCAATCCTTAGGCTTAGTGATCTGGAGTACACTCCACATCCTGAGCCTTCTTTGGTTTTTGAGTCGTCTGTATAAATCCGTATTTCATTTGTAGCATCTGACTCTGTGTTCTGCTTGATTTGTATTTTGTAGGGTTTATTAAACAAAAACCTGGGTTCAATTGCATCACTTCTTGCCTGCAGCAGAGGTTGCGCAGTAAGCGCTTTCCGACATAGGCTCAGCCTCAATTGACCCATTTCTACTTCGAGGTTTACACCAGCCGGGAGCAATCGTACCATGGCCATTAACGCAACCTCCTTAACGTACAGATCCAGAGGGGTCAGACCCGTGATTAATTTCATTGCCGCGGTTGGTGTTGTTCTCATGGCTCCTGTGATGTTTAAACAAGCCAGTCGCTGTATTTGATATAATTTTTGGATGGCCGTTGCTTGTAGAACTTTCGGTCCCCATGCAATGACTCCATACGTTAACATAGGTCTTATTATTGCAGTTTAGATCCAGGCGACCACATGGGGTGAAAGACCCCTTGCGCGTCTCACTGCCTAGGCAAAATCATGTCGATGGAATTGTAAAGGCTGCTTCTCAAGAGCTTGGAATACTGTTCTGAATCAGAAAACTGTACACACCTCAGCAACGTTTGATGCTTTATTAAGCACAGATCAGACCTTCTTCTGAGTATTGTTCTGAAATATGGAGCTCTGCCCCTAAGCATACCCTGAAGCTGCTAGATTCCATCCAGAAAAGAATCATCCGCCTGATTGGAGACGCGAATATCACTTGCACCCTTGAGTTTTCGGAACATCGGAGAAAAGTTGGAGATTTGTCTGTCTTCTATAGATACTTTCAGTAACATCAGAAAATTTAGAAAAATCCACAAAATCGTTTTGAATGATCCAAATGTGAAGTTGCGTGAGTTAGCAGAATTGTAGAAAATCGAAAGAACATGTTGGCTTTATATTGCATGAGCATTTGACTATGAGAAAGCTCTGTTCAAAGTGGGTGCTGCACGAGCTCACTGTTGACCAAAGGAACTGTGTTCCAACAAAAGTAGCGGTCATCGAACACTGTATAGGGAAAATAAACAGGCAGAAGGTCACTGGTGGAAAGCTGTCTGAACTCACTCAAAGAGCTAAATACTCAAAATAGGGTCACTTTAGCTTGGGTACCGGGACATGAGGGTCACGAGGGCAATGAGGAAACCGATGTTCTAGCCCGTGAAGGCGTAGCCAAGGCTATGATTGACCTAGAACCCTTCTGCGGGCTAGCGAAAGCACATATAAAGACATCCATAAACTCACGAATGCAAGCCGAATAGATAGATTGGTGGAATAAGATCCAAAGAATGAGGCTGGCAAAATAGTTCGTGAAGAAACCATCGCTCAGATTCACGGAAGACTTGCTAAACCACAACTATGAGGTTGTAAGGGTGATGGTGGGTCTACTAACGGGGCATAGCCGGCTCAGGAAACATATGAGCAACATGGGTCTGACGGAAGAAACCCAGTGCAGGTTCTGTCAAGAAGAGGAAGAAACCGCACTGCCTGGGCTCTGTGAATGCGAAACAATAGCTAGGTTGAGACACGCAAGATGCGAGGAAGAGGAAGAGGCTGCCAGGTATGTGAAGGGGGCAGTGTCAAGGCTATGGAGTCTTATCAAAGAAATCAAGCTAGACAATGAGCTTAAACAACCAAGGAGCATCACAATAGATCTGAAAAAGTCACAGTGAATCAGGCCATCTCCCCGATAATCTAATCTAATGTACTGTTGACCAAAAACAAGAATGTCTTGATGATTCTGAGCATTGTTGATCCATGTTCAAACATAACAAATCAGAATGTTTGCGTCGATATGAGAAATATGGATCAATCATTTCACTTCGGAATCAAAATGATCGTCATCTGAGTGGAGAGCAACTGGTCAACCACGTTCAAAGTGCACGAAAGCACAACAATCGGCTGGAAAGTTTATTGCCTCGGTGTTTTGGGATGTGCGTGGTGTAATTTTCATCAACTATCTTGGTAAGTTATTACCAAGTTATTGGATCAGTTCAAAGTAAAAATTGCGAAAAAAACGACCCCATTTGAAGAAAAGGCAGTGCTGCTTCATTCAGACAATGCATAGTGGTACAAATCAATGAAAACGATGGCAAAATTGCATGAAATGGACTATTGGGTGTTCGCAGACCTCGAAAGAATGCTCACCAGTAAGAAATTTCGCTCAAATGAAGAGGTTATTGCTGAAACTAGGTTTATTTTGAGGCAAAAGATAAATCGTTTCACAGAGGTACTTAGCTTAATTGAGTACCTGACAGCTTTCGATGTGCGCCTAAATCAGAGTTACCTACAGTTCAATAAAAAATTGTATAAACAGGATTCAGGTTCACCATTAGACCACTTTTAGCAGACATATTTATGAACAGCTGGGAGACCACTATAGTAAATTCCGACCTGGGTAAAAAACATTAATTTTTGCTACAGATATGTAGACGATATGCTCGCCTGTTTCAGAGGTACTACACGACAGCTGAACCAATTCATTATATTCATGAATGATCTCAAAAGCAACATTCAGTTCACACTCGAAACAGAGATAGAGAAACAGATAAATTTCTTAGACCTGTCCATTACAATCAAAATAAATTTGAGTTCAATATTTTCAGAAAACCTAGCTATACAGACATTACCATTCCAAGTGATTCTTTTCATCCAGACAGTAATAAATTAGCTGCCTATAATTCAGTGTTGCACAGAGCATTCTCACGACCTTTGTCTGCCAATAATCTAGCTAGGGAAATTGAAATAATTACACAGATAGGCCATAATAATGGTTTCAACACAGATACAATCCAGAAGTTAGTCAGAAAACAAAGCTGTAAATTCACTTACAGATTAATATACTCCCAGATTAAACAATCAGAAATCAAGAAATGGGCAACTCTATCATATTTTGGTAAAAGAACAGAGATAATTGCGGGTTTCTTCAGAAAAAATAATGTGGAAGTGGCATTCAGACCACATGCCAGGTTATCTGATTTCCTTTTCAATGCCAAAGGTACCACATGGTATCGAAATGTTAGAGCGGCGCAAGAATGATTGAGTGGCTCTTGATGGAGATTATGTTGATGAATAAAGACAAATCTGAAAACACGCGTTTTCTTCCTTAGGCCCAGGACTATTCAGTCCAGGTGTTAATAAACTTTAGCAAATTCACTACTGATTCAACTTTGTTTTATATTTCAGATTGTAAGAGGTTCAAAATTAAAAAAAAACATTAAGAAACGTTGCCTTCTTCAGAAAAAACGTTCAGAGAATAATTTCCTCTCACCCTTCGTCATCATTTCTCTTCTCAACTAAATCATCCAAATACTTTGGTTCTAGTATTTTTGATGATTGATGTTTTTTCTAGTAAATCAATTTTTTTATACAACGCGAATGTTAACCTCTAATTCAGGTGGAAATATGTCAATAGTTATCGCAATGGTAGTAAAAGTAGTAATAGTATTTTTTCGGTCGATGAGCAGTATTTTGATGAATTTCTGTATGGATAAAAAGGAGCCCATTCTGCAGGAAGCTCGCGGCTTTCGAAACTATTCACAAAAATCGATGAAATCGAATCAGGCCACAGAAATTCGTCGATCGGTCACGGTACGAAGAACTTAAAAACCTAAAAAATTGTAATCACAAGGTGCAAGGCAAGGTAAAAAAAGAATGAAGACGCCGCGCCGGGCTACTACGACCGGCAATCCTGATGCTCGACAGGGCCGGCGGTTATAAGAGTTCATGGTTTTTATATACCATGAAAAAACGCTCCGAGGCACGTGCTTATAATCATTATTATTAATTCTGATGGGCAGTGGTTCCACGTATAGTATAGAGGGTTATTCACGGTGGAGGTTCATCGTTTCGCACATAGTTTTATGATTCAACAAAGACTTATCCAGGTGAGCCTGGTCCAAGTTATGTGAGTTATCCGCGTTAAGGTCAATGATACACAGAGCTTTCGCAATCCTTTTACCGGAAAATAATTTCTAAGATGAAATGAAAATAATTAAGCAAATTACAGTGAACAATCAGGTACCACTGCCCCTAATAGAAAAGATAATGTCAGGTAAAACTCACAAAACACTTATGAGTAGATTATACCCAAACTGTCGAGAACACAATATAGTCAAGTACAGTGGTATCAATTAATCAGGTAAACTTTTAGAAAACATTCAAAATTATTTCTCTAAATACAAAATTCCAACAGCTGTCACAAGTAATAATAATTCAGGTAGAACCCTGTTTAATGCAAAACCCAAACAGGATAGAATGAAAAAATCAGGTATATATAGAATAGAGTGTGGCGAATGCCCTGCAGTATATACAGGCTAAACCGGTATAAATTTTGAAATAAGACTGCGTGAGCACGTCTGTTTGGACAAAAAATCTGCAATGTACGAACATCTTCAAAAATCAAACCACAAGATAAATGAAGATAACCTCAAAATCTTACATATATGTAATAAAGGGAGAAAAATTAATCTGTTGGAGGCCATGGAAATCAACAAATCAAATAAAAACCAGAAACATATACCCCTAAATGAGCAACTTGATTTATATCGGTCTCCTCTCTTGAATTTATGAGTTTAACAACCCCTAGAATTTTCAGGATGGTATTTTAAGTTGGCATCCTGCCTCTCAAATACCTGTCCTTGCAGCATACCTGAAAATTCTAATAAAATCGATATTTCAAAATTCAGATTTCAGTTTCATACTTGATAATGGTGTCAAACTCGAAATCGGTCGTATAAATTTAATTTACCAGTGGTATTTAGACAAAAGTATTCTCATTCATTTCATTTAAGTCATATTTCTAAAAATGAAAAAAAAAATGTATATTCAATTCAATGTAGTCTCAAGCAAATTACATTCATTAAACAATTTACATGGTGATGTTCAAGGGCTAACTGTTGAATCTTTAAAAAAAAATCTGAAATACTTCCAGGCTGATTTGGAAATATTAATAACTTGATTGCAACAGTTTAGACTGTACTATTTTCAATTGTCATATTTTTCAGTTTCATGTTTTGTCATACTTCTGTGCTTCTATATATATATATATATATATATATATATATATATATATATATATATATATATATATATATATATATATATATATATATATATATATATATATATATATATATATATATATATATATATATATATATATATATATATATATATATATATATATATATATATATATATATATATATATATATATATATATATATATATATATATATATATATATATATATATATATATATATATATATATATATATATATATATATATATATATGTGATATGTGAATATGTGAATACACCGATTCGATTTGATTTGATTTGATTTACACCCAAAACGCTATGAAATTCATGAAGGCAAGTGGATCGAACTTCCAGCAACTCAATCTTCAGTGAAATAATTCTCAATTAGAGCAAGAAAAACATAATTTATATTTATAGGAAAGAAATTGTATAATGTAATCTACTCTTTGAAACACACTCTGGATAGGCGTGCACTGATTAGCATGTATACAGGGTGTTCAGTAGACATGCTGACTATTCCTTGGACTATTCTAAGGATATTTTGTCTTCGGATGATTTTTGATAGGGCACTTTGTTTCGAAGATACGGAGCGGAAAAGAATTTCGGCAATAACAATTTATCACCAAAACTTACATGTAATGTTTCCTAATTGGGAATGACTACCCCCTGCTCGGTTGCAAGAATCCGATCTTCTCCTCATTGACTCCCAAAAACACCAGAATCGTTTCTGATTGCGTTACACCCAGCAAATTGAATGTCTGCAGTCGTTTGTAGTAATCGGAATGTTGTTGATAGGTGCCAACGAAATTGTTAGATTTTTTATTGTAGTACGATATACTTTCATTTCGGCTACGTTAATAATTTCAAAATTACCAAAATTGTTATTGTCGAAACATTTTTTCGCCCCGTATCTTCGAAACAAAAATCCTATCCCTATCAAAAATCATCAAAGGATAAAATATCCTTAGATTAGTCCAAGGAATAGCTTATCGAATTGAATTAAGACACTTATTAAATATTCAGACACTTACTGGCATATATCTTTACAAAATTATGATTATCGCATACAAAAATGTCACGAATTCCAAAGCACTCTCACAATTTCATAATTATCGAATTTGTACGCAGGTATTCAACTTCATTATTTGCTGTCAACAAATCTCGAAACGTGGTGTAGACACTGCCGGTGTCTACCAAATTGTCGAATGTTGTGAATAAGACAATTTCAAAAACTGATAATGAAACCAACGACAAACTACCAAACCAACAATTACAACTATCACCACAACATATGTAGGGTCTTTCATTGAACGATTCCTATTTTTGAGTTAAAAAAAACAAAGTGTGTGTGTGTGAGATATCATGAACATTTTTTATTCGTTTGAATGACCAATTGTTGTCATAATATGTGTGATATAACATCGTTCAAATGTCTGGCACGGTTTCTCTGGGTAGAGCGCAGCCGAAACGTTGAATTTCCATGACTCTGGCGCATAAATCAGGTTGACTTGGGAAAACCCCACTGGAAAAAGTAAAACGGGGTCAAATTGCACGATCTCGATGGCCAGTTCACATCACCTCCAAGTGAGATGATCATGCCCTCAAATCCCTCGTGAAGAATATCCAATGTGGCATGAGCTGTGTGGCAAGTAAAGCCGTCCTGTTGAAACTACATGTTGATGGAGTCTAGATCATCCAATCCAGGCTAACGGTCTTTGGTGCTCTGGCTTGGCATCGACGTTGGCCTATCCACCGTCGTTTTCAAAGAAATATGGACCGATGACGACACCAGCCCAAAATCCACACCAAAGAGTGACTTTTCAGGGATGAATTGGACACTCTTGGATCTCATGTGGATTGGTATGGTCCCAAATTCGACGTTTTCGTTTGTTCACGAAGTCAGTTCGAATGGAATAAAACTGAATAGTTACCGAACGTCGGCAGTTTCTTTGTATGGCATGAACAGCTTGGTATAATATAATAATATGATATAATTCCATTTTTCATAAACCTACACGGATTCATCCATTGGTAGTGAAGAGTAATGCTATTAGTCTTTTATTTAGCTGTTTGGATTTACTTCTAATGGATCATACCCATTTCTGGATTTCAAAATCTCAACTCCGGAATAATATAACAAACTGGGATATTAAACAATCTAAATTTGCAGAGTATATTTTGACAATGCCTTTCCTCAAAAGAAGCCTAACTACGGTCATTTCATTTCAAGAAAAATACCCAACATCCAGCGAAAAGTGTCATTGAATTTCAGAAGATTTCAAATTGACGTTCACATCATTGCATGAAATTAGTTTTCTGTGGAGATTTATTCAAAATTCATATAATTTTTGTTTTGAAATTGGATAATTTCCTATCTGAATTCAATTCAGTTCATTTCTGGGCGATTTAAGTAACTTAGGTGCGTTCACATCTGGATTTATTTTGGAAAAGTTTATGATTTGGAGAGAGCGAAAACCCATTCCAAAATGCCAAAAATGATTTAAGCTTTATTCCAATATTACTTCTTCAACAGTTGTAAAACACAATGTCACAAAATCCTAGTCTGAATCACCTTGTATACTAGCGAATAATCTTCTGAAACGAGATACCTGAAATTTGGAAAGCGGAGAATAATTAATTATTCTTTTAAACTTGTCCATTCGATTCGTTGAATATGGCAACGTACTCATTAGTAATGCAAAAAAGCATCTTCTTTCGAGACGGTAGTGACTCGATGATATATTATATGAGAGGTTTCAAATGGTTAGAAATCTAATAAGAAACTCGCTTTGCTTGACGATCACTGATATATTTCACTTCAGAGGATAGAAGACACTATACTAGTAATTATTGAATATATGTTATTGATTGAAGGAAAAAATGTTCATATTATAATTAACCATTTTTACCGAGGGAAATATCAGAATAGTGGATGGCTCGATAACAAATTATTCAAAGCGAATAATATGCTTCGTGCTTATGAGCTTGATTGACTACACCGTATTGATGGAAGTAAATTTTACAGTGTGTATAAATTTCTACACATCTACAGTTGAAAGTAAAAATTGGTACCCTGCTCATTCAATATCGATTTCACTCGTATTCTCTTCATAATTCTATAGATGTATTATCCAGTGGTTTAATCTCCAATCCTCCTAGTTCAAGTTAAATGGTGTGAGGCAATATAACTAATTCTAATTAAATAATTCCTGTTCTTTTGGAGTTCCCACTGGCGGTAATTTTACGAACAACTTTTCCCCCGCAATCATTCAGGATCATTACGTTTTCCATATAGCAAATCTGTGCGTGGCAACTGTCTTGGGTATAAGAATAAAACCTATTCGGGAAAGTTTCTTTAATCCGAGCTCCGGAAGAAGCTCGGAGGCTCTAAAGCTCCGAATCAACGCATTAAAGGCGATTAATTAGCGAGTCACGAAGAAATCCCGTAGCTACACGCGAGTTATGTTTGTCTCTTAATTTGCTGTAGTTGGCGAAAATCTACTGAGTTTTTGCTCTTTTACGTCATGCTCAGAGGAAACGAACCGTCTCACGACGTGCCAGCCCAAAATTGGAATCGGGGGCCCTTTTTAACTTAGACTTCGTTGAAATATATAGGGCAATAGTTATTTATTATTTTGAGTTTGATCATGTCAGTGATTATTAAAATGTTGTATGCATCATTTATCCGGTCAAGAGTACAAAAATTCGCACCCAACTCAAAGTTGGGTGCGGATAAATGAAACCCAAAAAGTCATCATCGATCCGATAAGGAAGTTTTCAGAATAAAAATCGCCGAACACGCAAAAAACTATATAACTATATATATATATATATATATATATATATATATATATATATATATATATATATATATATATATATATATATATATATATATATATAAACAAAAATATATATGATGGCTAATCGAATGTAAGTAGCCAGCGAAATTTGAACTTTCCTAATACCCTAATACCCTTAATACTCATACCCCAAAAATTAGGCGCCTCTCGAACTTCTTTTTTCTGGCATCTGTAGATGATAAAGAAATAGAAATAGATGGTATTAGAAGATACTCAAAGCAATAAAAAATGAGCTCAGTCCTGTTCTCGCCAATCTCATAAATTATATCTTTGAGAAAGAAACATGTCCAAAGGACTTCAAACGATCAGTTGTCACATCTCTTCATAAAAAGTTATCAAAAAGAACTATCCAATTACAGACCAATTTCATTCATTACGACGTTAGCCAAATGTTTTGAGAAAGCTGTAAAGGCAAGACTCACCAAGTACTTCAATTCAAATTCCTAGAAGAACTACCAACTGATGACGATGTATCCACACTAACTGGTAAAATCTATGAATTACTTGATGATAGTCAACCCACCATTTACGTATTCTTAGCACTCGAATAGCACTCAACCTACTCGAAGATTATCTGAACGAGAGGGGACAACCATTCAAGTTACAGAGTACCACAAGGCATTGTGCTTGGACCAATTCTGTTCTCTCTGTATATAAATGGTCTTTTGCCCTGGAAATCACTAGTTTCACTGATTATACAGCAATGATATATACGACCAAAATGTGCAGCTAACTGACAAAAAAAGCTGAAGAAGATCTCACCAAAATATTTGATTGGTATCAACATAAAAAAACTAATCGTTAATCACGAAAGAACAAATGTTGTGCCTTTCTCTAGTTATAAGAACAACCTTCGCGATTTCCGAACACAAGAGATGAAAGCTGTTTCTCAAAGCATCAGAATGTATGTTAAAAATGAACTCAAATATCTAGGAGTATCTTCTAAATGAACATTTGCGATGAGCCACTCATATAAACAAGATCACAAAATCTTTGAGATCATTATTATACAGATTCTTATATTTCAGAAATATATCAGGAATCCCTCACCTCAAAATACTATATTATGCACTAGTGGAATCAGACTAAGGTATTATATTCTTTCCTGGGGATCTGTAGCAGCCATACCTACACCCGAAAAATAGAAGTCCTCCAAAAAAAATATTGAAAACAATATATATTAAACCCAATAAGTTTTCCACAAATTATCTGTTTCAAGCATTCCATAGACTTCAGTTCATTACGATTAGTTAGACAAGTTAACAACAACAGGCATCTAGATCCCTATGAGAGTGTAGAAATAAGTAAACATAATAATATTATGAATAACCAATAGTATATTGTATAGCTTGTTAAAATCATATTTTAATTATTAGATTGACCTGACTATTACATAAGGACACATAAAATTAATTTAAGACTAATAGATGAGGCAATATTGTGAAATTTATTTAAGGCACTTAAGACGCAGCTATAGTCGAAGTAACCGGTATAGTGCATAGTTGAAGATATCGGCGAGTGCAAAGGTCAACCGGTAACCAAAGAAATAAAACCGCTGTCGAATATTCCACATGGACTGTAGATTTGGCGGTTCGTATTGGATGATTTTTACAAACCGCGTTTTATGACTGGCTGAAGAGTCATGAAATTAAATTTGAAGTCATGTTGCGGTGACGAATAGAATGCGAGGTGTCGTGTTGCCAATGTTCAGTTCAGGAACTGATCGCGATTTGAGTGTTGAAATTCGATATTGGTGCAGTTATAATTACTTAACATTTTTGTTATCTGTTTAAAATGTTGCGTCCTTGGACAAGTACTAATATTAATAACGAGTGTGATAACAACACAGACTTTTTACTGTATAGTGATTCCAATAGCGATGTTGAACATTGCGAAAAAGAGATGACACTCACGACACAGTTACGAAAGGGTGGACTGATGGTTCGAGAATGTATAGGCCTAACATGCCTGCAAACAAAGGATCGCGACTAATCATTGTGCATTGCGGAGGAAGTAAAGGATGGATTCCAAATTCTTTGAAATTTTGTGGAAAAAACTTAAGGACTGCAATGTTGACTATCATAAGAACATGGAAGCTAATATTTTCGAGGAATGGTTTGAAAACATATTGATCCCAAATTTTGATGCGAATAGTGTAATATTTTTTGACGCTTCCTCATTCGCGACAGTTCATCAAAGGATATCAATTTGTATTTTGAAAATTACTTTACCAAAAACCAACTGTTTTAAATCTGTTTTTAAATCTGTTCTGAAATTTTGAATATGAAACAATTGCGAAATTGAAAGAGGCGTATTCGAAAACAAATCTTTAATTAATAACAATGTAAATAATATAACTTGATAAATCATTTCATAAGAATGGTAGGTACCTAGAAATAAGTCATAAAAATTGTTCAAAGTGATGCCCATTAGATATTATACAGGCTTCGAAACGTCGAATCACTTCTCTCGTACAAGTCGCTCTTATAATATCAGGCGTAATATCACTGCACGCTAGTCGAAATTTCATTTTCAGATCATCCACATTCAAAGGGGGAGTAGTGAAAACAATATCTTTTAAATAACCCCATAGGAAAAAATCAAGCAGTGATAAATCTGGGGAACGAGCCGGCCACCGAATTGGACCCTTATTACCAATCCATCTATTTGGGTACGTTCTATCCAGATATTCAGTAACAACCTGTGAATTGTGAGGAGGAGCACCATCTTGTTGCCACCAAATTCCTTGTCGTTCTGCTATGGGAATATCTTCAATCAACTGGATCAAATCATTTTCTAGAAAATGTAAATATCGCAATCCATTGAGATTTTCATTAAAAAAGTAAGGTCCTATGATGCGGCCATTGAACAATCCACACCATACATTAATACCCCAAGTAGTTTGAAAATTACTTTCGCGGACCCAGTGGGGATTTTCTTGAGACCAATAGTGACTGTTATGTCGATTCACAACTCCATTATTGTGGAATCGCGATTCATCGCTCCACAAAATTTGACTGAATATGTTAGGAATTTCATGTTATATTACCTGAATACAAGCAATGAATTCAAGTCGTCGTTCAAAGTCCGTGGGTTTCAAACCTTGTACCAACTGAATTTTGAATGGGTGGTATTTATTTTCTTTCAGAATTCTCTGTACATTAGATTTACTCACACCGACTTCTTCTGCAAGAGTACGGATAGAAACATGTGGATGAATAATAATATAAGCCAACACATTGATCTCTAAATCTTCAGTTGTAACAGATCTCGTATGATGACGATGCTTTATAGTAGAAGGAAATGACCCAGTTCGCAATTTTTCTACAACTCTCGAAAAAGTCATTCGTGACGGAATGGGTCTGTCTGGAAAACGTTCTTGGTATAGACGTTGTGCTTGACGGCAGTTTTTCTGACATTCCCCAAAAATTAATAACATATCAATGCAATCACTTGGACTAAACGCGAAAGGCATACTGGAGTTTTCGCACAAAGAACACAGTTACTGTTTTGCAAAGAATCACTGAATCGAACTGACAAGTAGATACAATTCAACAACATTTGTTACTATGGCATCAACAAGCATAAGCTACTTGATGAAATTGTGCAATATAAAGCAATTCACCCTCAAGTTAGTCACATTCTCAAGAATTTCAATATTATATTCAACTGATATCGATATCGTATCGTAGAGGTGAGAATAATAGTTTGTATTCAGTAGTAGTCTAGTTCAATTTAATAAAAAATATAGACTGGATTGGTGTACGAGTAAATTCAACAAACCAGATATTGCCTGTCACATAAAATGTGGGACACCCGGTATATATATATATATATATATATATATATATATATATATATATATATATATATATATATATATATATATATATATATATATATATAAAAACTTAGAAAGGTTAATGCAGTCAAGCTGCTGGAAAATAATTCCATGAAAATCAAAAACTAACAGATAAGTACTTTCTGATCATTCCCATATTGATTTCAATTTAAGAGCCACCGGTAGACAGCTGTTTCGGCCTATTGAGCATCGTCAGTACCGGGCAGGCGGTCCTCGATTGAAGACAAAATGAGAAAAACTAAGAAAGCACTTGATAAAAATAGCTGCGTAAACGCAAGCGAAACATAAGTGGAACTACCTAATGGTGTGACACCCAAGTCAACTTGCCAAGTTTTTATGTCAGTGTTGGTGGTTTGACCAATCAACCGACAACTGCGGTAGCAGAAATTTGGGAAGCTAACCTGAAATGCCATCGGAAAACGAATCCACATGTTTCTATAAATGATATGAAATCTAGAAAGGTTAATGCAGTCAAGCTGCTGGAAAATAATTCCATGAAAATCAAAAACTAATAGATAAGTACTTTCTGATCATTCCCATATTGATTTCAATTCAAGAGCCACCGGTAGACAGCTGTTTCAGCCTACTGGGCATCATCAGTACCGGGCAGGCGGTCTTCGATTGAAGACAAAATAAGAAAAACCAAGAAAGCACTTGATAAAAATTGCTGCGTAAACGCAAGCGAAACATAAGTGGGACCACCTATTGGTGTGACACCCAAGTCAACTTGCCAAGTTTTTATGTCAGTGTTGGGGGTTTGACCAATCAACCGACAACTGCGGTAGCAGAAATTTGGGAAGCTAACCTGAAATGCCAGGTTTAACTGGAACTGGTGGAACTGCCAGGTTTAAGCAATCGGTAACCTGGCTCCTCGAACTTGGGGGATATATGGTCAAATTTTCTCACACCATAAGAAAGGCGAATGCAATTGTTTTGTATTTTTTGTAAGCGACATACATCACTTTTTCAATATTTCCGAATTTTTAGAGGAGCTAGTTAACTTTTGTAGTCGCCCAGAATATTTTGGGTTGAATAAAGTCCAAAAATAGATTCAAAACAAATATGAACTTGAAATAGTACGCTCTGCGATCTCTCTAAGGCGTTCGACTGCCTCTCTAACGACATATTAATGGAAAAACTATATTACCATGGCGTCACGGGAGTATCTCTGTCCCTCATAACATCATATTTGTCGAAAAGATATCAAGTAGTCAGTAGCAATAATTGCATTTCGAATTTAAAACTCGTTAAACATGATGTTCCCTAAGGATCAGTATTGGGACCTCTTCTATTCATAATTTACGTGAATGACTTTAGTAACTGCATGCATCTATATAAATCTGTTTCGTTTGCGGATGATACTACGTTACGTTTATTTACTCTGACAAAAATTCTATTGAACTATCTAGAATATCAAAGGAAGTCGATGAGAAGGCAGAAAGTTGGTTCGTGACAAATCAACTCAAATTAAATTACTTGGGTTAGTTGTCGATAGTACTCTCACTTGGACCTGTCATATTGACCAATTGAGTAAAAAATTATCTAGAACTCTTTTTTATTGCGTCAGTTAAGTAATATGACTAGTTTCGATACACTGAAAATAACATATTTCTCTCTCTTTCATTCTCACATTAGCTATGGTGTTATACTCTGGGGAAAGTCAACTGGGGCTGTAAAAATTTTTAAATTGCAGAAAAAAGCTCTCAGAATAATTACTAACTCTGGTTATAGGGATCATTGCCTACCTGTTTTTGAAATTTAGAATAATGCCGTTACCCACATTATTTTTGTACAACGTTCTCATAGAAATTCCTAAAAAACAACTTCATTAATCAAGTAATTAGGCCTTCATGACTATGATACCAGACACTGCAACAAATTTCGGACAAACCGCTATCGTTTGAGTAAATCACAAAAGAACACATTGAATTCCAACCGCTACAACTATCTTTCCGATAGTTAGTTAGTTAGTATGTTAGTTAGTTAGATAGATAGTTAGTATGTACAAATTCAAAAAAACAATAAAGAATTCACAACACAACAAAAAAATATTTTTTGAATGTTTCCTACACTAAATTAGTCAATTTCTACTAATTTTGGGGTGATAAAAACTAAAATAACAATGAAAAATTTTTATTAGCTCTGGTTTTTGAGATACACAGTACTTAATCTTAAAGAGTAGTTATACTATACGTGAAAACTGAAAGTACATAAAACAATATTGTTATGTTTCTTTTAGAATATTTTAAGTACAAAATTAATAAAAAAAAAACATTATTCTTAGTGTTTTGACAAATAAAAGAAGTTTGTACCACCAAATTTCAATTAAGTCCATCCGATTCATTGTAAGATCGCTGTCGTTTAGCTTGTCTTTTATAAAACACTTCTGGAGCATCCCTACACACAGACCAGCAGTAGTCTGCAAGCATTGCTTCATTCCAACAGCCCTGATATCTCTGTTCCATTAAGGCAATGTCTTGATGGAATCTTTCTCCATGTTCGTCACTCACAGCTCCACAGTTTTGTGGGAAGAAATTAAGATGAGAGTGAAGAAAATGAATTTTTAAGGACATGTTGCATCCAAGTTGGTGGTAAGCTTGAAGAAGCTCTTTAACCAATGCTGTGAAGTTATCATCTCTTTTGTTACCTAAAAACCCATGTACAACCCCCTTAAAGGCTTCCCAGGCTCTTTTTTCATTTCCTGTTAAAATCATGTCAAAAGCAGGATCATTTACGATTTCACGGGTTTGAGGCCCAATAAAGATGCCTTCCTTGACTTTAGCATCACTCAACCTGGGAAACTTTGCTCTCAAGTACTTAAAAGCTTGTCCTTCCTGGTCCATGGCCAAAGTCCATGGTCCAAAGTTTTTCATTAGTCCCAACTTAATATGTAATGGGGGAAGGAGAACATCCTTAGGATCTACAAGAGGCTCGTAAACTACATTTTTCTCATTAGGGTTTAGGTCTCGTGTAGGCCAGTTCATTTTTTTATAGTGAGATTTTCTATCCCGACTGTCCCACAGACACAAAAAACAACAGTACTTGGTGAACCCTAATTGCATTCCTAGGAGTATAGCAATGACTTTCAGATCACCACAGATGTGCCACTTGTGTTGTTCATATTTGATTGATTGGAGAAGTGTTTTCATATTTTTATACGTTTCCTTCATGTGAACTGCATGACCTATAGGAATAGAGGGTAGCTGATTTCCATTATGCAGAAGTACAGCTTTTAAGTTTAGTTTTGAAGAGTCTATAAACAGTCTCCATTCAGATGGAGTGTGATCCAAATTCAAGCAGTCCATCAAATCATTAACATCAGAACAAACTACGAGGTTTTCTTTTTTCTCAAAAAAAGGAAGCAAATCTTTTTGACGCTGTCTGTACTGAGATATTTTCACATCATGTTTTAGAAGATTCCACTGTTGTAGTCTTGACCCTAACAGCTCAGCCTTTTCCTTAGACAAGCGAAGATCTCTTATAAGGTCACTCAACTCTGCTTGACTAATTCTGTGCGGATCACTAGACCTATCGCTTACCTCAAAATCAGGGTCATAGGATGTAGAAGGATGGGTTGCTCCTTCTAAACAGTCTTCATCACCTTCCTCTAAAATTTCATAGTTTTGGGGTGGAGAAGAGACTGGCAAATTGTCTGAGTGTGGTACAGGCCGAAGAGCAGATGGGAGATTAGGGTATTTAACCGTTCCTCTTTTCTTCATAGATAAACCTTGCTTAAGGGGAGGAGTTAAGCAGAAATAACAGTCGTCTGTATGATTGATAGGCTCACGCCAAACCATAGGTACTGCAAAAGCCATTGCCCGGTTTTTATTTTTCAGCCACTCTCGCAATATGATGGAACAAGAATTACAACATATATGAGGAGCCCATGATTTATCTTGGTCCCCAACTTTCACACCAAAATAATGTTCATAGGCTGTCTTAACGATAGGTGTCATTTTACGTTTCTGAGCCTTAAATGTTATTTCACCACATATATAGCAAAAGCTATCGACAGAATTCACACACTTTCGAGGCATTTCAGATCAGCACTTAAATTAATTTAAAATCAACTTCACATGATAATTTCAATAGCATCCACGTGCGTACAATTGACAAACTCACATAGGTTATGTTTACTACTTAAGAACAGCTGATGAGAGGGGTGTTATGTAAACAAACATGTGTATCAACTGTTGGTGATGAAATATTTCATTTGTTGAAAACTCAATATACATATATATAATATAATGATACTATATTTTGAAAACAAGAGCTAATATATAATTTTTATGGTCACTTTCGGTTTTAACACGTGGAAATACATTAAAATCATCTAATTTCAACCCCGAAACAAAAACTTTGTTGTGTTGTGTTATCTTTAGAGTTTCTGCTTCTATTTTTCAATTTTTTGTTCTTATATTTTTGTATTTGTGTTTCTCGTTTGTTTTTATAATATTTTGATTGTTAACAAATTACTTTCATGCTATTTTTTGAGTCGTTGTCCCTCAGTATAATATTTCTGGGTATTGTATTTTCCTCTCTACTCCAATCAACAACCGTTCAATCTTCGCAAACGCACATTATATAATTCCATTCTGAATTGATACCGGGTTTTTTGTTAGTGGATCAACAATGTTATGAATTATTCGTCTAGTCGAATGAAAATTATCTCATATGAATTGGTAATTCGTCATCACGTTTAAACGAATGCCGTGAATTTACATAAACGGTGGACTACAACAAATGAACGACAAAAACTAAGAGCCGATAATAGTAAAAGTATGAGTAGTAATAAATATGTATTCCTCGACGAAAAGAGATGAATGAGCGCTCATATCATGAATGAACATTCAGAATTTCAATTTTAAATTCATCGTTATGAATATTTATTGGGTTTGATTATAAAATTATATGGTGCTGAATTCTTTATTTGTTTAGTAGTAGTTTAACACCGTTTATTTCATACCGAGTATTACTTTCCCTCAATTAGCGTAATGCGTGACGTAAAAGATATGGTTACAGTGTAAAATTCATACGAACCTCATTAAAACGAGCGATATATCGATTCTGTAATGAGAGGAATTCATACACTATATAATTTATTGTTTGGCTGATCATTACGCTTAGATGAGGATTGAATAAATAAATGGAGAAACGCACCTTGGAAATTCACTTCATAAAGGGTAAGGAGGAAAGATACAGAAGGTGAATTATAACTTTTTTGTACAACTATCAGTAGAAGTTGCATTTTTTAATGATTGTCAAGAGTATTAAAAGGTTATGTTTACAAAGTAGCGTGTTAAAAATATTTTTAACACTAGTGTTAACAGTAGATATAGATACAACTAAATTCTGTTACAAATATATTATATACATTCGATGACATTTATCTTAAATGGATGACCAGCTATCTCATAGGCCGATCACAGAGGGTCAAACTGGATGATTGCTCATGATCATCTCTACAAGAAACAATCTCAGGTGTACCGCAGGGAAGTATTTTAGGACCCTCGATGTTTTCAGTGATTATTTTTGATTGCCCCACTTTCTTAATACATTGTCAAGTACATCTATACGCAGATGATATACAGTTACATTTGTCTTCTCATAACAACGATAAAGAAAGTTGCACAAGACATTCTTTTACACGGAGAATCATGGACTGAAAATCAATCCAAATAATACTTTGGCCTTATGCAAAGGGTTTCAAAGACAAATAGTAGAAATACAGTGTAACTTTAGGCTCACGCTCGATAACGCAGACATTGACTGGGTAGACAGTGCTAAAAATTTTGGCGTAACCATAGATAGCTCTTTGTCTTTCCACGAACATGTGACAAACATTTTCAAAGTATCATTCTTCAAACTCAAATCGCTACATAAATTCAAGTATCAGTTATCAGAAGAAATGAAACTCAGGTTAGTTGAAACTCTTATTTACCCACATATCGAGTATTGTTGTTCGGTGTATTAAAATTTTTTGCCGCAATATAACAAGCAGAAGTTACATCGTATACAAAATGCTTGCATGCGATTCGTATGCTGTATACCATATGGTGAACATGTCACACCATTTCTGTTGAAAATGAAGATGTACAGAGGTATAGAGTCCAGTATTTAATATATGATATTATGATATATGATCTATTATTTATTTTTCTTCTCTATCATTGTTATGATAGTAATTACGTATTTTTATAATTATTTTCTTACACTCATTGAATGATTTTTGGCAGAGGTGGAAGATCGCCTTTGCCTGATTCTATTCCTTTTATGTATAAATGTATTTTTTATGCATAGTAAATGATATTATCATTATCATTATTGAAGTGAAGAGGACGATGTTGTAATGCAGGAGCTAGCTGTTGGGAATATTCTTTCAGCAATAGCCTTTTCATAAGAAATAGATTGATCGATTCAACCTTCAACTACTATTGTAGACTTCCATCCTCCGTGCTTCTTAAAATCCGTTATCGCTCCTGATTTTGTTAGCAAAGAAACAGATAACCTTCTGAAACAGTGACCTGAATATTTCTTCAGTTCCGAGAGGATCAGAAACTCAGCAATGGTAGAGGACATTTTCTTAAATGTGTTTATGCCAACTGGGTTGGCATTGCATTCATAATTTGAGTATTTCAGAAAAAAAAACGTTGATGATTGATAACAGAAAAGCGTAATGCAACGTATTTATTAAAATAGTCAATGTTTTTCCAACAATGTATAAAGAACGACCTATTATGGTTTTTGTATTTGGATTTGAATAAACAATCAATGATTTATCCATCAATTCAATGTCTTCTATCAATAAATGGCATAGCTCTTCATGCTGGCAGGCTCCATATATTCCGAAAAGAGTAGCAACTTTCATCATCAAATATTTTTCATCTGGCGCGTCATTTATAAAACCTCTGGACTTGTTCAATCGTAAGAGTTTTTGATATTTTAAGCCTATAACTTTAATTTTTCCGCTTCAAGAATAATATTGCCTTGTATTATTTGCTTTTATCAACACCATTTTTAACGAGCGCACTCAACTTCATCGTTGAAAACTTGCTCCACAAAGTTGACGAGTTCCATATTCCTGAACAAAACTGCTTTCCAAATATTGTTGATTGAAAAGTGACATTTTCATCATTCACAACAAAAAGAAAACAGAAATATTAGTTCCACGACAAATGAGTTGATTGGAAAACTATTTTTCATTTTTGGATGAAACACTTTTATTCAACCTAACAATCATTTTATTCACTGTCCGAAATGAACTTCTTCCAAATCTAGGCAATAAAGAGCGCTATGAATATCTTCTCTCGCAATAAGGTTGATCTTTTTTTTCTCATGTTACTCTCATGATGCGTTATATTTCTATTTGGCATTCAGTGACGTATATTTTTAACTTCAGACATCTTCAATAGAAAAAACCTAGAGATGTGAGATCCGGAGATTTTCGTGGACATTTTGTACTTCCCCTGCAACCTACTCATCGTCCGTGAAAGTTTATGTTTCTCTAGCCATTCGATGAAAATGGAAAAATTTCCCGCCCTGCTGAAATATGATCTTACAATTCCCAAACCTTTTCTGACTATCCAAGTCAATTTGCTTTGTTCGATGTTCAATTTCAAAAGGTTCCTGTGGAGATCTCCTATGAAGTTTTCTCTGATGAAAATCCATACATATTTTTTCCTAGAAACTGGGTATGTCTCTCTTTGAAAATATGCAAACGAGTATAGCTGTAGTACTCTATGTTCTATTGGTTGACTTTTCCATCAAGAAAAAACTTGTATTCATCTGAGAAATATACATGTTCTAGGAATCCTCGTTTACACACAAATATTTTTTTTTGAGTTACTTGAATGACATAAACTTGTTTATAAATGTTGTTTATAAATTTATTCGCAGATGATACATAGGTGTAACGGTCTAAATTTACTTGTAAATATTGTAGATATTGTTCGTTTATTTACTATGGAATCGACAGAATTGTCATTTATTGATGACGAACTTTTCGTCACAGCTAGGGACACATCTGGTTTGTCAGTGTGCCCGACCTACATTTTCAAAGAAGTTGTTACGTTTCAATTTAGCACTAGATCAAACTGCTCGTATGTGACCTTTCAAAACCACTACCTTACCTTTTAAGATCTTTATTCAGAGGATATTAACAATGTAATTCAGTTACAAGTTCATTTTATTCATTTAACATCATAGTAATGGGAATCTTCCGTTCCATAGAAAACCATACCTGAAATGTATAAGAATAAATGTATGCTCCCTGACTAACTGCTTTGACCAGTACTTACGCGTTCTCCTATTGCCAATCGACATTGGAGATCCGAAATTCCTCGCTAGGTTGAAATAGTTGTTATTGTTTGTTTCTCAGTTTTCTTCACCTATCATTTTTTTCAGCCGTTGTCTGCCTTATTCCCTATACCTTTCCGAGAATATTTCTTGCATAGATTGTTATTCATCACTTCCAGAAGGTTTACTGACATATTAGAGCCATATCGCCTGAAAAACAATATTAGTTACCTCTGGGTTTCTGAATACTGTTTGATATTTTCGGTAAATATTCTGCATAATATGAATGCTCTAATATTTGTACTGAAAGGGAAGGTTATGGCGACTTACCTTATATGTTTCTATTCCATCGCATGAATAAGGATTGGTAAATAGTTGAAAATAGGTTGGAACAATATATTTTGTAAATATTCGTAAACAAGGTTAAGAGACAGCTGTTGGTTGACATCTGCCGAACTTTCGTAGTGTCGTTCCGTCGACTTACACCGAACTAGTTCTACAGTTGTTCACGGGTGAGGGATTGATCGGTTACTCAAGTTGTCAAGGGTTGTTTTAGGGTTGCATTGCTTTGAGAAGGAGTTTTGATGGGTCATGGACTTGTTGATGATGTATCAAGTGGCTGTGGAGGAATTGTTAGATTTATGATGTTGTGCACAGCGCCCCCTTGGTGCTTGTAGTGTAGATTGGATGCACTGTGGCAACAACTGGTTAGCTGTCAGATGTGGCATTCTCTTAGTATTTGGAAGTTAGCCTTCGGTGAGCTTGGTTCGGAGTTCAAAGGGTATCATCAGACTGATTGTAGGATATATTTGGTTGTATTTGTGCCATCCTTCACGGGGATTATTTCTACAAGTCAGGATTGTATAGTGGAAGACTGATTGGTCATTTTGGTGTGGATATTTGCAGTCGGAAACTTAAGCTCTTTTGAGGATTTGTGGTGGATACCGAACTCGTGCCAGGTGGAAGGATTTCCGAAATTAGGTATGTCTGAATCACTGTCGCATCTCTCATGTGATCTTAGCTATGATATCACTTCTTCAATTCTACAACCTTCGTTTCTCGTCTCTAGATTCATAAGAAACAGAAGGCCCTCAGTCACTCATCAAGTCCCAGCAGGACTTCCGTGCAGAACACCGCACACGAAGAATCGTATAGAAACCCCTTGGCCAGGGTAAGAATTTTACCATTAAATGTGTTTTAAAATGATTTTAGTAATTTCTGATTCCATCGTTGTCATTCAAGTGAATATTAGTTTTGAAGAGAGGTTTCAACACTCATTCAATTTTCTTGATTTTTACGGGTCATATGGTTATACAGGGCACCCAAAAATATACTCTTGTTATCTTGCTACTTTGCTTGATGAAAATATACCAGGGGTATTGATTAGTCAAATAGTCCTATTGAATGGGGGTTGAATCTCACCTTGTTTCATCTGATTCTGATTGAGAATTTTCTTCCGTAGGGTTTTTCTTCCTGCTTTTCTTTTCCTGTTTTTTTTTTGTCTTCGTTCCTGTTTCCTTTTTCTTTTCCTGTTTTTTTTTTCCCCTATTTTCTTTCTGGATCTTATTTGGTGATCCATTACTGGTCCAGCTTGTCGTGCCCTACAGGGTGATCTATCTTGGTGGTGCTACAGGGTGATCCATCTCCGCCATACTACAGGGTAGCCTAACACCATATACCGGGTGGCCCAAAAGGAGCACGCAAGTTATAATTGATTTAATTGAATATTTGTGATATACTGAGATATTTGAATACTTGTTGCCCTTATGTTTATTGATACCTGTTGATATAGTGTTTGTTTATCGTTTATTGATTAAGAGTTTGTTATTGATACCTGATTGACATAGATATTTGTGAAACGGAAATTGAGGTATATTCTTCCTTTCACGATTGCTGATTGACACCGATGCGCCTACGCCTGAGCTCACGCGACGCAAACGAGTTTGTCTTACCATCCGATACTAGTATTTACGATTTCACCTACTCAATTTTCGTGGTAGTTTTACTCGACGTATTGTAGTTTTTTTGAGCGTCGTTACTACCGTAATTTATGGCTGATTGAATTCGTGGTTAGATACACCGCGCTCTTGTATGGACATTTGAACATCGCGTAGTAGTGTGAATATTGCATTGTTGTCTTAGAAGCGTTGTTGGTTAATCCATGTAAGTTAGGATTACTGAATAAATCATATTGGGGATTTTTATCTTTTATTTCCAATATTAATTGGTAAGTTATTGATATTGTGAGTTACTTAGGGTATCTGGAGGATTAAATTTACCTGGCGCCCATTAAGATCTATTTGAAATTTGCTAAGTTGTTTAACCCACTCCCGTCTCCACTGTTTAGCTTAGCCGCGGATACCCATCTGTCTTATTTGTTACCGACAGATGATTTAGTCCCCTCTTGTGGTTTGTGAGGTGACATTTTGGCGCCCAACGTGGGGCCCTTAAAAGAAGGTTTTTTTTTTGCGTTTTGGCTTTAGTAGGTGACTTTTGGAAACTTTGGAAAAATATAAATATTTTTTTTTTAATTGATACCACTCTAGTAGAATAGCGTTATGGCAAGAAGACTGGTAATAAATCGTCTTGATAAAGACGAACTGACCTATGAATTAGCATATCGGGGCGTAGCAACTGGCACTTGTGAGGAAATGAGACATCGTTTGGTTCAAGTAATGCAGATGGAAAGGTACGGCGAGAGTCTTCGATATCCTTCATATCCATTCACTTTCGAGGAAGATGAGGCTGCAATCAGAGGGAAACTAGATGATATCAGAAGGCTGATTGATGACATAACCGATTCTGGAACGAGTAGCGGGGGCAATGAAACTTCAGACCAAGCTAGCACATGTGTTGAATCGTATAGACAATATGGACCCAGATAAGGATAAGGACAAAGAAACCCGGAAATCCGAACTCCTGGGTTTGGCTCTGTCGTTGATGGACGAATTTTCACATAAAGTTGACAGCAGCAAGAGAAGTGATACGAAGCGTGTGCCGGTTGCACTAAATCAATTAGAAAGCAGATTGGGAGCGCAATCATTCCATGCTAACTTAGGAGCAGTTGCTCGATCGTCTCTGACGGAAGATCCAGTCTTTGACCCATACTCAACCAGTAAAATGATTCCGCCTTATAAATGGAATCTGAAGAAGTTTTCTGGAGATGATAAAGGAATGTCGGTGACAGCATTTTTCGAGGGAATAGAGGAGTTGAGACTGGCGCGACATGTCCCCAACGCTGTTTTGTTGGACTCAGGTGTGGACCTCTTTGCTGACAAGGCGTATCAATTTTATAAAGATTGTCGGAATCGAGTATCGACCTGGGAAGAACTAGTGGAAGAGTTTCGAGAAGAATATCTCTCTGCCAATCATTCTGACGCATTGTTCGAAGAATTGCAGAAAAGGACTCAACACCACTCAGAAACCATCGGAGTTTATCTTGCAGTGATGTCAAGCTACTTCAGCCGCCTAGGTTGCCCAATGACAGAGGAAGCTAAGCTGAACATAGTTATGAAGAATTTACATCCCTTTTACCAAGACAGATTACGTGAACCCTTACCCACAACCATTTCAGAACTTCGCTCGGTATGTCGAAGAATGGAAGCCAGAAGGGACATAATCAATAGCTACGTAGAACCATCAGCACGTCGTGGCAACGTGATAGAGAAGGATTTGGCTTTCGTAGAGGTCACCAAGGAATTGAATGCCTTAGAGATAGCAACGGCACGAATTCCGTCGAACAATCAGTCGAAGGAGATAGTATGCTTCCGATGCGATCAACCCGGACATCGTGCTATAGGATGTGCTCTACCGAAGCAACTGGAATGCTACAGATGTAAGAGAAAAGGGTATACCGTTCGTAATTGTCCAAACTGCTCCGTGTCGGGAAACGACAAGCGACGCCTTTGAATCGTCGAGGGGAAGGCGCTCGCAAATTGCACTCGGCGACTGCTATTCAACCAATCCTTGATTATATTCTGGATCACGCCGAAAACGATGAGAGACCCTACCTTAAAGTTGAAGTCTTGGGGCGTAGTTTACTGGGGTTATTAGACTCAGGTGCCTCAGCCACTATCTTGGGACACCCAGGTTGGCAAATCGTAAAAGATTTGGTACATTTGAATTCAGCAAAGAGAATTAGTTGCACTGTTGCCAATGGTCAAGTATGTGAAAGTATAGGAGAATGTGAAGTGCCATTTTGTTTAAGAGGCAAGCTGAAATTAATTCGAGTTTTAGTGGTTCCTGATGTCCCTCATCACTTAATTTTGGGAACGAATTTCTGGAGAGCAATGGGAGTGGTTCCGAATCTGAGGCACAACGAGTGGAAATTTTCTGAGGAAATTTGCTATCTGAACGCATTGGACCATCTTCGAGGACAAACAGTTTTATCACCATTGGAAGAGGCCCGGCTAAACGCTGTAGTAGAGAAGAACAAGGAGCTCATGGGGAATAATTTAGGCTGTACGAATCTAGCTGAACATGTCATCGTGACCAACTCACCACCCATCAAGCAGCGTTATTATCCAGTGTCGCCTATTATTCAACAACATATTGATCGAGAACTAACAGAGATGTTGAAGAACGATATTATCGAGAAGTCGAATAGTGGCTGGTCGTCACCGGTTCTTCTCGTTAAGAAGAAAGATGGGAGCTACCGCTTTTGCGTTGATTACAGAAAACTAAATTCGGTAACGGAACGAGACAGCTACCCTCTCCCATATGTTTCCCACACGCTCGATAAATTGAAAAATGCACATTATTTATCCTCTCTTGATATCAAGTCTGCGTATTGGCAAGTTCCTGTGGCGGAAAAGTCGAGACCGTATACAGCGTTTACCGTTCCTGGGCGTGGTTTGTTCCAATTTAAAAGGATGCCGTTCGGATTACATAATTCACCAGCAACGTGGCAGAGGTTGATCGATACCGTCCTAGGACCTGAACTAGAACCACACGTCTTCGTCTATTTGGATGATGTAGTGATCGTTACCCAAACTCTGGAGAAACATCTGACAATTCTTGATGAAGTTTTCCGCAGATTGAGAGAAGCAAATCTCACTGTTAGCTTCGAAAAGTGTCAATTTTGTAGGCCAGAAATGAAGTATTTGGGATACGTTGTAGATAGAAATGGATTGCATGTCGACCCCGATAAAGTCAAGGCTATGTTGCAGCTTCCTAGACCAGAATCGGTAAAAGATGTCAGGAGACTGGTGGGTACTTTTTCCTGGTACAGGAGATTCATACCTGAGTTTGCATCCATCGTTTCTCCACTCACATCGCTGCTGAAAAAGGGTAGAAAGTTTGATTGGACCGAAACTTGCGATATCGCTTTTCAGAAGATGAAGGAACGTCTTATATCAGCACCAGTCTTGAGCTGTCCGGATTATTCCCTCCCATTTGTTCTGCAAACAGACGCCTCGGCATTTGGAATTGGCGCTGTTCTCACTCAGACTCGCGAGGATGAGGACGTAGTAATTTGCTATTTGAGTAGATCATTGACGAAACAAGAGCGCAATTTTTCTACTACAGAAAGGGAATGCTTGGCCGTGCTGTGGGCGATTGAAAAACTGCGACCTTATTTAGAAGCTATTCCGTTCACCGTAATAACCGATCACTATTCCTTGGTCTGGTTACAGAATTTGAAAGATCCATCAGGACGACTGGCAAGATGGGCAGTCCGCATGCAGCAATATGACTTCAAAATTGTTCACAGGAAAGGGAAGGATCACATCGTTCCTGACACCCTTTCTCGATCGGTCCCAGTCATTGATGCCATCAACCAGCAGATGAAAGAAGAGATTTTGGACAAGTGGTACCTGCGCGTGAAAGATCGAGTGAGTTTACAACCCGAAAAATACCCCAATTGGAGATTCTCTCAGGGATCACTCTACAAGTACGTCAAACCGTGTTACGTGGAATTAGAAGACCAAACCGACGTTTGGAAGTTAGTTGTACCAAAAGCGGATCGGAAGAAAATTCTTATTGAAGCTCATGCAGACCCGACCTCAGGACATCAAGGAATATTCAAAACCTACCATCGTATCAGGGAAAGGCATTATTGGCCAAAGATGAAATCTGACGTGTCGAAGTTTGTTCGAAATTGTTCCACTTGTTCCGCCTATAAACCCGACCTCAGAGGACCAAATGGACTAATGACTCCACAACCGAAAGTGACCCGGCCATGGGAAATGATCGCCAGTGATATCATGGGACCCTTACCTAGATCTACAAAAGGCAATAAATTTATCTTAGTCGTAACAGATTACTTTAGCAAGTTTTCATTAGTCTTTCCGCTAAGATCGTCAACAGCAGAAATCATCATAAGGAAGATCGAAGAGGAAGTTTTTCTGGTATATGGAGTTCCCCGAATTCTTTTGTGCGATAATGGGCCGCAATACCGATCTCGACAGATGAGAAAACTCGTGGAAGAATATAAGGTGAAAATTAGGTATAATGCCCATTATCATCCTCAGGCAAACCCGACTGAACGAGTGAACAGAACATTGAAGTCAATGTTGGCTATGTATGTGTCCGATAATCACAGGACCTGGGATTTCAACTTACCCAAGCTATCATGCGCCTTGAGAACGGCTCGACATGAGACGACTAACCACACTCCATATTTCGTGAATTTCGGCCGCTCAATGGTTTTGTGCGGAGAGGAGATCTCTCGGAGGAAAAATCTATTGGTTGATAGTGAACCTGCTGAAGATTCGAGGCCTGAAGGATTTAGAAAACTCTTTGAGGAGATAAGGAAAAGGTTAGATGTGGCTGCTCGAAAGAATGAAAAAACTTATAACCTTCGAAGAAGGAGTGAAGAATTTTGGCCAAATCAACCCGTTTGGAGGAAGAATTTTGTGGTATCGGAGGCGGACAAATATTTTAGTGCTAAGCTAGCGCCAAGATTTGTCGGGCCTTTTTATATTAAAAAAAGGGTATCCCCGTGGACATATGAATTAAGAGATGAAGACGGTAATTATAAGGGGATATGGAATGCGAAAGACCTAAAGTCAGCTAGCGCTGATGAAAATTTACGCTAGTAAATTTTCTTGAGGCAAGGGGGGAATTGTAACGGTCTAAATTTACTTGTAAATATTGTAGATATTGTTCGTTTATTTACTATGGAATCGACAGAATTGTCATTTATTGATGACGAACTTTTCGTCACAGCTAGGGACACATCTGGTTTGTCAGTGTGCCCGACCTACATTTTCAAAGAAGTTGTTACGTTTCAATTTAGCACTAGATCAAACTGCTCGTATGTGACCTTTCAAAACCACTACCTTACCTTTTAAGATCTTTATTCAGAGGATATTAACAATGTAATTCAGTTACAAGTTCATTTTATTCATTTAACATCATAGTAATGGGAATCTTCCGTTCCATAGAAAACCATACCTGAAATGTATAAGAATAAATGTATGCTCCCTGACTAACTGCTTTGACCAGTACTTACGCGTTCTCCTATTGCCAATCGACATTGGAGATCCGAAATTCCTCGCTAGGTTGAAATAGTTGTTATTGTTTGTTTCTCAGTTTTCTTCACCTATCATTTTTTTCAGCCGTTGTCTGCCTTATTCCCTATACCTTTCCGAGAATATTTCTTGCATAGATTGTTATTCATCACTTCCAGAAGGTTTACTGACATATTAGAGCCATATCGCCTGAAAAACAATATTAGTTACCTCTGGGTTTCTGAATACTGTTTGATATTTTCGGTAAATATTCTGCATAATATGAATGCTCTAATATTTGTACTGAAAGGGAAGGTTATGGCGACTTACCTTATATGTTTCTATTCCATCGCATGAATAAGGATTGGTAAATAGTTGAAAATAGGTTGGAACAATATATTTTGTAAATATTCGTAAACAAGGTTAAGAGACAGCTGTTGGTTGACATCTGCCGAACTTTCGTAGTGTCGTTCCGTCGACTTACACCGAACTAGTTCTACAGTTGTTCACGGGTGAGGGATTGATCGGTTACTCAAGTTGTCAAGGGTTGTTTTAGGGTTGCATTGCTTTGAGAAGGAGTTTTGATGGGTCATGGACTTGTTGATGATGTATCAAGTGGCTGTGGAGGAATTGTTAGATTTATGATGTTGTGCACAGCGCCCCCTTGGTGCTTGTAGTGTAGATTGGATGCACTGTGGCAACAACTGGTTAGCTGTCAGATGTGGCATTCTCTTAGTATTTGGAAGTTAGCCTTCGGTGAGCTTGGTTCGGAGTTCAAAGGGTATCATCAGACTGATTGTAGGATATATTTGGTTGTATTTGTGCCATCCTTCACGGGGATTATTTCT
Organism: Leptinotarsa decemlineata; assembly: GCF_025532065.1. Lineage (NCBI taxonomy): Eukaryota > Metazoa > Arthropoda > Insecta > Coleoptera > Chrysomelidae > Leptinotarsa > Leptinotarsa decemlineata. The sequence goes on along the minus strand of NW_027412556.1, from coordinate 6,619,167 downwards.
ACAAGTCAGGATTGTATAGTGGAAGACTGATTGGTCATTTTGGTGTGGATATTTGCAGTCGGAAACTTAAGCTCTTTTGAGGATTTGTGGTGGATACCGAACTCGTGCCAGGTGGAAGGATTTCCGAAATTAGGTATGTCTGAATCACTGTCGCATCTCTCATGTGATCTTAGCTATGATATCACTTCTTCAATTCTACAACCTTCGTTTCTCGTCTCTAGATTCATAAGAAACAGAAGGCCCTCAGTCACTCATCAAGTCCCAGCAGGACTTCCGTGCAGAACACCGCACACGAAGAATCGTATAGAAAACCCCTTGGCCAGGGTAAGAATTTTACCATTAAATGTGTTTAAAATGATTTTAGTAATTTCTGATTCCATCGTTGTCATTCAAGTGAATATTAGTTTTGAAGAGAGGTTTCAACACTCATTCAATTTTCTTGATTTTTACGGGTCATATGGTTATACAGGGCACCCAAAAATATACTCTTGTTATCTTGCTACTTTGCTTGATGAAAATATACCAGGGGTATTGATTAGTCAAATAGTCCTATTGAATGGGGGTTGAATCTCACCTTGTTTCATCTGATTCTGATTGAGAATTTTCTTCCGTAGGGTTTTTCTTCCTGCTTTTCTTTTCCTGTTTTTTTTTTGTCTTCGTTCCTGTTTCCTTTTTCTTTTCCTGTTTTTTTTTTCCCCTATTTTCTTTCTGGATCTTATTTGGTGATCCATTACTGGTCCAGCTTGTCGTGCCCTACAGGGTGATCTATCTTGGTGGTGCTACAGGGTGATCCATATCCGCCATACTACAGGGTAGCCTAACACCATATACCGGGTGGCCCAAAAGGAGCACGCAAGTTATAATTGATTTAATTGAATATTTGTGATATACTGAGATATTTGAATACTTGTTGCCCTTATGTTTATTGATACCTGTTGATATAGTGTTTGTTTATCGTTTATTGATTAAGAGTTTGTTATTGATACCTGATTGACATAGATATTTGTGAAACGGAAATTGAGGTATATTCTTCCTTTCACGATTGCTGATTGACACCGATGCGCCTACGCCTGAGCTCACGCGACGCAAACGAGTTTGTCTTACCATCCGATACTAGTATTTACGATTTCACCTACTCAATTTTCGTGGTAGTTTTACTCGACGTATTGTAGTTTTTTTGAGCGTCGTTACTACCGTAATTTATGGCTGATTGAATTCGTGGTTAGATACACCGCGCTCTTGTATGGACATTTGAACATCGCGTAGTAGTGTGAATATTGCATTGTTGTCTTAGAAGCGTTGTTGGTTAATCCATGTAAGTTAGGATTACTGAATAAATCATATTGGGGATTTTTATCTTTTATTTCCAATATTAATTGGTAAGTTATTGATATTGTGAGTTACTTAGGGTATCTGGAGGATTAAATTTACCTGGCGCCCATTAAGATCTATTTGAAATTTGCTAAGTTGTTTAACCCACTCCCGTCTCCACTGTTTAGCTTAGCCGCGGATACCCATCTGTCTTATTTGTTACCGACAGATGATTTAGTCCCCTCTTGTGGTTTGTGAGGTGACATAGGTACTATTGGCATGCTACGATACAAGCTTAGATAAAGCCGATAAAATGAATGCCGTATTGAAGGATGTAAATGAGTACCTCATGGCAAATAAATTGATACTGAATAAAATGAAAACCAAAAGAATGATTATGGCAACAAAATTTGAATGGAACAACCTTGATTTGAATGAAATAAATCTACAAATCGATAATGAAAACATTGAAAATGTGTCATGTATCAAATAACTCAGATTCCACTTAGATAATTCATTTCTTTTTGGCAATCATCTCGATTATATATGTGTTTAGATATAAAATATCTAAAAAACTATATTTCTTTGCAAGGATTTCTGGTAATTTATCCACTCAGCCTAAAATTACTGTATACAATGCGATTATTCAACCACATTTTGATTATTGTGCTTCAGTTATTTTTTTGTTTAATTTGAATCAAATATCTCAATTACAAAAACTTCAAAATCGCGGTATGCGAATTGTTTTAAAAGTGAATAGATTCACTGAAATCGAAATCATGTTAAAAATCTTGCGGTGGCTACCAGTTTCTTCACGATTGTATTACTTAAGTAAATAACCTATCACCTTCATATTTTTCTGAATTTGTCTGTCTAAATTTAGAAGTGCAGAAATATGCCACAAGAAATCATACTTATTTGCATTTATGCAGAACAAATAGGAGAAGTGCCATGGATTATTTTTTTAAACAGTTTGATGCATACAATAAATTACCAAATGTAATTAAATCTAGTCCATCATTAAGTATTTTTAAAAACAGTTATTGAAATCCATCCATAATGCTAGATAGAATAATACTTGGTAAGATTATATTCATAAAAATGTATTTGTATGTTGTTTTCTTCTATTTATCATTGTATTGGAGCTGCAGTTATATGGCAATGTATTTTTGATAGCATTTGTCGTTTCTTTTCAAACTAGAAATTTTTATTTTTTTCATTTTCAATTTTGACTATATACACATTTTAAGTTTTTCATAATCATTTTCAATTTCTATAATATTAGTAATATGTTTTATATAATATAGTATATGAGGGTTACCTATTTCTACAAATATATTATTCTTCTTCCAATAGTATCTATTAACAATATCGATATTATTTTTTCGTAAAAAGTAGTGAATAATATTCTTTTTATACTACAAGAAAGACACATCGAATATAAAATCTAAAAGTATGAAATCTCTAAACGTGTTCATGATGTAAAACGTATAAAACGTAAAAATTTAAACGTGTGAACGTATAAAAATGTGAATGTTACATTATCAAATACAAACTCGTCTTAAATTAAAAGTATTCAAAATGCTAGGTAGGGATGAAAAATATATATGAAAATTGACGTTAATTCAGTAGAATTTGTTTACAGTAATGTTATATTTTCATTTTTGAGCCATTTGATCACTGAAATTTTGAATAACCTAAACCCATATTCCGATTTCATATGAACTTGAGCAAAATTGAATAATTTGGGTCCAATATATGTAATTGATCTATGTCCAATAGTTTTGTTCATTTTCGGTATATCTAGGTTATTCGCTTTGAGTCGTGTTTATTATCCATGTTGATGATTTCATAACTTATTTCTGATTTGAAATATAAATATTAATAATTGTTTAAAATAAAGATATCTCAAACTCATCAGATCACAATATTGGAATATTTGTGCCGATGGTAAACGAAAATTTGAATTTATTATTGATTGATCTCATAAACGTTTTCTTGAAAAACCCCCTTCAATGGTGAAAACCTTAAAAAATCCGTTCAATGGTTTTGAGTTCATCGCGGTCAGACCGATAGACAGACAGACACGACGGAGGACTTTGATTTATCATAGGCAGTGATTTTAGTCCTTTCCTGATATTCGATTTGAAAGTCTAACAAATATATTCCTAGTTTTAGAATCGAACCTTTTCGTCAATATTCAATGATTTCTTTCTAGGTTTCAAGGTTAACCCGTTGAACTGGGATTTTATTTGACAATTGAACAGAAAGCAATTTCGAGCACATGAAGAGAATCTACTGTTATATCTGACCGTAAAGTAAACATAACTAAGGCACATTTCGACTAAAGTTATGGTGTCCTCAATCAACATTGAGTTTCTGTTATACCGTACGATTTTTTTCCAGCAATTGTCTAGCGAAAGAGTATTATTTTATACTTGTGAAAACTGACAATCACATTTATTGTTCAACTTTATCATATTCTCCCACCATACAGAAGAAGAAATACAATGCATTACACATGTCGTATGTAATATGTTAATTTCAAGTGTTGGAATTGGATTAATATACAGATATATTTTGAAAATCCGTTTTTTGGTTCAATTCCAGAATCTGGAGTCCCGTCTTTTCGTTATTATGATTCTGGAAATGGAGTGTTTAGGATTCTCAAACTTTCGAACTAGTTCAAAGAAAAGCTAAAAAAGCTTGAGCAGTATAACTTTTTTACAGCTGTACTTTTCTATTCAATCTTTATTAACTCCTCACGAATGAATTTGAGGTTTTGAGGTGTATGCTGAAAAGGAATTGAAGGATTAATATGCTAGTTTGTTATATTCAAAATTGACAATCTCATTCGCATTTCCTTTCATCTTCGTATACAGGCTGGGTTAGGTTAGTTTTGTAAAAGCTGGGCCCAAATGTCGATATCAGAAATGAATTCACTATAGAAAGTTCCACCTTTATTATAATTACCTCAGCATGATCATTATGTAATTTCAAAAATTTTGGCCGTATTTATAAGTTTACTTCTGATTACACAAGTCTGCGATTCAAACATTGTAGGATATTTAACTAGTGATTTCAACAGTATTTTGTGTGCAGATTACGGAAAAAATAGTGGAAAAATTCTATCACCTATAGATAAGTCACAAATTTCACCTGAAATTTTCTTATCAAATGGGATTTCAGGTTCGGTATGGGTTCGATTTTTCTGTATTATATAGCTTATATAAGCGGTAAATTGAGTCTGAATTATGGAGCTTTTATGATGAACAAGTGATGACAGCTACGATCCAGGTACCAGTGACCCTGAACTTTTCTCTCAAACAGACTTGAACGATTTAGTACGAGATCTGGGCCTCTCAAAGGACTCAGCAGAAGTTTTAGGGTCTAGACTTGAAGAAAGACATATGTTAGCCTCCGGTGTTTCATTTTCATGGTACCGATTTAGAGAAAGGGAATTTGTCCCTTTTTTACACAAGAGGGTGCCTAGTTTTCTGCAACAATGTACCCGGCGTCATGGAAATGTTCCACATAACGTATGAACCAGAGAAATGGAGACTTTTCATCGATTCATCAAAAATAAGTTTGAAAGCTGTTCTTCTTCACAATGGGAACCAATATGCTTCTGTGCCTGTTGGACACTCAGTCCATTTGAAAGAATGCTACGAAAATCTTTATTTTTTTTTTTAATAAGCTCAGCTACTCTGATCATAAGTGGACCATTTGTGAAAACTTGAAAGTTATTTCATTGTTACTAGGTCAACAAAGTGGTTACACTAAGTTTTCTTGTTTCCTATGTGAATGGGATAGCCGTGACAGGAAACAACACTATCTCAAGAAGGTGTGGCCAATAAGGAAGGGTCTTATTCCTGGAGTTGAAAATGTTGAAAAACAAAGTTCATTGGATCCTAAAAAAATCTTACTTGCACTACTCCATATCAAATTGGGGCTAATGAAACAATTTGTGAAAGCATTAGACAAAGAAGAACATTGTTTCAAGTATCTTTCTGAAAAGATTCCTGGTCTGAAAGAAGGAGTCTTCGTTGGGCCTGACATAAGAAAACTTTCAAAAGATGAAAGCTTTGTCACTAAAATGGAATTCATTTTAACTTGTTATAACAGGCTTTCTTGGAAACAAAAAAGACCCAAACTACAAAACTTTGGTTGCTGAATTGATACAAAACTACAAAATGTTGGGCTGCAACATGAGTGTCAAAGTACATTTCCTTCACTCACATCTGGACCACTTTTCCGAAAATCTAGGGGCTGTAAGTGAGAAACAAGGAGAACGGTTCCATCAATACATAAAAGAAATAGAACGCAGATATCAAGGTCGGTGGAATGTTAACATGATGGCAGAACACAGCCGAAAAAGAACCAATAGAAGCTTTGACGGAAAAAGAAAACGTTTTTACAATGACTTATTATCACATTTCAAACATTGGTGTATCACTGTTGTGCTTAGTTTAGCTAGGTAGCATTGTTTTTTTTGCTTCCACTTCATGTTAAAATAATAAGAATAAATCAACAATTCCTCGTTTTTTTTTTGTACTTTTTCAATTATCTCATCCTTATTTTGTAGGAAAACCTTACGTGATAGATGAAAACAAATGTCATTTTTTAAATCAGCGCAAAAAACTACATGAATTTTTTTTTAAATTTTTGTTCAATTGTTGTATTCTATTTAATTTCAGGTTTTTTTGCTCTTTGAATTTTTTCTGGGATTTCAAATCATTTTATATAATATCAGACAATGGAAGTCCGAACCAATGAAATTCATCATGAAGCATTGTCAATCACCTTCAAACAAACCTTCATTTATTTATTAATTTACCAATATACGGGTTATAAACAGATTAATAAATCCAATCCATTTGCAATATAATCCAATCTATAATTTCAGTTCAAGTGGGCTTTTGTGAAGAAAAGAATAGTAAAAAAATATATTGCACAATCGAAAAACAATATAATCATTATAAGAGTGCCAGTGACTGCAGAAAGGATCATTTATCAATGAAGATTTTTTTCATCCTGAACTTGAACCAGTCTGAATAAATTCCAAAATATTGAATGTTGTTGCAAAATTTGTTTATAGTGTTTAGCATTCTACTAAGTGGTGAATTTTCAGCAGGATTTGTCTTACCTACTACAAGATAAATAATTATGTACGCCTCAACAATCTACCCTGAACATTAAACTTTGAAACAACTGATACCATTTGAATTGGAAAGGTATATTTTCAGGACAAGCTAATTATTGGAAAAAAAAGATATTGGCTTTTTACTTCTCCATCTTGATACAAAAGAAATGTGGTGGTCTTCCAAAGAAAGGAAAGAAGCAATCGATTTCAAGAATCAACTCTATATAAAGACTTGAATATCATGCGAAGAAGTAACTTTTAGCCAGAAACTGGAAGAAAAAAACGCTCCTGAAATAGCTATTTTCATATTAACATTGAATTACACGAAAAACATTCTTTATATTCCGTTCGTATTCCAATCATTCGTAATGGGATCGAATCAGATATCATTCACAGGATTCGTACACAATATAATTGATAAAAGAAACAAATTTCACTTACATGGGAGACATCTTGATGTTTCGCCGTACGATACTTGCCTTGTTGGCTCTTCAGTACCAAATACGGATAAGTAGAAAGCCAAAGCATTTCTTTCCCAACTAATACCATTCACGCCCCCATGTAGAAGCGAAAGAACTCATTTGTTGATAAAATTCTCAAGAATCATGTAACGACCATCCGTTTCAACTCAACTATGCTCAATATTACTGGAGTTATATCTCAACACCAAACAGACACGTGTTTAATCTTCCTCTTGAAGATGGTCACTTGGTGATTGAAACACGTGTCGCGGTGTTAACAATAACGGTTTGGTGGTGGCATAAAACTCCAGTAATATTCCACTATGTATTTCCACTATGCTCCTTTAAGTTCGAGTAATGTATTTGATAAGTTTCATATTCCACTAAGAGAGCCCACGAAAAAATTTGACATCTAGCTCTGACATTACGAGTATTACACTGAATGAATACATCAACTGATATATCAATTGTTGTGTACAGATGCAATTCCGAAATGTAATGAACCGTATCGCCGGACTACCAGTTGAGTCTCACTATGGCATGCTATGATATGGTAGATTGATTATTGTTTTATGTTAATTCATAATAGTTACGTCTATTATATCTTCATGAGGAACTGGCCAAAACAGAAACTTGAGTACCGCTATTTTCTGACCACTTTATAACTTACTAGTCTAGCCTTTTGTATGCGTTCATCTTTCAATAATTTAATTATTTCTTTTGTGTACGAGCTCGGACTTCACCGTCGGAATATGAATAATTGTGATTATCATAATTAATTATGAAAATTAATAGACGGCGGCAATTAACTTTACGATCGAAACAACTCACTACTGGTTTTTGATATAGATTCGATACACGATATGCTCTCTATTTATTTCTAGATAAGGTTCAGTGGATTCTGTCCAGTTATCAGTTTAAGCTTTTAGTCTTTCTTCGAATATCGATAAAATTTTACAAATTATGAGATGGAATAAAATTTCTTTGGTTTTTTTCTGATTGATTCAGCCGTTACTTGATGAAGATACATAGTAATTTCAGAAAGCAAATCACTTGAAAAAGCTACTGTGCTAGCGAAACATGTTTTGATATATTTTTCAAATAATGTTTGTGGAAATCAAATAGTGAGGTGTAGTTTTTGAAATTTTCTTGGATCAAATTATTTTTCAAATCTTTGATAAGACAAGATAAAGACAGATAAAAAATCAAAGGAGTAGTAATTTATCCACACATGTTATACAACACGGGAATTGAAAAAGATTAACCGAAACCAGAAATCCAACGACCATCAATCGACTGAGAGAGGAATCATCAAGACTCTACTAGACCGTGTTTTTGGGCTCTGTAGTACAAAGAAAAGTCTCGAAAAGGAACTAGGCATCATCAAAAATGACCTTCAACGGAATTGTTACTCCAGAGTGATGGTAGAACAGGCTTCAGCTAGAAGGCAGCAAGAGCTCCACAAGGAGGAGAAGCCGCCACAACCAGTACTTGTACTTCCCTACATCAGAAGATTATCGGAAAGGATAAGAAGAATTGGGTCCAAGTATAACATCAGTACCTGTTTCAGATCTGGGAACACTATCCGTAGCAGCCTCACGAAAACCAGGCCACCAAACGCGGACTGCGATTCCAAGAATTGCATTTACCGGATACCCTGCGAGTGCGGAGAATCATACATCGGTGAAAATAAGAGGCCATTGAAAGGTCGCATTGCCGAGCACAAGAAATATACACAGCGAGGAGAAACCAGCAAATCCGGAATAGCAGAGCATGTTAGGACTCATCAACACCAAGTGGGCTCAAGCTGAAATCATCCACAAGGAAGAACACTGGTTTAGGAGAAAATTCAAAGAAGCCGCATATATGTTGTCCAACAACGCATTTAGCCAAGCTAGCGTAGAGATACGTAACATATGGAAACCTATCATCAAGCGAAAAATGGCCAACTCCCGCCAAACGGTCATCTCCCACGGAACCAGTGAAGCGGAAAATGGAAACCTCTAACCAAGCGGAAAACGACCAACTCCTGGCAAACGGTCATCTCCCGCTGAAACCAATGAAGCGGAGAGTGGGAAGAGGTTGTAGGTGAAAGCACTCGAATGACCTATAAATATTCAGATCTCGGAGGAATAAGTCCAGTTATCACCCGAAGACGATTGTAGATACTAACAACCGAAACGTCGTGACGTAACTTGGTTTGGAATCTTTTTTAATTTTCAATTTTCATTTTTTGTTATTGCTTTTTTTTTTTTAATGATAATACAATATATTGAAAAATCACAATATTAAGTTCTACTATGTAAGAAATTAACAAAAAATAAATAATAATTGCACAAAGAAACTTTCCCTCGGTTATCTGAAAGGCGCTATTTTGTTCCATCCTTTACATAAAAGAGGACGTATGCTTCTCCACTCACAAGCGACTTTGGTGAAATTGGTGACACGTGTGAATCGTTGTATTTGTGCCACGCGCTAGTATACGGGTGTCTGCAGTATGCTGTATAATGTCCTCTGTTAGTAGTCCCACTGTGATTTAAAAGTGCATATAGATTATTGTTATTGTTATATGTTATTTCTTTGTAATTTCAGTTTCTTGCCATACACAGAAATGACTTGTCATAGTATTGGAATTTGGCCAGAAAACCCTCATGCCACACATGGTCGAAGACCTTAGAATTATCAAGCGCACCAGCTCTTAACTCTTCATGTTGGAATAATATGGATCCCAGGGGAACACGAGCGTTCATGGTGAAGGTATTCGAGAGTTACCCATTGACGGTCATATGCAGGCAACGTTCTTTTAGGAAGCTGGAGAGCCACACACAAAAATGATCTGACAAGCCATAGCATCGAAGTTTGGCCAGCAAAACCACATGCCACACACGGTCAAAGGCCTTAGAAATATCAAGTGCAACAGCTCTTGACTCTCCATGTTCCTCGATTGCGTTATTCCAAATATGAGTGACATACGGTAGGTGGTAGGGTCACCTGTTGATCTTTGTTTCCAGAAGCCATATTGATGATCGCTCAAGATGTTGAAGCCTTACAAATATTTGAGGACATGGTGGTTTACGGCTTTCTCCGTGATTTTTGATATCACTGATAGCAAAGCGACTGGTCTATAGTTATTTGGAAGATTTTTCTTGCCTTTTTATACCTCTCACCAACAAACTAAACTTGCTAATCAGCTGAAACTGTGATCATATGTTGGAGGCAAGTGGATCAACATAATAAAACTGCCAATCGAATGTACGCAGCTCGCGAAGTTTGAACGTTCACCTTGTATTTTTAACAGTCCACATACAATATACACACATATAATAATAGTAGTGGCAAAGAAATACATAATCACAACAGGAATAATACTTTTCTGAGTCAAATTCAAATTTATGTAAATTAAGTTTGGGAGCTTCCGAAATCGATTTTTAGATCACTACGGGCCACTGCTATCCTACCGACTGCGTCAATTAAGTTTGGGAGCCTCCGAAATCGATTTTTAAAAATTAAACTTCTTCCGAAAAAATCAAAGTTGAGTTACAATTATATTTTATTGGCAATGTTAAAGCCAAAGGTACAATTATAACTAAACTGAAACAAAGAAAAACTCATATTTATAATATCGAGAAGTAATAATTTTTTACATCAACATATCGATTGATTTGGAGGCGATCCAGGTCATGCCATTGAATTATCATGAAGAGATAAAAATGAATATATATAATAATGTTAGCAAATCCAATGTTCCACAATAACAAATAATAACAGTAGTATTCATCGTTTACATAACATCCATTATCAATATTGTGTTTGTCAGATATTATCGCAGTGCAACATCTGTGTTGCATCTGTGTAGGATGAAATAAAAATTCCTGAAATCAAATTATTCTTCAGGTCTATGGTTGAGAGAGTCATAGTTACGTCCGCACCGGGGGGCCTGGGGGGCCGGTTAGGCCCCCCAGACGCACCCTTACGTTGGATGCGATCGGGTGTGGAGGGGTGGATTTTCGGGAAATCCTTGCGGGTACCGCCCCTCACCCCACACCAACAGGATTTCGCAGGGCTTCCTCCCGCTCACCGAACCCGGAATTGCTTCCTTACATCTACTCAGTGTGGCTAACCAAGAGACAGGACCATCGGCAGCGTTCGACCGAACGTTCGTACAAGTTAACTGAGCTCTTCTTTCGCCAGAGAGTGCTCGCGTCGCACACCTGCCCCCGCCAACCATGCCAAATCAATTGGGAATATGGTCCCGGAAGTGGCCGGTCGGGGTCCTAAGCTCGGATATTAGTAGCTCCGTCCAACCGGGGTCCGACACCTCAAGCGTCTGCCTTGGTGCCCTCCAAGACTAGACTCGGATACTAGAGCCCGGAAGGACCGCGAGCCCCGACACCTCGAACGCTCGGATCCGTACAGAAGCAGGCGAGGATCACGGAACAGCATAAGCCGTCCAGTGCCTCGGTATGGGGCTGCAATGCACCCATGAATGGATTACCGCATCCCCGTATCCCTTTACCCGCTAGTGGAGCCGCTGCCCCTAAGAGGCCAACGCCAGTTGGAGATAAGGCTCGCTAGCCTCCAGCCGCGAGCGGGCACTCACCTCCCCCCTAGAACTCATGTTAGGAAAGTTCCCTTTCCAACGTTTGATGAGTAACCGTCGAGGACTCTTTCGAGCATCCTCTACCACACATCATATGTCGAAGATGTTGCGCCCATTACCCGTGTAGGTGCGGGATAGGGCGATTCATCAACAACTTTTGGGTGTACGCCGTGTGGTCTGCACCGCATACCCTTACGTTACACCGAGGGGCACTCATGTTAGGAAAGTTACCTTTCCTTGGATGAGTAACCACCGAGGGCTCTTGCGAGACACCTCTCCCACACATCTAGCTTGAAACCGGCCAACGCCTGTTACCCGCAGATGCGGGATTGGGTGGTTGACCGATAACTTTACTGGGTGAGTCTGCACCGGGGGACTGTCAAACACCCATAAGAGAGAGACAGTGATCCCCCGCCACTCACCTGAGGTGGGTTAAAGGGCACGACAGGAGTAAAGCTAATTGCATTGCCGACTCTTCAGCTAAGGGAGCGGCTGGACTAAGAATTTTAGGACCCAGCGACACCCACGGCCTGATGACTTCGACAATTGCAGAACTAGCCAAATGTTACACCCATGCTGAATCCCTAAAGAGATGGGATGAAATCAAAGGATGCAATCTTGCCATGATCACCCTGGGCGACCCTGGGAAGCTGGCGCCGAAATCTACGCTCAACAGTAAGATTTCTGACTGGCCACTGTCAGCTAAGGAAACACCTACATAATATGGGGCTAGTGGACACACCTCTATGCAGGATGTGTGAACAGGAAGAAGAGACTATCAGGTATGTCCTGTGCGAGTGCCCGGAGTTATCGTCAATAAGAGAGTGTGTGTTCGACGAGTCTTGGCCTAAACCTGCCGGTATAAAGGATATGTCTCCCAGAGACCTGTCCACCTTCCTGGAAACGACAGGATGGACAAGGAGGACAACTCCTTGGGAGGATGTACAATGGGTCACATGTGGCCTAAGTGCTGAGGGCCTATACTCACTCTCCCTACTCTACAGATACAGACATTTATGAAAATATAACGCTAAATAAATATTTTATTGTTTGTAATTCCGATGTTCAAAAACAGCAAACTACAACAGTAGCCTTCATCAATAGATATTATTGTAGTGCAACATCTGTACAGAAAATCATTTCCTATCTCTGAGTGTTTACAAGTTGTGAGATGGATTGACAATAGAAATCAAATTATTCTTCAGGTCTTTGACTTGTGAAAGACAGATGGAAATTCAAGTACCTACCCACTTTCCAGCTCATGCCATTCAATTATTATAAAGACATAATAATGAATTTATATTAGGATGTTTGCAATTCCAGTGTTCAACAGCAACAACAAATAACAACATTGGCCTTCATGGATTATATTCATTATCAACATTTCTTTGTGAGTATATAAGGATATCTATTCACCGCTGGTCGTTATCTTTAAAATCTAATTAGTCAGCAATAGGAAAGTTAATAAGATTGAATGTCATTAAATAAAAATCTTGAGACTTGAAGTAGAATTTGTCGCCAAAGGTGATGTAATCGTGTGCAGAGGACTGGATGTAGAAAGGTGGTTAGGAACGGGGCAGCGGAGTGTCGTGTGGATGGTATGGATCAACTGCACGAGGTGTTGAATTAATTAATTACGAACAAATGAAATTTCCAAACATGCATCTCTGCCAACTACCTAAACAGTAGGTATTCAATTAAAGTACGTACTGCTTGTCATTTTCAGTGTATATTTGATGGAACTAGTTCACTATGCTCGTGAGACCAGTAATGCATTATTGAAAACTACGTTTTGATATGTATATGTGTTCTGTTATTCCAACTGAACATTATCATCTAGCCTCTTAGTAGAGATTATAAAATCTGCGGATTTACTCTGACTTTATTGAAATATCATAAAAGCATCAGAAAATTACGAATTCTATTGAACAATATTTGTTCTTGGAGCATGTCTTACGGTAAAAATGAACATGAAGACTTTCTCTAATTCAGATATACCTTAACAAGAAAATGCTCAGATGAATGTGCATTGATTTGGTTACAAACGGCAATGAGTTGTAATATTCGTGGTCAACTTCCTTAAAGAAATGACACAATATTTGTTAAAAGAACAATGCATTGTTTTCCCAAGGAATCATTTATAATATGAAATTGCTTCAGTAATATATACAGTCTCCTTGGTTGTACCAAAGAGCCACTAAAACAATGAATTACATTCGTACATAGATCCATAGAATTCACAGGTGACCTAATGGGTTCCTAAAATTAATCAGTGAATAATCACTCCATTGATATCAGTGAGTTGTTATAGATAGACAAAAATAGCCTCTCTGAGAAATCAAAAAAAAATGTGACGAATATTATTAAACTATCCATGATAATAATTAAGCACTTTTCAAAAATTAACTTTTTATCCTAGATGCTTTCGCTATCACCGTAGCTTCATCGATAGTACTAATACTACAAAAGCGAGCTATTAGAATAATTTGGTTTCAGAGATACCTGCAGACCACTCTTCAAAAAACTAAACATAATGACGGTACCCTCAATCTTAATGTATCAATCTCTTCATAACCACAAAAACGAACATCTGACCAATTAACAGGTTTACAGTACCCCAATTATGGTGATTATGGAGACCACGCAGGCTGAAACTACACATATCCTCGATCAATACACTCAAAGTTGATATTTGTAATATAATGCCACCTACTGTCAAATATCTACCTTAATGTAGTTTCTAGACAACAGAAATTTCTTGGCAACAAGTACCTGACCACACCAATCAACTTGTTTGATTCTGAATCACTTTAATTGTGGTCTTCAATTATTATATTATTTTTTTTTTTAATTTTAATAACCATATTTCCACATCATCAAATTGATGGATGTAGCCATCCTACTATGTGGTAGGAAATCACATTGAAGAAAATAGAATTGAAAACTTTCTATGTTTTTATCATTTTTATTTGTAATTAACGTTACTGCAGTTTTATCCTATAAGGACATTTTCAAACTTGAACTTTAAAGTAAAGTGGTAAAAAACATAGAAAGTTTTCAATCCTCTTTAATTCTTCACACCATGTTTCTATGTCTCATATATATTTGCGTCACCACTGGTGATAGTTGTGTTTTTTATTCTACTTGTAATCTATGTAAAATGGTTGTTGGTTGTTCATATGTTTGTGTAGGTCAAACATTATTGTTTTGACTTGCTACAAAAGTAATTTTTTTGCATAACGTGGTTAAATAAACTATCTATCTACACACTGGACTACAATTCTTATATACAACAGTGTAGTTACCTAACTTATTGATTAATGGTGAATGAGATAATAGGTAGAATTCGAAAAACCGTAGTAAAAAATGGTTAAGAATCGTGAGTGGTTTAACCTCTTGTCGGTCGTTCGATAGGGACTCAGAATGGTTACCCTCATTGATTTCCAGAGACTCCAGCAGGTTCAATGTAGGTCCTTTATTTCCTATATGGAGTGTGTCGTTGTTAATATTGAAATCGTGATTGTTCTCCGAACAGTGGCTCACATAGGTGAAATTAGTCTTCTTTGTTTCGAAACTTTTTTTATTTTCGAAGATTCTCACGTCTAGAATGGAACATTCATTTGCGAAAATTGCTGGAATATTGTCATGGATAATGTAATTGATTTTCATCAAGCAACGGGTCACTATATTCGTAATTTAAATATTATCAATCATCTGTCGTAGTACTAGGCATGTGCCAAATACTGTCTGTTTTTTCAAGGACAAAACACAAACACTACAGGAAAATCCTTCAGACGCTCCCAGAGCGGTGACTGTGCGGATTTAGCGATTTACATTGGATTTGTATCGCTGCAGATTGGATCCATTTGGAAAAACGTTCTCAGGAAGTTCATTCCACATAAACGCAGTTCTCCAGATGAAGAAATTTTTAAACAGTGATGTTAGAGGTTTACTGAGTCGAACCTCAATATGTACCGCTCTTCTCTTGGCGTCTCCAATCAGGCGAATGGCTCTTGTCTGGATGGAATCTAGCCACTTCAGGGTGTGTTTGGGGCGGAGCTCCATACATGAGAACAATACTCCAAAAATGGTCTGATCTGAGCCTTATAAAGCATCATAAGTTGCTAAGGTGTGTACAATTTTCTGATTTGGAACAGTGTTGCATGCTTTCGAGAAGCAGCCTTTGCAAATCCAGTGACATGTTTGTGCCAAGACACATTGATGTCCATTTCAAACCCTCAACAAAGTTATCGAAACAGAAAGTGGAATGTCTTACCTGACATCATTATACCTGGTTCGAAGACATTTATCTTATTGGAGAAAACAGATGCCTGGGTTTTTGTGGCATTGAATTGAACTTGGTTACTTTCACCACAATTCGAAATCTCTTCCAGATCCTCATTAAGATATGCAACCTCCTGCTGCCGTGAAGATGTGCCTCCGTAACCGATATCCTAAAATCCAATTGAAATGACGAGACAAGTGTGCTGTCGTCAGCAAAACAATAAATTGAATTTTTGTTTTTTTTCCAATAAGTTGTTGATATACAATAAAAAGACAAGCGCAACAGCTCTTGATTCTCCACATTTCTCAATTGTGTCATTTCAAATATAGGTGACCTACGATAAAAGTCACCTGTTGATCTTTGTGACAAATACCGTTAATAGCTTACCTAGATGAGGGTGATATTTCGGAACATATTTATTGTTAGCTGAGACTTCTTCAGATTATCAAACTTTCTGTTTGTGTTTGTTCCTAGTTGCTAGTCCCATTTTCTCAATATATATGGATATCCCGAAAATGATCAATATCCTTGTATATGAAAAATATAATCAGGGTGTCAGCTACGACTGACAGTTTCTTAAGAGTTCTGTTGAAAAAATAAAGTGAATGTCCAAATTTCGCGGATAGTGTACATTCGATTAGGAATTTTTTTATATTTTTATATTTGTACATACGTCTCGAACATAGGTTTACAATTCCAGCTGTTCACCATGTTCAGTTTGTTGGTGAGGGGCATAAAAGTTACAAGTCTCTTGCAATTTTCTGCCATCGAAAAAAATGGATCAATGAATTTGCAACAAATTTTGTGTGAAGAATAAAATGAGGAGCAGAAAAATATTTGAAATGTTGACAGTGGCATAGGGTGATTGAAGTCTAAGTCAGGAAAATGTTTACTAGTGGCACTAGTGGAACAAGGTCGAGAAGATGTGAATGATGACACTTGCCCCAGTACATTAGAAACCGATGAAAACGTTGAGAAAATAAAGAAAATTGTTATGAATAATCGCCGAATCACTATTAGAGACCTTGCTGAGGATGTCGCCATATCGGTTGGCCTATGACATACATTTTTCTCGTACACACACACATGAAGCGTGTGATAGCGAATTTTTTTCGATATTGCTGAATTTTGACCAAAAAAACCGTCACATGCGCATGGCTCAGAAATTGTTGAATGACGTCAGTGGCCATACAGATTTGCTTGAAAGAGTCATAACTGGTGACCAATCATAGGTATATGGTGATGACACCAAAACCAAAGTACGAACATCCCAATGAAAGAGCCCAGGAGAGCCAAGACCAAAAAAATACGCCAAGTTCGATAAATTGTCAAGTCAACAAGGAGGATCATTTCGATTATTCATTTCTCTCATGAAAGCTACTATGCTAGCATTTTAATTTACATGATGATGTAATCATCATCATATTATTATCTTGAAGAAATCTTCCGGTAAAATGGAAAAACACTTCATGGTTTGGCATCTCATTAATGCACCTACTCACTCTTCATCACTTGTTCGTAATTTTTCGGATAAAAACAACATCGTAATCATGCCTCAGCCACCGCATTTACCAGATTTGGTTTCCGGCGACTTTTTTCTGTTCCTAAGATTGAAGAGACTCATGAAAGGACGGCGTTTTGCGACGATTAAGGAGATAAAAACTGAATCGCTTCGAAGATTGGAAAAAATCGCCCCCACAAGCGTATTATATCTGAAGGGGACTATTCTTCGAAGCTGATAAAATATAAATTGATGAATGAATGAATATTTTTGAGGATATGAAAATTAACCTATTTTTTGAACGGACCTCTTAAGTAAATAATAATCTCATCAGTATTATCATTCAGTGAATTGGGGCATGTTGTAGTGTGCCCCCCCGCGTTGCATAGCAGCCGATGTCTTTCACAAAGCAAGTATTATTTTCAGCTGAAAAACTCTCATCAACATATTCTTTGATTTGTTTTTCACACTCTGTTCAGTGCAGTTGAGCTTCGCCCGTGTGTACAGTGATCAGATCGGAGGTCGAGTAGAATAAGGCCATTCGGTGCTCCATAACCCGTTTTCCTCGACAATTCTATGTCATTGTTTACGTGGGCACATGGATGTGTGGAAATGCTTACGCAATCACAGTGACATTCCTTTCAAATATTTTTACTAGTTTGCTAACACTGTAAAACTAACGAAAGAACTATAGGATGTGTAAATATATGACCGGCCGGGACCAGCTCAGACAACTTGACGGACACAGAGAGGAATAGCTTGTACATAACATTCGGTTAATAACAGAGGTTGGTACGCGACCTGAAAAATTAAGTGTTATTTGAAGCCATTATCCGGATTATTTGAAAACATCATATTTCCGTTACGGCTCGCCGAAATTTCGTATTGAATGGTCGGGATGCTGGACGATATAACTCAATCCATTCAGAATCTGTAATTAAATCAGTTCTGCTCGTGGCCTCCAGAGATTAATTTGGACAGCTGACCCACATCTGAAGCCTCAAAGTCGTTAACGAGTTTGGCTGAAAATGGACTTTCGGTTGATTATACTCTAATTAAATGAAAAATCGTGGCAGTGCGGTTTCCTGCATCATCAGATGGTGATTAGCTCACTTATTTTTTGTGGTAGGAAGTGAAATGACTCAATTCGTCTATGAGATTGAATTAGGTGAGATCGGGTAACAGCTAAAACTAGCACTTGCTTGGATAACTTTATTGTTAAGGAAAACTTCAAATATGACGCATCGGTTCAAGATTTCGTTATCTGCGATCATTATGGCCAATTGATTATAATCGAAATAGAAAACATGCATAAAGAAGTAGATGATTTCTCCAGAAGATATCATAGAGCTTTTTCAGAATAAAACATTCAAACTTTCAGAACATTAATAAAAAATGAATCGTGGGATGATATTTTCATAGAAACATGCCCAAACAAGGCCTACGAGTGTTTTAATACTACTCTTCAATACTATATTGAATTAGCTTTTCCAGTGATATGTATCAAAAATCCAGGGAGAAAATCTAAAAATATTAACATTCTTTCACCAGAACTCAAACAATTAAAAAGCCAAATGACATTTTATTCGGAATGTGCTAAAGTAAATGAAAACTACATAGAAATGAGCAAAAAATAGAACCTCAATTATATAGTTGATAACATACAGGTTTGTCCCAAATCAATTTTTTATCGTTCTCTAACAGAGTATGATGTTATTGAGTTGATTAGAAGCTTGAAAAATTCCAACACAAGTAGCCATGATGAAATATCAAACAATCTTCTTAAAAAATCTGTTTTTGAATTGTGTAGTCCTATAAAACATATTATAAAACTCTCCACTGAATATGGATTATTTCCTGAAATCTTGAAAATGGCAATTGTCTCTCCTGTGCATAAAAGAGGAGACAAAAACCTGTACGAAAATTACAGGCCAATTAGTCTACTCTCAAGTATTTCCAAGGTTTTTGAGTTGAATATCAAAAATCAGTTATTGTCTTTTTTCGCAAATAATAAACTTCTTTTCCCAAATCAACACGGATTTACTAAAAATAAAAGCACAGAGACAGCACTTCACCAATTTAACGACTATATAATAAATGCACTCGATGGCAAATTAAGTATGTGCGGTTTGTTAATAGACTTTTCGAAAGCCTTTGATTATGTGAACCACGATCTGCTACTACAGAAATTGCAAAGATATGGTGTAAGGGGTGTTGCTTTGAATTTGATGAGGTCTTATTCAGAAAACAGAGTTCAGAGCGTCAAGATTGGTGATAAAGTTAGCAATTTGGCTAATATCAAACATGGGATACCTTAGGGTTAAATTTTTGGGCCTTTTCTATTCCTGATATATGCAAATGATTTGATGAGTAAGTTTCATGATATAACGACAGTTCAAGTAATAACATATGCGGACGACACAAACTTTATCATTAAAGCACAAGATGCATCAAATTTAGTAGATCGTACCCAAATTGTGTATGAAAAGATGCAAACATGGGCAAAAAATAATCACCTTGAACTCAACATATCTAAAACCACGCTGATGAAATTCACAATGATCAATGTTCAAAAGAATTTTTTTATTTATAAAAACGAAGATCGACAAATTGAATCTTGTGCAACCACCAAAATGCTAGGTCTAACTCTCTATTATAAACTTACTTGGACTCCTCACATAGATACTCTCTGTAATAAACTAATAAAAAACTGTTATGCTCTCAGATTCATGGCTGATTTCTGTAGTGAAAAAGTCTTATTAAGTTTGTACTATGCGACTATAAACAGCCATTTAAGATACGGAATATTGAATTGGGGTACAAGCTCTTCTGCTGAAAGAGTGTTTATTCTCTAAAAAAGAGCCGTCAGAATTTTAGCTGGAATAGGGTGGAGAGACTCATATAGAAACGTTTTCAAAAACCATGGAATATTTACAGTTGCTGGTTTGTATATCTATGAGTTATGTAGTTATGTTCACATGAACAAACGTATATTTTCAACCCAGCAACATAGTTATATTACCCGTTATAGAGATTTTTTGATGCCTAACACTCACAGAACGACCTTATTCCAAAGAAGTTTCCTTTATCTCGGCCCGATATTCTTCAATAAGCTGGATGACTCAGTCAAAAACTTACCTACGTTGAAAAGCTTCAAGTACAGATTGAAAAAAAATTTACTTGAAAAAAATTGCTACTCACTTGATGACTTCTAAGCATTTTCCCACGAATGTATGTAAAAATATGTATATATTAATTCGGTTATAGTAATAAGGTGAATGGAGAGAGCTTTGCTTTGGATCGCTAAAGAAAATATCAAAAGTGCCGTATTGATAATGGACTCGAAATCTGTTCTTTGCTTATTATTGAATTACTACCATAAGAATCTCAAACACGAACTGATATGCAACCTTCATCTAGATCAAAGGACATGCAGGTGTTAGGGGTAATGAAATTGCTGATAAAACAGCTAAAGATGCAACTTCTCTCAATGATGTCAACCATGTCTTCGCAAATGAAGATCAAATCGGTTATTTGAAAACTTCATAAAAAGAACAGTGGAAAAAAAGATGGCTGACTTTTGTTCGTTCGAGCAACAACCTGTATACACTCATACATCTCTCATTACCAGAGGATATTCCTCACATTTCAAAATTCATGTTACCTAAATCCTATTCTTCTACCATCAGTAGATTGAAATTAAATCATGGTTGCGTTCCTTCACACCTAGCCCAAATGGGCGTTACTAATTCTGATTAATATTCATGTGATGGTGTATCAGTTGGAAATTTGAATCATATTTTTTTCGAATGTGCAAATAAGTCAAGAAACACACCGGAGTTTCTCACAGAGTTAATTTCACTGAACATACAATTTTCCTTTGATATCGAAATCTACTATCACTAGAAAAAAAGGAAATTGACGACGCTATAATCAAACTTACCAAGAAATGTGAATTAAAAATATGTGGCAG
Source organism: Leptinotarsa decemlineata (assembly GCF_025532065.1). Classification (NCBI taxonomy): domain Eukaryota; kingdom Metazoa; phylum Arthropoda; class Insecta; order Coleoptera; family Chrysomelidae; genus Leptinotarsa; species Leptinotarsa decemlineata. The sequence goes on along the minus strand of NW_027412556.1, from coordinate 6,597,893 downwards.
TCTATGTCCATTTCAAATTTCTGTGGCAAATAGAATACAATCTAATGCCAACCCGCTCCCTCTCTCATCATCATCATCATCATCATGTTGGCGAGGGATACCAGCAAGCAAAGTGAATTTTAATTTTTCAAAATAGTCCCCCTTGGTATGTCCTTGAGCTTTCTCAGCAATTCGCTCGTGATGGATAGTCTGCTTGATGCCCTCGACAGAAGAAAAGTAGATTTGCAAGCATATGCAGATGAGCTTGTGAACTGGGCAAGGTTCACGTCGGAAAGGGTAGGTTTAAATATCCTCCAAAGCACGATAGACGTTGTTCAGAGTTGGTGCCTGAGGAAGCAGATGTCTGTCAACCCCAGCAAAACTGTGATAATCCCCTTCACCAGGAAGAGAAAATAGGACGATCTAACGCCACTTTCCCTCAATGGTGAGGTCATTCTATTTGGAACGGAGATGAAATAGCTTAGCATTGTCCTTGATAAAAAACTCACTTGGAACGCAAGTTATTGGAAAAAGTTTTACACAAAGCCAGACTGTCCCTATGGACATGTCGAAGGATTTGTGATAAAACTTGGGGTTTAGGTCCCAAACAAATCCTTTGGGGTCGTGGTGGAGAGTCTAATAGATCCACTCACTTTGGACCCAACACTCAAGGTGTTGAAAATAACGGTTTGGTGTTGGGATAAAACTCCAGTAATATTCACCCATTATGGAATCGAATCAGATAACATTCAACAATCCTCTCCCAAAAATACACTCCTTACAATTTAATTTTCTGTCATTTCAAAGAATGATTATATTGAAAACGTATTCATTTTGAATTCCAAAGGCATTCTGAATATATGCGTATTCATTTGTACTAAAAACTTGTGTCACAGTGTCATTGCACGAATTCTCGAAATTTTACGAGAGCCGTGAATAGTGATGTAACACCCAGTGTTGACGAAATGATGCTGTCTGGGTGACTTCAGACTAGTTACATAGAATGCCGTAACATTATTTATGGTCGGATTCAATATGGTGCACATCATAAAAAGAAATCAACTCGAATCTCGTAGTAATAAAACCCCAGTTGTCAAGGACGATCAAATATTATATAATACCAGATTGTTAACTGATTGAAAATTGAATTCAACCATCATAGGTGTGACAACATTAATATGTTGAGTTAGAGTCAGAGTCAGAAATGCTTTATTGTCATAAAAGTTTAGGTGTTGTTGACAAAGCAGGCTTAATAACTAAAACAATCTGAAACATTAACATAAAAGTCAAGAATTTAAAACAAGATATTAATATGGCTCAAGCACACTTCAAAAAGTCTGTGATAAAAATTTTTATAAGCTGCAATTATAAGTTGCGAAGTTTTCCGAAAAAAAATCCTCAATACCTACTATAATAAGCTTTTTCTAGCAGAAGTTTTTTACTCTTTTTCGAAATTGTTTGTAGCATGTTACCTTCCTGATTGGAAGGGAGAGATGATTGAAATATTTTTTGCTATTATAAAGAATCGAATTTTTAATTTGTGCTATTGACGGGATAGGAAGAGGAATATTGAATGTGCGACGAGTGGCTTAACTTTGAGTTGAGCTCGAGATGTTATCTTTGTGCTTTGTGTGAATTAGGCAGACTATTTCTAAAATAAAGAGGCAGTAGACTGTTAAGATATGATGGGTTAAAAATGGGGCTTACAGGAATCTTGGACTCTAGCTCTGGTAAGAAATCTCAAAGCTCTTTTTTGTATTGTGAAAACTTGACTCATTAAGTTTTGATAGCTGTTCCCCCAAAAACAAACTCCGTACCGCAAGTGGAATTCGAAAAGTGCAAAGTATGCTTTTCTAGCAGTGTGATAGTCCAAAGAGTGAGATATAGACCTTATCGCATAACAACTTGAGGATAATTTTTTGCATAGTATACTTATATGCGTTCCAAATTTTGATTTGTTGTCTATGTTGAGGCCTAAAAATTTGATTTATAGTTTATGGTCAATGATGTGTTCTTCAAAAATTATATTGTCCAGGTTACATTCAAAGGACATTATATTAGTCTTTGATATATTAAAAGATGATAAATTGGTATCACACCATTGTTTAACTTTGCCTATATCATGCTCTAACCTAATTTTTAGTGCATCAGTGCTTCTTCCATGCCAAATTATAGACGTGTCGTCAGCGAAACTTGTGAATTTGCCTTCAATCGATATATATATATATATATATATATATATATATATATATATATATATATAATCTATATATATATATATATATATATATATATATATATATATATATATATATATATATATATATATATGAGTATATATATATATATATATATATATATACCTCAGATCCCTGAGGTACTCCGCATTCAATGCTCATTTTATCTGAAGATGAACTTTTGGAATTCACTACTTGAACGCGATCTGATAGATATGACTCAAACCACAACAAGATGTTTCCTCTAAATCCGTAGATTTCAAGTTTTTGAAGCAATATTTTGTGATCAACACAGTCGAATGCTTTTGTCAAATCACAAATTACTGCTACTGCAGTATTTTGTAATGTTTTTTTTTGAAGGTTCTTAAATGTTTGTTTCGTGGAAAGTTAAGCTTTACAATCTTGTTAAAAGGTTAGTTTTCAACACAATAAACAAATACATAGATTGAACATTATTTCAGACCTGTAAAAATGAAACTGAATTGGTTTGTTGGAAAATTCATCCGTATTACAACAAAAATACATTAGAACTGAAACACTTTCCTCAAGTCGTGTTTCTCCAATATGCTTGGGGTAAGAAGTAGGTGATCTGAATTGAGCACTGAGCTCTAATTCAATTTTTTCAGAATTGAAAGATTAAACTTTCACTTACAAAAATTCATCAATGATTTCTCAAATGCAAACTAGCAAAAAAAAGTCCTAATTGAAAATCACAGTTCCTGAAATTGATGGTAGCTTTCTAATTTGAAGATAATATTTTTCATGAGAATCTTTTTCAACACATAGCGAAAATTTGTGAATTTTTTTCTCCATTAAGTTTTTTTTTATCGCCAGAGATAGAAATCACATCTGAATTTTTTCTTTCTCAGATGTAGTATCTTCACCTTTTTTGTTGATCTTCATCACTGTTCTGAAAATGAAATAACACCTAAACAATAATAAGTATTTCCGAATACTGATATTTATTTATCGACTTGAGGCAGACTATTGAAATAAACCTGAGACGAACATGGTTGAATGTTTTCGAAACCTTATTGAGTCACTATCTTTCATTGTGTACACATGAATTTAAAATTTTTGTTGGCGAGCTTTTGAAAATTTCTAAAAAATTGTATATTTTATACATAATACACCCATGGTTTCATTCAGTTGGCAGATCGTTATATAACTTTGGCCCAAGAAACATACTAGACGGCTGGGCTAGGTATAGTTTTAGTCACATGTGGAACCGAAATGGTGAATTTTTTCCACCTAGTGGAGTAGGAACAAATCTAGGAATATATTGCTCTGTTTTTTTTTTCTGGTCAACAGCTATAATCTCGAATGAAATATTTGTTTCACATCTAAGATATTGCCAAGCTTGTAAAGGTCATCTGATGGGTATAATATTATTGTAGGCCCCTCCCCAAGCTATTATGCCATATCTCAGTTGGGATTCCAACAGCGTTAAAAAATGTTTTTCTTCCAGAATCTTTCTCAAGTATTTGACTTTAGACAATAATTTTCTCATTTTCTGCACTAACTTCCTAATGTGTAAGTTTCATTTTAGATGAGTGTCTATCATTACACCGAGATACCCTACTTTTGTAGCTTGTGTGATTTTCACGAAGTAGTTTTCACATCTAATTTCAAGGGGTTGAAGACTGGGTGAATTTTTGTTGTTCACTGAAAAGGTTTGGAATTTTGTTTTAGAATAATTTATAGTCATTAGTTTGGAATTGAACCACTCAATAATTGTGTTGAAGTCATTTTGTGCTTTAGTGATGAGGGAGTTCCAACTTTCAGCTTTGTAAAAAACTGCTGTTTCGTCTGTATAACTTATAATTGTCCCTTTAGTGTGGAGATTGAAAAAGTTATTGACATATACTGTGAGAAGAATTGGACCAAATATTGTGTCTTGAGGTGCAGTATTATTTTAGGTATTAGA